>NC_090270.1:261613074-262953074 GCF_040414725.1 Anabrus simplex | reverse complement strand
GTATTGCTCAGCTGAAGATGACCCTATGTAGGGGGTCGAAACCGGTACTGTAGCATAATAAGTGCAATAAATAAGTATTGATAGGTGGAAATCCTTTCCTATTTCTAATTGTGCTGCTTGACTTGGCGTTACGGAGATTAGATTTTTCAAAGAGCTTGGCTGATCAAAGTAGCTGAACTGAAAGAAGTTTTCAGAGGAAACTGACAAAGTTTCCCCGGAAAAACTTAATGTAAAGTTTCAAAATTTTAAAGTTACGTGCCGGTAAGTAATGTTTAAAGCCTGCCCCGCGGTCTAACTTGCCTGCCTCTCACCCGGAGGGCCCGGCTTCGATTGCCGGCCAGGTCAGGCATTTTAACCTGGATATGAGGGCTGGTTCCAAGTTCACTCATTCTACAATTACCTTTGATTGAGGAGCTATTTAATGGTGAGATGGCGACTCCGGACTAGAGAGCCAGATATAACGGCCGAGTATTCGTCACACTGACCATGTAGGCCTTCGGACCAAGCAGTGGTCGCATGGTAGGCGGAAGGTCCATTGGGGCTGTAGTTTGGTTTGGTTTGGTTTAGGGGCGTTTGTAAGATTATTAGTACAGTATACATATTTCATTTTTGTGATGTTTAGTCAAATTGTTGATGGTTCATTTGTTACTGGATTTTCCGTTTTCCCGTGCTTTCCAAAAACAGAGAATCGAGGTTCCACTGTATTAGAGACAATTTCTTCTTCTTCTTCTTTTATGACCACATAGGATCACTTTAGTCAGTCCGTCGTTCAGGTCTCTTTGAAGGGATTGTTCGGGCTTTGCGGTCCTCCCAGTACTTCTTCAGACGCTCCGATCTTCGTGCCCTTTCCTCAGTTGAAAATGTGCGTGTTGTTGGTTTGTTTTGTGTAAGGGTAAAGCGGAGGTTTGTATTCTTGAGTTTTGTATTCAATTTTATCTTATTTTTGGTGTCTTCTGTTGTAAGGCCTATTTCCTTCAGATCCTCTCTTACTTCTCTGATCCATTTACATCCTGTTGTGGTATTTTTTGAGACGAGATTGTGTTGTACTAGTTGTTTCAGAAGTCTCGAGTCCTGCATCCTCATGATATGTCCAAAGAATCCCAGTCTCCTCTTACGCATAGTATCTGTAATGGGCTCTAGCTCTTTGTACACGACTTTGTTAGGTATTAACCGCCACTATCCATCTTTCTGATATTTTTTGTTGATACAGGTTCTTCCAATCCTCCTTTCAATTTTCTGAAGTCTGTCAGTCTTTGATTGTTTATTCAGGTAAAAGAGTGTTTCTGCTGCATATGTAGCTTCCGGTTTTATAACTGTGTTGTAGTGTTTTATTTTTGTATTTATTGATAGACATTTCTTTTTGTAGATATCCCATGTTAATTTTTGTGCTTTAGCTAATCTATTTGTTCTTACTTGGATTGAGATTTTTTCATTTAAGTTATGTGTTATTACTTCTCCAAGATATTTAAACTGAGTTACTATTTTGATTTTATTACCATTTATGGTGACTTCTTTTAGCTGTGTTGGTTTTTGGGGCATAATTTCTGTTTTTTCAAATGATATTTTGAGGCCAATTTTATTTGCAATGTTTTGAAGTTCTGATATCTGGGTTTTTGCTTCTTTTATGTCCACTGCTAGTAATGCTAAATCGTCAGCAAAACCCAGGCAATTTGTTTTGATTTTTCGGCCAATCTTTATTTTGGGGGGACATTTTCTAAACCATTCCCTCATTACCATTTCTAGAGCACAGTTAAATAATAGTGGTGAGAGCCCATCTCCCTGCCGTAGTCCAGTTTTAATTTCAAATGTCTCTGATGTTTCCCCCCTAAACTTCACTTTTGACTTGGTATTGGTGAGAGTCAATTTTATCATGTTTATTAATTTGGGGTGTAGTCCAAGGTGTCTTAAAATTTTAAACAGAGATTCTCTATGGATGCAATCATAAGCTTTCTTGAAATCTACAAATGTTATCACCATATCTCTGTTTCTTCTCCTGTTATAGTCCATTATCAACTTAAGACTCATGATCTGATCAGGACAGCTCCTCCAGGGTCTGAAACCTCCTTGATATTCTCCTAGTTCTTTCTCAAGTTGTAAACTTATCCTATTAAGGATGATTATTGAAAATATTTTGTATGTTATGTCTAGGAGAGAGATTCCCCTGTAGTTATTAGGGTCGGTTTTGTCCCCTTTTTTGTGCAGAGACAATTTATTTGACAGCATAGCGTTTTACAGCCAGCATCTACTAGACAGGTGTTGTCTTTCAGGCTGTCAGGCTGTGGTCACATTTTGATGTTCCACCTACTATACAGCAGGCATTTGTCAAGACAGAAGTCTGGCCATAAGATGGAATACTTTACCACCATTACAAAAATAGCCTAACAGCTAAGGTCAGCCAAGGGCCAACAGGATCCTTTCTCCAGCCCCACAGTTTTTCATATTTCTTGTTCCCGAGGAATGTGAGGAATCACCACGCACAGTATTAACACTAAAACAAAGGAACACAAGCATCAAGTCATCTGAACCAACCTGAGAAATCTTCTGAAGCTAAGCAAGCACTCACTCAATTTGAGGAAAGGAATGCATTGGTGACCACATACCAGTTGCATGCTCATTTACATCGAAGAGCAGCTGGAATGCATTTCAATCACAAAGAATCCTGTGCTTCCACAGAGTCTGATTCTCAGTATTCAGAAAGAGACACAAGTTAGGCCTCAATACCATTTCTCTAACATTACAGATTGCACAATGCATACTCATGCCTCCAATTGTATAAAATGTCAATTCCATCTAACTGACAGATCAACTTGACAAGGCCTACTGTTATAGTAGGTGAAGCATTGAATCTCATAAAAATATCACCACTCCCTAACTATAGGAAGACAACACCTGTCTATTAAGAAATATAATTTAAACCAAACACATAATGATAGATAAATAAATAAATAAATTAATTAATTAATTAATTAGTTTCAAACCTTTCTTACTACAAGAGGCTTTACTTGAGGAAGACCAGATTACATACAGTACTTAGGATATAACACTATGGTGGACTGTCGTCATTAAGCAAACAAAGAAGCCCACCAATCAAAGGTTAGCAGCGTGATAAAGAAATAATTACTCACTCATCTAACTCTCGGATTGCTTGGTCCAATTCAACTTTGTCCTCTTTGCCATTCTTTTCAGTCTTGATCTTCTCCTCATCAGGTTTATTCCGACACTCGAGCAAACAGTTGAGAATTCTGCTATGCTGATCTGTGCGACAATGAGCTCGGATGAATCCTTCAAGCTCTGTCCACATTATGCGGTACTGTTCCTCCCTTAAAAAAAAAAACAAAGCATGAATGAATCTAACAAAATTGCTTTTAAATACTATGAACCAGCTAATCAGTAGGGAATATAGGGATTCTGCAGTAATACTGACGATGAGTAAACTCATTGTTATTATTTTAAGGGGGAAAACAATATGAAAATCAGCACTATCTTAGGTGAAAGATGTCTGACTTTTGAAAAAGCAAAGCATCACTAAGAGGTAGGAACAACATGAAAATGAAATACATACTCCCTAGATCTTGCAAGCCCAATACCACTGAGATCAGACAAAAACAAGTGCTGAGCAGGGGAGGTCAGAATGGTGACAGTAGCAACCGAGACTTGTATCCAATCGCAGGCTTCACACCGGCATAAACTATCCACCCTATGCCAATGTTGATGATGGCTGAACATGCCAATCTTCAGTAAGGCAACCATCACACTTCTATGGCTAACGTGCAGGTCTACACTAGAAGCTCCTAAAACCTACTTTTATCATCCATCATTCCTACCCCATCGTTGTTTGACTTCAAAAAGGAATGACAGCTCAGTTCGAGGTTCCATAGTCATCACTCCATACAATTTGTTGGCCTCTGGGGAAGTCTATATTCATGAATTTTTTGGAGCTTTAACAGTTTCAAAATATATAAGCCTATATATATTTTTAAAAGTAATTACTTAAATTTGTGGGGGAGGTGAGAACTGATAACTAAATATCTATTGTGTCTAAAATAACATACAAAAATCATAGGATGAGCTACATAACAAATCAGTAAGTATACCTCATCCATAAAAGGGAAACAAAGTGATTTTATTCAAGGAGTACCTGCCCTAAAATAAATTGGTTTCTAATCAACAGGGTTTAACATTCAGTGATACTTTAAAATTATGTCAAGGAGTGAGTGGTATGATGGACTGAAACTGGTGGCTAATGCAGCAACTGTACAAGCTGTACCTGGCAGATCCCAAGACAATAACCATTGTAGGTACTGTCTCAATGACGTTTTGGGATACTGTTTGTACAGTTCTGTGGAACAGTAGGCATCATTGAGTCCATTCACTGATTGAGGCAGGGCTTGAGGACACTGCATATTTCATTCATGAGGAAGTTTATGATCTGCCCAATGAAGGAAGTACATGGAAAATAGATCACTGTATGCAAGGATGATGACAGATCTACATTCACTATAACCCAACAATCAGATTTGAATCTCATGCTAACCAATCTATGGAAGTAGACAAAGATAGTGTACAATCCCACTGTTCCTTATTACCTTTAAAAAATACAAACCTAAGAGTATTGAAGTTACTGGACTCATGGTTGTCGCAAGGGGAACCATAAGATCTTACTTTTAAAGCACCACTCAAAGGCTGCATATCACTAACAGTATTATGAAGAATGTAGCCCATACAGGATCTACTGAAATACTCAGGCACCACCTACATCAACAGTGATTCTTCCATAACAAGCTCAAGAGGCCCGGCGACTAGCAACCTCCATTGCTGGCTATAAATGCGACACTTTCTGCAGCTTTAAATATGCTTATTAAGATTTGTGGATGTACTTTTAAACTGTGATGCTCCATTTATATTATATGAGCAAACATTAATTCTTATAATGCAGCAGCCCATAATTGTGGGAAGTAAATAAATAAAATAATATTTTCCCTAATTCCTTTATAATGTTGTACTTATTATGACAATTATGACAAAGAACCTCCATTTGAAAAGAGAGTTTTCAAAAGAAAACAAAATACATGATAGAAAACTAAAATTGGTCATGAATGCTTTGGTAACAAAGCTAACAAGAGCAATATACATATAGGTAACAGAAAGAAAGTGACTTAATAGGTAAGGATGCATAAAAAGTGTACACTTAAAAGGAAGGCAATATCACATAAATCCAGATTTTTTAGTTACAGTTTTCTTTGGTGGAGGATAGAGAAATAATTTACCACAATAATCTAAGAACGAGAGTGTAATAGCAGACTTATACCGCTACTGCATTATCCTTGTTTTCAAATTCCTTAAACCTTTACCTATAAACCAATCCGAGTCTTACTTTGCTCTTACATTTCTACAGGTCTGAAAATTCCTAAAACTAGTGCTAAATGCTATGCAGTTGCTGAATGAAGCAAGCATCAACAACTGTTGTGATATTTGAGGAATAGGTCAACTCATGCACTTGCGACTGGTGTCAAACTCTCTAATAATACCAGTTCTGATTTGTCATTAGGAAGTGATGCAAAGGTATCTGCTGAATTTACATGGAAGTTTTAATCATAAAGGTAGGAGAAGAAAACAAAAGAAAGAAAGAACGAAAGAAAGAAAGAAAGAAAGAAAGATCTTGATTCACGGAAATGAAATATTGCAAATGGAGTGTAAACAGTGACAAAAGTTTTTTCTCACAAATGTAAGAATATCAGTATGGAGAAATTCAGAAGAGAAGAGAAGAGAAGAGAAGGTTGCACAAGAAGGTTGAATCTTCAATCTTATGTTAATTTTAAGGACACTTCCTCTAAAGCATTACTTTGTCAATTTATATATTTTTCATCTAAACTGTGTTATGTGGCTAAAGATGTTGATAATATACAAAACATGTACCACTTTTAACCATTAAATTGCCTTAAGCTGTTGTATGTCCGGCGCTCCTTTCTCGCTCCGCCAGCCAGCTACACGCGCGCCAAGTGTCATTCTTCTAGCCTCGACGCGCAGCCCTCAGTGCGCGTGCCTGAACAGTCGTGTGTGTACTATAAAGAGGAACCCCAGCCTGTCCAGAGGCCCACTTGCCCCGGTGTCCAGCTCCAGAATACACCCTACGTCGAGCACGGAGGCTACTCCTCTTGAAAATGTGCTTCGACCAGGTGGACTGAATTTCTGGCAGTACGAGGTCTCACCTCTGGTCACCGCTCCTCTTCCGCTGCCTATATCCAGTCATACTATTACATACCGTTATATTTCCCTAATTAATGCGAGCTCCCTTGGTTTCGCCAAGTAAGAATTCTTCCAACATTGAACTTGCCTTTATGAACTCAACAAGGAAGGACTTTCCAAAACATTTATGTCAGTACTTCGGATAGTTTTCGACTATCGACTTTTCTTATCACAAGGACTATCTTTTCGAGATAGAAGTGGATGTAAATACTGTAAACTTGTATATAGTGTACCAAAAGATAGACTCATTCTCAAGATTCCTAATTCATTTGCTTCAAGTTAAATTTCATTTTATTTGTGTAAATAGTGTATTTTGCATTTGAAGCGAATAATAAAGTTGTGTTTTGTAAATCTCAACCTTGGTTACAACACAACTCTATGGCGACGAGGTAAAAAAAAAAAAAAAAAAAAAAAAAAAGGGAACGCAACAAACACTCCAATTCATCGGCCCCAGTCACCAACTCTGTGGCGACAGGATAATAACTTGCTATTCATCCACTCCTTCACAACGAGGTACAGCAAACTCAGTGCCCTCATACGCTTAGACATTGGCGACGAAGTCAATCAGTGCCCAGTGTGTCGCCCACTTAACTGACATTCCACAGCTCTCTGTCGCGCGCTCCACCTGTGTGGCACGCTCCAGCGTGTTTGCTTGCGCTCTCTCTCTCACTCCCAGCATATACCGGTCAAGGTCGCACCTACAACCAGTTCTGACACACAGGTCTCCTTGCTCTTCATTGCACGCATCTCGCAATGGCTACAGCTGAGCAACTCGCTACGGTATTCCAAGCCTTACAGCAGCAACAACAACAGTTTATGCAACAACAACAGGCAGCATTAATTCAGGCTATTCAAGCTATTTCTGTCACTACACAGCCATCAGCTATTCCTCCGTTCTCTGCTTTTGATCCGGCTAAGGAAGAATGGTCAGTTTATTTAGCACGATTACAACAGCATTTCATCTGCCATTCTGTCACAGATGATCAACGCCGCCGAGCACTATTTCTTAGTTCAGTTGGCAATGCTACGTGTGAATTACTACGTAAATTAGGTCCAGAAGAAAACCTTTCTGAGGTACCATTCGCACTGCTACTGGCCCGGTATTGATGCCGCCATCGAAAAGCTCATCCGTCATTGTGAACAATGTCAACTGAATCAGAACGCCCCGTCTTCTGATCTAGCTTCATGGCCTCCTGCTACTACTCCATGGGAACGAGTTCACATCGATTTCGCAGGTCCTTTCCTCAATTCCATGTGGTTAATAGTCATCGACTCACTATCGCACTTTCCATATGTAGTGGATATGCATTCGACTACTAAAACCGAAGCTACCATTCGTGCTCTACAGAAGATATTTACTACAGAAGGCTTACCTCAAGTCCTCATTTCGGACAACGGACCTCAATTTACAGCTACTGCTTTTAAGAAATTTTGTACATATAATGGCATTCGTCATATCCTAGCACCGCCTTTTCACCCTCAATCTAATGGTGAAGCTGAACGCTTTGTACAAACATTTAAGAGAAGTATGAAAAAAGCTGTCTCTTCAGGCTTAACTAAAGACCAAGCATTGCTCCAACTCTTAAGCAACTACAGAACTCTGCCCGGCGCTGATAATATCACTCCTGCACAGAAGCTCCATGGACGACCTCACAGAACTTTGCTTTCTCTGTTGCAGCCTCTTCCGGCCCAGTCTCAAATCTCACCAACGAAGTTCTCAGTCAACGACAAGGTCTACACCCGGACATTCAGGTCAAACCCACTCTGGATACCTGGAGTCATCTGCAGATCTTTGGGTCATCGTCTCTACGAAATACAGACTACGGAGAAACGTATCTGCCGCCATCAAGACCAGATACGTCTGCGCTACCGCCCATGTCCAGCGATTGATTCTATTGCTCAGCCAAATAAATCTATTGCTGAACGAGCTTTAGACCATTTAATAACAATGGGTTCCTTTCAGGACGAGACAGCGCCACTCCGCCCGGTCCCAGCTCCGGACAATCCAACAGAGACATCAGCAGCTCTGGCCCAGCATCGCAGCCGTCGCCAGCGCCGCCGCCGTTTCACGCCGTACCGGCGTATTTAGGAGGGGAGGGTGTTGTATGTCCGGCGCTCCTTTCTCGCTCCGCCAGCCAGCTACACGCGCGCCAAGTGTCATTCTTCTAGCCTCGACGCGCAGCCCTCAGTGCGCGTGCCTGAACAGTCGTGTGTGTACTATAAAGAGGAACCCCAGCCTGTCCAGAGGCCCACTTGCCCCGGTGTCCAGCTCCAGAATACACCCTACGTCAAGCACGGAGGCTACTCCTCTTGAAAATGTGCTTCGACCAGGTGGACTGAATTTCTGGCAGTACGAGGTCTCACCTCTGGTCACCGCTCCTCTTCCGCTGCCTATATCCAGTCATACTATTACATACCGTTATATTTCCCTAATTAATGCGAGCTCCCTTGGTTTCGCCAAGTAAGAATTCTTCCAACATTGAACTTGCCTTTATGAACTCAACAAGGAAGGACCTTCCAAAACATTTATGTCAGTACTTCGGATAGTTTTCGACTATCGACTTTTCTTATCACAAGGACTATCTTTTCGAGATAGAAGTGGATGTAAATACTGTAAACTTGTATATAGTGTACCAAAAGATAGACTCATTCTCAAGATTCCTAATTCATTTGCTTCAAGTTAAATTTCATTTTATTTGTGTAAATAGTGTATTTTGCATTTGAAGCGAATAATAAAGTTGTGTTTTGTAAATCTCAACCTTGGTTACAACATAAGCAATCATTGTATCGACTAGGTGGAAAATAAACAAATACTTAATTGTGAAATTTAGCCAAATCGATCTCCTCTCGCCATTTCGATTCAGTATCTCTTCATTGTGATCCGATCTATCCCTCTCACCTTCAGCATTCTTCTGTAACACCACATTTCAAAAGCTTCTATTCTCTTTCTTCTTGAGCTAGTTATCATCAATGTTTCACTTCCATACAATGCCACGCTCTACACGAAAGTCTTCAAAAACATTTTCTGATTCCTATATCAATGTTTGAAGTGAGCAAATATCTTTTTTCAGGAAAGGTCTTCCTTGCTTGTGCTAATCTGCATTTTATGTCCTCCTTAATTCTGCCATCATTAGTTATTTTACTCCCTCCAGGACACGAGGAGCATTGGTCTACGTGGAAATCGTTGAACAGGCTTCGCACTGGGGTTGGTAGATCAAGAATCAATATGGTAAAGTGGGGCTTTTCTGGCACATCCATACAATGTGAATGTGGTGAAGACCAAACCACAGCCCATTTCATGAACTGTAGTAAATGTCCTTTAAGTTGCAGAATAGAGGACTTGATGGCTGCGACACCTAATGCCCGTGATTTGGCAAAATTCTGGGCAGACACTATTTGATATGTGTGTCATTAAGTACCATTATGCTATGTAAAATGTATGCTTCTGATACGAATAAATAAATAAGTTATTTTACTACCCAAGTAACAATATTCATTTACTTCCTTTAAGACTTCATTTCCTAATTTAATATTTCCTGCATCACCTGCCTTCATTCGACTGCACCCCATTACTTTTGTTTTCAACTTATTTATTTTCATCTCGTACTCCTTACCCAAGACTACCATTCAGCAGCTTCTCAAGATCTTCTGCAGTCTCAAATAAAATAACAATATCATCAGCCAATCTCAAGGTTTTGATTTCCCCTCCTTGGATTGTGATTCCCTTTCCAAATTTCTCTTTGACTTCCTTCACTGCCTGTTCTAAGTAAACACTGAAAAGGAGGAGGAGGGACAAACTGCAGCCTTGCCTCACTCCTTTCTGGATTTCTGCTTCTTTTTCAAAGCCCTCAATTCTTATTAGTGCAGACTGATTTTTATACCGATTGTAGATAACACTTCATTCTCGGTATTTGATCCCAATCACCTTCAGAATCCTACATAGCTGGGTTCAATCAACATTATCGAATGCCTTTTCTAGATCTACGAATGCCATGAACGTTGGCTTGTCCATCTTGATTCGATCCTCTAAGATCAGACGTAAAGTCAGGATTGCTTCATGTGTTCCTACATTTCTTCTGAAGCCAAATTGATCTTCTCCCAACTCAGCTTCAACTTGTCTTTCCATTTTTCTGTAAATAATATGTGTTAAAATTTTGCAGGCATGAGATACTAAACTAATGGTGCGGTAGTTTTCACACCCGTCAGCACCAGCTTTCTTGGGAATAGGTATAACAACATTCTGACGAAAATCGGATGGGACTTCCCCTGTCTCATACATCTTACACACTAAATGGAATAACCTTGCCATGCTGGTTTCTCCGAAGGCAGTCAGTAATTCAGACGGAATGTCATCAATTCCAGGTGCTTTGTTCCTATTTAGGTCACTCACAGTTGTCAAACTCCGACCTCAAAATTGGGTCTCCCATTTCATCAGCATCAATAGCTTCCTGTTCCAGAACCAAATTATCTACATCTTTACCTTGATACAACTGTTGGATATGTTCCTGCCATCTTTCTGCTTTGTCTTCTTTTCCTAAAAGTGGTTTTCCATCTGAGCTCTTAATTTTCATACACCTAGATTTCCTTTCTCCAAAGGTTTCCTTGATTTTCCTGTATGCAGCATCTACCTTTCCTAGAACCATACAACCTTCAACATCCTTGCACTTCTCCTTCAGCCATTCTTCCTTAGCTACCTTGCACTTTCTATCCACTTGATTCTTTAATCGCCTGTATTATTTTCTGCCCTCTTCATTTCTAGCATTCTTGTATTTTCATCGTTCATCAATCAGGTCTAGTATCTCCTTAGTTATCCACTGATACTTGGTTGATCTTTTCTTTCTTCCTAACATTTCTTCAGCAGCCCTACTGACTTCATTTTTCAAGACTATCCACTCTTCCTCTATAGTGTTTCCTTCAGCCTTTTCGTTTAGTCCTTGCGCAACATGTTCCTTGAAACAATCCCTCACACTCTTTTCTTTCAACTTGTCTAGATCCCATCTTTTTGCATTCTTTCCTTTCTTCAATTTCTTCAGCTTCAGATGGCATTTCATGATCAACAAGTTGTGTTACATAAAATTAGCTTCATGGTCCATATCGCACTTCAATACATTCACAACTAAGTATTTATTTATTTTCCACCTAGTCGATACAATGATTGCCTAAGGCAATTTAATGGTTAAAAGTGGTACATGTTTCGTATATTATCAACATCTTCAGCCACATAACACTGTTTAGATGAAAAATACATAAATTGACAAAGTAATGCTTCTGAGGAAGTATCCTTAAAATTAACATAAGATTGACAACATTAAAACAAACAAAAATCTCAAGAGAAAATATATAAATTATTTCTACAATTGAAAGCAGTCGTCAAGGAAACACTTGTACAATATTCCATAGAGAATATAGTCGGCCATACACGGAAAGGAATTCTGACAGGCGAGGTCTTTTGTGACGCATACCGACAGGCTAGGGCTGCTCGTTAGTGAGCAAGGTCAGTTTAAGGCGTTATCCGCTACAGACCAGATCTGTTGTCAGCACCTCAACGGAAAGACCTCGCCTCACAGATCAAGCCTCCTGTAAGGAAAGCATGGAGTGGACAAAGGCACTGCTAGGGAAATTTATTGAAAGTACAAAGAGCGGCTGTGTCTCTGACAATTAAAACATGAGGTGTCGCAATCAAGCGTTCTTCAGTATCCTCCTTTCCTCCTTCTTCAGCTTAGAAGCTACAATATCCACAGTAAATACGCTTTCAACTAGACAATTCTCCAGTAAGAGCTACGCAAAACAAGTCATTTTTTACTAGTGGCTTACGTCGCACCGACACAGATAGGTCTTATAACGACGATGGGATAGGGAAGGGCTAGGAGTTGGAAGGAAGCGGCAGTGGCCTTAATTAAGGCACAGCCCATAGCATTTGCCTGGTGTGAAAATAGGAAACCACGGAAAACCATTTTCAGGGCTGCCGACAGTGGGATTCGAACCCACTATCTCCCGGATGCAAGCTCACAGCTGCGCGCCCTTAACCGCACGGCCAACTCGCCCGGTAAACAAGTCCATTATGTATGTGTTGTGTATGTTTGGTATTCAGTTCGAAGGCTGGTCTGATCCTCCACAGTTATGCCAACAGCTGTCATAGATAGCCTAGGCATCACTGGAAGAAGCGTACTAGTGAAATGAGGAGTGAGATAGCTTCCCGTTGCTTTCCTCGCCGAGCCAGAAGTTGCTCGCATATCAGTCTGCCAAACCTACCGAAATGCACGCACCAGCTGACCCTATGCGTGATATTTTCATACCATTCATAACAGGGACTGGCTGCATAAGGAATGGTATTACTAGCATCGCTCGTACCTCTGTCACTTTCATATTGTCAAAGCCAAGGATAAGACTGAGAAGGATCAAACATTTAACGTAATAATGAGAAAAATCCATTCATGCTTACTTTTTTGTTGCTAGCTGCTTTACGTCGCACCGACACAGATAGGTTTTATGGCGACGATAGGATAGGAAAGGCGTATGAGTTCGAAGGAAGCGGCCGTGGCCTTAATTAAGGTACAGCCCCAGTATTTGCCTGGTGAGAAAATGGGAAACCACGGAAAGCCATCTTCAAGGCTGCCGACAGTGGGATTCGAACCCACTATCTCCCGGATGCAAGCTCACAGCCGCGTGCCACTGACCGCACGGCCAACTCGCCCGGTACATGCTTACCTAACATCATATCATAATCGCTGTTGTCCATTCGCAAGTAATTCTTGTAATCGTCCGGTTCATTTTCTCTCAGGTGTTGTATCAGACTCATGTGACTAAAGCTGTCTCGCTGTCCTATCCATGATTTCATCCACTTCGATCGATTCCTTTGTTTGCATGATTTAACATATAGCAAAATGCACATTCCAACAGCCGCAACAGCATTTTTTCCCCCTCTGGACACTGTCTGCTTCGATGTCCATCGCACAGTTCTAAGTACGGCAGACCCGACCGGCAAGGATTTCAAACTAGTTTGAAAGGCCAGCGGATGAGGCTTGGCCTGCTGAGAACAAAGGGATCATTCCATTAACGAGAGGGTCTGGAATGTTGACAGATTATGTTGCACAACACGACAGGCTTGGTGTCACAGTTGATGGCGAGCAGCGGGCCGGGTCTCTGAAGGTCACGCCTGGCAGGCGGTCTGTCGGATCTGGCCCCAAAGGCGAGGCCTGCCAAAGAATCTGTCCGTGTATGGCCAGCTTATGTCCTAATGAATATTCTCTTTTCTAAATAATTCATGAAAAAAGGGTCAATTTATAAATAAAAAATTATACAATTTATAAGTAATTGTCGAAATGATACAATAAATCTCTCGGAAAAAGATACATTTTTTGATTCAGGAATATATAAACTCACATGCTTTGAGTGCAAGAATACATGCATAGGACAGTCTGGCCGCAATTTTAAAGTAAGATATTTAGAACATGTGAATGCTGAAAAACATAGAAGATTCTCAGCTATGGGATCACACATGACTGCCACAGGTCATAAATTTACCAACTTAGAACAAGACCTGACCATCATAAAAAAAAAAAAATAATAAAAAAAAAAAATTAAAAAGGCAGCTTAATGAACATATATGAAGATCTATACATTCATCTAGACCAACTTGTAAAGAAAAATGATAACCTTAATGACGCTGTAGAATATAAAATTCCATTATATTATCAAATTCTAGTATATTTGAAAATGCTTGAGAAAGATCACGAAAAAAGAATTGGAATTTCTCCACCTACAGATAGCCCTACAACTTATGCCTCCTCTGTTGAAGCTACAGGTGACGAGGTTCTTGACACACCTATATCCCCCCACTCCTCCACCTCCTCAATGCAAGAGCAAGGAAGAACGCATCATCAATATTACACCAGACACAAGACTGTGAAATAACGACAGGAGTTACTGTTCCAAAGGAAAGCAGGCTTAATAAGAATTGACAACTAGGAATTAGTAATATTTTCATCTGCATTAATAACAAGAGCCACAATGTGATAACTGGATTTCTTCATTTCGACAATTACTTATAAATTGTATAATTTTTAATTTATAAATTTACCCTTTTTTCATGAATTATTTAGAAAAGAGAATATTCATTAGGACATATTCTCTATGGAATATTACAATATTGTACAAGTGTTTCCTTGACGACTGCTTTCAATTGTAGAAATAATTTATATATTTTCTCTTGAGATTTTTGTTTGTTTTAATGTTGTCAATCTCATGTTAATTTTAAGGATACTTCCTCCAAAACATTACTTTGTCAATTTATGTATTTTTCATCTAAACAGTGTTATGTGGCTGAAGATGTTGATAATATACAAAACATGTACAACTTTTAACCATTAAATTGCCTTAGGCAATCATTGTATCGACTAGGTGGAAAATAAGTAAATACTTAGTTGTGAATCAACAAGTTGTGGTCGGAGTCCACGTCTGCTCCTGGGAAAGTTTTGTAATCCAACACCTGGTTTCTGAATCTCTGCCTAATTATAATGAAGTCTATTTGATACCTTCAAGTGTCTCCAGGTCTTGTCCACGTACACAGCTGTCGTTTGTGGTGTTTGAACCAAGTATTGGCAAGGACTAAATTATGATCAGTGCAGAATTCAACCAGCCGACTTCCTCTTTCGTTCCTTTGTCCCAATCCGAATTCTCCTACTGTATTACTTTCTCTTCCTTGGCCTACCACTGCATTCCAGTCTTCCATCACAATTAGATTCTCATCACCTTTTACATATTGTATTAAATCTTCTATTTCTTCATATATTCTTTCGACTTCCTCATCAACTGCTGAGCTAGTACGCATATAGACCTGCACTTTTATGGTGGGCATTGGTTTGGTGTCTTATCTTGACGACAATAATTCTTTCACTATGCTGGTTATAGTAGCTTACCCGCTGCCCTATTTTCATACTCATTATTAAACCAACTCCTACATTTGCCCTGTTTGATTTTGTGTTGATAATTCGGTAGTCGCCTGACCAAAAATCCTGTTCTTCCTGCCAACGTACTTCACTTATGCCTATCTTACTCTTTCGATGGAAGGAATTTTAGTTTGTTTCATTTTTTTTTTTTTTCAAAATGAGCCTTCCTAAAATGAGGGTGCGGGCATTATTCAACGACGGGGATTATTCAGGTAAATACGGTAATTCTTTTTGCTCTGTTTCATCTACATACATTTCCCTGTCTGCATCCGTCTTCCTTTGGAACCATATCTGATATGCCTTCTTTTTAGGTTTACAAACTGTTCTCACTTCACGAGCAAAACAAAACTAAAAAATAGGTATATCTGGAGTAACTACTTAATTGGGTAACAAGATCTGAAGCCTAGGTGTAAACTATTTCTACTGTTTGTATTACAGATGCAACTGAGGAGTGTACAATATTCCTTGCATACAGATAGGTGTAATGCCTCACCTTAGTGTATTACAATATTAAAAAGGCATATGCTCAGAATGCAGACAGATGGGCTTCACTGAGGGTGTTACGCTGGAGGATCACAGAGGAAACCATAGTAGCTGCTAGGACATACTCACAGAAAAGGTGTGCCAACTTGTGAAAGAACAATGAAGACTCTTTACTTCTAGCAGGGCAAAAAAAAAAGTATTACCATCTTTTGGGGAGACACAAACACGGACATCAATCAGTGTGCTCTTTCTTACTTTCAGTTTATCTGAAAACTAGTAAAGCGCAACAAACATACAACTCATGTGATTAAAACAAAAATGTTATGGATTTATTCACTATTTGGCTGTTTAACACTAGGACATCCATGAATTTCATTTACCTACAATGCTCGACATGTGATAATTTTACCCTTGTTGTGTTAAGCTTGCATTCTGAAATAATATAAGTAGAGTTCGTGGTTTATAGCATTTAAAAATCAGAGATTTAGCATTTTGATTTTCAAATTTAGCGTTTTGTAGCATCTAAACTTCTCAAATTTAGCGTTTTGTAGCAAATTGGTTAAAAATAGGCATAATTTGCTAAACTGCACACACAACAGTTGGGAGTAAAATCATACTGTTTAATCACACATTGCTCGTCATGCAGTTTTGAATTCACTATGGAAAATAAGACAAACATCAACATAAGACTGCAAGAAATATTAACGAACACAAAGGAATATGCTTATTTTCAAATTTATAAACACAATTTCAAAGTGAAAAATACTATTCTGAACGTATTTATCACAGTGCAACACACCTACAAGAAAGAGGAATTTCAATGATAATTTAAGTACAACATGCCAAATGTTTAAAAGGTGTCCTCCATTTGAGACCGCCTATCAGTTACAATTATGCTGTACTTGCTAAAAAAAAAAAAAAAAACTCTACATCGACACTGTTCGTAGAGGGCCAAATGTACAGAAGTGCTGCCAAGGCAAAGGAAGGCCTGCAAAACATTTTTTTTCTTCTTCAAGTTTTTGATTGCAGAGTCAGCACATCAATATAGGGCATCTGTATCCTTACATAGAAATGTCCCGATTTGTGACTTTCGGCATGCTGTTTGATCGTCACTTTGCTTCTACCCATGGCTAACAGACAATAAAATAAATCGCTACCGTACTTTTAAACAGAACTACTACTCAACACCAATGTCAAGAATAACCGACTAAGATCAAGGGTCAACACACAAAGAGAATGAACGTGGTGCTTGAAAGTGTATAACCCAGTGAAAGAAATTCCACACATTGAATGATTTAACCCTTTGTCCTGCTATTACATATGAAAGGTAATATTCCCTTACATACTATTTATTTTTTCGTCACTTTAACATAATTTGATTAACCACATAGGCTACATAAGAATACACAAAGCAAAGTGAGCTTTTAGCTTGTCTATAGTAACAGGAAACCAATGTTTTTGTTCATAAGTATTACTGGTTTCAAGGGAAGCAGATAAATTAGCAAGAAATGTAGAGGCATAGGCATTGGTTTCCTTAGTAACGTGATCCCAGAACTGTGGGGTTAGAAATTCATTCCCTAAGTCCATTTCTTTCGGATTATTACCCAACTCCCTTCTCACTATAGAGTGAATTTCAAAAACTGGTTTACATGTTACAGAAAGAGGCTTATTGTCACAAAGATCATAATTCCAACTTCTCACTATAGAGTGAATTTCAAAAACGGGTTTACATGTTACAGAAAAAGGCTTATTGTCACAAAGATCATAATTCCAAGTATCATTTTACTAGACTTCTCAACGGGCGAGTTGGCCGTGCGGTTAGGAGTGCGCAGCTGTGAGCTCGCGTGGGTTTAAACCCCACTGTCGGCAGCCCTGAAGATGATTTTCCGTGATTTCCCATTTTCACACTCGGCAAGTGCTGGGACTGTACAGTAATTAAGGCCAAGGCCGCTTCCTTCCCATTCCTAGGCATTTCCTGTCCCATCGTCACCGTAAGACCTATCTGTGTCGGTGCGACGTAAAGCAACTATGATATAGATGTTGATTCCCATAGGGAATCTGAAATATTTGTCCTGAATGAGTAAATTTATAATACCAATATAAATGGTCCGTTATTGGACATTATAAATTTTCCTGCTAACTCATTCTTGGTTGCCAGCGTTTCGCCCTCGTGTGCTAGGGTGGGCTCATCAGTTGGTACCTAGCACACCTACCAATACGCTGGCTAGTGCATACCGTGGAGGCCACTGCGTAGGCTAACTGGAGCCACCGGCAGTGCCAATGCACTAAGAGACTTTGTCTCATCAGCAAAAATTGATGCCTGCTTGGCCATCAGATGATATAGATGTTGATTCCCATAGGGAATCTGAAATATTTGTCCTGAATGAGTAAATTTATAATACCAATATAAATGGTCCGTTATTGGACATTATAAATTTTCCTGCTAACTCATTCTTGGTTGCCAGCGTTTCGCCCTCGTGTGCTAGGGTGGGCTCATCAGTTGGTACCTAGCACACCTACCAATACGCTAGTGCATATTGGTATTATAAATTTACTCATTCAGGACAAATATTTCAGATTCCCTATGGGAATCAACATCTATATCATCTGATGGCCAAGCAGGCATCAATTTTTGCTGATGAGACAAAGTCTCTTAGTGCATTGGCACTGCCGGTGGCTCCAGTTAGCCTACGCAGTGGCCTCCACGGTATGCACTAGCCAGCGTATTGGTAGGTGTGCTAGGTACCAACTGATGAGCCCACCCTAGCACACGAGGGCGAAACGCTGGCAACCAAGAATGAGTTAGCAGGAAAATTTATAATGTCCAATAACGGACCATTTATATTGGTATTATAAATTTACTCATTCAGGACAAATATTTCAGATTCCCTATGGGAATCAACATCTATATCATCTGATGGCCAAGCAGGCATCAATTTTTGCTGATGAGACAAAGTCTCTTAGTGCATTGGCACTGCCGGTGGCTCCAGTTAGCCTACGCAGTGGCCTCCACGGTATGCACTAGCCAGCGTATTGGTAGGTGTGCTAGGTACCAACTGATGAGCCCACCCTAGCACACGAGGGCGAAACGCTGGCAACCAAGAATGAGTTAGCAGGAAAATTTATAATGTCCAATAACGGACCATTTATATTGGTAAAGCAACTAGCAAAAAAAAAACTAGACTTCTCACTCGCTCTTGTTGCATTCTGGTTTTGTCACGTAGTTTCAATTGGCACTGTCATCTCAGAGCTGAAATCGGAATCACTTTCATCACTGTCATTTGAAGAAGAAGTATTTTCACTCTGCAGAGAATCTTTTCCACTTTCAACATCACTATTTTCAAGCCAGTTACGAATAAACTCATCCATGCCGCGCTTGGATGCCGCCATGATTGTTTACAACAAGCGGCAAAATGAGGTGCTTTTTATTTCCCATATTTCAGCTCAGAGTTACTATTTACCCAGAGAAAATAGCTTCAGGTATCATCTGACATCAATCGGTTAGGCTGCAAGACAAAGAGAATAAATCTCTCCGACCAACTAACTGCGATAATGAACTCATAGATGTTCCGTGCACCAAGACGGAAGTGTCCGTCAAAGCATGTTACCACTTTACGATCGCAATGGGTGCCGTAATAATTATTTCTCCTGAAATAAATAACATTTATATCTTATTTTTAAGAAAAATACATCGTTTTTAAAAATATATATGTTTATTTCGTATAAAACTGAGAGTTTCGCATCTATTTCGCATAAATTGTATAATTTTGCATTTTGAACCAATTTTGCATTTTATCGCGAAATTCAGAATCGCTAAAAACCACCCGTACGGGTCATATAAGATGAAGGCACATACACTGAAAAAGTTTCGGCATATTTCGCATTTATCGCAAATGCTAAAAATCACAAACTCTAAATATAAGGCTATTTTGTAATATAGTGCAATACATTATTTTGTAGGTACCAGGTAGGGACCCTCTTCAGAGGCAGCCCTACCCAGGGAGTGGCACCCCTCTCTATGCGAGTCCCAGAGCACAGTGACCTGGTGTGTAACATCTGGTATGGGTGTCAGTTCAGGGTTACGAGTGAAGTCCTCAACGGCATCCACGGCAGAGAAGGTGGACTCCGGTATGGTGGAGATATCAGAAAGGGCCAACCCGTAACTTCTGTACTCCAGAGAAGCAGCCACAAAGGCATCTGTCTCCATGTTAGGAGCGGCCTAATTTTGAACCTGGCAGTAGGTATAAAATGCCTTTGGGTGTGGCGAGCGACGCACAGTTCTTCGGGTGCTGGGGGAACTGTGAGAAATGACCAAGCTACATCAAGATTGTGACAGTAAATGTACTGACACTGATGGGAAAGACAGAAGAACTGGTTGACTTCATGAAAGAAAAAGATATAGACATACTTGGACTGTGTGAAGCCAAGAAGAGGGGTACAGGAGAGATTTCTCTGAAAGAAAGATACAGGCTGTATTACAGTGGAGGAACTGAAGAAAAAAATGGAGTGGCCATCATACTTAGAGAAGAAATTCAAGAATATGTGGAATATACAAAATGTGTCAGCGATAGGATGATGGTGATGAGACTCCAGTTTGAAAATGGCATGAAAGATCAATTTCATTTGTATGCCCCAAAAAACGGGTTGCATAGATGAACATCTAGAGGACTTTTTAGAAGAAGTGGAGAGACATATAGAAAATAAGGAAGTGCTTTTGGGAGATCTAAATGCACAAGTTGGAATGGAAAGACAAGGATAGGAAGATGTTGTAGGGCCCTTCGGATATGGAAATGTAAATCAATAAGATGAGTTGTTGGTAAATTTTTGCATGAGGAACCAAATGATTGTTGGAAACACCTGGTTTAGGAAGAAGAACAGTCAGAAGATTACAAGGTATGGTTGCGGAGACAGACGAAAAAAGACCATGATTGACTATATAATCATACAGAAAGAACACCAGAATAACCTTTTAGATGTTACAGCCATGACTGAAAAAGCCTTTAGTGATCATAGAGTTGTGATAGGAAAACTGAAAGTGGGAAAGATTGAAAAACCCCCATTAAGAGGAGAGAAAAGAATTAAAGTATGGAAGTTACAGGAGAAAAGCATATGAGAAGAATTTTGAAGGAAAATAGTACCCTTGGTACCCAAGACGGAGATGGGGAATGTTGAAGATGAATGGAAAAGATTTAAGGAAGCATTGGTTGGATGTGTAGAAAAGGTACGTGGTAGAACATCAGGAAATGTGAAAGACAAAGAGACACACTGGTGGAATGATAGGGTAAAGATTAAAGTGAAGGAAAAGAAAATTGTATGAAAAGCATGGACAACATTTAAGAATGAAGAAAGTAGAAGAAAATATGTGGAGGCAAAGAATTTGACCAAGAAAGTAGTTGAGGAAGAAAAGAGTAAAAGGCAGAAATTGAGAGATGATATGCAGGGTAGCAAGAAATTACTGTATGGTATCTTAAGAAACAAAAAGATAGATGAAGTAAACACCAGATTTGTGAAGGATGAAGGGCAGCATAATATTAATAAATCCAGAAGAAATAAGAAACAGATGTAGAAAGTATTTTCAGAAGTTGCTGAACATAAGAACTAATGACAGTCATTCAATGGATGACCAGGAAAGGCAATTAGTGAAACTCTGTTAAGAAGTTTTTCAAGGGACCACAAAAAAACTTAAGCAGGAAACTTCTTAAAGGGGGTAATGCCCAAAAACTTATTTTGTACTATGACATACTGTACATGTGAAACAGATTTCCTTGTTTGTGAACAATACCGAAATAGGCTTTTATTAATTCGTGTGGCTATTTCTAGCCGGGTGCAGCCCTTGTAAGGCAGACCCTCCGATGAGGGTGGGCGGCATCTGCCATGTGTAGGTAACTGCGTGTTATTGTGGTAGAGGATAGTGTTATGTGTGGTGTGTGAGTTGCAGGGATGTTGGGGACAGCACAAACACCCAGCCCCCGGGCCATTGGAATTAACCAATTAAGGTTAAAATCCCTGACCTGGCCGGGAATCGAACCCGGGACCCTCTTAACCGAAGGCCAGTACGCTGACCATTCAGCCAACGAGTCGGACACCAAAATAGGCTGATATATAAGAGCTGCTAAAAGAAAGCCACAATATAAATACAGTATTAGATTATCATGACAAGTATTTTTAGAAATAAAGTAAAATACTGTAATTGAACATACTGTATTATAAAAATTCTTGATAAGAGAAAGGAACATATTATATAAAACCTTGCACAAGAGATAAAAGAAATACTAAGAACATTAAAACGGTAGATGGTTACCGTACATTATGTAAATTCCATACTGCATTAGACATTAAATACATTTCCAAACACAAAAATCTAGGCTCCTACTTGGAAAAGAAATTGTCCAGGGTTGACTGTTTTTAGGTTTTTACTGCTTTCTTGAACTATAAACCACCGAGCTGGATAGCTGCAGTCACTTAAGTGTGGCCAGTATTCAGTATTCGGGAGATAGTGGGTTCGAACCCCACTGTCGGCAGCCCTGAAGATGGTTTTCCATGGTTTCCCATTTTCACACAAGGCAAATGCTGGGGCTGTACCTTAATTAAGGCCACGGCCACTTCCTTCCCATTCCTAGCCCTTTCCTGTCCCATCATCGCCATAAGACCTATCTGTGTCGGTGCGACGTTAAGCAACTTGCAAGAAAAAAAAAAGAGAAATATAAACCTCCCACATTCCCACATTGTCTTCCATGTGTCCTGAGGCACACTGACTGAACCTTCCATAAACCGCCTCAGTTTTTCACACCCCTCGACATCTTCAAGTTAACGGCAGCAGACGGGATATCGGCAACTTATTCTTAGAGATTCTTAGAACCTATTCATAAGCCTATATCGCCCCTGCATTACTACTAGAGCCCAGCAACTCGAACTGCGACCCCGCAAGGAATGCGAACTTGGAATAACTCCCTCCTACCCTTCTGTCCCTTGTCATGTACGACCAATAGTGTGTACAAGAGTGTGTCTCCTCACGAGCCAACAGAAGTGAACATTTCCCAATGTTGCCGATTAGCGACTGCAATTCAGTGCTCGCCTAGCTCTCAAGGGAGACGTTTCCGTTAAGTCAGCATTGAAGTGCTCTAGCTCCGTGCTTTGTCTATCACTGCGCACGACTTGGCAACACCAAGCGTGAACCAGGCCTAAACCAGGCCTACCCGCCATTCTCCCTCTGTCACTCCTACTGACGAAACTAGCGCTTACATCGCTCACATTCCAGGGTCTTACTTCAACTTGCCGTGCTATAGTTGTCACCTCCACGGGCGTAGTTTCTGACTGTTTCGCAAGTACCGCATGGACAAGCCGATAGTGAGTTTATTTTCCTGCTTTAATCCTCTTCATGCTAAAGGTAATGAAGAAAAGCTGGTTCGAAGTTGCAGAAATGAGTGCATGGGAAAGTATTGGGGTATTACGTGCGAGTTATAAAGGCGCAGTAGCAACACTAGCACATCTAAATGTAAACAGTTTATTTCCCCGCGAGAATTTTATTTCCTGTCTCCTCATCCTTGTGCTAAGTTCTAATAATGCGATGTAATAATTACAAGTGACACGATAATACAATGTTTAGCTCGTATAAAGGTAAAAATAAAAATAACTTTCAATTTTATGCCAACACGTGGTATCACAATGCCTCTGAGTGCATGTATCAGGCCCCCTCTCACCAACAACCAGCTGGTTATCAACATTCGTTCAACTTCATAGACGATCAGGATCTTTTGGCCTGCTGTTTGGCGGCATATGTATCAGCTGGCAAGTCGGCTGCATTCTCTTTGGTCGGCTGTTTCCTGCATAGAGTCAGGATGTTTCTTTGTTTCGTAATAGTTTATTCACCTAACTAATAATGGACACGGAAAATCTTATCAGTTTAGTTCCAAAACGTAATTTCCTCTACGACAAGACCTATGAGCATTATTGCAACAACAACGTAAGAAGGAAATAAGCAAGGGAAGGTAAACCAAACAGGTTAAAATATTCAATTTTGTGGTAGATTAGGCCTATACGGAACTTTATTTCACAATTATTGTTGACCTTATTTCAAATCATATTATCATGTTGGAGTCCATATACAGTACAGTATGTCAGTACGATAATTGACATGGCTTGGAATGTACAGTATTTACCGTGAACAATTTTGTAAGTGGCATTCCCTATGGTTGTCGTTTATGTATTCCTAACAAACAGTATGGTAATGCATAAGAAGCTGCTGTGTTGTGGACAAATACATTTTTCGGTTTTTAATTAATTAAACGATAATAGGATAATAAAACAACTATTTAATTACTTTTGGAAAAGTAAAACAAAAAATAATTGGTTTAAAAAAGTTCAGAATGATTTAGAAGAGCTGAATATTACAATGAAGCAAATTGAAAATAGAGAAGAAAAAAGGATTGTCAAGAACAAACAAATAAGATTGTCATTAAAAACTGTACAACAGAAACAATATGTCATATCTGATGAAGAAATGGCAGCTAGGTCAGCCAGAATGAAGAGGTTTTGGGAAAGGAAGATGATGCAAGCTAAATCTTCAGTTAATTCTTTGTTAACGTAAATGGATTTGGGTTTGATTTAAGTGCTCCAATGTGGGCGTAAACTATATAAATAAATAATGTTGATGCCACCTCGATTAATGACTTCACCCTGTCGCGGCACGCAACTTACTGCATTAATGTTTTATCAAACCATCCATTGCGTGCTTTGTGTTTCCCGCGTAGAATTCCATTCGATTCTATTCTGCTTGATGTAAACGGTGGAGTGGAAATTACGACTGATGGGTTCAATTTGATTCCACAAGGTGAGAGTGAGCATCTGGTGGTGGTGTTGTCACAGCGTGATGTCATATGGCCTTGGCAAGCCTGGAGAGGCTCCATGACAGGCGCAAATGGTCTAACACAGGGTTCAACTTGCACGGGGACCGGAGGCTTCTAACCATGAGCTGCATTGAGCGGACGTTTTCTATCTCAAGGAGCTCTAAAATTTGAACTGTTTAACCGGGAAATATTTTTACAACAGAACACTTTAAGCGTGATAAATATACATATATCTTAATGCAACCAATCAAGGGACCAAGAATATCACACTTCTTAGGCAGGAAAACTTCTTATGCGGGAACTTCTTAACCGAGTTTCACTGTAGTTGATGAAGAAATGGATAAAGAAATTACAATTAATGAAACTGAAATGGCACTAAAAAAGATGAAGAATGGAAAACTGCTGGAATAGATGAAATTTCAGTGGAGATGATAAAGGCAGATGGAGCTGTAGGCCTGCAGTGGACATATCGAATTCTCAGGATTGTCTGGGAGAATAGGGAGGTTCCTGAGGATTGGCAAAAAGGAATAATCATCCGAATTTTCAAGAAAGACGGTAAGAAAGTATTGAAGAACTACAGGGGAATTACTCTGATATACCATGTTGCTAAGATAATGGAGAGGATACTGGAAAGTAGGATAAGATTGAGGGTTGAAAATCAGATACAGGAAAATCAGTTTGGTTTCAGAAGTGGAAGGTCAACTTTTTTTTTTTTCCCCCTGCTATTGGCTTTACGTTGCACCAACACAGATAGGTCTTACGGTGACGATGGGACAGGAAAGGGCTAGGACTGGGAAGGAAGTGGCCATGGCCTTAGTTAAGGTACAGCCCCAGCATTTGCCTGGTGTGAAAATGGGAAACCATGGAAAACCATATTCAGGGCTGTCAACAATAGAGCCCATTTTTATTACGAGACAACTAATGGAAAAGCAATGGGAGTATGGAAATGATGTGGTGATGACATTCATTGACATTGAAAAGATATATGACAGTGACCCCAGGACTAAAGTTTGGGACAGTCTGGTGCAAAAAGGAATTGGACAGGGATTAATAAAAATGATCATGGCAATGTACAAGGAATGTTATAGTAGCATGCAAAAACAAGTTGGCAGGATAAGTTGGTTCAAAATCACTAGTGGGCTGAGACAGGGAAGTGTTCTATCACCAATCCTGTTTACAATAGTAATGGATGACATCGTGAGAACAGCAAAAGCAACATATGGAGGAAGAGAAATGAACATCATGTTATTTGCAGATGATATTGTGATTTGGGAAGAAGAGGACATGAAGGTTCAAGAACAGATGGATGTGGTGAATGGGAATATCGAAGAATGTGGATTCAAAATAAGTGCAGAAAAGAATAAAACTCTTGTTCTGACTAGAGGGGAAACAAAAGGGAATGGTCAGATTAGACTTGCAGACAAGCTCCCTGAAGTAGTGAAGACATTCAAATACCTGGGGAGTGAATTAATAGATGCTGAGATTAGTAAGAGGATTCAAGTTGGAAGCTGTTTCTATCATAGTGTAAGAAACATGTTATGGGACAAAGATGTGCTTCTGGAAGAAAAGGAAACTGTGTACAAGATGTATTACATACCCATAACAACTTACAGAGCAGGAACTTGGACAATGACAAAGAAGGATGAGAGTCAAATACAGGCAGCCAAAATGAAGTTCTTGAGGAGTATGATACAGAAGAGTAGAAGAGACAAAATAAGGAATGAGATAATTTGGGAAGAAACTGGAGTGGAAAAAATTAATGATAGAATAGAGAAGAGCCAACTAAGATGGTTTGGGCACATAAAGTGAATGGTGATTGAACCGTGTAAACTGTGATCCCCCTCCCTGACTATCTTTCTCCAGTGTTTTTACAGTGTATGTGCTTGCAAGCTGTACTATGTATTGTGTAATTTGATGTATTTACATGTATTTTATTTCCTATCCTTGCCCCTCTTATGGAATAAATGTATTTTTGCCCGTTCCGCATGTCTTCAGGGAAATGTAGAAGTATTCTCGCCCTGAAGAGTCCTCCCTCCCTTCCGAGCTCACTCTATCTCTCTTGCTTCGCGCCCCTCTGCAACTCCCTTCTCTTCTAGAGGGGAGTTTCGGTCCACGTGACCGCTGCTCGGCTCGCGGTCGTTCTCCTCGGCCGGCCGGGCGATTCGGCTGTTGGCACTCTGAGCAGTCTGTTATCTCCTGGGCTTGCCTTCTTGCCCCTCGAACCCGGCACGCTAGCGCGGAGGTAAGAGAGAAAGAGGGATCTTGCTATTGTACTGTCCCCTTAAGATGTCGAAATTTAAGGTGCCTGAGGTAAAAACGAGGCTTGTCACTGTGTAATGATAGGAACTTTGTGCTTTGGATTCGATCTTTATTTAAGATTTCTAGTTGATGTGTTTGATTCAGTTTAAAGAAAGTATTTTCATGGCCGAAACATTCCATTGTGGGGTTAAGTAGGTGTTGCTTTTCTACGTTATTGTAATCCACTACGGATTCTCTATGTGCCTTCGGGCGTTGCGTTGGTTAAGAATTCGGAAGGCCATGCTTAATTTATTCTCAACCTTATTGTAATATTAGAAGGTCTTTCATATTATGTTCGGAAAGTTGCAAAGCGAAACCCTTCACGTATGCATGTGAACTTGTACCTGGTAGAGAGGGCTGGCTCCCTCATTAGTGTTTTGTAATAATTCTGAATGTATATACGGGTATTATCCTCTTAATTGTAAATTGTTGTTACTTGATGTTTTTAAAGCAGTTAAAGTTTCCAAACTTGTAATTAAAGAAGCTTGGCGAGATATCGTTGTTAATTGGTGTTGGTATCTTTCGCTTAATGCGACCTTCATCCAGCCCCTTCGGGCCGCCGCTTTTCCTAGCCCGTACCTGCCGTTCCAGCTGGTAGCAGAGCGTGGTTGTATGGGGCTGGTGTCGTATTAGTAAATGTACTTGATCGCTTGGGAGGGGGTCTCTCGGTGTCCCTCCGCCACGTTGCGCCCCATTTTGTCCCTTAAGTTATCAAAATGTCTACTCGAGATGTAGCTTATCCGGGCTCACTCCGAAAGGAAGAATTACTGTATGAGTTGACCATTCGGAATCTTGAATCTCGAGGTACGGTCAAGAACGATGAAGCATTATTACGAACCAACTTAGATAAGCCAGTCGTTGTACCCTGTTATACCGATGGTGAGGTGGGCAGTGCCGCGTCCTTGATTGATACTAATTTAACTGATATTGCTTCAATTATGGAATTTTTGGAAAGCGACGTAGTGTCTAGTCATCAGTTGAGGAGAGTTCAAGGTCGCCTCACGCATTATGTTCAGCGTATTAGGGACCTTTTGTCATTGGAGTTAAAGGATGAATTGAGGACCCAAATCAAGGACTTGGAAGGTAGAGCGCTTAGCTCGTTGGAGAAAACTGACTTATGGTTGACGAAATTGGCAGGCAAAACCAAACCTGTTTTGGTCTCCGTGGTAGGTGGAGATGATTCGGATAAACCTATAGGGAATAGAGAGGTTGGAGAACAGCAAGAACAGCAACCTTTGCAATCTATCCCACCGTCAAATGTGTCTATATTCTCCAATATTCCTCATCCATTAACGCTAATGTTGAAGGGGGCCCCATACTACTCTGTCAATTCGGCGAGCGACACTGTAGCCTTCCTTCGTTTCTTGGTCGAATTCCTGGACCATGCCCTGGTTTTTGGAATTTCTCATAGTCATATATTGCAGATTATCTATCCCTCCGCGAGTGGTGAGTTGTCGTATAGGATTGTTAAGGCCATTAAGGAACAGGAAACTATTCAGCAATTCCACGCGCACTTATTGACGCATTTTATTCCAGCTAGGGCGTTAAATTCGTTTGTGCAGAAATTTTACTTCAGAGTCCAGCGTAATGATGAGTCATTGGCTGATTTCATTTTGGATATTAAACATTACGCCAGGGTCTTCGCGCTCCATTTTTCCGAAGAGCAAATCGTCTCGACTATTGTTGAGGGCATAAACCCCTTGTATCGTTCTTGTTTGTGTTTCGCGGCCCATCCCCGCAATTTTTCGGAGTTGGAGGCAATGGTCGTCGCCGCGGAAGGAGTTCGTCATGCGGACACCTTGCGTACGGGAAGTAGTCCTTCATCGCCCTATGTATCCGGCGCTCCCGCTTCCAGAAAGCCTGCAGACCTGAGAAGGTGTTATGAGTGTGGATCACGCGATCATTTGCGGAACCGTTGTCCCACTAGGACTCCTGGTCGTCGCCCGGTGGGCACGTCGGCTAACGCCAGTGTTCCTAATAGGAGTAGCAATTTGGCTTGTTTTAAGTGTGGGCGTCCGGGGCATTTTGCGAAGAACTGTGCTGGAACTTCAGCGTCAAGCTGACTAGGTAAGGGGGCTTCCGTCCCTCACGGTCCCCCAGTTGATGACAGCCCTCGTTGTGCTTCTGTTCAGCCTTTATGTGATACGTTTCCGCCCGAGTGTTTACGGATTTCTGCGGATTTGAAAGGTAGTGCTCCCTTCATTAAGGTTGAAATGGGGAACGAGCCTGTATCGGCCTTGCTGGACTCGGGGAGTGTAGTTTCCTTGGTCAGCGAGAAATGGTATATCGCACATAAAGCTATATGTAAGTTTTCGGACTTGCTTCCTGTCTCTGTTTCCTGTGTATCAGCCAATTCTTCTATGGTCGATATTATAGGTAGCTTCACTAGTAAAATTAGAGTGTCTAACTTTTCTTGGAAGTTCTCCTTTTATGTAGCCAAGGATTTGTCATGTCCCGTAATCCTTGGGACAAATTTCTTTTCTTACTCCGGATTGGTTCTGGACCTACAAAAGGGGGTTTGTTGGTTCAGATTCTCTCAATCGGTAAAGATTCCCCTTGGTTCATTTAATTCTGTCTCTTTCCGGTCGGTTACGTCCCCTCAAGAGGAGATGGTATGTGATCTTAGCCATCTCCCTGAGGATCAGGCGCGGAGTGTGAGGGAGTTGTGCGACACTTTTTCGGACGTATTTTCTGAGGAATTGGGCGTGACCAATCTTTTGGAGTATAAAATCGAACTCTCTGATTCAACTCCAGTAAGGATTCCTCCTTACCGTTTGTCCCCACCTAAGATGAAGGCGCTCAAGGAGACCATCGATAAGATGCTTGACCAGGGGATTATTCAACCATCTACGTCCGCTTATTCCTCGCCCATCTTCCTAGTCCCTAAACCTCAGGGCGGGTTCAGGCCTGTCCTGGATTATAGGGTCCTCAATAAGAAAATTGTGTTGCAGTCCGTGCCGCTCCCCGATTTACACTCCTGTTTCTCCTGGTTTAGGAAGGCTCGATATTTTACTATCTTGGATTTAAATCAAGCCTACTACCAGATCCCCTTGGCTCCTGAGTCGCGGCATGTGACGGCATTTGCCACAGACTGGAATTTATATGAATTTTTGCGCGTCCCTTTTGGCATATCGACGGGCGCCGCCGTTCTTACTAGGCTTCTGGATAAGCTGTTTTCGGACATTAAATTTAACTACCTATATCACTATCTGGATGACCTTGTGGTCTATTCTGAAACTTTCGAGGAGCACCTGTTGCACCTTAAGGAAGTGTTGATGCGCCTTCGGGAGGCGGGCCTTACCGTCAAGCTTTCTAAGGTCTCCTTTGCGAGGCCCCAGATGTCTTTTCTTGGGCATGTGGTTTCACCTGACGGTGTTTCCGTGGACCTCTCTCGTACTCAGTCCATTCGTGAATTTCCCCCCCCTAAGGATGTGAAAGGCGTAGCACGGTTTATCGGCATGATAAATTTTTTTCGCAAGTTCATTCCGGACTTCGCTAAGCGTGCCAGCCCGCTTAACTCCTTGCGTCGGAAAGGGGTTAAATTTGATTGGGGACCCTCTCAGCAGGCCGCCTTTGAAGATCTTAAGTTGGCCATCTCCAACGCGCCTATTCTTGCCATGCCCGATTTTTCTAAACCGTTTATAGTCCAAACCGATGCTTCTGCATCCGCTGTCGCCGCGGTGTTGTTGCAGGAGTCAGAATTTGGCAGACGCCCGATTGCCTATGCATCCAGGACCTTGTCCGCCCAGGAATCTAAATACTCGGTGTACGAGCTTGAAGGTTTAGCCGTGTTGTTTGCCCTCGAGAAGTTCCGGATGTATTTAGAGCACGTTAAATTCCAACTTGAAACGGACAACCAGGCGTTGAGCTGGGTTCTGGGTCGTCCTCGTAGAACTGGCCGTTTGGCCCGGTGGGCGATCAGGATCTCTGCCTTTCAGTTCGAAGTGCGCCACATCCGGGGGTCGGATAATATTTTGGCTGATTCTTTAAGCCGTATGTACTCTCCCGAGGGGGTTCAAGATGATCAACCCTTTGCTGTTGAGTCCCTTGCCCTGCCGATTTCTGCGGCGTTTCTGTCAGATACCCCCATATTGTATCATGACATTGGAAAAATTCAAAGAGAAGACCCTTACTTGGGACCCATCATCCAAGATTTAGAGCTAGGTAAACCGGTTGCTCCCTACGAGTTACGGAACGGAGTTCTGTGTTGTACGGCTCGCCATGATAAAAGGATGAAGGTGGTGGTACCTGCCGTTCTCGTGCCCATGATTTTTAAATATTTTCATGAGTCTCCCCTTGCGGGCCATCTCGGGGTCTTTAAAACAAGAGAGAAAATCCGTGAGAATTTCATTTGGAAGGGATTGGATGGTGAAGTGCGCGAATTGGTTAGAGCTTGCAAGCTTTGTAAAATTAGCAAGCCACCCCTGAATACTAAGGTCGGATTTCTATCTTCTTCTCAAGCTACTCGCCCTATGCAGCGTATGTTTATAGACTACGTTGGGCCCCTCCCCAAATCGAAAGGGGATGGTAATAGGTTCATTCTTGTTTGTGTTGATGCTTTCACTCGCTTTACCTGGATGTTTCCTACCAAGCTTGCTACTGCTGACACCACGGTAAGGTGTTTGAAAAACATTTTTTCTTCGTTTGGGCCTTGTCAAGTTTTAGTTTCCGATAATGCGAGGGCTTTTACGTCCAATTGCTTTAAAAAATTCTGTTTCGGCCTTTCTATCTCTCACGTTACGACCTCTGCTTACTATCCTCAGCCGTCGTACGCGGAGAGGGTAAACCGTAATTTGCGCTCTGCGCTTATCGCCTTCCATCATGAAGATATTTGGAGGTGGGATACGACTGTTCCTTGGTTAACCTATGCTTTCAATACTGCTGTTCATGAGGCGCATAAGTCCTCCCCGTTTTCTCTCATGTTTGGTTTCATACCTAACTCACCCTTGTCAAATTTGTGGAATATAAATGATCTGTTGCCGGAGAATATCGATCCTCCTAATGTTAGGGCTACGTGGAAACGTGCTATGGCTAACCTTAAGGTCTTTAATTTAAGGAAGCAGCAACGTTACAATCAGGGGCGAAAACCTGTCAGCCTGGCCGTCGGTGATAAGGTTTTTGTGAAGAATTTTGTACCTTCGAGTAAGCTCTCCCCCCGCTTTTGGGGGCCTTGTACTGTCATTAAATTTTTGACTCCTGTCACATTGCTCCTGAGGGACCCCGTGGCGGAGAGGGTGTTTAGAGTCCACCTCTCTCAAGTCAAGCCTGCCTAAATTGTCGGTGCCATTTGCACCAAGTTCGCCTCGCTTCGAATCACTTGTGGAGGGTTTCCTTAGTTAAGGATGATATCTTGTTGTATTTTAAAATGTTTACCATTGTTAAACGGTATCTTTTGATTAATTGTTCTTGTATTTCCTTTTACCTCACGCCCCTTCCGGCCTTTCTCTCCCTCCCTTCTTGATTTTCCGCCTTACCTCCGCGCTGCTGCCGGGTCCTTATGCGGCCTGGCGTTGTCGACCTACCCCCGGTCCTTCCTTGAAAAGTGCAAAAGGACAGACTTCTGTTGGCTCTGTTATTTTTCCAGTCATTTGGTGCATCCTGTTGCCGAGCTCTCTGAGAGGGCCCCTCGGTGGAGCTGTTGGTACGTCTTGCCCTGGCTGTGACCTGTTTTTCGGCTCCTCATGGACCATGTTACGCCTTCGGAGCCCCTATCTTCGTGCCTATCTGTTCTTATGGCGCACAACTCTTTCTGGTTGCTCACCTGCTGCGACCTAGCTATGTGAAGGACCGAGTGGGAAATTCGTCGCTGTCACTTATTCGCTAAGTTCCTGTGCCGCTTATGAACTTTTGGTGTGGCTCAAATTCCTTCTTCCGAGTCCACTTGTTATTCTACAAAAGTCTGCTCCTAGTAACAGGAAATTTTTAAGGCACAGAACCTCTTTATGTGCATTTCTATTCAAATTTGAATTTGAAGTTTTGAAGTGATTTTGGGAATGTGTTCTCCTTGAACTGGGAGTATTTTCCAACTGCATGGAACTCTTTTTAGAAGAACTGCATTTATATTATATTTTTAAGGTCTACTCTCATCTTCTCCGGCGTCGGCTTTTAGGCGGGGAGGATCTGAACCGTGTAAACTGTGATCCCCCTCCCTGACTATCTTTCTCCAGTGTTTTTACAGTGTATGTGCTTGCAAGCTGTACTATGTATTGTGTAATTTGATGTATTTACATGTATTTTATTTCCTATCCTTGCCCCTCTTATGGAATAAATGTATTTTTGCCCGTTCCGCATGTCTTCAGGGAAATGTAGAAGTATTCTCGCCCTGAAGAGTCCTCCCTCCCTTCCGAGCTCACTCTATCTCTCTTGCTTCGCGCCCCTCTGCAACTCCCTTCTCTTCTAGAGGGGAGTTTCGGTCCACGTGACCGCTGCTCGGCTCGCGGTCGTTCTCCTCGGCCGGCCGGGCGATTCGGCTGTTGGCACTCTGAGCAGTCTGTTATCTCCTGGGCTTGCCTTCTTGCCCCTCGAACCCGGCACGCTAGCGCGGAGGTAAGAGAGAAAGAGGGATCTTGCTATTGTACTGTCCCCTTAAGATGTCGAAATTTAAGGTGCCTGAGGTAAAAACGAGGCTTGTCACTGTGTAATGATAGGAACTTTGTGCTTTGGATTCGATCTTTATTTAAGATTTCTAGTTGATGTGTTTGATTCAGTTTAAAGAAAGTATTTTCATGGCCGAAACATTCCATTGTGGGGTTAAGTAGGTGTTGCTTTTCTACGTTATTGTAATCCACTACGGATTCTCTATGTGCCTTCGGGCGTTGCGTTGGTTAAGAATTCGGAAGGCCATGCTTAATTTATTCTCAACCTTATTGTAATATTAGAAGGTCTTTCATATTATGTTCGGAAAGTTGCAAAGCGAAACCCTTCACGTATGCATGTGAACTTGTACCTGGTAGAGAGGGCTGGCTCCCTCATTAGTGTTTTGTAATAATTCTGAATGTATATACGGGTATTATCCTCTTAATTGTAAATTGTTGTTACTTGATGTTTTTAAAGCAGTTAAAGTTTCCGAACTTGTAATTAAAGAAGCTTGGCGAGATATCGTTGTTAATTGGTGTTGGTATCTTTCGCTTAATGCGACCTTCATCCAGCCCCTTCGGGCCGCCGCTTTTCCTAGCCCGTACCTGCCGTTCCAGTGATGAAAGAATGTCAAAAAGGGTGATGGAAATGCAAATGCAAGAAAAGAGAAACCGAGGACGACCACGATTGGGATGGAAAGACAAAACCCAATGCAGTATTATAGAAATAAACCTGGCCTGGGACACAGTGTTGGAGGAGGAGTGGTGGAAAAACCAAAGACAGTGGAAAGGAACCAATCTTGCCCCTACCCGACTACAACTGGATAAAGGAAAATGATGATGATGAGTGTAATACATTTATTTCAGTAACACTATGAACTAAAAACTGACCCACTTTTACAGCAATGCAATAATTATACTGTAATTCAACAATTGTAACAAAACACTAAATGCAGTAAAGAGAAAAGTGATTTTTACACGAAACATTTTTAGTCTTCACAAAGGTAATACCAATATGCATTATTTTGAGCAAAATGTTAAATTTTTTTAGACAGCTATCAAAATTCTTAAAATCGCACACCTCTGACACAGATATATTGCACTTTCTTGGTAACTTTAAACAGACCATTTTCATGCAAAGTGAACATTTCTTAGTACATTTACCATATAATCCTGAATACCATCCACTACCGAATAAGACCCGCACCCAGAATTTCTAATGGCTAAATTCAGGGGGGTGGAATAATCACATGTTTGTTGACCAATTTCATTAAATTTTGGAAAATGTATCACAAAACTGTTAATTTTAAACTCTTTACAGTATGAGTCCACTGTTAGCGAGAACCTTGTAATAAGTTCTTTTAAAGCCCCTCGAAAATACCTACATTAACCCATGTAATATCCTATGGTGCATTAGTTGTGTAGTGAACCTCACAGGAAACTAAAATGCTAACCCCAAGGCCAAGGCAGAGGCTAGAAAACATATGCCCTTATATCACTCAAAATAGATTGGACAGTTTTTATAAAAACAGAACAGCATGTTCTTACCTCTTTGGACCCTTGCCCCTTTGACCCATGCTGGGGGTCTGCAGTGGTTCATGTTTAAGCTCAAGACCAATCAAGTTGTAGATCACTTTTTTACACTGGACCACCTCATCATCTGTCAACTCCTCTTTCACCAGGAGATTAGGCAATGGATCCATGTACTGCAACACAAATATCATATATATCCCAAAAAGTCAATGTTTTTCACGAAGTCAGACAGACAGATATCGCTAATTATGAAAAACTATAGGACCTGTAATAGTGACAGCCCTATCTGAAATGGAAACATAGCTCCCCGCCTACTACACCTCCATCATTTACTTCCGTATCACAATTAACTACCAAATACAGCGTTTCTCTTATGAACCCAGACCGAATGCAAGGTGTTTGTACTCCGGGCTATGGCAGCTGCAGTATGAGAGGTACGTACATAGTTCTTGACCTTGCAAGCAGCCTGCACGTGTTCGACATGGCAAACATCAGTTGCCAGTCTGAATCTCAGCTGTTAACATGAGACAGTTATCATTGCAACACCGTATTTACTTTTGTAAAAGTTCTGGTTTCATCTTGATGGTCGTGTGAACAGTCAAATTGGTGAGCAGAAAATCCTAATGGTGTTTATGAAGTCCCTCATTATGATAGGAAGATTGGTGTTTGGTGTGCTGTTAGTGCAAGCCGAATAACTGGGCCTATTTTATTGAAGACGACAGTAAATGCAGAAAGGTACCAAGATGACATTTCGACACCGTTCTTCCATCAGTTAACGGAAGATGAAATATTGCATAGGTGGTTTCAACAAGATTCATCCCCTGCTCATACAGCTGAAGATTCCCTTCTTACAATCTCGGAGGTGTTTGCAGACAGAATGATCAGTGCTGGTCTATTTTCCCCCCTCATTCTCCAATCTAAGAGTGTGTGATTTTTACTTGTGGGGTAAACTGAAAGAAAAAGTGTATTGAACACATCCTCACACATTGGAAGAACTGAAAGAAAACATTACAAACAAAATCAGAAACATTACAGTGGCAGAACTCGCTGACGTCAGTGAGAATGTGGTTACCAGATAAAATGACTGTATGACCCAGGAAGGAAAAAACTTCCAGCATCCTTTACAAGGTAAAATTTTGTATAAGATTGTATACAAGCTTAAAGCTGAGCTGCCGTAGCAGAGAGTACAAACACTGTGCGTTTGGTCTAGGTTTTATAAGAGGGACCCTGTATGTGCTCTGTATGTTTCAAAATACATAAATATCTCTTCATGCAACTGAGGTGATACTGTATTATTATTATTATTATTATTATTATTATTATTATTATTATTATTATTATTATTATTGATTTTACATCCCACCAACTTCTTATATGGTTTTCAGGTTAACTGAGGTGCCGGAATTTTGTCTCACAAGACTTCTTTTATGTGCTAGTAAATCTAACAGTATGAGGCTGTCGTATTTAAGAACCTTCAAATACCACCAGATTGGGCTGGCATCAAACCTGCCAACTTGAGCACAGAAGGCCAGTGCTCTACCATTTGAGATACACAGCCTAGCAGACTATATTTTGAGATCTAACTTAACATTTGTTGAGAGATGGCTGCCAATGTAAGGAAAGTGTTAGTTTTTAGATGTTGTGGAGGACCTCTCCACTGACCATGGTAGGAGGAGCTGCCTTGGAGTTTGATGCAAGTTAGTAAAGATGTTATGTTTTCTTAATGTTAAGTTATAGCCCACCTTGTTAAGGTGTGAAGTCTGTATAGTAGACACTGTGGTTGGCTGGTTTGAGTTCTGTTGGTGGAAAAAAATGTCACCATCAGAATGATGGCCAAAAGGGTAGGAGAGGTGATGGTATAGAATTTCTAATCACTAGATTGTGTGCCAAAACCCTGGATTCAATTCCAAATTTCTCTGCAGCATTCATATGGAGTGAGGTCACATGAGGTTGTTTATGGTTATTTGTCCATTGGATGAAGATGTTAAGCCTTGAACAGACCCTTTAGTGTTATTCGACAAGATTAGGCTATGTGCCAACACCAAGTTTCAATCTCTCCCTACATCATCATCATCCCATGTCTAGATACGCATGTCACCCAGAGGCATCAAATAGAAAGGACTGCACCAGGCGAGCCGAACATGTCCTTGGACACTCCCGATGAATGAATGAATGAATGAATGAATAAATAAATAAATAAATAAATAAATAAATAAATAAATAAATAAATAAATAAATAAATAAATGGCATATTATTACATAAAATCAGCTTCATGGTCCGTATCGCACTTACACAGATTCACAACTACGCAGTTTTTATTTTCCACCTTGTCGATACAAGGTGGAAAATGAAAAATACTTAGTAGTCAATGAGGCCATTTTACGCCGTTTATCCGCGAGTATGGTGAAAATTATAGGTCTCCCTACCACTTCTAAAGATGAGAGGAAAGTAACAAAGTGTGAAAAACACGAGAGACCAAACATGAAAACGTTTTCCACTGGGGATTATAAAATAACAAGTACCAGTACACTGAAGGGTGGGAAAAACACTGAATAACAAATATGAAAATGTGCACAGGAGCCAACAAAAATATCGAAGTATTAATGCGGATCACACTCTTTCTTAAAAAAAATGTTAGTAAAGGCCACATCGGAGCAATGGGTTATTAAACATTATTTTGTGGTCAAACTCTTAGACAATGAATTGAAGGTTACATTTGACCATGTGCAACTGTGAGGAATGACTCTGGCCACCATTCTGAATTGAAAAAACTTTGATCGTGGTGATCGAGTCGAAACTCAAAGGTGCAAGTTTCAACATTTGAGACCTCTGTGCACTTATGCCAGTCCACTTTCTGATAGATTTTAATTCTGTCTTGATTAAGTCATTAAGGAATTTCACATTTTCCATGTCCATAACTAGGCTATCACAAGACAAATATGCACCACGCTAGTCAATTACACACGATTATGTTCCTAATCCAGATATAGGCTATCATATCACATGACAAATATTAGCTACACTTTACTGTACCACTCAACACAAAATACATTTCTGCCTTCTGAATGGAATGCAAAATACAAGCACAAACAGGCTCGCTGTTAACCAGCAAGCAAAACTGAACATTCTTGAGGCTAATGGCTTGCTCCCCTAAAGTGCAACTTATCCTTTGAAGTTCAGGAATGCCTTTTCCCGTAATCACGCAAATGTAGTGACAGCTCTTACCCGAGTTGGAAATCATGTTTCTTTCGGAAGGGGTAACAAAGATACAGCTACGAAAAATGTGATCATACTAAGTTGTAACAGCGAAAATGTGTGACGCGATAAGTGAGGTATTTTTATATAGATTTATTATGATGAGAATTGGGACTTCGAATTTACAACGTGCTAAGTGGGAAAACATGTTAATGAGGAATGCACTAACGAGGTTTCACTGTACACAACAATAATTCACTAAACTTCAGGGATATCTCAAAAAGTATTTTAACTTTAATTTTCAGATTTGTCGAAAGCTTTCTTTCAGCACAATATGACTTTCTATAAAATACTGAAAAAACATTTGCAAATGGTTCTTCCAGCAATATTTCAGGTTTTTCCATTATCAAGTTAATGCTGTGATTTCACAGCTGAAAGGAATGCCAACTGTAACACAGTGCTATGTGAGTCAAATGAGTGATTCATCCATATTCATTTCTAATTCAAGAATCCAAATATATATATATATATATATATATATACTGACTTTAAAATTAGTGGATCGTGCCAAATTTAAAACAAAAAATAGTTATATAACATTACCCTGAAACCTTGTTTGTTACTGATTACACAATACACTGCATTGATTGTGCCCTAATGTGCTTTTATCATCAAAGGTCGGTAATCTCTTTTACCATATTTTATGTTATTTTTCAAAAACTTGCAAATTTTTACATTTTCAGTGAATTCCAATGAATAGAATTAATGGAACAAAGACTTATCTTAATTTACGATCTTGCAACTGAACCTTCTCTTGCTGTCACTGATAAGTTTCCACACACTAGTGATGTGTGTTTCCACCCCCCCTCCCATGACGACGACAGACTTCATGCAGTATAGCATTACCCACAAGGTCTTGGATCATTTCCTGTGGAATGCACATTCATTCCTTCAATAGTGCTGGTCTCATTTCATTTAGTGTGTCAAAATTTCACAGTTGAATATTTTGCCCAAGCATATCCCAAAGGTGCTCAATGCAACTGAGGTCTGGGATATGTGTTGGCCAGTTCAGGGTTTGCATACTGACACTGCCAAGGAATTCCGACACACAACGAGCAACATGGGGACATAAGTCGTCGTGCATCAGTTTGAAGCTTTTGCCGACAAATGGAGCACCTTTTTAATGTATCGGTGTGTAAAGCACCTCCATGAATGATGACCAGCTTCGTTTGCACCTGAAAGCTGACACCAACCCTAACTATGATGGAGCCAACTCCAAACAGAGTCCACTTGGAGATATTGCATACTCAATCTACCATCACATCACGTAACCGGAGAAAAAAATCACGATTCATCTATTACCAGTACTGTTGACCAATGGTCCACAGACCACTAGACCAGTGCCGGTACTGCAATGCAAATTCTAATCATGCTGTTCGGTGCTGGAGAGTAAGCTTCACACCAGTGGTGGGTCTTCTTGACTTCAAACATGCTTCAAGAAGTCTTCGTCTTACAGTCCTCTCACTTACAGCAAGCTCCTTACCGCATCAAGATGATTTGGTAATCTAGAAAGACCTGAACGACTAGGAACCTGTCATCCCTGGCAGTTGTAGACTTATAATGACCTCATCCACACCATCTCTGTTAGGTACCGAGTTCAATGAATCATCTCGGAGCATGCTGAACACTCCCAAATGATGCACCAATCCCTTTAATAGCATAACAAATGCTTCATCCATTTTTGATTTATGTGGCAGCTCTCAAAGCATCTTCTCAGCTAAGAGATATCTTCACTCCACAAACATGAGAGAAATTGTCATAAAAGGAAAAGAAAGTTCCACCTGATCAATACTTTTTATTTACATGTAATGCAGGTTATCACATGTCTAGGACCGGTTTCGACCTCCTGATAAGGTCATCCTCAGCTACATTAGAATCTTATTTGCATTTTCACCTTTTGCCTCATAAAGATCTTTATGACATACTCTATTGTTTAACAATATCATTTAAAAAATTTTATACTCTTGCTAAAAAAAATTTAAAAACATTACATCATAACTGAAATTGTGACAAAACAAGCTTATATCTTAATATACACATGCAATAGTAGTGGAATGAATTCGTCTTTAAGCTTATTGAGTGTAAATGTTTACCATAGGCATGTTGCCTATTCAGTTGAAATGAGCCCCATTTTACAAATGTACAGTCATATTTGAGGGGAGCTTTGTTTATATTCGTGAATGTAATAGCAATGAGCTGCCAGTAAAATATACTAATTAACTAGAGTTACGTGTTGATTTCCATAAAATATTATATTACATGTTCACATTAAATATTGAAGTATGATAATGTACTTAGTAGACTATATTGCGTGTTGACTTCAATAAAATTTTCCATATTCACATTAAAATATTATGAAGTGTGATTAATGTACTTCGTGACACTGTGAATCTAAAATAGCTGTTGGCCTTAGTTCTTGCATTATATTATGTTGTTGCATTAAAATACTACACAATTTGCCTTTTACACAAAACATATGACACACTGTAAGATATGCTATACCCATGAATGTCTTTAAGTCCAAATAGTAAGTGACAGCACTTTCTTATTTTATACAATGGATTGATGCAAATTCAAAACTGCAAGCTTTAATATGCACTTTGTGTATGACTCAACCACTTTTTAATTGACTTGAACATATTCTGGCCTGTCCGATGTGGCTGTTGTTCTGGAATTTTCTCACTATGAATGTCGTAAATGTTGGTGGTTCCTTTCCCTTTTTTATGAAGTTGGCAAAATTGGAATTTTGTTTATATTCGTGAATGTTATAGCAATGAGCTACCAGTAAAATATACTAATTAACTAGAGTTACATGTTGATTTCCATAAAATTGGAATTTTGCCAACTTCATAAAAAAGGGAAAGGAACCACCAACATTTACGACATTCATAGTAAGAAAATTCCAGAACAACAGCCACATCGGACAGGCCAGAATATGTTCAAGTCAATTAAAAAGTGGTTGAGTCATACACAAAGTGTATAAGCATTGCATATTAAAGCTTGCAATTTTGAATTTGCATCAATCCATTGTATAAAATAAGAAAGTGCTGTCACTTACTATTTGGACTTAAAAGACATTCATATATAGCATATCTTACAGTGTGTCATATGTTTTGTGTAAAAGGCAAATTGTGCAGTATTTTAATGCAACAACATAATATAATGCAAGAACTAAGGCCAACAGCTATTTTAGATTCTCAGTGTCACGAAGTACATTAATCACACTTCATAATATTTTAATGTGAATATGTAAAATTTTATTGAAGTCAACACACAATTTAGTCTACTAAGTACATTATCGTACTTCAATATTTAATGTGAACATGTAATATAATATTTTATGGAAATCAACACGTAACTCTAGTTAATTAGTATATTTTACTGGTAGCTCATTGCTATAACATTCATGAATATAAACAAAGCTCCCCTCAAATATGACTGTACATTTGTAAAATGGGGCTCATTTCAACTGAATAGGCAACATGCCTATGGTAAACCTTTACACTCAACAAGCTTAAAGACGAATTCATTCCGCTACTATTGCATGTGTATATTAAGATATAAGCTTGTTTTGTCACAATTTCAGTTATGATGTAATGTTTTTAAAAATTTTTAGCAAGAGTATAAAAAATTTTAAATGATATTGTTAAACAATAGAGTATGTCATAAAGATCTTTATGAGGCAAAAGGTGAAAATGCAAATAAGATTCTAATGTAGCTGAGGATGACCTTATCAGGAAGTCGAAACCGGTCCTAGACATGTGATAATCTGCATTACATGTAAATAAAAAGTATTGATCAGGTGGAACTTTCTTTTCCTTTTATGACAATTGGCAACTATCAATACGGAAAAATGAAATTTATAAATCAAGAAACATGAGAGAAAAACTTAAAAAATTGCAACATAAACTATACCATATATTGATAATCCATCATAGCTTCTGCTCTGGTATTGCAAAGGCTTGTAAGGTTTTATTGCCAGCTCACAAAAGCTCCCTAAATACAGGCCATCTATGGATTTCCCATTCAAGTTTCACATGTTATATATGCATTGAGTAGTTAAAACTGTAACTAGTATAAACATAGTTATTTTCTGAAACTTTACATTGTGAAACAGAAAATTCTCCACTAGCACAAAGCTATTTTAATATGAAAGACAACAAGAAAGTGTTAATAAATAATAATAACAATAATCGTATGGCCTCAGCTACCGTGTGCAGACATTTCAATTTGACGCCATCTGGCTGCCTGCTCATCAATCTATTTTAATCCAAGCCCACTACATGGCAGACCGAGTAAACGGAAACTCTCTTGGGCGTCTATAGCTGAGAATTAATGAATTTTGTCGGGTAAACACCAAGCGTGTCACCAGAGATCTTTTACATGCCGACATCGTACGACATGGAGTGTCGAATGGACTTTTTTCCGCCCTTCAAAAATCCAACTACCTCTGCCGGGTTTGAACCCGCTATCTTGAGATCAAGAGGCCGACACTCTACCACTGATCCACAGAGGCAGCTAAGAAAATGTTAAGACAGCTGAAAAGGAAAAGCTTTTTGAACTTACATTTCTTAAGTTGAAGATGAGAGTTGCTGATATGGTGATAGGCCAGAACTTGGTGTGGCGATCTAATCTTGCTCTCATTTTACTTAGAGGAGTTTCTGTCTCGCATTCATCAAACTTTCGTTTCATAGGAGCCAACTTGTTGTTCTGCATCAAGACTCCAAAATCCTGAAACAATATAAGCATCCTTAGATTTTAAATAGCCAGGATGTGTGGCTGAGAAGGTCCTGAGCCTAAGAGAAATATTTCAAGGGGATGGACAGCTTTTATATTTATTACTGTACAGTAACCTATAAGTAAACACTATCAGCGATGTTCAATTTATGATGATTTTTTCGTATTATTATTATTATTATTATTATTATTATTATTATTATTATTATTATTATTATTATTACTGAATTTCTAATATGTTTTCATGTGATAAGATATGAATTTCCATTGCATTGCAATCATTTTTATTCAATGCATGCAAGTAAATGCAACATAACATAACATAACATAACATAACATAACATAACATAACATAACATAACATAAGTATGGCCAGTATCCAGTATTCGGGAGACAGTGGGTTCGAACCCACAGTTGGCAGCCCTGAAGATGGTTTTCTGTGGTTTCCTATTTTCACACCACGCAAATGCTGGGACTGTACCTTAACTAAGGCCACAGCCGCTTTCTTCCCACCCCTAGCCTTTTCCTGACCTATCGTTGCCATAAGACCTATCTGTGTCGGTGCGACGTAAAGCAGCTTGCAAAAAAAAAAACATAACATTTGCAAATTATGTTATGACAGTAAATATATTGCAAAAATTATGTTGAAGGTAACCACATTAATCTTTTCCCCGTGTAAATTATGCTTTATTGTGCATTTCTCTTCATATATCCAACTGCTAGTCCAAGAACCACAACTGCTGCTTGCCTTCCTTCCATTTTTAAAACAAAATGCTATCAAACCCTGCCAAATCTTTTAAAATCTTGTCAAACCTTCACCAATGTTAAATAATCTTTGACAAGAACTGACAACTTTTCCTGTGAAGTATTGAACTGAAAGTAAAATCTGATAGTGTACAACAGGCATAAGTTATAGGAGAGCCTAAATATGTTATAATTACATACAGTACTTAATTTTTCTTGTAAATACCTTTAAAAAATGCAAGACTGCCTTAAATGTGAGGCTGTCTTATATGTAGGTCAATATGGTACATCAGTTTAATTATATTGAACACTCCCCTTAAGTTTCCATATAGCAGCAGAACTTGAAATTTATTGGCCAGAAAATGACAATCGTCTTTGAATACTGAATTTTCACGACCGCATTGTAATCGAAACCGACTTTCAACCTATTAGGTCATGTTACGTACATTTAGTACATGTTGAAGAGATGTTAAGTATAGAACAAAAATGGCCAAATAGACACCAGTGGGATTCGATTACAATTGTCTTTCTTTCTAAGGACAAGTTTGCAAGGTAACATTTCAGATTAAGGAATTATCTGAAATCCATAAGACATATGAAAGATGAAAGACATAGTCAGGTCTGTCTTTCAGTAGTAGTGTACAATAACTGATGTGACAGTTCCACAGCAGTTCCAAGTATGTCAAGTTCTACATCACCAACACAGAGAACATTAAACAGAATTACAACAGAGATGTCAACAAGAAAAAAGTTGCACATTTAGTGATGAGGTAGAGCACAAAATACAATCAGTATTTGTGGTTAAATCAAGGATCACATGTTGCACCATGTACATCTAAAATAATGTGTGCAGACAAAGCATTTGGATTGCATCCATTGACTGCCAAAACAGAAAGTGCTGTAACTTACTGGAGTAGGTACAATATCCTATCTTGTTTTTAAATAAAAATCATCTACTCAACTTCTGGACCAAGATGTTTTAAATATGAGTGTGCAGCCAGTATCATATGCACAGAGCAATTACTCACTGTAATCCTGTAGTCTGTCACCCTTCCACCACAGCCCTCACTGATGGATGGAGGATCCTCCAAGACGCTTCTTGCAGTGACCAAAGTATGGATGAAGATCTCCCCACCATGAGCAGCTAGGAGGTGTGATATCATCTTCCCTCCAGCTTTGCGAGGCATTTCTAGCATCACAGAGCGGCCATTGAGCAGGAAATTGATCAGGCATGATGATGGGCGACTACAAACAACATAATAAAAAGAGTAATGAAAACTGTGAAGGGAATGGTTTCAGATGATATGAATGAAAACTTTGTTTTATTACTTGTATAAAACATACTCCATTAATCAACCTACAAAAATGGATGGTTTCAATGAATGAACTCAACTATAAAGGCAATAGAGAGAAAGTAATAAATGTTTTTCATCCTTTGAACTTTAAATTATCTGATTTTAAGTGGCTGCAGCTGTGGCAAACATAAAGACAAGCCACATTCATCCTGAGGGTTTGTGCATAAATGTACTACAAGGTTAAAGAAGAGCTTCACAGCAACATATGAAAAAGTAGTAATTTAAGAGAAAACAAAGAAGATTTGATTACATGATTTTCTACCTGTTAACATCAACAGGGGTAATACGATGCATGGCTGTACAGTTCTGCATCTCGGAAGCACTGCATCCCCGAGGTGTGCACCATTTGAGGGTGACAGTCTCATAGTCTGCACCTTCTCTCTGGGTGCGAATCATGGCAGAATCCGCAGCATTACCTACAGATTCAACATCATCTTATTTATTTGGAAGACACAAGCTGAAGTCACATAACTATGAGAAATATAAACAACATACATGCCAACTTTTGAAAAGGGCTATCAGTAAAACCCAAATTTTAACACGGTAAAACTCATGTACGACAAAAAATCTAACGATTCTCGACATTGTGAATATACTCCAGCCTGACGAAAATACTAATACTTCTGGGCTACAAAATAAAATAAGTCATGTTTTGAACAGGATACTTCAATGAAATCATATCTGCTTACATCATAGGCCAATGATTTGAAGATGAACATAACAATCAAGAAGAAATCCACGTTAAACAGCAGCAGGTATGGTGAATATTAGTTTGGAGCATACATAACAGGACTTCCTTGATAAATGAAGCAGATATGCGTTAATTGAAAAAGGCTTTACACAATAAAACTTGTTCAACATAACACAGGCAAGAAATAATATAATACACACTGCAAATCACACGCTAGTTCGACTTTAAGGTCATAAATGCAATGAGAAGACGGCTTCCACCTAATCAGTACTTATTATTATTAAATTAAAATTAGGACCGGTTTCGACCTTTCTAGGTCATCATCAGCTGGTCACACAATCACATATAACATACCGTGCAATACAAACATTACCAAATCCAACAAGGAATGTCATATAGCGACAACATGTCAAATGGTTCATGAATGGGGACAATCGTCGGATTAAAACTTAGTATACATTGTCTTAACATAAGTGACATACATAAAAACATATCTATAAAAGTTAAATTGCTCATAGGCATGAGGTATCAAGTTAGGTGCTAGTTTTTGTAAAAATATATATGATATCATAGAAGGCATGTGTATTAATCACAATTTGTTGGTCTTGTGGAATGTTGTGTGTTGCACTTCCTGTTCCGTGTGCCTTATACACTGTAATGAAATCTTTCCATGAGTAACATACATAAAACACGTTGTAAGAATATGAATTGTTCATAAACGAGAGTTACTTGATTTTAGGTCCTATCTTTCCCAGGAAGAGTGTATGCGTTGATCACAGTTTATTGGACTTATGGGTTTCTCTCCTTATTTCCTAGATCTTCAGTTGTGATAGAATCTTATGCCCCAAATTAATACCTTAACTTTTAAGGCTGAATAGCTCTGTTCTTGGGGTCTTAATGAATAAGCATTTTTATGTACAATTGAAGTTGACTGTTGGAGTAAATTGTGTTAAAAGATCAGTGACCTGCATTGTAGGTATGAATTGCACTTAAAACCAGGTTCTCAAGTGTGAGTCTTGGGTCACACATATACACATACGAAACATAAAGTTACATGTCAAATTCATCATATGGGATTGTGTGGACTCAGTTGAAACTTGAGCGGAGAGTAGATTCTAGAATGTGCACACATAAATCTGTGCTGCTTATATTGGAAGTTGAGTCGTGACATCCTATGTTAAGTTGCACTATGGTATTTGACTGAAGTAGAGGCTCCTTCCCTTGGCAGTTTTGTGTAAATGTAGATGAACCATTTGACATGTTGTCGCTATATGACATTCCTTGTTGGATTTGGTAATGTTTGTATTGCATGATATATTATACGTGATTGTGTGACCAGCTGAAGATGACCTAGAAAGGTCGAAACCGGTCCTAATTTTAATTTAATAGAAATAAGTATTGCTTAGGTGGAAGCCTTCTTCTCGTTGCATTTGTGTACAATATCAATATGGAATTAAGCTTATAGATTACGATTTAAAGTTATAGTTGTGGCCTTTTTAACTTCCTGCAAAAAAAGTCTTGAGAAAATATCTTGTTGTTACAGGGACCAGAACTAGCCTCCGTGGCTCAGATGGCAGCGCGTCAGTCTCTCACCGCTGGGTTCTGTGGTTCAAATTCCAGTCACTCCATGTGAGATTTGTGCTGGACAAAGAGGCAGGACAGGTTTTCCTCCAGGTACTCCAGTTTACCCTGTCATCTTTCATTCCAGCAACACTATCCACTATCATTTCATTTCATCTGTCTGTTATTAATCATTGCCTCAGAGGAGTGCGACAAGCTTCGGTAACCGACACAATTCCTATCTTCGCCGCAAGATGTGGGCTTCATTCATTTCATCCGTGACCCTGTCATTGATTGGAAAACAGGTTGTAGGTTTTCATTTTCAGGGACCAGAACTCCTGGTCTTCAAAATAGAAATAGACTACAGAGATTCATTGGCCATGGATGATCTGACCTCTGTTCTATTTTTCTTCACAAGGCTGAAATCGGTTATACTTAAGAAGTCCATCGGCTCCACGAATTCTTGATATTTGTGTCCAACTGGAATTTGTTGCAGCATCTTGCAACCAAAGCGTCATCTACGTGAAGAGCAGTGAACTGCCTCTGAAGCTCATTCACCACCTCATATGTAGTTTCATTCTCTTCCTTACATAACATGATAGGAAACTTTTCCAAGAAAATACAAATGGAAAAAAGCTATGCATCTTCAATTTTGTCTAACCTAGCAACTTGAGCATGCTTGAACACATCATCCTTAAGTGGAAGCTTGTTCATGATGTAGTCACAGGCAGTACAAAAATAGTTTCTAAACGATGAAAAGAAAAGGGATTTATCTGTATCCTGGAGATCATTCACTATGTTCGAAGTCTGAATGCCAATAACTAACTTCTTTGATTTTTAATCAAGTACTGTTTCTTGTTGGATTTATTCATGATAATCTGCAATAGGAATATAGCGTATGAAAATGTCCAAGAACAAATGTCTTTATGTCTACTAAAACATTGAAAGGAATCTGGATCACTGAACTTCACATAAAACAATAACATAAACACTCAAGGCAGTCAAACACTTCAACATGTCAAAGCACACAAAGTCTTAAACCATTAAATGAACACGATGCCAACCTCGTGAACAAAGAATATGCACATGGTAAAAAATATACACACACGTGGAACAAATGTAATTCTTATTCTTCTTTGGTTATGTGAACGAAAGGGATCCACAAAATGTCACTGTAATATTTGTCCCAAATGGAAGATAATAATTGATTTTACTCAAATATAGTGTAAAGTCTGCAGTAAATTAAGAAATTACAAGTAACTAATCTTATTTTGTTCCATATTGAAGATACAATACGTAAAACTCTTTCAAGATTAAAATATTCAATACAAATATATATTTGTATTGAATAGGTGGACACAATAGTTTTAATCTTGAAAGAGTTTTACTTATTGAAATTAAGAAATACCGTCATTACTAGAGAAATATCTAGAGAAATAAGTATACGCACTTACGAGCTGTACACAGGTCTCCCTTATGTTGCATTTCGTTGCCTGTGCAGTCTTTTATTTCTTTCTTGAAGTCCAGGGCTAGCACCGACGAATGGGAATGCTATGCCTGTGAATTCTCATTATCGTTGTCCATATGACTAGCGCAGGCAGTGAAAACAGCAAAATAGCATGATCCCTGGACCAATAAATGTACACTTAAGAAAATGGAAATTGCAACACCATGAAGGCATTGGTCGTTTGTGTTGATTTTCAAGATATGGAACGATGCCATGTAGATATGTAAACGATCAAAGTTTCAGACCCATTGGATTGTTGCCACAGGTTTCCCCACGTGATTGGTCACGGAGGAATCAACTCCAGTATACGGACTCTGGTGTAGTGTAGTTGACTTGCAGTCTGTGCAGTGAAGTGTTCGCCGTCAAACATGCCTCGACGACAGAGAAGAGCACGCTATCAACAACTGTCGCCGTTTGAGACGGCTCGGATAATTGGGCTGTGTGAGGCTGGATTATCGCTAAGGACTGTTGCTGCACGTGTTGGCCGACAGGCATCTACGGTACAACGTGTATGGCAGCAGTGGTCAAATGAAGGTACCCACACTTGTAGACCTGGCACAGGCCCAGCGCGACAGACATCTGTGAGAGAGGATCGCCGCATCATTCGGATGGCCCGGGTGGAACCCCATGCAACAGCAGCGCAAATTCGAGCAGCTGTGGCACCCCACGTTACACAACAAACAGTTGGTAATCGCCTGCATGCAGCTGCCTTACGAGCCTGTGTCCCTGCAGAAGGTGTTCCATTGACCTCACAACAGCGATGTGTAAGGCTGGCCGGGTGTCAAGAAAGATCAACGTGGGTCGACGAATGGCATAGGGTCATCTTTAGTGATGAATCGCGCTTCTGTTTTGCCCGCAGTGATCGCCGGAATCGTGTCCGCCCAGATCTTATTGTTGAGAGGCACACAGGGCCAACACCAAGCATTATGGTCTGGGGAGCTATTGGCTTTAATGTGAAATCACAATTAGTGCTTGTTGAGGGCACTATGACTGCTCGACAGTACGTTGATAGGGTACTCAATCCAGTGGTTGTACCTATGATGGCGAACATTGCTAATGGGTTGTTTCAGCAAGACAATGCCCGGGTTCACACTGCACGCATCTCCAGAGAAGCTCTCCACGACATCACAACCTTAGAATGGCCTGCCAGATCCCCGGACCTCAGTCCTATTGAGCATGTGTGGGACATGATGGGTCGACAACTGGCCAACCGTCCTCAGCCACCCACAACTCTGGAACAACTGACCCGTGCAGTGCAGCAAGCATGGGCCACAATTCCTCAGGAAACAATCCAGAGCCTTATTGACTCCATGCCTCGACGAATTCATCAATGAATTGCAGCTCGTTGTGGGCACATCCTGTATTGATTGTTGTCCAAACTTGCGGTCAGAAGGACCTAAAAGTGTAATCATTGAATCACAACCGAACACTCGTCCTGCATGTTCAATTGCAGCAATGTAGCACCACTCCTTCTGGGTGTTGCAATTTCCATTTTCTTCAGCGTATAATTTAATGAATGAGTTAGGGCACAAAACGAATGAGCAACATGAAGAAAATGACACCTAATCAGTTCGAACAATTCAGTGGAGCAAAGACATTGCACACAAAAGTGTTAGACAAAAAAAGAACACATACGGAAGCGCTACAACGTAGCAGAAAAAAATAGTTATAAGGTAGTAAAATATGTATCCATATTATTCTCTAGAAGTAAAATATTTCTTACTATTTCTTAATTTACTGCAGATTCTACAATTTATTTGAGTAAAAGCAATTATTATCTTCCATTTGGGACTAATATTACAATGACATTTCAAGGATCCCTTTCGTTCACATAACCAGTCTAACGAATACAAACTGCAGAACACAAAGTTATAACATAAACATAAACACTTCTTTAAAAAATGTCATAACCTTAAAAGGCCAAAACCTTCAAGGAATCCCAACTTCGTGAACAAAGAACAACACTCACGTGGTCAAAGAATATAGGTTAAATCACAACAAGTGAACGGAGCGGAACAAAGTATTTGTGGAGCAGAGCCTGTCAACACCTAAGATTCACGCAAAAGAACTGTTATCCCGGCTTTAAATTAAATTCCAATAACGACACAAACATCACACGGTTAAAAATACCAATCATATCAAAGAATGAGTTATCGACTATCGTGGACTTGCCTTCGACCCAGGCAAACGATTGTACGGAAGTGGAGTGATTATTGAATGTTAACGTTTCAAATGTTTGTCCGTGAAGTAGTAAAATGACACCGTCCATCCATAAAATTGTAAAATGCTGCAATTTCTGTAAATTTTACGGATAAAGTGTAAAAGTGGGCAGGTGTGAACAAGGTAGTCTATAATTTCCAGTTGCTAAAAGCACAAAATTCATTATTCATATATACAAATAAAATTACAATTTTGTCTGTACACTGCAAATTTTTGCCTATTACTTTGTTTTTATCTCAGATTAGGTTTACAAAAGTTGAAAGTGGATTCAATTCAATTTTTGTCTGTTTGTCTGTTGAACATCACAAGAAAACGACGACGAGAATTTCTTCAAACTCGGTATTTTAAGTTCAGAAATATCCAGAAAGTGTACTAAGCTATACATTACCTATTTGATTAGTGTATAGTGCCATAGCAATATTAAGGGGACCAAAACAAGAAATGCTAAATTTCTCCGTTAATATTAGCCGTACTGAAAAACTGTACATTATATCATTTCTGATCTTTTATGTTTTATGCACTCTACCTTGATGATGATGATGATTATGATGATGATGATGATGATGATGATGATAATAATGGAGATTTTTTATTATTAATTTTTTCACAAACCTCCAAATATCTCTGGAAATATTTGTTCCAGTTATATAACATACAATTTCCAGTCATTTATGTCTCCTACATTTTTACTGCATGATGAGATTGCAGAGAGATCCAGTCCCCAGAGCACCTACTCACATGCCAAGAGATGAATGACTCCTGGACTCAAAAAGAACACATACCCGTGACAGACAGACAGACAGACAGACAGACAGACAGACAGACAGACAGACAGACAGACAGACAGACAGACAGACAGACAGACAGACAGACAGACAGACAGACAGACAGACAGACAGACAGACAGACAGACAGACAGACAGACAGACAGACAGACAGACAGACAGACAGACAGACAGACAGACAGACAGACAGACAGACAGACAGACAGACAGACAGACAGACAGACAGACAGACAGACAGACAGACAGACAAGAGTTGTTGAGATTTGGAAAGTGAGTGAGTGCTGTATGGGTTATGATAAAAGAGATATTCAAAAATTGAGAATTTTAGTGCAAAGTTCATCAACACCAAACATCACTGACATGGAAATATTATTCAGTTGCCATGGTAACAAGTTAAATGGCAATGATATAGATGTTGGTTCCCACAGGGAACCTGAATATTTGTCCCGAATGAGTAAATTTATAATACCAATTATACACTCATGTTCATAAAAACCAGAACACCTTAAACACTAGAGATAGGAAGTTCATATTCACAGGACACATGCATTAGTATGCTCTGAAGAAATGATTAGCACATGAACCATGTCGACCCTCAGGTTCAAGGTCCACATCGATATCTATGGTTTTTCCAGTGTGATGTACGGATGTGAGACCTGGACCATAAGAAAAGCTGAACGCCGTAGAATAGACTCCTTTGAATTGTGGTATTGGAGGAAAATCCTTAGAGTACCATGGACTGCGAAGAGAACAAATAGGTCAGTTTTACAGCAAATAAAACCAGAGTGTTCCTTGGATGGCCTAATCCTGAAATAAAAACTAAGCTACTTTGGACACATCATAAGAAGACACAATTCATTAGAAAAGACCTTAATGCTGGAGAAGATCGAAGGCACAAGGAGAAGAGGGCAGCAAAGAATGAGATGGATCGATGGCATCACAGAAGTACTAAATTCCAGCTTGGAAAATCTTCGGGAGGCAGTGCAAGACAGAAGAAATTGGCGTATTTTAGTTCAAGGGGTCACGGAGAGTCAGAATCGACTAAACGAATAGAGAGAGAGAGAGAGAGAGATGTAATATAGTGTGGAAAACTAGTGAATGGCCCAAGGACTGGTCAACATCTGTACTCTCTTCACAAAAAAGGGTCCGGAAAGGATTGTTCTAATTATCGTACTATTGCATTACTATCTCATGCAAGCAAAGTCCTGGTCCACATAATATATCAACACCTAAAACCATTCCTGCAACCTCAAATATCCACAGAACACGCAGGTTTTGTCGCAGGTAAAGGAACACGAGAGTCAATCCTGAACATGAGGCAGATAATCGAGAAAAGTCATGAGTTGTGTGTCCCTTTTTTGCTTCCTTGACTACAAAAAGGCCTTCGATTGTGTTATGTGGGACAAGTTGTGGCAGGTGCTACAGGAATTTGGCATTCCACTGCATTTAATATCATTATTGAATGGTCTCTATAAAAACCATGCAGCAACCATAAAGGTGGATGGTGATCGATATTCTCAATGTGACAAATGGAGTAAGGCAAAGCTGCATATTATAACCTCAACTCTAAAACATCTATGCAGATTGTGTCTTCAAGAGAGCTCTCGATGGTTGGGTCTGCAGATGACACTTCCCTTATAGCTGGAAGTGAAGACCTGTTTACAAGAGTGAAGAATATTAGCTCCCAAGATGGTCTAGAAATAAACATAAGAAAGACCAAACTAATGGTAGTTGATCAGCAAGGTCAAATCCAACTTACAGGTTGTCTAAAGGACCTGGAGATAGTAAATGAATTTGTGTACATTGGGTCAGTCATCAATGACATGGGAAGCTGTGAATTAGAGATCTTTTTTTTTTTTTTTTTTTTTTTTTTTTTGCTAGTTGTTTTACGTCGCACCGACACAGATAGGTCTTACGGCGACGATGGGACAGGAAAGGGCTAGGAGTGGGAAGGAAGCGGCCGTGGCCTTAATTAAGGTACAGCCCCAGCATTTGCCTGGTGTGAAAATGGGAAACCACGAAAAACCATTTTCAGGGCTGCCGATAGTGGGGTTCGAACCTACTATCTCCCGAATACTGGATACTGGCCGCACTTAAGCGACTGCAGCTATCGAGCTCGGTGAATTAGAGATCAAAAGACATATTGTTCTAGGTAGTGCTGCAATAGTTAAACTCACTAAGATGCGCTTGGTGAAATTACTAGTGTTCTCAGTCTTTTTGTATGGTTGTGAAACCTGAACCGTGAATGCTAAAGACAAAAATCGAATTGATGCCTTTGAGATGTAGTTTTGGCGGAGAATGTTGCGTGAGCCCTGGACAGAAAGAAGAACCAATGTTTCCATTCTGAATGAACTGAGCATCCAGAACCGTCTATCTTCCCGTGTGAGTGAGTGTTACCACCAGTTCCTCAGCCACATTCTCAAAAGAGAAGGAGGAAACTTGGAAAAGACCATTTTGCAAGGCAAAGTTGCAGGCAGTAGACCACAGGGAAGAAAAGCAAGTAGATCGTTAGATCAGGTGAAGATCACTGGCCTACCTCTTCAGATCATGCTAAGGAAAGCTGAAAACCACTCTCAAGAGCGCCATCTCGTCAAGGCTGCAACGCAGAAATGAGTGAGTTATGAGATCTCGACGCTCAGCAATGAGCAAAACAACTAATGCCGATGATGATGATGATAAGATGGAGAGGGGGAAAAAAAAACACCTGTGACAAATTCTTCTGTTTGAATTTGACTACGGAGCAAAAGCAGAAGAGATGCTCAGAATATCTGCACTATGTACACAGAGAATATTATCAAGGAAAGTACGGCAGGAAGTGGCTTAATCTTTTTAAACAAGGCCACTTTGACCTGCATGACTGACCATGTTCATGAAGACCATCAGGCTTTGATGAGTATTTCTCAAATATTGATCTGCAATAATTATTCGTATCAGTCAACCAGAGAATTGGTCAATTTAATGAATTTGCACTCCATGGGTAATGTTTAGTAATTGTGTATGTGGGTAACACATATTTTAAGATTATAAGAAAAACCAATGCAAAAATCAGTGGATATCCATTTGTGCTTCTTTACTTGCTCGTTACTGGCTAGCTCATGATCAGAAACATCATTCTTGCCAGGGCTGTTATTGGTGGCAAGAGATGGTGCCTTTATGAAAATTTAATAAAGAAGGATTAGCTGAACCCTAGTGAAAAAAGCAACTCCCAATCTTAAGCCAGTGTCCATTCACAGAAGATAATGTTAACCATGACAAACAGGAGAGGAAGTGAGCTGACTGTGGTTGATTTGTATGTTCCTGTTCTTATGCAGCACTAGTATTACCACCTGGCAATAATTCGAACAGCTGATTGTAAATGAAAAGTAAGTAAGATGTGAAGTTGTCCGTTACAGTGTTTTAATAATCAATAAATGCATGGTGATGGTGTCTATGTTACATTTTTTTTTGCTAGTTGCTTTACATCACACCGACACAGATAGGTCTTATGGCGACGATGGGACAGGAAATGGCTAGGAGTGGGAAGGAATCGGCCGTGGCCTTAATTAAGGTACAGCCCCACCATTTACCTGGTGTGAAAATGGGAAACCACGGAAAACCATCTTCAGGGCTGCCGATAGTGGGGTTTGAACCTACTATCTCCCGAATACTGGATACTGGCCGCACTTAAGCGACTGCAGCTATCGAGCTCGATAGTTACAATTTATCCACTTATCAACACTCATGATTGAGTTTCCTGATCAAATATGACTGAGATTTTTTTTAAAAGAGTAAGTGATCTGCAGGTCCCAGTGAAAATAAGTTAACTTCATTTATTTAACAGAATATTGTTATTTTATTGTAATAATTTATTTGTAGCTTTCATCAACATTTAACCAACAGTCAGGAATATATTTAGGCCAATTTGTGCTAATAAACTGAAGCTACTCTGCAGTGATATTTATCACCATAACCTGAAAGTGTTGGGCCTTAATATATACCGTCTATCTGCACACTAAGTACATAACATAAATTAACCAATAGATATCAGTACTTAGTAACCACAAACTACTCAAAACCTGCAAGTACACAAAAAATATAAGGAAAAGTACACTAATTAGGTCTAAATAAAGCAAACTTGTACCTACACTGATGTAAGCTGCAACATAATAAAAATCTACTTTTAAGATACGGCTTCCAACACCCTAACAGCCCCACAGTATAGAGTAGCGTGCCTGCCTCTTACCCAGAGGTCCCAGGTTCAATTCCTGGCCAGGTCAAGCAGTTTTACTACAATTGAGGAGCTATCTGACAGTGAGTTAGCGGCCCCAGTCTAGAAAGCCACGAATAACGGCCAAGAGAATTAGTCGTGCCAAACACACGACACCTCGTAATCAACAGGTATTCGGGCTGATTAGCGGTTGCTTGGTAGGCCAAGGCCCTTCAGGGCTGCTGTACCATGAAGAGGAGGGGAGTTTCCCACATCCTGCCAGTAAACACACAAAATGTGTTAGGTACATGCATGCATAATCACTGATACATTTTTCCTTAATCCTAATTTTACCCTAATAAGCAGATAACTGTAAATTCTGAACAGCTTTCAGACTGCATTAGAGGATTAATTGGCTTGAATTTCCTTCCTCAGTTCTTTGGCTTGAAATAAAAATCGACATCTTAAGTAGTGAAATATAAGTTTTGGAATTACGTCCAGCAAATGTTCATTGCTGCAGGCTAATCCACACGTGACACTACTTATAGGACTGAGTTTTTATTGCTTAAAGGCAAATGTTGACACAGTATAGTTTTTGACCACTTAAGATAGATATTCTCATCTTTTGGTGGCACAAAGAAATGTCTCTTTTCCTGTCTCTCCTTATTATAAACACACTTTCAGCCTGGAACAAAACAATGTGCCAGCATTTTCACAACATATAACACATTCACTTAACACTACACACCTTCATTGTTTAATTCCAATGGCTTTTGTATGTGTATGTGCATGAGAGCGCGCGCGCGCGCGCGTGCTATGCCGCCTTCATTATTAGAATTCATTATAGTTAAGGCCCCATCCTCACAGATGCATGGGTTGCCTATACAACATCAACTCGAAAAACCTACACCAGGCATCTTCAGAGGCCACATGCCATTATTATTATCAGTAAGCATTATTAGGTATATTATAACTCACGCTCAACTTAAGAACATTTCATGAAAAACTTTACACAATGTAGAAGACGAGAAAAATTATTTGGCTCATATTCACTACTTTTCAAACAGCAACAACAGTGAGCAATAGCCTGACTATGATAGCAGTGTCCACAAGTGGCAAGAACACAGACACCCTAAATATTAACAAGTGACAGAGATGAAGTTGGCACACTTGAATGTTCTATTCAATGAGCATTAACATTAAATAGGAAATTAGTTGCTACCTTTCAGGATAGAAGTGTGGGCTGCAGATGAGTGAAATATCTCCACATCATAATTAGCTGATGAACTTGCATTCTGTTCTTCCTTCATAGGTATCCCAGTGACTGTGGTCGAGCCTAGGTCATAATGGTTGAGGATAAGATGAGAGAGTTTGGCTGCAAGCTGGCCTCCAGCCTTAACAGAGTGCACTTCTGATGTCAGTATAGCCGACAGCTGTAACACATCATCTCGGTCAGAAACAACATTCAGACATTAGTCTCATAACCTCCTCACTACCAATCTTTCAAAGACATTTATGCATGCATACCGTGTACAAATGTTAAAATAGCTCTTCTCTAATCTATTGCCTCATATCTCCTAGAAATCTTCCTCTCACATTAAAGAGGATGAAGAATACATTGGTTTCATCTTATTCAAGTATACTGTATTTACTCATGTAATTCTTGCATTACTTAATTTATGCATCCTGATTTCTTTTTGGTTCAAAGTGGGGAGGAAAAATATTCTGGGAAATGTGACAATTTTATTTTCTCAAGCATTTACCATGCAGTTCCATGAGTGTTGCAAAATGTAGGTGGCAAGTAGTAGCCTATATATTTTGAGATCTAGTATTTCCAAACTGCAATGCTAGCTAGACTAGTTCATTGTGTGAGTCAATGCTGGCCTGATGCAGTAAAGTCTGTGCAGTCTGTTACAAACATACAGTATATTCAATGTGAATCCTTCGTGTGTGTTCTGTGATCTTGTAACGGTTTTTTATTAAATCCAGAATGAGCAGTTCTGTAAGTAACACTGTACCATATAAACTCACGGTAATCAATTACACCAAGATTCACAGGAATGGAGCAACAGGCCGTAAGTTTTCAGCATCTGGGTGCAATGTGAAGTACAGCGTAAACAGAAAAATGTAGCTACTAAGAAGTGTTGTAAAAATCTTCACATACTGAAAACTGGTAAGTATCTGGGCAACAGAGATATCCTTCCTCCTTAACGTGGTTTCAGCTGTGCGTCACCATGTTGATCTTTGGCGTCCTTGGCCTATCCTTGGTTCTGTGATGGCAAGAGCTTTCTGTACAGTATGATCTTCATCAAGGCTGCTTGACATGCCCATACCAGCAGAGTTATCTCTACTCCAGTTTCTCACCAACAGTGGTGATTACAAAGAATCCTCTCAAGTGCTCATCATGCATCTGGTTGGTTCGCATAGCACCCACAGACCATCACAGCATTCACATCTCTGTCGTCTGCATTGGTTGATAGAACTTCTTCTGCCTACCCAGCATTCGGAACCATATATGGGTGCAGGTCTAACAACCATCTTGTAAACTTTCCCTTTCAGCTTTATGAGCATTCATCTGCTGCACAAGACAATGGATACATGTAACAATGGATCAGAAGACTTAACAAACATTATAAACTTTTCCATAGCAATCATCAGAAACCATCTGTACGGATGTCACAGCACTTGAAATTTCACTAAGAAACTATGGCTTGAAATTAATTACGAATACAAACACAGTATATCACTTATGTGTTATTCTGAGTCTCATGGCAATCACATTTTAGTGTCAGATTAAATTAATATTAAAAGAGGTGAAATAACTGCAGCACATAAGATCAGCGCCATGGATTTTTAGGTAAGCTGAAGATGGATAGTAAAGTTTATGAGGAGAAATAATCTTTCTCAGTGACAAAGAAAGTTCATGTGCCAAAGAATGCTGAAATATTTAAACCAAAAGATTATATCGACTTTCATCATTTTGTAATAAGGATGCATATAGTGAACAATTATATCCTTTCCCAAATTGGAAAAGCAGACCAGACTCATATCAGCATCGATATGCCACAAACTTGAACAATAGATACAAGGTAAAACGAGTGTTATTATACGAATGTCTGTAAATGAGAAACAGATATGCATGGTAATGCTTACAGTAACAAAACTTCCAACATATATGGTATTAAAATGAAAAACCATGCCAGAAGTTACATTTCCAATAAGGACTGATGTTCGTGTACAAGAGAAGGGGTGGATGGACACGTCGCTTGTTCACAAATGAATAAGAGTAGTTTGGGGAAATCAACCTGGATATCTCTTCAATGTCTAGCTCTTCTCTTGTTGAACAGCTTTCATGGCAACTTGGCAAACATCATAAAATCACTGGAAATTATGAAAACCTATTTTGTAGTGATTCCTGATAGAAAGATCTCAGTATTTCAAACCTACAACATTTCAGTAAATAAGTCTTTCAAGGACTATGTATGAATGAACTATCTGGATGGCAGAAAGTGTGCATGAAATAACTACAGCAGGCAAGAAAGGGAAAACATCTGTGGAATTTCTTTGCTAGTGGATACTACACAATTGGGACATGATTTCTTTGAAGAAAATTGAAAACAGGTTCAAGAAACCAGGAATCTTAAACAGGTTAGAAAGGAGTGAAGATGATTTGCTCTGGAAAGATGCAAGTGGTGACAGCAGCAGTTCTTCTTGTAGCAAAGAACATATAAAAAAGCAAAGGATTTGCTTCTTTTCACAAGTATGTTATTGTGTAAGGATGTGATTGATACAGACCTGGCAATTCTTCGAGCAAGGAATCAGTTATCAGGGTAATCGCAGAATAAAGGGAAACATCAACATGAGTGCCTAAATTTTAATTTTTAAAATACAGTAGAACCTCAATTATACATTCCCGGAAACTACGCTTTCCTGTATTATTCGTTCAAATCACATGGTTCTGCGAGCATTCTAATTAAATCACGTTGTAAAAATCCTGCATTATCCGTTCTTTGAAGAAACTATTTCCCGGATCAAACATCCAGAAGTTTCAGTCAACGTTAAAACCTCATTCATGCGTTTTTCAAGAAACTGTCTCACGAAAGGACAGCTACGGCATAGTTACGGATCTTGGTGTTAACGTCCCGTTATTGCGATAATTAGAGGAAGTACTGTACTGGAAAAGTGATCAGAGGTGAACTTGCATAAGGGACCATCTTAGCATCGCATTTGGGTGGTATTGGTTAGAGAAACCTCGGAAATCATAAAGCAGAGAGTGGCCACAACAATTGGAAGGAGACAGAGCGCATTTCGACAGCTCTCCTTGATGACAGAACGAGTTTGGTCAAATGTTCGTACTTGCAAAACATCTACATTATGTCCAGCATTATATGTTTATTTTTTACTAACTTTCTTTTTGGTATAATGGAACAGGTTTTCGGCACTTCCCTTAGGGCACTGTATAGTCACTGGGCTTTCAGGCAGGAATCGAAACTGCCCCTTAAGTAACTTAAATATAGTATTTTCATATTATCGTATACGATTATGTCATGGAGACCAGAACAGATGTTGCACCTTACATACATAAAGCCATGGGAGGTTTTGGGATTGCCTATTACTGTTTTGGTCCTAATATAAGACTGGGAATTTCACTTTTTTGTGTTTAAATGTTATGAAAACCGCAGTCGTTTTATATGTGCACGTTACATTTAAAAAGTTTGTATCATTTCGCACTCGTTCTGACTCGTACAGCGAGCATGTTTTCCAGCTGAGCTCAAGGTCACGAATAATGGAATTTCTGAAATTTTGATGATATTTTTTCTCTTCCTAATTTTATTGTAATTAGTGACGGGCAGAATTGAATACAATGCATTCACGAACTTTTCAGAATCGATACTTACATTTGAAACCATATTCTCGAGTTCAGCATGACCTTTAAAAGTCGATGTAGGCCTAATTTACATGGTACAAGACTTCCATAAACTGAATATGAACAGTACACCGGTGACCAAATTACAATGGAAGATTAAAATAAGGGATTTTGCCATCATGTTGGGCGCTTTTGTATCTAGTGTGCTTTATTTTATTAGATTGTAGAATTATAAAAAAACTACTTGTGGTCAATTGTTGTTTGGCTTAGCGTTACAAGTATTAGATGTTTAGAAGAGTTTGATCAAAGTTGCTGAACTGAAAGAAGTTTTCACAGGAAACTGACAAAGTTTCTCCGGTGAAACTGAATGTAAAGTTTCGAGATTTTTAAGTCACGTACCGGTAATTAATGTTTGAAGCCGGCCCCACGGTCTAACTTGCCTGCCTCTTACCCGGAGGGCCTGGGTTCGATTCCCGGCCAGGTCAGACATTTTTACCTGTATATGAAGGCTGGCTCCAGGCAAAGAGAATGAGGTTCACTCATTCTACGATTACATTTAATTGAAGAGCTATCGAATGTTGAGATGCTGACACCAGTTTAGAGAGCCAGAAATAACAGCCGAGAGGATTCATCACACTGACCATGCGTCACGTCAATAATAGTTGAATATTTTATTTATGGATCCACTTTTTCAATACAAAGTTGTGCAAGATGTCACATTACATTTCCTTTGGGACTAGTTTCAACCCTGACGTCGGCTCAATTGAACTTTTTAAGAGAATGCAACACTTGTAAAGTGCCAGCCTTAGTTCAACTTCTATGTGTTAGCCTTAATCAGTATTAAGAATCTTCATCTAAACAAACTTTAGTGGACTGTATTACATTCTAGTGCCTAGAGGCATACATGCTATGTATATAGTTTAAACATTTTTAATGTTATTGTCACTACATTAAGTCTTGTTAACAGAATGCATTCAAGTAACTAATTTTAATTTTAATTCCCAAGGGTTATACACATGTTAACGACATTGTGTCTGTACATTGTTTTGGATCATTCAATGTAATTGTGTTATCCGTGTTATGGCTGATGATGGCCTACAGTTAGGTCGAAATTAGTCCCAAAGGAAATGTAATGTGACATATTGCACAACTTTGTATTGAAAAGGTGGACCCATAAATAAAATATTCAACTATTATTGTAATCATAGTTCAATACAGATCAACTATCATGAAACTTATATCTTATAGTTATGTGTCACGTCGTAATCTGCAGGCCTTCGGACTGAGCAGCAGTCGCTTCTTGGTAGCCCATTGGGGCTGTAGTTTGGTTTGGTTTAGGTGTGTCTGTAAGATTATAATTATACATATTTCATTTTTGTGATGTTTAGCCAAATTTTTGATGTTTCATTCTTCGTTTTCCCGTGTTGTACGTTTTCTTTTTATTTTAATTTTTTCCGTAGTCCCTCCAAAAACGGATTTTCGAGGTTTCACTGTACATCTAACCTAAAACAAAATGTTCATGTTTAAATACCTGTTTAGTTATTCTATTGTATATATTGTGTTGTAGCATGCTTTGCCTCTTTTAACTGCTTCTCAGTGAATTTTTCTTGAAACATACAGCACTGTCTGATGCCATCTTTAGTTTCTCGATGAGGAGCAATGACAATGTATTTGTACTTAGTGAGGACCGAAATTCAGTTTGTATATTTATTATTCTTAGGATTCTTTCTGTTTGTGCATTACTGTGTGCCACTGGTAAAACAGCATATTGAGAGTGTTAAGACTTCATTTGTCCACTTTCATTCTTTAAATTTGCAACTTCACTCAAAGCAACATCAATCCTCATACAATCTAATATGTCATCAAATAAAATGTCACACTGATAAGATGCAAATTATGATTCAGGTTTATCATGTTCTGAATCTGCTATTATTTTGGAAAACCTATTGATCAAATATTCAACAGAAGAAAATGAAACACTTTGTCTCAGATTTAGCTTAGCAATCTCTGCATGTTTCAAAAATTTTATCACGAAGAGGAAATTTTGTCATAATGTAATAACAAACCTCAATGAAAAACTCTCTAACACAGGAATGAAACTCTTGCTTATTACTACCGCTTAATCCTTCTTCTTCTAAATAAGCCCTACAATTAGCACCAACCACCAAGTCCTCATCTTGTTTTTGGTGCTTTCCTTCTTTTTTAATTCCAACTCAATAATTGAAACAACTCCTACTTGTACACATGACAGTTTAATAAATCTTAACAGCAGATCTGTTAAAAGACCATTAGGTTTACTGTACTTCTCAACATATGCACAACTGGAGCATCTTGTTGCAAACATAAATTTACATTATTAAAAATGGGCGGTAAACTCTAAAGAAAGTAACAGTATAACTTTATCCTGGGATCAAGAAACAAAAGCCCTCATTGTTTAAAACTGGTTTGTGAACTTTATTTTTCTTGTTATGTTTAGCACCATATATCTCCTGATATACTTTCAAAGTGCTAAGTCTTTTGGAACTATTTTTACATTAAAAAGAAAGTTGAACCATAAAATATTCAATATTGACTGGCAAATAAGCATAAACATTTTAAACAGCTAAATGGATTTGATGGCATGACATGTCTTTTCTTAGAAGACTTTGTCACTGTCAAAAGCAACAGCTATACACTTTTCCCAAGGAATATTTAAAGTAAAAAACTCACTGTTAACGAGCAAAAAAGTACTCGGACCTGTATTATCAGCATTCTCTAATAATGATAAAAGTAAAATACACACCTGACCTTGCTCTAGATTATAAAATGAAATAACCAAAGGATAAAGCTTGACATCATTGGCATCATTTTTAGCATCAGTAGCTGAGGAAAATGGCATGCTTTACACATACCAAATTATGTCTTGTTTTGTGTTACTAACCAAACAATATACTAGTGCAGAAGTTTTCGTTCCACAACAATCATACTTGAGCAGTTTTTGAATCTGGAAACACTGCTTTGAACAAATTCCCTGCATGGTCAGCAACTGCAAGTGGAACAATATGTTCTGCAAGGAATGATGTAAAAGCCAACTATGCATTCATAACACTTTTTTCCCCACTACTGACAGAGAAATTATTTATTATCTGCCAAATTTTTCCCATGTGATTTGTTTTTCAGTGATTCATCTCTATCACCATGGGCTACAGAAAAATCACACCACCACATGCTACAGAACATGTGATAAACACTAATTTGCAAAGATATTAAACTTGGCCGTTCTCCACCTCCTGCAGCCAGCATTTCGACTGAACTCAAGGATTCTGCTATCACCCTCAGCCAATGTCATTGCCTTCAAGACTTCATACACGCCTCAAAGGTTACAGCAGTTCTAATCCGTTGCCTATCGGTTCGGTGATGTGTACGTCACATCTCCGCCTCAGCCCCTCTTCTCTCTAATATGCCTATACATTTGGTCAGTACCATCTACAATTTAGTGGTACAGATGATTTGCAATCGTCTTAATACACAGCTACATACAGCACATCACACTACCAAATACCACAGAAACATGCAATACGACAGAGAAAAATCCACAAGGGATGAGAGCAGAATTCAAGCCTGCAAAATGAAATACCTAAGAAGTATAATAGGAAAGAAGAGGAAAGACAGAGTGAGAAATGAAGTTCTTAGAAAGGAAATTGGAATAGGAGACCTAAATGAGAGAACTGATAGGAATAAACTATGATGGTTTGGACTTGTAAAGAGGATGGAGGAGAATACCAAAAACAGATGATGGGGACGAAGTTCAAGAGAAAAAAGAGTGAGAGGGAGACCTAGAACAAGTGAATCAATTCAATAAAGAGGAGTGCAAGAAGAAGAAACCTGGACTGGGACAAAATGATGGAAGAGGAATGGTGGAAGCAGACAGGAAGGTGGTAAGGTGCCATAAATGCCGCGACCCAGCAGGAGTTAGATAAGGGGAAAGGCGGATGAGGATGATAATCTAAACAAATGTCTTTTAAAAACTAAACAGGAATACTAAAATGAAGGAAGAAATTAACTGAAAATTTTGTGATAGGTCCTTGTGCACCGAAGAGCAATCTCCCAGCAAATGGCGACCCTCCACACAGAGTTTCTTGTAAGTTATCTAAACAATTAGTGTTATCAGCGTTATGTTCTGTGTAGTACCAAGTCTGGCCATAAATGCTGTTACCAACTACCTGCCAAGTTTCATAATTTTTTCCTGTGACACCATACAGTGGCATATACAAGAACCTCTTCTGTAAATAGTCCACATTAACCTCCAGTATGTCGTAACCATGAAGTGGGGTGATTATAAGAATCATAACACGGTAATAATGTTACACAAGGCAGGAGACAACCTTCAGATATCTTTAATATCCTTAACAATCTGGGCATTAAAGTGTTCATCTATCGAACGCTTCAGTGAAATGGAGTCCTACACTTGTTTGAGCCTGTCTACAGTTCACCAATACCATGAGACAAAAAATTTGCCAAAATCATGTGCGAAAACAAGAGGTAACGGCAGAGAGATGAACATTGCACGACAAACAATATCCCGGGTGCTAAGAAATTACATTGGTTTGAAGATGCTTTGTTGCAACACTGGGTACTTCCTAACAACACAACTGAAGAAGCATGGTCTGGTCAAATGCAGAGACTATTTTAACACATTCACTGCCACCTGATGTGTATATGCGTCACCTGGTTCCTGCGCTACACACCGATGATGCACATTTGCATCATTTTAAGTGATCTGGTTTAGAGAAGAAAACTTATTGAGTCCTGGGGCAATTTGTAGATTTAATTAAGGCAGCAGTGAATGGGTTAAGCGGTAAACGTAAAAAGGGTCATACAAAGATTCTCTTACTGATGACGATATTTTCACAACTGAAGATCATCATGTAGCTCCAAAACTCCAGAGAACACATCATCCAACAGTAAAGATGGTTTGGTAGGGAATTATTTACGATGATATTTTGGACATTCAATTTTGTAAGAAAGATGCCAAAATATTTGCTAAAGTGAAGCCAAACATAGTGCTATGTTCTGTTGTAAACACATTAAATCTTTGTTCATGGGACAGAAGTGGAGTTTTCAATAGGACTACGCTCCAACCCACTTGATCAAGACCACTCAAGAATGGTTGTGAACACATGTTTGTGACTTCATTTTTGTTGTTAACTGGCCATCATCTCATTACTTTGGATTACAAATTGTGGTCAGTTCTTGAGGAAACAGTCTGCAAAAAGGAAGGTCCTAATGTCCACAGCCTAAACAAAGCCTTGAAGATTGCTGTAGCACATCTTCCCCATGAACTTTATGTAGGACAAAATGGATGCATGGACACAAAGATTTAAATCCCATGTTCAAAAACAGGTGGACATTTTGAACTGTACAACTAAAATTCTTAGTATAAATACAAGCTCACTCTTAAATAAAAGTGGTATTTCTCTTCTCCAATCTGTACTCCATAAATTGTTATTACAATATGTATGGTCAGAATAAATGTACAGTGAAACATCGCTAGTGCATTCCTCATTAGCACGTTTTCCCGCTTCGCACGTCGTAAGTTCACAGTCCCGATTCCCATCATATTAAATGTACATAAAAATACCTCACCTATTGCGTCACAAATTTTCGCTATTGCCACCCTTGAGAATGTTATTTGTCATTCCTTATGAAAGGAATGTAATTTCCAACCTGGGTAATAAAGAGCCCTCACCACAGTTGCATGATAACATGAAAAGGCCTTGAATTCCTGAACTTCTTTAGCTTGCTGGTTAACAGTGAAATTGCTGAATAAGATGGTGAGCCTGTTTGCTCTTGTATTTCACATTCCACTGAGAAATTAGAAATGTATTTTGTGTTGAGTGGTACGTGAAGGGTAGCGAATATTTGTCGCCTGATAGCCTACATCTGGATTAGGAACGTAAACGTGTAAAGTTGACTAGCGTGGTGCATACTTCCCTTGTGATAGCCTAGTTATGGATTCGGAAAAAAGTTGTAAATTTCCTTACTAATGAAGACAAAATTAAAATCTATCAGAAAGTGGACTGGCAAATGCATTTTTAAGCGCACAGAGCAAGTACGAATGTCGAAACTCGCACCTTCGAGTTTCGACTCGATCATTCGACACAATAATAATTAAACTTATGTCGTAATAGTCCACCTTTTCAATACTATATTATGCAATGTTTACATTACATTTCTATTCTAGGAACTAGTTTCGGCCTTGGCTGGCCATCATCAGCCTTAATACAAAACTGTGCAAACACATCCAATAACTAAAACAAATGTACAAACACACACAAATGACATTAAATTATTATTTTTTTTTTTGCTAGGGGCTTTACGTCGCACCGACACAGATAGGTCTTATGGCGATGACATTAAAAAGTGTTAAAAACATCTGGAATGAACTATGTGCACAACATGTAAAATATGATGAAATTAAAATCAGGCTCTAAAATTCTTAGATGCATTGCATCATGTCAAAATGTTCCATTAGTGCTTGTTGTTAAAATATCATGAAAATGCTGAAAAGTTACTCTGTTGGACATTGTCAATGGTTGAATCAAGGACGGCACACAAAGATATGGTTAAATAACTGGCATATTTTAATTTGTAGCTGGTAAACATTCTGCAATACAATGCGGTGTCCATGAAGTTAACCTGAATGCATGATGCATGATGGCCAGCCAAGGCTGAAACTAGTTCCTAGATTAGAAATATAATGCAAACATTGCATAATATAGTATTCAAAAGGTGGACCATTACGACATAAGTGTAATTATTATTGTGATCACAATTCAATATGGATCAAAACCATGAAGTTTATATCTTATGATCGATCATTCAAGTTAGTTGAACCAAGTTTTGTCATTCAAAATGTCGCAGCCACACATGGTCGAGTGTAACCTCCAATTCATTGTCTAAGAGTGAGACCAGAAAATAATGTTTAATCACCCACTGGTATGAAATAAAAGGCTTCTACTACCATTGGTTTTAGAAAGAGTGTGATCTCCAATAATACTTGATATTTACATGGACCGCCATGCAAATGTTTTCATATTTGTTGTCTTTGTTTTTCCACACCTTTCAGTGCACTGTTGTTATTTTATAATCCTTAATGGAAAACGTTTTAATATTTGTTCTCTCGTGTTTTTCACACCTTTTAATATTCTCCTCTCATCTTTAGAAATGTAGACACAGTTTTCAATATACCCGTGGATACACAACGTAGGTATTGAATAGGTGGTCTATAATAAAATTATAATCATTTTGTATCAGAAGTAGACCTTCAATATGGACAAGAAACTAAATTTATAACCTGCAAATGCTGTCATGTCGGAAAAAATTGTATCTAATGTTTCTATGTCCCTGTTGGATAGTTTTTATTGTGTATTCAGTAGTACGTTTTCTCGCTTGACACGTTCTGTTTCCTTGTCCCCTGCAGCAATGTCTTAATGAGGTTTTACTGTATATAACAAGTATTTACAACACTGTTTATATTAACAAGTTAATTTAAAAATTCATCACATGTTGACCAACTGAGAAGACCAAATAATTATACTCTCTACCTGTATTTTTAACTTCAATTATCAGCTCATATACTTACATCTCTTGGAGGATGCCCAGTAACTTGACTCTCAATGTTGTTTGGATATACATTGATGACCACCAGATGGCAATGGTGCACTGTTATCAAACTATAAAGAAAGAAAAGCAGTACAAATATTCATCATCTCACAAAACTGCTGAAAGATGATTGACAATGGCATTGTCCAGAATGATCAGGAAATGGAAACAGTGAGAATCTCCCGCTGGCCTAAATAAAGATTGGGACTGGTGCAAGTCAGTAAGTCTTGAGTCAGCCATATGTGAGTTACAAGACGGTTGTGAGTCATTTGGGAGTGCACCAGCAGAGAGTAGTAAGTCTGTGTTGATTACAGGAAGTGCAGTGAGCCGAGTAGTAAACTTCTCTGTGAACGAGGCTGTGTTGTGAGAAGCCATGTTGAAAAGCAGAAGTCCGATGTGTCAGATGGCTGTATGCTTGATTACATTCATAAGCACAAACCGTGACAAGTGGAAAACTCAAATGTAAGTGAACATGTAAATAACTGCAAACAGTTTAAAAAACTTAGTTGTTAGAAAAATATGCTACCTCTCTGAGTAGTGATTTTAGTTTTAAGGACCTTGATAACCTGCCACATTATACAATATTTGGTCTTACATATTTGTTGCTTTTGTTGTTATGATCTTTATTTCATGAACAGTTTTTATTTTAAGTTCAAGAAATCGAATCAAGTCATTGGGAGCCATACCTACAGTTATAAAAGCAACAGCGCAGAATCTTAAGGCTAAAATCATCTGAAGACTGATCAGCAATGACATGGCAAGGCATAGGCATGTCCACATTTAAAGGAACTTATGGCTGCTATTAACTTTATAACAGAGAAGTTTCATCTAACCTCCTACAAATGGACAGCCCTCTTAAAACTAAATATGAGCTACGTCATTCTTCGTGGAGTTCTGGAAATGGCAGTGAAAGGAGAAAGAAGCACCAAACCATGTACTCAGGATCTATCCCTTCTGCTTATTTATCAGACACACCATAAAGTAAAATATTTACTCACCAAACTATTGACGAACAAAGGCTACGATTGCTTTTAGGAGGTTCGTGTATTGGATGAAATGGACAACAACCATTTTACTGATATTGTTGCTTTCGAGAGGAATTCTCCTACAATTTGATACAAAACAAATTCAACAGATTAAGCTGCAGATGTCAAACAGGAAAATAAGAACATCTACGAATGTTGCATTCTATTCTTGAAAGAGAAATAGAGAAGTACTATGGACACTATGGGGACTGCCATTTTATTGTCCTTGGCCTTCTGTTAGAGGCCTGAGGAACGGTATAGCAATTTGTAACTAATGTCTTCAATGCACTGGGGATTATCAAGAAACATCTAAGCTCTCTCGTAGAAGGCATTACTGCTGACTCTGTAGCCACTGTTTGGCATTATATTTACTCAGAAAAGTAATCTACATGCTACTTTATTATTAATTTAATAATTTCAAATATTTTACACTATCATGATATTGTCATTATCATGATTAAATTGGTACGCTGTCTCTTTGGGCAACTTGTGTAGAAGCAGGCAGCTTCATTTCACAAATAAAAATGATTTCTCTATATCCACAAATAGTAAAATATGTACTTCAGCACCTTGAAATACTAGCCCACCTGGTGGCTATGATTATTAAGGCTTTATAGACTGACACCAGGTTAGTCAGTTCAAGTCCAACTGGTCAAAAAAAATCTTCACCATCAGAATTTTACCCAGCAGGGTATACACTAGATTACATGCAAAAAGCCTGAGATGAATTCCAAATCTCCCCACTGTGCTCAAATGGAATGAGGGCAAGTGACACTGTTGAAGCTGATTTGTCCGTCAGTTCAGGATATTAATCATTGAGCAGATCCCTTGGTGTTATTCAACAGGAGGAGACTATGGGCTGACACCAGCTTCCACCCTCTCCCAACTTCATCATAATCATAGTCATAATCATCATCATCATCATCACAATTTTAGAGTACATACTGTGCAATCATTACACTGAACACAGAAACACATACACTCGCATAATGATCTTCATCTAAAGCAAAGATGGTGCGCACAAATAAATGAAAATCATAAACCACCCATCGTCACGACCAATGGATTCGTATACAAGTGCCTGGGCATTTGAAAAAACACATACAGTAGAAGTCCGTTATAGCAAGAATTCACAATGGCAAAAAATTTACTCGCTATAGCGGATTGTTGTTATATCAGTTTTTCTATAAAAATCGTGAAAAAACCCACACACATTAAAACAGGTATGGAATGTCAATCCGTTTGTTTAAAACTTGTGATTTCGCAGATTTCCATACGACGGCTTACTCGAAAATTATTTTTCTAATTCTGAAACAACATAAATGTGTATGTTCAATTTCATTCTGAAAATTTTGAGTAGTATCACTCCAATGGCTTCTGTGGCAAACGTTTCAATTTTCTTTTTCAAACAGTCACCTAACCTAACTTAACCTCATATGTATCATGGAAACATATTTCAAGCACCAGTAGAGTAATGATAATGTTTTCGCTATAAATTACTCGGGAATAACCTTTCCAAAATTTAACCAGACGCGAGAAAATACATTGAAACCTCATAAAGACGATTTCTCGCTTAGCATGTCGTAAATTCGAAGTCTTGATTCATATTGTGTTAAATCTGTTTAAATATACCTCACTTACCACATCACAAGTTTTCATTGTTACCGCTCAGTACGATCACATTTTTCCCAGCCCTGAAATTGTTCTTTGTTATTCCGTGTAAAAGGAATGTGGTTTCCAACACGGAGCCAGGTCGGGGAAAGTTACATGAAAACAGGAAATGGTCTTGAAATCCGGAAATTTAGAGAGTAGCTTCGGGAAGCAAGCCATCAGTCTCAGGAAAGTTAAGTTTTGTTTTCTAGTTTTCATTGATATTGCTGAATAACCCAGTAAGCCTGTTTGTGTTTGTATTTTGCATTCCATTCCGAAGTTAGAAATTTATTCTGTGTTGAGTGACACAGTGAAGGGTAGCGAATATTTGTCGCGTGATAGATTATGTAAGGATTAGGAACAAAATCGTGTAAGGTTGACTAGCATGGTGCATATGTCTCATTATAGCCCCATTATAGATAGTGAAAAAGTTGTGAAATCACTTACTAATGAAGACAAAATCGAGTAAGTGGAGAGGCATCCACATCTTTCAACTGTGGTGCGTATGTTCAAACTCGCACCTTCAAGTTTTAATTCGAGTCAATTGAAGTGTTGCGCATTCAAGATAATGGTCAAAGTAATTTCTCTCGTACATGGCTGAGTTTAACTTCCAAATTCATGGTTGAAGAGCTTGACCTGAAAACAACGTTTAACCCACTAGTCCGAAATATAAGGCTTCAGCTGACATTTGTTTTAGAAAGAGTGTGATTTGCAATAATGCGCCGATACTTTTATGGGGCCCCACTGCAAATGTTTTTATATGTGTTGTCAGGTGTTTCACACACCTTTTAATACACTATTTTTATTTAATATCCCCAGTGGAAAAGGCTTTCATATTTGTTCTCTTGTCTTTTTCACGCTTTTTAATATTGTCATTGCATCTTTAGAAATGGTAGATAGCCTATATCTTTCACTGTACCCATGTATACACGACATAAAATGCACGCATGCCGTGGGGGAGGGAACATATCAAGTGTTTACAAATTCATGTTGGATAGTTTTTATTCATATATTCAATAGTATATGTTCTCGCTTAACACGTTATCTTTCCCTGTCCCTTGCAGAAACGCCTAACGAGGTTTTATTGAACAAACCAACTTCCGAAATCAGTCATCCACTCTGCACTGTATTTTGAGGTGTATAATATTCTTGCTTACTTTCAATACATAGTTTTAAAATTAAACTATCATTTACTTGTCTTTATTTCTAACGAGTCAACTACTGTTACCGGCCACATTATTTACGCATTTATTACGGAAACATGGTCTCTTTCATTTCGAATTATGCTTATTGAACACTATTAGAATTAAGGAAGGTTCAACCTTTTCAATACAAAATGTGTTGTACAAGATGTTCACAACATATTATATATAATATAATATAATATAATATAATATAATATAATATAATATAATATAATATAATATAATATAATATAATATAATATAATATTAATATAATAATTCTAATTGTGAATTTCAGTTCAATACGGGAAAATGAAGTTTATAACTTATAATATTGAACACTAGTCAACGAGTATTACTAAAATTGGCTCCGATATCGTCTTTTAGTTCGAATGTTGATGAGAGTGTTCGCTAGTGCACATAGTAAAAAATCTATACCAAAGATGATCAATCATATTCAATATAATTACTGGAGTGCATAAATATTGATAATGGAAAAAATTACGCACACCTAATCGCTCGTGATAACGGATGCATCAGTGACAGGGTTCTTGCTGTAACCAAAGGATAATACACAGTTAAATATAGGAAATTTCAAGGGATAGAAAAAATCTGTCGTTATAATGGAGTTCTTGCTATAGCAGACTTCTACTATCATCATCATCATTATCTAAAGGCTTCACCTTGTCGCTGCAACCATTGATCTCTTCTCTCTGCGATCCTTTTCATCTCTCCATAACCTTGGCATCCCATCATCTCAACTTCCTCTTCAATGATCTTCTTCCGTGGTTTCCCTCTGCCTTTCTTTCCCATCACCTTGCCTTCGAACAAGTTCTTTATGAAGTTATTATGCCGGAGAATGTGACTGAAAACTGACACTTTTCTCCTTTTTATCGTTGTTATTAAATGTCTCTTAAAATACTTTTTCAACATATCTGCATGTATTAAAAAGCATTTCAGCTATAACTGAAATAGTTTCAATCATCCTTAGAATGTAAAAAGCAAAACATTGGACGATGTTCTGAATTTTGTTTTGTTTCAATGATAGTGCCTTCTAAAATGGGATCTGCTTATAAACAAACTCAAGAAAAGAAGAAAGCCATGTATTCAAGAAATGTATAAATGTTCTTGAACAAAATGCCCTTATCACGAAAAATCTCTATAGTATACTTAAAAACCATGAAGACTTCAGAATACAGATATAATAACCACTCACTGATCAGATCCTGCAGCAATCTTGTTTTGTTGTATGAGAACATTCTGAAAGATATCCTCCAAGCTCTTCATGCTGGCATTGTCTCTCGCTGACGTGATGCAAATTACTCGACAACGATTCAACACCTGCAAGAAAATATTATGAAAACACTACCAGAATCTGGGTTATAACTAGATAGTAGCCCTAAACCACATCAAGACTGCAAAGTAAATGTCCTGACACTGACGGGAAAGACAGAAGAACTGGTTGACTTCATGAAAGAAAAAGATATAGCCATACTTGGACTGTGTGAGACCAAGAAGAAGAGTACAGGAGAGATTCCTCTGAAAAAAGGATACAGGCTGTATTACAGCAGAGGACCTGAAGCAAAAAATGGAGTGGCCATCATACTTAGAAAAGAAATCCAAGAATATGTGGAATATACAAAATGCATCAGCAATGGGATGATGGTGATGAAACTCCAATCTGAAAAAGGCATGAAAGATCTACCTTAGTTGTATGCCCCACAAACGGGCGGCTAGAGTGACATGCGCAAGCTTAGTGCTGCTGCATTTGTGTTGTTTGTGTGGTAACAATCAGAGTTGTTGTGCTTTACAGTTCTCCGCATGGTTCTATTCGAGTTAAGGAATCAGTGTGCGCAAGTGAAAAAGTGACTTCTCCTTTTACATGGCTACTAAAGAGCATCCAGGCCTTATGGGCCTGCTGCCTTCCACTGTTGCCAAACTCGCTCACTCACCGCGGCTCGGACACTGTTTGTGAAATACAGTGATGAAAAAAATTATACATCGCTTGGTACAGCTGTTGCAAGACTAATAATAATAATAATAATAATAATAATAATAATAATAATAATAATAATAATAATAATAATAATAATAATAATATAAATGCCAGATTATCTCCAGTCGTTAATGAAATTACAGTCATGAAATTTCGTTTTGCCATAATGTTTCTAAGGATAACAGCCCACCTACCCTTGAAACATACAATTTCAATTGCAAAATGGAAAAGCCACTGAAAGAAAGCACTACCCCAGGTGGCAGCTCGGAAGAGAAATCCACCATTGCGTTATGCAATGCATTGGGACCTGGGGTTCTGGGGAGTCCCAACCTCTGCAATAAGGATGAGTCAGAGCATTCTTGGGATCCGTCCAGACTTAAGTCTAAACAGAGTTTTTTGCAGGCACTTTGAATGTAAATTCTTTGTTGAAGGTTGGTAAACAGAAGGAGTTAGAACTACTTCTAGATAGAAATGAAATTCAAATCTTAGCAATACAAGAGACAAGATTTTTGGATGAGAATGTGACAGAAACAAAAGATTATCAAATCTTTAAAGGAAAACCTGCGATTAAAATTATGAAAGGAATGCCACTCTTGGGAACAGCCTTTTATGTCCGTAAAAGATCATTTGACTTTGTAACTGAATTCAAATCCCACTCAGAACGGATATCTCTTTTAACAATGAACTGCAAAAATAAAAAATATACTTTTATTAACTGTCATGCACCAATAAATTAGGACAACAAAAAGATCCCAAATAAAGTAGAGGAATTCTGGACACTCCTGGATGATGAATTATCTAAAATTCCAAAATCAAATGTGGTGATATTACATGGCGATTTCAATGCCCAAGTAGGAAGAGAGAGAATTTATAGACCTATAGTGGGAGAATATGCCGCACACCAAAGAACAAACATCAATGGAATGAGATTAATTACCATCTGTAAAAATTTTCAGCTGAAGTTAATGTCAACTTTCTTCAAGAAATTGCCAAGGAAAGCTAAAACATCGATTTCTCCAAATCCAATACTAGGTGAATTGCAACTGGATCATGTAGCTGTATCCATAGGAAACATGAAAGAAATTATGAATGTCAAGGTAGTAAGAAGCAGAGAATTTGATTCCGATCACTACTTGTCTAAAATCAAACTAAAATTCTTACCCAACAGAAATCACAGAAGAAGGGAAAGAGTAAACAAATATAACACAAACAGACTTCAAATTACAAAAGAAACATTGGAAACATTTCAGGAAGAAATAAAAATATCTCATCATGGGAAGTGGCACGATTTATCTAAAGAAATAACCAATGCAGCCCAGAAAACATTTGGGCTAGTCAAACCTAAAAAGAAACCTTGGTGGAATCAAATATGTGAAGATGCATTACAAGAGAGAATAAAACAATGGGAAAAGTTTAAATCCTCTGGAAAGACTGAGCACTATGACCAATTCAAACAGCAAAGGAAAGACACTGCTAGAATAATAAGGGAAGTTAAAAGAACTTTTGAAAAATCACAACTTATTGGCCTGCAAGACAGTTTTGTTAAAAATAACTCTCAAAACTTCTACCAGACTTGTAAGAGTCAGTTAAAGGGGTATCAAGCACCCAGCTTATGCTTCAAAGATGAAAATGGTAGACTTGGCCTAAGCAATGCTGAGAATTGTGAAATATTTGCGAAGCACTTTGATCAACTTTTAGACTGCTCTGAACCCGACCATAAGTTGGAATTCTCTCAAACAACTGAAAATCTGGAAGAAGATATACCACCCACTGCTGAAGAAATTAAAGAAGTAATTAACAATATGAAAAATAATAAAGCTAGTGGAGAAGAATCTATAACAGCTGAACTTTTGAAATGGTCTCAGTGAAAAATCATTGAAGAGCTGCAGTCAATCTTTGAAAATATTTGGAGAACAGAGAGGATTCCAAGAAGAATGGAAAGTGGCTCTAATACACCCATTGCATAAAAAAGGGGACAAACAAAAGGTTGATAACTACAGAGGCATCTCTCTTCTGCAAATTGTATACAAGGTATTCTCAAAAATATTGCTGAATAGAGTAGAAACATCACTTGACAAGCAACTGGGTGAGTATCAAGCTGGATTTTGAAAAGGTAGATCCTGTTCAGAACAAATATTTAACTTAAAATCCATAATTCGCCATAGGATGTTGAATTCAAAAGGCATTGTTGTAACTTTTGTAGATTTTAAAAAGGCCTTCAACTCAGTTGATAGAGAAACCATAGATAAAACAATTCATGAATTTGGAGTGAAAACTACATTGGCAAACCTAATACGTGAAACCCTTACTGACACAATTTCAAAGGTGAAATTTATGGGTGAGATATCCAAACCTATTAAGATAAATACAGGCGTACAGCAAGGTGACGGTCTGTCACCGCTTCTACTCAACTGTGTTCTAGAGAAAATTGTAAGAATTTGAAACATAAAGCTTAAAGAGCATAACATTTTGCAGGTAACTTTGGGGAGAAAAAACAAAGGCAATGAAATAAATTGCCTAGCATTTGCAGATGATTTTGCTATATTGTCAGAAAACCTAACAAGTGCAACAACACAAATCAATCTCTTGGAAGAAATAGCCAACAAGACAGGTCTGAGAATCTCTGTAGAAAAAACAAAATTTATTACAAATATCAAGAATGCTCCAAAATTTTTTGGCAACAGATACTGATCCAGTAGAAAGAGTAACAAAATTCAATTATCTGGGAGAAATAATTCAAGAAAATGGTTTAGACAAATCTGCAGTAGAAGAAAGGGTACACAAGATGGAAAGAGCATATGGTATCACAAATAATTTTAAAAACAAAAAGTGTCTATCTAAAAATCTTAAAATAAGGCACTACACCCCAGTGGTGAAACCGGAATGCTTATATGCAAGTGAATGCCTGGTACTAAACTATAGATTAGATAAACTTGAGGTACTACAAAGGAGAATCATGAGAAAAATCTTAGGCGCTGTGAAAACAACAGAAGTATGGAAATTAAGATCTAAAGATGAAATATACAGGAACATAGAAAACATAACAGAAACCATAAGAAAAAGGAGATTGCAATTTTTTGGACATATTTACAGAATGGATGATTCCAGATTAACAAAAAGGATTTTCCAAGTACCTTTGGGACAAAAAGGCAACAACTAGCTGGATTCAAGAAGTAAGGAAAGATTTAGAAAGAAATAATATAAGAAAAGAAGAAACTATGGACAGAGAAATTTTTAGAAAGAGGGTAGTAAGTATGGAAGGATTCCAAGGAAGATTGAACAAGAAGCCTGGTGCGAAGTGGTCCGAGGACAGAAGGAAACAACATAGTGAAAGGATGAAAGAATATTGAAAGGAGTGGAAGAGAAAACAACACAATATGAACTGAATTGAAATTGGCATGTGGTCCTTAGCAGGCCTCATCGGAAATAATAATAATAATAATAATAATAATAATAATAATAATAATAATAATAATAATAATAATAATAATAATAATGATGATGATGATGATGATGATGATGATGATAATAATAATAATAATAATAATAATAATAATAATAATAATAATAATAATAATAATAATAATAACACGCGTGTCCAGAAACCGAAATGATTGTCTTGTTTCTTAAATATGAGAAAGTTTCATGATCATTGTTGCTTTCAGGAAGCACAGTGCTGAGTCTATTAGCCCCCAGAAACATATCACTATTAAGGCAAATACTGCATGGTTACAACACAGGAAGCTGACGGCGAGATATCTCTATCTCGGTGATGAATCCTTCAGCTCACTTCAGATAAATTTACTTGTAAGTGACAACAGATGCAAGGGCTTCATGTTCATCACAAAATACGATAAAAATATTCTTCCACAACATAAAATACAGAATGCTGAATCACCCTATTCGTATTTCTTAAAATCAGGTAGTTTGGGGTTGCTGTTCACGGAAGTGAGGATTGTGTTCAGAGTTGGCGATTCATCTCTAAAATAGAATTCATGAACAATGCGCTGTATTCCACTTGTGACAAAATCATCATATTTATTGAGTCTGGAATTACTGCGAATTAACTTTTTCTTTTCCCGCTTCTTGCTGGGACTCTGGAGTGGCCCTTCGCTGGCTTCCTTCCTTATTTTGAAGACGGAAGACCACTAAATTCCTAAAACCTTTGCGGCTTCATCTACTACCCAGCTTACACTTTGTCCTGGATGCTTTGTTTTAAAATATGAAAATGTATTAAGCACCATTTGCCGTTCCTTTCTCCTGACAACTTCACCACTTCTCCTTTTCACATGTTCAGCCATAATTTTAATGTATTACTCGCTGATTGATTATATAAATTACTAAACAGGCAAAAAAATACACGATACACACAACCAAAAGCAATGCAATGCACGAAAAATGAAACACAATATACTGTATTTATGACGAAACACTACGCGCCCCAGAAAGACGATCACTTCAATCTGCCGAATATCTCCCTTACATAAGCAATTACTGTAATTAGTGACACACGCAAAACGGGAAACATCCCGCGCTGACCTCACCAATGATGATTCGCAGTTATTACACATGTTGGCTACTGTACACACTTCCGCACTACACGCTGAAATGTGGCGCACGATGCGACAAGCATGGCCGGCTGTTCCGTGTACTGAACCGGTTATATAATATTTAAAAGGATAAACTCAAAGATATCAAAATGATTTTACGTCTTCTTCAGTATTGTATGGCACAACCAATGCTTGTTTCATAAGAAAAATTACAAGTTTTGATAGATATTCATCATAATTCTTATATACATGTAGAACTATAGTGGGTAACACCAATAGAAGTAAAAGCACATAAGACTTGCAGTCTTTTCTTAACACTGGATGCCCTATAGCAGAGAGTAACTACTACATTCTGGCGTACTCTCTGACTGGATGTGCCATTTTCCAGACTTATAGGCGCCTCCCTACTCGCTCTGAGCCAAACGAGCCTCGGCCTGGTCGCTCAGTGATTACGGGCTTGCTTTGCCTCCTACTACTGGCTAGAGATGTCCACTTAAACCCTGGTCCCACCACTTGTGAAATGAAAACAGATCTAAACATCTATTGTCAGAACGTGCAAAGCCTAAACAATAAGCTGTCTGATTGTCAGACTTCCTGCCACACTTAAGAGAAGTTGACGTGTTCGGACTTACTGAAACATGGCTCTTGTGGGCTAGTGACTTAGCACTAATTACAACATGTCGTGATCACACTACTCTAGGTGGTGGAGTGATGCTAGCAAAGAACAGTGAGTTACCATGTAAACGAAGGACAGATCTCGAACGGAACTGTGAGATAGTATGAGTGGAGCTACTCTTTCTTCGATGCCCTTACTTGTGGGATGTTACTATAGAGCACCAAACAACCCATTCTGTGACCTTGAACAGTGCCTGAAATCAGTCATTGCAGCTCTCTCTCATGGTGAAGTAATTTTAATGGGTGACTTTAACTTGTCTATAACGTGGTCTTCTCCAACTATCGGACTGTCAGCTAACAACTGTGACACATATTTTTATAGACAGTTTTACTAATGGCTGTGGACTGAAACAGTTTAATATGTACCCAACCCATGGACCAATCACCCTGGACCTAATGCTCTCCTCATTAGAACTCAAAACAATAACCCCAGGCAGAAACCTCTTTCTCTGTGACCACCAGTCTCTCAATGCTACATTCCTCGCACCCCACCCCTCCTCAAAGCCCAACAGCAGGACATTGCCCCACCCTACCTACATCTGGTGCTGTGCTGACTGGCCTGCAATGTGTCATGCCCTGGAATGCTTTCCCTGGAGCCATCTCAAAATAGCTGTTATAGAATCAGCTCTTGGCCTGCTGTACGACTGGCTGCAAGCCACAATAAAAGACTTCGCACCTGCACAACAGGCTACTACCAACCAACATCAACACTGGATATCACAAGGGACCAAACTGATACTATTTAATCAGAAGAGAGCTTGGCGCCTGTGGAAAGACTTCCCTAATCCACACACTCACAATACCTGCGTTAAAATCCGCCACCACGCAAGGTTTATGGTCAGAAGAGACTACAAAAAACCTGTAGACACTGTCACTGAAAACGTCCACAGCAACCCCAAGCGCTACTGGAGTCTCATCAACACACGGAGAAGGACGGAGCGGATTCTGTCAGCATGAACCACAACGATGCAACAGCAGACGGTGCTGATCGCAATGAAATGTTCAACAGGTATTTCTTCTCCAATTTCTCCCCTCCCCAACAAAACCAACCGCTCCCTCACATAGGTACAGTTTCAAACAGAACCCTATCAAGCATAACTACCACACCAAGTGAAGTTCACAACCTTCTTCAAACTCTTCGTACCTACAAAGCTACTGGTCCCAACAGTATAGGTCCTCTTTTCCTAAAAAATACTGCCAGCACCCTTTGCGTCCCTCTTTCTAAATCATTTAACAGATGTTTTGCCGCGGGCTATTTTCCTATTACCTGGAAGCAGGCAAATATTGTTCCACTTCTCAAATCAGGCAACAAATTTCATGTTTCATCTTACCGACCAATTTCTATTCTCCCCACACTATCCTTCATATTTGGAAAAATTATACACCAGCGTCTCCTCACATTCACCTTGCCCCATATCTCAACCAAGCAGCATGGTTTTCTACCAGGCGGCTCTTGTCTAACAAACCTGGCCACTCTGCATAGGTTTGCATCACATGCCACTGCAGCTAAATCACAGCTGGATATCTGCTACATAGACATTTCGAAAGCTTCCAATTCTGTAGACCATACTCTGTTGCTCCATAAACTCTCTGAACGATTTAATATACGTGGCAGTCTTCTGACATACAGTGTACCATATTTTAAACTTTAAAAAGGTAATATCCCAAGAAATTGGAGGATTTCCACTCACAAAATCCTCTACAAAGGGCATGGTGACACTAAAGACCGTAACTTCTATTGAAGTATAGCTTCGGAATGCACCCCGTTCAAAGAGCTCAAAAAAATGTATCACCAAGAGATTAACAGAACAAGTAGTTGCCAGAATCCCAATAGAACAGTTTGAACACACTACAAGTAATAAACTGCCTCCTAAAAGACATCGAGGAGGGACTTTAGAGACGTGAAGAAAACTGCACATAATTTTCACTGATTAAACAAAGGATTTTGACACCCTGAGCAGAAAGAGGGAGTAGTTCCTCATAGATGATATAAGAAACATTATGCCACTGCCATCTACACCCAACTATGACATGCTGTTACAAGAACGGAGGGAAAAGACAACAAACATATAAAGTAATTTCTAAGTGACAGATGCTATGACAACAGAACGGAGACAACCCAGCTATGAACTGAGACACATTATGACACATTTTACATTGCATGTGTTCCATCTCAAAGTGTGCCCCACCAAGTAAAAAAAAAAAAAGTATGTGTTGTTTATATGGGAAAATCTGTGTTACATATCACTTGAAGTGGAGTGAAGGATGGGAAATGACACTCACTAAATTCTGTTTATCTGAGTACCTTATTGTAGTAGTAAACCAAACCCCATAGCACAACAGCCCCAAAGGGCCATGGCCTGCCAAGCAACCACTGCTCAGTCCAAAGGCCTGCAGATTATGAAGTGTCATGTGGTCAGCACGACTAATCCTCTCGGCCATAATTCTTCGGTTTCTAGACCAGGGCCACAATCTCACCGTAAGATAGCTCCACAATAGTAATCATGTGGGCTGAGTGAACCTTGAACCAGCCCTCAGATCCAGGTAAAAATCCCCGACCTGGCCAGGAATTGGACCCAGAGCCTCCTGGGTAAGAGGCTGGCATGCTACCCCTACACTAAGTAGTAGTAGTAGTAGTAGTAGTAGTAGTAGTAGTAGTAGTAGTAGTAGTAGTAGTAATAGTAGTAGTAGCAGCAGCAGCAGCAGTAGTAGTAGTAGCAGTGTCTCAGAAGTGACCAGTCAGTGACCAGGTCAAGGATGGGATGAATGAAGCCCCATCTTGCGGCGAGGATAGGAATTGTGCCGGCTGCCGAAGCCTGTCGCACTCCTCTGGGACAATAATTAATGACTGACAGATGAAATGACATGATATTGGAGAGTGCTGGAATGAAAGATGACAGGGAAAACCGGAGTACCCGGAAAAAAACCTGTGCAGTCTCTGCTTTGTCCAGTACAAACCTCACATGGAGTGACCAGGATTTGAACCACGGAACCCAGCGGTGAGAAGCCAACGTGCTGCCACCTGAGCCATGGAGACTACAAGGTCTGAGAAGTAAAAATCATTAAAGCCATGTACGACAAGTCTGAGCAGTATCAAAACCAAAACAGTATAAACAAAATGGTTCAATGCAGAAACAGGACTTTGGCAAGGAAATGTATTACCCCTCTGCTCTTCATCACATTCATGGATGAAATTCACAAGAATGTACAAAAAAAATGAGAAACAAAGAGGCAAATGGCATATTCTTTGCATATGACACAGTAATATGGGGAGAAGATGAAAGGAAAATATGAGAACAAGTTACTGTATGGAATGAGGAGAGAGAGCAATATGGAATGGAAGTATGTGGGAAGAAGAGTAAGATGGTAGTGATGACAAGATGTAATAGAGAAGAGTGAATATTGAAGTGAAGTAAATACCTGGGGAGTATACTCGTAGAAGAAGGAAAAATAAATGAAGGAATCGGAAAGAGAATCCAGCAAGACAACGGATTTTAGCATTGTGTGAGAGGTGTAGTGTGGAATTGGGAAGTCCCAGAGAAACACAAGGAAATTCTGTACTCCATATATTACACACCAATTTTGACATATACAGTAGGGTGCATGGGATACAACAAAATGTGATGAGAGCAGAATCTAAGCAGCCAAGATGAAGTTCCTTAGAGGAATAATTGGGAAGACATGAAGAGATAAGATCAAAATCATAGAAATCAGACAGAGAACCGGATTCCCAAAAAATGGTATGGACACATGATCAGAATGGAAGATGATAAAGTTGAAAAGCGAGTATTTACAGAGAAAATAATAGGAAGAAGACAATGAGGAAGGCCCAGAAAGAGGTGGATTGATACAGAGAAGGAGAGTATGGAGAAGAGAGGAATAAAAGTAGAAGAAATACTGCAGAAATAAGGGAGTGATGGAGAGATAGACAACTGTGGAGGTCCTAGATTCACAACACAACCAAGAAGACTGGAAAAGGGAAATGATGAAGAAGAAGAGAAGATATGCAGAAAATATGAGAGGTATAAATGACTTAATGTCTGATATTTCTTTGTTTGCTGCCTATATTGTAGGCATGTCCTGCAAAAGCAGTGGGCATTATCAACAGTTTGCATATAAGCACAGTCCTATTATAACAATGCCATTCGTTCAACACATGAAATACATAGATCTCTCATGTGATGAATGTAAAACACCTGGCGCATGCATGATATGGCAAAATGAACAATTAATGCTAAAAGCCATGCTACACGAATATAAAACAGGATAGAATTAAAGACATACTTTCCCACTAGATTTTTCTTTTCTGTGCACCATTCTACAGCAAGATGTGAAAATATAAGACCTATGACAACTACCTTTCAGCTAATACTTCAAGGGAAAAGGATCAATAGACAGGGACATGTAAAATGATGGATTTCATGGCTAAAAAATTTAAGAACATGGTTTCAGACTTTATCTACTGAACTGTTCTAAACTGCAGTGAACAAAGATAATATTGCCAATGTGAACTGCCAACATCTAATAACAAGCTGGCGCTTGAAGAAGAAGACGACTATTTTTTTTGCTATTTGGTTTACGTCGCACCGACACAGATAGGTCTTTTGGCAATGGCGGGAGAGGAAAGTCCTAGGAATTGGAAGGAAGCGGCCATGGCCTTAATTAAGGTACAGCCCCAGCATTTGCCTGGTGTGAAAATGAGAAAGCACGGAAAACCATCTTCAGGGCTGCCGACAGTGGGGTTCGAACCCACTATCTCCCGATTACTGGATACTGGCCACACTTAAGCGATTGCAGCTATCGAGCTCGGTGAAGATGACAACTATATGAATATAGTAGAACAAATCAGCATTTACAGAGAAAATAATAGGAAGAAGACATTGGGCAAAGCCCAGAAGGAGGTGGACTGTTATGGTGAAGGGAAATATATAGAAGAGAGGAGTAAAAGTAGAACTTGCAAAGTCAAAATAAAAAAGTATGCCAACCTTGCTTTATGCACACAAACCTTGCTAGCATTCTCTGTCAGAGAGGTCCTCTTCTCGTGTTGAATGTCCGAGCATTCACAGAGAGCCTCTATTGCAGCCCGCAAGCCGAGGATCACAGAGTATTCCCCAGACTGATGGGCTCGAGGTGGTACACCCATCGATGCCATGCCAGTCAAAATCTGAAAACACGAAACATGACAATTTACGAAAGAAAATTGAAACACCACATTCAATTAACTACAGACTATAGAATAAAATGTTCTTCTTCATTAGTATTCACAATACATGAACATTACATTAAAATGTCCTAAAACTTTCTTGTAATGTATTCTCCATAATACGTATACTCACAAACATTAAAAAACAACTGACATTCCAGGGAGGGAGGAGAAGATAAAGAGACACATACTTCCCCACTAGCTTGATGAGTAACAGGGCAGTGCAGAAATGAGGGTCAATATCGTTCAGTCTAACAATTAGGAATTAGAATTAGGCAGCTGGAAAGGGTATGTCAAGATCTTTTTCAATGAACATTTCTCATATGATCAAATAGTGAAACGTTGAAGGGAAAGTGGCTTGAATATCAGGAAAACCACTTGAAAACTGCAGTGTCCTGGTGGTGCACACAACAAAGGACTTCTTCTTCTTGAGGCGCCTTCTCCTAGCGGAGGTTGGTGGTCCACACAGCCAGCTCTGGACGTGATGTTGCAGCATGGAAAGCATCTTCTGAAGTGCAGTTGTGCCATCTTCGGATGTCCTCCAGCCATGAATTCCTCCTCCTGCCAAAAGACCTTTTCCCCTGTATTTTACCTTCAATGATGAGTTGTAATAGCTGGTACTTCTCGCCTCTCATGATGTGCCCTATATATTGTTTTTTTTTTTTTTTTTACAGTAAGTAGTAGTTCTTTTTGTTTCTTCATGTGATGAAGGACTTCGTCATTTGAAATTTTCAGCACCCAAGGTATTCGGAGTAGGTGGCGATATAGGTACATTTCAAAAGCATCAATTCTTTTTTCTAGATTTTGGCCAAGGGTCCAGCTTTCACATCCAAAGAGAAAAATGGAGAATACATAGCACTGAATCATTCGCATTCTTAATTGCACAAACAAAGGACACTTGGTAAATATTCAGCTACAAAAGGCTGCTGTAAGAGGACACTGGTGAAATTGACCCTCCTGTGCTTTGTGACATCTGGCAAATACCGTGCTAGGAAAATCCATCAACCCAATGTGAGATGGTCCGGAGAGTAAATAAAATGGCAGAAAAATATATCCAAACATCAAGAAAGGGTTGTGCTAGATTAACGAATGTTGGTAGGCGTGTTTATACATCTGAAAGATGACGTTGATTCAAATTTCCCGCAAATCACATTAGTGTGGCACTAGTAGCGGCCTCATGATGTTGCACATCAGGTTTGCTTTAAATATGGGCTGTACTGTGCGAGAGCGTTAGTTACCTGTGAGATTGGACGGAGTGACTGTGAGTGGGTCAAGAATGCCTTTATGACGACGACGACGACGACGAAGAGGCCAGTATCAACAGCTCACTGCGGTTGAACGAGACCGTATAATAGGGCTACGTGAAGGTGGATTTTCCTTCCGTGCTGTTGCAGAAGGACTTGGCAGGAATGTCTCCACTATGCATGCATGCTGGCAGCAGTGATCACAAGAAGGTACGCTCGCAAGAAGACTGGGCTTCAGACATCCCAGTGACAACACTGAGAGAGAGGACCGCGATATTCGGCATATGGCTGTGGTGCAGCAGACTGCGTCTGCAGCAGCAATTCGAGCAGCAGTTGGCACTACAGTAATGCAACGAACTGTTCGAAATCTGTTACCTGAAGGATATCTCCAAGCCAAACGCACTGCAGCGTGCATTCCACTCACCTCAAACCACCGACATCTGGAACTTCAGTGGTATCAAGCGACAGCTCACTGGAGGATGGAGTGGAGGTCCATTGTGTTTTCCAAAGAAAGCCGGTTCTGCCTCGCTGCCAGTGATGGCCATGTGTTGGTTAGGAGGAGGCCAGGTAAGTACCTGCATTCCACCTGTCTGTGGTCTGTGGTGTCGACACCGGGAGTTCTGGTCTGGGGAGTAATTCTCTATGACAGCGGGAACACTCTCGTAGCTATCCCACGCACCCTGACTGCAGATGTGTATGTCAGTCTAGTGATTTGGCCTGGTGTGCTGCCATTCAAGAACAGCATTCTTGGGGGTGTTTTCCAACAGGATAATGCACGCTCCATGCCACTGTTGTAACCCAACGTACTCTACAGAGTGTTGACATGTTGCCCTGGCCTGCTCAATTCCCCGATCTGTCCTCAATCGAGCACGTATGGGACATCATTAGACAACAACTCCAGCGTCATCCACAACCGGCCCTAACTGTCCTTGTATTGATCGACCAAGTACAACAGGCATGGAACTAAATCCCACAAGCTGACATCCCATAAGCTGACATCCGGCACCTGTATGACACAATGAATGCTCATTTGCATGCCTGCATTCAAGAGTCAGGAGATTACACCAGTTATTAATGGAACAGCATGGCATATTTGCAATGGCTTTTCTTGCACGGATATTACCCTCTAGTCTTGTACCTTTACCTCGACAAGTATACTGCCAAAATGTCCGTATTCTACATTCCTTATTTCATTGTGTTTGGATATTTTTTCTGCCAGTGTATTTCTCCTTCCATTGTGAATATGACCAACCATAACTATCTTGAGCTCATGTACAACACCTTCTGCCACACTGCATTGTTAAACACAGCACCAACTTCACTAAACTTTATGAAAGACACCTAGTGGGGTCCAAATAGAAGACTGTGATCACAATGGATGAAGCATTCATTTACCTGAGTAGTCACATTCGGTCAGTAACATACCTTAATACCAATGCTTAGCAGCCCTATGAATTTCTGTGCATTCTGATTCTTGAAATAACATCTGAAAATACTTCTACCTAAACACCCTCACTGGTGATTGGAAATTCTGTTATGAGGAATCCAAGAGGCCCCTCAAGTGATTCTCACATGCAGTTTACTACCATGGAAACTACAACGTAGGGCAATAGACCACAATACTGATGGCATAGCATTTAATGATATAAAAATTATAAAAACCAGTCAGATTGATTCCGAACAATATTTTGAATTTGTGTGTTGACATTATTATTTTTTTTTTATTATTATTATTATTATTTACGGTTCATGGTGTGGGTTACTGTAGTCTACTACCAACAATCTGTGGTCACTGTCCATGCTTTTACTAGGGATGACCTTTACATCTGTGATGTATCTGCCACCATCTTTATTCGTGATTACGTAGTCAATCAATGTTCTATACTGGCCATCCCAACTATACCTTGTTACTCTGTGACTGTCTCTTTTTGTTTGAAGAATGTATTTTTTATTATAAGATCATTTCTTCTGCACAGATCTAATAGTTGTTCTCCTTCTGGGTTCCTTTGTCCAAATCCATGTGGACCAATGATGTTCTCGTACCCAAGTCTGTCTACCCCAACTTGCGCATTTAGATCTTCAATAATAATAACAACATTTTCCTCATTAACTGTATACTCCAGGTCTTCTGAAATTTCTCTTTGTCTTCCTCACTGCAGCCTGTTTGTATGACACTTGTATGACGGTGTACTTAGTGTTCTCCAGTTTCACGAACATTTTAATGATTCTATCACTTTTGCAGATAACTTCAGCTGTAGCATCAGTCCCTTCATTAATTAAGAATCCAACACCATTTTTCGCTACCTTTTCCTGTCTACTCCAGTATAATTTATATCCTTTGCGAAGCGTCTTACTTCCAATCCCTTTCCATTTGGTCTCACTTAATCCCAATATTGATATTTTTCTTCTATCCATCAAGTCTAGGAGTTCTTCTACCTTTCCAGTTAATGATAGAATGTTAATAGTTCCAACTCTGTATTTGGGTCTCTTTTTTATTTGGGGTTTCCTTTCAGAACATTGTATATCATCAGCCTTACAGTCATCATACTTTACAATTATCAGAGAGGATGTCAGTCCGGTCTATAATCTCCTTTCTGAGGCTCTTTTTCTTATTGAAAGCGACTGTACTCAATACTCTCCTGTTGACTTGCTAGGCCTAATGCATAAGAGGATTTCTTTCAGGGTTTACTCCCTTAGCCTTTGAGGATGCCTTCCTCATCCTACAAGGCAGTAGGTTCCATCTGTACACCCCAGAAGGATGGGTTACCTCTTCCGCCATCTCCACCGTACCAAAGTCCATCTTCTCCGCCATAGATGCCGTTGAGGTCTTCAGGGCAAAGGCCCTCCATATTTATGACCCCTGGAGAGAGGGTGTCCCAGTATTTTAAAACCCCCAGGAATTGGGCTACCTGTTGGTCTGTGGATTGTATTGGTTATTTCAAACAGCCCTACTTACTGTAGGGGCCCCCTATCCGCCACCTGGGGACGCGCTCTGTAGGGGTCAGGTCAGGTTCCCCTGGTTACTTACTGGAAGTTAACCTAACCCACAAGGAGTGAGGTTATGTGCAGATACATTAATTAATTAATAATAATTTATTGATATACAAATCCCCGATAATGTTAACAACATTGATCCCACTTCTAGTGTTATAAATTTATCACTCAATTGATTAAGAACATTCCTTGAACTACTAATACTTCCCCTACTTTACTGATTAATTCCATCATGAATTTCTATCACCTGATTTAGCTGAAATCCATTCTCATTTCAATAGGTGTTAGGTAAACATCCTACAACTGAACTAGGCTACATTAATTATCTCACAATTCATAACATCTAATCTGACAGAGGCTAGATTTGATAACACATGAAACAAAGAAAACAGAAAATACAGAACTAGAATAGCTTACCTTATATTTAATTGGCGACAGTGTACAGTATACTGTTACCTACTATGTTAACTTGTTTTTGTTCTGTTTGTCATATTAGACAAAGAACTAAATTCACAGCATTACATTGTTGTTAGCAATGCTTAACACTACTTGAAGTCAGTATCAGAAAAAAGTCAGAAATGCCAGTCTGTTTCACATTCTTTATAGACAGGTAAACAATTACGCAAAGATCTTATTGCATTGGGAGCCACCAAATAATTCTCCAAGAACATACGCAAAATTTGAAAGAAAATTCTGGAGTATATCACAAGATGCAATAACTTCTGCAGGAGTCATATTTTGTTCACCCCTTTTTCATCTTCCATCTGGTTGCTCTGGATTTCATCCAGAATTATTTCTTCCGTTACGTCCAGAAAAATGATGATCTCATCATTAACAATCGTCGATCAGGTATTCCTTTGTTGTTTGCCATTGTTTGGAAGAGCACCAACACCCTCCCTCTTATCTTCAAAATCACTGATGTCAACTTGTTCCTCAGATGAGAAACCTCCCCTCATCCAACAGTTCTATATAGCTTCTGGTTTTACTCGTCAGCTTACGGCTATTATCTCGCACGCTTGCATTACATAAACTTAGTGTGGGTTTACCATATTCCTGTCCTAACTGGTGATGATCCTCTCCACTCAACTAGTTCCGTAGTACCCTTTCAAGCACTTTATTCCCATGTCCACAGGCTGCAGGACAGAGGTGCAATTTAATGGGAAGTAGAACACCTATACATTTTGCAGAACTGGCAACTGTTTGTGTGCTGCATAGTTATCTACAATAAGCCTGATGTTCCTTTTCTTCATTTCTTGATTTCTCTCTCAATCCAGCTTCACAAGCCACTACGAGAACATAGTACTCATTACCCATACCTTCTTACCTGCATTGCAGCGATTCAAATTTTGAGAAGGAGATGCATACCAAAACCTGAAGCCATGCTGACAAAATTTTACAAATTAATGACATTTAGAACCCCTGACCACCTAACATAATCATCATAGGCATTTATTCATCAAAGAAATTCACGGTAAATATGTCTTCTGGAACATCAATTACGTCTTCTCAATTGACTATTAATCCAGTTCTAGACCCACAGACTCTATTACACTAATAGCACACACTAGTTGTAGCAGCAGAGGGTTGTAAGAAAGCACCCTCCTTCGTTCTTGCTCGTTCTTTCCTGCGATTCCATCTCTCAGATTCTAATCTTCTTCTATCCTGTGTCTAGTGAGACGACGAAAGCGCTATTTTGTTTTGAAATAGTAGTTTAAATCATTTTGGCATGCAGACTAAATTTCATGAAATTTAGTAGCCTAATGTCAGTAGCCCCTTTCTGAACTCTCAAACACTGCTCAACAAGAGCACAGGTATGACAATGAGGTGGCTGGTTGTGTTAATAGTACAGGCAAGATCAAAGTGGTCCAGTCCGCTCTTCAAATGACAATAACATGTTTTCTAACTCTTTCAAGGTTCGTATTATCATAGTACCAGGAGGGAAGCATATCAAGAGGGTCTGAAAGGCAAATGTAATAGAGAGACTTATCATTATCAAGAAGAATTTTACAATGAATTACTGGAATTAATGCCGGGAACAGAATACTTTATCTTTACAGAGGAGATTATCGTTGTATCGGTAATCACTGTAAGGAGATTTCACTATATTTGCTTACTTATACTAACTCTTCACAAAATTCTGAAGTGTATAATTAAATTAATCAGTCATGAAATACATCATAGGGAAAATTGAACTTACAACATGACAAGATATCGATAAACTTACATGAGCTAAATTCTGCTGCTGTGTACTCCATGTGTTTAGATTATGAGCCGCTGAATCGCTGATAACAAAACGAATCTGCAAACAAAAGAAAATGCAATGAGGGGATTAAATGCTTATTTTATTCACAGAAATTAACAGACTGAACATAGAAAAGCATAACGGTCTACAATAAAGACGCATTATGTAAGCATCTTTCTTCATATCACCGGTGGGGCAGGTATTAAGAGAAAATAATTCTGAAGGATGTCTCCCTCAGTTAGTGTATTTTCATGTCTGTTCTTTCTGTTGTTCCCTCCACCCACATCAGGAGCTGATAACAACAACAAACACCATCACAGTCATCTCCTCACTTTAGCCAGTCAGTTTTTCATTGTATGTGTTCCCATCCTCTCTCCTAGCTTTCTTCTTCGACCTTACACCAGTTTATTTTATTTCCATTATTTATACTTGGCAAGAATTTTAAAGAATTCTCCACTAAATTATCCTTAAATTGCTTAGACCTGTTATGCTTTGCAGAAACAAAAACTGAGGGTATTACGAGCATCTTACTCATAACCTGGAAGCTAGAGAAAACATAAGATAGACATCATCAACTCAGTTTTTCCCATATTTGTGCAGCATGGTCCAAACCACAGTATAGCATCCAGGGAAGGCCGACTCTCTTATGGTAGTGGAAGAATGTACACTGCTGGCACGTGAACTACAACTGGTCTTTCTGAACCATCAAAGCAGAATAGAACTTCAACTCCAGTTTTCAATCTTGAATGTGAGGAAACATTTCGCCAAATATAACCATGACAAAGTGCTTAGTATGCCACAAAATTGTAAATGTGGTTAAAAAAAAAGAAGAAGAAGAAGTAATTTAATTTTCATCAACACTACTCTTCATGTCATACTAAAAAGTTTGACAAATGTTATGAAGAGGACAGAATAACGAATAGGAATGAAGAAGACAATCTAAAAAAAAAGAAAAACTCACAAAAATAAGTACAGTAGCAGAAAAAACATATTTTGTTCGATAAGCACTGTAAACACCTTCCACAGATAGCCTACTCCTGTCATAACTTCGTAGCCTGAATTTCTTTCCAGAATGTCATACAGTTTATTTTGTTTTTGTTTTTCTCTCCAAACACTGTCCATTGTTTCTAGGAACACACTCGAGTTAACGTTTTACTCTCTCCAACATCTCCCAGGAATCACTGAGCTGCAAGCCACGGGCTTCTTAATTGATTCTGGTATGATTTTGAAGTGTTTGATGACTGGCAGATCCCTATGAACAGTTTTATTGTTGAAAGCATCTTTGGCCTACTGAATAGTAGGCCTACTTACTGCATCAAGACTCTGGAATACAGTTCCAATAGGCATATATTAAAATCTGCCTGCTGAAAGATTTTCTCAGGTACATAAATCTGAGTTGTGTGTCAGTGTGTGCATGTTGTGCGAATGGTTTTACTATTATTATCTACTAGCTGTAGTAACCATCACTGCTCAGGTACTTTCTTTAATGTTTACCAGTACTTTTAGGATTTGTATTACCTGTTTGAAGTGAATTTTTGTAGATATCTTTATTCTGATAGTTCACAAACTATTTTGTAGATTTAGAAATATTATCCTGTATATAATTTCAAGTTTTAATTTGAGATTATTTAGTTTTGCATTAAAGTATTTCCTTGTGGCACACCAGATTGTCTTGGAAGTAGGTGATCCTTTCAAGCAACTAATAAAAGTAAATTATAACTAAATGAATTTAGGCTCCGCGCTATAGATATGATGTACATGATTCCAACTGTCGCTGCGACTGTTGCCAATCAACTTAGGCACCCCAAAAAACTATGGAATCAACATTCTTTTCTTTTCTCTCATTTTGTACATTTTCTTTTTCACTCCTTCTGAATCCCCATGCCAATGTACGACTTAAATGGCATCCAGAGAATCACAGTTCATCTCAGTGACCCTTACAACTATGGATTCAATACTAATATCGGTCTTTTTTTTTTTTTTTTTTTTTTTTTTTTTCCCTAGAGTTGCTGGGGATGTCTTACCCCCACAGAATTTTTTCTAAATAGTAAGTTATATGTGCACCAAGTTTTCTTGAGAACTACACTGGAACATACATGCATAAGTTACATCCACAATCACGATCATATTGTACATTTTAATTTTCACCCCCTCCCACACCCATGCCGACGGGGACTGAACTTGGACTGAAATGACATCCGGAGTGTCACAATTCATCTCAGGACCCCAACAACTATAGATTCTACATTAATATGGGTCGTTTTCTATTATTTTTATAACTCACCCCCTTCCCATCCCCACCCCTAAGGCTGCTAGTGGTGCCTTTCTCCCACAGTATTTTTGCCATATAGTTAGTCATTCACATACATCCATTATCTTGGTCATTTTGGACACTATTTTTCACCCCTTCTCAACCTCCATTCCAACTGGGGCTGTACAGTACTATGACTTAAACGGCATCCAGAGTGTCACAGTTTCTTTCGGCAACTCATAAACTATGGATCAATACTAATATTAGTCATTTTCAGTTATTTTTCTTTACATTTGATAATCACCCCTAAGGGTTTCTTTCTCACTTTACAAATAAAAAAGTCATATTATCCTCTTTTTCAATACAAAAAAACCATCTGTATTCAGTTTTCCTAGAATTACTATTTGTCTTACTTTTATTTTTAAATTTTTATTTTGTTGTTATTTGTTCTCCAATCCAGCATTATTACTGAAAGTGGTTAGGTGCAAGAGGGGGCCATGAGCCCTAATTTTTCCACAAATAAATAATTATTTTTTTCTTTTTTTTAAATCAGTATGTAATTTGAAGCTATCTGGGTTTCTTTCCAGTTAGTAAGTTAAGTCTTTATGTGTATCAAGTTTGGCTGAGTTATACTGGAACATACACACATTTATTAGTAATCTCGGTCATTTTCGACATTTTCACCCCTTCTCACTCCCATGCCATCGGGGCTGAACTTGGACTGAAACAATATCTGGAGTGCCACTATTCACTTCAACGACCCCAAAAACTATGGATTTTACATTAATATTCGTCGTTTTCTATTATTTTTATACTTCACCCCATTTCCATCCCTGCCCACAGTATTATTTTCCAGATAGAAGTCATATGTGTACCAATTTTAGTTAACAGCTATACTGGAACATATATCCATACTCTCGCTTCTGTAGAATCCTTAGCTGATGTTGCCATGGATATGGTTGGTCGTTTCTTTATCCGATTCCTAGAGCGAGCTAGTATGATGCCAATATCTCCATAACAGTTGGTTTTATGCCCTTAAAACATGGTTTTTGGGGCCATGGGACCTAACCGAGTTTTGTTCTTCACGTCATGAGGCTTAAAATGAGCTTTGTCTCATCCTTGTACAACAAATTTGATATGTCGCCTATGTACGTATGTTAATGTGCCAAAGGGCCTAAACCAACGGAATGGAAAGGCAGTTACCCGCAGCATCCTAAAAGGAAAATATATAGAATTTCGTTCAGATTGATGGAATGGTATGGATTTGTATAAGGAATGGACGAACGAACAGACATTCTGCTTGTTATAAATCATTCCGTATTGACGTTATCACTTTACAAATAAAAAAGTCTTATATTATGCTCCTTTTCAATCAGAAAAACCCATCTATATTAGATGGGATAATATCTATACATGTTTCAGCCTATCTAAAGGCCATCCTCAGTAGAAGCTCAAATATTACATTTATGTAAACCAATGAAAACACTAATAAAATGTATGGAATTAAAAGACGATCATGATTAACATATTAAACATTTTGATGGACTCACTACGCTGTGCAACACAGATTTCCACTTTTAAAAGGATTACCAAGTTTTATGTCAACCAAATGAGTTTTTAGACTAGAGAATCTTCCTACCTCAACATCTTTTTATTATGTTTTTAATATGAAAATCATGAGAGAATAAAAATTTATATTAACTTCCTCTCACCAGAGGTTGCCTATTGACAACGTATTAATGTAGAATCCATAGTTTTTGGGGTCGCTGAGGTGAATAGTGACACTCCAGATATTGTTTAAGTCCAAGTTCAGTCCCATCAGCATGGGGGGTGAGAATGAAGTGCATAATCTATATCTAGGCCTATATATACAGGGTGAAGCGAAATTCACGCAATCGGGCATTGCAGCGCGACTCTTCACATGCCAGCAATAAAAAAAATGTCTCTAACAAAACTTCGCCCTGCAAGTATATCCGGCAGAAAAAGGACGTTGAAGAGTGGAAATCTGGCAACACTGTAACCACATGTAGCGTAACTTACCTGTGTCAGCACATATTAGTCGTGCTGTACAGTTAGCACAGTGGACAGAGTTTGGGTTAGCATGCACGGGGTCGAGTGGTCGATCCTGAGTTGAGGCGTATGTTTTTTAATTCGTAAATGTAGTCCAGGTGGTATGGTATCTGGCATCTAAATCGTCAACAGCGAATTAATTCACGCCTACGACTTGGAAAAGGCGGCTTTCAAAGCTTATTCTTCTTAATCTGTTTACCCTCTAGGGTCGGTTTTTCCCTCGGACTCAGCGAGGGATCCCACCTCTACTGCCTCAAGGGCAGTGTCCTGGAGCTTCAGACTCAGGGTCGGGGATACAACTGGGGAGAATGACCAGTACCTCGCCCAGGCGGCCTCACTTGCTATGCTGAACAGAGGCCTTGTGGGATGGAAAGATTGGATGGGACAGGCAAGGAAGAGGGAAGGAAGCGGCCGTGGCCTTAAGTTACGTACCATCCCGGCATTTGCCTGGAGGAGAAGTGGGAAACCACGGAAAACCACTTCCAGGATGGCTGAGGTGGGAATCGAACCCACCTCTACTCAGTTGACCTCCCAAGGCTGATTGGACCCTGTTCCAGCCCTCATACCACTTTTCAAATTTCGTGGCAGAGCCAGGAATCGAACCCGGACCTCCGGGGGTGGCAGCTAATCACTACACCACAGAGGCGGGCGTCTTTCAAAGCTGATCAATGAAAACGACATACCATACCACCTGAACTACATTTACGAAATAAAAAACATTCACCTCAACCCAGGATCGACCCTTTGACCTCCTGCATGCTAACCCAAAACTCTATCCACTGCACCAACTGTACAGCATGACTAATATGTGCTGACAGAGGTAGTTACTCTACATGTGGTTACAGTGTTGCCAGACTGCCACTCTTCAACGTCCTTTTTCTGCCAGATATACTCGTAGGGCGAAGTTTTGTGATATACCTTTTTTATTGCTGGCGTGTGAGGAGTCGATGCCCGAGTGCGCGAATTTCGCTTCACCCTGTATATAGCAGAATGTCTCACTTTACAAATAAAAAAGTCATATTATCCTTCTTTTCAATACAAAAAAACATCTGTATTCAGTTTTCCTAGAATTGCTATTATATCTTACTTTTATTTTTAAATTTTTATTTTGTTGTCATTTGTTCTCCAATCCAGCATTATTGTTAAAAGTGGTTAGGTGCAAGAGAGGGCCATACACCAACGTGGTAAAAGCGGTTTATTCTCAAATAACTTTAAAGGCAGAAAAATTCATTTTCCAACACATTTGCCTCTCTATAATATTCAAAAACTAAGATAATTCCAATAGTTACTTATGGTTTAGAACTCACGTGGGAATTCTTAACTAAAAACGACCTGGTAAAGCTGGAACAAGTAAAATCCCTATATATAAAGAGAATCCTATGTGTTTCAAAATATTCCCGGGCAAGATTGGTATATGAGATGGCAAGGGAACCTTAATCGAGGATTTGAGATATGAAATGACGTTGCCGTGTACACAGCAAGCATCGCACTATTAGAGCCAGGAATCGAACCCGGACCTCCGGGGGTGGCAGCTAATCACTACACCACAGAGGCGGGCGTCTTTCAAAGCTGATCAATGAAAACGACATACCATACCACCTGAACTACATTTACGAAATAAAAAACATTCACCTCAACCCAGGATCGACCCTTTGACCTCCTGCATGCTAACCCAAAACTCTATCCACTGCACCAACTGTACAGCATGACTAATATGTGCTGACAGAGGTAGTTACCCTACATGTGGACTCTAGGCCTATATGAAAAGAAGAGGAATATTACTATAGAATTCTATGCCACAGAAGCTATGACATCTAGGCCCCTAATGAATGGAAAAGCACTAACTATGAATTGAGGCATACGGTTACTCGTTTTGCGGTGCATGGATTTCACTTCAAGGTGTGTATGAATATAAAATTCCATGACCCAACCCCAGATTACAAGTGTAAATGGTGTGGGGGACAGTGTGACAGATATCATGCTTTAGTATGTAATACAAGGACTATATCAATAAGGCAACTGTGTAGTGAGTAATAGTAGAATTGTATTAGTATGTATCATGCACATTGTATGCTTTCTATTTAATAAATAGAATCTGGCATTCTGATACATTAGCTTCCTATCTTCATGCTTCTAAAGTTTGACGTGCAGTATGATATAAACTTACAGTTGTTCATTTGCCTATCATATTGATAAAATTAGTATATGCTATAAGCAAAACATTGTTAACAAGTACTGGTAAGTTACATCAGAAATGATTATACTCAGAACTCCTAAGAATTTGAACATGAATGAATGCAACTGGCTTATGCCTAATCTCATGACAAGGTTTTCTGAGAACCTGGATCGAGTAGGCGACCACCGAAAGTCCATGACGGGAACTAGAAAAAACACAATGAAACGTATCCTTACCAATTTTCCTTGTGGGAAAAGGTCCCAAACAATCCTGCAATATTCAACAGCAGCTTCCACGCTACAAGTCCACAGAGATTTTGAAATAGGAGCAAGAGGGATAAATCCAGGGCTACGCGACTTACTGAAGTCGAATTCTATTTGGCATTCACACGAAATACCGAAGTAAGGCGTATGGTCTAATACGAACACAGTTTTATGATTCGAAGGATACATCTTCTCAAACATGCTTTCTCTCAGTAGACACACTGATCACGGTTTCAAGTTAAGTTCAGCAAGTACTTCTGAATTAACGACATAGAAAATAACTTTCACAGACATTTCACAATAAAACCCAAATTATGAACGTTCGAAAATAATTTATAACACTTTACAGAATACGACACAATTTAGCTATATAGGCTACCGTACCAAACGTTAAAGTGCAAAATTTATAAAGATAAGGAAACGTTATAACCCCTCAGAGAATACGTTTCATTTAACGTATTACCGACTAAAACACATTGCTGTCAATAACTCCACGTTGTGGTTATGCTATATGTTTATGTTTACACCGGCCACGAGCCACCGCCATGTCACCGCGCCATCATAATCCCTAAATTTTCCGAAGTTTCTAAGAAAAAAATACCCTGTACGGTAATATTATGAGTTTGTTGGTACTAATGTCAGAAGGAAATTTGCGGATTGGTAGTCCATGCAATGAAGGGGGCGTGCCCAGGGTTCTATTTACAAGGGAAGCGGTACGGTGGTGAATTATTTCGTATATTTTGCGTACCAATACTGTAATTTGTCGAGATGCATGTTTACAGCACTCTAAGCTATGTGGGCAATAAAATTAATCGGTAAAAAACTGATTCTACCGTTGTTTCTGGAGATCATGCCTTTCCTATGTTTTAAACGACAGCAACACAATATTGCCGGTGTTGGTAAACAAACATTGCGTTTGACGTACGCGAGACTTCTTTGTTGATGCGGGTGGATGCAGGTAGACTTATTATGTCACTTAGAATGGTTTGGACTCTAGCTTTAAAAAACAATATCTAAACCAGCAGACTCATTAGGCGTCTCAGAAATCGTATTGTTCTATTGTTTTTGGGGCGTATTTAAGTTCCAAAAGATTAAATTCAGTAGTAAAGAATGTTTTAGGTTAGAGTTTGTACCTCTTAGTAATTGAACAAAGATGCTTACATTTGTAGGTGTTGTTATATGATTTTTATTTCATTTTTTCATGTATTTCTTAAAATTAATTCGTGTATGGTATATTTCATGTTCTAGGTTGTGAAGCTAATCGGAAGAGAGCTAGTCAGAGGGAGACTATTACAGTTACAAATTGAATATAAAATCACCATGCACAATGAAGTCTAGTCATCTAAGAAAAAAAAGTGAAAAGAAATTGTATTCACTTAAAAAGCAGCAATAATGACCTAATTTCTGCTTTATATGTATTTCTAACTTGGAAAGTTCTGCTGTTAATCTCTACACTCAAAGATGAAATCCAGTATCCCAGAATGGCAGAACTTTAAATGTGTGAATTATGGTTATAGAATAGTAGTGTGTTGGGTCACCAGACCGGAGGCTGGTTGGATCCCCTAATTTTATCACCAAAGGTTATGCAGTTATAGGAAAACCGTGAAAACTGATGGCAGCGCCATAATGAGGCATATAAGGCAGGATGAGGAGCAAGGTAGTTTGCCACTGGTTTTCTCAAAATAGTACAAATTAAAAAAAAAAAATATATCCCCCCTTATAAAGTATTCATTGTTCATAAATAGCCTTTAGATAGAGTTGAGTGATCATGGAAAGAAATATTTTCATGTTTGTGAATGATCGTTTAGCGATGTGCATAGTGGAAGTAAAAAATGAATGGAATAGCACTTATACTTAATACTTTTGTGTTATTACCTTTATCAAGGAGGTAAGTTCATCTTTATGGGATATATTGATACTTATCTGCTGCCTGATTCTCTAGTTCCTAGCATCAAAGTGGTGCCGAAGTGTACAAATATGAAACATCAAAATCTCATTCCATATAAGTCAAGATATACATCCAAACTTAAATCTCGCAAAAGGGAAAGTATTATTTTAAAGTTACCTGTTGTGAACAAGTCAGATCCAACTCATTTTGCATGCACCTTTTGTGATGAGTATTTTACAAAGAAGCACTTGTTATTACGTCACTTAAAACTTCATAAGACTGTAAACAGCCATATTAGTGATAGTGTAGCAGAAGAAAGTAGAGAAAATGATGAGGAACATGTCAAGACAGTGGACGGGCAAGAAACAAAGCAAACTTACACATGTGAACATTGTGGACTCAGTTGCGAGTCTAAATCTGTGCTTGCATTACATTTAAGTGGTTTAGATGAATCTGATAAGGAAAGAATAGAATGCAAGATTTGTCACATAGAATTCCAGTTTAAGTGTCTTCTTTCTCAGCATACAAAATGTCATGACAGGAAAGACAAACGGACAAAGTCTCTACCGTGTCGAATATGTGGTAAACTTTATGCCAAAAGAGGAAGCCTTGTTAAACATGAACTGCAGCATGAAGGTAAAGGGCGTTTTCGATGTAGACCATGTGGAAAAGTGTTCACAACCGAAGCAGAAAGAGCTTCTCACAAGGAGAAGGAACATGAGAAATTGTGGAAATGTACAACTTGTCATCATCACTTTACTTCAAAGAGCAAGCTGGATTCACATCGTCAGTTGCACCACACCAAAGAAACTGGAACATTCCTGTGCAGTTTATGTGGTAAAGGGTTCAAGCTCAAAGTGAACTTGAAGGTTCATGTGGAAAGTCGTTGTGGCACTGAGCCACGACATGTTTGTAAGATATGCAACAAGGCATTCATGACTCGAGGTACCTTGGTCACCCACCATCTGCTGCATACAGGTGAGAATTTTAGGCTCAAATTAGGTAAGTTCTATTCTTCTAGTACAAACATAGTGCACAATAGTGATCCACTATATTTAATTTGTATGTCACTAAGGATTAGGAATGTCAGTGAACCTTTGTCACATTGCTGGACCTGTCTTCAATCAATCAATCAATAGTATGCTATGCCAAGCAATCCCAAAGTGTAGTGGAATACTACTGTAGTCTGTGTTCAACCTGCACTATTCTTTGATGTACTTACTTACCGTATTTATCCGGCGCTACAGCCCTGTGTGAGCCTTGGCCTCTTCTACGATAGTCCGCCATATACTTCGATCCTGAGCGGCTGGTCTCCATGGGCGGATGTTCATTGCCCTCAAGTCGGCTTCAACTTCATCGCTCCATCTATTACGGGGCCTTCCTTGTCGCCGGCTTTTATCTACTCGGGATTTAACTACTTTTCTTGGAATTCGATCTTCCTCCATTTTCCACATGGCCAAGCCATCGCAGTCTCTGTCTAACTATATCCTCCTGGTCTAATATGTTCTGTATTTCAGCATTCGTCCTTATCCTCCAACCATTCTTGTCTTGAATTGGGCCATATATTCGTCCAATAATCTTTCTTTCAAATATTCTTAATTTATTTGCGTCATCAACTAAAAGGTTCCAGGCTTCTGAGCCATATGTCACTACAGGTCTAATAAGGGTCTTATACATTTTGAATTTTGTAGGTTTAGGCAATAGATGAGATTTAAATCATGTAAGATTTGCATAATAGGCCCTGTTTCCAGCTATTATTCTACGATGTATCTCCTCACTTATTCTATTATTGTTTGTCAACATGGTTGCCAAATACTCAAAAAACTTTGTACATTCTCAAAATTATGCCATTTATTGTCAGATTATCTTGACTTCTTCTGCCCTCTATAATAGTCACATGCATATACTTGGATTTACTGTCATTCACCTCCAATCCCATCCGTTTTCCTGCTTCCTTCATTTCAAGAAACATTTCCTTCAAATAAGTTATCTATCATTCCTGGCCATTAACACTATATCATCTGCATACGCACAAATTTGTTTAGATTTATATACAATATTTCTGGTATCCATTATTTTTTCAAGGACTTGGTTAATTGCCAGATTAAACAAACTAGCTGAGAGTGCATCGCCGGCCCCCGTGGTGTAGGGGTAGCGTGCCTGCCTCTTACCCGGAGGCCCCGGGTTCGATTCCCGGCCAGGTCAGGGATTTTTACCTTGACCTGAGGGCTGGTTCGAGGTCCACTCAGCCTGCGTGATTAGAATTGAGGAGCTATCTGACGGTGAGATAGCGGCCCCGGTCTAGAAAGCCAAGATTAACGGCCGAGAGGATTCGTCGTGTTGACCACACGACACCTCGCAATCTGCAGGCCTTCGGGCTGAGCAGCGGTCGCTTGGTAGGCCAAGGTCCTTCAAGGGCTGTAGTGCCATGGGGTTTGGTTTGGTTTGAGAGTGCATCACCTTGTCTGACTCCTGTATTAAGAGCAAACTCATTTCCAATTCTTCCATCCACCATCACCTTTGCCCTTACTTCTCCTAAACTGATTCTGAACATCCTAATCAGTTTCTGTGGTATTCCTATTGTCCCCATATATTCATATAGCTTATCCTTGTATATACTGTCAAATGCTTGTCTAAAATCTACAAACAACATATGTAGATCTATATTATGCTCATAGCATTTTTCCATCGTTTGACGCACCACAAACTGTACTTCTTCCAATCATTCTTCAGCATATGGAGTCAGATATTGTAATAGGATATTTGAAAATACTTTATAGATGATATTCAGTAATGTAATTCCCCTATAATTAGTGCATTTGTATTTATTTCCCTTCTTATATATTGGGAAAATATTCCTGTATTCCACTCATCAGGTATCTGTTCTTCCTCCCAAATCTTAATAATCAGTTCATGTATCTCTCGTAGCATTTCTTTGCTACTATTTTTAATCAATTCACTTGTTATTCCTCTCCTCCTGCTGCTTTATGGTTATTTAATTTTGCAATAGCATTTTCTACATCTTTCAATGTGGGGGCATTTATCCATTGTTCTGGCCCACTCTGCTCCATATGCCTTTCACTTTCTTCCACATCTTCTCTTTCCTTGTTAAGGAGCTCACGGAAGTATTCGGTCCATCTTTCACTTATTTCCTCTTGTCTCTCTATACTCTCTAGTTTCTTCTTAATCATCTCTCTTTTCTTCTTCTTACAGATGTTATTAGCTTCACGCCTGCATTTCTCATAATTTTCCCTATTTGACCTTGTATCTCTCTGTAACATTTTTGCTCTTGCCGCATTCTTCTTTCCAATCACTTCCTCACACTCCATATCAAACCAAATATTTATTTTCTTTTTAGCTATACCCCAGTGTTTCTTGTGCCGCATTTTGTATGCACCTTTGAACTTTTGCCCACTTTTCTTCTATTCCAGATACTTATCCAATCGTCGTAAAGAATTATTCATTTTTGACTGGAATTCTTGTTTTCCTTCTGGTTGTTAGGCTATAGTTTTTCCAAATTCCATTTCCTTCTTTCCGTAGGTTGTCTCCTCTATCCTGTTGCCAATTTTTGTCTCACTATTGCTTTTACTAAATAATGATCAGAATCACAGTTTGGCCCTCTGCATGTCCTTACGTCAATAATGGATGCTGCATGCCTCCTCGTCACTAGTACATGATCTATTTGATTTACCACTGTGCTTGCTGGCATCTTCCACGTTTCTTTATGTATTTTCTTATGATCAAAGCAGGTGCTTTTAATTATAAGACCACTCATAGTTGCAAACTGTCCCAAGTAAAAAAACCATTCTCATTTGATTCTTCATGTAGTGTATATTTCCCAGTTATTGGTCTCATACACTCTTCCTTTCCCACTTTGGCATTAAAATCTCCTAAAATAATAATCATGTCATATCTTGGTCCCTCTTCAACGGTTTTTACTAACTCATCATAAAATTGTTCCTTCCTTTCCTCATCCGCATCTTCAATTAGTGCATGTGCTGATATAACAGTTATGTTCCTAAACTTCCCCTTAATCCGAAGCTTACATATTCTATCTGAGATCAGTTCAAATCCTATTACACTCTTCTTCAATTTCCCATGTACTATAAATCCCGTACAGAACTGTCCTGTTCTTTCTTCCGGCCCACTGTAATAGAGGTTATAATCTTTCTTTTCAATACATCCTTGCCCTTTCCATCTTATTTCCTGAATCGCTACTAAGTCGTATCCAAATCATTTTGTTTCATTTACAATTTCTTGCATTTTTCCCGGTTTCAACATTGTTCTTACATTCCATGTTGCCATGTTTATATCCGCTTTCCTTACTCGTGTCCTTTTCCTAAGCTTTTGTCGTCTTTGATTTCCGGTCGGTTTTCTCGTAGAAGTCTTCTGAACAATGCTTTTTTTACAAGGTGAGGCCGTTAACCCCACGCTCAACCCTATCCACTGGCTGGGGACATTGATTTTGGAGCATCCTACTCCTAGACAGGTTGTCTTCACCTCGACTAAGGAGTCCCGTCTACCCTGTCTTACGTCCTCAACTAATTAGCCCCAGTGAGGATGGGTTGCCTCATCCACCTTTTTCAAGATTCCAAAGGTCTCCTTCTCTGCTGGATCTGCCGTTAAGGTCTTCACCCGTAACCCTGGGCATGGGTTCCACGTTATACCCCGTGGGACTGGGTCCCCACCTGAACTTAGCCATCCTTTTACACCGGCGTACTGGAGTAGAGGATGCCCACCCCCGCAACGTGGATGTGCCAGGCAGGAGTTACTCAAGTGGAGAATAGGAAAGGTGGCCCTATCTCCCTTGAGTCGGGTTAATAGTTGTGTATGGTACCACAACCAAAGGCTATTCTTTCTTTGATTGATTTATTTATTTATTTATTTATTTATTTATTTATTTATTTATTTATTTATTTATTTATTTATTTATTTATTTATTTATTTATTTATTTATTTATTTATTTATTTATTTCTGGGCTGAGTGGCTCAGACGGTTGAGACATTGGCCTTCTGATCCCATCTTGGCAGGTTGATCAGTCTGGTGTATTTGAAGGTGCTCAAATACGTCAACCTCGTGTCAGTAGATTTACTGGCATGTAAAAAACTTCTACGAGACAAAATTCTGGCACGTCGGCATCTACAAAAACCGTAAAAGAAGTCAGTGGGACGTAAAGCCAATAACATTATTTATTTATAAATCTAATTGTCTACTGTTAGATGTAGGTACTGTATATCAGTGGTATGGTTTGACCAAGGCAAGTACTTCATGGATTGTAAGCTAGCTGAATTAACTTTCTTCAGAAGACAAAATAACTTATGGTAGGCCTACTTGGCCCAAAGATAAAGTTTGAATGTTTTTTATGTGCTTATTATTTCCATGCATAGCCCTACAGTTACAGAAAATAGGTAATCAAGATAAGGTTGATTTGTTTGCTTCCTTCATATAAAACAATGAATGGAGAATTTTTTTTACAATACTTAACAATACTATTAAGTCATATACAGGGTGAAGCGAAATTTGCGCACTCGGGCATCACAGCACGATTCCTCACATGCCAGCAATAAAAATATATCTCTCACCAACTTTCATCCCGCAAGTATATCCAGCAGAAAAAGGACGTTGAAGAGTGGCAATCTGGCAACACTGTAACCACATATAGGGTAACTCACTCTGTCAGCACATATTAGTCGTGCTGTACAGTTGGTGCAGTGGATAGAGTTTTGGGTTAGCATGCAGGAGGTCAAGGGGTCGATCCTGGGTTGAGTCGTATGTTTTTTATTTCGTAAATGTAGTCCAGGTGTTATGGTATCTGGCATCTTAATCGTCAGCAGCGATTGCAGCGGGTCCTCTAGAAACCATTTGCACTTACATACTACGATCCTAGAAATGGACAAACAATAGTTTTCATTGGTCAGCTTTGAAATTTGGGCGTGAATTTATTTGCACCACTTCATCTACTAGATACGAAACCTGTTTTCTTTGTACCCTCCTCCAGTGGTCCCATAGATTAGTACCAACTATTATTCTTGCCTCGTTCAGGTCCATTACATTTCGTTAGGGCCGTACGTTACCAGTAGGCCTAGCAACGTGCTTTGCAAATAATGTCCAAACTCCATTACAATTTGTATGTGTTATCACCATGGTCCCACTAATTATACCTTTCAACATTGCGTCTGGTAACCGCATGCTGTTTAGTACATATCTCAATGCATTATTATTATTATTATTATTATTATTATTATTATTATTATTATTATTATTATTATTATTATTATTATTATTATTATTATTATTATTATTATTCTATTGATGGGATTGTGGAAACATCATGTATATTACTGTTAGGGAAGCAGTGTAATTCAAAACTGACCATTTCAGAAGTAGCGGCGTCAGGATGAATCATGCAGAACAATATTTGTCAGAGGGGTAATGCGCGTAGATGGAACAGGGTGCAGGACTGACAGTATGTTTATTACGTAGTGTATGCGGTGTCCACCAGACAGGGACTAGTGGAGAGTGGAGTAATGCGCCCATGACAGACTCCAATTTACATGCGTACACGTATAGAATGTCCTTTAAACTTCTAAACCAGTGTGGCAGACGTGTGGCATACACAAACGATGAATATGTGGATATGCTTCTGGTCCTTAGTGCATCTGAACGGGCTGGTGTTTCCGCTCGTGAATATGCTGCTAGATATCCTCGTCAACGCCATCCTGCGCCTTTGGGAGTCAGGTTCTCTCTTTCCACCATCGCGTGACAGAGGTCGTCCACGGACTCGTCGTACTCCAGCTACTGAGGAAGCTACTCTGGAGGTCATACACCAAGAACCTCAGCGAAGTACACATAGCGTAGCAAGGCAGCTGCATGTCTCGCAACGCGTGGTCGTTAACATGCTGCATGAGTATGGGCTGTACCCCTATCATTATTCTTTCATGCAACACCTGCATCCTGCAGATCGTCATCAGCGGACGCAATTCTGTGAATGGTTCCAACAACAACAGGAAGCCAACGTGAACACCGTACTATGGTCGTATGAAGCAGCATTCACTCGTGAGAGTGTCTTCAATATGCACAATGCCCACCATTGATATGAGGTTAACCCGCACGTCACCCGCAACCGTGGATATCAAGTTCGCTTTGGTATCAACGTCTGGGCCGGAATATTGGGCGACAGGTGTTTGGGCCGCTACATGTTGCCTCACCGGTTGACTGCATGAACTATCTGCCTGATGCGCTGGAAGATGTTCCAGTACATGTTCAGCAGAGGATATGGTTCCAACATGATGGTGCACCTCCACACTCTGGAATTACTGTGCGACAGTATTTAGACAGAAAATTTCCAGGGAAATGGATCGGACGTGGAGGTCCAGTTGTATGGCCACCGCGTTCACCTGACCTAAATTCCCTGGATATCTTTCTGTAGGGACACCTAAAGGAGCACGTGTACTCTACTCCGCCGACAAATCTGGAGGAATTGGTAGTGCATGCTGCTCTTGTTACTGTGGACGCAACTATGCTGCAAAGGGTCCAGAGCTGTATGATCCGGTGGATTGTGCAATGTTTGGACGTGCAGGGAGGTCGGTTTGAGCATTTGTTGTTCTGAGGACAACGGATTCTGTTGTGAAGGTCATGCGGTCATTAATACGGACAGTATTATTGCTAATGTGCTACATCTGAGCGCTCATAAAAATTACAGATGTGTAAATGACAAGTAGATGTGTTATTGTACTGTGCTCTCATCTTTAGCATCTCGAAAGTGATATTGTTTGTGTAGTTATTCTGTCCTATGACAGGTCATTTGTTTCAACTGTCTAATTCTTGTCTAACCAGGTATTTGTTTTCAGCGTTACAAAATGTTGTAAATGTAGGATACATCTGACCTAAGATATGGTGTCTTACTGTATTACAGTATGTAATGTCCGATGGAAATTAGCAAATAAAAAAATTCACCTCAACCCAGGATCGAACTCTCGACCTCCTGCATGCTAACCCAAAACTATCCATTGCACCAATTGTACAGCACGACTAAGATGTGCTGACAGAGGTAGTTACCATACATGTGGTTAGAGTGTTGCCAGATTGCCACTCTTCAATGTCCTTTTTCTGCCGGATATACTCTCAGGACGAACTTTTGTGAGACACATTCTTTTATTGCTGGCATGTGACGAGTCGCACTGTGATGCCCGAGTGCACGAATTTCGCTTCACCCTATATAGAAAGATAGATTCACACAATAGGATAAACATAATGACAGATCAGCATCGGAAGAGGAAGCAATAGAAAAGGAGACAAGGAGAATCTCCACATCTTCAGCTTCATCAGGTGGGCGGGCTTCAACACTGAAGGAGGGGCCATCTTGACAGATCTTAAGTCTTACTGTAGGAAGTGCAATATAGGTCGACTTGCCATCATGTTTATCTTATTATGCCTTCCTATTCAAATTTCGTCTTTTTACATATGACTTGATTTGCCCCATGTTAGTTCCTTTCTGTTACATAAAACAATTGAACACAATTGTGCTTCACATGTGTACTCACGGTAAGATTTGATGCAAATTTATTAGCACTTATTATGCTTTTTGTAATCTAAGAACAACTGAATTTTGATTATGACAAGAATACTTTGCATTGTTACAGTGGAGTGTCATAATTCTATCCATCTCCCTGGGTTTACACTGCTTCTGAAACATATATGTCATTGTTAGCCGGCTTTGACATTACTTACACTCACTTTGTCCTATGTGTCTCCTGTCCTTCAGCTTTCCTGTCTGATATTCCTTGATCAATCCTTGTTTTTTCCTTATTCTACCGGAATTATGTATGCGAGACCTTGAGAGACTTTAATTTTTTCCACCTTTCAGGATCCTACAGGGGGCTGCCAAGCTGAGGCAGTTAAGACTTGCTTGGTTCACCTTGGAAGGATGTAAGTTTGATTTCCCACCAGGAAGTCAAGGAATTCAGAAATGAGATCCCCTTTTGGAGCAGTAAATGGCACTGAGGTTTTAACATTTTTTTCTTCCTCTTCTTTTACAAGTTGCTATACATCACACCAACACAGGTAGGTCTTATTGCAACGATGGGATAGAAAAGGGCTAGGAGTGGGATGGAAGTAGTTGGGAAACCACAGAAAACCGTCTTCAGGCCTACCAAAAGTGGGATTCAAACCCACTATCTCCTGAATGCAAGGTCACTGCTGTGCACCCCTAACCACATGCCCAACTCACTCGGTTTAACTTTTTTTTTTTTTTTTTTTTTTTTTCACAGGAATAAATATCTTGGGGCAAAGGTAGGAAGGTATAAAGCTAACCACTTCTATCTCACTAAGTGCTGAGGTTACAACTTGTGAAAGCCATTACCTTCCATTCATCCAAGAGCCTCCAATACCTATATTGGAGATGGCTTTGCCTTTCTCTTCTTCCCCACCTCACCCCCAGAGTCTACATTACCTTTATCCAATGCCCTCATTATTAAATCAGTGGGAACTCTTCCTCCTTTATTCAGTGTTGTTGTGATGGATAATCTTATTGTTTTGTCCCCAAAAAGCCCAACAATTTCTCTTCCACCTACAGCTTTTCATCAGTACTGCATTTGAGGTTTACTAAATTGTTTGAGAGGTTTCTTTCCTATAACTGGTATCTACTTTTATTTATTTATTTTATTTATTTAGCTTATGGTACATGTTCAGCGTCCAACTCCTTGACTAAATGGTCAGCGTTGGGGCCTTCAGTTAAGAGGGTCCTGGGTTCGATTCCCAGCTGGGCCGGGTATTTTAATCGCATGTGATTAATTCTTCTGGCTCAGGGACTGGTTGTTTGTGTTTGTCCCAACACTCTCCTCTTCATATTCACACAACACATCACACTACCAGCCACCACAGGAACATGCAATAGTGATATCCCTCCACATAGGGTTGGCGTCAGGAAGGGCATCCGGCCGTAAAACAGGGCCAAATCCACATATGCGACACAGTTCGTACCTGCGACCCCACAAGGTATGGGGGAAAAGCGGTAGTAGTAGTAGTAGTAGTAGTAGTAGTAGTAGTAGTAGTAGAAGAAGGAGGTGCATGTTAACCAACGCTTATATTGTAGCAATTAAACACAATGAATAACTTACAAACAGTTGGGAAGTAATTGAGTAAGGGTAATCAAATTATTTGTAATGCATACTTTTTTAGTAATTGTTACTTACTTTTCACAAAATATAATTTTTATTCGTAATTTACTTTTTGAAATAAAGTTGTAATTATTACATTCTAGTAATTGATATACACTGCATCAAGAGTTTGGCGCAAGGCGTCACGCCAGGGGGATACGATATGGTCTTGTTCATTTACTCGTAACTTGTTGTTCTCCTTTCCCTGAAAACAGCATAATATGGGCACTTTGAAGAAGCTGTAGTGACGGCTTCATGTATCCTTGAGTGAGAGGTCATTTTCAATGTAGTGTAATATAATATCTGATAGGAGAACAGCTCTGACTCCCAGCAATGTAGAACTCATGGTATCTCAATATTTTACAGACTTTATATATTTAACATGTTTTTCAGCAGAAGCATAACTCTCATTTTTCTTATACTGTACATATCATCATCATCATCATCATCATCATCATCATCATCATCAGTTTGCCCTTCCAGCGAGCCGGGTAGGGTGTTTGAAAACGAGCGTCTTCCAATGTTGCCTATTCAAAAACATTTTGTTGTCCAAGACAGATTCCCAATTCCATCCTCTTCTCTCCACGTCTTCCCTCAGTTGGTCCATCCATCTTCTTCTTGGCTTTCCAGCTGGTCTTCTACCTGTTATTCTCTTTTCCAAATAAGCACATGGTAACCTTGTGCTATTCATTCGTTTAACATGCCCAAACCATTTAAGTCTAGATGACCTAAGTCTTTCCTCCATCAATTCATTTAGACCTAGGTTAGATCGGATCTCATAATTTTTCACATGATAAAGTCGGGTCTTTTGGAGGGCAGTTCTAAGAAATGTAATTTCACAGGCCTGAATCCTAATACAATCCTTTGATGTTAGTGTGCAGGTTTCCAGAGAATATGTAAGAATGGGAATGAAATATGACTTGTACAGGGTCATTTTTGTTCTTTGTGGGACCTTCTCACCCCATAATAGGTGTCTAACGATACTGTAAAAGTTAGAGCCTTTGGTTACTCTGTTTGTTATTTCTATCCCAGCTATGTTATTACTAGCCATTACGCTTCCTAAATAACTGAATTGGTGTACTACTTCAACTTGGTGGTCCTGTATTTTTATGTTACATTCTGTATTATGTCTGCTTATTTTCAATGCTACTGTTTTTGATGGGTTCAGTTTCATTCCATAATCATCAAACTTCTTACACCGTGCATTCAGATTATTTTGCACTCCCTTCTCTGTTTCATCCCATATTGCCACATCGTCTGCAAACACCAGAGCCTGAAGATCTTTATTACCTTTTCCTTTTAGTTCCTTTAAAATTGTATCCATAACTGCTATGAATAGAAGAGGTGATAAGGCACTTCCCTGTTGTACTCCTTTGGTTGTGTTGAACCATTCAGAGTGACCATCTCCAATACTGATACAACTTTTGCAATTAGTATATAGCATTTGGATCTTCCTAATAAGGTACTCTGGTACACCAAGTTTTCTAATACTTTCCCAAATAGTTGATCTAGGAACATTATCATACACCTTTTCAAGGTCCGTAACACACTAATGAGGACTTTTCCTCTTTCCCAGTGTTTCTCTGCCAATGTCCTCAAAGCAAATTTCAGATCTGTTGTTCTTCTTCCAGTCCTAAAGCCATGTTGTTCCTCTTCTAAGATAGGCTCTAGTATATCCCTTACTCTGGCTTCAATGATTTTCTCCATAATTTTAAGGCCGTGTGATAAGAGGGTAATGCCTCTGTAATTTTCACTTTTCCTCTACTCCCTTTCTTAAAGATAGGAACTATCACCCCTTTTGTCCAATCTTCAGGTATTTCGTTATCCTTCCGTATTGTTCTGAGAACTCTATACAGCCACTGTATTCCTGGCGGACCAGCAGCTTTAATCATGTCAGCTGTAATTTCATCAGCTCCTGCTGATTTACCACTTCTCATCCTATGAAGAGCTTGCTCTACTTCTGTCCATGTAATTGGGATATCTTCCTCTATTGTTTTCTGTCCTACATCCTCAACAGAGATCTCTTTAGGGCCATTTAGGAGCTTGTCAAAATACTGCCCCATTGTATCCGTGTCTTATACTGTACATATGTAAAAATAAAATATGATGTTCTTCTACAAATATCCTATCAATTATCCTTTAGTTTCACTTTTATTGCTGAAAAGTGGAAATAAAATTTGGCAAAATTATTGACAAAACAAAATAAAAATAGCAAAATGTATACCCAACTACCTTTTAAAAACTTGACAAAATTAGGCAAAAGTTTTCACCACAAACAGATGCATCTAGTAATATATAATAGAGTGAAATATTTCTCAGGTAAATGTAATTCAACCCAATTACTTTTATGTTATACTTCCCATTCACTGCTTACAAAACAGAATAAAACATGAAACAGAATAACTGAGCGAGATGGCCATGTGGTTAGGGTCGCGCAGCTGTGAGCTTGCATTCGGGAGAGAGTGGGTTTGAACCCCACTGTTGGCAGCCCTGAAGATGCTTTTTCCATGGTTTCCCATTTTTGCATCAGACAAATGCTGGGGCTGTACCTTAATTAAGGCCATGGCCGCTTCCTTTCCACTCCTAGCCCTTTCCATTCCTATCGTCGCCATAAAGCCTATCTGTATCTGTGCAACGAAATGCAAATTGTAAAAGATAAATTAAGAATGAAAAGAAGCACACTGTAGAAATGGAAAGAAATATGTACAATACTGAAAAGGGAAGGAAAAATGCAAAAATAAAAATAAAAAAGTTACACTGACAAGGAATTGAAATAGACATACCTGGTTAGTATCATGTAGCAACCCCTTTTATCCTGATGACTGTGGTGAGGCTTGGACTCCATAAGACAGCGGAAACATTGGGAAGCCTTACTGCTCCATGACCACTGCACAACCTCCTATAATGTTTGGAGCTAGGTCAGAACAGAGTCCACGGTTCTCACAACCCTCTCACAAGCAATCGACCTATGTTCAGTAGGATTGAGATTGGATGAACGTGGGAGTCAGGCAAACATCATATCTGTGGAGTGTTCATCGCACCAATCAAACACAGTGCATTGCCTTGCTGTAGGTTCATGTCTCATGCAGTGAACTGGAGGTCAACAAATGGGTCAACATGATCTGACAGCAGGTCCCTGTATCGTTTGTTTGTGAGGGATGTTGGCAGATGTACCAGAGGTTTCATTTTATGCCTCATGAACAGTCTCCATATGAAGTTTCCATCATCAGCTCGAACTGCACCCTAGTGGTAAGAGGGATCCATTGCGCATGCTATCGGTATATACCAACTGGTACCTTAACTCGTCTGTCCAGGTGGCTTTTCTCCATGCTTCAAGAGTTTAATAACGGTATTCCTTTGTCCATATCAGCTTTTGTGCCTTGGATTTGTGTAGAGCAAAGGTACCCTGGTGAGACAATGGATTCTGTGGCCCTTTACGGGAAGATGGTTGTGGATAGTATGGCTGTTCACACTTCATTATCCAGAAAAGAGTTTGCGAGTAATTTGTTGCTCTGTTGCCCGTCTAACTGCTCTTACCGTCCAAAATAGCTGAGTGGTACCTTTGCCATCAGCACATTGTACATGACAGCATTTGGTACAGGTGGAAATGGTTTTGCCTGAATCTACATACCCATGATACACTCTTCACATTTTGGTCCGTGGAAAGCCCACTGCCTGCATGTCTTCAGAAATATATAAGGCACCAAAATCTGGTTGCATTCAATGCACTGAGCTCGCATGTCTTACACAACCTGTGTCCAGCGGTTACCCACAGGGCAAGTACAAGGACTGACAACATCACAGTCTCATGCCACATCATACCATTACATTTGCCACGCCAGTCACAGTGCCATTTCTTCAGATCAGCAGCTATCTCTAATTCTGTTACTCTTCAGTAGCACCTATACAAAATATATTTCAAAATAAAGACTAATCATTTTCAATGACTTTCACCCTTCTTTCTGCTTGCTACTGAATTTTTTGACAATACCAGTCTTTGGAAGTGGAGGAGGATGGACATTTTTGACATCTTTAAGATCCTGATTGGTTAGAAGCCATGCTTTCCAGTATCGACTTGTAAACAGTGAGAACGTAAAGTGTCTCTCCAATCATTCAAGCAAAAATTTTAATGTTAAATTAAGATATGTGCGCTAATATAAAAAATATTTGATTGATTGAAAAAAATGTTAACATTCATTTTTAAGTGTGAAACTGCCAAATATTCTTCCTTTGAGTGATTGTGCGATAGATGGGATCAATCGTAATCTATAATCTTCATATCCGTATTGACGAACTACACAATTATAAATAGGTAAGGAATTCCAGCTTATCAATACTTGTTTTTGAGATGGGATCAAACCGTAGTCAGAAGGTACAACATCTGGACTATGTCCTGGATGAGGTAGCAATTCTAGTTCGTTTAATCCTGGATTTACCGAGCTTGATAGCTGCAATACCAATATAAATGGTCCGTTATTGGACATTATAAATTTTCCAGCTAACTCATTCTTGGTTGCCAGCGTTTCGCCCTCGTGTGCTAGGGTGGGCTCATCAGTTGGTACCTAGCACACCTACCAATACGCTGGCTAGTGCATACCGTGGAGGCCACTGCGTAGGCTAACTGGAGCCACCGGCAGTGCCAATGCACCAAGAGACTTTGTCTCATTATCAAAAATTGATGCCTGCTTGGCCATCAGATGATATAGATGTTGATTCCCATAGGGAATCTGAAATATTTGTCCTGAATGAGTAAATTTATAATACCAATATAAATGGTCCGTTATTGGACATTATAAATTTTCCAGCTAACTCATTCTTGGTTGCCAGCGTTTCGCCCTCGTGTGCTAGGGTGGGCTCATCAGTTGGTACCTAGCACACCTACCAATACGCTGGCTAGTGCATACCGTGGAGGCCACTGCGTAGGCTAACTGGAGCCACCGGCAGTGCCAATGCACCAAGAGACTTTGTCTCATTATCAAAAATTGATGCCTGCTTGGCCATCAGATGATTTAGATGTTGATTCCCATAGGGAATCTGAAATATTTGTCCTGAATGAGTAAATTTATAATACCAATATAAATGGTCCGTTATTGGACATTATAAATTTTCCAGCTAACTCATTCTTGGTTGCCAGCGTTTCGCCCTCGTGTGCTAGGGTGGGCTCATCAGTTGGTACCTAGCACACCTACCAATACGCTGGCTAGTGCATACCGTGGAGGCCACTGCGTAGGCTAACTGGAGCCACCGGCAGTGCCAATGCACCAAGAGACTTTGTCTCATTATCAAAAATTGATGCCTGCTTGGCCATCAGATGATATAGATGTTGATTCCCATAGGGAATCTGAAATATTTGTCCTGAATGAGTAAATTTATAATACCAATATAAATGGTCCGTTATTGGACATTATAAATTTTCCAGCTAACTCATTCTTGGTTGCCAGCGTTTCGCCCTCGTGTGGCCTCCACGGTATGCACTAGCCAGCGTATTGGTAGGTGTGCTAGGTACCAACTGATGAGCCCACCCTAGCACACGAGGGCGAAACGCTGGCAACCAAGAATGAGTTAGCTGGAAAATTTATAATGTCCAATAACGGACCATTTATATTGGTATTATAAATTTACTCATTCAGGACAAATATTTCAGATTCCCTATGGGAATCAACATCTATATCATCTGATGGCCAAGCAGGCATCAATTTTTGATAATGAGACAAAGTCTCTTGGTGCATTGGCACTGCCGGTGGCTCCAGTTAGCCTACGCAGTGGCCTCCACGGTATGCACTAGCCAGCGTATTGGTAGGTGTGCTAGGTACCAACTGATGAGCCCACCCTAGCACACGAGGGCGAAACGCTGGCAACCAAGAATGAGTTAGCTGGAAAATTTATAATGTCCAATAACGGACCATTTATATTGGTATTATAAATTTACTCATTCAGGACAAATATTTCAGATTCCCTATGGGAATCAACATCTATATCATCTGATGGCCAAGCAGGCATCAATTTTTGATAATGAGACAAAGTCTCTTGGTGCATTGGCACTGCCGGTGGCTCCAGTTAGCCTACGCAGTGGCCTCCACGGTATGCACTAGCCAGCGTATTGGTAGGTGTGCTAGGTACCAACTGATGAGCCCACCCTAGCACACGAGGGCGAAACGCTGGCAACCAAGAATGAGTTAGCTGGAAAATTTATAATGTCCAATAACGGACCATTTATATTGGTATTATAAATTTACTCATTCAGGACAAATATTTCAGATTCCCTATGGGAATCAACATCTATATCACTTGATAGCTGCAGTCGTTGAAGTGCGGCCAGTATCCAGTATTCGGGAGATAGTAGGTTCGAACCCCACTGTCGGCAGCCCTGAAAATGGTTTTCCGTGGTTTCCCATTTTCACACCAGGCAAATGCTGGGGCTGTACCTTAATTAAGGCCACGGCCGCTTCCTTCCTACTCCTAGCCTTCCTGTCCCATCGTCGCCGTAAGACCTATCTGTGTCGGTGCGACGTAAAACAACTAGCAAAAAAAAAAAAAAAAAATCCTGGATTTCCTCTTAGCTTAATCTTGCTCAATGTGCTGGAGCATTGTCTCACTGCAGTGCTGTGCAGTATTCTTTCTATTGATTAAAGCTGATTCGTGTCATCTTAAAACATTATTAACCCAATCCCCTTGCTCAGAGTCGGATGCATGACCATTTGCGACCAGTTTGAAGTGAACAACACCTTTGAAAAATCACCACATACAGAACACCACAATTTGTCCAGTATAACTTTGATGTCTACTGATTGAGGTTTTTTCCTGCATAATGAATTATCTTCTGTGAAATAAAAATAATTCAAGAACTATTTCTGTTTTGTCACAACGTATTTCCAGAACTGGTCATATGTGGGAATTTTGGAGAAGTTTTGTTTACCATAAGTATCAACTCACCTGAGCTGCTGTCGGTTCATACCAATCAATTTATTGACACAGGTGTCGAGTTGGTGGTGATACTCAAGCATCTGTAGCTTTGGAAACACTAAAGCTTGCCAACAATTAATAAGTTTAGGAAAGTGGCTGTTCTGCAAGCACAGTGAGCAGAACCTCAGTTTCTCCAATGGCTGGGAAGGAAGTAGTGGCAGTGTATGCATATATACGAAACCATTTATTGTAGAACCACCATACTTCTACAGACCTTCAATGTTACCTCCTGCAACATCGTGCACCTGTTGCCAGAACTGTAAAAGGTGCAGGATACCAGTAACAGAGCGTCCTATGTTGATGTTCATGATGGAGCATTCTGCCACTTGAAGTATGACATCTCATGAATGAAAGTGCTTCCCTCAGAGTGTTCTTTTAGTTTGAGGAACACCGGATGAGTTGGCCGTGCGGTTAGGAGCGCGCAGCTGTGAGCTTGCATCCGGGAGATAGTGGGTTCAAATCCCACTGTCGGCAGCCCTGAAGATGGTTTTTTGTGGTTTCCCATTTTCACTCCAGACAAATGCGGGGGTTGTACCTTAATTAAGGCCACGGCTGCTTCCTTCCCATTTCTAGGCCTTTACTGTCCCATCGTCGCCATAAGACCTATCTGTGTCGGTGGGACATAAAGCAAAATAGCAAAAAAAAAAGTCTGAGGAACAGATCAAGTCACTGGGACTCATGTCTGGTGAATAGGAAGGATCCTCTACAATCTCCCATCTCCACCATGCCAACAATTCCCTCATAGAACAGCAATGTGACAGCGTGCATTGTATTTTCACCCTGTCCGACAGGAAATAGTCCTATTTCCAATTGCGTTTGTCTATTTTCCTGCACGACAAGGCCCACTGTCACAATGCTACTCCTGTGAGGGAATTGTTGGCATGGTGTAGGTATGAGCTTCTGGAGCATCCACAATATTCACTGCACATGAGTCTTTGTAACTTCAATCTGTTCCCCAAACTAAAAGAACCACTGTGAGGGAAGCGTTTCCATACAAGACGCCATACTTCAAGTAGAAGTAGGAGACACTGCGAAGGATATCCTGCGCCTTCCCCACATTTGGCAATGGGTGTAAGATATTCCAGGGGATTACATTGAAAGCCTATCGAGGTATGGTGGTTCTACAATGAGTGGTTTAGAATATATGGATATGTTTCCACTACTTTTTTTATCCAGCCCTTATACATAATTGAATGTTCTTCAGAGGTAGGTTTGTCTTCAAACCTAGTGTCTCCATCACTGAATTCTTCTTCTTCGTGGCTCTGTGACTAAATGGTTAGCGTGCTGGCCTTTGGTCCAGGGGCTCTGGGTTCAATTCCCAGCTGGATTGGGGATTTTAACCGTCAGTGGTTAATTCCAATGGCTCGGGGGGCTGGGTGTGTGCGCCATTTCCAGCCTTAGCATCCATCATAGATAGGGCCCCATCCTCACAGACGCGCAAGTAACCTATATGGTGTCTACTCAAAGGACCTGCGCAAGCCCTCCTCAGAGGACACACACCATTATTATTATTATTATTATTATTATTATTATTATTATTATTATTATTATTATTATTATTATTATTATTATTTTTATTATCATCATCATCACATACCCTGACCCTGTTGAATTACTCACTGTACTACTACCAGCTATCACAGAGCCATCTGTTGTTCTGCATACACACTATTCCTGCAGAACTTCCACACGACACATATACGTTTGTGATTCATTCACATATCTACAAGAAAAAAAGTAGTTGCCATGACTTTTGCCCCAATCCTCGTACAAATAACATTGAATCAGCTGCCCCTATCAGTATTTTGTTCTGCAGCCTAGCAAATGTGTGAGATCATTGTGAATTCAATATTTCTCTGCTAGCATCCTGTATGGTACTAATGCACTGTAAGCATATCCTGCAAACAATTCTGAACAATATTATCAAACTCAACATGTGGCTATAGACTGTTCGCAAAATTAGACACCCTTTCAATCATTTATCGTACTTCATTCTACCAAGTAACTATGCCAGGTGACTGGGTATAGCAGAACATCAAGTTAAGGCTTAAAAACTATGATTGATGTTGAGAGCATATTCAACAGCAAAACTGAGGAGTAACTACTCTAAGGCATACTTAATTCCTTGCAGATGGAAACATATATATACATACATGCTCTACTTTTCTTTCTCTCAGGGCAGAAACATATGTATGTTCCGTTCAAATTTTGCAGCTTTACTAGCTGAGGAGGTAGCCTACATAAATATGGCAAAAGCTGTTCCTTCAACTCTACTGATGGGGGAAATCCCCTGGTGTCTTGAAATATTTCTTCTCCCGTTAGTGGGAGTTGCGAAATACACACGTTGCTTATTACTTATTTTTCTGGTTTTCCGGTAAAACGGTGTTGCAAAAACAGATTAGTGATACCGATTTAATGTCAGTATTGGATGATACAGACAAAGAAGTGTTAGTTTATGTGACTCTGAAAGCAAAAATTCTTTCTCCAACTCACCTGAAAGCAACAGCCACACAAGTGACACTGGCAGCGACGTAAGTAATAACAGTTGCCATCGAACTTTGATAAACACACCCTGTAGAATATTTATGTGGAGCGCGGGTTCAATTGCTGTGACTATTCTTTGACTAATTTTTTTCCACTTTTTGACAAACAAAGACATAAAATGAAACCAAGACATCATTAAAAGTAGCTTTTAGTACATATATTTCATAATAGTGCACTTAACGTATACATATATTTCATAATAGTGGACTTAACGTATACCAAGCGGAGTGGCCATGCTACGACTTTGGAGCCAGGCTCTTGCATTCGGGAGACACGCAAGTTCGATACCCACCATCGGCTGTCCTGAAAATGATTTTCTGTGATTTGCCATTTTCACTTCCAGGCAAATGCCAGGACAGTTCCTGTTCATAGGCCACAGCCGTTTCCTTTCATCTACTTACCAAATTTCATTCAGCATCATTCATTTCATCTTCGTTAGCTCCTCAACTCAGGTTGACTTCGGGAAGGGCAGCCGGCCGTACAAACATGCTATATAAATTCATCTTGCCTCATCCCCGACTCCATATCAGGAAATGAGAATAACGGGTAGACATATAGAGGACTAATGTGTACTTAAAGTTAACCAGTGTCAGATCATATTATGGAGTGTCCCTTGTGCCATTCTTCCAGTGAAATAAAAATAATAATAATAATAATAATAATAATAATAATAATAATAATAATAATAATAATAATAATAATTTCACACAATATGCATGGAATAATTAACTTTCACAGAACTATCTTAGAGAGGAACCGCGTCGGTTACACTACAGTATGTGATATCTGTCGCATGGCCGTCCACATAGTTCACACAGACACTGTATATTCGGGACATGGAACTTCCTCATGCTACACACTCTGTGGTGAAACCCATGGACCGCAAAGTGGGTCACTACATGTCGCAGCTCATAGTTTGAGTCCATGCAGTCAGATGACATTATTGCGTTGGTCGCATAGAAATCATCCCATATTTCCTTCCGCTTCTCTTGCAGCTCATGCAATAATTGTTAATAGGTCTCAGTAGATGGCAGATGCAACTGCATGCAGAGCTCTTCAAAGTAGTATTCCTGTCAGGCCAGGACATACACCAGGCGGGAAGGGGTGAATTTTGAGAGCTTCATAGCCTTTTTCAAATACCTTGCTTTGATGCTTTCTAATAGTTTCAAGTCTTTCTTCTTCTGGTGGTCCCATATACATTCCAAAGCATACGTCAAGACTGGTGTCACTTTCATCTTGAATAGGTCCATAGCTATTTTAATACTAATATTCTTCACTTCTCTCATTGAAGCCACTGTGGACACTACCTTCTCCTTCACATGTATAGTAATCACCATGGGTTTGGAATGACAGACCCAGATACTTGAAGCTGTTCACTATTTGCAAGTTTGTCCCTTCTAATTTGATTTGGCCTACTTGGTTTGTAGCTAGTCTTCCTCCCTTTATGAAGGTCATCATGACCGTTTTCACTTTATTCATTCTTAGCCCATTCTCTTTAGACCATTTCAGTAATTTGTCGAAGGCTGCTTGTAACTGCTCATTTGATTCCGAAGTTAGAACCATGTCATCCGCATACATATAGATAGCGACGTCGTTCATGCTAACTACTTCTACTACATCCAGAACAGCTATGTTAAACAGTAGGGGACTTAGTGGGTCACCCTGCAATATACCGTTGGTTTGTTCTAACGCAATGGATATTGATCTGTTGTCGTCGATCTGGACTACATTGTTCGCAAGAATACTCTTTATAAACATTGCTACGTAGTTTTGAGGTCCAATTAGGGATTCTAGTTTCTTTATTATAAGCTTTCTGTTCACCAGGTCGAAAGCCTTGCAGTAGTCAATAAATATGGCATGTAATTTGCCACCTTTTAGTCTCAATGATCTCTCAATATCATTTTGTAGGCATTTTATGCCGTCAGTTGTTGAACGACCCTTCCGGAAACCAAGATCTTCCTCAGGTATTCTCCTATCCACTAAGTCTGATAGTCTTTCCATCAATAGTCTTGTCAGTATTTTAAAGCCTGCACATTCCAAAGCAATGCCCCTATATGAATTAGGGTCACCTGTGCCACCTTTTCCCTTGTATAACACTCTTAGTAATGAACATCTCCACTTGTCTGGCACGTAGCACTGTAGTAGGAGGCAGTTATTAAGCAAGTGTGTCCAGTCTTCTGTCAGTACATTTGTGCTCTCTGTTATGTGTTTGTTGAAAATCTGGTCAGAGCCGCATGCTTTTTTTCTTCAGTTGTTTTCTGGTCAGAGCCGCATGCTTTTTTCTTCTTCATTTGTTTTAATAATGCTGTTTCTACTTCCTTCCAGTAAACAGTTCTACGTTTAAGTTATTCTTGTGATCTTCAACTGATTCTGGACTTGTTTCTTGCTTCTGTAACACATCCTTGAAGTGTGCTTCCCAGATCTCCATGGGTTATCCCTGGGAAATTGAGCTTGCTTTGCTTTCAAGGCTTTATATGTATGTTCATTAGCTTCTTTTCTTCAGCCAGCAGAAAATCTTTCCTGGTAGCTCTCAATATGGTTTTATATTCCCTATTTTTCTTTTTATATTCCTGAAGGCCAAACTGAGACTGGAACTTTCTGAATATGTGCAGCGCTTGTAGCGCTTTCTTACAGGCTTTGTAGCATAACCTATTAAACCATGGCTTTGCATGCCTGGTGTTAACTAATGGTCGTTCAGCGGCTATTTTAATAATGCTCTCAAGATGATCCAGTATCTGATTCAAATCTCACACATCTGTAGAATTTATCTCTTCGCATGCCTTTGTGAGAATCTCTTGATTTAGTTTCCTGGAGTATGGATTTCTAGCCTCAGTCATTCTATACAGTGTGTGATTTCCACTGGTAAATGTTTTCTGATAACCACATCATCCCTTACTCTACCACCTGTTATTGTGCACCTTTTCGTGTTTGTTAAAACAAGGTCTATTGTGCTCCTCCTGTTGCTGCATAAATACGTCTTGCATTGAGGATCATTTACAAGGGACAGCCCTTCCCTTTGCATATAACCCCAGTATACTGTCTGTTTTCTTGTTAACTCGGTCCACCTGACAGTTTAAGCCTCCTGCTAGTATAACTGTCTCACTACTGCATACTCTAGCCAGCATTGTGCCTATGTCGTCTATTATATTTATTTATATTTATTTTGTCCTCAGACCACTTTAAAGTTGGGTTTCCACTCATATACAAGGTATGTAATTAATTTAGGTATATTTTCATGGTTTTAGTAAATTTTCTAGCCAGCCCTGTGGTGTAGGGGTAGCGTGCCTGCCTCTCGCCCGGAGGCCCAAAGTTCAATTCCCGGCCAGGTCAGGGATTTTTCTCTCGACCTGAGGGCTGGTTCGAGGTCCACTCAGCCTGCGTGATTAGAATTGAGGAGCTATCTGACGGTGAGATGGCGGCCCCAGACTCGAAAGCCCATTGTAACGGCCAAGAGGATGCATCGTGCTGACCACATGACCCCTCGTAATCTGCAGGCCTTCGGGATGAGCAGTGGTCGCTGGGCAGGCCAAGGCTCTTTCAAGGGCATTAAGTGCCGTGGGGTTTTTTTTGGTAAATTTTCTAAAATTTTGCATGCGTTTCTTAATTTTTTAATTTTTGCTACCTACGGCCATGAATTACCACCGCCCATGAAAGGTTTATATAAGTGTCGTTCTCAGCTGTGGCGTAGCGCATGTGGTCAAATGCCAGTCTGCCGTTAATGGAACACAGTATTGATAGTGCAAAGCGTACATCGTACAAAAAATGTAACATCAATATGAAACTTCGGTGCTTAACCACAGGCTAGTGTGTGCCACACGCGGTAAAACACTGCTATTAGTGTTTTTGTACACTACGCACAATGCACTGTGATACAGTCAGAATGAAGTCACTTCAGTAATTCGCCATGTATTCTATGCTAACATCCAACTGCAAAGACTTTCCACAGTGTTGAAAGGACGCTATGAACGACAGGGGTACTTCAGATGATACAGCCTGTCTGATAGAAGACTGTAACATCAGGAGAGAATGAAGAGGCCGTTCTGGACACAGCTCACAATAACCCATACACGAGTACACAAGCAATTGCACAACAGACGGACATCAGCCAAGCTTCCGCACTATGAATACTGATGTGCCTAAAATATCACCCCTACTATCTAGAGCTAAACCAGGAGCTCTGCGGGTGGTATTTCAAATCTCGAATTAATTTCTGTCGGTGGCTGTTAGGAATTCTGGAAAATGGTGCTGCATTCATGTCAAAAATCCTGTTCTCGGACGAGTCGTGATTCCATAATAATGGTACTGTCAACCACTGCAGCACTGTTGGAGTGTTGACAATCTCCACTGGATGCGACAGACAGCCTATCAATTGCAGTGGGGACTGAATGTATGGTGTGGAATCTTGGATGATCACCTTATTGGACCGTATTTCTTGGAGGGGCATATAACAGGTTCATGCTACCTGCACTTTCTACATCATGAACTCCCATTTCTGCTAGAGGATGTACCACTTGGAGAATGTTTTCCAATGTCATTTCAACAGGATGGAGCTCCACTACATTGAACGTTAGCCATTTGTAACCATCTGAATTAGACACATCCAAGAAAATGGGTAGGAAGAGAAGGAGCTATCTCTTGGCCCACTACGTCACCAGATTTAACACCATTAGACTTCTTCCTGTGGGGAGGCATTTGAAACAAATAGTTTACACTGAGGAGCAAGAAAATTGCCAAAACCTGCAGATTTATAACACCAGCTATGCTACAGCACCCTAGAATATCCATTCAGCTACATGCCCAGATGTGCATAAACCAAGCAAGTCATTTTTGGCCACTTGCTAATGTAACTAATCATTGTATCACAGATGTTTAATTTACATATCAAATCATTGAGAGACTGGAACATCTGGAGGAAATGAACTGTTCTGGACGCAGCTTACAATAACCCATATGCAAGTACACAAGCAATTGCAATTGGTTTCTATTATTTAATGATATTGTGGCATAACTGCTTCCTATTTTTGTGTAGGCCATAAATTCAAATATATCTGTTTTAATGTGCATACCTGCCAACTGGTTTTTCTGTAAAATGTACGGATTTTGAGTGTGTTTTACGCTTGTACGGATGAACAACATTATTGTATGGATTTTGAAAATCCACGCTTGTTTTCGCTTTCTGCGGTCAAATCAGATTTCAGTTTTGATAGTAGCTAGAAATAGGAGCTGCAGTCTTTGAAATTAAACCAGTAAATGTATATGTATAATCATATGATCGATTATCACCGTACTTTCGTCACCTGTTAAACCTCAACTGCTACTTCATTCTCTGAGATGTCCCCAAACAAGTAGCAGGCTGTGATTTTGAAGAAAAGAAATCGGTGAAAAGTAAGCAGGCTGTGAATTTATATATACCAACCTTAGTAACTGTGTCATGCTTCGTAGCAGCTGAAAGGCTTTGTTTGTGTGTGGGTGTGAGTAACATTGGCGGTAGTTCTGAAACTTATGGAATTGTGTGCCGAATTTGTAAGCGATTTAGTATTTTTAGTAGTGTTCGTAATGAGTTCAACTAAGAAACGATATTATCAATCTTTTAGGGAGGCATATTCTACTGAATTTCCTTGTTTTATGAATGTACTCTTAATTCATCAATACGGACAATGAAGCTGATAGATTATAGTTCCTTGTTTTATACGATCACTGAAAGGCAAAATATTTGCATTCTGTTCCATATGATCGTGTGAAATAAATGTTTCTCACGGAGGAAGAACAGAACTAGTAAATCACATTTAATCTGTCAAACAAGTCTCCAATTCAAAATTTAAGGATGGCAGTCAGAAAATTAATTTGCTTTTTACCTCTTCTGGAGCGGACCTTGATATAGTAAGAGCGGAATGCTTGTTCACCGCATTTTAATTTAACATAATATCCTGTTAGCTGCTGCCGATCATGCTGGTGCTCTGTTTAGGAAAATGTTTCCAGGTTCAGAAATTGCAAAAATATTTGGCTGTAGTCGTACGAAAACGACACACATTTTGAAAGAAATGGCTACAAATTCAAGAAGTGAACTCGTTGGTTACATGCTATGGATGGAGCAATAATAGTAATGCTAAGCTTTACCCTATAGTCATCACCTGTTTTGTGGCAAAGCAGGAAAACATAGTTAGCTCAGTGTTGTCTGTCCCAACCGTGGTGGGTGATTCAACGGGACTTAATATAGGTAATTTGGTAATTTCACAGTTAGTGTTACAAAATATCAATTCAAAATTGTGTAGCGTTCTGTTCTGACTATGTTCCAGTCATAATTGGAAAGAAGAATGGAGTTGCTGCTGTTTTAAGGGAAGCACAGTCATCTGTCGTCGTAGAGGGTTGCTCATGCCATTTGATTAACTTGGCTGCTGAGAAAGGTGCAAGCAGTTTGCCTGTTAAAGTTTATGAACTATTAGTTGATATCTTCTATTTAGAAAACAGTTGTAAGGAGGAACAAACGCCTTAAGACATTCCAAGAGCTTCACAACAAGGCAATGAAGAAGACACTGAAATATGTTTGCACAAGATGGCTATCATTAGGAAGGTGTCTGCATAGGCTAGAGCAATGGGATCCACTACTTCGTTTCTTTTAAACTGAGGTGCTTGTTAACGCTCGGTGTGCATCAACTGCTAGCCATCATTTACGATCCCAAAAGCCGAGCCTGGTAGTTCCAAAGACCACGAGTCGTCAGAATTGGTCGCTCTCAAAAGATTTGCATGTGTCTCAAACTCTGGCACTCCTGTGCTAAAGAATAAGAACATTATTCAAAATCGTTAATTTTTTTCTTTTTAAGATTCTGTCATCAGGCTTAAATAAGGCATACTATGCCTTCCTGTATGCTGTCATTCCTTTATTTGAGAATCTATATTGTACACTTCATCGTGCTTCCCCTCACATTCATAAACTACTAGAACTAATGACAAACCTGTTAAAGCAGCTGCTTTCCAGATTTTTTAAGCCAAAAGTGATAAAAATTTCCCTTTTATTAAAAGTTCCGTGCCATTCTGTTGAGAATCAGAGACAATGAATAAGCTAGTCATAGGCGTTGAGACAATGAACTTGGTGAAGAAACTTAAGGATAGAATAAATCAACATCCATTTCCTCTCCTAGGGTTACTTCTGTACAACGTGTGATTATATTATTAACAAGTTCCCTCTCAATGATGAAGTACTGAAACATGCAAAGGTTGCAGATGTTTCAAAAGTTGAAGATGCCCAGTTTTCTTCTGTACAATTCTTTATAGAAAGATTTCCATCATTGCTGCTGAGGAAGGACAGTGAGTTGGTTGAGGATGCAATGAATGAGCTTGAATGAATGTGTAGCTCTTCAGGTTGATCGCCTATATGATTCGTCACGCAAAAGAGGAGGGAAGCACGAGCTATAGGTAGGGGTAATATCTGACCCGGGAGGAGTGGCTGATAGCGGTGCTGGGTGGGATGGTTCTCTCCTTACTTGGGAATTCCGCATGCAGTCAGTGTCTTTTTCTTCTTCTTCTTCTTCTTTTTCTTTTCTCTCTCTCTCTCTCTCTCTCTCTCTCTCTCTCTTGGTTTAGTTAGCTGTAGATAGTAGAATATGTGTTAGTACATTAGAATTGAGGTAGGGGATGCCCTAACATGCGGTAGGTGTTCCTCGCATGCCAGAGACATCTCAATAGTTTTAGGCAAGGTGGTGCAGTACATGGTACGGATTCCTCCGGTGCTGTCACCACTAAATGAGTAGAGTAGATAGTAAATAGTTTTAGTGTAGATAGTAAGAAGTTTTACAAGATATATAATAGTATGTTAGTTTATTTTGTTTTGTTTTGTTTTTGGGTTTAGGTGTATTTCACGGTCTTTATTGCCTGTAACCGATGGTGTACACTAGGGTGTTGTAGTGTTAGTATTAGTAGCTCTTCAGGTTGATCACTGTGCTACTGTTGAGATTGAGAATCTGACAGATGACACCAAATGGGCTCGCTTGATGAACATTCGTGAAACTGATGGTGTTCCTAAGTATGATAGGATATCCAGGCTAATGCTTTCTGTTCTGACTCTACAGTCAATCAATCAATCAATCAATCACTACTGATCTGCATTTAGGACAGTCGCCCGGGTGGCAGATTCCCTCACTTAATTCGTCTACCGATGCCATTCCACGCCATCTCTCCACTGACAGCTCGGAACATACCACTTACAAGTAATGAAAATCATTTTTGGTCCATATTGAAAGTGTCATATAATGTATATAGGAATATATTTATTATTTTTCCACCTATTCAATACAATACAGGTTTTTTTTTTTTTTTACATGTTTCGCCTCTTCTTATGAGGCATTCTCAGTCAATATCAAAACCTTATTTTTTACCAGGTACCTGGTTAAAGATTATTCTAAAATATGTTTGAAAATGATGTGTGTGAGATAAAATTTACAGTTCATCATAAAAATGTTTTTGAAATAATTAAAACTCTAATACAGTGATAAATTTGTACGTAGTTCACTTAATGAAGGAGACGTCATTTGATTGTAAATAATATACTTGACGGCTTGAAGCCATAGTCAATGCTTGATGTTGAAAGAAATTGACAAGCTAATACATAGTAGAAAGAATATAAAATCGGTTCAATGTTTTTATACAATACAGTTACATTGATAAATTCGTTTGTAGTTCACTTAAAGAAGGAGACGTCATTTGATTGTAAGTAACATAATTGATGGCTTGAAGCCGTAGTCAATGCTTGATGTAAAAGGAAATTGACAAGCTAATATATAGTAGAAAGAATATAAAATATGTTCAATGTTGAATATAAAATGGGAAGGAAAAGCATTCCAATTGCTGGGCCAATGTCATATTTGACGTTGGCATGTGTTGCCCGAGACATTTATTAGTCGACAGTTCATAAGTTGTTCATAGTTTAATCCGGCGAGATTGCGTTGACATGGAGTTCAACAAATGCTTGTAGTTGGCCTGATTTGTTGTGAGTCAAACATGTGAGTTTGCTGAAATGATGATGGGCCGTCACTCGCTACGTTGATATGATTTTGACGCGAAGAGGGTGATAATATTCATTGTATTATATTGAATAGGTGGAAAAATAATAAATATTTTCCTATATACATTATACATACCACTTAGTCGAACAGCTCGTCTCCTTTCTCCCAACACTTCCCATCCCAAACTTTGTAACATTTTTGTAACGCTACTCTTTTGTCGGAAATCACCCAGAACAGATTGAGTTGCTTTCCTTTGGATTTTTTTTCAGTTCTTGAATCAAGCAATCCTGGTGAGGGTCCCATACACTGGAACCATACTCTAGTTGGGGTCTCACCAGAGACTTATATGCCCTCTCCTTTACATTCTTACTACAACCCCTAAATACCCTCATAACCATGTGCAGAGATCTGTACCCTTTATTTAAAATCCATATTTATGTGATTACCCCAATGAAGATCATCCTTTATATTAACACCTCGGTACTTACGATGATCCCCAAAAGGAACTTTCACCCCGTCAACGCAGTAATTAATACTGAGAGGACTTTTCCTATTTGTGAAACTTACCACCTGACTTTTAACCCTGTTTATCATCATACCATTGCCTACTGTCCATCTCACAACATTATCAAGGTCATTTTGCAGTTCCTCACAATCTTGTAACCTATTTATTACTTTGTACAGAATATCATTATCTGCAAAAAGCTTTATCTCTGATTCCACTTCTTTACACGTATCATTGATATATATAAGAAAACATAAAGGTCCAATAATACTGCCGTGAGGAATTCCCCTCTTAATTATTACAGGGACAAATAAAGCTTCGCCTACTCTAATTCTCTGAGTTCTATTTTCTAGATACATAGCCACTCATTCAGTCACTCTTTTGTCAAGTCCACTTGCACTCATTTTTGCCAGTAGTCTCCCATGATCTATCCTATCAAATGCCTTAGATAGGTCAATCGCGATACAGTCCATTTGACCTCCTGAATCCAGGATATCTGCTATATGTTGCTGGAATCCTACAAGTTGAGCTTCAGTGGAATAACCTTTCCTAAACCCAAACTGCCTTCTATCAAATCAGTTATTAATTTTGCAAATATGTCTAATATAATCAGAAAGAATGCTTTCCAAAAGCTTACATGCAATGCATGTCAAACTGACTGGCCTGTAATTTTCAGCTTTATGTCTATCACCCTTTCCTTTATACACAAGGGCTACTATAGCAACTCTCCATTCATTTGCTATAGCTCCTTCATGCAAGCAGTAATCAATAAGTACTTCAGATATGGTACTATATCCCAATCAGCTGCTTTTCTAGTTTTAAACATTTGTATCTTACTGTAAATGTCATTGTTGTCATAGGTAAATTTTAATACTTCTTTAGTATTAGTCACCTCCTCTATCTGGACATTATCCATGTAACCAACAATCTTTACATACTGCTGACTGAATACTTCTGCCTTTTGAAGATCCTCGCATACACACTCCCCTTGTTCATTAATGATTCCTGGAATAACTTCTTGGAACCTGTTTCTGCCTTAAAATACCTATACCTACTCTTCCATTTTTCACTAAAATTTGTATGACCACCAGTTATGCTTGCCATCATGTTATGCTTAGCTGACTTCTTTGCTAGATTTAATTTCCTAGTAAGTTCCTTCAATTTCTCCTTACTTCCACAGCCATTCCTAACTCTATTTCTTTCCAACCTGCACCTCCGTCTTAGTCTCTTTACTTCTCTGTTATAATATAGTGGATCTTTACCATTCCTTACCACCTTTAAAGGTACAAACCCTATTTTCATATTCCTCATACCTTCTTTTCATTCACATTTATTTTTAACTACAACAAAAAAGTCTTCATGATCACTAATACCATCTGTTACTTCAGTTTCTCTATAGAGCTCATCTGGTTTTCTGGTTTTACCAGCACCAGCTGTAATTTCTTCTATTCAGGTAGCATAAATTTGGAATTTAAGAAAAATCACCCAAAAAAAAAAAAAAAAAGAAGGAAGCGACAGCAATGCTGAGTGTGAACTTGTGTTCAGCTTGGTGAAAAGGAGCCAAAATCAGTTTGGATCCTTAATGTCAAATAAAATTCTAGATTCTATTTCTATTTTGAAAACCAGAAGTACTGGTCCATGTTACTCGAGTAGTTTTCCTCCAGAATTTCTGAAGAAAGCAAAGAAAGTAACTCATCTCCATGTGTCCTCTCCAACCTGTGATGGATAATAGGCTACATACTGTGAACCTGACAGAATTTTATAAGTGTACATGTTTAGTTTTATTTTGTCGGTGACATTCATATTGTGACGCGCAAGTTTTAAGTGCAGAAAAACACTGTTTGTGTACTGCATGAACTGTTCCCAAAGTTGAATAAAAGGTATTTGTAACATAAACACGTGCCCTAATTAGTATTGAAAAGGTTGAACCTAATAGATATCTTATCGTTAATCTCAATTCAATACGGAAACATTAATGAAGTTCATATTTTTAATCTGTTTCCAGTGTTAAGTGAAAACAGTTGCGTACTCATCAAGATGTAACTTTGTGTATTTAATTTCAGAGGTGATCATAACATGTATTTGACTTGTATTAGTATTGTTTGTAATCTCCCCTCTTGCCATCCTTTTTCACTATGTCTCAAGACTTTGAGACGCATGCGTGTGTTGTTAACATTTTTACGCTTTAGGATGTTCTGGATTTCTCTTTTTGAAAGTTGGCAGGTGTGAATGTGCATACCAAAAGGACAGATGTATTTAGGACGTATATAAATCTGCTGTTGACATAAAACAGTATTGGTCGGGGCAGTTGATTCACCTGGTATATATTAAACTACTTCGTTCTACTCCTTTCCTTACAATACTTCTACTGTTTAAACTAACAACTTTATGCCATCCTTATTTGACTTACTGCTCCCTGTGCGCTCGTCACCACTTCTTAGTCTTGAATGTTAATCCTTCTAAACAAACCCCCTAACTTACATGTTTTCCTGTGGTTCAAGTGAAGGCCATCTGAGTGTAGATCCCTATGTCCTACTCACCCATTCCCACATACTCTCTTTTAAATCCCTGATCGCCTTTTAGTGAGTATCCCTCCTATGCAGTATCCCACTGATAATCTGTGCTCCATCTGATGGGTCGGCATATGGTTCGGGTTTGACTCAGTTTTTCAGACAGTGCTCTTCCTGACACCAACCCTATGTGATGGAATATGTTCAGTATTGTGCATTTACCAAGCGAGTTGGCCATGCAGTTAGGGGCTCGTAGCTGTAAGCTTTCATTCGGAAGATTGTGGGTTCAAACCCTCTGTCGATAGCGCTGAAGATGGTTTTCTGTGGTTTCCCATTTTTACACTAGGCTGTACCTTAATTAAGGCCACAGCCCCTTCCTTCCCACTCCTAGCACTTTCCAATCCTATCATCATCATTTTGTGGATCCATTATCCTCCCGTCTTCTTCCAAAGACTTCTTATCATTATGGTCGGTGACAGTGTTGATGGTTCCTGGCCGCATAGGCAGTCATTCCTGCCACTTATAACTCCCATCATGAAATGTCATGTGTGCTCAGACAAGTTTTTTGTAGTCAGTGCGAAGTAAAGCAGATTGTAAAAAAAAATATATGTATTCCTGTGGAGGTTGGTAGTGTGGTATGTAATTTCGTGTGGCTATTTCTAGCCGAATGCAGCCTTGTAAGGCAGACCCTCCAATGAAGGTGGGTGGCATCTGCCATGTGTAGGTAACTGCATGTTATTGTGGTGTAGGATAGTGTTATGTGTGTTGTGTGAGTTGCAGGAATATTGGGGACAACACAAACACCCAGCCCCCAGGCCATTGGAATTAACCAATTAAGGTTAAAATCCCCGACCCGGCCGGGAATCGAACCCGGGCCCTCTGAACCAAAGGCCAGGACGCTGAACATTCAGCCAACGAGTCGGGCGGTAGTGTAGTTTGTTGTATGTATGTGAAGAGAAGTATATTAAGTCAAACACAAATACCCGGTCCCCAAGCCAGATGAAATAACTAAATGCAGTAAAAATTCCTGGCCTTGGGCACAATAAAACCGAAGGTCAGTGTGCTGACCATTCAGCCAAGTAGCTAATGTATACAATGAAATGCTTTTAACCATAACATTCATTTTGAAAACACAATAAATATGTTAGGCCTATTCTTCTTCTTTCAATTTTATAACTGCATAGGATCACTTTAGTCAGTCCGTAATCCAAGTCTCTTTGAAGGGACTGTTTGGGCCTTGCAGTCCTAGTACTTTTTCATGTATTCCAATTATCGTGCTTTTTCTAGTGTACCGGGCGAGTTGGCCGTGCGCGTAGAGGCGCGCGGCTGTGAGCTTGCATCCGGGAGATAGTAGGTTCAAATCCCACTATCGGCAGCCCTGAAAATGGTTTTCCGTGGTTTCCCATTTTCACACCAGGCAAATGCTGGGGCTGTACCTTAATTAAGGCCACGGCCGCTTCCTTCCAACTCCTAGGCCTTTCCTATCCCATCGTCGCCATGAGACCTATCTGTGTCGGTGCGACGTAAAGACCCTAGCAAAAAAAAATTTTTCTAGTGTTGAAAATATTTGTATTGTGAATTTATTTCTTGTAAGTGTGAAGCAGATGTTCGTGTCCTGGATTTTTTGTTTATCTTATCTATGGTGTTTTCTGGTATAAGGCCAATTTACTTCAAATCCTCTCTTATTTCTCTGATCCATTTGCATCCTGTTGTTGATTCTTTGAGTCAAGATTATACTGTACCAGTTGTTTCAGAAGTCTTGAATCCTGCATTCTCATTATGTGTTAGGATTATTATTATTATTATTATTATTATTATTATTATTATTATTATTATTATTATTATTATTATTATTATTATTATTATCAACAACAACAACAACTTTATTGGTCTCTTTGTTCTATGTTCACTTTCTCTTTGAAGGTTGTACTGTTTGGTTCTTATAATCTGCCCAGTACTTTTTTCATTCGTTCTGATCGTAATTTTATCAATTTGTCTGAAATCATTATAGCTTTTCTATGTGTCATTTCTTCTGAAAATTTGTGAGCCTTAAGATAGGTGTTAATTTTATTTTTATTCTCTGCATCTGCTGTCTCACTTCCAACTGCTTTGAGATCTTGTTGAATTTTATGGATCCATTATCCTCCTGTCTTCTTCCCAAGACTTCTTATCATTGTGGTTGGTGACAGTGTTGATGGTTCCTGGCCGCATAGGCAGTCATTCCTGCCACTTATAACTCCCATCATGAAATATCATGTGTGCTCAGACAAGTTTTTTGTAGTAGGGACTCTTCACATAGTTAGGATGAAAGCAAATATCATTTTGAATATATAGAAACAAAAATCACACTTGTAAATGTAGTGGTTTGTATTTTATGGTCTGTTAACAAGCTTGAGTTTTAGGAATAGGTAACACTCTGTAAAAATAACCTATGATTTTGCATTTTAGGCTCTTCTAAACACCTAAAGAGCCTGGATGTGACTGTTCCCCCAATGTTCAGATATTGGGAAAATTGTATGGTCATCAGTGAACTGAAATTATGAACAGCTAAGTTTCTAGTTTGAAGAGGCTATTGATATCATGATCATGGCCATGGGACCTCCAGTTTTATGGGGAATCCAAACCACAGGGACGTGACTTCCTCATTTAAAAATTTTGCATGCACAATAGGTTTGGGTCCCTCTTTCACTCTCTTCCACTCCCGAACATCAACAACTAAGTAGCATAGCAGACTACGTGTTAGGCTTGTAGTACTTGGTAATGTACACTTTAGGTTCAAAAAGTGTAAATATGTTAGGATACGTAGGCATTTCTCTGTTATATTTTTGTGATTATTGCTTTTAACCTTTAACCTGTGCATATACTGTACATACACATCGTAATATGCATTATGCACTGGATTATACAGTATATGATATACCAATAAGACAAAGAAATTGAACTAGCGGTACTACTTAATCAAGGCCGATGTCCTAGATGTTAGACCCCTTTAAACAACAACAACTTAATCAACATGCATACCTGCCAGGTTACTTTAAACTGTCAGAATCACTAAAATCAGAATCAGAACTTGAATTGCTGGATGTTCCCGCCACGTTGATGATTGATGTAGGGAACCTGAAATATTTGTCCTGAGTGAGTAAATTTTCCAGCTAACTCATTCCTGGTTGCCAGTGTTTTGCCCCAGTGTGCTAAGTTGGGCTCATCAGTTGGTAAATAGCACACCTACCCAGATGCATGGCTAGTGCATACCGTGGAAGCCACTGCGTGGTCTGCTTGGAACCACCGGCAGTGACAATGCACTATGAGAGACCTTGTCTCATTTTCAAAAATTGATGCCTGCCTGGCCATCAAATGATATTGATGTTGATTCCCATAGGGAACCTGAAATATTTGTCCCGAATGAGTCCAATAACAATATTGGTAACATTGATGATTATCGACTCCATTAAATCGTCTCTATCCAGTTCTTTACAGAAATTGTCCTCCTGCAGTTTGTCTGTGTGACGTATGCAGGCTTCCCAATCTGCAGCTGAGACTCGATCTATCACTTCTTGAGTTAACCTTTCAGTATCAGTATTTTCAATGTAGTATTCTTTTCTGCCATGTACTCGTTCGCTTGTGCCCATACTAACTCAATAGGGTTATACTGACAATCGTACCACCTGTGACCCCATTACTGAGCTATGATCTAAAGTTCATATGTTTTCCCACTTCCCTTTGCCTCCTTCACAAGCTGCAATAATTCGATCCCTGGGTTGTGTTGCGGCATGCGGTATCTTGTTGCTACTTAGCCATGTAATGATATCATTCTTCCGTGTATTTGTTGTAGGAGAATTGCCCAGTATGACGGAGTGATAGCTTGCATTACCTATTACAATGACAGATGGTTTAAAAACTATTCTCATCAAGCGAGTTGGCTGTGTGGTTAGGCACACAGCTGCCAGCTTGCATTTGAGAGATAGTGGGTTCGAACCCCGTTGTCGGCAGCCCTTAAGATGGTTTTCCATGTTCACATTTTTATACCAGGCAAATGCTGGGGCTGTACCTTAATTAAGGCTATGGCTGCTTCCTTCCCACTCCTAGCCTTTTCCTATCCCATCATTGCCATAAGACCTATCTGTGTCGGTGCAAAATAAAGCAGATTGTGAAAAAAGTTTTAAAAACTATTCTCGGAATATTTTCCTGTTCATTTCAGTGTGGTAGTCCGAATTTTTCAACACTGATCTACTCGTGGATACAAATCCAGTTGCAGCAGAACCAACATGACATATAATGAGGTAGCCACCTTTAACTACAAGAATTTTTAAACCTTATCGTCCCTCCATTGACTGCAGAATCATTGATCTTGTATGGTTCTGGTTTACCCAGGTCTTATCTAAGTAATAAACATTGCAAATCTCTTCTCTCTCAGCAGCAATATCACTACATTCCATAACAAATTTCCTCCCATCATTATATTTTACATACCTGAAACCTGCATGTTTTAACATTTTCTGCATAGAATGAGAGCTCTTGGTAAAACCAGTGGTTTCATGCATTAAGGCACGCTCACACTTAGCGGAAGGGAGACACGGCGCGAAGGCAGGAAAATATTCTTTTACTGCGTATTAGATGCAGTGCCTCACACTTACACAGACTGGAGGGAAAGCCCTCCGCACCAAAGACGAGGAAGTTGCTTGGCGAGAATATTTCTTCCGCTCCTCCCGCCGGAATATAACTTCGGTAACATTCGTAAATGGAATAATATCAATAAGTTAATTTATAGGTGGTAAATTCAATAAATTAACTTATTGATATTATTCCATTCAAGTACCATCAATATGGATCAAGAATGATATTTATCACATGTAACATTCCTAAAGTCGGGTGTTTTCGTCGAGTCCATGCGGTACACTGGCAGTAGACAGCACTGTGCTTGCTTCCTCTGCAGATATTCACATTCCTGAGAGACGCTTAAACTGGGCTGTGTTGAAAACGGATTGGGAGAAACTTATTCAATTAGTTGAAAAGTACACGTTTCTATATGATAATGTCATAAGTTATATAACAATACCATTGCAAGAGATAATGCGTGGGATGAGATAAGGAAGGAACTGGGAAATGCAACAGGTAAGGTACTTTTAAAATTGAAAATTCATAAATGTTGATATTTTAGCATAACAATGTTCAAGGAAGGGCTGTTTATCCACAAGTCATCAACTAAAATCACAATCTCCATTTAAGGTAACAGAATACGGTGTTTAAATATAGTCACTCGCATATCCAGCATATTGTATCTTACGTAACTATTTTAGAGAAGGTAATAAATATTATTTATAATTACGTGTATTTCAGAATACAGTGGAAATTTAATAGTTCTGTCGTTATCGTAAAATCAGATCATTGTTATGCTTTATTCTTTACAAATTTCATTTGTGCAGAACAGGATAGTATTATATATTTACTAATATTATCATAGACTACATACTACATTCTGACTTTAGAGAAATAATGTTCAGTCTATTAACTGGTTGACGTCCACGATTCACATGTTCTTTTGCCATTCAATTGCACCTAATAGTCTTTAAAATTGTCTCTAATTACCATTGCCTCTACTGAAGCATTTCCCCCGATATTTTCTAGCGGCTGAAAAGCTATACGTCCTGTGGCAGATGTTGGCTCTTGCGGAAGACTAGTAATATCATCTTTCAAAAAGTTGTGGATAACGCACGTTGCTAACACAGTGTCTGTAGCGTGCGCTTGTGTTAATTGCAACCGTCGCTGGTACACTATAAATTTCTGAGTTATTATAACAAATGTATTTTCAACGACATTGCGAGCTCGACTTAAACGATAGTTGAAAACCTTTTTCTCATAGTTATTTTCTAACTGGGCTCTTGCATAGGGCCTTAGTAAGTATTTTGGAGAGGAAATGCTTCATCCCCGATCACAACATGTGGTATTGCAGGACCAGTCCCTGACAAAGGGTTCCCATGTGGTACATTAAGACTGTTGTTTTCCAATCCTTTTCCCAGATCAGAATTTCGAAAAACGGCACCATCACTGTTAGAGCCATATGAACCGACATCCACGCAAATGAATTTGTTGCCAGCATCCAGAACAATGCAAAAGAAGTGTTTATAATTATAGAATGTAGATCCACTCCCAGCAGGTGCTTGAATTGATACATGTTTGCCGTCTATTGCACCAATACAGTTTGGAAACTCCCATTTGTCTCGAAAGCCTGCTTCAATCCTTTTCCACGCTTCCGATGTTGGTTGAGGCATTACTATTGGCTGAAGAACTTCCCACAAAATCCGGCATGTTTCATGAACAGTAGTGACTACTGTTGAATGGCCAAGCCGGAAACTGAATGAAATTGTTTTGAAACTGTCACCAGTAGCAAGAAATCTGAAAACAAACGAGAGTACAATAGTCCAACTGTCCGATTTTTGAGACTTTATAAATTACACATAGCAGCATGTTTTGTTGCCCATGGTCTTGTTTTATTATAATTTCAAGTATATCTTTCTTTCAGGAAATGAATGCAAGGAAAAATGGAAAAAGTATTAGGGAATGCTATAGAAAAACTATGGCTTTAAGAGAAAAGAGTGGCAGTAAAGGGGGAAAGTGAAAAAACCCTGGAAATACAAGGAGGAATTATATTTCCTCAAACCCTTCATATGTCAACAAAGTCAGGTATCAAATATTGAGACACTAGACACACAAAAGGAAAGTGATGCCACCGAAGTACAAGCCTTTACTAGTGTGTGTAAGGAATCTCCTCTTTCAGCATCGTCATCCCTAATTAACAGCCTGCTTATGAGAGTCATAAGGGGAAGAAGTATCAGAGTCTTTCTGTAGCTAAAGTGTTCAAAGAGTACTTGGAAAAGACTGATATTAGTTCGGCAGTGCAAGATCCCATTTCTAGTTTCTTTCAAAGCATGGCTGAAACCGTGAAATCCTTCCCCCGCCCCCGAAATTCAAGTTGAAGTAAAAAGAAAAAGTGCTAGATACTGTTACAGACTGCGAAATGCGGGTAATTAGAATGGCACAGGCCACTGTATCATTGGAATGACCATAATTCAGTTCAGTGGCAATAACTTAAGTTAAGTTTAAATTTTATAAGTTACTACTTTTAGTAGTAAATTACATTATTCATAATTATTTAAAATTATATACATATATATTAACAGAACCACTTGAATAATACTAGTACATCGCTGATTTTAATATTTAATATATATATTGGCATGTAGTTCTAGTCGTGTTTATTATTTATGTATGCCACTATAGTTTTGTAATAAATGGAACATTAAGAACTATTAAAATATTCAACATTATTAAATCACCTTAAACATACAACCAGTCATAGGGGCACTGATATAGGTTCACGAAATCTCGTAAAATGTTTATTTAAATGTTCTTCAACAAGCTGAAATAGCTGTTGAAATTTCACAATGCTCATTCGAAAATACACTTTGAATTTCTCTTCATCGTGCAACAGCGATTGAAACAATGTACAAAATTCACCGTTTAAATTCCTGGATAAATTTATGTCGTGAACCCAAAATCTTCGATTTTGCCCTTGTTCTTCCCTTTCAGCGTCTTCAGCCAACAGAGCAAGAGCTAACAAGCGATCCATTCGTTGCGTTCGACTGAGTCACGCGTCACACACTACTGTGACAGATGATAACAGCTGTCCAAATGGCAAGGCACGCTTCCGGTAGGTATGAGTGCATACAAGAGAAATCTTCTCAGAACTTCTTCTCTCCGCGTCTCCCTTCCGCTAGGTGTGAACGGGCCTTTATACAGACTAACTTCTTTGCTGTAGGGAACTTACCTGTCATAAAACTCGGCATAAAACATTTTGATCAAAATCGTCAATTCCATTTACTCGTATTGGTACAATATGTTTTTTCCCTGGATATCTAAACTGCACACTTCCACTTGCCTGTTCAAATAACTTGGCCTATTGAACTATTAATTTCACACTGCGTACTCCTGTATCACCACATGCATGTGCCGTGCACTCCTGATGTCTTTTGTACTCCCAGAAGCACTTTTGAGGAGATAGATGACATCTGAGACTTTGTCTGGTTTTAGCAGACAGAGCCAGTACATTCTCCAATTCTTGAAATAGTTTTTAAGCGTTGCTTCCCATACTTCTCTTTTGAGAAGAATCACTGGTAAATTATATGGATGGTCATGTTATTGTTTCTCTTGCCATAATATTTTCCTTGTTCTTCTGGAACTTCTTACTTGTTTTGAGATTCTTGGGACCTGAGTTTTCAAAATAACATCAATAACATCTTTATGACAAATAAATGAATAAAATGATTATGAGCTGCAGCAATCTCGTTCATTAAGATTCGCTTATGTACCTGCATACTTCAAGGTAAAATATCTGTTTGGTTCCTCTTTTAATACAAGACTTCTGCACATCTGCTGTGTAAATACATTTATTATTTTCATTATGAAACTTACTAGAAGGATTTTACTTGTGAAACAGCTGAGAAGTATTAAATACTAGTAGGAACTTGGGTACATCTGGCATTCTACTCCTCAGTTAACTGACTTCAGTATAAGCCTACGCGTGTTTGCAGTAAATAAGATAATGTAACTTTTCTGTTTTTGTTGGAATGATCTTTATGATTCTGCTATAGTGATAGCCATGATTGTTGTTTTAAGAGAAAAAAAATTATGGTTCTGCAAGACAACTGTAAACTCTATTTCTATTGCAGGAGAGAAGACCTTTCTGTGTGGCTATTGTGGAAAGAGCTTCCGGCTTAAAGTGGAGATGCAACGTCATGAACGGTCACACACAGGAGAGAAGCCATTTGTATGTAAGGTGTGCAACAAAGCATTTGCTCATCGTGAGAGTCTTGTGACTCACACTACACTTCATACTGGTATCAGACCATATATGTGTGAAGCATGTGGGGCCACTTTCTCTTGTATTGGAAACCTCATCAAACATCGTAAGACTCATCAGGACAAATGTGGAACTGACATGGTCGACAGGAAACTTGCTCAAGAAGAGACTCAGCCAGTGGTCAGCAATACTCCAAGTGAACCTGCTTCATTCTTACCAGGAGATTATGCTTACAGAACAGCTCCTTATGAAAACAGCCACGAATGGATACCTCCTATATTCACTCCCAGTGAGCAAGTATTGGACCGCATTCCTGGTGTATCTGAGCTAGAATCTGAAAATATGGACCGACATTTGAAAAAGTAAGTAAGCTTATGGTATTTTTCATTACTTTCTTAGGATAATACAAAAGGCAATCAGAGTTAAGTATTGGGAATATATCTCAACCTATCAGTAAGAGTGTGCTGCAGTTCATGGTATTGATACCTATTATCATATCATTATTCATGATCTACAGTGGAACCTCGATTATCCGTTCCCAGAAACTACGTTTTCCCGGATTATTCATGAGCATCCTAATTAAGTTATGTTTTAAAAATCCTGCATTACCGAATCCACTCCTCGAAGGAACGATTTCCTGCATCAACCGTCTAGAAATTATAGTCCTGTAAATGCTAAAACCTCAATCAAGCGTTTTTCAAGAATCAGTATGTCTTGGAAAGACGGTTACGATATGACATATTAATGGATCTTGGCATTAACGTCCCGTCATTGTGATAATTAGAGTGGAGATCGGCAGTGAACTTGTATAAGGGACCATCTTAGCATCGCATTTGGCAGGTGTTATTTAGGGAAACCATAGAAATCATAAAGTAGAGTGACTGCAACAATTGGAAGGAGACAGAGCATATTTCAACAGCTCTGTTTGAAGAAGGAACGAGTTTCATTAAATGTTCGTACTTGTGAAACATCTATGTTAAGTCCAGGGTTAGATGTTTATTTTTTTTACTTTCTTTGATTGCATCACTGAACAGGTTTTTGACACTTCTCAGGGCATTATATAGTCACTGGGCTTTCAGACAGGAATCAAAATTGCTCCTTCCTAACACGAATCTTAGTATTTTAATATGGTCGGATACGATTATGTTCTCAACACCAGAACAGATGTTGTTTATATATATATAAAGCCATGGGAGGTCTTAGGATTTTGGTCTTAATACAATACTCCAAGTGAACCTGCTTCATTCTTACCAGGAGGTTATGCTTGCAGAACAGCTCCTTATGAAAACAGCCTCAAATGGGTACCTTCTATATTCACTTCCAGTGAGCAAGTATTGGACCGCATTCCTGGTGTATCTGAGCTAGAATCTGAAAATATGGACCGACATTTGAAAAAGTAAGTAAGCTTATGGTATTTTTCATTACTTTTTTAGGATAATTAATGGTCTTGCCAATAATGCGAAAAAATTAAGGTACTTGCTCAACCTGCCCCAGGATTAACACTTCCTGAGTTCAGTATTTCCATCTTAGACACAACACTGGAACAGGTTGATCACTTTTCATATCTTGGAAGCATCTTGTCTAAACGGTGTACCTGTGAACAAGACGTTGATGAAAGAATTGGGGCTGCTCATGCAGCATTTGGACGGTTAATGCACATGTTGTCATTTCCACGCTGCTGTATGGCTGTGAAACTTGGACACACTGTCACCGTGATATCAAACAACTTGAGCGCTTCCACCAACAGAAAATGAGATTCATCTTGAATATTAAGTAGGAGATAAAAATTTCATGATCCGTATTGAACTGTATCACAATTAAATTGAAATAACAAATAACGTAGTTCAACCTATTCAATACAAGTAAATAAGAAATGTGGTGTTACATTCCTATTTAATTATAGGCAGAAGCAGTACAGGTTTCGACCCCAATCTGGGTCATCATCAGCCAAATAAAATGCAAAAACAATGCATAGGTAAATAAGAAATTAAAGAATGAGTCTTTAACAAAAACAGTTGAAGAAGCAATATAAGGTAAAGGGGATAGGCACTGCACGATTTTAAATCGTAAAATTTAGAAGAAGTAGAAGGTCAGTCACTTAAGGGGCAATCTTCTGAATAGTAGCACAACACACGCAAAATTCGGCTCTGTCTCAAAATGTTTACGAGAAGGGGAGAACAGTTAAGTGAGCCAGCCTGCATATACTATCAGGCGCGAAGTCACAACACAATTTAGTAAATATGAAGTCCCAGAATTGTGTAGAAGTCGAAGACAAGTCGCTTGACTGAAGCAAATTGCTAGCTCCTGAAGATCAGCGCAACATATTCAATGTCCAGCACTATGCTTTCAATGCCGACAGAACTCGGTGAATAGCTTAGTGATCCAGTCTGTAATTGTTTTGGTTGCATGGAAAATTGAATTCAGGTTTAGAAATTTAGAATTTTTGAGAAGAAGAATTAGGAAGTCAAATAGGATATTGGGTTTTTCAGAAATATTGTTTAAATTGAAATTAGGGTTGAAGTATTGGTCAAGGTGAATAAAACAATTTTCAGTAGTGTTTAGAAGGGGGCCTTTGTTAATGATTTTGAGTATTTTTATGTCTTTTTCAATATTGGTGAAATTATGCTTGGAGTCTTGTATGTGTTGTCCTAGCGCAGAGAATCTGTTGTATTTAATGGCGTTGATATGTTCGGAGTATCTGATGTTGAAGTTGCGGCCAGTCTGACCGATGCACGAGAGCTGCAGTTGTTGCATTTAAATCTGTATACTCCAGATTTAGAAAAAACATTAGATTTATTTAGTGATTTAGAGTTGTGTAATATATCAAGATTTCTGTTATTGGTTCTAAAAGAAATGTTCATGTTGTGTTTTTTAAGAATATTAGTTATTTTATAAGCATCTTGAGTGAAAGTAAAAGTGGAAAATGCAGTGGGTTTGGTTTTGTCTTTTGATAACATAGTTTTAGGACAGTGTTTGAATTTGTTGATTATACGGTTTATGAAAGAGTTGTTAAATCCATTAAATTTAGCGATAGTACGGATGGTGTTCAATTCATTATTTAAATCTTTTTTAGACATAGGGGTGTTGAAAGCACAAAAAATAAGGCTGTTATAAGTAGCACGTTTATGTGCTTGAGGGTGTGAAGAATCTTGCCGTATTGTGGTTGCTGTTTGGGTTGGCTTTCTGAAAATTTTGTAACTTAAAGAAGAAGGATGTCTAGTTATACCGTGGTTAAGTCTAGAAAATTAAGAGTTTTGTTGTGTTCTGATTCAAGGGTGAATTTAATGTTAGAGTCAATGTTGTTAAGGAGAAGAAGAAGAAGTGTAGAGGCTGCGTTGGTTGATTCTTCATTTAAGATTAGTAATGTGTCATCAACATATCTGGCCCAAAAGAGGATATTAGAGAAATTATTATTTTTAATTTTTGTGTTTTATAAGAAATCGAGGTATATTTCGGCTAGAATGCCTGAAGCTGGTGATCCCACAGCTAAACCATCTTGTTGGTAAATGGTGTTATCAAAGGTGAAATAATTATTGTTGAGAACCAATTTTAAGATTGACATGAAGTCTTGAATTTCAAGTTTACTCAGATTACTGAATTTCTTAAGTTGTTGTTTATTATGGGGAATAATTTGGAAACTGGAATACTAGGATACATGTTTATGATGTCAAAAGAATGGAGAGAAAAATTTGGTTGGATGTCAAAGTTCTTTAATTTATCGATTAATTCAGAAGTGTTTTTGATAGATTTGTTGGATAAAAATCGATAATTTTTTAGTAAAAATGTTTGGATGAATTTAGAAGTATTATATAAGGGACTGGGTCTGTAATTGATTATTGGGTGGATGGGAATGTTAGTTTTATGAATTTTTGGAAGTGGGTAGGCCTGGGTTCATGTTTATTAATTTAGTGTTTTCTTGGTCTGTGAGGAGAAAGGAAGTGTTTTTTAAGGTTTGTTTGAGCAGGCGTTGGATTTTAGTGGTTGGGTCTTTTTTTACTATAGAAAAAGAAGAGTTGTTGAAGAAATCTTTAGTTTTAGCTATGTAGTCAGTTTTTTCCATTATGACAGTGGTGTTGCCTTTATCAGATTTGGTAATGATGAGATTATTGTCATTGATATTCTTTTTAAGATCTAAAATGTATTTATTGTCATTAATTAAATTTTTAATATTATTACTATTATTATTATGATTTAGGGAAGTGTTTTTGTTATTATTAATGAAGATTTTTTCAAGTTTTCTTTTTACTTCATATCTGATTTCATCTTTTTCTTCTGTCGGCATACTATTAATGGTTATTTCAGATTCAGTTATTAAATTGGTGACTATATTGAGAGTATTGAGGTTGGGCCAATTGTGTTTGAGGCCCTTAGAAAGAATTAAGTTTTCATCATCACTCAGAGTTGTTTTAGATAAATTGACAATGGGAGGATGGAATTGTTCCATGGTTTTGGAAGGTGTGTTAATGTTCTTGATATGATATTTATGTAAAGAATTGTTCTTTAAAATGTTGAGTTTTTTCTCAAGGGTTTGTTGCTTAATTTTCCATACCTTACACAGTTCCTACCCACGTTTTCTACCTCCAATAACCCACCCTCCTAACCCACCCTAAACTACCCCTCCTTTATTTCCCTATCTTATCCTTTCCCATCTTCTTTTAACTTCCAATCCTTTTAATCTTCTCTTATCTACTAATCCTCTTCCATTATTAACTTATCCTATCTTTTCTTTTCACCTCTCCTCTCGGAAAAAAAAAAAAAACCTACTTTCCGAATTGAACTGTATACTGGTATACTATAGTGCCACCTGTATTTTGGGTCTTTACATTCAAATTTAAACTCATGCCTTGCACTGCCCTGGACTACCTCAATTACGACCTGAATTCTTATCTTCAAGAAGTAGTGCACTGTGCATATATGTTTTTCATTTGTTTCCGGTATTGCGCTTTTTACCATTTTTCTCTTCACAATTGTTTTTTCTTATTTACTTGAACTACGTTATTTATTATTTCAATTTAATTATTAAGTAGGAGGACTATGTGACCAACACGACAGTTCTCGACAAAGCGCAGCTAAATAGCATTGAGGCAACAATCTTCGCTCATCAGCTGACATAGTTAGGCCATGTTCACCGCATGGGTAATACCAGGCTTCCCCGCCAAATTCTTTATGGTGAACTTTGCTCCGGCAGTAGACCTCATGGAGCCCCTCTTAAGCGTTTTAAGGACTAGCTGAAACACACCATGAAGACAACTGGTATAGGTATAGACATGGGAAGAATGTGCTGTGGATCGCTCACTGTGGCGGAACACTACATCCACCGCTGTTAACTTGTTTGAAAACGCCGCAGACATCAAGAGGCCAAGTGACAAGCAAAACTCTGTCAATTACAATCCTGCCCTCCTCCATCCATTCAGTGTGATTTGTGTGGACATATGTTTTATGCCAGGATTGGTCTTTTTAGTCATCGTAAACACATACATAAACTGAAGTGAACTGGCCAATGTATGCAGGAAGAAGTTATATATACTTGGATCAAGTTACAGCCGACGACGATATATAAAGCCATGGGAGGTCTTTGGATTTTGATCCTGATATAAGGCAGGGATTCCCAGTCGAACTGGCTTGTGCAGCCTCTCAATGCGCTTTCCAGCTGAGCTCAAGGTCACGCATAAACCAAAATTTCTGGAGTTTTTATGATTTTTTTGTCTTTCCTGTGAGCTTGTGATTAGTGACGGGCAGAATGGAATATAATGCATTCGAGAACTTTTGAGAATTGGTACTTACATTTGAAATTTTCGAGTTCAGCATAACTCTTAAAAGTCGATGTAGGCCTAATTTATGCGGTACGAAACTTCCAGAAACTTACAGTACTATAAACCGTATACCGGTAAACAAATTACAAAGGAAGATTTTTTAAAAAGAAGGGATTTGGCCATCATGTTGAGTGCTTTTATACTGGATGTGCTTTATTTTATTAGAACAGCGAATTAAAAACTGCTTATGATCGATTGTTGTTCGGCTTGGTATTATTTAGATAGTTTTCGATGGGCTTGGCTGATTGACGTTACTGACCTGAAAGAAGATTTCTCGGGAAACTGACGAAGTTTCCCTGGTAACATTGAATGTAAAGTATTGAGATTTTTAACTCATATAATTAATATCCGAAGCCGTCCCCGTGGTTGCCTCTCACCTAGATGCCTCGGGTTCGATTCCTGGCCAGGTTAGGCATTTTTACTTGGATATAACGGTTGGTTCTAGGTTCACTCATCCTACATGATTACCATTAATTGAGGAGGTATGTAATGTAGATATGGCGACCCTGATCGAGAGAGCCAGAAATAATGGCCGAGTTGATTCGTTACACTGACCATGCGTCACTTCGTAATCTGCAGGCCTTTGGCCTGAGCAGCGGTTGCTAGGTAGGCTCAGACCCATTAAGGCTGTGGTTTGGTTTGGTTTAGGGGTGTTTGTAAGACTATAATTATGCATATTTCATTATTGTGATGTTTAGCCAAATTGTTGATGGTATATATACAAGTAAAAACTTGTTAAGACGTTTCTGCAGGGGACAACAAAAATTAACGTGTTAAGCGAGAAAATGTACTACTGAATATACAAATAAAAACTATCTAACGGGGATACGGGAACACTAGATAAAAAATTTTTCTGACATGAAGGCATTTCATTATTTATGAGCTTCATGTCCATACTGATACATTACACATATGTGGAAAAGAAAGAATTCCACGTGATCAATACAATTTATTATACTACTAGTATACTATATTACTATATTAAACTGCTATACTACTATATTATACTACTAAAATAATAAATTGTATTGATCAGGTGAAATCCTTTCTTTTCCATATATGAAGGCATTTTACATTGTGTATCCGCGGGTACAGTGAAAACTATGTCTACCATTTCTCAAGATGAGAAGAAAGTATTAAAAGGTGTGAAAAACACGAGAGAACACATATTAAAACCTTTTCTGCTGGGGCTTGTAAAATAACAAGTGCTCTGAACAGTGTGGAAAACACCAAACAACAAATATGAAAACATATGCACGGCAGCCAATAAAAATATCCAAGTATTATTGCAGATCACACTCTTTCTAAAACAAATGTTAGTAGAAACCTTTTATTTTGGAGCAATGGGTTATAAAACATTATTTTCTGGTCACACTCTTAGACAATGAATTGGAGGTTATATTTGGCCATGTGCGACTGTGACAGAACAGAATGACTTTGGCTGCCAGTTTGAAAATCTTCGACCAAGTTGAATGGCAAGAGACTACCCTCATTTTCCTGTGTTGAAAGTCTATTAAAAAAGAAACAATAAAACTTTTGTATCCACCTATTCAATACATTAAAAGCAATTATAAAATTAGGATCTTATCCTTATTTTATTGCTTAAAGATTAAAACATAGGACATGTTTCGTTCATATTTTGAACAACTTCAGTTATAAATATTCTTACAAGGTTAAATGATTGTTTTAGAACTTACACTTATGGTTCACCATTGACAAACTTATCCATTATAAGCTTTGAAAAACCTCTTAAATATTAAAACGTTTGTATATTACGTCGTCTTATTGGAAATAATAATTAGGTTTCAACCTATAAAACCTTATTCTATTATTTAAAATACAATGTCAATACATTTACAATCTGTTGAATTGCTTAATTTTCAAATTATTCGTTGTATACACACTTAAACATTTTGTTACTACTGGTGTAACTTTTCACATATTATACTGTATGGAATTGGAATCTTAACACACTCTCAAAACAGTTGAGGTTAGGTTTTAATATTATACTATTCGTCCATAAAAGTGACAAAACTGATGTGCACTGTTGATTGTAGGTTATGAATTTTGTCCTACATTGAATATTTAACTTCAAAATTTGTCGAATTCATAAATTGCTTGTAGTCTTGACCAGTGTAGGGCAATCGTACAGATGTAAGCAGGGACTCTGTCAATTGGTGATAAACAAGCTTTGGTGACATTCAAATGGTAACAGACTTTCGTACATAAACTTTGTTGAAATTACCATTTGAATGTCACCAAAGCTTGTTTATCACCAATTGACAGAGTCCCTGCTTACGTCTGTACGATTGCCCTACACTGGTCAAGACTACAAGCAATTTATGAATTCGACAAATTTTGAAGTTAAATATTCAATGTAGGACAAAATTCATAACCTAGGTACAATCAACAGTGCACACCTGTTTTGAGAGTGTGTTAAGATTCCAATTCCATACAGTATAATATGTGAAAAGTTATACCAATAGTAACAAAATTTTTAAATGTGTATACAACGAATAATTTGAAAATTAAGCAATTCAACAGATTGTAAATGTACTGACATTGTATTTTAAATATTAGAATAAGGTTTTATAGGTTGAAACCTAATTATTATTTCTGACGTAATATACAAACGTTTTAATATTTAAGAGGTTTTTCAAAGCTTATAATGGATAAGTTTGTCAAAGGCAAACCATAAGTGTAAGTTCTGAAACAATGTTAACATTTAACCTTGTAAGAATATTTATAGCTGAAGATGTTCAAAATATGAATGAAACATGTCCTGTATTTTAATATCTAAGCAATAAAATAAGGATGAGATCCTAATTTTATAATTGCTTTTAATGTATTGAATAGGTGGATACAAAAGTTTTATTGTTTCTTTTTTTCAAGTTGAATGGATCAAGTCGAAACTCAAAGGTGTGAGTTCAGCCAAGACCAACTACAATATATCAGACTGCAGCTATCGATATTAGCTAAAATGGCGCCGCAATTGGCTTGTTCAAATGTAAACATGAGCCTATGCGAAGCTTCAGTTTAGTTCTTTCTGTTAGTTTGGTTTGATTAGGAATCTTTTGTGTAGCGATGTATTTATTGAAATGTGGTTTTAAATCTATATATATATATATATATATATATATATATATATATAAAAGATATAAGATAATAGATAAATATACCCATAAATATACACATTATATCTCTCTTAGATCTCATTTATATCTCATTTATATCTGTTTCTTTCCAGGCCATGTCCTTTTGTTTTTTTTTGGGTTTTTTTAAAAGGAGTATTCATAAGAATTAAGCCATCAATATGGTGGTCATGCAGGGCTGATCTTTGTCATACGACAGGTTATCTCAGAAGCTCAGAAGCTTCCGATTCCTTCTACCAGATATAGTTTATTTTTTGAAAGAAATTTCCATATGATTAAAGCTTTTAAATATTCCGATGTGGATTTGGTCCCATTCCTATTCCGAGGCCAGAATTTCAATCTCCCTCAGTCAGCACACTGAAACTACCAGCTGCCAACACTGCATGTAATATTTTCAAGAAAGGTCATTCAAAATTTAACATTGAAGAAAGATTTTTTACAAGGAGTGTTGAACTATTTTATTGTAAATAGTGTGTTTATTTGTCTTTAGTAATTCTTAACAGTTCATAAAGGACATGGGTTCTTCCATTTTTAAATTACTAGACAGCAGCAATGAGCATTGTATTCTGTTACGACACATTATGGCTGGCATGTCATGTTTCAAGAAATGTTTCAGATTTTAACATCGAAGATTAAAAAGTTTTTTGCAAGAAGTGAGGACAGTTTTGTGTAAATAATGTGTATATTTTATCTTTTTTTGCTATTTGCTTTACATCGCACCGACCCAGATAGGTCTTATGGCAACGATGGGATAGGAAAGGCCTAGGAATGGGAAGGAAGTGACCGTGGCCTTAATTAAGGTACAGCCCCAGCATTTGCCTGGTGTGAAAATGGGAAACCACGGAGAACCATCTTCAGGGCTGCCGACAGTGGGATTCGAACCCACTATCTCCCGATTACTGGATACCGACCGCACTTAAGCGACTGCAGCTATCGAGCTCGGTATATATTTTATCTTTAGTGCATTCTCAAATAGTTTTTAAAGACACGGGTTCTTCCATTTCTTTCAGTTACTTGACAGCAACAATCAGCTTTGTTAGCTATTACGAGGCGTTATGGCTGAAGAAGTCTCAAATGAGACAAAACATGTTCTAGGATATGTTTAATATGTTTTTATATTAAATAGTTTTCACTTGTGATGTGAGGTGTATTGATTAGGTGGACCATTGAACCTAACATTGTTTCTTATTTTAAACTGTATCAATACGGATCTATATGATGAAGTTCGTAAATTGTACTATATTAGAACATGTCTATCATATTGTGTGTCTGGATGTAATTCATATTACAGCAGGTGCGCTCACATTCAGATCAAGTGTACTTAACCTTCATCGGCTAATGTAAATTTTTTAACACATCGGCTATCGTTAGCCGCACTTGCGTCTTTCTAACTGTCTGTGCTATTGTTTAACTTAAATGCATAATAGATAGCAGGTCTCTTAAATCAGTATTAATAAGTACTGTATTAAGTAATATACTCTATTATTTTTCAGAATGATTTGTCCATTACAACATATTTTAGAAGCTTAAACATTATCACAATTTTTATTGTTCTAAGACATCAATTTTCAGTTGGTTTTAGTTCACGTCAATAAGCTGTCTTTTCTTTGTATGCACAATATCAATATGTTGATCATATAAATATAATAAAGGCAAAAAGAAATCACGAACATTCAAAATATCTATTGGCTAAAATGTACATGTCCTAACAAAACAAATATACCTCACATATTACAAACAACCGAAACAAAACTTTTCTTTTCAGTCACACACTTGAGGGGGATAGCCACCTTCCGTCAGGCAGAATCCCAAGGAATATAATAGTATTCTTCAGAAGATGCTCAGCAAGCGGTTAGCTACAGAAGTAGTAGTTGCTGGTCAAGTTTCTAAAATTCTTCATCAGTCACAAAGTCGTCCACATTTTCAGAACTTTCATAACAATTATGACAGAACAATTTAGCATGTGTTTGGCAAACATTCTTTTGGCATGTGTTGCAGGAGATCCGTGTTCGATGATTCTTATGTGTCCCGCAAATATAGCAAATTCTTGGTCGTATCAGCGTTTCTCTTGTAGAGTAGCTTTCTTCTTTGTAATCCTTCAAAAATAGAGCTGACTCTGTAGGAAGCCTTGGTACTAGTTTGGTTCGATCTTGAAGGTTTTGTTGCATAAGTTCAAGGGACAACTGGTGGAGGTACTCTCTTCTCAATGATTTGTCCATAGGATTGTTCATCTGTAAAATACGCATTGAGTTTATTCGAGCTAGATCTAGAATGCGGAAGAAGTAATTCATTGTCCATCCGAGAGTTTTCCTTGGTGTAGTAATACATGAACACATCAAGTCAACTGTGTCTACGCCACCTTTTGTGGCATTGTAATCCATGTTGTGTACAGGTTTACCGGTTTCTTCGTGTATATCATTGCGGTCGTGCATAGTGGAGAGTAAAATTACAACTTTCTTCTTTCGGGTGGCAAAGGAAATGAAAAATTTATCCTCCTGACACCCAAACAAGTGACTTCCTGATAGAAGATTCTTGTTTTCAGTCACAAACTCGGGGCGATAACTGCCTTATCCTTACACAGAGTCTCAAGGAATGTAATACCATTCTTCAGAAGATACTCAGCAAGTGGATAGCTACTGAAATAGTTGTCGATAGTTAGGTTCCTATTACTGCATTCAATTGGAGCACATAATCTTCTGATAATATCAAAACATTTGTTGGATGCTTCGAAGGGACCAGGTTTTTGTTTCCCATGGTACAGTTCGAGATTGTAGGTATAAAATGTTTGGGAGTCACAAAGGGCATAAATCTTTACTGTACTTAGCTGGTTTCTAAGCCATATATTGAAATAACCCACAACGTCCTCGAAATGCGACGAATATCTCGTCAGTGGTTACAAATTCCCCAATGTTGTACACTTGTTGGCTGTTGGTTATGAATTTAGTTTGTAGATCTCTCACTAGAGCCAACTTGTCAATTTTATTCCTCTGTTCCCTAGTTGTTATGTCACTAAAGCTAATACACCTCAGGAGACATTTAAACCGCTCTTTGCTGAAATTCGCACACAAAATAGTCAATCCAGTATCGTTGCAAAATATTCTGAAAAATCAGCACGATTTCCCCTTTTCATACCGATTAGAAACAGAGCACCCATGACAGCAATAATTTCGGCGTTCGTCATTGACTTGAATCTGCTCTCTTGAATTTTGTCATCTGTTTCATTTCTTTCGTTCTGATGTTTCTTGGTTTCAATATGAATGTTGGTGAATCTAACTATATCAGAAATTATGTCAGGACTTATAATTTTCAGGAAACACTCAAGTGGTCTTTGGCATTGTCTAGCTTGTGCCCTAGGCCCAGGAATAACCTTCACAATGTTCTTTGACTTCACTTTTATCTGAGGCCATAAAATTTTACTTGACTAAAGGGTCTTCCCATCTTTTCCTAAGTAGAACCGCATTCCTCTTCATCATCCACTTTCATTGCGAGGTCACTCATATTCATATCAGTCTCTGAATCAGAATTATGATCATCGTCGAGAATTCATTGAGTTTCAAAGTCAGGATCTTCGTCGTCATCTAAATCGCACTTGTGTTCTTCTCCAGCAGCCTCTTCAGCTTCTAGATCCCTTGGAATTCTTTGGATGACCTCGGGAGTACTATATCTGGCCCTAGAAACAAGAAACCAGAATTACGCTCTACAGAAGCATTGGTTCTATTATTCGGTAAAGATATATATTATTTCAGAGCGATATAGTAATATACTACTATTTGATAGCGTAATAGGCTTAAATAGTACAAAGGTCACTGTCAGAAAGTTCAGACTTCCAACGAAAATTTATAATCCACCTAAGTAAGGAAGCGTATATTTTATATTACAACAAAAGTTTTATAATATGTACTTATTTGTATTAGACATCAATAATTTTATAGTTAATGTCGTTGAAAACACCTATTCACAAAGTAATCCACAAAACAAAATAATAATAACATACACTTAGATTGTGACCAAAAGCTGAGACACACCGCCTAACGTGCGGCAGACAGCCGCCGATCTGACACCTATGAACTTAGAAGTCACAGCGGGCGCCTCCTTGTCGTGGAGACTTCTGCAAACCGTGGCACCTAATGGGGAAGGGTGTAACTTAGGAATACGGGCTCCTTCCATTACACTGCGATGCGCCGAGACGGAACGGCGAGTTGGTTTCAAATTTTGCGGCCAACAGCCGCATACGTTAGCCGATGAAGGTTAATGCATCGTGATGGTTTCGTAGTTACAAATAATTTATTAGGGTGCATTAAAACATTTGAGGATAAATTTGTCAATAGAGAGGATATTTTTCGTGTACTTAGTGAGCTGTTTTTTCTGGATATGGCCAGATTTCTGTGTTGGTGCCTATCTTAGTACATTTCTCAATTACTGTACTTTTTGAGGTTTTTAAAAGTAAGATTATAACAAGTGATAAAGCTATTTATTTTATATGTGAATGAAGATTACATTCTCTTTGTTAAATTAGAGGACAAGTTATCAACTGATATACTGTCACGTATGGTACGTATTTATGTTGCCAACGATTTGGGTGTTAAAGTGCTCTATACGAAAATGCGTATGCCACCAGAGAACTTCAAATTGATTCTCCTATTCATTACCTGAAGTGAAACAGATGTAGTATAGCAGTTTGGTGAGTCATTATCAGAATCATTGTTATGAGAGAATTGAAATTCGTGACAAGGTTATGTTTCTAATAAATTTCTTGAACGAGGTAGGCTATTATGTTTAAAAGTGTATAGTAATATAAAGGTCATTCAGATAAATGTATTTCTGAAACAAGATATATAAACAAGTATTGATTTATAGGAAGAAGAATTATGGTCTGGAATAATTTACCAAGGGTGCCCCCTACAATATCTACACCAATTCCAACTTCCGTAAAGTGGGGTAACTTCAGCCATACAGGGTAACTTTGGCCACTGAGGAATAGCAACAATTATTTTCTCCTGCCTCCTATATTGAAAAAGATGAACCACTTGCAACAACTAAAATGTACGTACAATGGATTGCTCTATCAACACTTATTCCAGAGAACATTGGCGGGCTCATTTTTGAGTCAATTTTTTTCGCAGCCCCGACTATTGTCTTGTCTGGTAACAGCAGAAAACAAACTGTTCTCTAGCCCCAGCATTCAATGCTCTATTCCAGTGATTTATCGGGTCAAAATGTAAGTATGTCTGGTAAGTGATCAACCCAATTTGATGCATTTTATTCAAATAGGTTTTTCAGGAAATAATTTTGTGATAAAAGTTGTCCTCTTCCGGGGTAACTTCGGCCATGCCAAGAACATACAGGAAAATATTACGCGGCAGCAGGTATTGTAATTACAATCCTGTGTACTTCAAGAATGCTTTAGAAGGGATTAATAAAGCCACAATAACAATACACAGGGAAGTTTATCCCGACAGGGAGGGGAAAGACGGATCCCATTTTCAGTGATAAATAGACAGACATCAGTTGACATGGATGATGCACATTTAAGAACCTGATTGATGGCCCAGATATTTTCTAATTTAGAAGACAGTGCATTATGAACAGTCTACAAGATTGTGTCTTTTATGATCTCCTTTTCTCTCCATACAATTGGGCTTTATGATTTTCGTACTTTTTATTTATTTTCTTTTGTATCATTACAAATATTTATGCAATGCAACGTGTATTTTGTAATATCATACAATGCTTGTACGCTTAGGCCAAATAAAATAGTTTATACTTTGTGGAAAATGTGAATTTGATCACTATACTTCTGTTTCACCACAAATCATTTTAATTTGTTTGTGATTGTTGATACTGGGCATTCTGCAGGTTTTTATAAAACATTCACATCGAAGAAAACTTCGTTTCTTGCGTTATTTTTATGGTGGCCGAAGTTACCCCAAAACATGGGGTAACTCCGGTCACTCTTTTGTTAATCAAAATTCATTACTGAATAACAATTAGAATTATGTTCATATTTAGAAATGAAGAACAAACATGGAAGAACTTATATTATATTTTTCAGAAAAATATTTCACATTTTAATTTTAAAAAATATACGAGAAAGCGGCCGGTTACCCCCTTTTACAGTTCTTTGAAATCTTTTAAGAAAAGACTAAGTAAACAATTGATACATAATCTGCCACTTAGACAACAGCCCTAAATTCAGATCATTGGTGGATGATTGATATATTGATTGAATCTAAACTGCCACACTTTGAAACACATCAGATATTTCTCCAGGACTGTTATTTTAGAATGCAATCCTATATTACTTATTTCCTGAACCATATTAGTTCATAGAAAAGACTTATATTTTGAATTTTCCACATATTGCTTATCTAAATATAGGCTATTTGTAGATAGTATTAGTCTATTACCCAAAGTAAAGTATTCTGTTTGTGTTATTATTGACAACTTAGCAATTCAATACAATAATCAGAAGGTGATGTTTATGTATCACAGGCTTGTTTACATTCAACTGATGCATTGGCCATGTTGATTTTGTATTAAGATCTGATACTATTGTAGATAGTCTTGGTTCAACATTTGCGATCTCTGCGCACTTAAAGATGTGGATGCCAGTCCATTTTCTGTAAAATTTTATTGTTGTTTTCATTAGAAAGGAATTTCATTTCTTCCATATCCATACCTAGGCTATCACAAGACAAATATGCACCATGCTAGTCAATTTCAATGATTATGTTCCTAAGCCAGATACAGGCTACCATATCACGCAAAAAAACTTCAATGTACCACTCAACACAAAAAGAATTTCTAACTTCTGAATGGAATACAAGCACAAATAGGCTCACTTTTTCCGTGATCACACAACTGTGGCAACGGCTCTTACCTGAGTTGTAAATGACAAATAAAATTTTCATGGCTGTAAAAAATGCGATCGTACTAAGCTGTAATAGCGAAAATTTGTGACGCGATAAGTAAGGTATTTTTACATACATACATTATCATTATAAACTGTTATGCCTTTCAGCATTCAGTCTGCAAGCCTCTGTGAATTTACTAAACGTCGCCACAATCCTTGATTTGCAACTAGTGTTGTGGCCTCATTTAGTTCTATACCTCTTATCTTTAAATCGTTACAAACCGAGTCTAACCATCGTCGTCTTGGTCTCCCTCTGCTTCTCTTACCCTCCATAGCAGAGTCCATTATTCTCCTAGGTGACCTATCCTCCTCCATTCACCTCACATGACCCCACCACTGAAGCCGGTTTATGCGTACAGCTTCATCCATCAAGTTCATTCCTAAATTAGCCTTTATCTCCTCATTCCAAGTACCCTCCTGCCATTGTTCCCACCTGTTTGTACCAGCAATCATTCTTGCTACTTTCATGTCTGTTACTTCTAACTTATGAATAAGATATCCTGAGTCCACCCAGCTTTCGCTCCCGTAAAGCAAAGTTGGTCTGAAAACAGACCGATGTAAGGATAGTTTCGTCTGAGAGCTGACTTCCTTCTTACAGAATACTGCTGATCGCAACTGCGAGCTCACTGCATTAGCTTTACGACACCGTGATTCAATCTCACTTACTATATTACCATCCTGGGAGAACATACAACCTAAATACTTGAAATTATCGACCTGTTCTAGCTTTGTATCACCAGTCTGACATTCAATTCTGTTGAATTTCTTACCTACCGACATCAGTTTAGTCTTCAAGAGGCTAATTTTCGTACCATACTCATTGCACTTATCTTCAAGTTCCAAGATATTAGACTGCAGGCTTTCGGCACAGTCTGCCATTAAGACCAAGTCGTCAGCATAGGCCAAACTGCTTACTACATTTCCACCTAATTGAATCCCTCCCTGCCGTTTTATACCTTTCAGCAGATGATCCGTGTAAACTGCGAACAGCAAAGGTGAAAGATTACAGCCTTGTCTAACCCCTGTAAGTACCCTGAACCAAGAACTCATTCTACCATCAATTCTCACTGAAGCCCAATTGTCAACATAAATGCCTTTGATTGATTTTAATAATCTACCTTTAATTCCATAGTCCCCCAGTATAGTGAACATCTTTTCCCTCGGTATCCTGTCATATGCTTTCTCTAGATCTACGAAACATAAACACAACTGCCTATTCCTCTCGTAGCATTTTTCAATTACCTGGCGCATACTGAAAATCTGATCCTGACAGCCTCTCTGTGGTCTGAAACCACACTGATTTTCATCCAACTTCCTCTCAACGACTGATCGCACCCTCCCTTCCAAGATACCAGTGAATACTTTGCCTGGTATGCTAATCAATGAGATACCTCGATAGTTGTTGCAATCCTTCCTGTTCCCTTGCTTATAGATAGGTGCAATTACTGCTTTTGTCCAATCTGAAGGTACCTTACCAACACTCCACGCTAATTTTACTACTCAATGAAGCCATTTCATCCCTGCCTTCCCACTATACTTCACCATTTCAGGTCTAATTTCATCTATTCCTGCTGCCTTATGACAATGGAGTTTATTTACCATCCTTTCCACTTCCTCAAGCATAATTTCACCAACATCATTTTCCTTCTCCCCATGAGCTTGGCTGTTTGCAACACCACCAGGATATTTTTAATTTGCGTCATGCTAAGCGGGAAAACGTCTTAATGAGGAACACAGTAATGAGGTTTCACTGTACATTTAAATTTCTTAATTCTGTTCCTTTCTTTACAGTACTTCTACAATTTAATACTGAAACAGGAACGCCCGTGCTTCAATTGTTTGGAGAACATGGATGACGTCAAGGCGTGTACGGCCCATGCTTAGAGAGTATGAGAGAAGAGTAGTGCAATACATCTATGATTAATGGGGAACTTGCTGTTTATTCAAGAGATAAGCAAAGGAATTATATCACCTTTTACAGATGTATTGTGAGATTGTCCTTGAAGGTGCGGAGAAGACGTTATTCTGCGACGTCGGCGTCGTTCTGCGTCGTTGGTGTTGTTTCAGCACTGGACGTTGACGACGACTCGGACCTGAGGCAGATCGTGCAGCGTGAACCAGTCGTTAAGGAGCGGAGAAGTAAAGAACTCCCGCACAGAATGCCAAGGGGATCTGGTGCGACATTTTTCTACCGCACCGCGAATTAAGGCGAAGCACTTTTGAATAGTTACCCCAGTAATAGCGTTGGACGCACTTTCGAAGATGAAATCAAAGTCACAGTAGACACTATCGTACTTGAAATAAACAATGAAAGCGATCTGGAACCTTCCGAGATGCAATGATTAAACACTTCGCACAATCTCAAAAAAAATAAATTCCTTGGATACAGTCTTTGCACTGTATACATAAGTACAGCACGCATATTCTCGATGAAATATACTAGAGCTTCGATGAAAATATAAAGAAATAGTTTATGACAGTCTAAGTCCTGTTACGTCGTAATTTTGCAGAGACAAGGTCATCACTGAGGCGCAATTTTTGACAGTTTCACGAGGGGATTTGACACAGTCTTCGAATGAAGTGAAGGTTGGCACAGTTTATGTTAGGAAATATTAACACTTTTCACGCGGAGCGATAGGCACAGTCTTTGAGGGAGAAGAAAAAGTAGACACTGTTCTTTATAAAATAACGTAACACTATTCGTAAAAGAACTGCTCAGTCACTAGGACATAATTTTACGAGGTAGCTTAACACGGTAGAGGAAACAACTACAGCACAGTTTCAAACGTACAGTCTCTTTAAATTCACAGTCCACAAACAAAATACAAATGCACAGCTCTACAGACTGATAGAAACGAAATTAAGCTTTCGTTCACGCGCAAAGTCCAAGTCCACGGAGAAGGCTTTCAACACTAACACTTTCGAACGCAAGTACCCATCCGGACAGAGTGACGAACCGTATAGCGATGTGCTTGCTTGCTTGCTTGCTTGCTTGCATACTGCACACTGCTTTACTCAAGGCTAGCGACTGCCTTGTATTGCCGAAGGTCGGAAGGCGTGGTTGCACATGTGGGCATCTAGAAAAATTTATACCTCGGCCATCCTTCCGCCGATTTACGTGAAATTTCGGTTAGCAGCATTTATTGTTCAGGCTTACAAGGTGACGTCCTCGAAATTATGATATTACATTCCGTTCGTGATGAAATGTCATGGAACACGAGAGAACCTTCGGTGTGATGTCACTTGGCCTTGGTCGGCGTTCTGGAGCAGTGTTAGCTTGCATGTTGTCTCCCACAATACCTGCGTGTTCGGCGCTCGTTTTGAATGCATACAGCCGGGTGTTAGTGAGTTCCTCTCAAGAAATGAATGAACGTGAATGCTCGCAGGGCATTCCCGTTTCAATACTAACAACCTTTTGTCATCCTTACTGGACTTCCAGGTCCCTATACTCTCACCGCTCTCTAGTCCACCCCATTTCCTTGAATGTACCACCCTGTAACTTTTCTAAACAAACCCCCAACTTATACATATCATTGCAGTTAATTGAGCACCATTTGAGTGTAGATCCCTATCTCCTCACCACCCATTAGATCTACAAATCTCACTTCCAGTTTCCCACATACCCACTTCATAGTCATTTAAATTCCCTACAGCTTCCAGTCAGCATCCCTTCTGTACACTATCCCACAATATCCTCTCCCTTAAACTTCTCCCATGCTGTCCTAACCCGATCCCATACATCCCCAACTATGTTAGTATCTATTTCTACTTGTCTTACATTGTTGGTACCAACATGGAAAATTGCCACTTTCTTTCCCTCCTCCTTCCCTTCTACTTTCCTAACATCTAACTTAACCTAATTCCTGGATAACACTCTACCGTGGTTCCCTTTCCTCCACATGCTTAACAAAAATGTTGCCCAGACCAGAGCCCTAATCCCTCCCACCTGGAACAAGCAAGTATTGCGAGTCTCCATTTACAAATAGCCCACAGGTTTTCTGTGTGATTAATGTAATGAGAGTTTCTTGACCCCGCTGGCACACGAATAATGTTATCACTGAAGAATTTCTTCACTTTCTTTGAAGTGTGGCAAGGGGCCAATTCTTGCTGAAGAATTCCATTGCCATCTGGAAACATGCAAAACTTTCATTTCCAGCATTTCTGTGTATTGGTCACTATTTATCATGCACATTGGCACCCCCAAAACATCATCATGAAGCGTTTCACTGTTTTTTGAAAATTTGCTCAATTTGTTGGTTCATTCTTCACTCAACACATATATTGAACACTCTGCCCTTGCCCTTCAGATTGACGTTCATCAAAGAAAAGAAAACTTTCTTCCAGTTTCCCCTTGATCAATCCTGATGACTTAAGTGCCCACAAAAGGTGGTTCCTGCATATTTCTCCCATTATCTGGTGTTACCTGCACCTACTAGAAGTCTACAATGCACATTAGTCATAGGCATATTTACTCCCCTGTCACCCGGTTCACAGGCCAAATCCAAAGCGGTTAGCCTGGGATTTAATTTGCTTCTTCTGAGGAGAAAGCAATCATCAGTTAGTAGTATTCTCTTTCCTGCCAGAGTTTCCCTTTATCTCAGATGTAATTGCGCCAATTTGTTTATGCCATTGAATACTTCGATTTACAGTGCCTACACCAATACAGAATTTAGTAGTTCTCGTATCATATAAGTACTCTGTAATAATGTTACACTTGCATTACATTTCCTGGGAGCCACTGAAGACAGATATTATGAACCTCAAAATTTGACAAAATTAGAACATATGCAAAATGCTCTTTTAACCTAAAGGTATCATAAAGCAGAGCAATTACTATTTCATCAGTGAACAAAGCATCTTCACAAGGTGTTTTACGGTCTTTGGCAAATGTGCTGAATTGGTTGGTTCATTCTTCAGTCAGCACACATATTGAACACTCTGCCCCTGCACTTCGGAATAACTTTCATCAGAGAAAAGAACTTTCTTCAAGTGCACTGTTGATTAGTCCTAATGACTAATTACCCACAAGAGGTGTTTCCTGCACCTGTGACAAACATTCATCATATGCAAATAAATGCACTTTTAACACAGTGCAATTACTATTCACATAACAAACAATTAATGCATCAAAAGCATGGGATCTAACAATAAGCAATGTGTAGCATACTGTTGCCAACCATTGGGAAAATTGTGAGAAAGAAACCTTGTTCCAATTAATTTGCATGGGACTATATAATCATAAATATATTTCTTATGTGTTATGTACTATGCCAGTTATTCTTAGTGTCTTTCTGTGTTTCAGTTCTCAATACCCATGGGGAGGAAGTGGAGAAATTGGGATGCCTTCTGATGGACCACCTCAGCCATTTACATCATATGGAAATTTAAATCCAGATCCTTTGGTAAAACCAGACCTATCACTCAAAGATCTTCCGCTATATGAACCAGTGTCCAGTAGACAAACAGGGAATATGTGCCATAGTTTAGACTGGAATAAGTTTGACTCTTGTCTGAGGAACGAGACCGCATTGGATATGGGAAAATTGCCCAGCAATGATAAAGTTCTGGTGCCTTACACTCAGCAGTATCAGGTTCCTCAGACTATTATAATGCTAGACATTCCAGTACAGGCAAACTGTGACAATATACCAGCTTTAACAGTTCCAACTCAATTACCTAGTGCTCCATCTCCTGTGATATTTCCTCAAACAATGCCAAATGATGAGAAGATATTGATATCCAGTCCAGTTCCTAACGAGTGTCCTATTACAACTGATAAACCTCTTCTTCAAACAGATATCAAGCTAGGAAGTTTTCCAAATAATACTCGCATTCCATCCTTGAAACATACTATGGTTCAGATACCACCAAGTGATGCTGTTGGTGTGAAGTCAGAACCACCCCCCAGTGAGCCTGTAGGTGTGAAGTTAGAACCACCACCATGTGAATTGTTACTGTCTTCAGGTGATAAAAAGTCTGAGTGTAATTCTTGTGAGGATCATCTTAGTGGGGAGGAAGATGCATCTTTGAATGAGAGTGGCAGTGAATCAGATAGTGATGACTTACCAAGTGAAGATGTGACGGAAATAAAGACTGAGGAAGAAGGTGTCGATTACAAAAGTTCAAATGAAGAACTAAAACTAGAATCTCCCAAAAGTGAAAAACAGAGTAATGAGAAGAAATTTCAGTGTTCTTATTGTTCCAAAGAGTTTGACTTGATAACTTGCCTCAATCGTCATGAGAAGTGTCATGTAAATTCAAAAGAAATGTTATCATGTCAGTTTTGTGATAGAAAGTACGCAAACAAAGCTTGCCTTGCAAAACACGAATTACAGCACTCCAATAGCTGTATTTACAGGTGTAAAGAATGTAATGAAACATATGATACAAAGACCGAGTATCGTTCACATAGGACTAAACAGCATGCCAAACAGTGGACTTGTACAATTTGCGACCGTTCCTTCTCAACATCAACTAATCTTAAGAACCACACTAACAGTAAACACCTAGGACAAGTTACGACCCCTTCATATGTGTGTCATATATGCGGTAAATTATTTAAGCAGAAGGGGAACTTGAAGCTGCATGTTGATAGTCGTTGTGGAACAGATCCACAGCATATTTGTAACGTATGTGGTAAATCTTACATGAGTTTTGGCTCCCTTGGAACTCATCAGCTCCTGCACACAGGACAAAAGACCTTCCTGTGTGGCTATTGTGGTAAGAGTTTCCGGCTCAAAGTGGAAATGCAGCGTCACGAGCGATCTCATACGGGAGAGAAGCCATTCGTTTGTACAGTTTGTAACAAAGCATTTGCTCACCGCGAAAGTCTTGTGACACATAACACCTTGCACACGGGGATCAAACCCTATATGTGTGAGGCATGTGGGTACACCTTTTCCTGCATAGGTAACCTTATTAAACATCGCCAGACTCGGAACAGACGCTGTGACCTGGCCAGGAGTGAAAGCAGTGCACCTGACTAGCCTCAAAATTTGTACAAGAAAATGTTTTGGCATGAATGTTAAGACTTCCACTCTACAGAGTCTCCTTATATTTTGTCATGAAAACTGATTCTTTCCCTTTTGTCATGTGTGACAGTTAATAAGCTGCCACCATTACATCCAGGTACAAATATCAGTCATCAGTTGATTGGGCTGCGACATTTTCAGACTATAAACAGCTGCACTAAATCTGTTAGTTGATGGTGTGAATTTTTGGTTGGTCTGGTTTTCTCCAGAATGAATGGTACTAATAAGGCTATTGAGTACAGCCTTTGTATATTGTAAACCAGTATTTTTATTTTGACAAGACTGCAGGGGTAGCGAGCCTACGTCTTACCAAGACACCCCAGTTTCAATTCCTGGCCAGGTCAGGGATTTTTACCTCAATCTGAAGGCTGGTTCAAGGTCCGCTGAGGCTACACGAGAACAGGTGAGGAGTGATTTGACTATGAAATAAGGGCTCTGGTCTAGAAAGCCAAGAATAATGGTCAAGAGGATTGGTTGTGCTGACCATGTCACATCACAATTTGCAGAGTTTTGAGCTGAGCAGTAGTCACTGGATAGGCCAAGACGTATCAGAGTAATACTGTCATGAGATTTGGTTTGGTTAGGGTTTTTTTCTTCTTTCCCTCCCTTCATGCCTTTAATGGTATAGTGCTCGACTCATGATCTCAAGTTTGAATCCCACTGATATTAGGCCAGTTAAAAATCTTGACATTTCATAACGTTGTTGGCATGTTAAAGATCTCTGGTGACACTCTCATTGTCAGTCAACAAAATTAAAATAATAGACATGATATAGGCTTTTTGGAATTGTGCAGTCAATAAAATAAGGTGAAATTCTTCATGTTTTGCAGATAACTTTGCTCTGCATCTTCAGAAGAAAATCTTGACTGTTCATGTAAGAGCTTGAACATCTTGGAACACGACATTATGACCCGACGATGTAGCATGCTCAGTTATTGCTGATTTGTCTGGCTGGTTGAGACGCATATTTTGTTCATGTTCCTTAATACGAGTACCAATGGACCGGCATGTTTGACCAATGTATAATTTGCTGCAGGTATAGGGAATTTTTTTTACACCCCAGGATGTGAAAGTGGGGACAATTATCACTCGCTCTGAAGGAACTTTAAGATGATTCTGAACTGACCATTCTCTCACCTGATAAGGGTAATGTGACGGTGTTCTAGTAAGAAAAAAAACAGACGGCTCTTTAGGACATACCATCTATAGCAAGGCCATCCAGTCATTGCAATCCGAGAGCGCGCCCGCGCCCGCGCCCGGGGAGCACTGGGCAGTCAGACTAGCACTCCTTCCCCTACCACCACTACAGTCTGGCAACGAGGAGATCCGAGACAGACAGACGATGTTCAGACCACGCTGACCAGATACATACGTACAGTTGTGCGGCCGATGGCTTTTCTGGGTTTGTTAACAACATATTTATAGGGCTGTTTTGCCATAACAAATATACCGCATATACAAATCGAAAGGTACTCCGATGTATGGAATATGCAGGAAACAAAATCAAGTGTTAAATAAATAATAAAGTAATGTATTCAAAACTGAAATTTGAACATATCTGAGAGGAAATTTCAACAAAATTTTACCAATATGAGCAGATAGTACAGACCTTGAGTGACTTTTGCTCAGTTGTTTTTACGAGCTTTTAGTTTTGGTGCAAACGACCTTCTCCAAATTGGGTACCATATTTCTGGACACAGCTATTCTTAAACAATTGCACAAGCTTCTATGCTCATCGTTGCACGATGTTTACTTTTGGTAAGCTTAAGAACCGAAAAGAAACTCTCACAAATATACGCTGAGCCAAACATTGACAGAACTTAACACGCATGTTTATACAAAAGGAAATATTTTTCTTGCGGAAAGCCACTGTAAAATTTTTCTAAACTTCGTGACATTAGAAAGCGGTCTTTAAGACGAACATTGCACTTTAGTTCGATCAAGTCTAATTGAAATAGCTGTGGAGCACTGTCTGCACTAAGAGAAAATGGTTGAACAAATCCATCTAACACCGCTTGGAGTTCTGATAATTCTGAAAATCTTTTTTCAAACTCTTCTTGCAATTGGTGAATTACCTGAAAGTACTCATCAAAGTTGACACCTTCTTTCACTGTTTCAAGCAATGGAAAATGTCCTGTGTTCTTGCACACAACTGGTTTTCCCACAAAATCAATTTTCTTTTGAATGCTTGAATTTTTTTCCCACCAAATCGCAGATATTGTGCTTTTCACCCTGAAGCGTAATGTCACTTAAAAATGCTAAGTCCACCACCCACTTAGGATCACGCAAAAGAACTTCAGGCCACCTTTTCATGTCACAAAAGGTATCTATTGCATTCCGCAAGCAAGAAACACGATGAAGCACCTTCGCCTTGCTCAGCCATCTTACTTCTGCGTGGTATGGGATATCTGGATACTCCACTTCGATGCCATCCAGGAACTCTTTGAATTGACGGTGTGTAAGTCCATGGGAGCACAGAAAATTTACCATTCGCACAACTATTCCCATTACGTCTTTAAGCTTGGCGACTTTTGCACAGATTTCCTCCTGGTGTCTCAAGCAATGGATTGCCACCATTAGGGTACTACTGCTCTCAGCCATTTTTAATTTTACATAGCCGAGGAACCCCGTGCGTAGACCACGTAAAGCAGGAGCTCTATCTGTCATTACACTCGTCAACTGCTCCCATTTTAATCTCGTTGACTCAAAAACACCTTCCACAGCTTGGAAAATATCGAAACCGTTAGTGGTATCTTTGAGAGCTACCAAGTCTAGGAAATCCTCGGCGACCTGAAGATCATCATCCACCCCTCGAATAAAAATAACATGCTGAGCTGTGTCCGCAATGTCGGTTGATTCGTCGAGGGCGTTGGTAAAGCATACAAAATTTGTTGCCTTCTCCATTAATTACTGTTCCATATCAATGGCCATATCGTCTATTCCGCGAGCCACAATTTGAGGAGAAAGAGAGGTTTTGTCAAATTTCTCGACTAGCTCCATAAGATAAATACATGCTGCCGCGTCCATTATGCACTCCTTGATTAAACTCCCTTCTGTGAAGGGTTTCCCAGCTTTGGCAATTCGCAGCTAACATTTGTAGCTTGCTTGTATAATGGGTCCACCAACCTCACTCTCGTCAATCTCTTGTCAGACAAAAATACGGCAAGTCACAATTTCAGTGTTCTTCAGATAATTCAATCATTTCTTCATTCCCGTTTGTAAACAAGCATTTTAAAATTAAAACAATAATACTTACAGAATAGTGCTGCTTGAAATTTTCTTTCAATTCTTCCAACTTCGATTGGCGACGGGCGTCTGTCAAATCACCGTAATCATCCCTATGGTTGGCGCTGTAGTGCTGTTATACATTACACTAAACATTTGACATGCCCTTTATAAGCTGTACAGAAAAATGAAATTTCCCATTCTGCTTTAAAGGCTGCTGCTTCACCACTCTTTTTTGTTCAGTCATAACAACTGTCAAAGTGATTTAGTTACACACTGTCAACAAAGCGCATTGGACTAGACTAGCAACTGATGGATCGGCTGCTCACTTCAGCGCGGCGGGCAGACCTCTCGCTCAGCCAGCCAAGCTCCTCCAACCACTACCGAAACTACCTTCCCCCAAAGCGCTTAGAGCACTGGCTTAAAGTGCGGCCAGAGCACTAGCGCTTGAGAAGCGCTGTTTAGATGGCCCTGATCTATAGTAAGCCTACCCACACTAATCACGATCTTCATGCAGTTTCTCACCACCATCCAGCACAAAAACAAGACATTCTCTTGACACTCACCAGAGACAACCACGCAAAGCTCACCGGAAGTTTTTTTTTTTTTGCTTTACGTCACACCGACACAGATAGGTCTTATGACGATGATGGGATAGGAAAGACCTAGGAATGGGAAGGATGCAGCTGTATGTTTTAACAATTAAGTACTAAAATAAGGATGAGATCCTAATTTTATAATTGCTTTTAATGTATTGAATAGGTGGAGATCAAAGTTTGTTCTCCTTTTTGAAAATGGGAAACCATGGGAAACCATCTTCAGGGCTGCCGACAGTGGGATTCGAACCCACTATCTCCCGGATGCAAGTTCACAGCTGCGCACTCCTAACCGCACAGCCAACTTGCTCAGTAAAGAAAGAAGAAGTAAAGGGAAATGCCTACCTGCATTAAATTCACAACACCACATATCAAATTGCCAAGGTCCTCCGCAAGCACAATATAAAAACCTTGTTCAGCACCATCACTAAAATAGCTCACAGTCTAGGTAAATCCAAGGACGAATTGCCCCCACTTTCACATCCTGGGGTGTACAAAATTCCCTGTACTTGCGGCAAGGTATACATTGGCCAAACATGCCGGCCCACTGGTACTCATATCAAGGAACATGAATGAAATATTCGTTTCAACCAGCCAGAAAAATCAGCAATAGCTGAGCATGCCCTATCGTCAGATCGTGATGTCGTGTTCCAAGATGTTCGAGCTCTTACCCACACTAGACACTACAGGTCTAGGATTATACGGGAAGGTGTGGAAATATGTAGAAATCCAAATAATTTCAACAGGGACACTGACTATCAATTGGGTAATACGTGGTTGCCAGCCATTAAGAACTTTACAAAGTAAAAAATTAAATGTATCCTCCCAATTCAATACAAAACATATTCCATCATTAGATGTAGCTAAAGGTAGTTCTCTTCCCTGCACTTTCACTACTGTGATTTCATTTTGGTGTTTTCCAAATGTTACATTCCAGGCTTATGTCAGTGTCACACTTCCATAATGCGTGTACACCTGTCATGCCCTCCCTCCCAGACCAATTCTGATGGTGCTGTCAGCTTCCGCTTCGAATGCTAGCACTGTACCGCATACAGTGAGCTATCTGGTGACGAATGAATGTACTACTTACACTTCTATTATGAATGTCTAAATTCAAATTTTCATTATTGGAAAAGTCTTCCGTGTGGGCAGTTGAAATTTTCTTCTGAAGACGCAGAGCAAAGTTCTCTGCGAAACGTAAGGAATTTCACCTTATTTTCCAAAAAGCCTGTATCATGTCTATAATTACGGTAAAATTAAAATAACTTGGCCATGAGAACTGTCCAGTAGAATTCCATTTTGTTAGCAGCACAATCTGAATGTTGGAATTCATAGACAGGTCGACTAGATGGAACCACTCCAGAAAGTCTGCAGCTTGGTATTTAAGGCCATGCAATTGTTATTTATTAATGGTAAGGTTTGCTGTACTGCTTTCTTCCTCAGCCAGAGTTTCCGTGTGATAGTGTTACTAATTTATTACTTTCCCTCTATATTCTGATTTGTTGCATAACTTATTCCCCACCAGCAGTGTGGGTCTCAGCCCATAAGTGGCCACGGTTGGTCTGTGGTCCAACAGCTCTGCACTCCGAACGGCCAACCGAGCAGAAGAGCGGTGGCAACGGCTCTACGCCTCTGCATTCGGGAGACGGGAAAGGGCTGGATGTTATGGCTGGCCCCAACCGTTGGCTGTACTGAGAATGGTTTTAAGGCTGCCAACCCTCTCACCTCCTCCGCACATCTTCCTCACCGTAACAAATCTTCTGGCTTGAGAGACGGCGTCACTGTCTAAGAGGCCCGCCTTTCCCTTCAAGGGAGGAATGAATATGTTTTAGTAGTAGTAGTAGTAGTAAGACTGAGATTAGGCCTACGATTTTCACTAAGGGCGAAACCATTACAGCTAACTGGAAGAGATACCAGGCTTTACATATACCTTATAATAATCATCCTGTTGCAAAAGATGACCTACCGGGGATGATTTGCAAGATCTTTGAGGGGAGAACAAAACCACCTTGCCAAGGCATAGACATAACAGATAAACACAACATAGAGAGTATTGTGGAGTGTGTTTGTTCACACCCTATTTTCTAGTGCATAAATCTTTAGCTGATCTCAGTAATGTTCTTGTCTTTTCACATTAAACTTTTCAGCTTGATTTCTTCTTCTTCTCTTTTTTTCTTCAACAAATTTGTGAATCATTTATAACCTGCTGGCAAACTTAATTTGTTGATGAAGAAGAAAATGGAAAATGAGAGAAGTTTGTTTCCTATGCATATGAAAGGCTGAGTGCAACAGTGGTCTAACCCTGTTTTTAAAAAAAACTGAGATATTTTACAGCAAAGTTGACAAAGCCAGTTTTTCATATTTTACTATTACATCCATTTAATTTCCATCAGTACTTAGTCTGAACCATGGTAATCTTCTATACATTAAACAAACTGTCATAAGATGAAATGTAAAGGCTAAAATTAAATAAACATAAGTACTTGACACATAATGGTAATGGTTAGACCACTGTTGCACAAAACTGTAACACTGGATGTCAGATAAACATTTTCTACTTCAGAACATAACATTAAAAATACCTTTCAGAAAAGTACTTATATTAACTACTCTTGCATTACTGGTACTTCAAAGTATCATAACATGTAAAAGGAAATTTTAGAAATGGAATTAGTTAAAAAAGAGATTTTGATGAAACATAACCAGGTGTATCAAAGCCATCATCTTCATGACTGTGTCAGACTATTTATTATTTTGAGAAATAAGATTTACAAAAAGAAAACACTGTGATTATACATAATCAGAATCAGATATATCAAAGCCATCATCTTCATGGTCTCAGAATATTTTGAGAAATAGGTTTCAAAAAAGGAAACATAGTGAATACTTAAACATAATCAAGTAGGTGTATATCCATGCCAGCACCTTCATGACTGTGTTGGACTATTTGAGAAATAAGATTTACAAAAAGAAAACATTGTGACTATACATGATCAGATATATCAAAGCCATCATCTTCATAGTCATCTCAGAATATTTGAGAAATAGGTTTCATAAAAGAAAACTTTTTGAATACTTAAACATAATCAGGTATATCAATGCCAGCACCTTCATGACTGTGTCCGACTATTTGAGAAATAAGATTTACAAAAAGAAAACATTGTGATTATATACTGACTGAGCAAATGTCATGGGATAGCGGAGCACTGATGCGCAGATGTGTTGTCTGCGCACCACACGCCCCCTGTGCCAGCGGCAGTTGTATAGGAGACCTTGTAAGCAGTGGCTGTGCATGTGACAGGTGTAACATGGAACGTTGTCGTGAGCTGACACCGTTCGAACAGGGTATGGTGGTCGGTGCCCGACGGATGGGAAGTGCGATTTTGGAAGTGGTGCGGGAATTCGGCTTCACACGATCAACCGTGTCCAGGGTGTATAGTGAATGGTTGAGTGAGGGTGTCACCGCCCACAACAGACGAAGGACCGGCCGTGCAGCCACCCTCAATGACCGTGACCGGCGACATCTGAGACGGATTGTCAATAGTGACAGACGGGCAACCGTGCAACAAATCACGGTTCAATTCAATACAGGCCATGCTAGACACGTCTCCCAGTGGACAACCCGTAGGAACATGGGTTCTATGGGGTAAGGGAGCCGGCGCCGCACACGGGTGCCACTGTTAACCCAACGTTGTCGGGCACAACGACGCGCATTTATCGCCAGTCACTAGGGATGAACACTGGAACAATGGCGTAACCTGATATGGTCGGACAAATCACGATTTCTACTGCACCATGCCGATGGGAGGCACCGTGTATGGCGCAGACCACATGAAGCAATGGATCCCGCCTGCCTCGAAGGTGTGGTCCAGGGCGCTGGTGTCTCTGTTATGGTCTAGGGTGCATTTTCCTGGTATGAAATGGGCCCCCTAGTTGTTCTGGAAGAGACTTTGAATGGTACACGGTATGTTGAGCTGCTCGGAGACCATCTCCACCCAATTTTGGCCTTCCAGCGCCCGGACGGTTCTGCGGTGTTTCAAGATAATAACGTGCCACCACATCTCTCCCATGTCGCCTGGGAATGGTTCCAGGAACACGCAGCGGAGGTCCAATGACTGCCATGACCCCCCAGGAGCCCCGATATGAACCCTATCGAGCATATCTGGGATGTCCTGGAACACAGGATCCATGGATCCTGCACCCACGAACAGACTAGCATTGGCGGCCGCTCTGCAAACGATTTGGTGTCAGCTGCGTCCAGAGGACTACCAGGGACTTGTCGACTCACTTTCACGGCGTCTCACTGCAGTTCGCAGGGCCAGGGGAGGCTCTACACGCTATTAGGTGACTATCCCATGACATTTGCTAAGTCAGTGTACATAATCAGATATATCAAAGCCATCATCTTCGTGGTCATGTCAGAATATTTGAGAAATAGGTTTCAAAACAGAAAACATTATGGATACTTAAACATAATAAGATATATTAAAGCCATCATCTTCATGATCATGTCCTTCCTGAACAGCATCAGAAGTTAGACCATTGAAGAAAGCATGATGTATGGGTGGCACATATTTTAGCAGCTCTTTAATATCTTTCATTTTACTGGCTTTGATTGGCCTTGGAGTTTTGTGCTTTACAGGGAGCATAATGGTAGCAAGATTAAAAGTGTGTTTCTACGTATTTGCCCCTTAGTACCATTTACTGAACTGTAACTCTCTAGTTATGACTGTAAATGTTTATAAAAGTATTTCAGTGGGTGCTACTTTAGTAAATTAACTGCAGCTTTATCTTCTTCAGAAAACTTTCTATTACATATCTTATCCACTAGTGGTTGTGCTGAAACAAAGTCATGCTGCTTCATTTCTTTTACCTTGAATGGGTGTTTAAGTCTTGATTGCGAGATTACACTGACCCATTCTGAAGGAGTAAATACACACTTATGTACCTTTTATCTTTTTTCAATAAGAGCAAAGTGTCTGTCACAGGGTAAATAGCTGTGGCCAGAGACAAGATATTTATGCTCCACAGATTCAACGAAAAGTTTGTGAATAATATGTAGCCAAAATAAAACAACGTTAATGTTCTTGTTCTGACCAAAGCAGTTGTCCGAATATGCAACTAATGTTTTAATACCCTGTGGGTATTCATCACAAAATTCCCCCAAACAAGTAATTATCTCATCTGCACCCCTTCCTGCATAATTTTCAGGCCACACATACATATACACTACTTTACTTGTGCAGTCATGTATACAAAAGTTATATGTCCATAACCGATGCTTATAAAATACTTCATTAGTGTGAAGATGAGGGGTCGGTAGTGCTTGTTGCATATAAAATGTAATAACCTTCATATCATTGACTTCTTTTGACTTTTTAATGTCATCCTCAAGATTTTCATAGACCTGTGTAGCCTTTCTTTGGTGCAGTTCTAAATCTACTTTTAATGTCATTCTACCTTCCTCCTCATCTGCACACTCTAGCTTAGCATTTAACACATCACATGTCTAGATATATTTAACCCCTCTTGAAGATATCTTCTGTGAGGAATCACTTTCACTGACTAATAAGTTGCACATGTAGTGTTGGACTCAATATGTTCCTGAACATATTTTTCTTGGTTTTCAGTAGTTTTATTAGGCCTACTGTTGTGTTTTCCCCTACCATCATGTTTGGGAGTTCCTTCCACTTGTCTTGTGGAAACACGACAACTCAGTCTACCATCACTTATTCCCAGTAACGAAATGAAGGCTTCTTTACAAATTTGCCTATCACAACCCTGAACACAAACAAAATATTCTCGAGAAAATTGACGTCTGCTGTTTACTTTATTTTCACCATGACGTTTGTTTACATTACTCACTTTTACACTACCACTTATAAATGCATTTTTTAGAGCGAAATCTCCTAGTCTCCAAAACCTTTCATAGCACTTATTTACACAGTTGCATGGTGGACCTTGTTGTCTCTTGGCAACTGCCTTTCCCGTACGACCGACATATTGTTCTCCAGTGTTGCTTTTTTCTTCCTCATATTTCTAGCCCACATTTCTTTGTTTCTTGTCCTCTTTCGACTTCTTGTACCGTCCTTTTCTATTGAATTTTTGTCAGAACTATCACTTACATCACAGACAACACTAACACCGTCAGCCATTTTGTTTGTTTGTGCACGTGACCTCATATACCAATTCTGATAGGCAGAAGTGGCTTAGACCACAGTTGCACTAAATATTCATTGCTTTCTTTTGAGAGCAAAAAATAACATAGCTGCCAACAAAAGAAAAACGACTTTATTCAGTATATATCGATTCTACTATGTAGTTCAAAGCTAATAATAACAGATGGCGCAGTTAACTCAATTTCGACATTGAGGAGGGTTAGACCACTGTTGTTTCATATGTTAGGTATAGTGGAGAGATATACAAATTTATAATAATTTTGATCTCTTTGTACAGAGACTATTTAGAAATATATACTGTATATATGTGTGTGAGCCACTTCTCTAAAAATTTCCCACAAGAAACAAACAATTGCATTTTTGGAAAAATTTTGCCAATGAAGGAAAATTCTTCCCTATTACTGGTGTTATCTGAAATACACTCACCGGCAAAAAGAGTGAAACACTATATATTCAGACATAATTTAATGTTAGTCCATTTGAAACCTGGTAAAAATCAAATATTATGACATTATAACAATATGGCAATGTAACATAAGTTAATTAGCCCATTTAAGAAGCTTTAGTGCAATAATTGATAAAGATTATTCATCATGATATTCACAACACCAACATTGCTGTTTCCTGCCGTAGAACAAGAGTACCACAAACAGCTGTCTTAAGATTTATTGCTGTGAACTGCATATTTTTGTGGCCATTACGGCTTGTCTACAACAGTTAGTTCTGCTTCTAATTCAGGTCATAATGGCTCTTTCACCTGAAAACACAGCAAGAGCCATATATTAGTGGAGGATAGTATACGCTATATAGCAGACGTTATAGGCACATCTTGTTCTAATGTGTACAGAACTGTTAAAAGGGACAGAGAGGACAATATCTACACCATGAGGCCTGGTTCTGGTCATAGAAGAAGCACTACTGAACACGATGATCGCTTTCTCATAACGCAAGTTCTTTGTGATCGACACAACAGCTGTGGAGGCCAGAAATCGTTTGCAGCAAGTATAGGGCACGAATATCAGCGAAAGAATAGTAAGGAGGAGGTTGTATGAAGCGGATTTAAAGTCCAAGAAGCCTGTCGCAGGACCTCTGCTTACACATGAGCACCATGCCTCTCGGATGCAATTTGCCAGCACCCATCGAAACTGGACTGTGGAGCTCAGTGCTGTTTACAGATTAATCCAGATTCTCTTTGAGGCTACCGGATGGAAGGGGAGTATGGAGAAGGTCCAGGGAATGTTATTCACTCTGTACTTTCTCTGCAAGGATACCATTCAGTGGAGGCTCTGTGATAGTCTGGGCTGGGACTACAACTGATGCACGCACAGAACTTGTGTTCATTAGGAATGGAAGTCTGAAATACCACTGATACATCAAGGAGATTTTAGTGGATCACGTGGTGCCTTTTGCACCTATCACTGGTGAATACTTTATCGTGACGCACGACAGTGCTTGCCCACACGTTGCCGTTTATGTACATGAGTACCTGGATGAAGTCGGAATTGTGTGCATGGTGTAGCCTGCCCGTAGTCCCGACCTAAACCCGATAGAGCATGTCTGGGATATGATTCGGAGACGTGCTAGAAGTCGTTCCCCTGACACACAGGTTCAACTTCAGACTGCGCTCCAGGCAGAATGGGAGCTCTTACCACAAGATAACATTTGAGATTGCATCCTGAGCATGCCTGATCGAATCACAGTTGTAACTGCAGATGTGGTAATACCCGTTACTGAGGCAATGGAAATGTGTTGAAAACCTGTGGACAAATAGACTGCATACGAAACGGTGCAGAGCTCCAAGTTTCGACATTTCCAAATTCGTGTTGATGGACAGTTGTGATTTTTATGATCAATAATCTTCAACAAGTACAACACTAAACTTCTCAAATGGGCTAATTAACTTATAATACATTGCTATATTGTTGTAATGCCAAAATATTTTCTTTTTATCAGGTTTCAAATGGACTAACATTAAATTTTGTCTGATATATGCAGAGTTTTGTTTTTTCTGGCCAGTGAATATATAATGCTTCAAATTATTATTTATTTGAAACAATATGACTAGTCCAATGTCTTTCTTGCAAGAATAAACCAATATTTCTCATTTCTATCAAGAATAAACTGGTTTTCATATACTTCTTCTGTTTTCTGAATTACTGTATCTCCATTACTTATTTCAGTTATGATAGTTTCAAACATGATTTTGTCAACTGATATAATTCAAATTTTGATATCCATTCATTAATAATGTTATATAACGTTTATTGATTTTACATCCCACTAACTACTTTTATGTTTTTTACATCAAAAATTAATTTCTCAGAAGGGAATCATAACTTAATTTAATTGATTGTAAGTATTTAAGTATTCAAGCTCTTTAGGCATCTTCAGTCATGAAATTACCTGCATTTTGCCTTCGTGTGCCAGCAGTCTCATCAGTTGGATTGCTCCACCTTTCCAAGATGTTGGAAGCTATTGCACCATTGAGACACCACTACAAGCTGGTAATTCCATGATTAAAAATGCATAAAGTGCTTGTATACTTTACATTTACAGTTCTCAGAGACACTCAGGTACCAGAATTTTGTCCTGGAGAAGTTCTTTTGCATACCAATAAATCTACCAACATGTGGCTGATGTATTTGAGCACCTTCTAATACCACCGGAATGAGCCTGGATCAATCCTGCCAGCTCTATTGTCTAAGCTAGTCAGCCTGGCGGTACTCATTGTCTGGCATAAGCTAATTAGTCATAAGTTTTGGTGTAATGCCTTGACTTCGAATAAATACTAGGCTGGTTGGTTTGAAAACAATATATTGTGATCACAAAGAGACTTTCAGAGCATTGAATATTAAGGCATAACATTTCCCAAACAATCACACAGATGGTGTAACTGTTAGATGCAATTCTACTTTTAATATGATATTAATTTGAAGGTACAAATTGCTATTATTTTTATATTTTATTTGCTCACAAGATGTTCAATTTCCATGAATACTGACAAATGATATTAAAAATAACAATATATATATAATTATTTTAGTTATCATCACCATCATCAGTTTTCCACTCCAGTTGCCCGGGTGTGGTTTACGAGCACTCTCCACTTCTGTCTGTCCATGTACCACTCTTCTCTCAAGACGACATCCCAGCTGATTAGTGTTGGCTACTGAATGAATGATTCGAAGCAGTGTATCGATTCATTCAAGTGTCCGAGTGAATCGATTCACAGGAACGGCGAGCTCACGGCACACGATTCAGCTTACTCCCAGCGGACTGTGCAGTGGCGCACTTACTGGACGTTGACGGGGAGCCGAGCTTCCGCTGCAGCGAGACATTGAATCATGGCACATCGAAAGAATCGTGAACGAGCGCGGCTCAGTGAGACACGAGATACACACGGCTCCTTATCGGCTCACTGGACACTGACGGGTGGCGGAGAGCCGAGCTTCCGCTGCATCGAGACATACAGTGAATCATGGCACACCGAAAGAATCATGAACGAGCGCGGCTCAGTGAGACACAAGATACACACGGCTCCTTATCGGCTCACTGGGCAGTGGACACTGGCGGAGAGCCGGGCTTCCTCTGAAGCAATACATACAGAGCCATGGTACACAGAAAGAATCGTACGCTAAATGGACTCCCAAGCTCAGCTCATTTGAAAATAATACCCACTTGCATTCACTGTCGTCTTCTTACAGGGAGGTTTAAATACTAGATGGATTTATTTTCAGTGTTAAAAAGGTAGTCAAAACATAATTCTAAAGTAGCTAGTAAGTAGGTAGGCTATTAGGTTATACTATTTATTAGTTTAATGAATCTTAGTATTATAACTTAGTTGACATTTGACAATTAATTAAACTCGACTCTAGCCTGCCCTATGACTATGCTAGGGGCTTTACGTCGCACCGACACAGATAGGTCTTATGGCGACGATGGGATAGGAAGGGCCTAGGAGTTGTTGGAAGGAAGCGGCCGTGGCCTTAATTAAGGTACAGCCCCAGCATTTGCCTGGTATGAAAATGGGAAACCACGGAAAACCATCTTCAGGGCTGCCGATAGTGGGATTCGAACCTACTATCTCCCGGATGCAAGCTCACAGCCACGCGCCTATGACTATGAGTCATGCTCATGACTACTCAAAAGTACCTGTTTTATATTGGGAAGAACGGCTCAGTATTGTCTCAGTTCGTATGTCACATCGTTGCACAAGCCTTCAATAATATGTGGACAGTAAGTGAGCCGACTGACGCAATAACTTAACCAACAGTATGTTGAATCAGAAAACCAGTGGGCTACTGTACATTTCGGGTAGACGATTTAAAAAAAATCCTCTGCTGATAGAAAAGTACAGTACATATTTTCAAAAATGACTTAGCGAGTTGGACGTGCGGTTAGTATCGCGTAGCTATGCGCTTGCATTCGGGGGATGGTGGGTTCGAATCCCAGCGTCGGCAGCCGTTAAGATGGTTTTCCGTAGTTTCTCCATTTTCATACCAGGAAATGCTGGGACTGTACCTTAATTAAGGCCATGGCTGCTACCTTCCTAATCCAAGACTTTTCCCATCCTACGTCGCCGGAAACCTTCGATGTATTAGAGCGACTAGCATTTTTTTTTCTAATGAAGGTGTCAAAACTTTGTCATTAGTCCCCAACTGTATTCCTGAATAGGTAGGCCGATACACGACTTTTCGCTCAGTCTGGCAACCCTGCTTCAGGCCTGCATCCATCGAGCGTGTTCAAGTCCCACACGTGACCAGTGCCGGAGCTGCTATTGGTTTGAACTTCTACAGATTGCTATTGGTGGAAACTTCTGAAGGGATTCCCCGTGCTTCGAAATTGATACTGTTTACTCGCATTCAGTACTAAGACAGTTCATGAATGTCAGTGAGAGTGAAGTATCTTTCCGCCTGTGAGTGTCGTAAGTGTATCATGGCAAATTTAAGAAGTCCGGTGTGGGATTATTTCGTACGATCAGGGAACGATAAAGTAAAGTGCAATGTTTGTTCGTCAATACTTTCGATTAAAGGCTCGTCTACTACTAATATGAACAGACATTTGCGGCTCAAACATCCTGCTATAAATCCAAATGAAAGTCGTTTAAAGCCACTAAATGGAGCTGGAGATGATCCTGAACGACTTCCTGGAACCGAGTGTATTGTGGCTTCTACGTCAGCTGCCAGTTCAGTTGCTCCAACTCAACAAGAGCGTGTTGTGGCTTCAACCTCTACACTGAACCAACACAGACCAAAATTACCAGGTATGCAACAAAACCTGTCAATTCACACAAACGTAAAGAAATTGATGTGCAAATATTAAAAGTAATAGTTAAAGAATACCTTCCATTCAGCTTAGTTGAGGGAAGAGAATTCAGAGAATTATTCAATATGATAATTCCAAATTATGAACTTCCTAGCAGAAAAACCCTTTCTCATTCCATGCTAAATGCCATGTATGATGAAACAGGTGATAAAATCCGGTCCACTCTCTCAGAGGAAGCCTCATGTATTTGTATAACCACAGATGGATGGACATCCGTAAAGAATGAAAACTATCTCGCCATCACAGTACATTTTATAGATGAACACTGCATTCTGCAGTCTTTCTTACTGTCGTGCAGTAAATTTTGTGGGAATCATTCTTCAGAGAACATAGCATCTGAACTCAAGAGAATCGTGACAGAATGGGGTATAAGCGAAAAAATTGCTGCATGTGTGACCGATAATGCAAGCAATATGGTCAAGGCCGTGCGTATGTGTCAGTGGGGGCATGTACCATGCTTTGCACATTCCCTTAATTTAATTGTACAATCAAGCCTTGAAACAATTGTGGAAACACGGAACAAAGTGAAAGCAATCGTTGAATTTTTTCATCGAAGCTCACAGGCTACGGATAGACTCAACGTCATGCAAAGGCAAATGGAGCAGCCCATTTTAAAACTGAAGCAAGATTGTCCCACAAGGTGGAATTCCACATTTGATATGCTTAGCAGATTTCTAAAAATAAAAGAACCCCTTCAAAGCACACTAGCCATAGTGAAACCTGATTTACTTGAGAAAACCACAGAGGAGGATTGGTATGTAATAGAAAAATCCTGTGAGATATTACAGTGCTTTGAAGAAGTCACCAAGGAGATAAGCAGTGAAAAAAATGTCACCTTATCGAAAATAGGCTTGTTAATATTTGGTTTGTTGGAACACTGCAATGCATTTCAAAAGAAGCAGTTTAAAAGTGAAAAGTTGACAGCCATGGTTACAATGCTTACCTCTGAAGTAAAATCGAAATTGCATGGTAAATACGCTAGTTTGAAACTTTTGTGGGAAGCAACATTCCTTGATCCACGATTCAAGCAGTATGGATTTCAATCACAGGGCGATATCTACAAAGAAACCAAAGATGCTATAATTTATGAAAGCTCCACAATAGAACTTCTAGGAAATACGGAGCACCAGATTCAAGTTACGAAACCACCAAGCGAGGCTTCCACTTCTAGCTGCTCAACTTCTGTCTGGAAAACATTTGATACAATTGTCGAAACAGTACTTCAGAAGGATGACAGAAAAGCGGCAAGCACTATCGAGGTTGATAAATATTTGCAGATGCCATTACTTCCAAGACTGGAGGATCCACTTAAATGGTGGCAGGAACACAAACCTCTCTTCCCTAGACTCTTCCAGATTATGAAACGGAGATTATGCATAATGGCCACTTCTGTTCCATGTGAGCGTGTGTTCTCTAAAGAGGGACAGATCATAACGGAGAGACGCAGTCGTCTAACCAGTGAAAAAGTGTCCAAGATTATGTTTTTAAATGTCAATCTGAAATGATGCCTGAAGTTCTGAGAAATGTGAATGAACAACTACAAGTTAGTGTAGCGTATAATATTTGAGTTGTGTATATTATTATTGTGTCATTTTCGTACTGTAACTTCATAAGCATACGGTATATTGATGTACAGAACAGACAACTTTTTAATGCATTTTATTTGTTTAACTTGTTTATATTTAATATGTAGGCTACTTATTATGACCACAGGTAATTTTACATCTAATTCTGTATATATAATACAGCTGTAACTTTCAGAGAACTGTAGAAAACCATAAGTTAGTGTTTACAATTTGAGCTATGACAATTATTATTATTATTATTATTATTATTATTATTATTATTAACAACAACTGCGTGAGTTTTTTACTGTAATATTACAATATAGTACTGCACAACTACCTATTTTTTCCTGCATTTCTTTTTTTTTTATCTTACTTGTTTTGTACTTACCGTGAATACAATAAAATTTGCAAGTTCCTTGAAATCATATAAGAAACGACTAGGCAAGCAATTGATAGGGAATCTCCCACCTGGGTGACGGCTCTAAATGCAGATCATTGATTATTGTGTGTACAGATGTTTTTTTATTTAATTAAGTTGTCACTGTGGGGGAAAGGCCTTGTAACATCAACACTCAATATGAAGAGCAACCTGAACCTCAAAGCTAGACGACGCACAAGAAAGGAGTTCATAGTATGAAGACCAGATGGCAGCAGCGAGCAGTGAGCACTCAATGCTGTTGCTGCCGTCTTACCAGTACATACTACGCAGATGCAGTAGGAGCGGTGAATCTAATGTACCGTGAATCGGATCACTGTATCGATTCAGTAACGTGAACGGAATCAAATGAATCGATTCAGTAAAATGAATCGAATGTCCCATCACTACAGCTGATTCCTCTTGTTCCTATGTCCTCTTTCACTTGGTCCAGCCACCTCTTCCTAGGTCTTCCTACCGGTCGTTTTCCGGCCACGACTGTGTGTAGCCATTGTTTTGCTGTCCTTCCATCGTCCATTCGTTTGACATGGCCAAACCATTTCAAACGGGCCCTTGTCACTTTTTCATTCAGGGATGGGTACACACCAGCTTGCTCCCTTATTCTTTCATTCCTTACCCTGTCCCTTTTTGTCTTCTGTACCATAGTTCGTAGGAACTTCATTTCTGCGGCTTGTAGTTTGCTGTCCACTTGTTGGGTTGTTGTGCAGGTTTCTAGGCCATATGTTATTATGGGGGTGAAGTATGATTGGAATAGAATCTGCTTTGATCTTAAGGGAACTTGTTCGTTCCAGAGGAGGTTCCGAACTTGATGGTAAAACTGAGCTGATTTTTGAATGCTGTTGTTAATCTCATGCTATATTCTGTAATCACTTGAAATGATGCACCCAAGATATTTATATTGGTCTACTGTTTCCAGTTGTGTACCTTCCAGCATTATTTTTCCTTTCTTCTTCTGCCTGTTGACAGACATAGTAACAGTTTTCGATTTATTTATTGTTAATCCGTGTGCTTTCAAATGTTCATTCCAGGTGTTCAGCCTCTCTTGGACTTCCTTCTCTGTATTTCCCCAAATTACTACATCATCTGCAAATGCAAATGCATTGATGTCCATATTGTTCTTCTGCTTAATTTCTTTCATGACTTCATCCATGACAGTGATAAAAAGTAATGGTGAAAGGGTACTGCCTTGTTGGACTCCTTTAGTGGTTTGGAACCAATCAGAATTACCGTTTCCTATCTGTACGCAACTGCAGCAGTTATAATAGTTATAATTTTGCACTTACTAGTTTTGATCTAGTATGTTAGTAGTCAGTACTATTCCTTAACATTCAGAAATGCCACTTTTGGTGGTAGTTAAGGCTTTAATTTACCTTTGTATACTATGACCTGCATCTGTGGGTGATGGAAACAAAACTTTAATAATCTCAATCCACAAGATGGTTGTAGTTGTACTTCACCTTCAAGCAATAATGACCACCACCTCTTCTCAAACCATGCGAGTTAGATGCATGATATATGCTTCATAGCTATATGCTTCCATTCAGGGGATGGCAGGTTCAAACCCCATCATCAGCAGTTCTGAAGATGCTTTTCCTTGGTTTCCCATTTTCACACTAAGTAAATGCAAGAGCTGAAACTTAAATAAGGCCATGGCTGATACTTTTCAAGTCATATCATAACTGAAAACTTATCAGAGTTGTTGCGATGTTAAACCTTTAGCTCTCTCCCAGAGAATTTCACCTTGAGAAGATTAGTTGGCGACCATGGGGCCTCTAGCTGAGTCTGGCATTGCTTCCACTTATAACAGGATCTTCAATTTCATTTTCCCTGTCTTAACCTCCATTGGTCAACTCTTGTACACATGCTGGTATATCACCTGGGCAATGCTCAGACATGGAAACAGAGAATCGTTGGCCAAGGTGGACTGTGTATTATCTCTGGAAGAAAAGAGTGGCTGCTTGTAAGATTAGCAGCCATGTGTTGGGAAGCAGCACCAAGTTTCAGAACCGTAGCCATATGGGGGCCACATGGCAGTCGGCAGACTACTGCCATCCTGGGAGCATCATCCATCATACAAGCTGGATTTTGCCCCTAGGAACTGCACAATGAAAGAAACCATACGAGTAAGATGATGATGATGATGATGATGATGGTGCTTGTTGTTTAAAGGCGCCTAACATCTATATCTTTGGCCCCTAATGGTACGAAATGAGATGAAATGCAATGACAATTTAAAATTCCAAAATTCAACAACTGACCAGAATTCAAAACTTGATGATGAAGAATGAATATGAATTAAAAATAATCAGCAGATCCAACTCACAATACTGAAAGTCAAAAATAATTCCACAATGAATGCAATAACTAGAATTCAAAAAGACAACACTGAACAATGATTTTGAACTTAAAACAATCAATGGATTTGATCTGGAATGCCTCACCTTCACAGAAACTAACTTTAAATGATGGTATATACTGATCAAGGGGCTGTTTCCAAGGCACAATCCTGAATCGATGATGCTTCAAAATCCAGGTCAACGGCCCCTCATAATGGTACTTATCGCTAGTAAAGTAGAAATATGGTATTTCTCATGTAGCGGTACTAATCCCAAGTAACATAGACTCATGGTGTTCCTCACATTGTGGTACTACTCACAGGTAATGCAGACCTATGGTGTTTCTTTTTTTTTTTTTTTTTACAAATTACTTTACGTCGCACCGACACGGAGAGGTCTTATGGCGACGATAGAAGATTATACAGTTTCTGCTGGAAAATGATGCAGAATATGGAGACTTGCTGCTGTACAGCCATGTAAAGTGGCTGAGTGCAGGGAAGTGCCTTCAACGTTTCTTCGCAATTCGCAAGGAAATCCCCGAATTTCTTAATAAGTTTGTCTCGTCAGATACCTCAGAACAAGAAGAGAAAAGTCAAAGCCCGGAGCTTTTAAAGCAGTTAGCTTTCCTAACAGACATGACAAATCACCTTAACACCTTCAACCTGAATATTCAAGGAAGAAACCATGAGGTGTCAAGTATGGTAGGAACTGTTAATGGATTTCGAAACAAATTGAAAATTTTAAAACGTTCTTTAAAAATGAATTGACTCATTTCTCCTGCTGTCTACAATTAGCGGCGGAGAAGGACCAAGAAATCATACATTTTTCAGATTTCCGTTCACACATTCAAGAGATCATTGAAGAATTCAACACACGATTCAAGGAAACTGAAATTCTGAAAAGCAGTACATAACTTTACGTGAATCCTCTTGGTGCTGCAATCGAGGAACAAGAACCACAACTACAACTTGAGCTGTGCGATCTATAAGCCGATACGTTCCTACAGACAAGACAAGAAAAGGGATCACATTTATTAAAACTGCTACCCAGCGAAAAATACCCAAAGTTAAGACAATTTGGACTAAAAATGACTGCAATGTTTGGGAGCATGTACATATGTGAAAGTTTTTTTGTTTTTTTTTCATCTATGAAATTCATTAAAAATCAATGCAGAAGTCGACTTTCAGATTCTTCCTTGCTGCATCTTTTGAGATTAGCAACAACAGAGCTGGAGGTAGATATTCCTTTATTGGTAGATGGGGCTGATCGACCACACTACTCCCACTAAATTCGTTGTTAAGTTTTGTTTTGACTACATCAGCCCAGTCCAACGCGGCGCCATGGCGCCCGAGGTACCCTTTTATGGCGCCCTTCGCAATTAATTTCCAAATTAAATGTTACTTAGTATTTGAAAACAATACTTTTGCATTTCAATAAATATTCTTACTTTTCTCTTAAAAATACCTTCCTCAAAGTCAGGATATTTGTTCTATCCGTACCTCAAAATATACAAAGAGCTCTGAGTAAGCCATAAATGTGATCTAGGCCTAAGTGAAGAGATAGAAGAAAGGTTCAGAAAGAGAGCTATTCGACATGCAAGTAGTTGCGACAAAGGGAAATCCTCCACAAACCTCTCACCGTGGGGGGGATAGCGCCAGGTATAAGGCCCTCTCTACTCATGGAGCCAAATATAGCCGCATATTTATTCTGCCAAACAGAACCGCTTCCTTATGATTCACTTGATTCCAATGCCATAAACTACCTACCATGACAGAGTTTCACCGGGACGACAATGGGACACCCTATTTGCCCACAAAGTAACTCTAATCCGAACAAAGCTGTGCCGTAAACATAGAACAAATGATTTATGAAAATATTGCAATTTGAATGTTCCCAGTTCCTAGCTTTCAGGCGAACATTCAGTATTTCTTGTGAGCTTATGCATGGCTTATGGAATACGTTTTGAGTGCCTTGTGCTGTGATAAGTTGTAAATTCAACATGTTTCGTGTGCTTTTTTTTCATTACTATTCAAACTTTAAATTATTCAGTTTATAATCAGTTATATTTCATTAAATATAACACTACTTAACATGGCTAAAAGGTAAAGAAATTATAACTTTAACAGTGAATGGGAGGACCAGTATTGCTTTACTGAAAACAAAGGAAAGTCTGTGTGTTTATTGTGTAACGTTAGCGTGTCTGTTCCTAAAAGAAGTAATGTACAGCAACATTTCTTGACTAATCACAAAAAATTTGACAGTGAATTTCCTGTTAATTCTGAACCAAGAAGACACAAAGTGAAAGACATAAAATCTAAATTAGCATTGCAACAATGTGCGTTTAAGTCAATTCAGCAAACGCGTAACGTGACAATAGCTTCTTACAACGTTTGTTACGTCCTAGCTAAAAGGAAAAAAAGCTTTCAGTGATGGGGAAGTAGTGAAAGAAGCTATGCTAAATGCTGCTGAATCTCTCTTCGAATCTCACAAAGATAAATCTGAATTGATATCTTCAATCAATAGACTTCAGTTGTCTCACCAAACTGTTGCTAGGCGGGTTGAACAGATTTTTAATATTATGGATACTCAATTACATCAAGATTTGAAGTCGTGTGAACATTTTTCACTCCAGTTTGATGAAAGTGCTGATATGTCTGACACTGCTGAGTTGTGTGTATTTTACAGTAAAGGAAGAATTTGTCAAGCTATTGCCACTTCATGGACGTATGGGGGGAGAAGACATATTTAATGCTTTCGTTAAATTCACCAAAGAGAGTAACTTACCACTGTCAAAGCTTGTCGCTATAACAACAGATGGGGCACCGTCTATGACTGGTAGAAATAATGGATTTCTTTCCCTTTGCACTAAGGATGAATCATTTCCAAAATTTCTTTCTTATCATTGTATTATTCACCAAGAAGCTTTATGCATAAAGGTTTTAAAGTTCGATCATGTCATGAAAATTGTAACTCATGTCGTGAATTATATAAGATCGCCATCTACTCGTCATTGATTGTTCAGAAATATTTTTAAGTATGTTAGATTCGGAGTATGGTGACGTCATCCTTCATGCAGACGTAAGGTGGCTTAGTAGGGAGAAAACACTCGAACGGTTTTGCTGCCTGTTGGATGAGATACGGGACTTTATGAAATCATTTCCTGGGAAATATTATCATGAACTTGATGATATATCTTGGCTAATCGAATTATCATTCTTAGCAGATGATCAACTCAAAATTAAATGAGTTAAATCTTGAATTGCAAGGGAAAGATCATAATATTTCAGGTATGACAAGTATTGTCAATGCATTTGGAAAGAAACTTAAAGTATGGATTGTCCATTTAAATATAAATTCCCTTTCACATTTTCCAAATTTGAAATCTATGGCAGATACAGTAAATGGCGGCAAGCGTGATTTTTCATCTCTTGCTAAACATCTTGATACTCTTGGGTCCGAATTTGGTAGCAGATTTAGCCAGTTTACAATGCTTGAACCAGTGATCATGTTTGTCAATAATCCCTTCGCTTCTGTTGATGTTTGTGAGCTTGGAGGGAGGGTGTGTGAAATATTGGAAAATTATAATGAAGAATTAGAAATGGAAATTTTAAGCCTTCAGTCAGACATTTCTTTGAAATCCTCCTACGCAACATGTGGCAATTTCTGGACCCTGGTGGACGGTAAAAAATATCCCATTACCCGCAGTGTTGCTCTGAAGATGCAATCGTGTTTTGGTTCAACTTATCTTTGTGAAGTCGCGATTTCGACTATGAACATAATAAAAATCAAATACCGATCCTGCCTGACAGACTCACACCTGGATGACATGTTAAGAGCAGCCTGTTCCAGTTACACACCAGACTTTCCTCAACTTGCAGTGAGCACGCAGTGCCAGATTTCACATTAATTATGTGAGTAAATATATTTTCATATAATTTTTAATTTTAGATTTTTTATTATTATTATTATTATTATTATTAATTATTATATAGTCGTTGTAGTACCGATAACAGTAGTCGAATTAGTGGAATCGTACCTGGCGCCCGCATACCCTTAGTTATCATGTGAATGTGCTCGCGTAGAAACGAACGTTGGACAGCCCTGGACTACATTATTAATTTCAGTTATTCTTAAGGCCCTCGAGCCCTTACTAATTGGAAACCCCTAAGCTAGAGATTCTCTTTTCCAGGCTTTATTTCCATATCTCTGAGTCAACGGACGTAACTGACTCAGATAAGGGTTTTGATGATGATGATGATGATTGCTGTTTTAAGGAGCCAAACATCTGAGTTTATCAGCCCTAGGTAACATTTAAAGTAATTACTCATAAGGATAATTTGAAATGATGAAGATCAGCATAAACTGTTTAAAATAATGAATTACTATTTATGAACAACAATACACACCAACTATTTGGGATGAAGTCTAGTAGGACACTGAAAAATTTGACACAAAATCTGAATATTTTGTTTACAAATCTTTTATTTGAATTCCCTTCTACAGACTATAGGAAATGCTCTTAAAAAACGTTTATTTCAGTTTCTCTAAGTGTATTTCAAATATGATCTCTGAACAGGGTCATGGGATGGAGAAAAGGGAGGAGGAAGTAGCTTCTGCAGTTGTCAGGAAAGATAGGACTGACCAGGAGGGGAGGGGATCAAATGAGGTGGGTTCTTTCCTTTCATTTTTATTTTGCACAGAAAATTTATCTAGTTTTTCCTTTTCTTATTGGTCGGTAAGATGAAACATTAAATTTGTTGCCTGATTTCAGAAGTGGAACAATATTTGCCTGTTTCCAGGTAATAGGAAAATAGCCCGCGGCAAAACATCTGTTAAATAATTTAGAGAGAGGGACGCAAAGAGTGCTGGCAGTAATTTTTTAGGAAAAGAGGACCTATAGTGTCGGCACCGGTAGCTTTGTTGGTACGAAGAGATTGAAGAAGGTTATGAACTTCACTTGGTGTGGTAGTTATGCTTGATAGGGTTCTGTTTGAAGCTGTACCAACGGGAGGGAGCGGTTGGTTTTGTAAGGGAGGGGAGAAGTTGGAGAAGACATACCTGTTGAACAGTTCATTGCGATCGGCGCCATCTGCTGTTGCATCGTTGTGGTTCACGCTGACAGGAATCTGCTCCGTCCTTGTCCGTGTGTTGATGAGACTCCAGTAGTGCTTGGGATTGCTGCGGACGTTTTCAGTGACAGTGTCTACATGTGTTTTGTAGTCTCTTCTGACCATAAACCTCGCGTGGCGGCGGATTTTAACGAAGGTATTGTGAGTGTGTGGGTTAGGGAAGTCTTTCCACAGGCGCCAAGCTCTCTTCTTATTAAATAGTATCAGTCTGGTCTCTTGTGATATCCAGTGTTGATGTTTGCTAGTAGTATCCCGTTGTGCAGGTACGAAGTCTTTAATTGCAGCTTGCAGCCAGTCGTACAGCAGGTCAAGAGCCGATTCGATATCAGCTATTTCGAGCAGACTCCAGGGAAGGCATTCCAGGGCACGACACATTGCAGGCCAGTCGGCACGGCGCCAGATGTAGGTAGGGCGGTAGGATGTCCTGCTGTGAGGCTTTAAGGAGGGGTGGGGAAGGAGGAATGTAGCATCGAGGGACTGGTGGTCACACAGGAAAAGGTTTCTGCCTGGGGTTATTGTTTTAAGTTCTAATGAGGAGAGTATGAAGTCCAGGTGTTGGGTCCATGGGTTGGGTACATATTAAACTGTTTCAGTCCGAGGCCATTAATAAAACTGTCTATAAAGTATGTGTCACAGTTGTTAGCTGACAGTCCGGTAGTTGGAGAAGACCACTTTATAGACAAGTTAAAGTCGCCCATTAAAATTACTTCACCATGAGGGAGAGCTGCAATGACAGTCCAGGCACTGTTCAAGGTCACTGAATGGGCTGTTTGGTGGTCTATGCTGCTATATGGTCTGTGGCTACAGTCTGTACACCATACTACATTACAGTGTATCCTATGTTGTGCTGGTAATTTCCGAAATGCATTCTGCTAACCTCTGTATATAAATAAACAAACTGTATGCATTTTATAAACAGAAGTTCTGTTATGTTCAAAATTATGTCTTATAATAATCATTATTTTATAGTCACAGTGAGCAAAATTGAAAAAAACCATAAAATTTATTTATTTATTTATTTATTCATGAAGCACAAGATACAGCTACAATGAGCAAATTTGTACTGCAGAAACGATTTAAAAAGCCGGGTGATATGTGTATCATCTAACAATGCACAGCTAGGGTCAGAATTCATGTTTGTTGAAGTCATTATTAACCAACAGAAACTCCTTATAGCTGTTGTATACAAGCCGCCCAAAATAACAAATATGACTGAATTCGAATTTCGCTTACTTGACCTACTGCCTAGCTACGAGCATATTATTGCCGTAGGTGACTTCAACATTAACCTGCTTACTAAAACGCACGAAACTAAACAATTTATTGACATGTTTTCTTCCTGTGATATGACCATCCTCCGTTTAGAGCCCACTAATCATACTTACACAGAAAACTACGAAACACACACGCTTATTGACCACATTGTGACAAATAACCCAAACAAAGTCATAACTCACGGCCAGATTCCAGTCCCAGCCATCTCCACTCATGACCTTATCTACCTATCCTACTCCCTCCGAATGCCAGAATATAAACCTAAGTATGTTATTTCCAGAAACACAAAAGACATGGATATGGACGAGTTAAGACATGACGCTTACAATCTACCCTGGAATGACATACTCCTATTGGACGATATAGACGCGAAAGTAGACAAGTTCAACTCCCTTGTAATCACTCTGTACGATAAACACGCCCCTAAGCGACAGATAAAAGTTACACGCCCATCTTGTCCCTGGCTAAATAGTGAAATAAAAAACATGATGGCCCACCGCGATGCACTTTACCGACGCTTTAAACAAACTCGGGACCAAAGTGACTTCGAAAATTATCGGGTCCTTAGAAATAGAGTTAAACAGTTCGTTAGAAACTGTAAATTTACATATTTGAAAAACATGACTGCAAACATGAATTCTGGCAGTGCTTGGAACGCGCTTCGTTCCTTAGGCATAGGGAAACCTCGACAACAACCCCATGTGCCAGACATACCACTCGATAAGTTAAACGAATTTTTTACTGAAGAAAGAACACCACCTAATGTACTAAATTCCCCAAACTCGGTACCCAACCCCGTTATGAACCCTTTACCTGACAAACAACATTTCACATTCCACCCTGTTACTGCTAATAAAGTTAAAAAAGTATTAAATTCTATCAAATCAAAAGCCAGAGGAGTGGATGATATCCCTATAACTTTCTTACACAACATTATTGGTGCTGTTTTACCAATTATTACCCACATTTTCAACTACTGCCTTAAAAACGGAACCTTTCCTTCACTATGGAAACTAGCTAATGTTATCCCTGTGCCTAAGAAACCTGACCCCTCCCTACCATCCGACTACAGACTAATTTCTATCTTACCAGCGATTTCCAAAGCACTCGAGCGTCTGGTTCACGAGCAGGTGTTGGAATACTTAAACAACCATTCTCTCCTAGACCCATTGCAATCTGGCTTCAAGAAGGGACACAGCACAGCAACTGCCCTGCTCAAAGTGACTGATGACATACGGCACGCAATGGACCAAAGACTAGTGACAATACTTACTCTCCTCGATTTCAGTAGCGCATTTGACACTATAAACATCCAGACTCTATTAAACAAGATGCAATCTTACTACTTCGATCAACGAACTATTAATTTCTTTTCATCGTACCTCAAAAATCGCGCGCAACGAATTATAACCCTTGATCAAACCTCTCACTGGCGAACCAGGAAGGAAGGCACGCCGCAGGGTAGTGTTTTAGGCCCATTGCTCTTTATTTTGTATATAAACGACATTTCCTCTAATTTAAAGAATTGTAGCTACCATCTTTTTGCGGACGACTTACAAATTTACTGTCACTGTAAGACCTCTGATTTGCCGCATGCCATAGCAGGCATCAATGCTGACCTTCAGCGACTTAACGCTTACTCCTTGAAAAATTCCCTCCTCCTTAATCCCTCCAAGACGCAAGCAATCATTATTGGCTCTCAAAAATTGTTGGCCACACTAAGATACGAAACTATTCCTTCAGTTATACTGAATGGGAGAGTTATCCCATTCAGCCAAACTGTGAGAAATCTAGGAGTGACAATGAACGAAACTTTAAATTGGTCTGAATATATTAAGAATGTGTGTAAAAAAATATTTTCGATACTTCATTCGGTTAAAAGAAACAGCGATATTTTACCTTGTATTGTGAGAGTCAAACTCATACAAACGCTAGTGCTTCCCGTCCTCGACTACTGTGACGTCATTCTGGTAGATGCAACAAAAGAGCAGACTTCGAAACTTCAGCGAGCGCTTAATTGTTGCCTTAGATTTATATACAGTCTGAGTTATGATACACGTCTCCCCATACTATCACACTATTTCATGGCTAAAACCTGACAAACGACGGATGTATCACATACTGATACAGATATACAGACTGCTCTCTGAAGACAGACCACTATACATTTCATCCCAGCTTAAGTATTTGTCCTCCTTTCACTGCAGTAATACCCGCTCTGGTTCCTCCCTTTCTATTCGTGTTCACCGCTCCTCCATGTACAACAACTCCTTTGTTGTGGCGGGTTCTAGACTTTGGAATTCCCTGCCTGTCAGTGTCAGAAATTCCACTTCATTACTTAAATTTAAGACTGCTTGCCGAGACTACCTGCTGAATGCAGCTGACTAACTTGTATGACTGGAAAGAATGAATGATCGTATGAATGTGAGTTAGAAAAGTGTAAGGTATTTTTGTGTAGGTTATCATTTATTATATAATATGTACTCAAACTCTGCTCTCAATGATGTGTACAGTGGTTAAGTGTAAGAGAGGGCCAAGAGCCCTAACTTCGCCACCTATAAAGGCATGATAAATAAATAAATAAATAAATAAATAAATAAATTTCAGACTAATTAAACTTTCATAAATATAACAAACATAACGAAATATAACAAGATCAGGTACACAGCCTACTAATAACAACTGTCTAAATCGAAAACCATGAGAATGTCCATGTTCATAGCCAAGTCGTCGTGGGTCAAGATGACTGTATGATCCCTTCACATCAACCTATCTTTAAGAGACTATTTACACCCCTCTCGAATATGCTTTTATTTGATGATATATCAAGCTCTTGTCTCCTATTAATATTGTTAAGGATGTTGGGAGGCGGATTAGGAAAGATCGTTGAAGTATCGAGTGCTGATTGTGGGGAATGTAGAGCAGGTCTTTGGTTCTGGTGGAGCGGGAAGGAACATGAAGAGAGAAGAGTGAGACAAGATGTTCCGAGCGGTAATGCCCATTTAAAATCCTGTGGAGGAAACTCAGGTCGGCTACCTGTCGCCTGATGTGCAGCTGTGACATATTTACATTGGGGTTTCTGTTCCTTACAATAGTGGCAAAAAGGACACTGCTCTGTCTAACTGGTTAGTATTAGAGGGGGAGGCTGTTATCCAAATCGGAGAGCAGTAATTTTTTTTTTTGCTAGTTGCTTTACATCGCGCCGACACAGATAAGTCTTATGGCGACGATAGGACAGGAAAGGGCTAGGAGTGGAAAGGAAGCGGCCGTGGCCTTAATTAAGGTACAGCCGCAGCATTTGCCTGGTGTGAAAATGGGAAACCACGGAAAACCATTTTCAGGGCTGCCGATAGTGGGGTTCGAACCTACTATCTCCCGAATACTGGATACTGGCCGTACTTAAGTGACTGCAGCTATCGAGCTCGGTGAGCAGTAGTTTAAGAGAGGTTGAATGATCATGAGGAAGAAGTGACGAAGAGCAATGGGGTCAGAAATTTCTGTGAAGCGGTAGAGAATGCCTAGTAATTTCATAGCCTTGGCTGTATATGTTTCTATGTGGGTCTTAAATTGTAATTTTGTATCGAATATTACACTTAAGTCACGCTGTTATGTAACTACAGTGATGGGCTTGTCGAGTAGGTAATCTGATATTGGAAATACTGAACAAATTCGACCATAGTTAGCATAAATTCTTCTAGCGGACAATAAGAATGATCTAGAAAAATGAAGGACAACACATAATCAAGACAAGTGAACTGTGCATTGAGTGAAACACAGCTGAAACTAATGAAGAACGAATGTAGTGCCATAGAAGGAAGTTTAGGAAGTTTTAGTTTAGAAATAGTTTTTTAATTTGTATATCTAATTTTAACATCCCCATCCCCCCCGCCCTCCCTCACCATTAAGTGTCCTTTACCAACAAATTTTAATTATCAAATGTTTTATGTTCTTTCACCTAAGCTATAAGATAAGCAGCTGATGATGATTGCCAAGCAATTGAAACACGTACTGCAGTTTTTAATGACATAATTTAGCCTAAGGTTAAATAATAAAAGTATCGATCAGGTGGAAAAGTTTTTACTTAATTCTTATTTGAGGTAATATGATGTCGGTAGAGGAGATTTACGTATGGTCATGTGGCTGCATTTTTGTGGATTGGGGATAAGTTTCCAAGTACGGCACCAGTTCGAGAAGGCGTTAAGCGAGGACTGTACAGAGCTGCATCTGCTGGATTCCTGATCTCCCTAAATATCTTGCAGTCGTCAGCAAAAAGTAGGGTATTCGCTGTTTCGTTGAGTTCGGATGGCAGATTGTCCATAAACAAAGAAAGCAGCAAGGCACCAAGAGTACTGCCTTGTGCGACACCGGAGATGACGGTAACCACGAATGAAGTGCCTGATATTACCACTCTCTGCCATGTATATTAAATTGTTTGGAGAGTTTATGGAGCAACAGAGTCTGGTCTACAGAATCAAAAGCTTTTCAAATGTCTACGTAGCAGATATCCAGCTGTGATTTAGCTGCAATGGCATGTGATGCAAAGCTATGCAGAGTGGCCAGGTTTGTTAGACAAGAGCCACCTGGTAGAAAACCATGCTGCTTGGTTGAGATATAGGGCAAAGTGAATGCGAGGAGATGCTGGTGTACAATTTTTTCAAATATAAAGAATAGAGTGGGGAGAATAGAAATTGGTCGGTAAGATGGAACATTAAATTTGTTGCCTGATTTGAGAAGTGGAACAATATTTGCCTGTTTCCAGGTAATAGGAAAATAGCCCGTGGCTAAACATCTATTAAATAATTTAGAGAGAGGGACGCAAAAGGTGCTGGCAGTATTTTTTAGGAAACGAGGACCTATAGTTACATAAAATCAGTGTTGGGACCGGTAACTTTGTTGGTACAAAGAGTTAGAAGAAGGTTATGAACTTCACTTGGTGTGGTAGTTATGCTTGATAGGGTTCTGTTTGAAACTGTACCTACGGGTGGGAGCGGTTGGTTGCGTAAGGGAGGGGAGAAGTTGGAGAAAAAATACCTGTTGAATAGCTCATTGCGATCGGCGCCGTCTGCTGTTGCATCGTTGTGGTTCACGCTGACAGGAATCCGCTCAGTCCTTCTCCATGTGTTGATGAGACTCCAGTAGCGCTTGGGATTGCTGCAGACGTTTTCAGTGACAGTGTCTACGTGTGTTTTGTAGTCTCTTCTGACCATAAACCTCGCGTGGCGGCGGACTTCAACGAAGGTATTGTGAGTGTGTGGGTTAGGGAAGTCTTTCCACAGGCGCCAAGCTCTCATTAAATAGATGACCTAAATAAGGATGATGCTTCATCAATTAAAATTCTTCATAACTTGCTTAAGGACATTTTATTAAAAAAAGGAATGATCTTACATATTAGCAGCAAATGCCTTCAATACACAGTATTTCTGCATTCATATTTTTTTTGTACTTATGTTCCTTCTCACAAATTTTATGAACTCTTTTCTTCAAATAGCATGTTAAAAGTTGCCATTTGCTGACCATTAAAATAAATATTTTTAAAATATCAATAATTTGGTATCTACTATATATGAGAATTTACACAACATCCTAACATAATTTAGATTATGTTGCATTACGATAAAAGAGCAGTCAAAGACAGAGCGTGAAAATTGAATTTGTAACCCATCGTATGCTAGTTGCCTACTCTCTGTTCTGAGGGAGGAAAATAGTAAAGAAAATGCTTGACAGGTACACATTTATATAAACAGTCATACCAGTCAAACATTACAATTTGAACAAACAGGTTATGTCAACAACCGAACAAGAAATTTTGATATATACATCAAATCAATGATCCATGGTCAATTAATAACAACAGAATTTTAGTATTTCACAACATAACCAGTAGTTAGTGCCTGCCAATGTTGCTTGCTCTGCTAGAAATATAGCACATGTAGCAGAAGCAGATGGTGGTGATTGCTGTTGTAAGGAACTAAATTATGAGATCATCAGCCCCAGGAAAATTTGAAAATTAATGTGAATGTTTCTTTGAACTCAGCATCTAGGCTAAATGTAGAGAATCACTGATAGTTATGGAACCATATTACTTTTGGTAATTTTTAAAACTGTTATGTTCTCAAAACTAAAATTAGTCTTGTCATTTATAAAATAAAATGAAGAGCTTAAAAAGATTATCAAAAATGAAAATTAAGATCCTGTTAACAACTAGTTTGGAAAATGAATGCTCCAAGAGAGGTCAATCAGGTGGTGGAGTCTGACTGAATATCGGCTTGGTAGCTCAGATATTAGTAAAAATGCAGTGTGCTTTGAGGAATGAAGTCATATCCACAAGGTTCCTATGCCATGTGAAAGGTACCTCCTTACCTTGAATTCATAGAGGTTTAGTCATATTTCATGACTAGTGACTAGCACAGGACAATATTGTGACAAACTTTTAGTAAAATATTCACTTCAGCCAAAGGTGTCATCAAGACTAGTAACCAGGTTGCTTCCTTTTGAACTTCATTTGGTAAATGATACGAGCACGCAGTGAAGGCTATCAAAAAAGAAATTTGGAAAACAAATCACCAAGGAAAGGAAATCAAAACTCTAGGATTTGAAGATAATAATGTATTATCTGAATCTGCAAGAACTACAAAAATGACTCAATGATACTGACATAGTCTTAAAGAAGTTAAAACTAAATAAAATGAAGTAAAATGATGCAGGAAATATCATTAGGTAATCATAACTAATGATGGCAGAAGTAAGGAGGACATAAAATGCAAATTAGTCCAAGCGAGGAAGGTTCTTCTTAAGAAAAAGAAAATGGCCAATCACAGAGACATCTATATTAGAAAAATGTTTAATAATAATAATAATAATAATAATGTTATTTGCTTTACTCCCACTAACTACTTTTATGGTCTTCGGAGATGCCAAGGTGCCGGAATTTAGTCCCGCAGTTCTTTTATGTGCCAGTAAATCTACCGACACGAGGCTGTCGTATTTGAACCCCTTCAAATACCACCAGACAGAGCCAGGATCGAACCTGCCAAGTTGGGGTTAGAAGGCCAGCGCCTTAACCGTCTGAGCCACTCAGCCCGGCAGAAAAATGTTTATGAACAAGTTTGTGTGGGGCATGGCACTGTATTAATGTTACATATTGACAGCAATTTGAGTAGAGATAAAGCAAGTAGAAGCCTTTGAAATATGATGATCGTAAAGGTAAAATAGGCAGACTGGATCTTGAATGAAGAAATATTGGATCAAGTCGATGAGAGGAGAATGATTAGGAGAAATATGAACAGACACAAGACCAAGTACACATGCTGAGACACGTATGACTTGTTCAGTTGGCTTTTGAGGAAAGCGTGGGGAAAGCAGATTAGCATAGAGGTAGAGAGATGAAGAGATGAAGAGGTTAGCACAGCATACGGTGATATACAGAGATGCATCAAACTAGTCCATAGTCTAATGACTCGGAGTTGCCTCCATGGATCAGCGGTACAGTGTCAGCTTGCAGATTCCAAGACAGTAGGTCCAAATCCAGCAGAAGTAGTCAGATTTCTGAAGGGTGGAAAATAGTCCATCTGGCAAACCATGTTATACAACATTGGCATGTAAAAGATCTATGGTAACACATTTTGTGTTTCATACATAGGTCACCCAACGGTGTTTTGGTTTCTCTGCCATTTGGTAGAGTAAACAGCAACATCAAAATTGCATGCAGGCAGCCTAAGAGGCATCAAATCAAAATGCCTGCACAAGAGAGCTGAGGCCATACTGTTATTATTGATGATTCAAACAACATTCAAATACCCTCCAGGGGCAATGATTTTTGTTATTTTTATGAACAAAATGACAAGATTATTATCAGACCTTCCCCGAAGAGGATAACAATCTATTGACTTCAACTGGTGTCTCTGAAACTACTACTGAAATAATTATAAGTTAACAAAGATTCTCATACTTAAATCCATCTTTGATATCACACAGAAGTACATACTGTAAATAATTATAAAACCTCACCCTTATTATAATACAGTAAGAGTTCTCAAATACCACCACCTAAGGTTATGCAGTTACAGAAAAATCACAAAAAACTATGGCGGCACGAAAATTAGGAATACTAGGCAAGATGAGGCACGAGGTAGTTTAACACTGCTTTCCTCATTATTTGAGGATCCAACCAGCCTCTGAGCTGATAACCTCACAGAGAGGCAGCCGACACAGAATAATAAAGAGTGCAAATTAGACACAAGAATGTAGCATGCTAGAGTAACTATGAACAGTCATCCCAAAATCTACTTGATGACGGGGGTTATACACATCTCAATAATAATAATAATAATAATAATAATAATAATAATAATAATAATAATAATAATAATAATAATAATAACAACACCTCAGCTACTGTGTACAGGCATTACAATTTGATGCTATTTAGGCTGCTTGAACGTTAATTTCAATATTCCATTTTACTCTTCCAGATGGTATCATAACCCGGATCTCGTTTAGGCGATCTATGGCTGAGTTTTAAGTAATTTTGTCAGATAAATAACTAAATTGTGTCACCAGCGATCTTTTACATGCCAACATTGTACAACACAAGGTGAAAACTTACTATCTCCCCCTGGTTTAAACCCACGATCTTAGGATCCAGACACTGACACTAAACCACTGATCCACAGAGGAAATTAACTCTCAGTCAAGCTTGATCATTGTATCTCTCTTTATCTATGATGTTCAAATTTTCCATTTCAATAATAATAATAATTAATGTTATTTGTTTTACGTCCCACTAACTACTTTTTTTCCATTTCAGTTCTATAACCAATGACAATGTAACATCCTCATTTTAGGCACTCTTCTGACATTGGAGAGTACAGGAACAGAGAAGAGAGCAAGATAAACATTTTGTTCCTTCACTTCCCTATACCATCTGCTTCAACCATAATCTGACAGAAGTACATAGCTTACATTTAAGTGATAAGTGAAAACTCAGGATAGGATTCTGCACACTCCTTCAAGAGCTTTTTCTTTTGCTTTATCCACCCGACTCACAGATTTGTACCCAAACAGGTAGAAGCGTAAAGGCAAAGAAGCCCATTTGGGACCAACATAATCTATGCCAATCCTAGTGCTGGTGATAATGTGACAAGGTTCAAGTTTGCTACTCAGGTCATCAGCCTCCACCCACATGTCGTCCCACACACAGAGGTCTCTCATGTTGCAGTCCTTCTTAGTGATATTGAAACATATGCATAGCTTTGCAGGTCCATTACACAGTTCATGCTCTTTCAGTTCAGGTTTCTTGGTTCCTTTCTTCATCGCTGCTCGTTCCTGCTGCATGTGTTCTATTCCATCCAGTGGCTCCACAGCTCGTAATAAAACTGCTGCCCCAGGTCCTGTAACACAAATATGATTAGAATTATGGAACCATACTAAAATGTTTCACTTCATCTTTTTGGAAATTAACTTCTTGGTTCTATCTCAGAAAAGACATCATCATCAGTTCTGCACTCCAGCAAGCCGGATATAGGTGTTTACGAGTCTCCTCCAGTTTGTCCTGTCCATCTCCACAGCTGCTGTACCTTTTGCTGCCCATTAAAACAATGTTAAGTTATTAATAATATCTACTAATTCATTTTGCACTCTCAGGTGGACTGCTTCAGGATTTCGACTCACCACTAACCATTTTAGTTCAGCTGATAGCCAAACCCATTCTTTCAATTTTTTTTTTTTTTTTTTTGCCAAATATCTAATTTAGCTTGTACTTCTGCTTCTGTCTCACCCCATTTTCTTGTGCTGTTATACTCTTTAATCTGTGTCCTGTTCGTCTCACATGATCCATGGTCCAAATGATGATGATGATGATGATGATGATTATTATTATTATTATTATTATTATTATTATTATTATTATTATTATTGCTGTTCTTCATATGGTAATATTTCCGAGCGGCAAGTACAGTATGGCCACGGTATGCAACCCGCCTCTCCGTGCTCTCTTGTCATGTGACAAAAGCATTTGTTGTCTGATCCATCATTATCATTGCTTTTATAACATCATCCATAATAATGACAACAAAGAGAAGTGGTGATAGACAACTTCCTTGCTGGAATGCGCTCTTGGTTTCAAAACAACTTTACCTGTCTCCTGGAATTTGCACACAGTTTCGCAATATAGTTGTTAACCATTAAATAGATGGAAGGAATACTGTGAGGATCTCTACAAGGGAGAAACAGTACAACCAGCGATGATCATCTGCCATGGATTTAAAATGGAACCAGACATCCTACCTCAAAGGACGGAACGGGCAACTGCATTGTTAAGGTATGACCTAAAACAGACATCATCACATAGTTGCTCTAGGGAGCCGGTGTTACTTGCTCTGCTCTGGACCGGTTGTTTGTCACGTGACAAGAGAGCACGGAGAGACGGGTTGCATACCGTGGCCATACTGTACTTGCCGCTCGGAAATATTACCATATGTAGAACAGCAATAATAATAATAATAATCATCATCATCATCATCATCATCATTTGGAGCATGGATCATGTGAGACGAACAGGACACAGATTAAAGAGTATAACAGCACAAGAAAATTATTCATTGCCAGAGGAAATATACAGGAGTGTGCAATATTTCCTGAATAAATACTCTGAAGCTTTGGGACACGTACATTTACTGAAAGAAAATACAATGTATGTGATTTGTACATATTCTTTGCACCGAGCTCGATAGCTGCAGTCGCTTAAGTGCGGCCAGTATCCAGTATTCGGGAGATCGTGGGTTCGAACCCCACTGTCGGCAGCCCTGAAGATGGTTTTCCGTGGTTTCCCATTTTCACACCAGGCAAATGCTGGGGCTGTACCTTAATTAAGGCCACGGCCGCTTCCTTCCCACTCCTAGCCCCTTCCTCCCTCATCGTCGCCATAAGACCTATCCGTGTCGGTGCGACGTAAAGCAAATAACAAAAAAAAAAAAAAAAAAACATATTCTTTGCACTCTCATTAACATTTCAATCTTTGTAATAAACAAGCGAACTGAAACATATCACTGGTGTACTCCTCCTTCACGGGACCTTTGGGCTCGTTTAGATAGTATTGTATTATGTTTAGTACTATCGTTTGCATACTGGCAAGTTACAAGACACATTTCAAGTTTTCATCGGTGAGCCTACTTCTGTGTCTAGATTTACAAATCTTCATTAATGAAAACATCTGTCCACAAAAATAAGTTGATCCGAATATACTTGCAATATGAGCATTAAATATGTACAATCTACGAAATCTCTCCCATGGAAAACGAACAAAAATTTCATTCAAACTGTTTGTGTTTGCAAACCTATCTTTCATTTGAGTATCACACTGTAAGTCAATCAGTTCTAGCTGCAGTTCTCGTCTAACAGTTTGCACATCCACTGAGAAGGGCATAGCGAACACTTGCAGATCCTTTTCTAATGCCTGAATGTCGTGAAACCTACTCTCAAAATAGTCATATAGTGACATTAAAACTTCTTTATATTCTAATGTTTTTAATGTGATTCAATATTTTATTACATATTAAACATTTTGCTGTGTTATTTTCTTGAACTATTAAATACTCTTCTTCCCAAGAACTTGTTGGCATCAATGGCCTATAATGTGCTGAACTCTCTTCCATAGTAAATGCAACATTAACAGACTAGGTTTGAACGTCATGTGGTGTGAAGGTAAAGACGGAAACACACTACTGTCACCTCTCATGAGTTCATGCGTATTGTGTCGCAACCTGTCCAGAAAGATATGCTATACCTTTGCGCCAATGGCCTGTAGTACGTACTACGGCATGCACTTCCCCTACTTGCTCGCTAAGTTGCTCTCATTCCTCGAGAGCGGGGAGCAAACTGGCTCCAAAGGAATTTCACTCTCGACTGACGATGCCTGACCTAAAAGACAATGTAACCAATTTTATACCTTGCAGTCTCATTTTAACTTTGTGGTCTTCTCTGAAGATCCAACAATATGTCTCTTAAAATAATTTTAAAAATGGTTTTTGATTTTAATGTATGCAGGTCACTTGAAGTGTACATCTTTATTATTATTATTATTATTATTATTTATTTTCCTTAAATTGTACATGTACAATTTAGGGGTGGTAGATGGAGAAAGGGCGAGCCCCACATACACGGAAGTGCCTCCATCCCCACATGTGTACATAAACTCTACTGAATATTTACATACAAACTTGTGTAGACAATTTTAAATTTACATATTTACACTACAAACACTGTACCCTTAGAATAATAATTATCTTGATTTATCCTGAAAATATTAGAGTAAGAACACCCAGCCATTTATACTCTCACTCAGACCCCTGTATACACACTCATTCACAATCACAACCACTCCCTCACGCGCACGCATACACATTCACCCACATACACCTGTACTTGCAACCATCCTTCTTGCAATTCTAATTTATACAAGTTGTATACATTGCATATAGGTTTCTATTTACATATACATTTTCTTTACTTCGCGGAGGAAGCGAGGAAGAGGAAGTAGCTTTACCTCAGATGGTATAAGGTTCCAGGTACGAGCAGCCCTTGAGTAAAACCCATTTAAATATGAGGTTGTTCTAGCGAAGGGAGGGACAAGAGTAACTCCTTGGCCTCTTTTAACAGAGCGGTAATTGAGCTGCAGGCGGTGGAAAGGGGAGAGGTGTGTGTTATCTGTCAGGGATTTCCTAAGGAAGGCTACATCTATTTGTGTACATAACGAGTTCACTGGTGGCAATGACCTGGCTGTGTTTAAGGGGATGTGTTTGTTAATTAAACGTTCTGCTCGTCGCTGGATACCTTCTAGTTTCCTCATATTTTCCGTTGTAGTTGGATGCCAGGAAGGAAGGCCATATAATAGTATGGGCTGCACAAGGGAAATATAAGCCGTTCGTAGGGCTTTACTTCTTCCTCCCGAGAGACATCTACGGACGAAACCTAGCGCCCGGTATGCCTTACACCTCACTTCCTCCACGTGTTTATTCCATTTCAGATTGTCCGTAATGTGAATACCGATCAGTCTGATGGAGTTAGAAGTCGTCAGTTGGATTCCACATAGAGTAGGTTGGTTCTGGAGTGGTTGTTTAGCTCTGCTTAGTCTTATATATTTACACTTCTTAATATTTATATACATTTTATTTACCTCACACCACAGAGCTATACTATCCAGATCCGATTGGAATTTTATAATATCATCACTGTTTTTCATGGCTCTGTAAATGACTGTCATCGACATACTGCGCCATGGTCGAATTTACACAATCCGGTAAGTCGAGAGCATAAATCGTGTACAGGAGGGGCCCTATCACACTGTCCTGAATTACTCCAGAAGTAATTGTGGTTTGGTCTGATTTGGCTCCTCCGTACACAACACATTGCGTTCGACCCACCAAAAATGACCTCAACCATGACAGCAGTTTACCCTGAATGCCGTAGTTGCTAAGTTTTAACAGAAGTCTTTGATGTGACACCTGGTCAAAAGCTTTGCTCCAGTCCAGAGTCACACAGTCTATTTGTGAGACATCAGTCTGCTCCAAAGAGAAAGTCATCAATGACTTTTGTTAGAAGTGTTGTGCAGGATTTTCCCGGAATGAAGCCGTGCTGGTTTGAGTTCAGCAGGTTTCTCTCCTTGAGAAAATCCAACATATATTTAGCAACTAGACGTTCCATACATTTACAGACCCCTGATGTTATAGAAACTTGGCGGTAATCATCTACGTTTTCCTTATCTCCCTCTTTGAAAACTGGCACTACATTGGCTTCTTTCCACTCCAATGGTACAGACCCGGTATTAATGGAATGGTTGAAGAGAGCGCAAAGCGAGGGCGCCAAGGCGACTGCACAATTCTTGAGAATTCTTGCTGGCACTCGGTCCGGCCCGGTCGCGGCATGAGGTCTTGTTTTCAGAAGGCTCTCCTTTACTTCATTCGTTGAGAAATACAGGTTGGTTAGAGGGAAGAGAGGGGTAGATGTTGTCCTTGAATATAGTATGTTCTCTTCCTCGGTAGGTACGGTGAAGTTACTTTTAAATTTCCTGTTGAAGGTGTCTGCAATTTCTTGTGGTATGGAGACTGCCATACCGTTATGTTTAAATAGAGATGGAGCTCTGTTGCAACCTTTACTTCTGAGAAGAGCCCAGAGTTCCTTGGAGTTGGTGTTGAGACTGTGGATGTAAGAATCGTAGGAATCTCTGATAGATTGTTTAACCTTGTTCCTAGCCAGCCTGTATTTCTCCCACTCATAATCGGTTGGATTTCTTTACCAATTCTGGTACAGGCGGTCCCTTCTTCGAATTTCTCGCACTATCTCCTTGGTAATCCATGGAGATTTCCGTCTGCTGGTTATATTTACTGTTGGTGTGGTTTCTTCTACGCAATGAAAGAAAATTTTCTTCCAGTTGTTCCATATCTTGTTTATGTCAGTACTGCCGGTGAAATCTGAGGTGAGAATAGGGAGGCGGTAGGATAGTAAAGTGGATAGATCGTTCCAGTTTGTTCGGGAAAAATTATAAACTGTTCTGGTATGGAGTTTGGGGGATGGTTTTATATGGGTCAGTGTTGCGAGAATTGCCTGATGGTCACAGAATCCAGGAATAGTAATAAGAGATTGGACGGACTGTGGTATATTACTTAGGAAAAGATCAAGGGTTGAGCATGTTGTTTGCGTAATACGCATAGCTTCGAACATTAATTGATGAAGGAATAAATCATAGAAAGCGGAAAGGAATTTATTGACGAGGGGGTTATTTGGAACAGGTGCAGCATTTCTGGACCACATAATTTCTAAGTTGAAATCACCGACAATATAAATGGCATCGTAATTTTGTTGTACATGTTGCACACACTCGAGAGAGAGGATTAGTTCATCGTTCATTTCCGGCGACGACTTAGGGGCGCGATAAATTGATCCAATAAGGAATTTGCGTTTGTTGCACGTCACTTCCACCCACAGTGCTTCGACTGCTGTCTCCAGGTGATGAACTCGAGTTGGATTACATTCTGGCTTGACTGCAATTAGAACTCCCCCTGCAGAGCGGTGGGATCGGTCCTTACAGAACAATATCAGCGAGTCAGGGAACACTTCTGAGTCACTAATTTTGCTGGACAACCACGTCTCATTGACACATACGATGGTTGGGTCAAGGCTTTCAAGCGATGCGTGGATATTTTGTAACCGTCCAGGTCGCATAATACTGCGCGCATTGAAGGCAAAAAGTGATATATTTTTATTTACATATGTACATTTAATAAATAATTCTAAGTCACTGGGCATATCACTGGTAACTGTAAAGAACGAGTCTGATAACAGCGGCATTTCACTCTTCCAGCATAACCATGTACGGGAACCATTCTGTATTTTTCTGAATTCAGACACTGAGACTTATGCGCAGGTTCTATGGCCTTTTAGCGAGCAATTATTACAGTGGACAAATAATTGGTTCCTCCTACCACTATTTCCGCAAATTGTGCACTGTTGTGGACCCGGGTTTAGTTCGATGTCCCCACTTAGGGCAAGTGCCAAGCACAGCAGTGGCTGATTATCTACAGGCAGTCTGACAACACCGCTCCCGTCCCTTCGCCGGGGCCGACCTATAGCTGCCATCCCCAGACTTTCAGCACTGCACCACGTCAAACCGTTAAGAGTACATTTTTCACTCACCAATAGTTTTTCCAATAGAATTATGTTTTCCAGGTATCCAGGAGGGTTATCTGAAGCGATTGTAGCACTTTTGGAGTATTGCACTGCACTCTTTATCACCAAAAATATAATAATACTGCGCATAACACTCAGCGTCACTCCTGGACACGCCGCCATCTTAACGTGAGTTCTTCGTTTTTAACTCAAGAACAGTAGACATGTCATTTGAGAAATAGTCTCGAGTTTTTAGAAATTCATACGTTTCTTTACTATTTTTGCCCTTTAGCTGAAGATGTCTCCTACAGACAGACGAAACATGACGCTATTCTGAAAAGGAATAAAATAATTTTAAGTATTGTAAGGGTGCAATTTTTCCTCAAAATAATCTTTAACACTTGATGAAGTGAAAGTCATGTTGGCAAAATCAATGTTTAAGATGACAAAAATATCATCAACTTACCTAGCCCAAAAGCATATATTATTGAAATTAGTGTTATTCAAACTTTTGGTAAATTCTAGATTGCCTAGGTAAATTTCTGCCAAGATTCCCAAGATGTTAGAATTAAATCCTCATTAAAATAAGAATTGGTACGCTTCGCCCTTTCCTATTGGGCATCATCACCCGTATCATTACCTCAAACCATATCAGGTATCTGGTTAAAAATGATCTAAAATCTACTACAAAATTGAATACATTAAAAAACTTCCAAACCATATCAGGTACCTGGTTAAAATTGATCTAAAATCTACTACAAAACTGAATACATTAAAAAACTTCACTTAAAAAAGCCGTCACTATATGAGTAACTTTATTTAGGTACACGTGAAAATTACAATATTGATGGCCTTGGGCCATGGTCAATGTTGAATAGGAATGAAAGTTTTAAAATATTGTTGAAAAATGATGAAAGAGAGTGTAGAACAATACAAATGATTATATACAAACTAATAAGGAAATACATTCCAACACTGTGTTATTTTTCGTAATACTGGTCCTGGGCAAGTATACTTGATCTAGTCTTATTCAAAAGTAGCAAATAAGTTTTATATATATATATATTTTTAAATAGTTTGTAACTAGCCCAGAAAGACATTATACGGGAAGCCCACCCACAGAGCATCAACAATAAAACAGGATTCAATACATCCCTACTCTCACAAGTGTGCTACATATAATAGCCTAGTTGATCGCGCGTTCAAGGTCCCAATGTCGAAAGCAGACTTGAATAAAGAACTCAACATCATACGTGCGATAGCTAGGTTTAACGGTTATAATAAGAATTTTATTGAGCATATTATTAACTAATTCAGGCACCGCTCAAACAATAAAAGATAAACCCAAACCTAAATTATTTTAGACTTCCACCTTTAACCGTAATGTTTACGGTGTTACCAACATATTCAAGAAGCATAACGTTAACATTGCCTTCTGCACCAACAACAGCAACATGCATGTTTTTCACAATTCCAACTTAATTAACAAATCCAACCCTTTCACGAAGTCAGGTGTTTACAGGTTTAAGTGCAACGATTGCCGCTGCTCTTATATTGGACAAACAGGTAGGAACTTTAAGATAAGATATGCAGAACTCCTTAATGCTGTCAAATACAACAGGTTTCCCACAGTAAGTCAGCACATTCATGATTATAAACATAAATTTAATGGTATAGATTACGACGTAACAATTTTAGATACGTTGAGCAAAGGCCCCTTGTTAGACACCATGGAGATCTGCTATGTACACTTGGATCAATATTTCAATCCAAATCTGAATCTCAATGACATTTCCGAAAAGCCTAGAATTTTATTTGATGTCCTCATTTCAGTATTCAACATTGTTAAGCTCCCCGAAAACAGTTGGTTCTATCAGATTTTACGTAACAAATTATCGCACTATCCTTCCCTACCACGTCCACCTGACTCTGCCCCTTCCATCACCCCTCTCCCCCTCCCTCCCTTAACACTGTGCTATGCTCCATGTAAGCTCCAGCCTTCAGTTCCTCTCCGTTTTCCATCAAGGTGAGTCCTGTACCTAAAAATCTTTTAATATAATGCCCTCTTTTCCATCAACTTATTTTAATTCAAAAATGGTATTTCTTACACTTCAGGTCCCGCATTGGATCGAGAACTTTCTGGTTTTCATAATAAATACTTCTGTCAATACTGTAAACACGATCCACTTGCTTAACTACCTTATAACTTAATGTTTACCTTATGAAAACTGATGATACAGGCCACTACCAAGTTACATATTATCTATAGAGGAACAACGATTTACGACAGCTTTTAGATGTCAACATTTAACATTAATTCTGTTGTTTATTTATGCCATGCTCAAATCTTTTAGGCATTACACAGTGGCAAAGTCTTTTTAAACCATTTGTTAATATTTTTTCACTCCTATTTTATTGTTTGGCCATCAAGTATCTAACATGTAAATTTTGTAAAAATGATTCTTAAACACCATCATATTGTATATTTCTCCCATTTTATGTTATTTTATTAGTAATGGTTTATATTTTGTATTGTAAGATATATATCTTTGTTCATTTAATCTATTGTGGCTGATGATGATGTCCAAAGACATCGAAACCGGTCCCTAATAAAAATGTTGTAATCTTGTATTAATAACATAATTTGTATTGATATAAGGTGGATCATTTATACTCTCCTTTATTGTGTGTTAATCTTTACCAACTCTGGCAATGAAATCGCCAAGTAGTAAGAGTTTGTCTCTTGGTGGTACTTTGGTTATGGTAGTGCTCAGCAAGTTGTAGAATTGGTCATTAGCTTCTACATCAGCATCCAAGGTGGGAGCATATGGAGAGATGAGTGTCATAGATTTGGCTCCAGAGAGTTGGATTCGGAGAGTCATAATTCTTTCACTGACTACGGTTGGAGTTAGCTGAAATTCATTCACCAATGGGGTCTTCTCAGCGAATCCCACTCCATGAATGCGGTGTTCTCCCTCATCTTTTCTCTTCCAGAAGATTGTGTAGCCTGAGCTGTGTGTTACCTTCGCTGGACAGTCTGGTTTCATTTACGACAGCAATATCAATGTTCATTCGTCCAAGCTCATGGGTGACAAGCGCTGTTCTTCTCTCAAGTCAGTTATTATCTTTCAAATCAAGTAGGGTTCGAAGATTCCAGGTTCCTATAATCGAAGTTTTTGTAATCTTCGTTTTTCAACCCAGCCGGCTGAGAGTATGACTACTGATGTTTAGCCCACACTTTCTAGGGCCTTCTCCATTCAGGGTGGGCAGTGGTGATCCTAAATAGGCCTGCCCAAACACAGATGCAGGACCGAATTCCTGAGTAGTCACAGGGTCTCAGAAAGACGACCATCACACAGCTGCTGCCAACGTGCAGGTCCGAACTAGAGGCTTCCAATTTCAATCAAAAACCTGCCTCCACCATCCTTATCCCATCGCCGTTGGACTTGAGTTGAAGGGAGTGACAGCAGAAAAAAGTGCCACAAGCGGGATTTTGTTTAAGGTGGATCGCAGTTTGCAAGGAAGTGACCCACACACTATGATCTCGGAACTATACCCTGCGGCATAAATGAAGTGTGACATGCAGGTTCTAGTACCACGACTGCAACGGACTGCCGCAGACTCGAAATACCATTGAGTTGCGCCTTCACAGCCAGTCCGTCTGGCATGACCTCATCCGCCTCCGCGACCGATGAGAACCACAAAAAGAAGGTTCCTCCGTCCGTATTGCTCTTGGGCCAAAGACACAGATGATGGGTTCCAGTGTCATTTCCTATACTGAGGGGACCATCACCCCATCCAAAGGGGCTCATCCGCCCGAAGCCGTTGACCCCTATGGGGGTCGAGTTATTTACCGCCGCTCGACACTCGGCATTAGCTGTTTCTACAGCTGGTTGCCAAGCCAGCTAACCCTCCTCCTTTCCCATTCCGGACTTGGGACCGGACAATGGTGGAACATTGTTTACATATGTGACAAAATGGAGTCCACTGGTGGTGCTGAAATGAATGGTAATGAAGATTATCTAAAATTCGAGGTAAAAAAAAAAGAAGAAACTAAAGTAACTGCGATATAAATATAAAAAAGAAAGCGTGAGTGTCAGGTCAAGCATATGTCGGGGTACTCACAACACACGCCTTCGACAGAAGGCAGAAGAAATCATCCAGAAGATTGATAGACATATTAAACGATTTCCTTATACTTTTTCTCACTACAAAAGAAACCATTGTAAATGCAGGTTTTTGACAAGTGATCTAATTGTTCTAAAAATGTATACCCTTTTCACCAAAGAACATTATCCAGATGCCTTTCTTTATCTGAAATCTGGGGGTAATGAACATAAACTTAAGCGTGAGGTTACTTACGCATTTTATCTTGATTACTTTCGTACTCACTTTAATTACGGTTCTGAAATGCAAAGTTGACCATGAGAAAAATTCTACCATAAGGGAGAAGCTGGCTACAGATTTAAGAGTCCATAAATGTAAGGCAAATACTTTTACAAAGAACTTGAAAAAGCTGAGCAAGAATCACAGGCTCATGCCAATATAGAATTTTGACATTCAACAGAATATTCCATTTCTCAGTTTGGAAGTAGGTGGAAAATTCTATTCTCAGCAGTTGTGCTTACATAATTTCTGCATATACAGTTGTAAAACAAAAAAGCTGTGATGTATATGTGGCTTGAAACAGAGGCATGCAAGGGTCTTGATGAAGTTTTGTCATGCTTGTTTCACCATTTCCAAAATTACTAGAACAAAGATGTAAAAATACTAAAGTAGTTTTTTTTTGTTTTTTTTTTTTTTTCAGGTGGATGCAGGGGTCAAACAAAAATTACACAATGATCAGATTCTTGTTCACACTGGCATTCACAGGTAAATTCACCAATATTGTATACAAGATACCAAAAAGCGGTCACAGCTTCCTTCCGTGTGACTGGAAATTTGCCATTATTGAAAAATGAAACGAAAGGTAGAAAGGATGGAGATGTATGAAGGTTGGGTGCAACTTGTTGAAACAAAGTTTGAGGTTGTCAGCATGAAAGGGGACATGATACTAAATTTCACAGATCACTTACAAAGATTCTTTAAAACATCTGTAACCAAAAATAATGAGAAATTTAAGGTGAGAGAGTACAAAACATTCACATTCCAACAGTTGCACAAGTATGAAATAAGTGTCAGTAAAGGCATGTCTTCCATTGCACCAACATACATGTCTCCTTTGCTCAATAACAATGTTAACCCAGAACTCCCTTCTCAATCTGTTAAGTGTTATGATGAGCTAATACCTATTAAGTCAGAAAAGCTAAATGACTTAATGAAACTCTGTGTTTACTTAGCACCAGATACAGTTACCTTCGTCCATAACTTAAAAGAAAATACAGACACACCTAATAGTGATTAGGACTGACATAACTTCAATTATTGTAAACAATAATTTGAAATAAGTAAGAACAAGTTGGTTTATTTTTACATTTTTTTTTTACCCTATATATTTCAAGAACTCCAGTCAATATTTATAATATTTTCAGCAAAACAATAAGTGAACAGTACAATCTTCTATAACAGATATGTTGAGAAGTCCCTACTTCATCATTTGAATACATATTTTATGTTATTCCTGTAACCATGTTCAAGTATTTAAGATTTTTCTCTCTCCTGAAAAAAGTGTTGTCTTGGAGTTGGGACGTTCTTGAACTCACAAGTTCAATTAGGTCTTTCAGGAAACTTTTAAGCCCATGAAACCTATAGGTTATCATTTTGGATATATTTATCCAACTGTACTCTTACGCTGTGCCCCAAACTTGAAACTCCCAATGTGGCCGCCTCAGGGAATTTTGACAAATTTTCTAGGGATTCTGAAGTCATCAACTACTCTGGTACCGATTTTTAAGTTTCTAAGATGCCTGGAAGTGCCTCATTAATTCACATCTATTTTCATTTTTATACCTTAATTTATATAATGTACAAGGCGGATCAAATATAAACGGGAATTTGAATGTACCGCTGCTGTTAGTAATAATTCTGAGGCGGGGATATGCCAGGATGTTGGTGTGGGTGTCTAGAGAAGGGGTTTGCTCGCGTGAATGACGGTTGAGAGCTGGGCTGCTTCAGTACGCCATGAGTGAGCAAGAGGTGCACATGTCTGTTGCGCAATGCATCATTATAAAATTTCTTGCACAAGAGGGCATCAAACCCTCCAAAATTTTGAGATGGCTCTGCGCACGTTTGGTGAAGAAACACTTTTGCAGACTCAAGTATACTGTATGAGCGGAGTAAAAAATTTGTGGAAGGAAGAGAAGCTGTGGAAAATGAACCTCACGAAAGGAGACAGCGGACAAGCATCACTGCAGACTACATTGTTGCTATTCGTGACAATACTGGTGAAAATCAGCGAATAAAAATTTTGCAAATTCTTTTTAAGTTACGGAAGTGTTCAAACCATCATCCGCGATGAACTCCATTTCAGAAAATTGTCTGCAACTCCATTTCAGAAAACTGTCTGCCAGGTGGGTTCCTCGTCTCCTCAACCAGGAACAAAAATCTTTACGCCAGGAAGTTTGTCAGAGACTCCTGCGCCACTACAAGGAAGAAGGAGAGGATTTCTTGCATCGCACTGTGACTTGTGATGAAACTTGGGTGCATCATTACACCTCAGAGTCAAAGCAAACAAGCATGGAGTGGCGGCGAAGAGACAAAGCAGGTCCGGTCAAGGCCAAAATATGCCCATCTGCTGGAAAGGTGCTTGCAACCGTTTTCTGGGAGTCTGCAGGCGTTTTACTGGTGAATTTTCTTCACGAACAAAGGACAATCAATGCAACCTATTACTGTCACCGTTTGGATGAAGCAAAAGCTGCGTATTGCAACAAGCAACACCAGCAACCAATCCGAAAATCATTGTTCACCATGATAATGCAAGGCCGCATACTGCCGCTTTAATGTAGAAAAACTGGGGGAAATTTACTGGACACCTCTGGAATACTCTCAGTACAGTACAGATATCTAAAGTTAAAAACTTCATGGCCGTTTCGTATTGAACTGAGAATCACAAAAGTAATTTAATATAATGGAATCCACCTTTTCAATACACACAAAACTGTTGTACATAAATTATATTACACCATTTTTATTATTATGAAGTTACCAGTTTCAACATGTTTTCAATGTCATCATCAGCCTTTCGTAAAACCAAGCAAGAGAATAAATTCACATATAGCAACAATACACACATACTAGGTAAAATTCGTATAATGACACATTTAAAATAGTTCATATAAAATATCTGAGGATTGCTACACGTTGGCGGCGTAATAGTCTTGTACTGTTTTGGTACATGAGTTGAGGCACTTTTTGTAAAGTTGTGCTTTGGTATGATAAAACTTTATGAACACATTAAAATCTTGGTAAGGATCTAATTCATAGAGAAATGCAGCACTGAGGAATAATCTGAGCACTGTTCGTGGCATAATCTTCTTATCTTAAAGTTGTACTATGCGCGTCGAAAGGTGGTTTTTAAAGTACATGTAGGTCCTAGGATGATATGTAGGACCGAGGTTCCTCAGTTCAAGCGGAACGTGAAACCTAGACAAAACAGAGAGCTGATTTTAATGGTGTTCTATAAAGGGCAAGTCAAATGAAGCAAAGGTATAGAGAATTAAAGTGCGAGACTCACTTTGCCGCAGCGTGCCAGGAAGCTTACTCTATGGAGAGGAGTTGACAACTGGAGCAGGTTTGCGGGTAGAGGTAGTTGGGAGAGGGGGGGAAAGGAAGGGAGGGGCTTGGAGAGGAACCACCTACAGGGGAGGTGTTGGGGGCGGGTCTGGAGTGCTATGCGGTGGGGACGTATAGCAAGGTAGGGTGTTATGTAATGCGTGGAAGATCGAACGCTTTCTCGTAAACTTAACATCTTTAAGAACCGTAATAAGAAAGTCGTAAAGGACCTTGGGCTTCTCAAAAATTTCATTTAAGTTTAAATTGGGGTTGAAAAACTGATCGAGGTGTATGAAGCAATTTTCGGTGACATCTAGGAGAGGGCCTTTTCCTAAGGTCCTGGGAATCTCCAAGTCTTGGTCTATGGTGGTAAAAGTATGTTTCGCATCATGCATATGTTGGCCCACTGCTGAAAACCTATTGTATTTAATAGCATTGACATGATTTTGAAGTTTCATCTGGTCTGTCCTATGTACGAGGAATTGCAGTTATTGCAATTAAAATGGTATACCCCTGACCTCAAGGAGGTGTTATTTTTATTTATTGTGTTATAGTTGTGTATTATTTCAACATTCCTATTGTTGGTACAAAAGGATATCTTGATATTATGTTTCTTAAAGATGTTGGTGACACTGTAAAGGCTGAAATTAGAGACATAAGCAACCTAAAGCTATTCAGAAGAATGTGCTGGAAATTTTACCTACACTCAGATTAATTTACTCTTAGAAGCACCCTTAAATTTTAGATTATTAAGTTAAATGAATAAAATGTCAATGTAAGGTTAGAAACTTTATAGTTTATATTTTTCTAGATATAGCTCTAATAATAGTAAATATTATAAATTAATTTTAAAATGTTAAAATGATTTTTATGATGCTTTACAATTCACATTAACTTTAAATTATAATTAACTTATTTTTAATTTTAAGTAATTATAATGTTCAGTACATTATGTTTATGCAGGTGCATAATTATATGGTCAGGCTTCATAGCCTGAGCCCCGCCACGTACAGAAAGACATTTATAAATAAATAAATATGTAATAGGGTTGGGGTTTTTTTTCTAACGTATTTAGTCGATGCTTGAATTTATTTATTATTCTTTCTATGAAACAGTCTTTATATCCACTGAATTTAGAATGGAATGGATGGTGTCTAATTCTTTCTTTAAGTTTGTTTTTGACATTGGTATTTTAAATGCGCAGTCGACCATGCTGTTATAAGTAGCACATTTTTGTGTGCAAGGATGTGTGGAATCATGTCTTATGGTTGTAGCAGTTTGTATGGGTTTTCTATATATACTGTATGTTAGGGAGGATGGGAGCCTGCTTATCATGAGGTCTAGAAAGTTAATTTGTTTGTTGGATTCTGACTCAAGGGTGAATTTAATATCTGGATCTATATTGTTGAGGTTGTCAAGAGTAGAGGTAGCACTAGTAGTCCTATCGTCTAGTATAACCAAAGTATAATCGATGTATCTATACCAAAATAGAATATTAGAAAAAGTATCATCGTTGTCAATTATTGTATGTTCTAAGAAATCTAGATATATTTCCGCTAAGATCCCCGAAGCTGGTGACCCCATTGCCAGTCCATCCTGTTGATATATGATGCTGTCAAAAATAAAGAAGTTATTATTGATTACTAATTTGAGGACCTTCATGAAATCTTGGATCTCAAGTTTGCTTAGGGAACTGTGTGTATTCAGATTTCTTTCAAAGATGGGAATTAATTTTTTGGTGTTAATACTTGGATACATATTAGTAATGTCGAACGAGTGGACGGAATAATGGGGTTGTATTTCAAAATTATCTAATTTCTTGATCAGCACTATAGTGTTTTTTTTACAGATTTGACAAAAACCTGTAGTTGTTCTTTAAGAATTTCTGAATGAAGTGAGAAAGTTTATAAAGCGGGCTAGGCCTATAGTTAATAATAGGGCAGATGGGGGCACCGGCCTTGTGGATCTTAGGGAATGCTTTTGCAGTGGGCAGACCCGGATTCATGTAGTAAAGTTTTGCTTTTTCCTGATCAGTGAAGAGAAACAAGGAGTTTTTTAGAATTTGTTTTTAAACGACATTGGATTTGCTGGGTAGGATCTTTCTTCACTATAGAAAAGGAACTATTGTTAAAGAAGTCTTTTGTTTTATTTATGTACTCGTCTTTGTCCATAATGACAGTCGTATTCCCTTTGTCCGCTTTAGTGATGAGGTTATAATCCTTGATTTTTTTTTTAAACTCAAGGACCTCTTCCTGTTCAACGAAAGAATTATTATTATTATTATTATTATTATTATTAGGGGTTGTCATTTTATTTTCGGAGGTATATATTTTACTCAATTTCCTTTTTACGTCTAGTCTTACTTCCTCTTGTAAATCTAAAGGCATTTTATTAATGGTAACTTCTGATTCTATGACTAAGTTGGAAGCTATGTTAACTTTATTAAAATTGGGCCAGTTGTGTTTAGGGCCTTTTGCAAGGATTGCGTTTTCTTCATCATTTAGTTGTGTTTTTTATAAGTTAACTACCGGGGGATGAAGCTGATCAATGAAGTTGTAGGGATCAAGGATTTTTTGGTTACTCTTGCAATGTCGTGATTATATGCTGAGTTATTTTTGAGTGTATTAAGTTTCCTCTCAGGAGTAAGTTGTTTTTTAGATAAGACCTCAAATAATCTGTTATTAACTTGGGCCTGAAACAAGTTCCATTGAGCGCCGTTAAGCAAGCAAGCTGCTTCAAGGTGAGTCTCGTAAAGTCGGTTGTTTAAAAATGATTTCTTCTTGTACAAGAGCTTAATTTCATTTTAGCCAGATTTTGTTGACTTTGATTTGAGTCTTCCAATGTTGGGGACTATTCCGATGTTTTTTTTTAAATGTTAGTTTTAAGGAAATTTAGTGTTAAATTGTGTATTATACATTGCTTAAGAAAATCTATATCCTTGCCCAATTTTGCGACCTTGATTTTAAGTCCCATGTAATGATGGGCCTTTGATTTTCCCTGGTAAGCTATGTCATCTTTACAAAAAGTGCCTCAACTCATGTAGCAAAACAATACAAGACTATTACGCCGCCAACGCGTAGCAATCCTCAGATATTTGATATGAACTACTTTAAATGTGTCATTATACGAATTTTACCTAGTATGTGTGTATTGTTGCTATATGTGAATATATTCTCTTGCTTGGTTTTACGAAAGGCTGATGATGACATTGAAAACATGTCGAAACCGGTACCTTCATAAAAATAAAAATGTTATAATATAATTTATGTGCAACAGTTTTGTATGTATTGAGAAGGTGGATTCCAGTACAGATTTACCGCCCTGCAACTAGCATATGTTTGGACCACTCAAAAAAGACCTAGGAGGACAGCGGTTCAATGATGATGCAAGTGTAGAAGAGTTTGTGCACAACTGGCTCTGCACACGCCCCTCTTCTTTCTATCAGGACGGTATCAAAAATTTACCAATCCGATAGAGAAAATGTGCATCGAACACAGGTCACTATGTAGAAAAGTGTTCCATATATGTGATTTTCTTTTGGTAGATGCAATAAATTTTAAAAAATAATTCCCGTTTATATTTGATCTACCCAATACATTCAGTACAGTATACGTATAGCTTGCTCCAAACCAACTTCCATTTATTAATATACATTACATTTCACCACCTTCCCCGGGGGTTCTAGGGGCGTCTTTCGCCCACAGTATTTTTTCCAGATAGCAGGTAATATTTGTACGCCCCCAACCCCAAAGGGGGCCAAATTTGTACTTTAAAAACATTTGGAGTGTCACTATTCATCTCAGCAACCCCAAAACGTATGGATTCAACACTATTATTCGATTAGTTTTTATGTATCACTCCCCACTCGCTCCCCACACCAAAGGGGGTGGAAGTTGGACTTTTAAAAAATCCAGAGTGTAACTATTCATCTCAGCGAACCTAAAAACTATACATTTGATATTATTTTCAATTATCTGTATATATCACCTCCCTCCTACCTAACTGCTAAGGCTCCTTTCACACGGTCCACTTGCTTTCCACGCCACGCCACTCCACTCCACTCCACTTCTCAGACACTTGCCGTCCACTTCCGTCAACTTACCGGCAACTTCTCGTCCCCACCTCATATTTCCGTCTCGGTTTGAATCTGGTCCATGGACGCGCACATTATCCTTGGGATTTTTATTCTTCCGAAAAGAAGGTTGAGGTGAAAGAACAGTACTAAGGTTCATTGGGTCCATCGCCTAGAACGAGGAACTCATCGTTCTTCTAGATGAACGTACCAATGATCTAAAAATGTTCCTTAATTACTTTCGTATGAGTGGGAATTTGTTTGAATTGTTGTCAATCCTTGAAGCAAGTTTACAGCGTCAGGGCACGAACATGAGAAAATGTATTCCGCCGATATTTTGAAACAAAAACTTCAAACTTGTGACGCACACAATGCTGACCGTTTGAACGACTGATTTAGTGAGCTACCAGTATGGCCTTGCTACCTACACCTACCTTCTGTAAATAAAACTGGTAGTTCTCACGAATAAGATTTTTTTTTTACAAGTTGCTGTACGTCGCACCGACACAGATAGGTCTTATGGCCACGATGGGACAGGAAAGGGTTAGGAGTGGGAAGGAAGGGGCCGTGGCCTTAATTAAGGTACAGTCCCAGCATTTGCCTGGTTTGAAAATGGGAAACCACGGAAACCATCTTCAGGGCTGCCGACAGTTGGGTTCGAACCCACTATCTCCCGAATACTGGATAATGGCGGCACATAAGCGACTGAGGCTATCGTGTTCGGTCCGAATAAGAAAATGTTATTATGTAATTTAATTGGAAGCAGTTCTTTTGAAATGAAGACTGCTAAAAAGCCTTGATTAATTATTTTTCAATGACCCATGTAATTGGAATATCGAAAATTGTTAACATATAACACATACAGCCTATTACTGTAGATATCAACTTCTCTCTCTTTGGAGTTGTCCAGTTCGGCAGAAAGTGGAATCCCTTCATGGGAAACTTCATTCCACATTTGAAGCCTTTTATTTTATTTGAAGAGTCTGTCGTTCGTTAATCCCACTGACAAGGCCGATTTTGTATTTCTATTATTAACTTTTCAGTATCTATGAATGGAACCGACATTTTGAAACGAAATCTTCGAACTTGTAGCTCATATGTTGACTGTCTGAACGAGCTAATCTGATTCAGTGACGAGTGAGCTTCCGGTCGCCCAGTGTGGAAGACACTTCAGGCCGGTCGACAGCAGCCTGCTGTTGACGAGAGTGGACGGAGGTTGCGCCACACGAAGTGTCTCGTGTGAACGCTACCGGCCTTTTACCACACCTCTGGTGGAGTGGAGTGGAGTGGCGTGGCAAGCAGTGGATCGTGTGAAAGGGCCCTAAGAGATAAGAAAATCTTGAGTGTCACTGATCATCTCAACGACCCCGTAAACTATGGATTTAGCACTATTTTCAAGTATTTTTATATATCACTCCCCCCCGCACACCCCCTCCCCAAAGGGGAGCTGACCTTCGACTTTAAAAACTCAAACTGTCACTATTAATCCCATCGGCACTGAAAACTGTGTAATTGACACTATTTTCGATTAATTTTATATGTAACTCCCCCTGAACCCCCATCCCTAAGGGTGCTAGGGATGGCTTACCCCCACAGTGCTCGTCTCAAGATAGTAAGTTATATGTGTACCAAGTTTGGTTGATATTGCACCAGTGGTTTAGGAGGAGATATGTCATTTGCATACATACCTACATACATATATATATATATATATAAAACGACATTTACAATAAGATACAAAACTTGAAAACTAGAAAATCAGCTGGAATTGATAACATTTCTGGGGATATACTGAAGACAATGGGTTGGGATATACTACCATATCTGAAGTACTTGTTTGATTATTGTTTGCATGAAGCAGCTATACCAAATGAATGGAGAGTTGCTATAGTAACCCCTGTGTATAAAGGAAAGGGTAATAGACATAAGATGAAAATTATAGGCCTGTCAGTTTGACATGCATTGCATGTAAGCTTAGGGAAAGCATTCATTCTGATTATATGAGACATATTTGCAAAATTAATAACTGGTTTGATAGAAGGCAGTTCGGGTTTAGGAAAGGTTATTCCACTGAATCTCAACTTGTAGGATTCCAGCAAGATATGGCAGATATGTTGGATTCAGGAGGTCAAATGGACAGGATCGCGATTGACCTGTCTTAGGCATTTGATAGGGTGGCTCATGGGAGACTACTGGCAAAAATTAGTCCAAATGGACTAAACAAAAGAGTGACTGAATGGGTGGATATATTTCTAGAAAACAGAACTCAGAGAATTAGAGTAGGCGAAGCTTTATCTGACGCTGTAATAATTAAGAGGGGAATTCCTCAAGTAGTATTATTGGACCTTTATATATTCTTATATGTATAAACGGTATGAGTAAAGAACTGGAACTAGAGATAAGGCATTTTGCGGATGATGTTATTCTGTATAGAGTAATAAGTTATAAGATTGTGAGCAACTGCAAAATGACCTCGATAATGTGAGATGGACAGTAAGCGATGGTATGATGATTAACGGGTTAAAAGTCAGGTTGTGAGTTTCATAAATAGGAAAAGTCCTCTCAGTTTTAATTACTGCGTTGATGGGGGTGAAAGTTCCTTATGGGAATCATTGTAAGTACCTAGGTGTTAATATAAGGAAAGATCTTCACTGAGGTAATCACATAAATGGGATTGCTGTGTTTTCCCCAGAAATTTTCGTCAGCCGGGTGGCAGGAATGAGTAGCCGGGCAGAGAATACTAAGTCAAAAATTAATGTGACAAAATTTCAATTTATTTCCCTCAGGGCATTAACAATAATATCACACAGGTAAAAAAAATTGCAAAATTGAACTATTTTAGTGTTTTTCATGAAAAATACACAACAAAGTAATTTGAACTTCTAAGTGTTCTACTGCTCGTTCACAATCATGTAACACCGGGGCTCACCACTCGGTTGCTGTGGAGTGCCATGCGGGTTTGTGACATCTTGCAGAATCGAGTGCTCGCATGGGATTCCTCACTAATGCAGACACCGCTCACGCACAACACAACGTGATAGTCAAGTTAAACATTTAATCTCTGATATAAATGATGCAATTATGCAGACAATAATGAATATTTATCATTAAATAAACAGATTTACAGTAATTACATTTTAATTTGGAACATCCAATGACACAAATATATAATAATATCATGTAGGTAGCACATATCTAGGTCATGTTAGCCGGGCAGTCTCTGAAAATGGCAGGGCGGTGCGCCCATTACAAAGGTCCTAGGGAGAACACTGGATTGTAAATAAAGTCTACAGATCTCTGTACATGGTTATGAGGGTATTTAGGGGTTGTAGTAAGGATGTAAAGGAGAGGGCATATAAGTCTCTGGTAAGACCCCAACTTAGGTGTGGTTCCAGTGTATGGGACCCTCGCCAGGATTACTTGATTCAAGAACTGGAAAAATCCACAGAAAAGCAGCTCGATTTGTTCTGGGTGATTTCTGACAAAAGAGTAGTGAGCCACACCCCCTCCCTTACTGACAATCTACGTCACCATAAAACACACACGTCAGGAGATTCGAGACGTGGACCGTGACCAGGAAAGGCCAAAGACACAGCCCTGAACTGGAAACGACCCTCATTTCAATGCAGAACAGGAACAATACTAGGGCTACTAGCAATAAAATTCAAACTAAATTTAAATGAGGGTTTATTGATATAATAAAATTCAAAAACAGAAACAAGAAATTAAGCCAGCAATTAAAAGAAAGGATACGTACATGTGCAGAATTCATCCAATTGGAGTCCTAACATTAATGCCTGAGCACAGCTTTTCAAACACCAAGCTTAAATTATTCATACGACGGGCTCACTGTCCCAATTGCAATCTCGCTACATAATGTGGTAATGTGAATACAATCCACACGGATCAACTCGGTCGTTCCTTCCACGAGATTAATAAAATTCTTTACATACGCGTCTATTTAACTTCCACATTGTCTCAACAATTACCACAGATCAAAGTTCCAGCACAGCATGGAGAAGGAAAAAACCCAGAGAAGGTAAAATAAAATGTGAAAGATCACAACATAGCATAGTGAGAAACATCTCTGGACAAAAGAAACAATATTCAAACCCAAAGAGAAACACAGGCATGCGCATAGCCTGAATATAAAAAAATAAACATGGCGGCCTCATGGGCAAGCAAACGGCCATGACGGAGACCAAGGCAAAATAAATATCACTGTACCGGCAACAAGCATGAGGCTCAGAAACAAAGTCAAAAATATAAATTGAGCTGACCGATACGTGTGGTAATGTGAATACAATCCACACGGATCAACTCGGTCCTTCTTTCCGCGAGATTAATAAAATTCTTTACATACGCGACTATTTAACTTCCACATTGTCTCAACAATTACCACAGATCAAAGTTCGCACACAGCAAGGAGAAGAAAAAGAAACCAGAGAAGGTAAAATAAAATGTGAAAGATCACAACATAGCATAGTGAGAAACATCTCTGGACCAAAGAAACAATATTCAAACCCAAAGAGAAACACAGGCATGTGCATAGCCTGAATATAAGAAAACAAACATGGCGGCCTCGTGGGCAAGCAAACGGCCATGACGGAGACCAAGGCAAAATAAATATCACTGTACCGGCAATAAGCATGAGGCTCAGAAACAAAGTCAAAAATATAAACTGAGCTGACCGATACGTCATCCTTCCTCTCCTTCCACTCACCAACACACACCCAAACATTTAGACATTGCCAGCATAGGCAAACAATATGAGCAGTTGCTCCAGTTAATAAGTTGAACACCAACTCATATAGTATGACTCTCATGGTCACAAACAAAGGTCTCACATGTCAGAGATAGCGTGCACAGTGCAGACAATTAGTAGTAGGATAATAGGGACCCAGTGGTCATGCATAAACCCATCAGCTTACGCACTTCGTACGGCACAAATGGATCTTCACGTCGACACGCAGGGCGTACATTCATTCGATGGTAAAATACTTTACAATGTAGTGCACGTAAATAAAATCCATCAGAGACCCAGCTATGAACACATCACAATCACGTCAACAACAGACACACAGCCCATTCTCGCTGGAGAGCAGAAGGATGCATATCAATCGGCCATCATTAAAAGAGGCGAATGGCAAAACAGAACCGTAGAAATAATATTAATACAAGAATAACCATACCTGTAATATCAATAATCAAAATAACAAGAAGGATGGTAGTATGGATCAAGTGTAAATCTATTAAAAACCCATTTATGGCATAAAAACGCCACTCCAATCTGCGTGGGATCCATGTTTATATTCCACACACATAACAATGCAAAGATTCGCTCCAAAGAGATAAAACAACAGTCTCACCGAAAGAATGATCTTCCGTGCTCATGACCGAGGGAGCTGCCCTCTCTGGTACAATCATGGAAACACTTAACTCAATCGAGGTGAGGCCGATACAAGCCCTTTGCAATATGGGAAACATCATTTTTATGAACATGCCATTTTAGCATGGCTCAGAAGCGTTACAAGAATGTTGCAAAGTTTGGGCTGGGAAAACTTTGGAGAAAGGAGATGAGCTGCTCGACTAAGTGGTATGTTATGGATATAGATTCCTTTAGGGAACCGGAATTATTTGTCCCAAATTAGTAAATTTATAATACCAATATAATGAGTCTGTTATTGGACATAATAAATTTTCAGGCTAACTCATTTCTGTTGCCAGCGTTTTGCCCCAATGAGCTAATTTGGGCTCGTCAGTTGGTAAATAGCACAACTACAAAGACGCATGGCTAGTGCATACCGTGGAGGCCACTGTGTAGGCTATTTGAAGATACCGGCAGTGCCAATGCACGATGAGAGACTTAGTCTCTTTTGCAAAAGTTGAAGCTTGCCAGACTATCAGATGATATGAATATACTGTAGATTCCCTTAGGGAACCTGAATTATTTGTCCTGAATGAGTAAATTTATTATACCAATATAATGGGTCTGTTATTGGACATTATGAATTTTCAGGCTAACTCATTCCTGTTGCCAGCTTTTCACCCCAGTGTGCTAATTTGGGCTCGAGTGTTGGTAAATAGCATACCTCCCAAGACGCATTATATTGGTATTATAAATTTACTCACTCGGAACAAATAATTCACGTTCCCTAAGGGAATCTATATCCATATCATTTGATAGCCTGGCAAGCTTCAACTTTTGCAAAAGAGATAAAGTCTCTCATAGTGCACTGGCACTGCCGGTAGCTTCAAATAGCCTATGCAGTGGCCTCCACAGTAGGCACTAGCCATGCGTCTTGGTAGGTGTGCTATTTACCAACTGATGAGCCCAAATTAGCACACTGGGGCAAAACGCTAGCAACAATAACAGACCCATTATACTGGTATTAAGTGGTAAGTTCCGAGCTGTCAGTGGAGATGGCATGGAATGACATTAATAGACGAATAAGTTTGAGTGGTGACTTCAAAATCAAAGCAGCTTCTATGGTGCAGTTATTGAGGAATTTGCCCATAAAGAAGACAGGAGGATTCCACTGCAGTAAAATGAAAGAGGTAAGCTTTATTATTGTCTTGATACTTCACCATGCTACTGTTCATGCCATTACCTACCTCCTATGACATGAACGAAGGGTTGACTTGTGGGAGAGACTGGTTCTACACATGACTATTAAAAACAGACTGGAAGGATATAATTACAAACAACAAGCTTGTTAAGAGCATTGGGTGTAAGAGAGAGATCATCCTTTCAATAAAAATAAAAAAGAAGAAATAGGTTTGCTTGTTGGACACCTACTGAGATGAGATAACCTGTTGCTAACAGTATTGGAAGGATGGACAGAAGGGAGAAGAGGAAGTGGTCATCCAAGACTGACATTCTTTGATATATCATCATCATCATCATCATCAATCAATACTGATCTGCATTTAGGGCAGTCGCCCAGGTGGCAGATTCCCTATCTGTTGCTTTCCTAGCCTTTTCCTAAATGATTTCAAAGAAATTGGAAATTTATTGAACATCTCCCTTGGTAAGTTATTCCAATCCCTAACTCCCCTTCCTATAAATGAATATTTGCCCCAGTTTGTCCTCTTGAATTCCAACTATCTTCATATTGTGATCTTTCCTACTTTTATAAACGCCATTCAAACCTATTCGTCTACTAATGTCATTCCACGCCATCTCTCCGCTGACAGCTCGGAACGTACCACTTAGTCGAGCAGCTCTTCTTCTTTTTCTCAATTCTTCCCAACCCAAACATTGCAACATTTTTGTAACGCTACTCTTTTGTCGGAAATCACCCAAAACAAATCGAGCTGCTTTTCTTTGGATTTTTTCCAGTTCTTGAATCAGGTAATCCTGGTGAGGGTCCCATACACTGGAACCATACTCTAGTTGGGGTCTTACCAGAGACTTATATGCCCTCTCCTTTACATCCTTACTACAACCCGTAAACACCCTCATAACCATGTGCAGAGATCTGTACCCTTTATTTACAATCCCATTTATGTGATTACCCCAATGAAGATCTTTCCTTATATTAACACCTAGATACTTACAGTGATCCCCAAAAGGAACTTTCACCCCATCGACGCAGTAATTAAAACTGAGAGGACTTTTCCTATTTGTGAAACTCACTAACTGACTTTTAACCCCGTTTATCAACATACCATTGCCTGCTGTCCATCTCACAACATTTTCGAGGTCACGTTGCAGTTGCTCACAATCTTGTAACTTATTTATCACTCTATAGAGAATAACATCATCCGCAAAAAGCCTTACCTCCGATTCCACTCCTTTACTCATATCATTTATATATATAAGAAAACAAAGGTCCGATAATACTGCCTTGAGGAATTCCCCTCTTAATTATTACAGGGTCAGATGAAGCTTTACCTACCCTTATTCTCTGAGATCTATTTTCTAGAAATATAGCAACCCATTCAGTCACTCTTTTGTCTAGTCCAATTGCACTCATTTTTGCCAGTAGTCTCCCATGATCCACCTTATCAAATGCTTTAGACAGGTCAATCGCGATACAGTCCATTTGACCTCCAGAATCCAAGATATCTGCTATATCTTGCTGCAATCCTACAAGTTGAGCTTCAGTGGAATAACCTTTCCTAAAACCGAATTGCCTTCTATCGAACCAGTTATTAATTTCACAAACATGTCTAATATAATCAGAAAGAATGCCTTCCCAAAGCTTACATACAATGCATGTCAAACTTACTGGGCTGTAATTTTCAGCTTTATGTCTATCACCCTTCCCTTTATACACAGGGGCTACTATAGCAACTCTCCATTCATCTGGTATAGCTCCTCCGACCAAACAATAATCAAATAAGTACTTCAGATATGGTACTATATCCCAACCCATTGTCTTTAGTATATCCCCAGAAATCTGATCAATTCCAGCTGCTTTTCTAGTTTTCAACTTTTGTATCTTATTGTAAATGTCATTGTTATCATATGTAAATTTTATTACTTCTTTAGCCTTAGTCTCCTCCTCTATCTCGACATTATCCTTGTAACCAACAATCTTTACATACTGCTGACTGAATACTTCTGCCTTTTGAAGATCCTCACATACACACTCCCCTTGTTCATTAATTATTCCTGGAATGTCCTTCTTGGAACCTGTTTCTGCCTTAAAATACCTATACATACCCTTCCATTTTTCACTAAAATTCGTATGACTGCCAATTATGCTTGCCATCATGTTATCCTTAGCTGCCTTCTTTGCTAGATTCAATTTTCTAGTAAGTTCCTTCAATTTCTCCTTACTTCCACAGCCATTTCTAACTCTTATTTCTTTCCAGTCTGCACCTCCTTCTTAGTCTCTTTATTTCTCTATAAGTTCCTTCAATTTCTCCTTACTTCCACAGCCATTTCTAACTATTTCTTTCCAGTCTGCACCTCCTTCTTAGTCTCTTTATTTCTCTATTATAATAAGGTGGGTCTTTACCATTCCTTACCACCCTTAATGGTACAAACCTGTTTTCGCATTCCTCATAATCAAGAAGGCAACCAGCTGAAACTCTTACAAAGAGGAAGTGAAATAACTGGCTCAAGAAAGAAAGGGAAAGTTGTTACCAATCAATCAAAACAATGAGAACTCGAGATAGAGAGAGAGAAGTTTTAAATAAGAAAGGCTATTACTGTCCTATACAAGATATAAACATATATTTGAGTTTTATCCTGATCTTTCAATATTATTATTTTCAATATAACACAAAGCTTTTTTACAAGTTGTTTTACGTTGCACCGGGCATAGATAAATCTTCTCAACGATGGGATAGTATAGGGCTAGGAGTGGGAAGGAAGTGCCTGTGCCTTCATTAGGGTACAGCCCTAGGGTTGCCATAATCTCGAAATCCAAAACCAGGGCAAAACTTTCGATCAGCGTTATTGATGAAAGGAAATGGAAATATGAGGAATAAGGAGTCCTCATGCCCCTAAGCTAAGGGAAATGTGCATTTAATTAATGATCCAGAGTTGAGGAAGGACTACTTCATTAAGAAAGCAGTTATTACCAAAAATGAGAATACAGTATGCATCAAATTATTCAGTACACGAAGTTCCATTGTCATCATTTAAGCTTCTCTTATACCAATCGTAGTTTTCAGAACCTTGAACAGATGAACTTCATCTGGTTCTCAATCAGTTTATGAAATTCACTGCAACTTACATTTTTCATATTGTACTGTATTTGCACCATTGCATTGACTGATTTTACTGTTAACCTATTCCTTTCTTCTGTCCATTGAGAAATCATGAGGGAAAAAGACTCACTCTACTGTACATTGCCATTATAACTGGGAACGGAGAAATAAAATTCCACAATTTTCAGCAACTCTGAATACTGCTTACTAGAAATATGAAGAAATATGAATGAAGAACACCCATTTCTTATGTGACATCAAATTCTCAAAACTTTCATCTTTGACCTACCCAAAACACACTTGTAATTTCAGTACTTAGTCAAAGAGAAGGGACTCATTCAATTTACAGCTTGTGTTTCCATGCAACCACTTGAATGTCTTTTCAACATTTTCCCATGAAGGTACAGTCTTTAGCAAAATCCAGTCAAAATGTTTAATATCAGACAAGAGCTTTTTATCAAGTAATCAATGTTTGATAGAAAAGAGAGACTTCCCCTAGAAATGTAGACTGCTGATATTGTGTAAGGTCAGACATTAATTCTTTAACTTTAGACGTAACGAAAACACACTATTTTCTCTTTCCCAAAATTTGCAGTATATTTTCTACCTCCAAGCTTACCTCATTCACTGATATGTCTTGCCTCTCAATACTGCTAACTGCCCTCTGGGAAGGATTCATTTGTGCATTCAAGAAGAGCAGATACATTTCACCATCAGAATCAGAAAAGAATTTCTTGAGAAGGGAAGGAGACGTATCAAGTGAAAGAAAGTAAGACTTAAGTGCCTTAAACATGTGGATGAACCTCTCTAGAGCAGGAAACATGGTGAGCCACCTGGTTCTTACACATCAAAGTAGGTCCTTATGTGTCACATCAACAAATTCTGAACATTCTTTTAGCGATGCTACACGAACAGTGTATGTGGAGAACTAATTTAAAACCTTTATGATAATGCTCTCAATATCATGAGTGAGGACATCTGTACCAGTCTGAATTGCATTATGCAAAATATGAGCTGGACAACCTACTCCTAAAATTTCCCTATTCAGTTTATTCTGAAGTTTCTTGCACACATTGTTTTCTCCTTTTCTCGCAACACCCCCGAAGTTAGTATTTGTGTTATCTCCACCAAAAGCAGATATTTTATCACTAAGCCCATGTTCTAAAATGGCACTGTATACACACTCTGTTATTGTACTAGAATTCTCACTGTCACATTTATTTAAATTTAACAATCTACTTTGGACACCTTTGTCATAATCAAAATACTGCATAAGAACAGGAAATATTTTCAAATACTTGTGGTTGCTAGCATCAGTGCTAATACCAACATAATTGGCCTTCGATAGACTGTTCCTTGTTCTGGCTTTAATGAACGGTGATATCACATTATTAACGATGGCTTCTGTTTTAGTTTTGGCGCTGGAAAAGTTTACTGCAACTTTCGAGTCACTAAAAACCTGAGATATAATTTTTGAAGTGCAAGAACTGGAGTTGTATGAATGATGGTGCTTGACACAGTGAAATGCAAATGTAGCTTCTGCTGCAGCTACTTTATTACCCACTGCCGTCTTATGCTTTTTCGATTGCACGTGGTCTTGAATATCACGTCTACCTCCATTACTGATTGAAATGTAGGAACTGTGAAGAGGAAAAACGTATAATAGAATAATTTTTCTAGGAAAACAACGATGTAGCACCTGCACAATTAACAATTTAAAAACTATTTCAATGGGTCTTTGTATAAATGTAATGTTACTCACCCGCAAATTTTGTAGAAAGCTTCATATTCAGTTCTTCCTCGCTTTATACTTGGAAACTGTTCAGCATATTCCTCCTTGAACTTAACCTTTCATCTAGCCGACATTATCAAACCACCAGGCAAATAATAACAACTATTTAATACAATATAACACAACTAAATCGCAAGCACAACAAACCATGCGAACATTCAACATGCTAATCAAAGAGGATAATACTCTTCATTGCCAGAGACCACTGACCGCCCACTGTATCGGCAACTCTCAATCTCGCAAATCAAAGAGGATGTACTGTAATACTATCAGAGATGACTGACTGCCCACTGTTTTGATATCTCGAAAGCTGTTCTGTTCTCTTTGGATTTTATATAATGTGAAGGCAAAGAGATATTGATGCTTCTTTGACAGCAATTTTTTAACTTACCGGAAGTTGACTTAAAATCCAGAAAATATCGCGGACAATTGCCTTTTTGGCCCGGACGGTTTCATTTACCCTAAAATCGTTGACTGTCTGTGAAATCCGTGGCATATGGCAACCCTATACAGCCCCAGCAAAATACTCAAAATGGGTACATTATATTATATATAATTAATTATGTGATATTATTATTATGCTGCTGCTAGTTGTTTTAAGGGGCCTAACATCGAAGGTCATCAGCCCAATATTATTATTAATAATATGTTATTTGACCCATTGTTTAACAATAGATTTTAAAAGTTTTATTCTTGCTTAGTTGTTTACTTTTTGCCTTTTGTGAAAATGGGAAACCACGGAAAACCATATTCAGGGCTGCCGACAGTGGGGTTCAAACCCACTATCTCCCAAATACTGGATACTGGTCGCACTTAAACGACTGAAGTTACCAAGTTGGATAGTTAAATTTTCATCTGTATGCTATCATACAGTGGCTGCACTTGAGGTAGGCCCTAACAGAAAACTATGAGATCTTAAATTCAAAAGGATTTAATTTTCATGTACTAACCTTGGCTAGATATGTTGAAGCAGTGGTACATCCCGTATGTTAAGTAAACAAACATAACTCCAGGCTTCATGAAGACAGCTTTTGTTCTCTCCGTTATCTTCCCCTGATAAGAACACGAGCCTTTATCTTCTCCCCCTGGATAACACTCAGTCTCCACAATCCTTCCACGTATAAGAGTACCATCATTCTGGCGACGAACTAGCACTTTACCAAGCAAAGATTTAGCAAGCTGCTCACAAGGAACATCAAAGAAATCCTCCTGCAGTCTGTGCAGACCAACAGAAGGCTTCAGATTTCTATTTACAGTTAAATAGTCTTGTTCTAATTCTAGTAAGAGCTGCTCTTCACTGGTTTTCTTTGCTTCTTTCTTTTTATGAGAGGAGTTTGCCTTGGATTTAACAACTATCTGTTCCTCTTCCTCGTTTTTTAGAACAGCGTTTTCTTTCATAACTCTTTTTGATTTTCTGGTAGCACCACTTTGACCTGCCTTTCTCCTCTTCATGGTTATGAAATAATCAAACACACCTGGAAACACAAAAATTGATGGTTTTAGTGTTTAAAATTCAAGGTGTAAATACTTATCTCAAGATTTTCCTCTTTTAGTGACACTATGTATGCTGCATTACTGTTAACTATAAACTTTGTATTCCGTAATTATTATATATCTTACTCTCAACGTATACTTATGTGGAATCTGTCTTGGTACACCTATTTTTTAATTGATAAGAAGGCCTTGCTAAAAAAATAATCACAACAGTATTAAACTGTAGCTGAAAATTTAAAAAAATATTTTTTAAGTATGCCAAAAGGTGGAACCAAATCTAGAATTCTCCCAACTATATAAATACTTGTCATACTCAGTTATGCTTAACCATGCATAAATATAGTTAAATTATTTCTAGTTATATTATTTATATACGGTAGTTATATTCAACGCTGTGCTATAAAGAAACAGAAAACACTATTAAAAGCTCTTCATTTTTAGGCTTACTTATGTCATGTTATTACAATTTATTGCTTCCTCCAGTGTGGGCTATGTCAACTTATTAACAACAGTTTAAGTGCAGATATTTCACTCGTACTCTGTGTTGTATATGTATTTCATGCCCTGGCATTTTGATATGAGTTCACTGGCCACTTTGTGATCTTTAATTATTTGTCTACATCATCGCTGGCCAAGGCTGAAATCTTTAACCTTTGTTGTTCACAGTATACATCGATCACTTACTGAAAGGTATAAAAGTGCCAGCAAGGACTTCAGGGATTCAGTTAGTTATTCCTTGCCTCAGAGGCAAAGATCATTACACGAGTGTATGTGTTTCTGTGTCCAACTTATGACTGCATGTTGTGTTGGGTAGAAATGATGACGATGATGATGATGATGCAGGGAGAGGGTGAAACCTGATTTCAGTGCACTAAATAATACCATCAACAGTGTCATATGCCCTCGCTCCTCATAAGCGCTGTAGAGAGGTTTGGGACTTATTTCAGTCATACTTTGATGTGGTATATATACGGTTCGGAATCAACGTGAACCGGGCATGTGAGCGTTAGAGGGTTGATAGTACTGATTAATTTTTTAAAATAATTTGATATCTTGTGCCATTGTCATTTTATCAGCTATTGAAGTTAGCCAATCAGATCATCTCGTGGACGAATTCAAATGGGTTTTGTGACATGCACGTGGATTAAGACTGGCTTCAGAGCACTAATCCATGAAAAGCTTTACCAACGGAGGGATTTGAATGCAAATCTACAAACTGATAGGATCGCGCTATAGCAAGTACGCTACAGTGACATAAAAAGAAACCCGTAGTGAGTTTGTGATTGATGCTAATTTCTCACAATGGCTCTCAAGCCAGTCTTAAGCGGCATGCGGTCTTTGTAACATCGCCACGCAAAACCCACCTGAATTTGCCTGCACAGCAATCTGATTGGCTAAATTGAGCAGCTGATAAAATGACAACAGCATGAAATATCAAATTAATTTTTTCAAATTATTTACCTGCATGACAAACCCTCTAACACTTATATACCCGATTCATGTTATTTCCAACCACCCTGTATACAGTATAAATATATGTGATAGTAATCCTTGTCACTCATATCTAATACATAAATAGCCTGCCAGGTGGCCATGACCATTAAGACGTCAAGTGCATATGGTCTGATACCGTCGTCAGCCGGTTCGAGTCCCGTTGGTCGAAAAAAAATTGCCATCAGAATGTTGGCCGGCAGAGTAGGAGAGGTGATGGTACACAATATCTAATCCCCAGAATGTGTGCCTAAAGCCTGGATTTAATTCCAAACCTCTCCACAATGTTTATATGGAGTGAGGGCATATGACGCTGTTGATGGTGATTCGTCCAATCGGATGGGGACGTAAAGCTTTGAGCAGACTCCTTGGTGTTATTCGACAGGAGTAGGCTATGTGCCGACACTGGGTTTCACCCTCTCCCTACCTCATTATCTAAATCATCCCACATCCAGATGTGGAAGTCGCCCATGGACGTCAAATAGAAAGACCTGCACCAGGCAAGCCTAACATGTTTTTGGACACTCCTGGCACCAAAAGCCATACAATAAATGAAATGAAATAAATACTACTGATAAGGTCCACACAAGGAATATCTTTCTTTATTCAATTCAGGAATGAAATGGCAGCACAGAGTAATAGGAATAACATAGAAAGTGAGTAAAGTACATTCTAATTTTTCAAAAGCAGTAATTGCACTTACCTATAAGCAAGGGATAAAGAAGAATTGCAACAGCTATTGAGGTATTGTACTGATCAGTGTAGCAGGTGAGGTGTTCACTGGTATTTTGGGAAGGAGGGTACGATCAATGGCGGAGGGGAAGTTGGACAAAAACCAGTGTGATTTCATACCACAGAGGGGTGGACTGTCAGGACTAGGTTTTCAGTGTGCGTGAAGTGATTGAACAATGTTATGAGAGGAATAGACAGAAATGTTATACAATTTGCTTTATGTCACACCAACACAGAAACGTCTTATGGCAACGATGGGATAGGAAAGGGCTGGGAGTGGGAAGGAAGCGACTGTGGCGTTAATTACGGGACAGCTCCCAGCATTTGCCTGGTGTGAAAATACGAAATCACAAAAAACCATCTTCAGGGCTGCTGACAGTGGACTTCGAAACCACTCTCTCTCGATGAAAGGTGATAGCTACGTGACCTAAACCATGCAGGCATATGCTCAGCAATAGACAGTAATGATTATGTTTCACATATCTAGAGAAGGCATATGACAGAGTAACAACGGAAAATATTTTAGCACTTCTGAGGGATTATGGGTACGAGTTCTTGGTTCAAAGTAGTTAAAGGGGTACATGGATCATCATCAATCAATCACCTTGGATCTGCATTTAGGGATGTCGCTCTCGTGATAGAATCCCTAACGATCGCTTCCTAGTCTTTACTGAGAGGTATACATTGGCATAGAGAGATCCAGTTAGATGGAAATGTAGTAGGCAGTTAGGCCTATGCTGACAGCTTGCTGTTAATGGCAGATCGTGCTGAAAGCCTGCAACCTTACACTGTATACTGAAGCTTGAAAAGAGATACAGTGAATCTGAAGTGATATAAGTAGGAAAGAAACCTAAGAGGATTGAATGTCAGGTTGGGAATACAAAAATGGAACAAGTGGATCATAAATATTTAGGCTGAGTATTCTCCCAGAACCGACTGACCGACCCTGATCTGCATTTAGGGGTCGCCCAGGTGGCAGATTCCCTGTCTGTTGTTTTCCTAGCCTTTTCTTAAAAGACTGCAAATAAATTGGAAATTTATTGAACATCTCCCTTGGTAAGTTATTTTAATCCCTAACTCCCCTTCCTATAAATGAATATTTGCCCCAGTTTGTCCTCTTGAATTCCAACTTTATCTTCATATTGTGATCTTTCCTACTTTTAAAGACACCACTCAAACTTATTCGTCTACTGATGTCCTCCCACGCCATCTCTCCACTGACAGCTTGGAACATACCACTTAAAAAAACAATCAGATGTAAGGCTTTTCAGGCGTTTGCTCTATTAACAAGCATTTCGTCTTAGGTCTGACACTAGACTCATCAGAGTGGGGTGTGTTAGACCCAACCCACTGATGCTGGGGTGTACACAGGTGAACTTATCAGAAGCCCAATTTAATAGGCACAGTCTGATAACTGCATATGGGAGATAAATCTCCACAATGGAATTATTGCCCGCCTTGTAGAGATTTATCTCCCGTATGCAGTTATCAGACAATGCAATTATTGCCCCCCTTGTAGGGATTTATCTCCCATATGCAGTTATCAGACTGTGCCTCTTATAATGGGCTTCTGATAAGTTCACCTGCATACACCCCAGCGCCAGTGGGTAGGGTCTGACACATCCCACTGATGAGTCTAGTGTCAGACCTAAGACAATACGCTGGTTAATAGAGCAAACGCCTGAAAAGCCTTACATCTGATTGTTTTTTTTGACATGCTCTATTGGTGGAAAAAATATCTAATTCCCTTCATGAGAACTAAGAATTTACATACCACTTAGTCGAGCAACTTGTCTCCTTTCTCCCAAGTCTTCCCAACCCAAACTTTGCAACATTTTTGTAATGCTACTCTATTGTTGGAAATCGCCCAGAACAAATCGAGCTGCTTTTCTTTGGATTTTTTCCAGTTCCTAAATCAAGTAATCCTGGTGAGGGTCCCATACACTGGAACCATACTCTAGTTGGGGTCTCACCAGAGGCAAATATTGTTGTAACCAAGGTTGAAGTTTACAGAACACAACTTTTATTGCTTCACTTTATGATATTTACACAAATAACTGAGATTTATTTTGAAGCAAAAGGGAATATTGAATCTTGAGAAAAGTCTGTCTTTATACAATATGTACAGGTTTGCAGTCTTTATATACACTTCTATCTTGAAAAGATAGTCTTTGTGAATTGACACGTTGATAGTCGAGAACTATCTGGCACACTACATAAATGTTCATGAGAGTCCTTGTTTGTTGAAGTGCCTGAATTCCTAAAAAGCAAGTTCAATTGATTGAAGAAATTCCACCTAGCGAAACTAAGGGAGCTTGCATAAGTTAGGGAATGAAAATGGCTTGTAAAAGAATTACGGAACATAGGCAGCGGAAACAGGTAAGGGAGCGGTGACCAGAGGTGAAACCTCGTACTGCCAGAAATTCAGTCCACCTGGTCGAAGCACATTTTCAAGAGGAGTAGCCTCCGTGCTCGACGTAGGGTGTATTCTGGAGCTGGACACCGGGGCAAGTGGGCAAGTGAGCAGGCCGGGAGCTCCTATTTATAGTACACTCGATGGTCAGGCACGCGCACTGAGAGCTGCGCGTCGAAGCTAGCAGAATGATACACAGGCGCGCGTGCAGCTGGCTGGCGGAGCGAGAAGGGAGCGCCGGACATACAACACCCTCCCCTCCTAAATGCGCCGGTACGGCGTGAAACGGCGGCGGCGCTGGCGGCGACTGCGATGCTGGGGCGGAGCTGCTGATATCTCTGTTGTATTGTCCGGAGCTGGAACTGGGCGGAGTGGCGCTGTCTCGTCCTGAAAGGAACCCATTGTTATTAAATGATCTAAAGCGCGTTCAGCAATAGATTTATCTGGTTTAGCAATAGCATCAATAGCTGGACAGGGGCGGTAGCGTAGACGTATCTGATCTTGATGGCGGCAGATACGTTTCTCCGTAGTCTGTATCTCGTAGAGACGATGACCCAAAGATCTGCAGATGACTCCAGGTATCCAGAGTGGGTTGGATTTGAATGTCCTGGTGTAGACCTTGTCGTTGAGGGAGAACTTCGTTGGTGAGGTCTTATGCTGGGCCGGAAGAGGCTGTAACAGAGAAAGTAAAGTTCTGTGAGGTCGTCCATGGAGCTTCTGTGCAGGAGTGATATTATCAGCGCCTGGTAGAGTTCTGTAGTTGTTTAAGAGTTGGAGCAAGGCTTGGTCTTTGGTTAAGCCTGAAGAGACAGCTTTCTTCATACCTCTTTTAAATGTTTGTACGAAGCGTTCAGCTTCACCATTAGATTGAGGGTGAAAAGGTGGTGCTAGGATATGACAAATGCCATTATGTGTACAAAAGTTCTGAAAAGCAGTAGCTGTAAATTGAGGTCCGTTGTCCGAAATGAGTACTTGCGGTAAACCTTCTGTAGTAAAGATTTTCTGGAGAGCACGAATGGTAGCTTCGGTTGTAGTAGTCGAATGCATATCCACTACATATGGAAAGTTTGACAGTGAATCGATGACTATTAACCACATGGAATTGAGGAAAGGACCTGCGAAATCGATGTGAACTCGTTCCCATGGAGTAGTAGCAGGAGGCCATGAAGCAAGATCAGAAGACGGGGCGTTCTGATTCGTTTGACATTGCTCACAATGACGTATTAGCTTTTCGATGGCGGCATCAATACCGGGCCAGTAGCAGTGTTGACGGGCGAGTTGCTTTGTTCTGGAGATACCCCAATGGCTTTGGTGTAATAATTCGAGAACTTGTTTCTGGAGGCTAAGTGGGATAACCACTCGGAAGATGGTGCCTGCTTCTAGTAGTACAACTCCGGCACGAGTCGTGAGACGATGCTGCATACGATGATAAGGTGCCAGGTGGGCAGGAAGTGTGCTCTGAAGAGGCCAACCGTTGCGGATGTAAGTACGTACAGTAGCAAGTGTACTGTCCTTATCCGTAGCTTTAGCTATGCAGGTAGCATCAATAGGAAAACTGGATACAGTATCTTCAAGTTCTATGTCCAACTGAAGACATTCAGATTCTTGAGAATCGAAGGCAGTATCAGGACCAACGGGTAAGCGGGAGAGGGCATCAGCATTACAATGCTGGGATGTGGCTCGATATACAATCTGATAGGAATAATCAGAAAGGAACATGGACCATCTTTGAAGCTTTCTGAGGGAATTCTCTGGGATCTTATTACCAGGATGGAATAAGTGTACGATAGGCTTATGATCGGTAATGATCAGGAAATGGTTGCCATAAAGATATTCATTGAAACGGCGAATACCAAAGATGATGGCTAAAGCTTCTTTCTCTATCTGTGAGTATCGACGTTGATGGTCATTAAGTGTTTTCGAAGCGAAGGCGATGGGGCGTTCTTGTCCATGACGATCCTTCTGGGAGAGAACGGCACCGACACCGTAGTCTGAAGCGTCAGTAGCTAGCGTGATGATCTTGTCGGGCTGAAAATGAGTGAGTTGTATAGCTTGAATTAAGGCGTTGTTGATTGTTTTCCAGGCCTGTTGGCATTGCGGAGTCCACTGAAACTTAACACCTTTTTTACGTAGAGCGTTTAATGGAGCTGCCACTGTAGCGAAGCGTGGAATGAACTTATTATAATAGTTCGCGTTGCCTATGAAGGACTGAAGCTGCTTGAGGTTCTGAGGTGCTGGCATGTTTACTATCGCGGAGACATTCTGTATACTAGGACGGATTCCATTCTTATCAAGTATATGTCCGAGGTAGTGAACTTGAGGCTGAAAGAAGGTACATTTAGCGAGATTCGCTCGTAGGCCATTGTCTTTCAATTTCTGGAGAAGAAGGCGGAGATTGGTTAGATGTTCCTGATGATCTTTTCCAGTAACAATAATATCATCAAGGTAGTTAGCACAACCGGGAATTGAGGCGGTGAGTTGAGCCAAATAGCGCTGAAAAATAGCCGCTGAGGATGAAACACCGAATGGGAGCCGCTGGAGCTGGAGCAGTCCGAGAGGAGTGTTGAGTGTGAGAAATTTCTTAGATTCTTCGTCTAAAAGTAGCTGGAGATATGCTTCTTTAAGATCAACTCGAGAGAAGAATTGTCCACCAGAGAGACGACGGAATAAGTCTTCTGGACGTGGAATAGGAAAGATATCGGTTTCAAGTTGTGCGTTGACTGTAGATCGAAAATCGCCACAAAGTCGAACATTACCATCAGGTTTCTTGATTACCACGAGTGGAGTAGCCCATTGACTAGAAGTAACTGGTACTACTATTCCAGTTTGTATCCATCTTTCTAATTCTTTCGTGACCTGGTCTTGAAGTGCTAGGGGTACTGGACGTGATTTGAGGAAGCGAGGCTTAGCTCCGGATTTCAGCTGTATGTGAGCTGTATAGTCTTTTGCTGTTCCGAGCTGAGAGTCGAAGACTTCAGGAAACTGCGCTAGGAGAGCGGTAACGTCAGAAGTAGGATGCAATGTAGATACGACGTTAATGTTGTCATGTATCTGGAAACCAAATAAGTTAAATAGATCCATGCCCATAATGTTTGATGCAGTGTAGTTGTTAACTACGAGAAGAGGAATGGCCTTCTGAATTCCTTTATAACTAGCCTGAAGCTTAATTTGACCTTTGATGTCAATTTTCTTCTTGTTAAATGTCACGAGCTGGATGTCAGCTGGAGAGCATGCAGGTGAACCTAAGTTGTGGTAGGTAGTCAGGTTAATAATAGAGACAGGTGATCCAGTGTCTAATTGAAAATCGACAGATCGATCAGAGAATGAGAGAGGAATGATGATTTTGTGAGAATCCTTTGTGGGAAGAATAAGATTGATCTGATCAACTTCCATGTCTTGGCGGGGCTGTATATGCTTCCGGCGCGCTGCAGTAGTCTTAGCAGGGCGGGGCGAACTTTGACAGACAGTCTGAATGTGTCCAAGTTTATGACATCGTTGACAAGTAGCTTTGAAAAAACGACAGTCACGACGTTCATGATGCTTGAAACAACCTCGGCAGGAAGGCAGGAGTTTCGAGGTGCTTTTAGAATTGGGCTTCCGTGTAGCATTACGAGAGGGAACCTGGCGAGAATGCTTGGTGGAGAGCGCCTTATCCGTACGGTTCACTGTAGCAGAGGACTTGCGGGCCTGAGGCGAGACTTGTGCAACTTCGTGTGGAGAAGCTATGGCTGCGGCAGTCTTGGTAGTAAGCTCATAAACCGTAGCAATACGCTGGACGTCTTCTAAAGAAGGGTTACTGTGCTTGACAGCGTCAAAACGTATTTTGTCTTCAGGAGTATGTAAAATTAGCATGTCCCGAATGAGAGAATCAGTGTAGGATGAACCACAACCGTCCTTGGAGCAGATGAACTGGCAGGGTTTAGCTAGACCACGCAATTCAGTTATCCATTCAGTATGTGTCTGATGGGGTTGCTTTCTGCTCTGAAAAAATTTATAGCGAGCAGCCACTATGTGAGGAGCTTTGGCATAGTGTTCTGTGAGACGGGCCAAGAGCTGTGTGAAGGGTACCTCAGATAAGTGTTCTTCTGGACTTAATTTACGTAGTAATTCACACGTAGCATTGCCAACCGAACTAAGAAATAGTGCGCGGCGGCGTTGATCATCTGTGACAGAATGGCAGATGAAATGCTGTTGCAAGCGGGCTAAATAAACTGACCATTCTTCCTTAGCCGGATCAAAAGCAGAGAACGGAGGAATAGCTGATGGCTGTGTAGAGACAGAAATAGCTTGAATAGCCTGAATTAATGCTGCCTGTTGTTGTTGCATAAACTGTTGTTGTTGCTGCTGTAAGGCTTGGAAGATCGTAGCGAGTTGTTCCGCAGTAGCCATTGCGAGATGCGTGCAAGCAAGAGTAAGGTAAGCTGTGTGTCAGAACTGGTTGGAGTGTCGTTGTTGTTTAGCACGTCGCCGTAGAGTTGACAACTGGGCCCGTTGAATTGTAGTGTTGGTTTCGTGTGTACCTCGTCGCTATAGAGTTGGCAACTGGGACCGATGAATTGTAGTTTGTTGCTTTTTTACCTCGTCGCCATAGAGTTGGCAACTGGGGTCGAAGAATTGTAGTGGGTGCTTTTTACCTCGTCGCCATAGAGTTGTGTTGTAACCAAGGTTGAAGTTTACAGAACACAACTTTTATTGCTTCACTTTATGATATTTACACAAATAACTGAGATTTATTTTGAAGCAAAAGGGAATATTGAATCTTGAGAAAAGTCTGTCTTTATACAATATGTACAGGTTTGCAGTCTTTATATACACTTCTATCTTGAAAAGATAGTCTTTGTGAATTGACACGTTGATAGTCGAGAACTATCTGGCACACTACATAAATGTTCATGAGAGTCCTTGTTTGTTGAAGTGCCTGAATTCCTAAAAAGCAAGTTCAATTGATTGAAGAAATTCCACCTAGCGAAACTAAGGGAGCTTGCATAAGTTAGGGAATGAAAATGGCTTGTAAAAGAATTACGGAACATAGGCAGCGGAAACAGGTAAGGGAGCGGTGACCAGAGGTGAAACCTCGTACTGCCAGAAATTCAGTCCACCTGGTCGAAGCACATTTTCAAGAGGAGTAGCCTCCGTGCTCGACGTAGGGTGTATTCTGGAGCTGGACACCGGGGCAAGTGGGCAAGTGAGCAGGCCGGGAGCTCCTATTTATAGTACACTCGATGGTCAGGCACGCGCACTGAGAGCTGCGCGTCGAAGCTAGCAGAATGATACACAGGCGCGCGTGCAGCTGGCTGGCGGAGCGAGAAGGGAGCGCCGGACATACAACAAATATGCTCTCTCCTTTACATCCTTACTACAACCCCTAAATACTCTCATAGATCTGCAGAGATCTGTACCCTTTATTTACAATCATATTTATGTGATTACTCCAACGAAGATCTTTCCTTAAGTACTGTATTTACAATGATCTCCAATGTCCGACTCGTTGGCTGAACGGTCAGCGTACTGGCCTTCGGTTCAGAGGGTCCCGGGTTCGATTCCCGGCCGGGTCGGGGATTTTAACCTTAATTGGTTAATTCCAATGGCACGGGGACTGGGTGTATGTGTCGTCTTCATCATCATTTCATCCTCATCACGACGCGCAGGTCACCTACGGGTGTCAAATAGAAAGACCTGCACCTGGCGAGCCGAACCCGTCCTGGGATATCCCGGCACTAAAAGCCATACGACATTTCATTTTCATTTCAATGATCTCCAAAAGGGAACTTTTACCCCCATCAACGCAATAATTAAAACTGAGAGGACTTTTCCTATTTGTGAAACTCACAACCTGACTTTTATCCCCGTTTATAATCATACCATTGCCTACTGTCCATCTCACAACATTATCGAGGTCCTTTTGCAGTTGCTCACAATCTTGTAACTTATGTATTACTCTGTACAGAATAACATCATCTGCAAAAAGCCTTATCTCTGATTTCACTTCTTTACACATATCACTGATTTACATAAGAAAACATAAAGGTCCAATAATACTACCTTGAGGAATTCCCCTCTTAATTATTACAGGGACAGATAAAGCTTCACCTACTCTAATTCTCTGAGTTCTATTTTTTAGAAACAGAGCCACCCATTCAGTCACTCTTTTGTCAAGTCCAATTGCACTAATTTTTGCCAGTAGTCTCCCATGATCTACCCTATCAAATGCCTTAAGGCAGGTACTCACTAGTAGGCTGCAACATGCGAAGCAACTGTTGCTGCAACCTTGTATAATGTTTATGTTCGTCAAACCTCAACGCGATCACCAGTAGTTCCGCAGCGTTCGTTGTGACACATGGAACCATATCATCCAGTATACTGCTGTATAGTATAGTGCTGTGTATATTCTGCTGCATTACCTAATCGATGACTACAAACATCCCCGTCGTTGGTGGCAAGGTGACTTTTACAAAGGTAAAGCTAATTCCAGTTTGCTTCTGGATTTGAAATTGCAAGAAATAAGTGGATATTTTAAGAATTTCACTCGTATATCACCGACCAATTTCAAGTATTTATTAAATTTGGTTGAACAGAAGATAAACAAGGGACACAAAATTTAGAAAAGCTATATCTGTTCAAGATAATTTGGCACTTACTTTGAGATTTTTAGCCACCGGTGACAGCTTCATCAGCTTGCAGTATCTCTTCAGAATATCCAAGCAAGTCATAAGTATTAATTTTTTTGCTATTTGCTTTACGTCACACCCACACAGATAGGTCTTATGGCGACGATGGGATTGGAAAGAGCTAAGACTGGGAAGAACACGGCCGTGGCCTTAATTGAGGTACAGCCCCAGCATGTGCCTGGTGTGAAAATGGGGAAACCACGGAAAAACAATCTTCAGGGCTGCCAACAGTGGGGTTCGAACCCACTATTTCCCGGATGCAAGTACACAGCTGCACGTCCCTAACCGCATGGCCAACTCGCCCGGTAGTCATAAGTAAATTTGTACCACAAGTGTGTCAAACAATCATCAGCGAATTAAAAGATCACATAGAGGTAAGGTTCATTTAACTTTATTTCACTCCATTAAACATTTTTTTATGAGACGTCATTGATATTGAAATTATTTGGCACTTCACTGAAGGGTCGCATGATAATGTAGAATTGCGATATAATTCTATTAAATTCAAACAGGATTCCTCAGTCCACTCCATGACCTCTGCGCGTCCTGACTACGAAATGTGCCTGGAACACGTCAACGAACACACTGCGCGCCGCTTTGTGTTCGCCGGAATACTGACAACCAGATGGATCACAGCGCACCTCACTGCGAACGGTTGCAGCAACGAAGCTCAAGGCGTACTCATTAGAAAAATATGGTTGCAGCAACCGTTGCGTTGCATGTTGCAGCCTCCTAGTGAGTACCCACCTTTAGACAGGTCAATCGCGATACAGTCCATTTGACCTCCTGAATCAAACATATCTTGCTAGAAACCTACAAGTTGGGCTTCAGTGGAATAACCTTTCCTAAACCCAAACTGCCTTCTATCAAACCAGTTATTAATTTTGCAAACATGTCTGATATAATCAGAAAGAATGCTTTCCCAAAGCTTACATACAATGCATGTCAAACTGACTGGCCTGTAATTTTCAGCTTTATGTCTATCACCCTTTCCTTTATATACAGGGGCTACTATAGCAACTCTCCATTCATTTGGTAAAGTTCCTTCATGGAAACAATAATCATACAAGTACTTCAGATTTGGTACTATATACCAACTCATTGTCTTTAGTATATCCCCCGAAACCTTATCATTTCCAGCTGCTTTTCTAGTTTTCAACTTTCGTATCTTACTGTAAATGTCATTGCTGTCATAGGTAAATTTTAATACTTCTTTAGTATTAGTCACCTCCTCTATCTGGACATTATCCTTGTAACCAACAATCTTTATATATTGCTGACTGAATACTTCTGCCTTTTGAAGATCCTCGCATACACACTCCCCTTGTTCATTAATGATTCCTGGAATGTTCTTCTTGGAACCTGTTTCTGCCTTAAAATACCTATACATACTCTTCCATTTTTCACTAAAATTTATAAGGCCACCAATTATGCTTGCCTTCATGTTACCTTAGCTGACTTCTTTGCTAGATTCAATTTCCTAGTAAGTTCCTTCAATTTCTCCTTACTTCCACAGCCATTTCTAACTCTATGTCTTTCCAAACTGCACCTCCTTCTTAGTCTCTTTACTTCTCTGTTATAATATAGTGGATCTTTACCATTCCTTACCACCTTTAAAGGTACAAACCTATTTTCACATTCCTCAACAATTGCTTTAAACCCATCCCAGAGTCTGTTTACATGGATGGTAGTATCGTAAGTGAAACTGAATCAAGGTGCAGCAATGCAGTGACCTTATATTTGCAATTAGTAAGAAAGAAGTCAGCTCTTGGACAAATTTAACATTACATCAGCCTGTTTTGAGATGAACTTTGCTGTATAGCCATGCACTCTTACTTACTGAAGGGAGAAGACCCCTCGGTGTATACTTGCATCTATCATCTGACTATGCTACACATCCTTACGGAGTGCAGGGACCTGACTGATCTTTGTCGTAATCTATAACTTCTGAGCACCAGGTCCCTCATTCTAGGAGACGACGAGCAGTCAGTGGACCTCGCCAACCATTTTATGAGGGATAGTGTGTTTGTATTATAAGCTGGGTGGGCTCAGGATATATTATTCATGTATTGGAAGTAATAGATATGAAAGTAGTGAGAATGATTGCTGGAACAAACAGATGGGAACAATGGCAGAAGGATTCCCACGAGGACTTGTTGGATGAAGCCATATGCATAAACCAGCTTCGGTAGTCGGGTCAAGTGAAGGAAATGGAGGAGGACAGGTTACCTAGGAAAATAATGGATTCACTTGTGGAGGGTAAGAGAAACAGAAGGAAAACAAGGTGCTGATAGTTACACTTGGTTTTTAATCATTAAATAAAAGATGTAGGACTAAAGTAGGCCACAGGGCTAGTAGCAAACAAGAGGATTCTGGAGGCACTTAGTTAATTCACAGAAGCATGCACAGTGAACGCTGAATGACAAAGCAGTCTCCAGTGAAGATGTCACCATTATATTTGTACTCAACCCAACTTCTCTAAGGCAGGAAGTATCGTATCCTACATTCAAAATAATTGAGTTTGTTGTCTTGTCTAGGAGATAAAATATTAGCGTTCTGCCTGGATGGCATGGGTTTCATTCCTGGCTCTGCCATAAATTTATAACTGGTTTAAGGTACTGCATTCGAGCCAGAGTCCTGCCCTGTAGCTCATCATAAGCTAAACACTACCGTTCTTCCTGTGCTTGCCATTTCTCTTACTTTGCCAATGTTGACCTGAAAGCACCAACAGTCCAAGCGAGCTTAGCTGAGTCAAGACTGTAGTCGCTCTATACAGTTAATAGGTCTTTTGATCAAAAGTGATGATAGGTGAACTAGTCTGTTTTGTTTTTGTACATTGTAATTTAATAACATCAGTCTGTATTTATTTTTAAAATTACATTTGATTTATGTCTGTTCAAGGTTTGAACATAAGAAAAATTTATTTTCTTTTAGGAAACTTACAGGCCTAAGTATAGAGGCAAATAATTTGTTCTTACCGAGCGTCCTTTCATTGCCCAACAGATTAAATTTTACGATCAAACCAGAGTCAACTGCCTCCTTGCAAATTTTTGACACTTTCACAGAGAAACTTAACTACATTAAGAATGAAAATAGTTTATAATAGCTTTTAACTTGTAAACTGTTTCATGTTCTGAATTCCCATGGTGACGGAGAAATAAATTTGTAAGAACTGGTCGACTCAACCGGGCAAAATATCAGGTATCTGAGGTGGGATGAAATGTCGTATGGCTTTTAGTGCCAGGATATCCCAGGACGGGTTCGGCTCGCCAGGTGCAGGTCTTTCTATTTGACTGCCATAAGCGACCTGCGCGTTATGAGGAAAGAAATGACAATGAAGACAACACATACACCCAGCCCCCGTGCCATTGGAATTAACCAATTAAGGTTAAAATCCCCGACCTGGCCGGGAAACGAACCCGGGACCCTCTGAACCGAAGGCCAGGACGCTGACCGTTCAGCCAACGAGTCGGACTCTGAGGTGGGATAATTTGAGGTGATACAAGTTTCAATACTTAATTATTTTTACACATTTATACATTGCATAGGATGAGGCTCTATTTATTCATTAATTTACTACAATAATTTCTCTCAAAATTGGCCTCTAAAATATCAATTCCAATCCTTCATGTGAGGTACAGAGATGATGATTCCACTACAGTTGCTCTACAATCCCTACAGAGTTATGCAGGAACAGAATAGGTCTTCTGGCAATGATGAAATAGGAGAGGGCTAGGAATGAGAAGGAAGCAACCATGGCCTTAATTAAGGTACAGCCTCGGCATTTGCCTGGTGTGAAAGTGGGAAATATAGAAAACATTCTTTCAGGGCTGCTGACAGAGCGGGTTCAAACCCACTATCTCCTGAATGCATGCTAATAGCTACGTGACCCACTTACTCGGTAATTTAATGATCAAATATTGTCCTACTTACAGTGTAAAATATAAGGTTTGAGTATGGGTGCTACAAAGGCAACATAAGAGTGCTTCACTGTCACCAATTATCACCTGCCACAACCAACAGTAAAATAATTTAAATATGGCTATGTAAATGCAGCTCAACAAAGTCTAACCCATTATGCTTTGCTTCATTTGGCATATATACTGTAAGCAGACCTATAATCAGTTACTCTTGAGGTGGTATTTTGATAGCTGTTTCAGATTTTGGAATAATAAGAAAATAATGTTTTTACAATGCCTGAAATAGCAGAGAAGAGAGATCCTGCCTTAATAGTTGTCAGCGATCCACTCCTAGAAGTATTTTTTCTAACATAGAAGAATTAAAATGGAGACTGCATACACCTGATATTTACGGCCATTTCTATGTTGCTATTGGCCGGTTTCGATCAGCTGTCAAGAAAACAAGTTGCCTATTCTGATAAAGCTCATGCAGTGTCCCTGCAAGGCTGCCCCTGTTGTTAAAAATAAGGAAATGGTGCAGTTTTAAATTGTCTCCTTTTATCATATTTTAGCAGGACTCTAGGGGCTGCTTTGTGGTCCTAACCTGGGAGCTCACGCCCCCGACCCCCTTTGCTTGGCTGCAGCCATAGGGTCTTGTTACTAGTTGCACCTAACCAATCCAGTCCAGTAGTCTTCTCACTAGCCAGACCTAACCTATCCAGACCAATAGGCCTACTTTTGTCCAGGTCATTGTTTTGTAGCTTTAACCTATCTTTCATTAACTTTCATGTTATTCAGTAGCAGAGTATAATGCAGATGTTGGCAAGAATGTGAGCTCACTGGAGCCACAACTATATTGGATCCATAACCAATACACAAACTCCTAAGAATCCAACTGTAACACACTAATCATGAGGCAATATAGGCCTATTAATACGCACACATCTACCGGTATATGATGTCTAACCCAATAAGCCTATCTTTGCCTACGACATTGGCAGATCGATCAACAGTAATAAATTAATATCCACACCTAAAAGAGGTTAACTCTTACTATTCATGAAAGCACTTTATACTGGCACCCACAGTCCAAGAATTTCACCACATATGGTCAATAGACTATTGAGTGAATTGAAATGACCTTTCTTCTTGTCCCATTAAGTTTTGCAGCAGATGAGGGAACATGTATCTTTGCCAGATAAAGATGCACAGACTTCCAATCCAAAGTGCTCTTAGTATATCAGACTCAATTTTCAAACCACTGTTGTTGCAAGGGAGATTAACTATGCTGAGCAATGTTTGCAAATTTACTTGTCAGAAAGTAGATAATTGTCGACCACATTATATTACTTGTGGATATGCTCACCATTAACTCTGCTGTATTCTGTCAAAAATATTTGCAGTGCATTTGGTATTAATGTCTCGGAGTGGATGTTAAATAGGACGGACAAAATACAACCCTGATAAACTCCACGACAAATTTAAATTTCTGTAGGTAAAACTTCAGCACCAACACACTACTTCTGAAGACATATGACACCCCATGGATGGACTGATGGTACTTGAATGGCAAAATTAGGTTATATGGTGAGACAGGTCAGCGATCTAGCCGCTTTGTAAAATACAATAGGTCGCCCCAAATCTACATTACGGCTGGCCTAGTGTCACATTTAAGGGCACAAATTATCATTATGAAACTGAATAAACATATCTTTATGTATTCACTTCATATAATCATGGGTCGGGAAGCCCTCTTCAAAATGACTTTGAAGTGGAGCAGTTAAGGGTGCGAAATCGCGAGGGGGGGCGGGGGGCGGTTTACCCCCACCGATGATTTTAACTCAATGCCCCACCCCCACCCCGCCGCCAAACTAAAATTGCCCAGAGAAGATTCTTTTATTATAAAATGAGGAAAATGTAACACATATATTACTGAAATCAGTGTTTTTTACTGTGCATATTTTCATGAAAAAAACAACAGACCTTGAGCAATAAAACAACACAGCAGTGGCAATTCCGCACATGCAGCCTATTTTTCATGTTTCACTCTGGCAAGTCCATCTGAAACCTGGGAATAATTTTCCTTTGACCATCATTCTTAATATAACAACAGACTTCAAACAAAAAAAATTAAATTTACATTTTTCAGGGGGAGGGGGTAATTTACTTACAAGGAAATTATATACCCCCTCCCCCGCCAGGTACTACCTGAAACAAACCCTATGATCCTCCTCCCCCCCCCCATTTTTTTCTGATTTCGCACCCTGGAGCAGTCTGAAAGGTGTCGATTACAAATTTCGAGCATATCATTACAACCCATAAAATATTATTTACTGATGTGTATAAAATCATGAAAAAGGTATATCTGATGAATTACAGTGGAAATAGAGCATACCAGTACCACCTATCTTCAACATACGAGAGAAACTTACTTCGAAATTTACCCAGAACATGTACTACTAAATAACGGCTACTTTGATATAGGTTTGAAGTTATCACCCAGCGAAATTTCACACAAAGAGCACGGTTTCACAAATTTTCAATGGTGATTCGTGCTGATAAGAGTTGCACCTGCACGTGTTTCGAGAGTCAACCTTCCCTCCATACGGTGCAACCAACACCACCAACAGCCAACCATGGCCACCAACTAATGTTTTCAAGATCCGCGAAATACTACTAAAAATTCCCTAAAGATCCGACATCACATAAAGATAAATAAAAATGAGTACCGTATTAACAATAATAATAAATGTCTGCACTCATCTGATTCTTGAGTTTCAATGGGATTGACGAGATTAATATTCTTCTAAAATCAATTGGTCGTAGCATTAGCATCTTACCCGTTTTTACCGGGGACCACCAATTTTTGAGACCCTTCACCGAACCCCCCATTCTGTTTTGCTAGTCTCCCCGTGTTTTTCTCAAATAATTTAATATTACTTATCTAGACTCACAGAGCGCGCTGATGCTATGCGGAATATTGAACACTTTCGCGCATCGCCATGTTGCGGGCACTTCAGCTTCGAATGCATGGTTAGCACGTGATAATGTTTACAGTCCCTTCCATGTTTTCGATTTGAATCATATCTGTTAGTGGATCTGTTGTAGTATTATATGTGACGGAGTGATACTATATTGTCAAATATCTTCCAGGAATGTGGGAGCTTGTACGATATTGCGCCGTTCCCGCGTCCAGGTAAGGACGCACAAGATCCAGACTAGCTCAAATATAGTTTTAACTGTCGCCGTTCATGGATTACGGGCTATGGGTTCCGAATGAGAAAAAGAACACCGATCTATACTCGTGGAAATATCTAACTTACGCAGAAGGACGTCTCCTACTCGTATTCCTAGCTAGTATCCACTTGTAGATTGTGAAATTACCAAGACATTAGCAAATACAACTAGGCAATTACTCTAAAAGTCATTAAAAGAAAGATTGACTTTTATCATGCTTCATTTATTATAAATTAAATTCCATCAGAGTAAAAGATTAGTATATTCTCTATTTGAGATAATAGGTAATGAGTGTTGAACTATGCATATGTCTTGAAGTTCATTTTTGGGAATATTAAGTTAAAGTAGAAATAAAATATCCAGTTAGGATGCTTAAAAATAAAACAAACACGACCTTAAAATATCTTAATTGAAAGACATTAGTCTGAAAATCTAATTGAAAAGGAAAGAATCTAAGTTAAATAAAGATATCAGATGCATCTAATAAAAATGAATGAAAAAGTACATCATAACATACTATGTACACTGTCGAGGATTGAGAGTTTTTATTGAAAATGTAGGACGCAGTTTCATATTTGGCAATGAATCAACTAAGAATTGGAATCACATTTTTCCCTAAATAAATTCTTGAAAAATTTGATCTAAATATTCTATTTTCTTTCGTCTCATTTACGTTAATTCATGGAAATACGTTAGCTTTTCTTGATTCTAACTATTTGTGTCCAGATAGAGCCAAATTAACCTGGGAAAATATCTTCAGAATATTTGAAACACTTGACAGATATCGTATTTTCAAAACATGTTCATATTTCTTGGCGTATCTTCTTGCATAAGCATCGACAACTCCCTTTAATCAATGTATACTCTTAAAATATTATGATCAAACATCACATCTAAAAAATTATGCAAATTATTCTCTTAATTCGAGATCATTAATTAATTCAAGTACATATCTGTGCCATAACACTGTGCTATTAGGTGTATCTGACCGTCATTCCATCAAAATATACGGTACCGTAATTGGGTGGTCTACCTTGTGAGAAGACTTCACTTTCAACTAACAACTCTTATTTGTACAGATAAGTTACTAGTGATATCGGGTAATGCATTGGAATAAACTTCAAAGCTTCCCTAACATATGAGAAAAATCTTGCAATTAGAAGAAATGCACGTAAGTAGGCGAATTTAATATCATTCTTCTCATTACGAATCATTCGGTGATCTTTAATAGAAACATCAACATACGGACGGCATTGAGATCGTATCCTATTCTACTCATGGCTTAGGCCTATGTATAAATGGTCAACTGAAGACATGTTATATTCATTATCTACCTCAAAAGTACGTTATTTGGAATATTATTCTCCTTAACAACACAACTATGACCATACTCACGAAGAACAATAACTATCACCAACATTAATTACCATAACCTCATATCATTATTCATATTAAAGAACCATCATTTCACATCTCATATAAATATCACATCACTTCACAGTATATGCATTATCTCATTCCAACTCGACGTATTTCTCACTGTCATCATGGACCGTGAACTTAACTACTCTGTCATAGTTTCAATCCTTTCATAATTCCAAAAGATATTACCACATCCTTCTATATAGTACGGTAAGCATTTCCTACATACGATCTCATTTCTACTGATACTCGGTGTCATAAGTTCTCAGATATGCCTAACATTTATCTCAACGTCGTATGAAATTCACCAATAGATTAAAAATTAACCTCCTCTCATATTACATTGACAGCATTACGAAGGGATGCTTTATTATCACTGGTTGACTATACCTTACGTATAGATTTGACGTTTAGATTTGATGAATACCCAACATCCTTTAACCTAACTTTGGTAACCGTCTTCTCGTATATATTTATCACACTGACACTAACAAGAATAGCACTTTAACAAAAAGAATGAATAAATTCTTACTTGTATATTTGACTTAAAGAAAACTTATCTTTGCTTTGCATTTCCCGTAGTCGTCTCATGTCCGGGTGGATGGACATGTGGGCACAGTTCCTTGCATTTCCCTTAGGTGTTTGGGAACATTTGGGACCATCTCATCTGGTTACTGGTCTTCATGGGTCGGCGACGTCATCCTGCGCTGCTTTCATCTGGGCAGTCTCGCCTTCATTTTCTTAGTGCATCATGGTAGTAGCTTGATCTAATGGAACAGAATGAGACATCAATTTAGGCAGTGTCGTCATCTTATGGCTGTTATTTTCTAATATTTGCCTGTGATAAATAAAGATTGCTTTTGGAAGAATTGATCTCAGAAATATTCTAACAGTTTGGAGTATGTAAAGGTGATTATTCCACTCAAATTATGGAGATTGTGCGTCTTGATATATTTCCTTTTCCCTATCTTCTTGTCAATGTTACAGTTCTTTAGCCGCTCTGAATTGGTGGCATCGGCTAATACGTCATCTTAGGTGTGTGATGTGATGTATCACTGTGGAATCTTTTGATATTTTAAAAAGCGATTTAATTTCGCTCTAATACAACAGAGAATAGCAGTGTACGAAGACTTCTTTCTGTCTTAGGAATAGAATTCTGGTGTAATGATATTTTCTTCCTCTTGCGATCGACCGTGACGTCCTTCTTCTCATAAGCAAATTGAATGAATGTTAAAATTTTCTTCTAATAACAACTCTTAACAATCTTCATACGTCATTCTTTTATCACCGCTCTCTATGTTTATTCTTTCACCTAGCGCTTGACGAAAACATAACTACTTCGGCTTGTAGTAGTGTCTGACGTTTTAATATCGTGATTCTGGTAACTGAGACTCCATTTTTGTTTCGGTTGTATCTTGTTGAGAACAGTGAAATGGCACAATATGGTACTTAAATTGTTCGGCAATTTTAAAGGGAAGTAAGGCCTTACGTGTGGAGTGGAAAGGTGCCGTATTCACCAGGGTGAATTCGTGTGCAAGCTTTATTTGTACACTAAACAGGTAACAAGGTGGCTGATTCAGAGAACGTATGGACATGAAATTTAGAATGTTGTGTTATTTGAGTCATCAATCCATAGACTGGTTTGATGCAGCCCTTCATGCCACCCTATCCTGTGCTAACCTTTTCATTTCTACGTAACTATTGCATCCTACATCTGCTCTAATCTGCTTGTCATATTCATACCTTGGTCTACCCCTACCGTTCTTACCACTTACACTTCCTTCAAAAACCAACTGAACAAGTCCTGGGTGTCTTAAGATGTGTCCTATCATTCTATCTCTTCTTCTCGTCAAATTTAGCCAAATCGATCTCCTCTCACCAATTCGATTCAGTCTCTTCATTCGTGATTCGATCTATCCATCTCACCTTCAGCATTCTTCTGTAACACCACATTTCAAAAGCTTCTATTCTCATTCTTTCTGAGCTAGTTATCGTCCATGTTTCACTTCCATACAATGCCACGCTCCACACGAAAGTCTTCAAAAACATCTTTCTAATTCCGATATCAATGTTTGAAGTGAGCAAATTTATTTTCTTAAGAAAGCTCTTCCTTGCTTGTGCTAGTCTGCATTTTATGTCCTCCTTACTTCTGCCATCGTTAGTTATTTTACTACCCAAGTAACAATATTTATCTACTTTCTTTAAGACTTCATTTCCTAATCTAATATTTCCTACATCACCTGCCTTCGTTCGACTGCACTCCATTACTTTTGTTTAGGACTTACTTATTTTCATCTTGTATTCCTTACACATGACTTCATCCATACCATTCAGCAACTTCTCGAGATCTTCTGCAGTATCAGATAAAATAACAATATCATCGGCAAATCTCAAGGTTTTGATCTCCTCTCCCTGGACCGTGATTCCCTTTCCAAATTTCTCTTTGATTTCCTTTACTGCCTGTTCTATGTAAACATTGAAAAGGAGGGGGACAAACTGCAGCCTTGCCCCACTCCTTTCTGGATTGCTGCTTCTTTTTCAAAGCCCTCGATTCTTATCACTGCAGACTGATTTTTATGCAGATTGTAGATAATTCTTCGTTCTCGGTATCTGATCCCTATCATCTTCAGAATCATAAATAGCTTGGTCCAATCAACATTATCGAATGCCTTTTCTAGATCTACGAATGCCATGTACGTGGGCTTGTCCTTCTTGATTCGATCCTCTAAGATCAGACGTAAAGTCAGGATTGCTTCACGTGTTCCTACATTTCTTCTGAAGCCAAATTGATCTTCTCCCAACTCAGCTTCAACTTGTTTTTCCATTCTTCTGTAAATAATACGTGTTAAAATTTTGCAGGCATGAGATACTAAACTAATGGTGCGGTAGTTTTCACACCTGTCAGCACCGGCTTTCTTGGGAATCAGACTTTTCACTGGTAACTATATTTTCGAAAACTTCATTCAGCTTTTCCCAGTCATCCACAATTACACTCAATTATTTTGAGTTCGAGCTCCAGCGTACAGGAGTCACGGTTGGAATGTTGGCCCCGATACAGCAGAAATGGAGTAAGTTCTCTTTGCCGAGTGATGGAAAAAGGATGGTATACAGAAATTGATGAAAAAAATATACGACACTTTCGTATTGTTTTACAACTCTGTTGTAAGACCAAATTTAATCGGTGCGCCAAACAGTATACAAATACTGCAAGAGGAGCTTTCTCTTTCATCTTTCTCTGCAGTCCATTTAAATTGCCAGACATCACGCTAGCACCATCGTAACACTGTCCTACTAATTTGTGCTCGTAATCGAGTGGTCCCAATATTTTGTCCAATAAAGCAAACAAAGCATCTGAGGATCTGTCAGCACTTGCATAATGGAAACCTAAGAGACGTTCCACTATAGCCTCGTCAGCATTAAGAAACCTCACAATTACAGAATACTGAGACAGCTGTGTGATATCTGTCATATCGTCCACCTGAACAGAAAAAAATCAGCACTCGTCAATTCTGTTCATACAAAATCACCGATGTATTCTGAAATGCACATGATTAACTCATTTTGAATGCTCTTTAATTCGCCACTTTCTATCTTAGAATACTGGTTTTGTATATATTTTTTTTTTTTGCTATTTGCTTTACGTCGCACCGATACAGATAGGTCTTATGGCGACGATGGGATAGTAAAGGCCTAGGATGTGATAGGAAGCGGCCGTGGCTTTAATTAAGGTACAGCCCCGGCATTTGCCTGGTTTTGTATTTCTGCAGGGCTCCATGACACTAGCAGCGTCAACAATTCCTTAAAATGACCACGATTTATTGAATTTAATGTTTCATCATGACCAGTTAAAGCTAGTTCTTGCTTACTTAAATAGAGCACTGCATCAACTACCAACTGAAGGAAAAGCCTATTTAAACGTACATTTTCATTGAACTGTACAATGTACAGTCTAGCATTTTCCTTCAAGGCAACGAGATCTTATTTTGGTTTATTTCCAAAGTCTTCAAATCTAGCTGGCATTTTATATGTTCTGCGGAGGCTGAGTGCTTATGTAAAGAACGTGATATGTTCAAAAGAGCTGAAAATCCTTCTTTATTCCGATAACGTGTTATGTTCAAAAGAGCTGAAAATCCTTATTTATTACAAACGTAATTTTTATTGCTAAAAAGCAAGCAGGGCCAAGAAAGCAACTTCTGTAGAGCTGGAGAGGAGCACAATCATGGAAATCCCTTAAACCACAATCGTTTGAAACTAACATTGTAAGATTTGCCGGAATGCTTCACTTCCTTTGTAGCACAAATTTGTAGTGATTCAGTAGGGCGACCTAAACGTAGAACTTCATTCTGATCATCGTTTCTCTAACGTGAAAAGGTGTTTCTAATAAAATAAACACTATGTCATAAACAGGATACATGTTTAAATAAAACACCACAACACTACGAATGAACCACGATGCGTAAGTACTCGTACTTCACACAAGATGACGCAGAGAAGACGAAATATTCCGATCTCCCGGCAACTTCACTTGCACATTCCGCTATGAGGAAAGTACGCGGCTGACGTCATGGTTGTCATGGCGAAGCGGTGCGGGGTAAGTAGTGCTAGCTGCGGAATCTCTCGTCTTCACTCAATCTCACGCGCCGTACTGTGGCCGACAGCCGGCGCTTTCGTGAGTTTCCCTGGTTCTCATCAAGTGATGCGAGCTTATGGTGCTCCAAACGCATACAAAAACATTTTATTTCCGTAAAACCAACAAATGTCATAAGAAAAATAAATTGTAAACATTCATTCTGGTAAAAATAAATACTTCACCTGTAAAGCCGCCCCTATAAGACCCTGGTTGAAGATCACTCCAAATTAAACGGAGATTGTGCCATCCGTTATGTGACAGGACTTCCCGTTTATCCCAGGAAATACCTCGAAACGAAGTTCTGCACCATCATTAAAATTGCCTCCAATTTCGATATTCTTCTGGGATAAAAAATGAAAATTTTAAAGATCTTGGAAGTTTTCCGTCCGTTAAAGGATAAAACGTATAATTTTGCCAAATTCAAATTTTCTTACTCGTCTGCCAGATTATGCCGCAATCTGGATTTTGGGTGAGGAGGGGGGGGGGTAAAAATTAGGACTTTCAGGAAACTACACCATACAATATGCAGATGGCTATTATTACCCCTCAAACGGGTAGCTGTACGAAAATTTCACCAAAATAGTCAATGTTCAGACACACACGGTCTTTACGATTTTATTTATATAGATAGATAAGGAATCTGCTCTACGTACTACACCTTTTGGGCTGTGTCCGCTGGACTTAACCTGCAAAACCGACCGTTCATGATATCTCACTTATTTATCCTCCTGTCGAAAAAATGCTCATGAGAAAAAAGTTTTAGAAATGGTTTACTTTAAGGATTGTAGATTTCCATTAATTTCGGATGTGCATATTTTGAGGGAGTGCAAAATTATGGTTTCGGTATCCGATCAACCCCCAATAAATTTAGGTATTCAGAAATCATATTGGCCCTAAAACCTACTCAAGGACAGGTAGATTCTAAATATCAAGTTTGGTAGAAATATATTCAGTAGTTTTCAAGTTACCGTATAAGAACTCATACAATCAAACTGACAGACACCAAAGGTAAGAAATATACAGATGGTCATTATTACACCTGAAACGGATAACTGTACGGAATTTCCGCCATAATAGTCAATGTCACACCTTCCAACAACCATACCCTCTCGAACCACGCCCTTGACGTACCTATCTCCCCGTCAGAAATTCAATCAGTCCTCTCCAAATCCCGGAACACCGCTCCAGGACCAGACAAAACCCGGTACCTTCATATCCGTCACGCACCCCATAACCTACTATCCCTACTGGCTGACCTATACACCTATATCCTCCGCACTGGGTTCTACCCCACACCCTGGAAACACACCACAATGCTCCTTTTTCCCAAACCAGGCAAACCACCCTCCGAACTAGGCTCCTACCGCCCCATCATCCTTATCACAGTTTTAGCAAAAACCCTAGACAAAATCCTAGTCCGCCGCCTCCACCCTCATTTACAATCCCACCACCTCCTACCCACATCCCAATTCGGATTCCGCCCAAAACTATCTACCGAAGACCAACTCCTCAGACTTGTCCAAACAACTGCCAACAACTTCAACCGAGCACGCCCCACCCTATTAATCACTTTCGACTTCCAGCTCGCATTCGACTCCGTCTGGCACCCCGCCCTCCTTTTCAAACTCAGATACTTCGCCATCCCCACCTCCTATGTCCGATTCATCTCCTCCTACCTCACAAACCGCTCAACCCAAATCTCCATCAGGAACCAACTATCATCCACGTTTCCCCTCACACTAGGCGTCCCGCAAGGCTCACCCCTCTCCCCACTACTATTTATCCTATTTGTGGCTGACATCCCCCAACCTCCCCCCCCCCCATCCAACTCCTACAGTTCGCAGATGACACCGCCATCTTAGCCCCCCTACACTCAGTCCAAGCTATAAACCGCGCAGTCCAACCTTACCTCAACTCCTTCCTCACATGGTGCGACCGGTGGCACCTAAAACTCAACCCTGAAAAGACCCAATCCATCCTATTCCGACGAAGACGGGGAAAAACCAGTATATCCCGTAACCCGGACAACCTCCAACTCCAGATCCGGAGATCGCCCATCCAAACCCAACCCACCCTCAAATACCTCGGCATCCTCTTTGACCAACATCTCACGTTCCGCCCCCACTTCCAATACCTAAAATCCAAGGCCGCCACCCGAGCTCGGTTAGTGCGCCGCCTGGCCGGGACCCGGTGGGGCCTTAAACCCTCACTGCTCCTGCTTACCTATAAATCCTTTGTCCGACCCCAAATCACTTATGGCCTCATCACCTGGGCAGCCGTTGCCAAATCCCACCCGAACCTGTACCAACCCCTACTTTCCATAGAACGCCGTACTGTCCGCCATGCACTCCGACTCCCCTTCCGATACCCCACGGCCGACCTACTTGAAATATTCCCCTTCCCACCACTTGACACCTACGTCCTCACCCAATTCCACAGATCCTACCGCCGAGCCCTCGAACGGGATAACCCATCCCTCAAACTACTACTCCGCGGAGACCCTCCCCCCAACCCCCACTTCGTCCAAACTCCATATCACCTCCACCGATCCCTCCCCCCACCCGATGGGGGCGATGCATAGAGGAACAGGCTATGATGTCTAATCCAGCAGACAAATCACCATAACTCCCCAAAACCCGAACCCCCACACACCTATAGCCATCAAGCAACCCATGAGTCCCCACCGAGCTCCCCCCCCCCTAATCAACTATATCCAAGCAATGTGACTAACTTGTATCAATTCTGTTACAGAAGCAGGGTATGTCAACAACACGAGGCCCCATTGCTCGTAAGGATGAGAGGTATAACACAACAAATATGTGAAGATTGTACAACAACAATATACAACAGCAGAACAACAATAATCAGTTGTACATAATGTAAAGAAGCATATACAGTAAAAACCACAATAACCAGTTGTAATAATGTAAACAACATAATACTGCAAATAATTCTGTGTAGATAATTGTAAAAACCTCAATAATTCTGTATAGATAATGTATTCAGAACATGTAAATAATTGTAAATAATTGTAAATAGTCAAATATTATAAAATCCTTGTACAGAATGAACAAGTTAAGAACACATTGTAAATATCCTTATAACCCCCCAATAAAATAAAAAATAAAATAAAAAACCGGGGGTTAAGGATATCCTTCTGAACACAACATACAATCAGACAGGGAAGAAGAAGAAGAACAAGAACAAACACCTTTGTATAACCCAAAGTATAAATCAAATGTAAATTGTAAAATATTGTAAAATACTGTATATACACTGGAAGATCAATAAATACTTAGCTGAGAGGTCGAGACCCCCTCCCAACTCCTTCAACAATTACAAAGCTCCGTCCCTCTTTTTCAACTCCAGCAATCCCCCAAACCCGCCGAATCTCCTGGCCAGAGAGAAGGCGTTACCTTCTAGGTGGCCCGCCCCTTCCCTTCGGGAAGGGGAATGAAAACATCCCCCTTGGTCCTTAGTTAATAGTCAATGTACAGACACACGGTCGTTACGATTATATTTATATAGATGACAGATAAGCATGGGCATATCTTTAAGTGCAAACCTTCATTTCGAGATTTACTGCTCCTAAACGATAGATCATATCAAAAAACGGTTTGCACCCTCTGTCATCCCCTTTATCGCTCTACGTGTTTGGTCTTAAAACATTTTCTCGTATCTTCCATATTTATGAGTTCGATTGGGTTACGATATTTGAATGGGGTGAAATTTGGGTACATTTTTAATATTTTACATTATTTTTCACATATTTATGTGGAAGGTAGAATCATGAAATTTGGTTCACATATAGCCTTTGGTCGTGTCAATGTGTGTGCCAAATTCCATGAATCTATCTATATATATAAAATAAGAGTTTTGTCTGTACATTGCTCAGAATTTGAAAATGATGGTATTTCTGTATCGGTCATGTCCACAGTAACAAGGAAATGCATTTTTTTCTTTTCCGTAATTTGTGTCTGTCTGTCTGTCTGTATGTATGTATGTATGTACACGCATCACGAGAAAACGGCTGAAGAGAATTTAATGAAAATCGGAATGTAAAGTCGGGTGATGAACCGCTACAATCTAGGCTATAAATTATTTTATTCACGCCGAGTGAAATGGTAGTTTAGGGGAAGGCCTGAAATTTAATTCTCAAGTATTCATGTTATTAGTGGCCGTGTCTTAATGAAAATCGGTATGCAAGGTTGGGGTAATAAGTTGATATAATCTAGGCCATAAATAATTGTATTCACGCTGAGAAAACTTATAGTTTAGGGGAAAGCCTAAAATTTAATTCTCAAATATTTATTATATTAGTGGTCGTATCTTCACGAAAATTGGTATGCAAAGTCGGGGAATAAGTCGCTATAATCTAGGCCATCAATAATTTTATTCACTCTGATTGAAATGGTAGTTTAGGGGAAGGCCTGAAATGTAATCTATATATAAAATAAGAGTTTTGTCTGTACATTGCCCAGAATTTGAAAAGAATGGTATTTCTGTATCTGTCATGTCCACAGTAACAATGAAATGTATTTTTACTTTTCCGTAATATCTGTCTGTCTGTCCGTCTGTGTGTACGTACACGCATCACGAGAAAACGGCTGAAGAGAATTTAGTGAAAATCTGTCTGTAAAGTCGGGCGATGAACCACTACAATCTAGGCTATAAATTATTTTATTCACGCTGAGTGAAATGGTAGTTTAGGGGAAGGCCTGAAATGTAATTCTCAAATAAGTTATTTATTTATTTCTCAAATAAGTTTCTCAAGGGATACCTGGTAGGAAGGTATCGATAAATACTACATAACTAACATAATTTTAGTTATGTCGTAATTTAGTAGTAGTTATTAAATTTCCGATCACTTGTGTCTTATACATTGTTACCGTACCGCATATAATCACAGAGATATTTAATGAATTTATATTTTTGTTACTAAGTTATATCAGCGCCGAGTCACTAGGAAATGGGTAAACAGAATTTAGTGAAAATAGGTATGTAAAGTCTGAGAATAAGTAACTACAGTCTACGATATAAATAATTTTGTTAGACGCCCTAATATCACAGAGTCGAAAGAAAAGTAATGTGAAGGCCCCCAATATAGAAAGCTCATAAACTTTATCAACAATAACATTACATTGACCATTGTTTGTTGTGATGTGCTTTTTGTCTTCTGTTTCCACTCAACCCCGATAGATAGGATTACTGCAGCGTACCGAGGTTTTTTAAATTTGATTTACGTCGCACCGACACAGGTATGTCTTATGGCGACGATGGGATAGGAAAGGAATAGGGGTGTGAAGGAAGCGGCCTAGGCTTTAATTAAAGTACAGTCTGGTGTGACTGGTGTGAAATGGGAAACCACGGAACACCATCTTCAGGGATACCGGCAGTGGGGTTCGAATCCACTAACTCCCGGATGCAAGTTCACAGCTGCGCGCCTCTATCCACTCGGCCAACTCGCCTGGTCGTACCGAGTGTAACGGCCTGCCTGTATATTGGCGGGAAGTAGCTGGGAAGTTAGATAACTTTCTTCTTTAGCATGCCATTCCTCTGGTTCATACATTTTCTGATATTACTGGTACGTAATACACTGGTTCATCATAGCATTCGAGCTATTCAATCCCTACTCTGAGGCACTGGTTGGAATGAGTAGTGTGCATATTTAACGGAATAATGACAGAGGAGTGTTCATGGCAGTCTGCGACCTGGTTATTCCAGCTCTGGAACTTTGGACTCTTAGATCGGCACCGTAGTACTGTTCGTTGAAAGTGAGAAAGTGTGCAGTTTTTCATTTGATCGAGTATTTTATATGATAACATTGCTTTCAATCGCTACATTCCTACTGACGTTTTTGTAATGACCCATGTTGAATTCAGTTAGGAAAACCACCAAGCCAGTCTTCCTGAGAATCCCGTAGCGAAGCACGGGTACATCAGCTAGTCTTTCCTATAATTGTATCAGACAATGTAACATACGTGCAAAAAGCACAAAATTTGCGAACAATCGAAATATACAGACATATCTACCCTGTAAAGGTAGATCCCTTGGCCATCGCAAGATAAATGTCACAGGATCAAATTCGCCAAAATAGTCAATGCAAAGACACGCGGTCGTTACGATTTGATTTATATAGATAAGGAATCTGCTCCACGTACAACACCTTTTGGGCTATGTCCGTTGGACTTAGCCTGAGAAACCGACCTTTCATGATATCTCCCTCATTAATCCTCCTGTCGAAAAAATGCACATGAGAAAAAAATTAGAAATGGATTTCCATGAAGTTTGGTAGATTTCCAATCAGGTTGGTGTTGTACTGTGTACATTGTGGGAGAGTAAAATCACCATTTCGGTTCCGTATAAAACCGCAGTCCATTTCGGGAATTTGAAATGGTATTGACCTTAAAACCTACCCTTGGACAGGTGAGTGCTAAATTTAAAGTTTGGTTCAAATGTCTTCAGTAGTTTTCACGTTTTAAGAAATACGCTTTACACGCATCCGCTCTTGCGTTAAGTCCGATGGGTCTTGTACCGAAAAACGGTCCGTTAATGATATTTCCCTTATTAATCCTGGTATCGAAATGGTGTACATGAGGAAAAAGGCTTAGAAATCAATTTCCATTAAGGCAGGTAGCTTTCCATTAAGTTTGGTTGAGTATATTTTGAGGAAGTGCAAAATCACGGTTTCGGTTTCGTATAAACCCTCAGTCAGTTCAGGGATTTAGAAACAATATTTACCCTAAAGCATACCCAAGGATAGATGGATTCTGAATACGAAGTTTGGTGGAAATATATCCAGTAGTTTTCAAGTTATAGAAAAATAGACAAACAGTCAAACAAACTATCAGATTCCAAAGCTAAAATAGATGCAGATTGTCATTATTATACCTGCAATGGATAACAGTACGGATATTTCGCCAAAATAGTCAATGTACAGACACACGGTCGTTATGATTTTATTTATATAGAAAATTAGTTATGATTAATTTAGTAGTATCATTTAGTTTGTTCTGAGGGCCAAATTGTAGCAGTTCCTCTTTACATTGTTGAAATAGTTTGAGTTAGTATTCATATCTTTTACCTGGTTTTGATTTGCTATTACATATAGCACAGAGTCTAACAAGTGGAGGAAAACTCTGTATATACTCATAGAAATACATAAATAAATACATTAAATAAATAAATAGATGAGAAGTATCAGGGATTCGATACCCCAGTTGAGATAGCCGAAGGCAAGATGGGCGAGGCTCCACCTGTGAAGGAAGTATTCACGAAGAGGGAGAACCCGAGGAAGTGGAACCCAATGTGGAAAAGGAAGCGTCCTTCATCGATAATGAATTGAATGAGGGTCACTACAACTTCACGATATATTTCAGTGTAGCTGAAAGCGCAGAATTTGGTAAAAAAGCGGCAGAGGCAACCCACGAGATCTTCATAAGGTGGTCATTATTACACCTGAAATGTATAACAGTACGGATATTTCGCCAAAATAGTCAATGTACAGACACACTGTCGTTATGATTACATTTATATAGAAAATTAGTTATGATTAGTTTAGTAGTATCATTTAGTTTGTTCTGAGTGCCAAATTGTAGCAGTTCCTCTTTTTATGGTTGAAATAGTTTGCGTTAGTATTCGTATTTTTACCTGGTTTTGATTTGCTCACTACATATAGCACAGGGTCTAACAAATGGAGAAAAACTCTGTATATACTCATATAAATAAATAAATAAATAAATGTAAAGTATCGGGAATTCGATACCCCAATTGAGATAGCCGAAGGCAAGATGGGCGAGGCTCCACCTGTGAAAAAAATATTCACGAAGAGGGAGAACCCGAGGAAGTGGAACCCATTGTGGAAAAGGAAGCGCCCATCATCGATAATGAATTTAATGAGGGTCACTACAACTTCACGATATATTTCAGTGTAGCTGAAAGCGCAGAATTTGGTAAAAAAGCGGCAGAGGCAACCCACGAGATCTTCATAAGGTGGTCATTATTACACCTGAAATGTATAACAGTACGGATATTTCGCCAAAATAGTCAATGTACAGACACACTGTCGTTATGATTACATTTATATAGAAAATTAGTTATGATTAGTTTAGTAGTATCATTTAGTTTGTTCTGAGTGCCAAATTGTAGCAGTTCCTCTTTTTATGGTTGAAATAGTTTGCGTTAGTATTCGTATTTTTACCTGGTTTTGATTTGCTCACTACATATAACACAGGGTCTAACAAATGGAGAAAAACTCTGTATATACTCATATAAATAAATAAATAAATAAATAAATGTAAAGTATCGGGAATTCGATACCCCAATTGAGATAGCCGAAGGCAAGATGGGCGAGGCTCCACCTGTGAAAAAAATATTCACGAAGAGGGAGAACCCGAGGAAGTGGAACCCATTGTGGAAAAGGAAGCGCCCATCATCGATAATGAATTTAATGAGGGTCACTACAACTTCACGATATATTCCAGTGTAGCTGAAAGCGCCGAATTTGGTAAAGAAGCGGCAGAGGCAACCCACGGGATCTTCATAAGGTGGTCATTATTACACCTGAAATGTATAACAGTACGGATATTTCGCCAAAATAGTCAATGTACAGACACACGGTCGTTATGATTACATTTATATAGATAATTAGTTATGATTAGTTTAGTAGTATCATTTCGTTTGTTCTGAGTGCCAAATTGTAGCAGTTCCTCTTTACATGGTTGAAATAGTTTGCGTTAGTATTCGTATTTTTACCTCGTTTTGATTTGCTCATTACATATAGCATAGGGTCTAACAAGTGGAGAAAAACTCTGTATATACTCATAGAAATAAATAAATAAATAAATAAATAAATAAATAAATGTAAAGTATCAGAAATTCGATACCCCAGTTGAGATAGTCGACGGCAAGATGAGCGAGGCTCCACCTGTGAAGAAAGTAACCACGAAGAGGGAAAACCCTAGGAAGTGGAACTTATTGCGGGAAAGGAAGCGTCCATCATCGATAATGAATTTAATGAGGGTCACTACAACTTCACGATATATTCCAGTGTAGCTGAAAGCGCAGAATTTGGTAAAGAAGCGGTGGAGGCAACCCACGGGATCTTCATAAGATTCCCAGTTGTTTTGATGATAGATCTGGTGTCATTAAGGATTTTGAACACCATTTAACCACTTCACCCTAGAACAAACGGCCTTACCCGATACCTGAAAATTACGTAGTAGAGGTTCGAGTTTTAATAAAACAAATGGAGAGCGATGGTATTATTTCGAAATGCCTCACACATTAGATCAATCACTTGGCCATCTTAAGGAAACCTAACGGTAGCTTACGCATATGCCCTGATAAGAGGGCCTTAAATGAGAGACTCATTCTAGAGTACGATCATCCTCCTTTGCTCCGAGATGTAAGTAAATTTCACAACATGACATTTTTTGTGATGGATATGGCTTCATCCTATTTCCACATCTTGTTGGATAAAGCCAATCAAAAGTTTACAGGATTCTTTTTCGACAGTGTCACCTACGTATTCCCTTTGGAATTAAGCACTCTGGTGCAATTCTCGTTAGAGCCTTAGAAAAACTCTCTGATGAAGTCAAAGCAACCACCACGATTCACGTAGATGACATTCACGTCACGTTTGAGTCCATGGAACAACATATAGAAGATGACAACAAAGTACTTGAGGAACTGCGTGCTAAACACTTCAAAATTAATGCAAGGAAAAGCCATTTTTTAAGACTGAAGTTTTGTTTGTAGGCCATCTTATCAGTGGGGAAGGAATTAAGACTAATCCGTCAAAAATTCAATGTATTTTGGAGTTCCCGAAACCCACTAAGATGAAACACATCAGGCAATTCTTAGGACTTTGCCAGTTCTTTCCTCAGGACTGCCCTAATTTCACAGAGAGGGTGGCACCTCTGCAGCAGTTGTTGAGAAAGAATAATAGATGGAAATGGTCTGAAGACTGCGAGAAGGCATTTATAGCTACGAAGCAGACGTTAAAAGACAATGTTCAGCTAGCCTATCCCAACTTTGAACTACCATTTTGTATTGAATGTGACGCTAGCCGCATAGGGATCGGTGCAGCTTTGTTTCAAACAAATCCCGAAGAACCAGACATTCGCATCTTTCTATCTTTCATGACCCGTAAGCTGAGGTATCATGAAAAATCTTACACAACTACGGAACTACAAGCGCTTGTTATCGTCCATTCTCTTCTCTATTGGAAGAAGATTGTATCTGGGTATCCCGTGACCATTTACACGGATCACTAGGCGCTTACTTTCATCCCGAAATCCGACATCAGTAGTGAAAGGATAACCTGATGAGCGCTCTTTATACAGCCGGCACCGTAGTGTAGGCGTAGCGTGCCTACCTCTCGCCCGGAGAGCCCGGGTTCGATTCCCGGCCACGTCAGGGATTTTTCTCTCGACCTGAGGGCTGGTTCGAGGTCCACTCAACCTACGTGATTAGAATTGAGGAGCTATCTGAAGGTGAGATGGCGGCCTCAGTCTCGAAAGTCCAGAATAACGACCGAGAGGATGCGTCGTGCTAACCACACGGCCCTTCGTAATCTGCAGGTCTTCGGGCTGAACAGCGGTCGCTGGGCAGGCCAAAGCCCTTTCGATGGTGTTAAGTGCCGTGGAGTTTGGTGTTGCTGTTTATACAGCAAATTTGTAGTAATATTTACGGTTTTCCGTGACGCCGAGGTGCCAGAATTTTGTCCCACAGGGTTTCTCTTATGTGCCAGTAAATCTACTGACACGAGGCTGACGTATTTGAGCACCTTCAAATACCACCGGACTGAGCCAGGATCGAATCATTGGAATCAGAAAGCCAGCGCCTCAACCGTCTGAGCCACTCAGCCCGGCATACAGCAATTTAATATCACCGTTGTTCACAGGCAAGGAAGGAAAACTCTTCCTTCCGACGCACTAAGTCGCAATCCTGGAGATGAAATCACAATCAATCCAATAGAAGTCATGACTGAGCAAGACGAAGATTTCTTACGCCCGATCAAATATTTACCTCATGAACTCATTCGCTACTTCAAAGGCTCCATTCCTTTAGATGACGAGTATCCCAGTATATCGCGGACAACTCAAAAAAATTGTTATCATGATGGTTTACTTCATAAGTATTTGGATCAAAGCAGAACCAAACATAGAATTTATGCTCCACCCAGGATCTGGACAGCTGTTGTGTGGCACTGTCACTCGATCTCCGGACATGCTGGAACGGACTATGTCATGAACATGATCAGGAAACGATTTACATGGGAGTACCAGAGACGTGACGTACGCAACGTTATCAAGACTTGCGACATTAGCCGGAGGGCCAAGCCCAATAACAGGCTATTTAGGGAATTTCCAAGATCTCTGATTCAGGGGAGATTTTCGCAATGAACCTGTATGGGCCCCTGCCCAAGGCATCACGTGGCAACCTACACATCGTCATCACTGTCGATGTGTTCACCAAGTACACAATGTTGCTACCCATCCAGAAGGCGAACGCACAGAACATCCTTAGGAGAATTCGTCGAAATATCATTTCTGAGATTGGCAAGCCAAAGTTCCTGTTAACTGACCATGGAACACAGTTTACTTCCGTAGTTTCAAGCAGCGCAAGAAGACTTCGGAATTAGGCACATAATGAACTCTATTGAACATCCAGAAGCCAACCCAGCTGAACGCATTATGCGTAAAATCGCGAGATTTTGCAAGCTGTATTATGCTGCGTACTCCCGTTCACTAGTCTATCCAGTACATCCCTATCAGGGTACACAAAGACCTCGCTCCTGATAGTCTGTGGGACCGGATTTTGCCTATTCCTCAGGATGCATCAGTTAGTCAGCAAAACTGTATCGCCAATGCACTCAGAAAACTGCAACATGCTGCGCAAATCCATGAGAGGAAACAAAGATACCGCAATTTCAGGCAACCTTGTATTGATCAGAAAACCTGCAGTATACCATCCTGAGCAGAGAATTTATGCAAAATTCTGCCCCATATTTAAAGGACCATATAGGATTTCTACTGCACTAGATAACGGTGCCTACCAGGTGGAAAGACTGATTGGCGACGTCGAGGGAATATTTAATGCCGCAAACCTCAAAAATCTCTCTGAAAGAACCTAGTCAAAGAAGTCTTGTACCAATGTTCTTTTTTGTGAGCAGGGGGAAAAGAAACGGGAATGTAGCCGCGACATTCACTATCAAAGTATTTCGGGCGCAACTCGTAACAACACCTGTAAGAGAGCGGTTTGAAAGGACCGCTGTGCGCGCGGGTGACGGATATAGCAGCTAGACACGCAAGTCAATCGCTGCAGGACAGTGAGCCAATGACAGATGAGCTAGCCATCGAACATTCCATTCCTTCCATCTCATTATCTCTAGAACCGAACGTGATATCAAAATCACATCATCATGTAGCCCCTAATAACAAAGGACAATATACCAAATTTAATCATAATCGGCGGTGGGATAGCCGAGTATTTGAAGGAAGAAGATTGTCGAATTTGAAACCACACTGCCCAGTCTACGGATATAAAAGGGTCTCGTTGAGCTAGCATAAGGCAGTATCTGCGTGTATTCCCAGCTGCCACGGTGTGCGAGCCAGCTGTGGAGATATCGATTCGAGGTCGTTGCTCTGTTCGGCAGAATGCCGACGATAGTCATGGTAAAAAATACGAGTATCCATTTTTAAAATTTTAAGTGTCGGAGGTGAAAATTTTGGACTCTAATTTTATGTGAGAATTGAAGTGATAGACTATCTCGAGTTGTTAGTAGACTTGTGTGTTGAACTGGAAATGCTCAAGTAATTAACATTCTTTCTTCAGGCGAATAATTGTGATTTATTATTGACTTGTATAAACTGTGACATAATAGTAATATGATTTATTTCGCAAAAACTGTGCTTTAATTTATTTTCGTAAGAATGTGCCTTAGTGACAGAATGTATTTCACAAAAACTGTGCCTTAGTGTCGGAATATGTTCAAGATTTTGTGAACTGTGTTAATCCTCTTTTTCATCACAAACTGTGGTGCTCTATTTGAGTTACGTCGACAGGTGGATCAAACGACCGTGGTTTCATTTTAGAACTGTATCCTCTTTTTTATTACAAAGTGCGATACCCTATTAATTTGAGTTACGTCAACAAGTACATCGAATGACTATCATATTATTTACGTTGAACTTTGTTAATCTCTTCCTTTCATGGAGAACTGTGGAACTTGCAGATACTACGAGCTGCGTTGCGTAATAATAATTCAGTGCAGTGCGGTAGAGAAGTGTCGTAACAGATCTCATCGATATTCTGTGCGTTACCTATACACTTCTTTACTTCCTTCATGGGATCTCAGTGGAATTAAATTCTTAATTATTCCACGTTACACGCAAATAATCATCAGGCGTCAGACTCTCGGGTTCGATCCCGAACCAAACTGGTACTTCAAGATCCGTCTTCGATCCCGAACCAAACTGGTACTTCAAGATCCATCATCCACCGTGGGATAACGTGATGCCATGGTGCTGAGAGGAGATCCATGGTGAGGGGGAAGGAGTCCGACAACGTGGGACATCGCCTCCGCCTACATCGAGGGACAGCGTCTCTTCCAACCACTGCTTGGACTTTCTAAAATCCATCCTTCACGTCTGTAAAAGGAGATATATTTTTGTATAACCTGAATAAACAAGGAGTTTAATTTGAAAAGAACTTACTCAAATACCCTTCTCTCTGTAGTTCCTAGCATGGACCGTACACGCCCTGGCGTCAACTCATGCTCTTCGCTGAAGTTAAAATACGGGCGTTCCGATTACAATATAGGCTACTACTACACTACAATACGACTAAGTTGTACGAATTATTTTCTACAACACCCTAACAGAATGAAATTTGCTGTTAATTACTGAAAACCGAAAGTAATACAGAAGAATTGCACAATTCTAAACTGCAGTTAAGTCCACCCTAATTAATTGTAGTAAGATAGTTATTACAGATACTATACTACACAAATATTTCACATTAATGGAATAAGCACACTAATTTCTAATAAGATACTATAATACACTACAATAATGTTAAACTATGTTCAGATACAATACACTATAATAATTTTAAACTACGTTCGGACGCATCCTAATTATGGTTGGGCCTACGAGAGTTGAAGTCTGACGTTTAGCGCCACTGACGAGATAAAGTTGACTAACGCTGCTTGAAAATGATCTATTGCTATGGCAACGATAATAGAGATCCCAAATTTAAGGATGCTATTGCCACGTGGGTTGGCTTAATCTCAGTCCCTTTTGTGATACTATTCACAACAGTAGTTTTAGCTGTGTTACTTTTTGCTGGTTTATGTAATAATTGAATTGTTCGTTTCCTGAAAAATATTTTCGTTGTTAGTTTACTTTTTGTAAGTTAATCAGTGGCCAGTTGTGCAGTTCTGTTCTCTATTTGTTGAGGTTATTGTCAGTTTAGTGAATATTAGCTGATGAACCCCTGCTTCGTTACGGAATTCTACATTGTATACAGATTCTAGGTTAGGTAGTGTACGTACATGTTGTGAGTAAGATTGTATTAAATTGCATAGCTCTTAACGTTACCCTAGAAACGTGACGGGGAAGGCACCAAACGTATTTTTTATGTGAAGACTAGGTTAGGGAATTTTCATTGCAATGGTAGGCCCTCTTGCCTGACATCAGTCAAAATCAAGTTGGAGAATGTTCATTATAATGGCAGACTCTCACTCCCCATCTGCCTTTTTACATCCTCATAAAGAGTGACTTAGTGGTTTTCCCAACTGAAATCAACGTAGGTAATTACAATGATGCCAGTGGGAATGTCGCGATTAAAAGCAATAATATAATATGAAATACTCTATGAAATGAAAAACCACACATTTTCTCACTTTTAACGAACAGTACTACGCTGCCGATCTAACAGTCCAAAGTTCCAGAGCTGGAATGTCCAGGCCGCAGACAGCCGTGAGCCGTAAACGCTCCTGAAGGGCACGGATGGAGAATACCAGGGTAAAATCTATGCCCTTCTACAAGTTCTTCCTCCAAGCCAGAGGAGAAAACCCCTCTTGGCTGCTAATTTGGAATAAAATGTAGAATTTAATAAAAGTGAAAAGGAAGGTTTTCTTAGAAACGGCTCATTTCAGAGTTGAATTATGAGTTATTTAGTGAATTGTGTTGCTATATTTTGGAATAGGCCGAAATTTTAATTCTAGACCAGGTCGTAAGTGAGCCTCTGCCATTATTCCTTTAATTGTGCACACTGATGAATTCAATCAGCGCGTCGGAGTAGAGATCGAATAGCTGGAATGCTAATGAACCAGTGTGTTACGTACCAGCAGTATCAGAAAATGTATGGACCAGAGGAATGGTATGCTAGAGAAGAAAGTTATCTAAATCCCCTGCTATTTCCCGCAAATATCTAGGTGGTGGTGATTTTAGTTTTAAGAGGAAATATTTAGACAGGCTGTTGTACTCGGTACGCAGCACTAATTCCATCTATCGGAGATCAGTGGCAGCATAATAGACAAAGAACATCGCAACAAACAAGTCAACTTCATGTTATTGTTGATCAATTCTATGAGCTTTCGATATTGTAGGCCCTCACATTTAGTTTTTTCCGACTCCGAAATACCTCTCTTACCATAATTGGTACGGTAAAACTGAATAGAACATAAATGATCCTGAATTGAATTCTCTATTACTTTTCTTATAGAGTAGGTACTTTTCGACAGGACCAATAACATAGTTATTTAAAAATTAAATTTTAGGTTCCTTCTCCTAAACTACCATTTCATCCAGGGAGAATAAAACTGTTTGTAGCTCAGACTGTAGTTTCTTATTCTCTGACCCTATATACCGATTTTCACTAAATTCTGTTTACCCATTATCTCGTGGGTCGGCGTTGATATGGACTTAGCAATAAAAATATAAATTCATGAATATCTCTGTTGTCATAGCCGGTACTGTAAAAAGGTACAAGACATTAATGATCGGAAATTCAATTCTCTATAACTTTAGATATGCATAATTTATCGATAGGACCACTATTAACATAAATAATTGACAAATTTTAGGCCTTCCCCTACTCAACCAATTCGTTCAGCGTGAATAAAATGACTTATAGCCTAGATTGTAGTGGCTCATTTCTCGACTTTACATGCCGATTTTCATTAAATTATCTTCAGCCGTTTTCTCGTGATGCGTGTACATACATACAGACCGGCAGACACAGACAGAAATTACGGAAAGGTAAAAAGTGCATTTCCTTTTTACTGCGGACTTAACCAATACAGAAGCCCCTTTCTTTTTCATTTCTGAGCAGCTGTAACTTCTCCACTCACATATAAAATCTATATCTATAAAATTGGATGTTGGTATATTTGACGTTAATAGGCTCAAAAACTACTGGACCGATTTCGCCGAAATGTTCACAGTTTGTTCTTATTACATCTGAGGGGGGTTATGAAGTCGTTTGAACGAAATTTGATTGCTGGTTCGGCACTGGGGATGAGAAGGGGTGAAAAAGAAAATAGGGGAAGATAAGCAAACCGCAAGACAAGTGTGATCAGCGGGTTGCCTACCCAACAGTATGTGAAGATTATGATGTGTTTCTTAAAACTTATTTCTGCTTTTATTTTCTATATAATATATAATTACATTCGAAGTTCTGTCCCCATGGCACAGGGGGTGAGGTGAGAAAATGTCGCAAATTACAGAGATTACGGGTGAATGTGTGTACGTTCCAGCATAGCTCTCAACCAAATTGGATACTCATATAAGTTACTATCTGGAACAATTTCTGTAGGGGCAAGAAACCCCTAAAGGAAGGGGTGAAACTTAAAAATCCGAAAATGTCGATATTAGTGACGAATTCATAGTCTTTGGGGTGGCTGAGATGAGCTGTGACACTCTGAATGCCATTTAAGTCAAAGTTCATTCCCAATCGGTATGGTAAACATATTATGACTTACTGTTTGGGAACGAAAACTGTACGATAAGACACAGATACGGGCAGGATCGGAAATGGGGTGAAATATTCAAATCTATGTATATAAAATTGGATGTTGGTATATTTGAGATTAGTAGACTGAAAAACTACTGGACCGATTTCACTGAAATTTTAAGTTTGTTCTTATTACATCTGAAAGGGATTATGAAGGGGTTTGAACGATATATGATGGGTAATTTTATGTCATTGCAAAGCCGCACCAAGATTGACCAAGATTGAATCGACTTGCTGGACAGATTGTCTCTAGGCGACAGCATCTTACGCTATTGTTGTTGCTTGAGTCATCAGTCCATAGACTGGTTTGATGCAGCTCTCCATTCCACCCTATCCTGTGCTAAACTTTTCATTTCTACATAACTATTGCATCCTACATCTGCTCTAATCTGCTTGTCATATTCATACCTTGGTCTACCCCTACCGTTCTTACCACTTACACTTCCTTCAAAAACCAACTGAACAAGTCCTGGGTGTCTTAAGATGTGTCCTATCATTCTATCTCTTCTTCTCGTCAAATTTAGCCAAATCGATCTCCTCTCACCAATTCGATTCAGTATCTCTTCATTCGTGATTCGATCTATCCATCTCACCTTCAGCATTCTTCTGTAACACCACATTTCAAAAGCTTCTATTCTCGTTCTTTCTGAGCTAGTTATCGACCATGTTTCCCTTCCACACAATGCCACGCTCCACACGAAAGTCTTCAAAAACATCTTTCTAATTCCAATATCAATGTTTGAAGTGAGCAAATTTATTTTCTTAAGAAAGCTCTTCCTTGCTTGTGCTAGTCTGCATTTTATGTCCTCCTTACTTCTGCCATCGTTAGTTATTTTACTACTCAATTAACAATATTCATTTACTTCCGTTAAGACTTCATTTCCTAATTTAATATTTCCTGCATCACCTGCCTTCGTTCGACTGCACTCCATTACTTTTGTTTTGGACTTATTTATTTTCATCTTGTACTCCTTACCCAAGACTTCATCCATACCATTCAGGAACTTCTCGAGATCTTCTGCAGTCTCAGATAAAATAACAATATCATCGGCAAATCTCAAGGTTTTGATTTCCTCTCCTTGGACTGTGATTCCCTTTCCAGATTTCTCCTTGATTTCCTTTACTGCCTGTTCTATGTAAACAGTGAAAAGGAGAGGGGACAAACTGCAGCCTTGCCTCACTCCTTTCTGGATTGCTGCTTCTTTTTCAAAGCCCTCGATTCTTATCACTGCAGACTGATTTTTATACAGATTGTAGATAATTCTTCGTTCTCGGTATCTGATCCTTATCATCTTCAGAATCATAAATAGCTTGGTCCAATCAACATTATCGAATGCCTTTTCTAGATCTACGAATGCCATGTACGTGGGCTTGTCCTTCTTGATTCGATCCTCTAAGATCAGACGTAAAGTCAGGATTGCTTCACGTGTTCCTACATTTCTTCTGAAGCCAAATTGATCTTCTCCCAACTCAGCTTCAACTTGTTTTTCCATCCTTCTGTAAATAATACGTGTTAAAATTTTGCAGGCATGAGATACTAAACTAATGGTGCGGTAGTTTTCACACCTGTCAGCACCGGCTTTCTTAGAAATAGGTATAACAACATTCTGCCGAAAATCGGATGGGACTTCTCCTGTCTCACACATCTTGCACACTAAATGAAATAACCTTGCTATGCTGGTTTCTCCTAAGGCAGCCAGTAATTCAGAGGGAATGTCATCAATTCCAGGTGCCTTGTTCCTATTTAGGTCACTCACAGCTCTGTCAAACTCTGACCTCAAAACTGGGTCTCCCATTTCTTCAGCATCAACAGCCTCTTCATGTTCTAGAACCAAATTATCTACATCTTTACCTCTATACAACTGTTGGATATGCTCCTGCCATCTTTCTGCTTTTTCTTCTTTCCCTAGAAGTGGCTTTCCATCTGAGCTCTTAATTTTCATACACCTAGATTTCCTTTCTCCAAAGTTTTCCTTGATTTTCCTGTATGCAACATCTACCTTTCCCAGGACCATACAGCCTTCGACATCCTTGCACTTCTCCTTCAGCCATTCTTCCTTAGCTACCTTGCACTTTCTATCCATTTGATTCTTTAATCGCCTGTATTCTTTTCTGTCCTCTTCGTTTCTAGCATTCTTGTATTTTCGTCGTTCATCAATCAGGTCTAGTATCTCCTGAGTTATCCACTGATTCTTATATGATCTTTTCTTCCCTCCTAACATTTCTTCAGCAGCCCTGCTGACTTCATTTTTCATGAGTCTCCACTCTTCCTCTATAGTCTTTCCTTCAGCATTTTCATTTAGTCCTTTTGCAACATGTTCCTTGAAACAATCCCTCACACTCTTTTCTTTCAACTTGTCTAGATCCCATCTTTTTGCAGTCTTTCCTTTCTTCAATTTCTTCAACTTCAGATGGCATTTCATGACCAACAAGTTGTGGTCAGAGTCCACGTCTGCTCCTGGGAAGGTTTTGCAGTCCAACACCTGGTTTCTGAATCTCTGCCTAATCATAATGAAGTCTATTTGATACCTTCCAGTGTCTCCAGGTCTCGTCCACGTATACAGCCGTCGTTTGTGGTGTTTGAACCAAGTATTGGCAAGGACTAAATTATGGTCAGTGCAGAATTCAACCAACCGACTTCCTCTTTCGTTCCTTTGTCCCAATCCAAATTCTCCTACTGTACTACCTTCTCTTCCTTGGCCTACCACAGCATTCCAGTCTCCCATCACAATTAGATTCTCGTCACCTTTTACATATTGTATTAAATCTTCTATCTCCTCATATATTCTTTCGATTTCTTCATCATCCGCTGAACTAGTAGGCATATAGACCTGCACGACTGTGGTGGGCATTGGTTTGGTGTCTATCTTGACGACAATAATTCTTTCACTATGCTGGTCATAGTAGCTTACCCGCTGCCCTATTTTCTTATTCATTATTAAAGCAACTCCTGCATTTCCCCTGTTAGATTTTGTGTTGATAATTCGGTAGTCGCCCGACCAAAAATCTTGTTCTTCCTGCCAACGTACTTCACTTATACCAACTGCATCTAACTTTAGCCTATCCATCTCGCTTTTCAGATTCTCTAACCTACCACAACGATTCAAACTTCTAACATTCCACGCTCCGACTCGCAGAATGTCAGTATCCATCTTCCTGATGATCGCCCCCTCTCGTGTAGTCCCCACCCGGAGATCCGAATGGGGGACTAGTTTACCTCCGGAATATTTTACCCGGGAGGAAGCCATCATCAGTACATCATTCATACAGAGGGAGCTGCATGTCCTCGGGAGGTAGTTACGGCTGTAGTTTCCCGTTGCTTTCAGCCGTGTAGCAGTATCAACACAGCTAAGCCATGTTGAGTATTATTACAAGGCCGTATCAGTCAATCATCTAGACTGCCGCCCTTGCAACTAACGAAAGGCTGCTACCCCCCTTTCGATGAACCATTCGTTAGTCTGGTCTCTCAACAGATACCCATCCGATATGGTTGCACCTGCGGCTCGGCTATCTGCATCACTGGGACACGCAATCCTCCCCACCGCGGCAAGGTCACATGGTTCGCAGAGGAGGTCTTACGCTATAGCATATTTAAATGTAATTTGGATGCGCTGTAAGAAATCTGACTTGAATGAGCTAATGGTAGTACAAAATAGAGCTGTTACAAATATACTTAATCTTCCCTACTTAACGCCAATAAAATATCTATACCTAAGTGCTAAAATACCACCCCTAAGCATGAGTAGGTACACAATTCAATACATCTGTACTCATGTATAAAATAAAACATATTTATACACCACAACACTACATATACTCTGAATTCTGACAACCATCCATATAGTACTAGGCACGCAAATGACTTTGCCTTATACAATGTTCGTTCTTATAAATACAGTATAACAGCTTGAAGTTCTCTGCAATCCAATTGTTTAATAACATCCCTGTGGAGGTAAAAACAGCACCAACCTTGGCAAAATTCAAACAAAGAGTCAAGCATTATTTTTGGGAAAGGTACAGTGCTGTTTAAATCAAAATATCAGTTGTCATTTAAGTCATTCTCCCAAAGAATCTTGCAAACTGTCTGGAACTATTCTTGTAACTCTGCAACTTTTATGTTATGTAAATGTAAATACTCTGTAATCTGGTCTTGTACCACTGCAACTCTGTGTTATGTATACAGTATGTACTGCAAATACTCTGTAATCAATTCTTGTACGTCTGCAACTTTTATGTTATGTAATTGTAAATAATCTGAAATCTATTCTTGTACTGCTGCAACTCTTATGTTATGCAAATTAAAAGACTCTGTAATCTATTCTTATACCTCTGCAACTTTCATGTTATGTAAATGTAAACACAGTCAGAAATGATTCTCTGTAATCCTCATACTGATGATGTAGGCCTACATATTTTATATTGTGCCCTACTGCACTTTAAAGTTCCGTCCAGGCGAAAGCCGGTCTCGAACACAGAGTACAGTAGTGAAAGAACTCTCACAGACGTGAGCTGGTGCACATAGTCTTACCTGAACACAGTCCTCTTCATTCAGCCGGTAAGCGCTCTTCTCAGGTATAACATGGGTATAACGGGGCAACATAAAGATAAAACACTAGGACATGTGCCTACTCAGGTAAGAATTCGCTAAATCAAATAAAATAAAATATCGTACAGAAAACATCGCTGCATTAAAAGTTTAACAAATAGGGATTTATTACACAAAATTGAATTATTTACAAATGAAAGAGCTTTTCAATATGATAGGGTAAAATGATGCTGAGCCGATGACAACCAGTTCACTGCCTTCACGAAACAGCTGTACTGCAACAAGCATGTTACAATAGTGTAAGTAACGAAGTATAGAAAGATGGATATCTGCTTAACTACTCGTAAACAGTGATTCCCATAAAATTTACAATGCCTCGCGCCGTCGAACCCCGGTGCAAACAAAAATCACCACAAAATTTACAATGACCTGACTCGGTCACGAACCCTAGTCCCATGACGTGTAAGGCGTCAAAGATACCTATGCAAACAATATAAAAGGACACAATCAACATATACATGGGTGTCAGTATAAAACGGGTCAGTGTTAAAATTTTACGTAAAACAAATAGGACATAAAAAAAAAGATCTCTCCCTGCTTTCAAAACATGAAGGTCGTTTCTTCCCCCCTGGCACACTTGACAAACTGCAGACGACAATAACCAACTCACAAGCCTGTGACGTCAAGCTCAACGACCTCCACCCTCACCACTTCACTTGCGGCAGCCCCTAATTTATGAGCTCAAATGGGCGACAGGCTAAATTCTCGCCTTTCAAAAGAACACCTCACGTAATCAGCTAATAAAGCCCTCTTTTAAATATACCTGGGCTATCTGCCCTCGTCTCAATATCTCCAGTAATCTCGCTAATCTTACTTATGCCTTTCATGGGCTAAATCCTGGTGCTACAAAAACACTAATCATTAAGCGATCGTCACGTGGCCATACTAGGCATTTCCAAACTATATTCAATAAACTTTCAATTGTTGGGCTCTCTCATGTCAACTGCAAATCTTACTTCTGCCTCTCATGGGCTCAAATCTCTTAAATATTCGGACTCGCTCGCTCTATCAGTGAATCTGGGTGAATTACTGGTCACGTCTTGGTCACAACTATACACATCTACGTCTGCAGAAACAAATGCCTAAATGCAATCTAATAAAAGTACCTATCGGTTAGACTAACCTCCTATGACCAAATGAGTTCGATCAGACCCTTACAAATACACGTACGTTATAATGACACAATCAAAATGAAATATGAACACGCTAACAAGGACTCTACACATAACATCTACCTTAAAGTACGGGGTTCGAGTTTGAGGCCTACCTCTAAATTACAAGGAAAATTTTCCTACCACAACAAATCTGCGGACTGACAACCCCCATATTCCTATCTAAATTTAAATGACATGCTTGAAACAGAATTGGAAAGCTCTGACCTTATTTATCGGGACATAACGGAGCGGCCATCCCTGTGGACCACTGGATCTACCACATCATGATAGACTGCGGAGCTGGCAGCAGATACTGTTGACCACTTGGAGACATTCTTGCTTGTGTGGCGTCTTCGTACAGCTCCCTCTGTAGTTGGTAGGTGTCCCCTTCGATGTCGTGCTGATCAGGTGCTCCCAATGTTCCTGGATCGATGCCCGTTGTCGTGTTGGCTTCAGCTCCTGGTTGTGGCTTCTTTGCAATGATGATGTCAAACACTCGTTCTGACTTGATGCTGGGGTAATTCCTCGCAGATCTAGCTGTACTCTTCGTCTGTGCTGCTCGAAGACAAAGCGTTGTTCTCAGTACCGACACGCAGTATGACGACTCGTTCAAGCAGTCTTCTTGTCCACGAATGACTCTGATATGCCAGGCGGCCTTATTTTATAATCCCGGATAGCGTCATCAAGCCGCTTGGTCGCGTGCAATCCGCGCGCGCCCGCGAAATTTTTTTTCCCGCACTAAGTATATCATGAGCTCAAATTAACGAATGCATTAATGAATGCAGCCCTAATGCATATCAACATAAAGCAGAAATTATACAGGTTGCAATTCTTGTCTCAAATCCAATGCAACTCCTCCGTAACCAAAGATATTAATTTAATTCCTTCTTCCCTCCTCATATACGTTTTGCCGGGATCTGGGAAGCGTCCCCAATCTTCATCAAGAGGCTTGGCTTGGGACATAACTCCTTTTAATGGGTTTCTGGAGATTTCTCATCATGACGCTCGCACACACTTCACACAAGAACGCTTCTTCTGGACTTCTTTATGACCTTTACTGTAATACCCTGGCTTCGTGGGTGGCCTTGTGTGATTCCAATATCCAATACTAAAATTAATCCAATTGCCCCAATGAACAGGATGGTTCATAGCCCCCCGTGAACGACAAAATAAAATTTTGCTAAGAATTTTATTTTCCTAAATGCTGAGATCATCTTCTCATTGCAATCATATATGCTGTCAATATTCACAACTTCATGGCACGGGACTATCTTCAGTTACAGCCATGATAGCCTCCCTATCCTTCCTAACTTGGTAATATGCATCAAGCAGAGCTAGAAATCTCCGGTGGTTACTCTCGCAGTCTTGACACTCCGTTTCTTCGCGCCGCTCAGATAGCTGTTTCTGGTTTCCTGGAGATATCATATTTACTTCTTCTTCTTCTTCACCATCGGGTCCTTCTGGTTGTTCTTCTTCGACGTCATGTTCATCTTCTTCCGGAATGACAACCTCCTCTCTGGCAATATCTTCGGTGTCTTCCTCCTCGCGTTCTTCTTCCTCTTCTTCGCCTCCTTCTTCTTCTTCTTCTTCCTCCTGATTGTCTAATTGATATTGGCCTGGTTGGAAAAAGGGCTTAAGATTTGATGAGTTAAAGACCTTAGTCACAGTAGCGTCCAAGCTTTGTACCTTGTATGAGTTATTCTCATAACTATGAATTATTCTATACGGTCCAGTGTATAGCTCAGCGAACTTATGGTAGTATCTCTCCGTAAGGTTCGAGACAGTGGGTGTCTTAACTAACACCAACTCGCCCACTTGTCTTCCGGACTAATCTTTGCTTCTTCGATTTTACTCGGCAATAGTTCCAAAAAATTTTCTTTCTCCCGCTGTTCTTCCAATTCGGATACCATAATTTCGAACTCCGGGATAATTTCTTCGTGATCCTGTAGCCACCTTTCTGACTCAAGTTCTTCCGTCTGCATGTCCATTGTCCAAATACGTTCACCGGGTTGGTAATCCTGGTTCTTGTTTAACTCTACTCGTTCCTGGTTACCATTTAATTTCAACTGGATAGAGTTTGTACCCATGTCAATAACAGCTTCGTATTCTCTTAAGAAATCGGCTCCTAATATAAGATTGTATTCCATTTTAGGAAGCACAATACATGGATGGGACACCAGTAAATCTCCAATCTGGATGTCAAGTAGTACCTGCTCCTTACAGGACGATACTTTGTCAGGTATAATACCCTTAATTTTGACCTTTGAAATTGGTATGGACGGGATACGAACTCTGCTTTGAATTTCCGAAACTAAGGCCTGTGATACGACACTGACTGTGACTCCAGTGTCCGCCAGACAGCGTACGTTTAAATCGTGAATTCTCGTATAAATTACAGGTAATTCTTTCGGTCGGGGCAAGTTACTTTTATTAGGATCCTCTAGTAGATCATTAGGAGTGATAACCCAATTATGAATAGCTATAGTCATCCAACCAGCATCCTCGCGAAATATTCTATCTCCTGGCACTAAATTTCTCGTTTTTTTTATTCTCCCTCTCGATCTCGGCAAAGCTGGGTGCATTTGGGTTGAGACCCTTCTGCCTGGTTCCATTATGAAATTCTTGGTATGCCAAGCTCGCAGCTCCAGGAGAGTTGGCAGCACTGTGAGTTCGGATTGCTTCCTGCCATGTGTCGCGTGTTGACATATCCCCTGATTCTCTTCCTCTCGAGTGGTAGGCGCCTTCTTGTCTCTCACCATTTCTCGGGCGCAGTGAACTCTCCCTAGGCCTGTCATATCTCGCTCGGTTCCCATTCCACCGCTGGCTGTTACTTCTGGGGTTGTAACGTTCACCGTCTCGTCTCCAGTACGGCCCGTCATTCCGCCGCTGTTCGAATGAATTTCTTCGGCGTTCTTGCCCTCTCCATCGGTCCGGTTCCTCCTGCCACCTGCTCCATCTTCGAGGTCGCCAGTTCGTATCTCCTCTGGGTTTAGGATTTTCTTCATCTCGTTCCCTCCGGGTAGGCGTTTGAGTGCCGGTGGCTTCTTTCTCCTATCTGCTGTTCTGCCTGTACGTTCACATTATGGACAGTCTCTATGGCCCGTATACGTGGCTGATGCAGTGCAGACGTCTGGTCCCAGAGCCTAAGCATTTCTTCCGCGGCCACCGCCGTCGTAACATTTGCCGCGACAAGAGCCCTCTGCACCTCTACAGGCAGCTGTCTGATAATGGTTGTGACGATTTCCATCTTTTCGGGCTGATGATCTAGCTCTTGCAAACGTAAATATTGGGAAATGAAGAACTCGCTTAGTCTAGTGGGAGTACTATTCGCATATCTTCGTGCGTAGAGCTCCATTCTCAGCGCCAACTGATGCCCCTGATTCCAGAATTTATTCAGGAATGCCCGTTTAAACTCATCATAATTCTTAAATGACTGCCCAAACGCCTTTAACCAGACTCCAGCAATCCCTCCAAGATACTTTTCTGCCGTGCGTAGTCTGCGCTCAGGTGGTATCTGGCCTTCGTCCATGTAGGTCTCTAACTCTTTAAGGAATGAACGGGGCGTGACCTATCCATTCCCCTCAAATTTCTTCGGTTTCTCCTCGGGTGCCCTCATCCAATGGTAACCCGGGAAAACACTGTCCTGGCTGAATAGGGTTGAATTTCCTATCCTTGGCTTAGCCCTAAATGATTCTCCTAGTATCTCATGTCCCTCTTCCTGACTTTCATTCAGGCTGTCATCTCCATACTGGCGTTCCATCGGGCTATGAGTCCTACTCAGCTTCCGCTTCTTTACTCCGTTGTCTTCCTCAATTTTTAATTGATCCAACTTATCACGCATATTCTCCATTTCATGTTCTAACCCTAGTATACGTTTCTCAGTTGTCCGTTGTTCCTGCTCACGGCACTTTTTCAAACCCTGGACCTCCGCGCTGATTTCCTTCCTAGTTTGTTGTAAATCCAATTCGAGTCCAGCAATTTTAGCCTTATTTTTCTCGGTCGTCCTTTCATATTTGTCTACCACTTCTTGAGTCCTAGCCTCTAGTTTTTCTTCTATTTTGACTAGTTCTTCTTGAGTATAGTCCATACGGACTACTAATGCCCCCAGGTTTTCTCTAAATGTTCCTAGTTCGGACTGGGTCTCCTTATCTTTTTCTTCCATCCGCTGACTCAACTTCTCGGTCGTGGTGACACAGCACAGCCGTACATTCTCTATTTTGGTATCTAATTCTGCTATGGTTTCCCTAGTCGCTTCATTTTCAGAGGCCAATTGCTCCAAACGAATGCTAGTGTGTTCCTTTAGCTCAGTTATTTGGTTAGCTACCCGTGTTTCGGTGAATACTAATTGTTCGGTCACCCTTTCTTCGGACTCCGCGAATTTTTCCGTAAGTTGCTCGGTTAAGTGTTCTTTAAGTCCCGTCACTTGCTCCGAGTTCCTAATTTCCTGCTCTTTAAATTGTGCACTGACTTGGTCGTTCAAACGCTCACCGTTCTGAACCAATAGCTCACTATTCCTAATCACTTGTTCGTTCAAACGTTCACCTATATCCTCCCTAAGTTCCTCTTTAAGCGCCACAAATTGTTCTTTCATCTGCTCGCTGAGTTGCCTCAGCACCTCTCCTATGTCTACCGACATTCAACTCACTTGTCATAAAGTCCGGCGGGAAAAACCGCTCCGTATGTCCTCGATTAAATTTCAAATACTATAAATTTCCTACACTTTCTAATTTATCAAAATGTTCCTACTGCTAAACTCTCGAACTTTCAAAGCCTAAATTGGCTACCTCAATCTAATATCATGTCATTCAAACATAGGGTAACCGTCAGCACAGCACTATGATACAAAATATATATACAACACAAACAAAAAATTCTCCAACAGAAGGTCATAAAAACAGCAAATCTACAACATGCAAAAATCCGTTATGTCCCGATAAATAAGGTCAGAGCTTTCCAATTCTGTTTCAAGCATGTCATTTAAATTTAGATAGGAATTTGGGGGCCGTCAGTCCACAGATTTGTTGTGGTAGGAAAATTTTCCTTGTAATTTGGAGCTAGGCCTCAAACTCGAACCCCGTACTTTAAGGTAGATGTTATTTGTAGAGTCGTGTTAGCGTGTTCATATTTCATTTTAATTGTGTCATTATAACGTACGTGTATTTGTAAGGGTCTGATCGAACTCATTTGCTCATAGGAGGTTAGTCTAACCGATAGGTACTTTTATTAGATCGCATTTAGGCATTTGTTTCTGCAGACGTAGATGTGTATAGTTGTGACCAAGACGTGACCAGTAATTCACCTAGATTCACTGATAGAGCGAGCGAGTCCGAATATTTAAGAGATTTGAGCCCATGAGAGGCAGAAGTAAGATTTGCAGTTGACATGAGAGAGCCCAACAATTGAGAGTTTATTGAATATATTTTGGAAATGCCTAGTATGGCCATGTGACGATCGCTTAATGATTAGTGTTTTTGTAGCACCAGGATTTAGCCCATGAAAGGCATAAGTAAGATTAGCGAGATTGCTGGAGATATTGAGACGAGGGCAGATAGCCCAGGTATATTTAAAAGAGGGCTTTAGCAGCTGATTACGTGAGGTGTTCTTTTGAAAGGCGAGAATTTAGCCTGTCGCCCATTTGAGCTCATAAATTAGGGGCTGCCGCAAGTGAAGTGGTGAGGGTGGAGGTCGTTGAGCTTGACGTCACAGGCTTGTGAGTTGGTTATTGTCGTCTGCAGTTTGTCAAGTGTGCCAGGGGGGAAGAAACGACCTTCATGTTTTGAAAGCAGGGAGAGATCTTTTTTTTTATGTCCTATTTGTTTTACGTAAAATTTTAACACTGACCCGTTTTATACTGACACCCATGTATATGTTGATTGTGTCCTTTTATATTGTTTGCATAGGTATCTTTGACGCCTTACACGTCATGGGACTAGGATTCGTGACCGAGTCAGGTCATTGTAAATTTTGTGGTGATTTTTGTTTGCACCGGAGTTCGACGGCGCGAGGCATTGTAAATTTTATGGGAATCACTGTTTATGAGTAGTTAAGCAGATATCCATCTTTCTATACTTCGTTACTTACACTATTGTAACATGCTTGTTGCAGTACAGCTGTTTCGTGAAGGCAGTGAACTGGTTGTCATCGGCTCAGCATCATTTTACCCTATCATATTGAAAAGCTCTTTCATTTGTAAATAATTCAATTTTGTGTAATAAATCCCTATTTGTTAAACTTTGAATGCAGCGATGTTTTCTGTCCGATATTTTATTTTATTTGATGTAGCGAATTCCTACCTGAGTAGGCACATGTCCTAGTGTTTTTATCTTTATGTTGCCCCGTTATACCCATGTTATTCCTGAGAAGAGCGCTTACCGGCTGAATGAAGAGGACTGTGTTCAGGTAAGACTATGTGCACCAGCTCACGTCTGTGAGAGTTCTTTCACTACTGTACTCTGGGTTCGAGACCGGCTTTCGCCTGGACGGAACTTTAAAGTGCAGTAGGGCACAATATATTGAATGTGTTTATGTGCTCAACTGTTTACTAATAATCTTACATATCAAAATATAGTTTGTGTATATAAGTGCCCGCCAGTATGTAATGTCCTGTACAATTCCTATGAATGAGCCTGCAGGCTCATTGGAATTGAAATAAATAAATAATGAATGAATGAATCGTGTAATCCGATTATAAATGCTGTATAGAGGATGATGGGAACACGCTGCCATGTTTTATAAAGGACCTTTCTTGATAAGAGATTCATTCTTATGCCTGTTATTTGGAAATTGCAATCCAACATTCCGTGATCGAGATGTACTTTCAAGTCATAGGACCAACTTTGATTGGTCTGCCCAGTTTGAAGAATGTAGCTGTGTATTAGATGTGTACAATATTTAAGAAACTGGGAAAAATATAGAATATCAACAGTAGAACGACAGGAGTTATCACCCTCTCCTAACGAATAGCAACTGGGGGTTACCAACTAGCAAAGGCGAGTCTATGTAATCCATCTACCCTATATAAAAATGTCATTGTACATGGGTAGGTATCGGGGTGGGGGGATATAAAAATGGGGTCACTGAGATGAATAGCAACACTCCAGATTTTTTAAAGTAAAAGTTAAGCCTTATTTGAGGGAGTTAGATATAAAAGTAATCGAACACACAGTGTCGAATCCATAGATCTCAGGGTCACTGAGATGAATAGTGACACTCCAGAATTTTTTTAAGTGCAAGTTCAGTCCCCTTAGTGGTAGGGGTGAGTGAAATATAGAACTAATCGAAAATAGTGTCGAATCCATAGTTTTCGGCATCGCTGAGATGAACAGTGACACTCCGGATTTTTTTATCCCTTAGTGTTGGGGCGCAATGGGGGATGAGATACAAAAATAATTGAAAATAATGTCGAATCCATAGTTTTCGGGGTCGCCGAGATTAATAGTGACACTCTGGATTTTTTAATGTCCAAGTTCAGCGCCCTTCGGGATGTGGGATTAAGGGGTAGTGTAATACAAAAATAATCAAAAATAGTGTCGAATCCATAGTTTGCAGGGTCGCTGAGATGAAGAGTGACACTCCGGGTGTTTTATAAGCCCAAGTTCATCCCTCTGTGTGGTGGGGTGAGAGTGGCGAGTGAGATACAAAAGTAATCGAAAAGTGTGTCAAATCCAAAGTTTAATAGGTCACTGGGATGAATAGTGACACTTCAGATTTTAAAGTCCAAGTTTATACCCCTTTGGTATAGGGGTGAGAAATGGTGAAAAAATAAATTTACCAAAATGACCGAGATTATGGATGTATGTGTGCATTTTCCAGCGTAGCTGTCAAGTAAATTTGGTACAAATATTACTTACTATCTGTGAAAAATGCTGTTGGGGCAATACACCCCTAGAAACCCCAGGGAATGGGGTGAAATATAAATATAACTAAAACTACCGATATTAGTCTCGAACCATACTTTTCAGGACTACTGGAGTGATTTCTACCAAACTTGGTACACATATGACTTACTACCAGGAGACTAGCACGTGGGGTTAAGAAACCTCTAGCACCCTAGAGGGGTGAGATAAAAATCGGACATTGTGTCGAATCCCACATTTTTCGGGGTCGCTGTGATTAATAGTGACACTCAGAATTTTTTTACAGTCCAAGTTAAGCCCCTTTGGCATAGGGGTTCAGAAAGTTAAAAAAGAAGATTTGTCCAAAATAACCGAGATAATGGACGTATGTACGTTCCAGCGTACGTATCAACCAAAACTGGTATGAGTTACTATCTGGAAGAAGTACTGTTTGCAGTAAGACACTCCTAGAGCCACTAAGAGAGGGGGTGAAATATATATATATGCCGGCCCCGTGGTGTAGGGGTAGCGTGCCTGCCTCTCACCCGGAGGCCCCGGGTTCGATTCCCGGCCAGGTCAGGGATTTTTACCTGGACCTGAGGGCTGGTTCGAGGTCCACTCAGCCTACGTGACTAGAATTGAGGAGTTATCTGACGGTGAGATAGCGGTCCCGGTCTAGAAAGCCAAGAATAACGGTCGAGAGGATTCGTCCTGCTGACCACACGACACCTCGTAATCTGCAGGCCTTCGGGCTGAGCAGCGGTCGCTTGGTAGGCCAAGGCCCTTCAAGGGCTGCAGTGCCATGGGGTTTGGTTTGGTTTATATATATATATATTTGTGTCGAATCTGTAGTTTTTGGGGACACTGAGATGAACTGTGACATTCTGCATTTTTTTTTTTTTTTGTTATTCGCTTTATGTTGCACCGTCACAGGTAGGTCTTATGGCGACGATGGGAGAGAAAAGGCCTAGGAATGGGAAAGAAACGGCCGTGACCTTAATTAAGGTACAGCCCCAGCATTTCCCTGGTGTGAAAATGGGGAAACCACGGAAAGCCATCTTCAGGGCTGCCGACAGTGGGGTTCGAACCCGCTATCTCCCGGATTGAAGCTCACAGCTGTGCGCCCCTAACCGCACGGCCAGTTCGCCTAGTATGACCGAGTTTAAGGACGTAGGTGTGTATGTTATAGCAAACTCTCAACCATACTTGGTACTCATGTCACTATCTGGAATATTTTTGTTACAACTTGCTTTACGTCACACCGACACAGATAAGTCTTTTGGCGACGATGGTATAGGAAAGGCCTACGTGTGTGAAGGAATGGGCCGTGGTCTTTATTAAGGTACAGTCCCAGCATTTGCCTGGTGTGAAAATGGGAAACCACGGAAAATCATTTTCAGGGCTGCCGACAGTGGAGCTCGAACCCACCATCTCCCAGTTGCAAGCTCACAGCCACGCGCCCCGAACCGCACGGCCAAATCGCTTGGTAAAAAAATACTATGGGGATAAGATACCCCTAGCAACCCTAGGAGTAGGCGTGAATTACAGAAAGGGCGGGGAAATATAAAAATATAATAGACAACGATAAATATTGATGTACAGTCCATAGTTTTTGGCATCGCTGAGGTGAATAATGACAATTAGGATGTCGTTGAAGTCCATGTTCAGCCCCCATCTGCATGGAGATGAAAAGGGGTGGAAAAGAAAATGTCCAAAATGACCCAAATTACGAATGTATGTGTGTTTCTCCCAGCACAGCCCTCGTACAAAATTGGTATACACATAACTTACTGTTATGACACTGTGGATGATTAAGTCATATTCCAACCGCAATCAATCTGGATTTTGGGAAGGGCTGAAAATTAATGTAAAAATAACAAAGATTATGGATGTGTATGTGATATGTTCCAGAATAGCTCTCAACGGAACTTGGTACACATATACGTAGGTGCTTTGAAAAGTTCTCGGAATGTACTAGAATCAAGTATCTTACCTCGGTGGAACTGCTTTTATTTTTCAACATAGTCTCCCTGTAGACTAATGCATTTGGTCCAGCGATGTTCCAAAGCCTTGATCACATCTCGAAAATGAGATTCCTCCAGGCCTGCAAAACACCTCTCCAATTCGGCTGTCAGTTATTTCCTTGTAGAAAATCTCCGTCCACCCAGGAAAATTTTCAGCTTGGGGAATAGACGAAAGTCTGATGGTGCCAAATCAGGTGGATGTGGCAACAATTCGTACCCGGGTTCATGAAGTTTTGCCATGGCAATAACACTTGTGTGCAGCGGAGCGTTGTCTTGATGAAAGATAACCTTTTTCCTTGCCAAACCAGGCCTTGTTTCGCGTATCTTTTCCTGTAGTTGGTCTAGGAGGTTTGCATAGTATTGCCCCGTAATTGTTTGGCCAGTAGGAAGATAATCTATTAGCAGAATGCCTTTTGCATCCCAGAAAACTGAGGCCATGACCTTTCCGGCCGAACGCACTGCCTTTGCTTTCTTTGGTGGTGGTGAATCAGCATGTTTCCACTGCTTTGACTGCTGTTTTGTCTCTGGGGTATAGTAGTGGACCCAAGTTTCATCTGTAGTCACAAACCGGCGCAAAAAATCTTGTTGGTTGCACTGAAAACGGGCCAGCCTTTGTTCGAACATTTCCACTCTGGTGCGTTTATTGTCCAATGTCAAGAGCCGCGGCACACATCTTGCGGATAATTTTTTCATACCCAATTCTTCGGTTAAAATATAATATACCCCTTTAGAAGACATCCCTACAGCTTCAGCAATCTCCCGCTCTTTCAGTTGACGATCCTCCATGACCATTTTATGCACTTTTGCGATAAATTCTGGGGTCGTAACACTTTTTGGCCGTCCACTACGCGGATCATCATCCAAGCTCTCCCGACCAAATTTAAACTCGCTGGTCCACTTAGCAACAGTTGAAAATGAAGGAGCAGAGTCCCCCAGTGTGTTCTGAAAGTCGGCATGAATTTCCTTTGCTTTCATACCTTTCTTTACAAAGTATTTAATCAATGCTCGAATCTCAGTTTTTTCCATTGTCACAAATCACTACGCGGGAACAACAACAAAGAGTCGTCATTACCACACTCCTGCAGCTAGAGCACTGACGCGCCATGTGTTCACACACAAAGGATGTGTGATTATTCCGCGGGAACCTCGTTGCTCTAGCACTACCATCTAGCGGTGATTCCGAGAACTTTTTAAACTGTCCTCGTATGACTTACCATCGGAAAAAAGAAACTATGTAGATGAAACATCCCAACCTCCGCTGGTGTTGTGGAATGGTAGTGAATGGCAAGTAAATATAATGGAATATAAGCGATATTAATGCTATAGAAGGAACGGTAAATGGAATAAGACAAAGAGGACGGAGATGATGTCAGATGCTGGACAATATCAGGATAGAATACAAGTATGAGGAAACAAAGAGGGTGGCAATAGACAGGATTGCGTGGAGAGCTACAATGTGAAGACCTGCCATATGACAGAACACTGATGATGATGATGATGATGATGAATGTCGAATTCATTGCTTATATGTTGCTGAGATGAATTGACGCTCTGGATGCCGTTTAAGTCCATGTTCAGCCTCCAGTGAGAGGGACTTAAAAGTAAATAGTCTAAAATGACCGAGATTCTATCACTTCCACCGATTTTGGGGTCGCAAGGTTCATTTGCGAGTCTCAAGGACATCTGAAATTGTGTACATCATATCTATAATGTGACGGGTAAATACATATAGTTGTCACTTATTATTTTTTTGAAAGGATCAAATACTTCCTAGTCAATTTGAGCTTCCACAACGACACAATTTTACTCGCGAATTAAATAATCTAAAACTTGAAATCAAATGCATGTAAATAACTCTAAAACTACCCATTATATATCATAAAATCGACGTCTCATAAAGGAATTCTATTTAAAAAAATCACTTCACACATAACTAAAGAGTAGTACAAATCTCAGGCAAACATTCAAAAACGATCCGGGCTACGTCGAGTACTACAGCTAGTATTAACATATTCATGAAATAAAATATTCAAACGTACTCACACTTAGTTCTTACCTGATTACTTACACATACAATATTTGATGGGTGCTAGCTACAACTCAATGCAGCAATAATAGAATGAGAGTCTTGAATATCTCTAGGGTGTAGGGTAATAAGCTTACTTAGACAGCATAAAATATAGATTCTACGAAAAGGAGATTGTTGTTTTATTTCCCCATTAAATTTGAGGTTAACTAATTCTACCACTGAAATAAAACGATAAATTAATTTGATGTTGAACAAAATATATTCTTTAAATTATGTCTAAAAATAGTAAGACTTGCTGCGATAAAACAGATGAGAATATAAAATTATGACATTACAACTGAAAGAAACTAGGCATTAAATTTGAATTACACTTGACTGGATATTTAAAAATTATACAAGATATTTATCCCTTACTGTTCACTTGACTGTACCTTCAACACTTTGAGTGTAATTACAACGTGTTTGCCATTATAATTAATATTTTACATTGAAAGTGACGCTCAGCAGGGGGACATCTGCTATTGTAATCATTACTCTCCAAATCGACTTTGGCTGGCAGTAGGAATAGGATCCTTCTCCAACTCTTTTGTAACTAGCATTAGTAAGGAGGGACTACCGTTGTAATTAATAATTCCCTTCTCGACTTGACTGGCAGAAGTCAAGGGAGCATGCAATTTTGTTCAAAACTCCCCTAACCGATTGTGTTTGGGAGTAGGCAAGTGTGCCCGCCATTATAAACAAATTTACCCATCTAAAATGTGACTGGCATTAGGCATAGTGGCCTTGCTATTATAATGGAAACTCACCAACTTGGTGTGACTGTCGTTAAGAAAAGGGGCCTGTCAATAACTCAATTTTGACTGGCAGTAGGGAAGGTGCCTGCTATTATAATAAAAACTTCTCAACTGTAATCTAGCTGGAAGTAGGAAAGGATGCCTGCCATTGTAACGAAAACTCCCCAAATCGATTGTGACCGTGCAGTAGGTAATGCGGCCTCCCATTATAATGAAAACTTACATACTCAATTGTGAATGGCAGTAGGCAAGTGAGCCTGCCATTATCATCACAACTCCACAACTCGCACTTTACATTGGAAACAACGTATGGGAACAGCCCCCCCCCCTGCTGTTTCTTCATAACGCTAAGAGCCATGGAATTTGAAAAAATCTTATTCACTGCATGTACAGAAATTTACTTCAATATCTGTATACAGTGTAGAATACCATAGCAAAGCATGGGTACATTTGCTAGTAGTAACATAAAAATACTGTAATTTAATAAATAACTCAGGTTACATCAAAATGACAAATAATGAAGTCCATAAAAATGTTTTATTTTTGTTCAGGCTCCTTTGGTGCTAATGAGGTTGACGATTTGGCAACTCCGGCTACAGTAGACGTACTAAATCCTATAAGCCGCTAATAAATACTGGGCTGCCGCCAGAGAGTAGTGGTGTGAGGCAAGGTCATCAAGTTTTGTCCCCAAGTATATATCACTGCCCTCTGTAATTTTCATGATACATAATGTTGCATCGATGTAACATTGGGAGTTCCTCGGTGGAATATAATGATTATATTGTATTTACTGCATTTTGTATTCATTTAGTATCCAAACAGTTACCCCCCAGCACATTGGCCATGCGATTAGGGGTGCGCAGCTTTGATCTTGAATTCGGGAGAGAGAGGGTTCAAACCCAACTGTCGGCAGTCCTGGTTTTCTGTGATTTCCCATTTTCACACCAGGCAAATGCTGGGGCTGTACCTTAAAATAAGGCCATGGCCGCTTCCTTCCAACTCCTAACCCTTTCCTATCCCATCGTCACCATAAGAGCTAACTCTGTTGGTGCAACGTAAAACCAGTTGTAAAAAAAGAAAAAAGTTACAACTTTATCAGTGACGAGAAAATTTTATCATATGACTCATGGAATTTTAAAAACAACCTCAGTGTAGATCAACCTAGCATTTTTTGCACATCTACATTTGATAGTCTCTTATACATGCTACACCTTCTCCTTGGATTTACTTCATAGGGAATCTCGGCTGCCAGGAAAATGAGTATAAGTCAGAAAATGTTCAAAATAAGATAAATCCATAGTGTATGTCCTGGAAGCAATTTCAATCTTTGGTCTAAGTAGTATAAGTCAGAAATGAACTATATGTACAGTATTTCATTTGGTCCTAACAGTACAAGTAAACATATAAATATATATGTCTAAGGGAGAAGAGTACAAGTAATTTTCTGACTTATACACGTTTTCCCTGGTAGTCTAGATTTATAATATGATAGTTCCTGCTGTGGAGGGGTTAAATCATTACATTGTATTAGGACCTATATATTTTGATATATATTGCATTAATTCTCAAGTAGTTCTTGCCAATAAACTCCTACGAGCACCAAGAAAAACATGAGACTTTTCTCTGTATCAATAAATTCACACACATGCTCAAGTCTTACCTTAAAAACCACTTCTAAATTCAGGCTTAACCAGTTTCTCCTCAGCATCTTTTGGCAAAATAATGAGGAACATACTCCAGGAAAATTGTTGTTAGGAAACTGCAGTAGAACCATTACACACAGGTAAGACAAATATTTATGCTTTAGATTACCATTACAGTCAAGGATACTACTATATTTTATGACATGCAACACAAGTCCAAATTTCCTCTTTATTGCATGCAAGAATCATGTAGTAGCTGTTCTGCTTTTTTATCCAACCGACTCACTGACTTGTACCCGAAGAGATAAAAACGTAATGGTTTAGATGCCCATTCTAAACCTGCAGAATCAATTCCAATCCTTGTGCTTGTGATGATCAGATGAGGACTCACACTTTCACCAATATTGTCAGACTCAATCCAAAGACCATCCCATACACTTAGATCTCGCTTGTTACAGAGGTTTGTACTGATATTTAGACAACGGCATAGTTTTGAAGGACCATTACAAAGCTCATGTAATTTCCACTTTGGCTTGCTGCTCTGGTCAGAAGCTGGTGTATTTAAATTCGTCTTCTTCATAGTTGTTCTCTGCTCATACATGTAGTCTATTCCCTCCAGAGGTTCCAATGCCCGCACTAATACTGCAGCTCCATCACCTAGGAGTTCATACTGCATTAATCATGAACAATAAAAAATGCAATTCATTACCGATTCTTATGAATTAAAGGTTACTTGTCACTCTCCAAGTGGCAAGGCCTACAAAATATGAAAACATCTATACAAAATATTTTAATCATGATACAAAAAAAAATTACATTAAATTTCAATAGCCTTTTATGAATGATGATTAGTGGAATCAGGAAAAGATCTGTAAGTCATGTTGGAAAATACTGAGAGAGTTGGCAAAGAGTTTGGAATGAAGATCAACGTTGGGAAGACTAAGGTGATGAGAATAGGAAAGGAGGAAATTGCTGTTAATATAACACTAGAGGAAAGGAAATTTGAACAAGTAAAGTCATTCAGATATTTGGGAAGTTTGTTAACATGGATTGGAAGCTGTACAGAAGAAGTAAGAAGCAGAATATCTATGGGAAAATAAGCTTTCAGAACGATGAGAGGGCTTTTAGTATCTAAGGCAATCCCTACTGACTTAAGAAAGAGGTTCGGAAAGTGTTTTGTGTGGAGTGTGGTGTCATATGGAGCTAAAAAATGGACGTGAAGAAAGAAACAAACAATTTAGAAAAGTTTGAAATATAATCGTGGAGAGGAATGGAAAAAGTGAAGTGGACCAATAAAGTGCTAGGAAGAGTAGGAGAGAAGAGACACCTGATGAAAACGATAAGGAAGAGGAAAATATCCTGGTTGGGTCACATATTACGTAGAAATTGTCTTCATCAGAAGGTGATGGAGGGAAAATAGATCGAAGTGAAAGAGGAAGAAGAAGGTTTGGAATGTTAACAGATGTCAAACAAGGGAGAAGCTATGGACAACTGAAACAAGATGCACCTGTCTCAAGACAGATTCAGAGAAGAAAAGGAAAGTTTCTACGAGGAAGTACAGATCCATCTGTCTCAAGACAGATTCAGAGAAGAAAAAGGAAGTTTCTACGAGGAAGTACAGATACTAAATAACAGAGAAGTTCAAGGAGCAAGGATTTTGTATTTATTCTCTGATTTGCCATATCATATCACAATCAGTCTACAGCACAAATGCCCATTTGTCTGACTGGAGATGTGTCACACTTGCTAACTCACAGACAAAATAACATGGCTAACAAGCTGGCTGTTGTGCCAGAGGAATTGTTTGATAATACCAAAGAGTGTAAGAGTATAAGAGTGTACAGTATAGTGAAGGTTAAAATTTCTATAGCAGACAGGCATGTGTGGTACTAGAGGTAAGAATGGTAACATTATTGCTTTCTATTTTATACCACAGATCCACAAGATGTCAAAAGGGTAAAAAGAGTATCCAAAATATAGGTGAACTTAAAACAGTCCACTCGAAAGAGGAAAATGCAGACTGGTGAGCAGTATGCAAGTTGCAGAAAACTCTCTGCCTGACAAGAATAGTGAAATTTGCCTAAATGCAATAACAAAATAACTTTATTAGCCGCATTGGACCACATGAGTAGTTCGAAGTTCACTTTCTCTTTCAAGGGTGTACAGTTAGGTTCTTGTAATCTGCACAGTACTTTTGCATTTGTTCTGATTTTCTCAATTTGTCTGAAATTGCTACAACCCTTCTATGCATCATTTCTGCTCAAAATTTGTGAGAAGGGCGTTCATTTTATTTATTTTCTCTGCATCTACTATATCAAGTCCAACTGCTTTGAGATTTTGCTAAATTTCGTGGATCCATTGTCCTCCTAAATTCTTTCCAAGATTTCTCATTACTAGTTGTTGCAAAACCTGGTTTCCTGGCCGTAGCAAGATGTGAAAGAAAGAAGAGACTCTTTTCTTCATTGTGCTGGTGTTTGGGTCAATCTCTCGATAGACAATTTCATTAGAAGGATTCTCCAGACTCCTTTGACCTGATACTTTTTATTTATAAGTTCTGATAATTCTTCTTTCAGTTTTGAGGGGCCAATAAGTTCTTTGTTTGTTTTTCATTTGGAACAGGGTTTTACAAGCGTAAGTGGCTTCTGGAAGAGTTACACTTTTATAGTGTTGGATTTTAGTGGCTATTGACAGATATTTCTTATTATGCATTGACCAGGTTAGATGTGGTGGTGATTATTGTTTTAAGAGGAAGTACAACTAGGCAACCATCCTCTATTTAACACTAATCAGAGAGAAAATATGGAAGGGATCCGACACTTCGATGAAGGCATCGGCCAAAGAAAGGCAAGGGCGTGAAAATTAAAGACTCCCTAGCCCTCGCAAACCTAATAGCGTCGGGGTCAGAAAAGAACAAGAGCTGACCAAGTAAGGTCGGACAGGATTGGATAGTTGAAAGTGAGGAGCCTTGCACAACTAAGTGGAAGCAATACCAGGACTCAGCTAATGGCCCCGTGGTCGCCAACCCATGCTTCAAAGTTCAGAACCCCTGGGGCCCATTTTAGTCATCTTACTACAGGCAGGGCTTTTCTTCACTTTCTTAGTTCTAGTTATCCATGTTTCTTTCTCATTACTGTAACTATGTTCTTTTTAAAATTATTTATAAAACACTCGGGGGTTTCATAGGCATGATCTCAGTTTTCTCAAAAATATTATAATCCTACTGTATTTTTATGGCAAACTTTTAAAGACTGGTTATCTGGACACAAACTTCTTCCAAGTCAAGGGCAGTTTGTTCTTATTGAGGGTTTTTCTCCAATTTTGATTTTAGGTCGGGTTTCCTTTTGCCAAAGTTTCATGATGTAATCGAGAGCCATATTGAAAAGGAGTAGAGATAATCCTTAATCTTGTCTGAGGCCAGTTTTTATTGTACAAGGTTTTAGCACTTCTCCTCTGAACTTTAGCTTGGAATTCGTGTTGGTTAAAGTTAGTTTGACCGAGCTCGATAGCTGCAGTCGCTTAAGTGCGGCCAGTATCCAGTATTCGGGAGATAGTAGGTTCGAACCCCACTGTCGGCAGCCCTGAAAATGGTTTCCCGTGGTTTCCCATTTTCACGCCAGGCAAATGCTGGGGCTGTAGCTTAATTAAGGCCACAGCCGCTTCCTTCCCACTCCTAGCCTTTCCTGTCCCATCGTCGCCATAAGACCTATCTGTGTCAGTGCGACGTAAAGCAACTAGCAAAAAAAAAAAAAAGTTAGTTTGATGATTTTTTATGAATTAAGTTGAAGACCGTATGATCTGGAGATTTTTAAAAGTGTGGGTCTAAGGATGCTGTCAAATGCATTTTTGAAATCTGTGAAAGAGATAAACTGTAATATTCTATTATTAGTTTTAGGCTGAGAATTTGGTCTGGGCAGCTTCTGTATGGGCAAAATCCTCCTTGGTATTTTTCAAATTGTGGTTCCAGAGTGTTTTTATCCTGTTGTAAATTATGCAAGAGCAAATTTTGTAACTGAAATCCAGAATAATTGCTTCTTTCACATTCGCATTCAGCAATCCCCCGCCTCCTCAGAAAATTTTCGAGCCATATCCAAAGCATCCTCCTCGCTTCTCGATAATGACACCCACTTTGCCCTCCCCGACAGCAATCTATTCTAAAGTGTATCATATTACATAATACAATTTGCATATTGCCAGTTACTTCTGTCGTAAAACATTGCTTGTAGCTTGTTTCGCACCCAGCAGCTGCTTTTCAGTGTGGGTTTTCTTGAAGCATCCTTCCACCTGTGACGACATTTTCATCTTCTGAACAATAAGCGATTCCTGTGTAGATGTGCTTAATGTAGCCCTGAAGTCCTTCTGTTTCTTCCTATTAACACTGAAAACTCTGTCTGTGGGAGAGATACTGTCAGATCCACTTAATACTGCAATAATAAAACATTACATTTTATAGTGGAGAAGAGCAGAATAGAGCTCCTTCATTCACAATTAATTTCACAATGCTCACGGGAAGCAAAAGGAAGTGACGCTTGTAGTATCGTTGCCAACTCAAAAGCATTGAAACGTGGAGGGTTGAGCAGTAATGCTCGAAACGATTAATTTTTTCTTCCCTTTATTTCCCATAGAAATAATTTTTTTGTGATAATGTCGCTTTTCCGTAATAATTTCCCCCTTGAGCGCAATGCCGTAATTGTGAGGGGAAATCCGTAACAGTTGGCACTTCTGCATTCGGAATATTTATAATAATAATGCCGCAACTACATTGTGCATGTACAGTATTTTGATTAAATGCCATGTGCGTGCAGTCTTTGTAAGGCAGACCCTCCTACGAGGGTGGGCAGCTTCTGCCATGCATAGGATACTGCGTGTTATTGTAGTGGAGGGAAGTGTAGTATGTGGTGTGTGATTTGCAGAAATGTTGGGGATGGTACAGACACCCAGTTTCCGGGCCAATGGTATTAACCATTTAAGGTTAAAATCCCCGACCTGGCCAGGAATCGAACCTGGGGCCCTATGAACCGACGAGCACTAGAGTGCCATCAGCCAAGGAGCTGGACATCACACCTATTGATTATCAGATATACCAAACTTATATTTCCTTGTTATCTAAAATAAAGGAATATTATTATTCTTCTTTTTCCACAGCTTTTCCCACACCCTGATGGGGTCATGGGTGCAATCTATGTCGCATGTGTGGAATTGGCTTTGTCTTATGGCCGTATGCCCTTCTTGAAGCCAACCCAATGTGGATGTATTCACTATTATGTGTTTCTGTGATGGTTGGTAGTGTAGTGTTATATGTGTGTATGAAGACAAGAGTGTTGGGAAGAACACAACATTCAGTCCCCAAAACTAAAGGAATTAATCAGATGCTATTAAAATCCCTGACCCAGCCGGGAATTGAACCCAGCATCCTCTGGATCAAAGTCATCGACAATGACCATTCATCAAGGAGCCAGACAAAAGAAATATTATACTCCACCTATTATACAATAACAGTGAAGACTAGCTATTATAAATAAACATTCTCCTGACAAGGACCTGAGAATACATCACTTGGATCGCTATAAAATGCATATAAAAAGGCAGGAGAAAGCATCTTCACTGAACTAGTCTCTAAATTTTAGTTGGAAACAATACAACTAGTAATCATGGGGAAATTTAAGCAATAGCAGTGGCACTCCCACAGCTTCAGTATTTCTCAGGCTATTGGTCGCCAGAAAGGCTTACTTCCTTGTGGGGTTACAAATGTGCTATTCAAACGATATTCTCAAGTACAGTAAATAAGGTAACATCTCTAACATTAAAAGAGCAAAAGATGATAAAAAGTTCTCAGCAGACATGGGATGACCATAGAGTTCTTGGGGCTCTCTGTCAGTAAGAGAAAAATGGAAATGAAACAGCTGAACTGCAAGCAAAGAAAGGAATTACATTTCCAATAAAGCAAACACCATCTAACTTTGGAACTCTTAAGAGATAAACCACAAAAGAAATTCTATTTAGGTGTTATCACCTATGCCAGTAATAAATGGGGGTAAAACACTAAATTCATTCAGAGATGAATATAAACAAACCCAGAATGGAAACTGTTGCAAATTCTTGACTTAATAGAGGCCTTAGCTTCTCACTGCATGCCTCCATCATAGTGTTCTCAATGATAATTATTGCTGAACAATACACAAACAGCCACACACAGTAATGGATCAAGACCACCTTCTTATATGCCCCAATTTGGACAATCTGCCAACTGCTGAATGATCAAGCAGCACTGTTTCATAATACCAGAAGATTAATGAAATGAATTAATGGATCTGCCATTAAACAACATTTCTCTTTGATTTCTATCATTTGTAATGAACAGTAAATATTTTCAAGTATCAACTTACCCCTACTTGATATATTGAAGCAATAGTACATTCCATAGGTGAAATACACATATATTGTTCCAGGCTTCATAAACATTGGTGTATTCCGTGAAGTAACCTTCCCATTATATGAATGAGAAGCCTTATCTTCCCCTCCCAAGTAACATTCTGTCTCCACAATCCTCCCTTTGATCAATCTTCCGTCATCCAAACGACGCACTAGCACTTTACCAAGCAAGGCTCTGGCAAGTACTTCACACGGAACATCATAGAAAGAGGATGGCAGTCTGTTCAAACCAACGGAAGGAACCTTATTTCCGTTCAGTGTCTGGCCTTCCAACTCTGCTGCCATGATGAGCTGAGCCTGTTTGGGTCCAGCAGTCAAGGCCCACATAGCGTTAGGATCAACGGACACCACATCATCTTCCTGTTTCTCACCACTGTCATGTCCTAGTATTTTAGTCGCCTTGGTGGCTGGGAAATATTCACTGACAAGTGACAAGCTTGAACTTTCTGTTTTGTTCTTCCTCTTCATGACTTGAATGAGAATGCCGGAGAACACTTCAAACCTGAAAACAAAGATTAAACTAAATTACACTACATTTCCACAAATGACTGGACACCAGTAAGTACTGGTTTAGCTGGAGTTGCTATGGTCTAAGTATGAAATAGGTCCATCCTTCGCCACTACCACAGCATCTACCCTTCTACGAAGATTGTCCAATAAGTTTCAGGCGATGTCTGCTGTTATTTTCTTCCATTCCTCCTGCAACATAGTAAGCGGTTTTATGCTGTTTTGGGGCAGTCTGGTCTGGTTGTCAAATGGCATTGAAACTCATCCCAGGGATGATCAATTGGATTTAGATCAGGGCTTTGGACTGGTCATTTGATTTCATTCAATCACATTTTGACAAACCACTACCAGTACTGTCCTTGGTTATGGCCTTTGCTCAATGAAATATTGCATTGTCATCCTGAAAATAAAAAGGGTCAGTTCCAAATTGTTGCTAAAGAGGTGGTGGTGGTGATGGTGGTGGTGGGGTGGCATTGAATTGTCCAACATTGCCTAAAAGGCATTGGCTTTCATGGTTAGAGTTACCAAAACCAGTGGACTAAGTAACACTCGCCTAGCATTTATCAGGTGCATAAACATTCATTGGACATGATTCATCACTCCACATGATGCTCTTCTATTGTTCTACAGTCCAAAGGTGATGTGTTTTGTACCACTGTAATCAACAACGAGCGATCAGTTTAGTGATCCTTGGTTTATGTGCCGCAGCTCGCACGTGGAATCCAAGAGTCAGCACCTCCTTATGAATGGTACAAGTACTAGCATCACTTCCAGATGGCAACTGAAAGCTTGTGGCCAAGGTTTCAAACGAAGCTTGGCGGTTTGACCTCACCATATGTCGAAGCCATTGATGGTCCGTATTTGTTAACTAGTTCGACTTCCCTGGTTGAGCTAGGGGTTTTATAACTACCTGGTATTTCTATTTTACCACTATATCACTCACTGTCAAACATGGTATCTGAAACTTGCTAGAAATCTTACAGATCAAATGGTTGAATCATTACCGTACTGTAGACATTGATACACATGCCAATTTCAGCCTCACCGAGCTATCATCGTAAGTCTGTTTTGACCACAGTGGCTAGTTACCAGTTGCATCGAGAGCTCACAGCCTTATATAGGCTCACACTAGGTTTGAGTATATACAGGATCAGTCTCCTTTCCTTTCAGGGGGTGTACAGTCATTAATGGCAATGTAGTGTACATGCTAATAAGCAACAGAAATCAACACGATATGATAGTGAAGACTATTTTAAGGGGAAGTACAACCAGGGAACCATCCCCTCTTAACACCAATCAGAAGTGAAAAAGGAAAAGCTCCAACCCTTCGAAGAATGAAGGTATTGGTAAAAGAAAGGGAAGGGTCAAGAAAATGGAAGACTTCCAAGGCCTTGGAAACCTAATACTATTGGGGGCAGAAGAGAACAAAAGTTGAACAAGGGAAGTCAATTTATAACTGTTAGGCTCTTCAATCTATAAACTACGTGGTAGTTTATAAATGTATTTACTCAAAGTTAGTTTGGCAGATTGAAGAACCTAACAGTTATAAATGAACTGAGTCGAAACTGAAAAGAGATGGCTTCAGATATTACAAAACAAGGGAAGTTGGGCAGGAAAGTTGAGAGTGAAGAGCCTAGCACAAGTAAGTGGAAGCAATGTCAGACTTTACTAGGGGACACATGGCCATCAACCCACTCTCTCAAGCTAAGAGGCCTAGTAAGGTTATCCCTTTTAGTTGCCTCTTATGACATGCACGAGACACCATGGATGTATTGTCTTGCACCCACCCACAGAAGTACAGAAATGAATACAGTAGCACTCAAAAGTGTTTTGACAAAACCATTTTTGTACATGATTTTATTCTGAGTATTGTCTGGAATTCTATACAATATACAGTAGGCCTATACTATAAACAGCACAGAATATAGCTTACATTGCCAACAAATAACAAGTTCTACGAATAATAAGTTGAACATTAAATAATAATGTACCCTCTGTATATCAAAAGTTCAAAAGTGTTTGACAGTTAAGACCTTAAACTGTTCTGTAGAAATAATAAACAAATAAGCAGGCCTACTGTGTTTTTCCTACAATATCTAATATTTGCTTGTATAGCTCTTTGTGTTTATCACATCAGCACATAATGCAGGCACAAACTGAATAAGGCATCACATGTTGTCTTAAGCAATACTCTCCCATCCACATCGCAAAGTGTTCAAGAAGTCTTGTCAGTTGGTCCATACCTTTGTTTTAACATGTTGATTTTTTTCTGCTGAAGGTACTTTTGCATACATTTAGAGTGATATTTAGAATCATGTTCATGCTGAAAAAGCCATTTGTGTGACATGCGTCATCTAGCATAAGGTAAAGCATTATTGTCCAAAAAATCCCTACAGGAGGATAGAGACCCGCATGTAACACTTGACTCCTTCCATCTCCTAGGCCTTTCCTATCCCATCGTCGCCATAAGACCTATCTGTGTTGGTGTGACGTAGAGCCCCTAGCAAAAAAAGTAAAAATATGTTACCTTAAAACGCTTGTTGAGGAGAAATATGTTCATTGCTGATGCTGAAATCCCACCATCCCGCCCTCAGGAAAAACTCACTTTTATAACCAAATACAAAAAAATTGTCTGTCATTACCCACAACCCTTGGATGCATTTTATGAAGCATGGTGTCGCCCTCAGAATTCAATGCAGTCAGACAAAATAGCCAACTTCACTCCCCGATTCTAATTTTTTACAACTTGCTTTATGTCGTACCGACACAGGTAGATCATATGGCGATGATGTGATAGGAAAGGCCTAAGAGTGGGGAGGAATCAGCTGTGGTCTTACTTAAGGTGCACATGCCTGGTATGGAAATGGGAAACCTCAGAAAACCATCTTCACGGCTGTCAACAGTGGGGTTTGAACCCACTATCTCCCGGATGCAAGCTCACAGCTGCACCCCCCTAACCGCACGGCCAACTCGCCCGGTACCCAGATACTTAAAAAAAATCAGATCTAACCACAAATGCGCCAATGGCTGTTGCGAAAGAGAGCTGGGCCTCACGCTCTTCAAGGAGCTTTCTGCTAAACACCCCAGATGTATTAGACAAATGTTCTTTTTGTCACTAGTCAGGACGTGCACAAATCAATTTAAAAAAATCAACGAGCTGTCCAATGTGGGCCAACGACTGACATGAAAGAGAGTCCCCATTATGCAGGATGGTCCTAGTGAGGATGTCCACAAATCAATAAAGAAAAGCTGTAAACAAAATCTAATCCCTTATGCCACATGCATAAAAGCAGTGATGCGAAGAAAGTCAACAGTTGGTAGCACCTATGCTCCTATTGGCACTCTCGTCAACTAACAACAAAGGAGCATCACCCTGCATGGAGCATAGGCCTACTGGCACTCTCCTCAACTAATAACAAAGGATTATTGCCCTGTGCGGAGCATCCATCTCTATTCTGCGGTCTCAACTATCTTAGGGTTATGCCCACTATTGCTACGACCATTCATGATACTCTCTGAATGCACTAATGGGCCTCCTCTATGTTTAATGGTAGGAAACTGGTAGTGTGGATTCAATCTTTCAGCTGTAGGGCGACGAATGTATTGAATTCCATCTGAAGATACTGAATTAAACTTACTTTAATCACTCCATAATATGGTACCTTGGATCAGTCATAAAATATGCAGCTGAGATGCTCTTTTGCAAAAGCAGGTCTCTTCCTTCTGTTAGACGAATTAATTAAGGGCTTCTTGCATGGTCAGTGAGCATGCAGACCCTCGTCTTTCAGGTAATGTCTTACAGTAGAAACATGGACATCCACAGTAAGCCTATTTATTAACTAAATTTTAATCTTCAAAGATCTTTTCATGTTACCTTGCAAATAAGATTTGGATTTTCTTTTTTGTTTTATAGTGTAATGGAGAGCTTAATTACAACCCAACTCAAACGTTGTTAACTACTTTGGGAGGTATTTCAACAGACAAGGAGTACAAAAGGAGCAGTAATATAAATTTTTAGATTTAAGTTTTCGATGCACACATGGCTTCTAGAGACATTATATAGAGTATTCAGAATATTTTAAGAATAGATTTAAAAAAATATATAATTTCTAAGATTTTACTTAAGATTGACAATTCTTGTATTTTTAACTTATAACTTATTTGACAGTATATGTAACTGTCGTAATTGAATCAAGTCAGCAGATTATTTGGTAAAATTTGGTCCATACTGACTTTTATATAACAATCTTAAAACTGAAAAGTTACTGGTAATGTTATGTGTCTGCCTTATCAGTACTAATAAAAAAGATTTAATCCATATTAATTAATCTGTACATGTTTCGAGAATGAATATAGTCGCTGCCGGGACAAAACCTCCTATGTGAAATATTTTAGCTTATAACTTTGGCCGGTAAGGTTCTGTCATCTAAGGTGCGATATTGTGTGAACATTGTCAAAGCATTCTTGCTCTTAATAATGTATGTGTTGCGGGTCAGTATATCTCCAAAAATATTATCACATAGGAGGTTTTGTCCCGGCAATGACGATATGATTCTCGAAACATGTACAGATTAATTAATATGGATTAAATCTTTTTTATTAGTACTGATAAGGCAGACACATAACATTACCAGTAACTTTTCAGTTTTAAGATTGTTATATAAAAGTCAGTATGGACCAAAATAAACCATAATGGTTAAAATGATAAATAAATGATATGTTTCTGGCTATCAGCAGAGAGATGACGTGAAATGACATGGGAGGTGAATTACATTTTTATACAATTAAATCTGATAAAATATTGAGTGCTAGGAACATAAAATACTATGCGCTCATTCTTTGTCTTCTTTTTTTTAGTAACTGTACGCTACCTTGTAACAGAAAAATGCTAATGTGTCAGTTTTCTTTGGAAGTGTAAATATAGGAAAATAAAACCACGTCAGTTATTATCCAGTGCAGTATAAATCAAACAGATTTTTGAAAAAGAAAGTTTTTCTTGTGATTAGCCTATAGTGTCTTTTTTATAATACTATGTTCCAATCGATATTGTATTGAAAATGAGGAAAGCTACAGTCACAACTGTACTGCTCCTGTGCTGTGCCAAGTGTGTTTGCTCTCTCATTTGACTGTGCCACATTTTGGTCCAGCAAGAAGATGATCGTATTAGTTTTTATTTGTATGTGTTACACAATTACTTTTGTACGTTTCTGTACAGTTTGCCATATGCTAAATAAATAATTGATATTGTCACCAAAATCTTCAAAGGTGATTTATTAAATTAATAAAACCAATTGTTTTTACTATTTGCTTTATGTCACTCTGGCACAGATAGGTCTTATGGTGACAATAGGATAGAGAAGGGCTAAGAGTAGGAAGGAAGCATCCATGGTGTTAATTAAGGTATAGACCCAGCATTTGCCTGGTGTGAAAATGGGAAACTACAGAAAACTATCTTCACGGCTGCTGACAGTGGGGTTCGAACCCATTACCTCCCGAATGCAAGCTGATAGCGATGTGCTCAAACCGCCACTTGCTCGGTAAACTACTTCTTAAAGTGACTGTCATTATTCATGAACGGTCAACAACAGATGATGGTGGGCTCTAGCCACTGTTGTCAACATATTATGAAAATATGTGATAGGCCTAGTTACAACGGCTACAAATTTGACTTGCAGAAATTTTTATGTGAAACATGTACAGTTAAGTGCTGAGAAACAATTGGAAAATTCTTCACACACTATAGTGATGTGAATTTCATATGGTTGTATTTATAAAGCATTATCAATTTTTTCTGAATTGATATAGATTTGATGCTGTTGTTATGAAACTTAAAAGTCATCTTTGTAATATACACTTACTGGTGTCCTGAATTTTATAGTAGTTTTTTTGGAAAATATGAAAATTATGGTGCTGTGAAGGATTAGTGACAGTTGCTATAGTTATTATAAACAAGTCTTTTATATTCTTTGAAGATTGAAGTTTCCTTATACGGTGAATATTTTAAAATTATGATATTTTATACACTTTATATGTATTTTATCTATATCATGAAGAACTTGGCATATTAACCTATTTGTTATTGTTCTGTATATTATCTAAAATTAACTTTATGTGGAATGCATAACCTCTCCTGGCATTGAAAAGGACAGTGAAATGGACAAAGATTGGAAGAAGAAAAATACTTTTAGATGTGCTACCTGGAATGTACAAGGTATCTCACACAAAGATGACCAGCTGGACGACATTCTCGCAAAAAAAGACATTTTAATTGCAGCCATTTCAGAAACAAAAAGAAAGCTTCAGGGATCAAAAGAGACAGTAAATTATTTACAGTTTTACAGTGGGGTTGACAGAGATACTAGAGCACAGGCGGGTGTACTGCTCATGGTACACAAAAGATTAAGATCAACAATTGATAACTACACTTTTTGGAATGAAAGGATTATCCAATTAAGACTAAAACTATTCAGGGGTTATCTTACAGTTATAGGGGTATACGCTCCAGTGGAGGGCAATTCAAACGAAAGTGATGGGTTCTATAATGATCTGCAAAAGATAGTCAATAAAATTAACAAACAAGATATGCTACTATTACTGGGAGACTTCAATGCCAGAGTTGGTAATGAGAAAATTCAGAATCACATCGGAATCCATGGAGAAACAACCCGTAATAACAATGGAACGAAATTAATAGATTTCACTGTCTTCAATCAGTTAAAGATTATGAACACAATGTTCCCACACAAGGACACCCACAAGTATACGTGGTCTGCACGAAATCAGAAATCAATTATAGATTATATAATTTGTAATGGTAAATTGGCAGATTTAGTCTTGGATACAAGAGTCTATCGAGGCCCTGAATTGGAAACTGATCACTATCTATTAGTAGCACCTATTCGTCTGAGGCCTAGATGGTATAAAAGAAACACACAAACAACACAAGAAATTAAAACTTCTTACAAGGTTAACCTATTAAGAGACCCCAGTATAAAATGGCTGTACCAGAACAGACTTAATGAACTTACACAGATGACACCAGTTAGTGACAACGTGGAAATGGAGTGGTCTAATTTGTGTTAAATTTTAAAGCAGTCTGCTTTTGAGAGTTTGGGAGTTAAGAAAAAATGGCAGAGGAAAAAGGGTTTAAGAATCTGGGATGAAGAGATTGAAAAGGTTATTTCAGACAAAAGAAATGCTTATAAATTTTTTTTGTCAACTGGCAAATTAGAAGATAAAATAGAGTATCACCACAAGAGAGCAATAGCAAAAAGGGAAGTGCGGAAAAAGCACAGAAAGAGTTGGGAAAACTTTGTTTCACAACTGGAGACTGATATAACAAGACCACAACCACAGACCTATAAAATACTCAAGAAACTAAATAATGATGTAAAAGAAGACATACGCATTAATGCAATACCTCTAACGGAGTGGCTCGTTTATTTCTGGAACCTTTGGAGAGGTTCAAATATTGAGCCATTTCTTCTGCCAACATCTCTTAACAAGTCTTCGGATACCATTACACTCGAAGAACTGGAGCTAATACTCAAAAAACTTGGAAAAGCATCTGGAGAAGATTCAATAAATGCAGAATGATTCAAGTATTCCAGTGACATCTTCAAGCAAAGATTTCTCAAATTCATCAATTTAATTTGGAATGGCAACAGATCACCAGAGAATTGGCAAAAAGCTATAGTTATTCCTCTTCATAAGAAGGACAGTGTGAAAGATTGTGGAAATTACAGAGGGATAAGTATACTCAACTCAGGTTACAAAATTTACTAAAATATTGTCAGAGAAAAATTATTCAGGTATTATGAAAATGCGATTGGAAATGAACAACATGGATTTCGAAAGGGGCGCTCGTGCTGATGCTAACTTTACCTTGAAAATCTTAGTCGAAAAACGCAGGGAATTTAACTTGGAAACTCACATAGCATTTGTTGATTTTAAGAAAGCCTTTGATCTAGTTAACAGGAACAGACTTCTTAATATCTTAGCAGAAGATAATGTCCCACAACAGTTAATAGATAACATATACAACATGTACAGTGACAACCTTATTGCAATAAAGTTAGGTAATCATCAGACAGAATGGAAACCGATCAGCAGAGGTGTGAGACAAGGTTGTGGACTTTCTCCTTTGTTGTTCATAATCTATATGAACAACATAATACAGGAATGGAGGCATGAAAGGCATGGATCAATCCCAGTCAGCAGATATCTCACACATTTAGATGCCATACTCTTTGCTGATGATGTTGCATTGGTAGCATCATCAGAAGATGATCTTCAGTGGTCAGTATTTAATCTCCAGAAAGTCTCTTCAAAATTCGACATGATCATTTCACCACAAAAGAGCAAAATAATGGCCTTTAAGGGGAAGGACCCTATCCCGAGTAAAATCAGTTTAGATAATAAAATTTTGGAAAGAGTCAACGAATTCAATTATCTGGGATACAATTTATCTTACCAAGGGGAAATTGATATCTCTGCAAAAATAAACAAATTTACCAGAACAACAGGAATCATAAATCATATCATGAAGCCATCTCTTGTCCAGAAACACACTCGCTTACGTCTTTATAACACTTTAGCCAGACCAACCCTTTGCTACGGCAGTGAGGCATGGACAATAAGAACTCAAGACATTTCCAGAATTACAGCACGTGAAATGACATTCATGCGCAGAACAGCAGGCTATATGAAATGGGATCGTATAAGAAATGAAGATGTGCTTAAGGGACTGAATGTGAAATCAGTAATCAATTACATCTATGATTACCAAGAAAACTGGAAACGTCATGTTCAAAGGATGGAATCTGGAAGACTACCAGAGGAGATCCTACGCTATCAGCCAAGAGGACAGAGATCTATAGGACGTCCAATGAAGCGATGGAAAGAAAATGCAAGACCGCAACGGGCCACATGGCCCTGTTGACAGAGTCACGGCGGTATAACCGTTACATCCATTATGGAGGAAATGCCGTGATTTCAGCTAGTCCATTAGCTGAGAGGTGGCAGCCCCACCAATGGTCTTACTTCCTTCAGGCTAGCAACCCGTCGGAAGGACATTTGACTGCTTTCAAGTCTTGCAAAAAGTAAAATGCAAGACTGTAACGGGTCACATGGCCCAATACTTGGAAGGAAGATGATGATGATGATGATGATCAATTTCTGAAGGTGAAAGTGACTCGGAAAGGATGTTTTCTAGCAGTGCTCGTGCTGCCAACCTCTGTACTTAGGAACTATGCTTGCTTCGCTAGCTGGTGGTGGTGATTATTAGATTCTTGCCTCTGGACGGAAGACGATTGGTCTGGATGGTTAGGATTCTTGCCGTCGACAAGACCATTGGTCTGGATAGTTAGGATTCTTGCTTCTTGCCGTGGACAAGACCATTGGTCTGGATAGTTAGGATTCTTGCCGTGGACAAGACAATTGGTCTGGACGGTTAGAAGCCGCGAAGCGGCGTTAGGCCCCTAGTTTTGTGAGGAAAGACGATTAGTCTGGACGGTTTGGATTCTTGCCGCGGACAAGACCATTGGTCTGGATAGTTAGGATTCTTGCCATGGACAAGACCATTGGTCTGGACGGTTAGAAGCCGCGAAGCGGCGTTAGGCCCCTAGTTTCGTGAGGAAAGACGATTGGTCTGGACGGTTAGGATTCTTGCCGCGGACAAGACCATTGGTCTGGATAGTTAGGATTCTTGCCGTGGACAAGACCATTGGTCTGGATGGTTAGAAGCCGCGAAGCGGCCCTAGGCTTCTAGTTTCGTGAGCGCGGCCACTTGCGCTTTTATTGTGCTGCGGTTGGTAACGCATTATGATTAACTTCTTTCACGGGAAGGAGATCACGTGCCACTTTACATTGGCCAATAGGAATACAAGAAGCTACTTGAGAAATGAATATGGCCTGTTATAATTATTTTAATTATTATAATTATTATTATAATTATTTTAAACAGTGAGCCTGAAATTAGGCTTTCATGTATGGTTGTAGGTCTACACATACAACTAAGCAAGGCAACAACTAAGGAAATAGGCCTACTTATCAAAATATGAAGTTTTTACTATACAATAATCATTGTATATACCTTGAACGTTATTTTTTCCCCTCCATAGGATGAACCTCTTTCCTTGAAACTTATAAAGAAGGTACAATACTGGTAGGTGATTTTATCTCCAAATTAACACAAAGGAGCATGCTTACTTGGACAATACTTTCAAATTGGATTCGTAAAGGAACGTCAATGTTCGTCACAAATGATACAGTACTTTACACAACAAAATATATTTAATAAAATACTTGGTGACGTGAACGCTACTGATCCACGAAATATCACTGTAATATTTGTCACATATGAAAGGTAATCATTGATTTACTCAAATAAAGTCTAAAATCCCAGGTAGATTAAGAAATTATGGAAATATTTAATTTTACAGAATACATACTTTACTGCCTTACAGCTATATACAATTTTTTCTGCGTCGCAGGGCTTCCGTGTTTTGTTTATGTGTAACACAACACTTTCGTGTGTCATGTCTTTGCTCACGGTAATGCTTTGGTGTCGTGTCACTTCAACTGTCAATTGTCTAATAGTGCTGTTCCTTTAATAAAGTAATATATCTGTTGGTCCAGGGATCATGCTATTTTCCGGTTGCTTCGGCACGAGATTTAGGTCTTGTAATCTCCTTATTACATGGTGATTTTCGTCGTCAAAAAAAGCGATAACATTCTTAATGTTGTTCTCCTCCATTTTGCTTTTTGAACTGTCCGCGCTAGACAAATGCACAAAGATAATAAGAATTCACAGACATGGCACTTCCATTCATCGGTGCCAGCCCTGGACCTCAAGAAACAAACAAAAGACGGCGCGAGCAGCGATATGCAACATGATGGACTCCTGTTTACATCTCCTAAGTACGTATTCATATTTCTTGCTAGTAACGACGGTATTTCTTAATCTACCTGGGATTTGAGACTTTATTTGAGTAAATCAATGATAACCTTTCACATTGTGACAAATATTACAGTGATATTTCGTGGATCAGTAACGTTCACGCCACCAGCCTATTCACTATACCGGTACTCGATAATTCTGTCACTGTAATTATTGACGCACTGGACTTACACTAGTCACGACCTATCATCACAATCAACGAATAATTCGGCAGAACATCATTGAATCACTCCTATGTCAAACGGTACAATGATATGAGCGCTTATGGTTGAACAAAACAACATCAATATTACGAAAAGTAAATAAACAATGTAGCCAACAAAATTATGCAGTGTTGAAGCAAGCGGGACGAAAAAAAAACTAAAAAAAAAAAAGAATTAGTGCGACGACATATTCCTACCTTCTCGGTGCAGTACCTATTAGGGTAGAGCTGTCCGTGAATATGCGTTGTTTTTTTGTTTTTTTGTTTTTTGAATGTGAAGTCAAAGTCAACCTACAGAAGTGCCAATGCGGGGGAGGTTTGCCAAGCTGAAAGAGTGACAAATGCGGGAGAAACGAAAAACATGTCAATGAGTACCACGGCCGACTGGATACCTAGCTGCGCTCCTTATACCGGCCTTGACAATCGCTTGTGAAGCCCAGCATAAAGCTGTAATTGGAAAGTTTCACCATAATGCCGTTGGAGCGCTGGCCTACTACCCACTGACAGGAAGCTGTACATCACAAATTGCCGCATTTCCAGTTTTATTTTTTGGTTTTGCTGTCGTAAATGTTGGCAATGTGTTCGCAATGAGGAGCTTGTTGGCTTGATAATGAGATCTGATAGTTATGCGCTAGTGAGTTTATTTTTTATTGTGTAGTGTGGTGATTATATTTTTTAAATTGTGATTACAAATCTTGGAATTTGAGACATTCTTGTGTACCTTTTCGTACTTCGAGCAGAAATTCAATGGAAACAAGAACAAAGTGATTTCTCGCTGTAACTTCGTCCTGAACAAGGATTTTAATTTATGTGCTAATTCGTTTTTAAATGGTTTGTTGATTTGCCTTTCTTTAACTGTGATAGGAAATATTCGAATATATATTGCTGTGTGCATTTTTTGTATTCCGAAGAGGAAAAAAAGCAAAGGGACACTATCATTTCACGAATTTTCTATAGACCAGGACAAAACTACGGGGTGGCTAAAAGCAGGTAACACTCTCGTCTTAGTTTTCCGTTTCTATGTCGGGTATTTATCTTCGTTCTTTCTTTCTTTTTTTCTTACTCTGTTTACCCCTCCAGCGTTGACTTTGCTCTCGGACTCAGTGAGCGATCCCACCTCTACCACCTCAAGGGTAGTATCCTGGAGCGTGAGACTGCGGGTCGGGGATACAACTGGGAAGGATGACCAGTACCTCGTCCAGGCGGCCGCAACTTCTATGCTGAACAGGGGCCTTGTGCTGGGGATTGGAAGATTGGAAGGTATAGTCAAGGAAGAGGGAAGGAAGCAGCCATGGCCTTAAGTTCGTTACCATCCCGGCATTTGCTTGGAGGAGAAGTGGGAAACTATGGAAAACCACTTCGAGGATGTCTGAGGTGGGAATCGATACCACCCTCTACACAGTTGACCTCCCAAGGCTGAGTGGACCCCGTTCCAGCCTTCGTACCACTTTTGAAATTTCGTGGCAGGGCCAGGACTCAAACCCGGGCCTCCGGGAGTGACCACTAATTACGCTAATCAGGTATTTTTACCCATGAATTTTCTTTCATAGAATAATCCTTTGCCATATGACAGCAACACAACACATTTTTATTCAAGATAATCTGAACTTTAACATTTAAACATTGACAAGTAAGAATCACTACTGCTATGACGGTAAGGCCAACGTATGAAGTGTTGTTACCTGAGCAATGGGGCCGATGACCTAGAAGTTAGGCCCCTTTAGACAACAAGCATCATCATCATCGAGCAGAGAACAGTTTACAACTTATTTACTCAAAATACTTTTCTCTCACTGAATTTTTATTCAATATTCTTCTTCTTCTTTCGCTATTTGTTTTACGTCGCACCGACACAGATAGGTCTTATGACGCCGGTGGAATAGGAAAGGGCTAGCAGTGGAAAGGAATCGGCCGTGGCCTTAATTAAGGTACAGTCTGATGTGAAAATGGAAAGCCACGGTAAACCATCTCCAGAGCTGCCGACAGTGGGGTTTGAACCCACTATCTCCCGGATGCAAGCTCACAGTTCACAGCTGCACGCCGCGCGGTCAACTTGTTCCACCCTACTGCATTTCAAGTAAAATTTATTGTCTGAATTTAGCATGGCCAGCTTGCCCGGTATTTAATATTCTAGTGAAAGGTAGGAATGAAATGTAATCTGAAACTATATATATATTGAAATTAAAATTTAAACATGTTTGAGTCAAAATATTTATATTATGCACACATCGAATATGGAAAAAGTAAGACTTTTATGTTTTGTCCAGCCCTCTTCCTGAGAGCAGCGCTTGAAGAATTTTAAAACTCTAATTGAACAATGACTCTTAATCTCAATATTAACTCAGAAGACAAAAGCATTGTGGCAAGTTCTCCTATGTATCTAAATGCCATGATAATAAAAATGATTGCTATTATTCCTCACAATTAAGGAACGTCAGTTGGACTACTCCATCCTTTGCAGTTTCATTTCACGACGTTGTTTTGGCACATATTAATGAAAGTAGCCTTTAGGATTAATCATTTTAACAATATTAGTCAATGTAACATACTATTTTATTCCCTAAATTAAGATACATCAGCAATCAGAGTCAATATCAGAACGTCAGCTGGACTAAGTCATCTCCCCGCAGTTTCATTTCACGACATCATTTTGGCAAATATCAACGAAAGTAACCTTTAAAATTAATCATTTTAACAGTATTAACCCATGTAACATTCTCCATAGCTCTAAATTATGATAAATCGGCAACCAAAGTCAATATATTTTCCATTAAGAAGTATGCATTTCTACCACAAATAGGTCGGCCGCCAGCGCTACGTGTCGAGCTGTGTAACTACTCCGATTACAGTGCGTGGACCCGATTTTCAAGGCCGGTAAGGAGCTAGCTAGAGCGACGCATCAAGTCGCCCGTGATGAGTACCAAAACAGACGTTTATTTATCACTAGAGCCCGGATTTCCATGCAAATGAATGTTTTTAAATAAGTAGTATAATTGGATGGTTCGGGCGCCGCCTCCGCCTCAGGGCTCCCAGGGGCCCCTCCGCCTCCGCCTCACGGGAGGCCCTCCCAGAGGCCCCCTCCGCCTCCGCCTCACGGGGGGCCCTCCCAGAGGCCGCATCCGCCTCCCGAGGGGCCTTCCCAGAGGCCTCCTCCGCCTCCCGCGGGAAATTTGAATTTGTAAACAAAGCCACGTACTTTTTGACAGCTGTCATCGACAACAACGCATCGCTAACCTCACTGCTGCCATCTTGACGGGCCTAAACCTCAGTGGTACCAACTTAACCTAACTAGCGCGAGGTAAACAAATCTACGTGTTTTTGACAGCCACGTGCTTTTTGACAGACAACAACGCATCGCCAACCTCAGTACTGCCATCTTGACGGGCCTAAACCTCAGTAGTACCAACTTAACCTAACTAGCGCGAGATTCTTTGTACTTTAATGTCATGCGTATAGGTTATGCTAAGGTATCAGCACGATCTAGCGGAAGAAGTTTAGTACGAGGGTCGATGCATGTAAAATCGGTAGGTGATGTGTACACGCTTTGAAACATGGCTATTCTTTGTACTGTAAGTTCATACGTATAGGTTATGCTAAGATAGCTGCACGATCTAGCGGAAGAAGTTTATTACGATGGTCGATGCATGTAAAGTCGATAGGTGATGTGTACACGCTTTGAAACATGGCTATTCATACTGCTGCTCTGTTCCCAAGATTTTTAAACATAGCTAATCCTAATGCTGCTCTTAACGACGTAGAGCTAAGGATTGATTACGTGACCGTGACGTCACTGCCACGTGTTCTTGTTTAGTAAACCAAGCCACGTGCTTTTCTGACAGCTGTCTTCTTGACGGACCCTAACCTCACATTGAAGGACAATAGAGCGTCGCTAACCTCACTGCTGCCATCTTTACGGCGGTAAACCTCAAGGCTGCCACCTTATGCATGTTATAGCGCGGAATTTAAAATCCAACAACAGATCGTCGCTAACCTCACTCTTGCCATCTTGATGGGCTTAAACCTTACTGTTGCTACCTTGGTTATACGTTTTTGTGTTAGTTTACTGTTAATCGCTAAGCTGTTCGCATCATCGAGGTAGAGAGTAACAAATGTCAAGTAGATTCAAAGAAGAATCTGTTAGCAGAAGATAAAAGTCCGTCATGGAGAAACCTATTTCTAGGTATATTTGCAAAGAGTGTGGAAAAGCATTTTCCCGAAGCTATCACAGGAGACGTCATGAGATATCATGTAGGACAATTTTTCAATGCAAACATTGTAGAAGAGAGTTCAAGAACGCATACAACGCTCAACGTCATGAAGCCGCGTGTAATGTAGCTTCATCGGGAAAAAAATACAAAGAGCTCAACCATTTTCCAGCGAACACTGATTTATGTTTAAAAAGTACACCTCTGCGAGAGATTTTTAATTCTCCCTTGTTGTCTAGGCCTGCTGCAAGTTCTGTTACTAAGCACAAACTTCAAGATAAAGAGAGGCAAGATCATGATTATGATAATAAGGATAATGATGTTGATCGAAACAGTAGTAAAGGGAAAGTAGAAGAAGAAGAAGAAAATCTTAATGTTTCATTGCCATTACAGCTTGATGATTTTACTTCATTTCCTAAGCCTACTACACGTTCTGTCGCAGTGCAAACATCTCAAGAAGAGATGCAAGGTAAAGAAGAAGGAAATTTCAACGCTTCATCGCTATCGAAACAAGTTAAGTTTGTACCTAGAAACGCTACTGCTGAAGCACGTATTACCGGTACATCAAAACAAGTCCCTACACATCAACTGTCTGCATATAGACTCAAAGTTCACAACAAGCCTCTGTTACCCTATGTAGATATAAGATACTGTAAAGACCCCAACGTACTCGTAAAACGTTTACAACTGCTAAGAGCCTATCATGATGCTGGTTACACACAGTTCAAAGAAGATATTTTTGAAATAGAGCATGAATTACGTCGTATAGGTATTATTAAGTAAGCGCTTACCCTCCCCTAATTCATCCATCTGTAGTATATAGTCGATCGAGTAGCTATATTCGTATAGATTATTTCCCAACATTCTTCCTTCCTTAGGGTGTTAACTCCGCCTCTAGTTGTAGAGCCGGTCTCAAGCCCGGATAAAGGGAGGAGAGGCACCCTAGCCCTTTAGCCCTTTAGCCCATTAGCCCTTTAGCCCTTTAGCCCTTTTGCCCATTAGCCCTTTAGCCTATTAGCCCTACAAGGAATGTGCGGTAACCTAATCTTCTTAGAACAAAGGTATCCCCTGACATGTTCTAAACACATGTTGTATCGAGTACAGTGTTCGGTTCTACTTATTTAGTGTTCTAAACACTTCAATCAACGTTCCGATCACATGATAAAGTTAACGGCATAGAGTGCAGTGTTCGATTCTAGTCTTGTTATGTTTCTTTAGTGATTTGCAAGTCTAAACATGCATAATGACGTCATCACTGCAGTACGTGCTTACTCTAGCTATCCCGATGCAGGTCTAAACTTGTTCGATAGAGCTATGCCTTGACATACGAGGAGGCCTTAACAGCTTATGTATAGCCGCTATTGTTTAAAGATAGCTGCTGTTAAGAGAAAAGCACGTAGAATTTTTCAAATTACCCGCCACCACATTTCAAAGGTATGAGGTTTAGTGCTGTAAAGATACCTGCACGATGCAAAGCTAGCTTTCTTCATCAGAGCAGCCACCATCTTGTGTGAGCACCTCTAGGCCGTATCATAAGGAGCTGTGTATAGTCACCGTCTTGTCGCTGCTACCTTGCGCAAGCACCCCTAGGGATTCTCATAAGAGCAGCAGCCATCTTGTGCAAGCGCTCTTAAGCTGTCTCATAAGAAGCTATGTATACCCGTCATCTTGTAGAATTAGATAGCTGCCAATGCCAAAGGGCCTAAGTAGGGATCGAACCGTCGATCTCATCATTAGACTATGTGTTTCTTGTTCCTGATACTGCAAACCTAGGTATCAGGTGGAAAAATTTTATCCGTTTTGCTCTACGATGCACTGTTTTCGAGATATTTAACATTTTGCATTTAAGCCCCAAATTTAATGAATCGAACCTGCACGGCACGTTATACTCTCTACCATAGCTAGACCTGATCATGTTACGAAGACTTGCTTCAATACAAACTAAAACAGAGCGAATGCCAAAGGGCCTAAGTAGGAACCGAACCGTTGATCTCATCATTAGACTATGTTTTTCTTGTTCCTCATACTGTGAACCGAGGTCTTGGGCAGAAAAAATTTTGTCCGTTTTGCTCTACGATGCACCGTTTTCGAGATATTTAACATTTTGCATTTAGGCCCCAAATTTAATGAATCGAACTAGCACGACCTGTTAGCCTCTAAGCTAGCTTTCTTCATAAGAGCAGCAGCCATCTTGCGCAAGCACCCTTAAGGCGTCTCATAAGGAGTCGTGTATAGCCGCCATCTTGCGCAAGCATCCTTAGGGCGTCTCTAGTCATCTTGTGCAAGGACCCTTAAGCCACCTCATAAGAGCAACCGCCATCTTGCGCAAGCATCCCTAGGGCATCTCATAAGGAGCCTTGTATAACCGCCATCTTGCGTAAGCATCCCATGGGAGTCTCATAAGAACCTATGTATAGCGGCCATCTTGCATAAGCACTTTTACGGAGTCATGTATAGCCACCATCTTGTGCAATTAGCGTCGAGAGATGGCTGCTGTAGAATTTTTCTTTTTAAATTATCCGCCATCATATTTCAGCTAAAGAGTGTAGCACTGAGGTTTGCGATGTAAGATGGCGGATGACAGCTGACAAAAAAGCGCGTGAGTTTGTTTACTAAACAAGAGCACGTGGAATTTTTCAATTTGCCGCGACCACTTTTCAAAGGTATCTAGCTAAAGATGGCAGCACGGTGCTCTCTTGATTAAAGATGGTGGATGACAGCTAACAGAACTTTTCAAATTGCCCGCTACTACATAGAGGGCAGCACGGTGCTCTGTGGATTAAAGATGGCGGATGACAGCTAACGAAATTGCCCGCCTGATAGCAGCACAGTGCTCTATTGATTAAAGATGGCGGATGACAGCTGTCAAAAAAGCACGTGGCTTTGTTTACTAAACAAGAGCACGTGTAATTTTTCAATTTGCCGCCACCACATTTCAAAGGTATCTAGCTAAAGATGGCAGCACGGTGCTCTCTTGATTTAAGATGGCGGATGACAGCTAACAGAACTTTTCAAATTGCCCGCTACTACATGTCATAAAGAGGGCAGCACGGTGCTCTGTAGATTAAAGATGGCGGATGACAGCTGACGAAATTGACCGCATGATAGCAGCACAGTGCTCTATTGATTAAAGATGGTGGATGACAGCTGTCAAAAAAGCACATGGCTTTGTTTCCAAACAAGAGCACGTGGAATTTGCCGCCACCACATTTCAAAGGTATCTAGCTAAAGAGGGCAGCACTGTGCTCTGTTGATTAAAGATGGCGGATGACGGCTGTCAAAAAAGCGCGTGAGTTTATTTCCAAACAAGAGCATGTAGAATTTTTCAAATTGCCGCCACCACATAGAGGGCAGCACGGTGCTCTCTTGATTAAAGATGGCTGCTGTCATGTGGAATTGCCTGCCACCACATTTCAAAGGTATCTAGCTAAAGAGGGCAGCACGGTGCTCTCTAGATTAAAGATGGCTGCTGTCAAAAAGCATTTTTCAAATTATCCGCCACCACATTTCAAAGGTAAGTAGCTAAAGAGGGCAGCACTGTGCTCTATAGATTAAAGATGGCGGATGACAGCTGTCAAAAAAGCACGTGGATTTGTTTACCGATTCAAATCTCGCGCTAGTGAGGTTAAGTTGGTAGCAATAAGGTTTAGGCCCGTTAAGATGGCAACACTGCGGATGACAGGTGACGAATTTGCAGCTACTGCGATAAAGAGGGCAGCACAGTGCTCTGTGGTTTAAAGATGGCGGATGACAGCTGTCAAAAAGCACGTGGATTTGTTTACCTATTCAAATCTCGCGCTAGTTAGGTTAAGTTGGTTTTACTGAGGTTTAGGCCCGTCAAGATGGCAGTACTGAGGTTGGCGATGCGTTGTTGTCTGTCAAAAAGCACGTGGCTGTCAAAAACACGTAGATTTGTTTACCTCGCGCTAGTTAGGTTAAGTTGGTACCACTAAGGTTTAGGCCCGTCAAGATGGCAGCAGTGAGGTTAGCGATGCGTTGTTGTCGATGACAGCTGTCAAAAAGCACGTGGCTTTGTTTAAAAATTCAAATTTCCCGCGGGAGGCGGAGGAGGCCTCTGGGAAGGCCCCTCGGGAGGCGGAGGCGGAGGAGGCCTCTGGGAGGGCCCCCCGTGAGGCGGAGGCGGAGGGGGCCTCTGGGAGGGCCTCCCGTGAGGCGGAGGCGGAGGGGCCCCTGGGAGCCCTGAGGCGGAGGCGGCGCCCGAACCATCCAATTATACTACTAAGATAGTTACACTTCTCAAACTTTGCAAATATTCGTTTTATGGCTAAACAATTCCATATAACCGTTCTTTTTCCGTGCATGTTTGCATGTTTCGGCCTTTTTTATGACAAAATTCATGTATAATGCATATTTTGAAGATTTTGGATTTAATAGCGAATATTTGAACGTTTAATATTGCATAATATGACTTTTCTTCTGATTTTCGCGCATATATAACGGTAACTTGCATGATAGTGCCTTTTATGAATGTTGGTTGTTCATGTTACACAGTATATCTATTACTGGGAGACGGAGAGAATGTATTCCTGATATCCTATGTTACAACCAAAGTTAGTACATACGGTAGAGGTCCCATAATCCAATTTAACCAAGCACTTTCTTATCCGTTGCTTGAATAAACATTGACGTAAGCCAGAAGGCTGCACGTCGATCTCTGTAATTGTTAGGAATAAGGTGTCCCAGTTATACATTGCTATAAATTGAACCGCAAATTGTGCATTACTCATTGATGGACCATTTTCTCGTTTATGTTAGAGGAACAAAACAGAACTTGTATCACTCTTCTGTGGTGCCGCGTTACTGAGATATTAGCTTCCAAACCTTGGTTTTGCATTGAATCTTCTTCTGTTGTTATCCTGGAATTTTCTACCCGGAACTCTCAATTGCCACACGTCTTTGTTATCGCAGCATACAATCGTTACCAGTTATTGAGGACATTCAAATGTGTCTGCAATCATCGCACGGAGAAGTAGCCGGGGCAGGTACAGATAGGTTGAACAAAGTAATCCGTTCAAGTTATGATTTTGAATTCGTCAAGCTTATAAAAGACGTATTGTGGTGAAAGTGCAAAAGACGTACAATTTAATCTCACTTTGTCCCAAAAGTCCACAATTAAGTATGCACCTGTCACTTCTTGTGACGTAGAAAGATAATTTCCTGTGCTTAAGGATGTGCTGACATATAAACGGATGAGCTAAAATCAAGACTATTTGGAGAAATTAGTTGTTGTACAATGTTTCAAAAGGAACTGAATTTTGCTAGTGCATATTTTCCAGTTTATTGTGCATGTTTTCCCATATGATCGTGCATGAATGCATGCATATTTTGAGATTTGACAGTGCATGGAAATCCGGGCTCTATTTATCACAAAAGTACCATTGGGCGAAGTACTAAAAAGCAAATATAAATTAAAAAAGCAAAAATCCACAGTGTACCAGAGTAGGTCCTATTTAAAAAAATACATTAAACTGTTTTTACAGTAATTGAAAACGTTTATAAACAGTTCTACGTACCGGTACGTACATGTACCAGTATGTTGGTTTGTAACGAAATAGGCCTAATACCAGAAAAGTTAAATATTTAATTACCACGTTTCCATGGGGAATTCAAATCGATTTGAATACGCTTTCCGTATCCAATACCTCATGGAAACGGGGACTCAGTTCGTATTGAGTCTCAAACTCGATCCTGTTAGAAAGTAGGATCGAATCGTACTCAATACGGATATAGTATCATGGAAACGCGGAACGTATTGAAATCGATTCGAAGAAGCTGCGGATGCTCCATTGTACTTTGTTTATCGCGTGCTTCCTGTGATTTCGCTCGTGTTTATTTCTTGGGTTAGTTGACAAATTTAACATGTGTAGTATAAGTAGAAATGTGTGGACGCCGGAGGAGTGTATAACGTTATTAGAAATAATACGAGAGAAGGAAATACATAAGGTCTTCGACGGAAAGCGATACAAAAATGCTGAAATATATAAATTAGTTGAGCAGGAAATGGGAAAGCGAGGTTATGTAAATAAGAATGCTGAACAGATCAAGAATAAGTGGAAGAGTCTGAAGTCCGCGTACAATGCTTGCAGAAAAGAGAACGGTAGGAGTGGATCGGACAGAAAAGAGTGTGAATATTTTGATCTTATTGATGAAATTCTAGGAAGTAGACCTTCAACTTCAACTGAGGGCTTTGATACTGTTGGAATCCCTACACAGCAGCAGCAAGAACAACAACAACAACAACAACAGGAAGGGGTAATTGTTAGCGAATCCGAGGTGGACATCGCCCCTGATGTAACCACAACAGACCTGAGTAACTTCTTTCATTCACCGACTGGGAGCCAGTCATCTAGTGGAACTGTTGCTGGAGAGAGTACAAGTGGATCATGTGCTTCAGGTAGACAGTTATATAAGAAGAGGAAACAGTCCCCAGGAGTTGGTTTGGGGGAATTCATGGAACAGCAGAGGCAGCTCATGAACGAGTTCTTCAGAAAGCAGCAAGAAGCAGAGGAAGCTGCCAGTAGGAGAAGATCGGAGGACCTACACACAATTGTGGGGAGTTTTACAGCTGCAATTGACCGCCTAATCAATATTCCCAAGTCCCAACTTACCCATTTTCCATGTTTCCACCACACTCACTGTATCCGTACCAGTGCTCAAGTCCATCACCTCAACAATCCACATCATCGAGAGTACAACAAACTGAAGCTGATATTCCTCCACAATCAGTCAGTTCATACCAGCAACAATTTTCAAGTCCATCACCTCAGCAATCCACATCATCCAGACTACCCCAAACTGAAGTTGACGAAGAATCAGATGATAGCGATGTAAATACACAAAGACCAAGGAGGAATCCATAAACACTATGTATCGTTCACTGTTTCCATAATTGTGTGTTGTGTAGTGCATAAGAGTGTGATAATATTTATTTTTATTTTTTGTAAGATGTCATTTTTTATTTTTATTTTAAACCATGAACTCTATGGATCTTCCACTGTTTTCATACATTGGTGTTGTGTAGTGCATAAGAGTCATAGCATTGTGCAGAGGAATTGTACACAATTTTGATTTTCAGAGACTGGTGAGCAAGTACGCTTATTAAAATTAATATTCTTCCTAACTTCATGAAATTTGAGGCTCTTAGTTGACATGATGCAGTTGATAAATTAAATGTATGATGTATAATAACTTTTAAACTGTCTTATGGAATAAATTGATTTAAGGAAAAAGGAGTACATAATGTTAACCTAGCTTCATTAAAGGAGGAGATACAATACTTCATATCAGAAATTCTTATATTGTTACTGGATAATGAAGGGGATATATTTACAAATAAATTCGAGCAAGCTAAATTAATTTAAATGTTAGGCTACATTCTCTTACAAACTAAATCACATCACCAAGTTATCTTACAACTTTCTTTTAACATTTTATTTAAATATGAGCAAATTCTATGATGGTTTTATGCCTACAGGACTTTTAGACTATTTTTGCGGTTTCTTACGGATATTAAAAGGATCCAGGTTTTTCACTGGAGTACAGTTTACTTTTTATAACCTAGATCTCCTAAGTGGATACCTAGTCATGTAGTTATTTAAAGTGTCTCTTATAATTGAAGTATTCAAATCGTCCAGGTCTCTTGCATTTCTGGGCTGGGGCTGAGGAAATTCTAGTTCTGCCTGCTGTACAGCTTCCAACCAGCTTTGTTGGAAACTATCCTTTCTTGTTTCTATAATATTATGGAGTTCAAACAAGCAAGAACCACACTCGGTACAAATGAATGGTTTATGTCTATTCTCTTTAATAAACATCTGAAACGGGCCTTCAATCGTCCAAATGCATTTTCAACCACTACCCTACCATTGTTCAAATATACGTTGAAGGATTCTTGTTCTGGTGTCAAATTACCTTTGTAACCTTTAATTAACCATGGTAATAGAGGATATGCTGGGTCACCCACTAAAAAATATGGAATGTCTATTCCATCAATTGTCTTTTTTCTTTTGGGTAGAAGAGTATGTGCGTATTTGAATAGGTTCGAATCCTTAAGTACACATGCATCATGCGTACTTCCCACATGCTGACAGGTTGCATACCTAAATCTGAGAAGGAAAAAAGCTATGTTATTTGAGAATATCATATGAATGTATGCCTAATCTTTTCGAAAGAAAAAAATCATCAATACATTAAAAATAAGCAACAGAGTTAAATTACCTATATAAATGGTCCACAACTGCCATCATATTATATGAAGGCCAACCTTTACGATTTATGAAATCTCTGTACCCGACCGTTGGTGGCAAAATTGGGATATGAGTACCATCTATTGCACCAATGATATTAGGTATGCCACACACACCCTCAAACCCATCAGCGATCTCTTGTGCCTCGACATCATTAGGTATATTTAAGTAGTCACTACTGAATTCAGCACACAGGGCTTCACAAAATTGATACAAACATTTATGTACCATGCACTTATGTGTACCAAACTGATTTGCAACAACTCTATATTCAGCACATGAAGCTAGTTTATACAAAGCAATTGCAACTTTTTTCTCGACAGACATTGGTTTACGCACAAAAAACTTGTTAGATTTGAGATGTGGTTCAAGACGCAGACATATGAACTTAAATGTCGAAGAACTCATCCTGAAGTTGTCTAACCAATCATCTTCTGTGAAGTAATGCTGCACTATACGCTCCCACCAGTCCTTACTCCTTTCTTTTACCCAGTACCTTCTCTTCATACGCTTCTTTTTGTTTAGCTTAGATTGAAGGAAAACCATATTCTGCGCTTGCAACTGCTGCAGGAAGAACACAGTTTCTCTCTGTCGCGCCAATCGTTCATTCTACCATCTCCCAAATGAATGGATTAAGTTTACAAAAAACTGATTACGCACAATACCACAGCTTTTGACACTTCCATTGTTTTCTGCGATTGTACGGGCTATAGGGTGTACATAGAACAAGTTTGTATCACGGAATATAATTCCCTTGATAATAATGCACGAGGACTTCTTTATTTACTCTACTTTGGTTAGGGTTGGCTGTTCATGTCAAGCGCAACACGTCAGATTATTCTCGTACGGCCTCGCGCGATCTCGTACTCTACGAGTGTCAAGACTATCGTATTCAAATCGATCTGAATACGAATTGAATCCTACATGGAAACAGGTAACGTTTTGAGTACGGAAAGCGTATTCAAATCGATTTCAATCCCCATGGAAACGTGGTAAATGTAACAAAATAACACGAAAGAAATTAAATAAAATCAAATCGAGTTAAACTATACGCTAAAAGACCTTAGTAAATATTGAACAAATAGCGAAAAAATATGTTTTACTGAAAGAAAACCCAGTTATTTTTACTGGGTACTACTTTTCATTTGTGTTCATCCTTGTACAACTAGTAGCTTTCTTCGCAGTCTTTAAAAGCTCACTTGGCTTTGCTTTGCAACTGCGCGTGTCGTCTGCAGACGTTTACCTTTTCCCCCAAATGCGTGAGTTTGCAGGTTCTTGGCTTGAGAGCGTGAATTAATGTTTTAATACATGTGACTCACGCACTGCCCCCCCCAACCCACCCACCCACCTCACTTTGTGGAAAAACCTTACATTTTATTCCATTTTAGAAAGCTGAAACTAGGAATGATTAAAAAAATAGCAATTTGTACAAGCCCTGTTGTCTTATCAGGTAAATCTTCCGTTTAATTTATTTAATTATTAACAAAATTATTAGTGAAAATGTGCACAAAATATCGTTCGTCGCGGCTAATCGATCTGCATAGCACTACACCAAGTAGCGGAGACTCGCGCGGCAGCGTGTAGTATGTGCTGTGAGGAAGGGTAGCAGAAGCAGGGGTATATTTTTTTTGCCAAGGTCATGGACACTGAGGTATGTTTCACCCGCTTGCCGCGCGCATTCGTCAGTCTGGCAGTCTCTTTAGTGTCTGTTAGTTTCTTAGTGTGTAGTCAAATGCTAAATGATTTTTAATTGTACTGTATAATCACGCCGTAAGTATATTGTAATACATGTGTAATATTGTTCCTTTGGTGAAAGTTTTATTGAATGGCATTGAATCAAAATCTCAAGAAACTATTATTACCAAATACAGTAGAGACAATACACGACACTTACGGATTTCGCCTTGCTAAAATGGGAGACAATTCGACGGTGGCGCTCCTAGTGACTTGACCTGAACAAATCGCGCTAAATTCAAATATCAATGGAAATGTATATACGGTAATGGATAAATAAATAACGTCTAGAAAGAAAGTGGTATTGAGATATTAACTTCGAAGTTGCTAAAGCAATTCTGGATAAATGAATGAAGAATTATTTAAAAGGTTATTATTCAAAGACTGAAATTAGACATATAAACAAGGTGTGAAATGGACTGCTGTGAAATGGCTTGATCTTTCATTTATGCATTACTTTTTTAGCTTTAGCATACCTGCCTGAAATCTTACGGTTGGATTTGTCTTTTTTCCTCATTTAAAAAACATTGTATCATCACATTAAGACATTTGTCAATATAATATCGGCACATTCCTTACACATATGATGCAATGAATTAACATTTAATAGCTGGACAATTTTCCTCTTAACATGAAGCCTACTAACAGAAAGAAAATCTATAAAATCCCGGCTTTAATCTGAGAAGAGGGATAAAAGAAAGAAAAGTTTGAAAATGTTTTCGATAGTGATGCTCTGAGGAATATTTACGTACAATTAGAGTAAAAATGTAACATATCCTTGGCTGTTTTGTCGAGGATTTCTAAAGTCGCTGGCCTGGAAATGATCTGAACAGATCTTATAATTCATATTGTACCCGGATGAGATAGGCCCTAGTTTCATGATTTGATTTTGATATGAGAAATACAGATATATTGGAATATTAAATAAATACAGTGTCAGTTTTGTGTGGACGGGAGAATTTCCACATGATCGCGACAGTCCGGCGCCACCGTAAGCTTGTCATTAAGGGGAAAAAGGTTTCCTGGTCAAAAGATAAGAGGATTAAAATCTAGAGCTCACAACAACAGAATAATGACTACAAGGAAGTGAAAGAGTATATATTTCGGACCAAGGCCGAGCAAGATGCATCGCCAATACCGAGAATATGACGTACGGGTTTCGTCCACGCCCGAGGCATTTGGTGTGGCCACGTTTCACAGGGAGAGATTTCAAACTAACCAAAGCGGTCCTGACCAATGAGAAAATGTATCGTAGGCCCGCAGATAAACCAACATAAGAAAAACTAAGAGTGAACTCCAGTTAGCTTCTCCGATAACAATAATTAAATTATTCCAACCACATGATTGAATAGAGGGGATTTTTGTGATATCATTCCCATGTTGATTAATTGTAATCATAATAAATTCAAGTATTGAATTCGTGGAAATGACCCACGCTATCTCGCCATTGGTCGAGATGAGCACGCCATCAGGGACGCCGAGTTAGCGCGCGAAAGGTGGAGGACAGAAATTAAGTGATATTTCCATGATCACCGAACGATAGGAGTTCAGAATACGACACATGAATGTGTATCACCAGTGTATTAAGTGGGATAAAGCAGGAGATCCAAATCCACCTGCATATGCCAATTTAGGAAACCAACCCCCCCTCTCCAGGAAGTGACCGCGGATGACCCCGGCGGGAAATCAGATCGTCCATAAAAGTACAGAAGCGGACCTCACATCACTCAGTTCCTACCAGTACTCAGTCGTTTGAAGTCACCAGTTGTGACCGAGCGGACCTCACATCACTCAGTTCCTACCAGTACTCAGTCGTTTGAAGTCACCAGTTGTGACCGAGCGGACCTCACATCACTCAGTTCTTACCAGTCACCAGTCGTTATCGGTCACCAGTCGTGTCAGTCGTAATGAAGTAGTTGAGACTCTGACACGTTGACTCTGTAAGTCAGTACCTCGGGACGTATTCGAAGTCAGTTAGAGCTGAAAGTACGTGAATTATTACGAGAATGAATACGAACAGTGAAATTATCCATAGTACCGAGTGTGTATAATCAGTACAATTGTATGTTGAAATTAATGAATGTCATGTGTTTAAATAATAACTAACTAACGGAACGCCGATAGTACCTTTGGAAGGCAGTGTGCGGAGCCTGAAGTAAACACCTCAAGATAGACGGTGAATAACTATCCGAGCAGGGAATTATAGGAGCTAGGCGATGATCAAGACGGCTTGAAAATAAACCAGGAAGTGCCGATTGAAGACGCGATACGCGCCGGTTCAAATGAACGACATTTCGTCGTAATGTGTCACGACGTGTGTTTCGGGCGTATATGAAGAGTATATTGTGCGAGTGTCAGGGGTCTAGGAGCACCTATAAGTGTTTTTTTTGTTATTAGTATTCTTGTGTAAATTAGTGTAATAAGGTATTAATCATGGGTAGTCACCCAGAAGTGTTTTATTGTGTAAAATTTGTATTGTGCGACATGATGGACGTGTAAATCACCATGGGGCCGTAAAGCCTATATCTCCTCCGCTACGAGACAATGGAATTCTACATAGGAATGAGTACACAATTTTGATATTTAGGGGATGTTATCGCGACTAAACGGGGTTCAGTGTAAATTAATTATGGTTACTTAACATGGTCCGCTTCCCGAGTCCATGATTTTTATTTTTTGTTAGACGGACGAACTAATTTATATTAACGTAATAATGGGTTAGATTAATTAATTTGAGTATTTGTTTGTTGTATATAATGTAAATATGGGATATATTTCTTTCAATTAATGCATGCGGTTTATAATACTTTGAATTAAGTTCATTTCAAGTGTTAAATTCTTTTTTTGTGCTAACCCATTTATTTGAATTTCATTCACTGCGGTGATCATTTGTATTTTAATTAGGAATAATTTCTATTAGACAGCCAGATTATGAAAGAGCCAGAGTATGGAAGATTTGTGTTGCGTACGGAAGGTCATTAAAATACTAATAATAATAATGTTTATGAGTTGACAAAGGAAAGTAAAATAATAATAATAATAATATTTGGGCGTGTGCAAGTTAAAGTATAATAATAATAATGACAGTGCTTCGTGAGTTAGCCAGTGCAAATATAATAATCAATGTGGAGATGACATGTAGCGTTAAAGACTTTCATTCGCGTAATCAGTTTGATTTTACGTAAATTTTTGATTTTACGTTTTTGGACTTTAATTTAACCATTAAAATTTTGTTTAAGAGCGATATAGGCACGTGAATTAGAATGGTCACGATATGTTAAAAGCCCAGAATGATTTGAGCCCATATTTAGAGTTGGAAGTCATGAGGGACGAATATCCGGCGTGAAATAAGTTGAGCCGTATTGTTTGTAATGATGAAATAGATGAATCTCAAGGCCTAAGATGATATAAATGCATATGCCGGTGTTCTTAGTGGTAGAATCCACGCACCGAGGATTATTTTATGAATTAAATGTTTGAAGAGTTCCGATGAAAGGAAATGGACTTCAAATTTGAAGGAATAGTTTAGCAATCGCCGGCATTGGAGGTATTTGCCCAGCCGCGATATGCCATAGGTTGTGAGATGTGTCTTGGGAGGACAGGTGTCCCCATATAAAATTAACGGCAGTACGAAGTTGAAGGTACGGTCCCGAATACCGTGTTGTCCCGACCAATATAAAGCAGATCTTAGTGGTTCATAACGGGATTTAACATATGTGACTAAATTCTAAAGAGTGGAAATTAAAATATCATCTTTCCATTTTTAATAATAATAATAACAATAATCATACTCCAAGTGAATCTTGTCTTAAATCGAGTGCTTAGTGCCAAGATAAATCGGAATTGTAAAAGGGGTTATGCGTTAAACATATTAAGAGTGGACTACCGTGTAACAGGCGAATTTAAGTTTTTTTAATAATAATAATAATAATAATAAAAACTAAGCTACTTTTTTTTGAAGAATAATTTTTTTATATTTTGGACATAATAATGAAGTTGGGAGATGAAATGAAAGATTTGAGATTTTTAACTAATAATAATAATAAATAAAATATTTGAAGAAGGAGAAGAAGAATAACCAATGAAGGTACTTTTTTTTAAACTTATTTTTTTTGATGAATTTAATAAGAGCGAGAAGTTGAAGTATTATAGCGAGGTTGATTACGGGTTACGATAATCACGATTTCCACTATTAATAATACTAATAATAATAATAATAATAATAATAATAATAATAATAATAATAATAATAATAATAATAATAATAATAATAAAAATATTTATGAGGAAGCTGATCATTATATTGTGCGAATAATTTAGGAGGAAGAACTAACCTTCGTTTGAAACGTCGGCAAGGGTTGGCATATAATCATCCCGGATGACAAATGATAATAATCAAATACCGGATTATAATTGAAATTAATGATAATAATAAATTAATTGATGGTAGTCAAAGTATATGCTAATGATCAGACAGAGAATGGTAATGATATTATTTGATAATCATAGGAGGGTATGCTAGGGACTGTCATCCTGTGTCGAACTGCTCCGAGCCACATGTTGGGTTTTCACGGGGAGATAGCGGTAGATACGTAAATAACCCACGGACGGCACATGTTTGCAGGGTCAGAGCAGAGTAATGAACCTTTCCGTACGTCTTGTCGTATTGACAAGTGTAAATATTAAAGTAGCTTTTGAGTTAATGAACTCTACCTGGTGTGTTTGTGAATCTGGAAATAATAGGCTAGAGTTTGTCCGTATTATAAATTCCCGTTTTTTCAAGGCGATAACATTTTCTACGGTGGGTGTCCGGCTCACCAGAATGTACATACCGGAAGTGTCTCATGTCCAAACGGAACGAGGAGACGACAGTAAAAAGTTACTGTCGTGCCTTCGTTTCCGAAAGAAGATCTCCAGCGGTGAAACGTCCAATCATACGGATGTGAATTCGATCCCCAGTAACCAATTGGGACGAATTCACCAGATGTTTTACACTACCAGAGTAGTGAGGTAAAATCCAAGTATTATGTCATTTATTTTTCAGGATTAAAGTGTCACAATGTACATTTGTCATCATGTGTAGTATGCAAAATAAGTGAATAAATTGCTCCTCATTGCAATTTCAATAGGAAACAGCTTCCATATCTTTTCATTGTAGTTAGTCTAGTATGCCCATGGAATTTAAGTTGTCACTTCCCATTCCTATTGTGGAGTCAGAATTTTGTATCCATGAATGAGTCGTCCCCCGTAACCTTAAATTTTCATGCCCCGTTCATCCCTGTGTTCATTTGATGCGCCGATATATATATTTTTTTTATATAAATTTTTTTTTTCGTTTTCGAACTGATCACCCCTGAGATAAATGCTAGTCTGGGACTCAGGAGGTGGGCGGGTGCAATATATAAGCGTAACGTCCCTTCTTTCTTGTACACCTTATCCAAATCGCTTGTGTGACATTTCAAAACCCATAGATCACACCTACAACAACACATCGCCATTGAAGGTTAACTGCTGCACTATACAATAAAATATGCGTGTTACATTTTATGCCAGTTAAAGGTCGAGCAGGTCAGAAGATTATGAAGTACTATAAAAATCACTGTCACTGGAAGAATATATATGCAAACACAATATTACTTACATGTTCTTGTCACGAGGGAACCTGAAGAACGAGCGCGCATTTTTCTCTACTTCGTAATTACTGCAGCCAAACACAGCACATACCTTTCCCCTCATGTTGAGAGGAGATATCAAGGAATGACACATGCTACTATTTAATTATGTCAACTCACTGAAAACGCATAAATAATACCAAAAACTTCACACAAAAATACACGTGCTCTTATGACAGAATCAGTACCGTTCAGGTCTATCCGCTAGAGTGAGCTCCAATAGCTGTCCCCCGATATCTCGCTCAGTGTCGCGTATTGTCTCTACTGTATTTGTTATTACCACACTTAAGTTGGTAAACTGTCAACTTTTGCCCCCTCCCCCCCACTTCTGATTCCCAATCGCCGCTACGGCCCAAACCTTTAAGCCCCATTCACAATGCAAACGTAACGTAACGTAAACTTAAAATTAACGTTAACTTAGAAGTTAGCGGTCATCTTATCTAATGGATCCATCCACAATGCGCCGACGTAAACTTAACTGCGAGTCCATAAAATTAAGGGATTGCAAACTCCAAGCTCTTGCGGTTAATTTTACGTTAACTTTAAGAACCAGCCAATCAGAGCAGAGGTAAACATTGCGTGTTGTGCACGATATAATGACTTCTTTCGACGAAACACTTGTAATTCTCTTTCAAAATAATCTTTGTGTATAGGCTATGTACACTGACTGACAGAGCAAATGCAACACCAAGAAGGGGTGGTCAGAACTTTATGCCAATTGCAGGGTAGACTGACGTCACTGAGGTATGCTCATGATGTGAAATGCTCCGCTGTGCTGCGCACGTAGCGAACGATAAATGGGACACGGCGTTGGCGAATGGCCCACTTCGTACCGTGATTTCTCAGCCGACAGTCATTGTAGAACGTGTTGTCGTGTGCCACAGGACACGTGTATAGCTAAGAATGCCAGGCCGCCGTCAACGGAGGCATTTCCAGCAGACAGACGACTTTACGAGGGGTATGGTGATCGGGCTGAGAAGGGCAGGTTGGTCGCTTCGTCAAATCGCAGCCGATACCCATAGGGATGTGTCCACGGTGCAGCGCCTGTGGCGAAGATGGTTGGCGCAGGCGAGTGGCACGTGCGAGTGGTCCAGGCGCAGCCCGAGTGACGTCAGCACGCGAGGATCGGCGCATCCGCCGCCAAGCGGTGGCAGCCCCGCACGCCACGTCAACCGCCATTCTTCAGCATGTGCAAGACACCCTGGCTGTTCCAATATCGACCAGAACAATTTCCCGTCGATTGGTTGAAGGAGGCCTGCACTCCCGGCGTCCGCTCACAAGACTACCATTGACTCCACAGCATAGACGTGCACGCCTGGCATGGTGCCGGGCTAGAGCGACTTGGATGAGGGAATGGCGGAACGTCGTGTTCTCCGATGAGTCACGCTTCTGTTCTGTCAGTGATAGTCACCGCAGACGAGTGTGGCGTCGGCGTGGAGAAAGGTCAAATCCGGCAGTAACTGTGGAGCGCCCTACCGCTAGACAACGCGGCATCATGGTTTGGGGCGCTATTGCGTATGATTCCACGTCACCTCTAGTGCGTATTCAAGGCACGTTAAATGCCCACCGCTACGTGCAGCATGTGCTGCGGCCGGTGGCACTCCCGTACCTTCAAGGGCTGCCCAATGCTCTGTTTCAGCAGGATAATGCCCGCCCACACACTGCTCGCATCTCCCAACAGGCTCTACGAGGTGTACAGATGCTTCCGTGGCCAGCGTACTCTCCGGATCTCTCACCAATCGAACACGTGTGGGATCTCATTGGACGCCGTTTGCAAACTCTGCCCCAGCCTCGTACGGACGATCAACTGTGGCAAATGGTTGACAGAGAATGGAGAGCCATCCCTCAGGACACCATCCGCACTCTTATTGACTCTGTACCTCGACGTGTTTCTGGGTGCATCGCCGCTCGCGGTGGTCCTACATCCTACTGAGTCGATGCCGTGCGCATTGTGTAACCTGCATATCGGTTTGAAATAAACATCAGTTATTCGTCCGTGCCGTCTCTGTTTTTTCCCCAACTTTCATCCCTTTCGAACCACTCCTTCTTGGTGTTGCATTTGCTCTGTCAGTCAGTGTATGATAGAAGGAAAAAGAATTACAAATACGCTGTACCGAAAAATAATAGGTGGAAATTAATATCCTGTAGTAATGAAATCTGACAATAAATGGCGGGAGACAAGCTCGCAGCGCTGGCAAACGGAAGAGAGACAATCCTTATCATAAATGAAACAGTGTCCCTGTATATTTCTTAACATTATGACGGACTACTAGTTTACGAAAACGATATCATCCAAACAAATAGATCCAAACATCTCATCGGGGTGTGGTAGATAGGGTCATAGATGTCGGTAAAGGAGACCTTACATTTCTTTTTATTAGAAAAGGGGAAGCAAATCGTAAGAAAGGCAAACAGTTCAGGTTTCATCCGCATGTCCAAAACGAACTGATGAGGGTCATTTCTTACAGTAGATTACCGAAATCGCCCTGAATAACCTTCTTTGATTCAAGGGATGAACCCATTTTCTGCACCGTTGTTTAGATCGCCTTTTTAGGTACCGTAGGCCTACACAGCTCCCAGGAGCAAAGCAATAGATGTCTGAAGTAATATGAATTCCGCTACCACGTTGTTTGATTCCATTGAGCTACTGAAATATAAAACTGCGAGATAGCCCAAAACCCGACTTCCGTGCTAAATAACATGGCAGTGTTTTGATTGGCTGCTGTGTACTCTTTACGTTATGTTACGTTCCTCCATTGTGAATACCACAAATTTTACGTTAATTTTACGGTTACGTTACGTCGTTAAGTTTACGGTTATGTTTGCATTGTGAATTGGGCCTTAGTGTTTAGTGTGGGTAAGAGCTCGAACATCTGGTCACTGGATGCAGGGTGAGTCTGGGCCCACATGTGGTCCAACAGTTCTGCAGTCCGACCGGCCAACTGAGCAGAGGAGGGATGGCCACGGATCTACGCCTCTGTATTCGGGAGACGGAGAGGGGCTGGTCCCCACCTTCGGCTGTCCTGAGAATGGTTTTCCGTGGTTTTCCATTCTCCTGCACTAAGGCGAATGCCGAGACAGTTCCTAGTATAGGCCACGAACGCCAACCCCCTCACTTTCTCCAAGCATCTCCTTCACCGTAACACATCTCCTGGCCTGAGAGACGGCGTCACCGTCTAAGACGCCCACCTCCTCCTTCAGGGAAGGATCGAAAACATGTTAGTAGTAGTTGAATATCTTGGAAAGCGACATCATGACCCGTTGAGCGGGTGTGCTCAGCTATTGTTGATTTCTCTGGCTGGTTGAGACGGATATTACGTTGGTGTTTCTTGATACGAGTACCAATAGAACCAGCATGTTTGGCCAATGTATACCTTGCCGCAAGTACAAGAAATGTTGTACACCCCGGGGTGTATTCTGTATGGCTTATTACTAAGAGTGGTGCAGCCTTTGTAAGGCAGACCCTTCACCGATGACGGGCACCATCTGTTATAAGTACAATGTACCTTAAAAAAAAAAAAAAAAAAAAAATAAGGAAACAAGATCTTGCACGGAGAAATTTTATTTTACAGTCAAATAAAAGAATACATAGTTGTATAACACTGATACACATAACTGTTCAATATACTATTCTTATCCATGCACTTGTTCATCTACACCTCAGGCGCGGCTCCATAATACGATCTGCAGAGCTGCAGAACCACCACTATGACAGATATACAGTATGAGTAATATAAATGAGTAATATATAGCGATTAGCGATCCCATCCCTCATACTGAGTGTTTATATCGAGCCAAAGATCGATACCATACAACTGCTGGTGATCTGGCAACCCTGTTTAGAACTGTGAACGACAGAACATTAGGCGAGCCAGGAGAGCACACTTAACTACAGCTTTCTTCCGATAGGTGGCTAAGGGTCGCCCATGAGGTATGAACTGCACGCGTTGCAGTACGACTGACCTATTCCCGTGACCATAGAGGTAGTAGATAATACACTAGACAGCGATATAATCTCAGGTGTTTGGGAAAAGCTCCCTCTATTGTACTCATCAGTGTAAATAGAGAACTTATAAAACTGTGTGCATATTGATATGGTTTAAAATTCTTACATGTCAACATTCTCATATACCGTACTACAGAATAATTGTGATGCTTCTGTTCAGTAGAAAGAAAGCCCAAATAGCTTAAATACAGGATAAATGCGTGATAAAAGAGGATGGTTGTGATTAAGTAACACAAAATCAATTTACTATCCACGTTAAGTCTTCAAACAACGTGCCTTATGATTGGGGTATGTATACTTTTCTGTCTTTGGTGTAAATGACCAGGACTTCAGCAAAATTCTATCCAACGACCGAAAACATTCTCTCGTACGAAGCGAATGAGCGAGTTCTTAGGACTACAAGTATATACAGTAATCATGACTATGTTTCTCCGTAATGGTAGTGAATTCTTCCGAGTTAGGTTGTCATGAAAATGAAAACAGAAACGCTAGTACCATCAGATGATGTTCCCCCTCCGTTAAGAAAGCCGGCTGCCAAAGATGTGTGCAGGTCTCGGAATGTTTGTAAATATGAATGTGTCGATAAGTCAAAATTTTTTTTCGATAAGCGGAAGAGGGGCTTTATTTGTTTGTAACTTTTTAATTGTTGTTTTTTGTACAAGTCAGTTATTTATATTGTCGATGTCCCTTGAAATTGGGGTCTTACAAATTGAGATGAACGTCTACCGGTATTATTTCGGTACATTTTCGAGAGCTTCACACTGATAAGACATGGAGTAAAGCGTTTCCGCGGGGTTGGAGGACGGATTCACACGAGCTCAGCTGGCACTTTCCGTATGCAGTACGAATTTAGATTTGTCTATAATGCAATGGACTGGGCGTCACAGAGCAGAACTATCAACATTATTCAGCACGAGCCGCCACTGCTACACCTAGACATCGATGTTGGCAAGAAAGAAATCTGCTTCCAGTCTCTGAAGCCACATCATGACGTTGAATTGCTTACCGTCCTCGTGCTTCATCAACGATCCGAAGAGATGTACATCGCTCGACAAGGTTTGCCTCTTTCTAGGTGAGATAAATAGAATAGAGGAACACCTCTGCGGAGGTTCGGACCTGCCTTCGGGCAGAATAACCCTTACCTATTACCTATGCTCTACAATTCGTACGCTTACACTTGGGGTCTATCGTTGACGGTTCAAGCAGCGCAAGCCAAGAAAGCAAGTGACCGACCCACCGACATCGAACCTGCCAATTTGGGCTAAGAAGGCCAGCGCTCTACCATGGTCCGTGAAAGTATATACCTATTTCGAACCATTTGCCCTCTAGAAGTGATTTTATGTTATAGTCCGCGGTAAAAAAAAACCAACAAAGAAAACATAACTTCTGAAGATTAAATAAATATTTAGATATTATCCTTGAACTCCTCATCGAAATATATTGTTCGACCTCCTCCACTATTTCATAAGGATTACAATAACCTTGTTAGGACATTATTTGCATGAATGGTTCAGAAGTTATGACCATTTTAGACAGTAGTGGTAATTCGTTCCCTTTTGTCTGCTAGCAACTTGCCTCTACCTCGCCGCTTGGAGCGCTGTAGTCGCCTCGGATGAAAAATATCACCAGAGCTTCGCGACTGTATATATTAGACTGTGGTAGTAGTATTCTGTGACGAAGTGTAGCAGGGGTATATATCTGCCAAGGTCACCCCTTGTCGCACGCATTCGTCAGTCTGGTAATCTCACTCAATGTGTCTGTGTAGTTCTATCTAGTGTCTGTTACCTTGTTAGTGTGTAGTCAAACAATAAATTACTTTTAAATTGTATAATCACACCGGATTGAAATGGGTGATTGTACCTCTATTTCATTGTAACACATGCGTAACTATTGTTCCTTTGGTGAATGTTTTATTGTATAGTGCGATTATTACCGAAGTTGGTAAACTGTCAACCTTTACGTTTCTATTGAAATTCGCTCAGAGAGCATCAAAAACCATTTTACAGCCTCTTTTTTTTTCATTTTTGATATCTCCACTCCCCCCCCCCCCACCCTCTTTATCCCATGGACCAGGGTCTTTTAGTTTTCCATACTTTTTTGAGCCCTCCCACTTTTACTCCCCAATAGCCACTACTGACTGTCACCCCCGGTCTATGGCCGTCTGCAAGGCTTTCAAGGTAGAAAATGGAGAAGTTAATAAAATAAATTAAAAATAAATTTTGTTGTGCGGTCGAGATAGAATAAACAAATAAAAAGTTGTCTTGCAAACGCCCATGCGGATGACCAGTAATGCGAAAGCTCTTCCCGAAGGAGCTAAAAATTGCAGCCGCCATTTATAACATTAAGGACGGACCGCATAGAGAATGTGGTGTCGTACCATCTTGTCATAGTGGCGCTGGTGATTATTGTTTTAAGAGGAAGTGCAACTGGGCAATCATCCGCTGATAACACTAATCAGAAGGGTGGAGGGGAATAGAAGGGATCCGACACTTCGAAAAATGAATGTATCGGCCAAAGAAAGACAAGGGCCAAGGCGGACGTGAAAACGACTCCCTAGGCCTCGTGACCTAATACCGTCGGGGTCTGAAATGTACAAGAGTTAACCAAGAGAGGTCGGATGGGACACTTGAAAGTGAGGAGCCTGGCAGAAGTAATTGGAAGCAATGGCAGGGCTCAGCTAAAGACCCCGTGGTCGCCAACCGACGCTACCAAGTTAAGAGTCTCTGGAGCCCCTTTTAGTCGCCTCCTACGGCAGGCAGGAGATATCGTGGGTGTTATTCTACTGCTCCCACCCACAAGGCAAATTAAAGCATTAAACCTAATGAGCAGGGGTTTCTACAGTATATTAAAGCTCCCACAATCTTTACGTCTGTTAGAGGAGAAATTACTGATTTGGCGAGCTTCACATCTCGACTAGCATTCAACTCTGTTCTTCTAGAGGTAATTCCCCGTAAGTATAACGTTGTTATTGCTGATTGTTTGACTAGAAACTAACGAATGGCACAGGGCAATGTATATAGCGGTAATCATATTAACGAAGTTGCTGAGAAAGGTTACAGATCTTTTCACATGGTTATGAGAGTATTTAGGGGGTGTAGTAAAGATGTAAAGGAGAGAGCGTTTAAGTCTTTGGTAAGAGTTAGAGTATGGTTCCAATGTATGGGATCCTCACCAGGACTACTTGATACGAGAAGTGGAAATAATTCAAAGGAAAGCAGTACGATTTGTTGAGCGTTTTCCGACAAAGGAGCAGTGTTACGTAAATGTTGCAAACTTTGGGCTGGGAAGACTTGGGAGTAAGGAGACGAGATGCTCGACTATGTGGTATGTTTTGAGCTGTCACTGGAGAGTTCGTGTGGAATGATATAAGTAGACGAAAAAGCTTGAATGGTGTTTTTAAAAGTAGGAAAGAGATATGAAGATAAATTTGGAATTCAGGAGGAAAAATTGGGGCAAATATTCGTTTATAGGAATATGAGTTAGCGATTGGAATAATTTACCACGGGGGATGTTCAATAAATTTCCAAAATCTTGCAGTTATTTAAGAAGAGACTAGGTAAATAACAGATAGGTAATGTGCCACCTGGGACGACTACCCTAAATGGGGATCAGTGGTGATTGATTGATTGATTGATTGATTGATTGATTGATTGATTGATTGATACACTTCTGTACGCTATTACAGACACTCGCGCTTCGTACTTCTATATAGTATATTTTCTCGCTAAACGGAAAAGCATAGAATTGTTAATATGAACTCGCCCTCTCGTCTTCTAAGCCCAAAACATATCCACGTGTAGCGGAGGAAAATCTACGAGTGCGTTTTTTCCCCATCCTGGTCTCTCGGCGTGTCTTATTTTATTTTTTTATTTTTGCTTTACGTCGCACGGACACAAATAGGGCTAGGAGGGGGAAGGAAGCGGCTGTGTCCTTAAGTAAGGTACAGCCCCAATATTTGCCTAGTGTGAAAGTGGGAAAACACTTTCAGGGCTACTGTTCTCTCATTTACACTCTTTACTGTGAATCGTTCAAACGGCCTGACGAAGCTGCTTACTTCGTTCAGAGTCTCTCTCTCTCTCTCTCTGCTTCATAATAATTAATAATATTACGAACACGTGACGGAGTTTGTAATTATGGATACCCAATGGCTTACCCGCTTACAGCATCTACAGTAGGTTGATAGGGACAAGGGAAAGATAAATAGAGAAGACTGTTTCATATTAAAAAGGACATGCGGCTGAGAACTCCTTTGACAGGTAGGATGGGCATTTGAGTGAAGGGGTAATGAAGGACGCAGATAGTGGAAGGGGGGAAAGAGAGCGAGTCAGCGAGTGACAGACGAAACGAATGAGTTGTGAATGTTATGAAGTGTGAGAAATAAGAACTGTGAAGTGTTTGAACTACCTTACATACATACATACATACATACATACATACATCGTCATTATAGACCGTTATGGCTTTCAACGTTCAATCTGCAAGCCTCTGTCAATTTACTGAACGTCGCCACAATCCTCTGTTTGCAACTTGCAACTAGTGCCGTGGCCTCATTTATCTCTATACTTCTTATCTTTAAATCGTTAGAAACTGAGTCTAACCATCGTCGTCTTGGTCTTCCTCTACTTCTCTTACCCTCCATACCAGAGTCCATTATTCTCCTAGGTAACCTATCCTCCACCATTCGCCTCACATGACCCCACCACCGAAGACGGTTTATGCGGACAGCTTCATCCATCGAGTTCATTCCTAACTTAGCCTTTATCTCCTCATTCCGAGTACCCTCCTGCCACTGTTTCCACCTGTTTGTACCAGCAATCATTCTCGCAACTTTCATGTCTGTTACTTCTAACTTATGAATAAGATATCCATAGTCCCCTCCCCTGCGAACCGTAGCGGCGATTGGGAAATAGAAGTAGGGGGGCAAAAAAATGTAAAGACAACAAAGTACCCGAGTTTGTGGGATATAGCGTGGTGTGTGTGTGTGTATATGTTATATATTAAAATTGGAAAAGAAAGCTACTAAATGGAATTTCGACAGAGAATCAATCAATCAATCAATCAATCAATCAATCAATCAATCAATCAATCAATCAATCAATCAATCAATCAATCAATCAATCAATCAATCAATCAATCAATCAATCAATCAATCAATCAATCAATCAATCAATCAATCAATCAATCAATCAATCAATCAATCAATCAATCAATCAATCAATCAATCAATCAATCAATCAATCAATCAATCAATCAATCAATCAATCAATCAATCAATCAATCAATCAATCAATCAATCAATCAATCAATCAATCAATCAATCAATCAATCAATCAATCAATCAATCAATCAATCAATCAATCAATCAATCAATCAATCAATCAATCAGAGGTAAAGATTCTCAGCCTAACAACTTAACTGTGTTGATAATATTTATTTGAGATTTTGATTCAATACTATACAATAAAACTTTCACGAGAGGAACAATATTACTCATGTTTTACAATTAAATAGACGTACGGCGTGATTATATAATTAAAAGTCATTTAGTATTTGACTAAAAACTAAAAAAAACTAACAGACACTAAAGAGACTGCCAGACTAACGAATGCGCGCGTACCCTTCCTCACAGCACATAAAAAGTCTCCACTGGCGCTATTTATTTATTTATTTCATACCACCAACAGAGATGTTTCTCCAATTACAGGTGGCTTAGTCATTATGCATTAATTATTAAAAATAACAATTGTTAGAAAGAACTTAATATCTAAAAATAAAAAAAATACAACATTATTAACAAGTAGAGTAGCAAACGGAATTTACAGCACATTAATACTTTTTCAAGTTTAAATATACTTACTGTAATATCTAAAAATTAATTTAAAAAGTAGACTTTTTCAGGTTCGAAGTGGACTTATGACCTAAAATACTTAATATCTAAAAATGAATTAAAAAGTAGAAATACAGAAACATAAAATAAATTAGGAATTAGGATCTACAAAAGAAATAACTTCAATCTTAGACTGACACCAGTTAAAGAAACTGACATACAAAAAGAAAATCATAGAAAGTAACGCATGAAATATATGTGTTTGGTGAGAGATGAGTTGTAGCAATAGGTATGAACAGCACATTAAATATTAAGTGCAAATAGACACTAGTAATGATAATTTGTTTGCAGTTTTCCCTACATTTTCTTTATATATATTTAAATTATATGAATTTAAATAAAATAAAACACAAAAATGAAACACAAATTAACCAAGAAATAAGTATAAATATAGCACATATATACACCTATAGGGTAAACCTTCAGAAATAGTGAACTGAACTCAAAGTGCCCAGCATAGTGTGACCATTACTTCAACTGTGTGCCTTCTTCAATAATTTTACATAATAATTGTATCTAACAGCAAAGTCTAGATCAAGATCAGGAAATTTTTGAACTGTACCGTTATAAGTAGTGCACATTCTGAACAGTGGTGAGCTTCTATAAAATACTGTTTTAGAAATCGGAAGAAACAAGAGATGTCTGTGTCTTAAACTTCCTTTCCGGGTATTGAACGAGAATTGTTGTAGAAAGTAACTGTTATCTACCACATTATTGATAACTCTATGGAGGTATTTTTGATCATTTATTATACGTCTGTTTAATAATGAAGTGAATTTAAATTCTTTCAGGAGATCTTTATAGTGAATTATGCCGCTAGGAACAAACCTGTTATATTTTTTAAAGTAAAGATAACGTAAGAAACGTTTTTGAACTTTCTCCACATGGTTTTGATAAGATTTGTAAATGGGAGACCAAATTACCGACGCGTACTCAAGTTTGGACCTCACAAGTGTGTTGAACAAAAGTGTGAGGGCTTGGATATTATTCAGCTCTCTGGTGTGTCGGATTAAGAAGCCCAGTTTTTTGTAGGCATCATTAATTGTGTCATAAATGTGTGAGTTAAACGACAAATTGTTTGTGATGCGTACTCCTAGATCATTCATTGAATTAACCTGCGTCAGTAATTCGTTGTTGATAGAGTACACGTGTACTTTAGGGAATTTTCCGTGTGTAATTTTCATGAAGCAACATTTCTTTATATTGAAATGTAAATTATTTTCTATACTCCATTCGTATAATTGATTTCAATCACTTTGAAGTTTGTCGATGTCTCCATCACATTTTATTTCTTTGTAAAGTTTTACATCATCCGCATATAAAAGGCAGTTTGAAAACTTAACCTTAGATGGGAGATCGTTGACATAAACGTTAAACAGCAACGGACCCAGGTTTGAACCCTGTGGAACACCAGAATAGACAGAAAAAATGTCTGAATTACAATTGCGATATGCTACATACTGTTGCCTGTCTCTAAGGTAGGATGAAATCAGTGATAGCATTGGCGAAGTCATTCCAAATTTTTCAATAAAATATCGTGATCAATTTTGTCAAAGGCTTTCGAAAAATCCAAGTAAATTACATCAACATTTCCCTGCCTATGTAGAACATTAAAAGAATACTGCACAAAATTAACAAGATTGCTTATTGTTGATCTACCAGGCATAAATGAAATGGCGTATGGCTTTTAGTGCCGGGAGTGTCCGAGGACATGTTCGGCTCGCCAGATGCAGGTCTTTTGATTTGACACCCGTAGGTGACCTGCGCGTCGTGATGAGGATGAAATGATGATGAAGACGACACATACACCCAGCCCCCGTGCCAGCCAAATTAACCAATTAAGGTTAAAATCCCCGACCCTACCGGGAATCGAACCCGGGACCCCTGTGACCAAAGGCCAGCACGCTAACCATTTAGCCATGGAGCCGGACTACCAGGCATAAAGCCATGCTGATATTCACTTATAGCCCTCTTTACATGAGCGAAAATACGACAATATAAAATTTGTTCTAGGATTTTGCTCGGAGCGCATAAAATACAGACAGGTCGATAATTCTCAATCATCTTATTGTCCCCAGATTTAAGGATTGGACAAACTCTCGATATTTTCCAGGCTTTGGGAAATGTCTGCTTCTTAAGTATCAAATTATACAGTCTCAGAACCGCATGAACGACTTTGTTGCGTATTTCCGCTAATAATTTCGTTATTAATTAATTAAAGCAAATAATTAGCTGATAAAACAACAGGGCTTGTACAAATTGATTTTAATCATTCCTATAATTCCTTGTTTCATCCAGCTAAAATGGAATACAAATGCAAAGTTTTCTCCACAAAGTAGGGGGGCGACTGCGCCCCCTTGCCCCTCCCTAATCGCCACTACTGCCTGCGAACCACGTAACCTTGCCACGGTGGGGAGGCTTGCGTGTCCCAATGAAGCAGATAGCCGAGCCGCAGGTGCAACCATATCGGATGGGTATCTGTTGAGAGACCAGACTAAGGAATGGTTCATCGAAAGTGGGATAGCAGCCTTTCGGAAGTTGCAAGGGCGGCAGTCTAGATGATTGACTGATATGGCCTTTTAATAATACTCAATATGGCTCACCTGTGTTGATACTGCTACACGGCTGAAAGCAACGGGAAACTACAGCCGTAACTAACTTCCGAGGACATGCAGCTCTCTCTGTATGAATGATGTACTAATGATGGCTTCCTCCCGGGTAAAATATTCCCTAGGTAAACTAGTCCCCCATTCGGATCTCCGGGTGGGGACTACACGAGAGGGGGCGATCATCAGGAAGATGGATACTGACATTCTGCGAGTCGGAGCGTGGAATGTTAGAAGTTTGAATCGTGGTGGTAGATTAGAGAATCTGAAAAGGGAGATGGATAGACTTAAGTTAGATGTAGTTGGTATAAGTGAAGTACGTTGGCAGGAAGAATAGGGTTTTTGGTCAGGCAGCTACCGAATTATCAACACAAAATCAAACAGGGGAAATGCAGGAGTTGGTTAAATAATGAATAAGAAAATAGGGCATGGGTAAGCTACTACAACCAGCATAGTGAAGGAATTATTGTCGTCAAGATAGACACCAAATCAATGCCCACAACAATAGTGCAGGTCTATATGCCTATTAGCTCAGTGGATGATGAGGAAGTCGAAAGAATATATGAAGAGATAGAAGATGTAATACAATATGTAAAAGGTGACGAGAATATAATTGTGATGGGACTGGAATGCAGTGTAGGCCAAGGAAGAGAAGGTTAGGAGAATTTGGATTGGGACAAAGGAACGAAAGAGGAAGTCGGCTGGTTGAATTCTGCACTGATCATAATTTATTCCTTGCCAATACTTGGTTCAAACACCAAAGACGGCGGCAGTATACGTGGACGAGACCTGGAGACACTGGAAGGCATCAAATAGACTTCATTATGATTAGGCAGAGATTCAGAAACCAGGCGTTGGATTGCAAAACTTTCCTAGGAGCAGACGTGGACTCTGACCACAACTTGTTGGTCATGAAATGCCATCTGAAGCTGAAGAAATTGAAGAAAGGAAAGAATGCAAAAAGAAGTAAGGAAGACATAAAATGCAGATTAGCACAAGCAAGGACGAGTTTTCTTAAGAAAATAAATTTACTCACTTCAAACATTGATATAGGAATTAGAAAGATGTTTTCGAAGACTTTCGTGTGGAGCGTGGCATTGTATGGAAGTGAAATATGGACGATAACTAGCTCAGAAAGAATGAGAATAGAAGCTTTTGAAATGTGGTGTTAAAGGGGAACGCTGAAGGTTAGATGGATAGATCGGATCACGAATGAAGTGATACTGAATCGAATTGGCGAGAGGAGATCGATTTGGCTAAATTTGACGAGAAGAAGAGATAGAATGATAGGACACATCTTAAGACACCCAGGACTTGTTCAGTTGTTTTTTGAAGGAAGTGTAGGTGGTAAGAACTGTAGGGGTAGACCAAGGTATGAATATGACAGGCAGATTAGAGCAGATATGGGATGCAATAGTTACGTAGAAATGAAAAGGTTAACACATGATAGGGTGGCATGGAGGGCTGCATCAAACCCGTCTATGGACTGATGACTCAACAACAACATCCTTAGTCCACCCAGCTTTCGCTCCCGTAAAGCAACGTTGGTGTGAAAACAGACCGATCTAAAGATGGTTTCGTCCGGGAGCTGACTTCCTTCGTTGATCGCAACTGCGAGCTCACTGCATTATAAAATTAAAAAGCATAGCTTTACTGCACATTAATTCCATCTCACTTACTCTATTAACTTCCGGAGGTGCATATGGCCCTGAGGTTCACTCAGCCTACACCAAAAATGAGTACTAGGTTAATTCCTGGGGCAAAGGCGGTCGGGCGTAGAGCTAACCACTCTACCCCATCACGTACCGAGGTTAACAGTGGTGGAAGCCTTTACCTTCCACTCCTCCAAGGGCCTTCATGGCCTATACTATATTACAATCCTGGGAAAGTACACATCCTAAATTCTTGAATTAATCTACTTGTTCCAGCTTGGTATCACCAATCTGACATTCAATTCTCTTGGATTTCTTACCTACTGATATCAATTTAGTTTTGTAAAGACCAAATTTTCATACCATACTCACCGAGCTCAATAACTGCAGTCAGTGCGGCCAGTATCCAGTATTCGGGAGATAGTGGTTTCGAACCCCACTGTCGGCAGCCCTGAAGATGGTTTTCCGTGGTTTCCCATTTTCACACCAGGCAAATGCTGGGGCTGTACCTTAATTAAGACCACGGCCGTTTTCCTCCCAGTCCTAGCCCATTCCTGTCCCATCGTCGCCATAAGACATATGGTATCTGTGTCGGTGCGACGTAAAGCCAATAGCATACCATACTCATTGCACCAATTTTCAAGTTCCAAGATATTAGACTGCAGGCTTTCGGCACAATCTGCCATTAAGACCAAGTCGTCAGCATAGGCCAGACTGCTTACTACATTTCCACCTGCTCAATCCCTCGCTGCCACTTTATATCTTTCAGATGATGGTCCATGTAAACTACGAACAACAGAGGTGAAAGATTACAGCCTGTACGAACCCTGAACCAAGAACTCATTCTACCATCAATTCTCACTGTAGCCCAATTGTCAACATAAATGCCTTTGATTGATTTTAATAATCTACCCTTGATTCCATAGGCCCCCAGTGTGGTGAACATCTTTTCTCTCGGAACCCTGTCATATGCTTTCTCTAGATCTACGAAACATAAACACAACTGTCTATTTCTCTCGTAGCATTTTTCAGTTACCTGGCGCATACTGAAAATCTGATCCTGGCAACCCCTTTGTGGTCTGAAACCACACTGGTATTCATCCAACTTCCTCTCAACCACTGATCGCACTCTCCCCTCCAAGATGCCAGTGAATACTTTGCCTGTTATACTAATCAATGATATACCTCGATAGTTGTTGCAATCCTTCCTGTTCCCTTGTTTGTAGATAGGTGCAATAACTGCTTTTGTTCAATCTGAAGGTACCTTACCAACACTCCATGCTAATCTTACTACTCTATGAAGCCATTTCATTTCTGTCTTCCCACTATACTGTACTTCACCATTTCAGGGCTAATTTCGTCTATTCCTGCTGCTTTCTGAATGACAAAGCGAAGGTCGTAAAACAGTTACCGGTTGAGTGTACTGATGAATGATGATGAAAAGAAGGACTCTTTCGGGTTTATATGTTAGCAGCATCACCTTCTGATGTCAAGACAGTTAAGATACCTTCCTCAATTATTAGTTTTTGCCTGGAGTTAGCTTTTCTCCTTTCCAACAACTTACCGATTCATCAGGCACTTATCAGTTATAGTATTGCCACATCCTACTTAAATGAAAGCAGTTAATTTATCGAGCATTAACACAGGTATAAATGAGTCATTGAAACATTATCCGCAAAGTAAGTGTTTGCTTATTTAATCACCTGAACGGTTTATCAATCTGGAAGTTGATGCTATTTATATTAAACAAAAAATTCCATACCGTTCCTTTGTTCAAGGGTAACAAAGTTGTGTAGGCATACTGTTGACACTGATGTAGCCACAACAGAACAATATTGACTTTTTTATGAAATCAGTTTTGTCAAATGCGAAGAAGGTAGTACCGGTAGCACTTATTCAATTGAAAAATTTAGGTGCCGATTTCTTATATCATGTTGCGCATATACTGATTTGTACGGGACTTGAAGAAGTTTTTCTTATTGTTGACATCAATTCTGTTAATGTCGAACTCAACAAACTGTTATGTAAATATAGTGAGATTCATTCCTCCACTGTACGTATATTCAGAGCAGAAAATTATACTTTAGCTTTCTGATAATGTTCACATCTTAAAGAATTTTAGGAATAACTAGTTGAATGTGAAAAATCAAAACCGGGCGAGTTGGCCGTGCGGTTAATGCCGCGCAGCTGTGAGCTTGCATCCGGGAGGTAGTGGGTTCCAATCCCACTGTCGGCAGCCCTGAAGATGGTTTTCGCCGGTTTCCCATATTCACACCAGGCAAATGCTGGGGCTGTACCTTAATTAAGGTCACGGCCGCTTCCTTTCCATTCCTAGCCTTTTCCTGTCCCATCGTCGCTATCTCTGTCGGTGCAACGTGGAACAAATTATAAAAAGCATCAATCAGGATATTGAGACATCTGAAAAATCAAACATTTATATTTCCATTGTTTATTAAGGAAATGAAATGGCATATGGCTTTTAGTGCCGGGAGGTGTCCGAGGACTTCGGCTCGTCAGGTGCAGGTCTTTTGATTTGACACCTGTAGGCGACCCGCGCGTCGTGACGAGGATGAAACAATGATGAAGACGACACATACACCCCGTCCCCGCGCCAGCGGAATTAACCAATGATGGTTAAAATCTCCGATCCTGCCGGGAATCGAACCTGGGACCCCTGTTCAAAAGGACAGCACGCTAACCATTTAGCCATGGAGCCGGACTCCAGTGTTTAGTGATGCTCATGTAATTGAAACTGCCAAGTTTGAGGATGACAGAACTATATATGAAATGGAAAGATATCTGACGTCAAGTTTGCCCTAAATCTTTCATACAAGGTATGTTATCTTAGTAGCTTTAAGAGACAAAATGTGAAATTGGTTGCTCCTTTATTTGATGTAAAATAATAATGCAGCTATAGATTCCCATATTGTGTTGTTAGGTAATGATGTCAAAGGTACAAAGGAATGGTTGTAAATTATTCCTAAATGTGAAACATTCAAAGAAAGGCAAGGATATAAGGGAGAGATTTTCTGATCCTGCAAGAAGTGTAGATCAAGAAAATTTTCAATATTTGAGATATTTTGCTTTGTGGTTGCGAAAACGGAACAGCCTAGTGATTGACAATTCAGTCAAATGTGGCAAAGCAAAGAAACATAAACTGCTATTCTTCACACAACTGAGTCACTAATTGAATTAGTACAGTACATACGTTTTTAGTAACTTGGGATTTCACTATATCTTACTGGGATGTTTTTAAACTGATGATTTAGAAAGTCTGGGAAGTTAAAAAGAATGAGTAACAGAATGTGTAACAGATTATTGAATCTGAGAGGAAAATCAAAGTGATCAGTTCACTTAAACTTCAGTCAAGAACAAGAGTGTGTATCAAAGACTTAATACATAATATCAACAGTGCATCCGTTCTCAGGGCTTATTTGAAGGAACTGATGATATACTAAGGGTATGCAATTGGACTTAGATTATTGTACTTTAGAAGTAGTTATTTAGTTATAAAGTAAGGCGTAAAAGTAGGTGTAGTTCTTGTCATAATAGGCTTATATCAGGAAATGACTTAGAATATTATTGCTCTCCTAAATTGTGGAGGTCTGAGGTATCTATCCAGGTGGGTATTAGTGTGTATCAAGTGTTCCAGGTTTTGACTTCATAAAACTATGAACATTTGTTCATGAACAGTAAGAATGCTTCCGGGACTCTAAATTCTCTAATGTGATTGATAATTTAGATACGAAGGCCATCCGAAAAGTGGTACCCGTTTGCGCAATAAAGACACAGGAGTAAATATTAACAAATATACACATTTTTATTGGAAAGGGCATACTTTACACTACTTCTCCACATAATCTCCAAGCAAATTTAGGCATTTGTCATAACGTGGGACGAGTTTTTGTATTCCAGCGTCATAGTCCTCCGCCGCCAGCGTATTGAGATACGTAGTCTCGTTTAAGTTCTTCATCTCTGTCAAATCTTTTTCCCGCCAGAAAGTCTTTGAGCTTCGTAAAGAGATGAAAATCCGAAGCGGCGAAGTCTGGGCTAAACGGGGGATGGTCGAAGGTTTCCCACTTGAAGTGCTGCAAAAGTTGTTGTGTTATCTCAGCTGCATGAGGCCTGGCATTGTCATGAAGGAGAATGACGCCTGTAGACAATAGACCTCGCCGTCGATTTTGTATTGCGCGCCGTAACTTCTTTAATGTTTCACAATACGCATTAGCATTAATTTTGTCTCCATGGGCCATAAAATCAAACCTCGGCGATCCCAGAAAACGGTTGCCATGAGTTTCCTGGTGGACAGAACTGTCTTGAATTTTTTGGTTTGGTTTGTGAACGAGCATGATGCCACTCCATTGACTGTCATTTACTCTCAGGTGATGCATAACAAACCTATGTTTCGTCCCCAGTAATGATGCGAGTCAGAAAAGAGTCTCCTTCATCGGAATAACGTCCCAAAAACGTCAGTGCTGCAGCCATGCGCTTGGTTTTGTGCTGCTCTGTAAGCATGCGAGGGACCCACCTTGCACAGATTTTTGAATAATGCAGATGGTCCTCGACAATTTCACAGAGTTCATCAACTGTGACGCACCGATCGTTTCTCACGCATTCGTCTACTGCGCTCAGCAGTTCGTCTGTAATGACAGATGGTCTCCCTGAACGCTCCTCGTCGTGTGTATTCCCCAGGTTGAAGTTGCGACACCAGCGCCGAACAGACGACTCGTCCATCATATTGTCTCCATACACCTCCGTTAATTGGCGATGAATATCACAAGGTCGAACGTTTCGTGCATTAAGAAATTTAATAACGGCCCTCACTTCACAACTGGCGGGGTTCTTAATTTGTTTAAACATTTTGAACGATCACAGACACAACACAGGCAATGCTAGCGTCACGCAACCTCGCACAGAGCAGGCAGACAAGCCACTGACGCGGCCTGACCTTGCCCAGCTGCTACCCGAGTCGTCAGCGCTTCATGCGGCGCTAACGGGTTCTACTTTCCGGATGACCCTCGTACTGAACATTTTCCTGATGTGTAAGAGAGGGCCGTGAGCCTTAACTTTGCCACAAATGAAGGCATGAAAATAAATAAATAAAATAAATAAATTAGGAATACCATTGGTTCAGTTATGCCCTGCATGCATAAGAATTTTAATAATTTCTCCAAAGCAACAGCAGATGTTTGTAACCAGAATTTGTTGGAAGAGAAAAATCAGTCAACCAGGAGAAAGTTATTCAAGAAAGGCTAGGACAAACATTGCCAAAATAAGAACGAATGGATTTGTATTTGTTTAGGCCTATGTATCATACCATTCTATGCTGAGTTTAAAGTCAGACGCTACGTAAAGTCCCACCATTATGAAGTTTTTTTGTGCTAGGTTAATTAGTCATAGCCATTCTTAGTACCTTCGCAACAATAAGTATTAACTGGTTGGAAAACAGAACTAAACAGTAGCAATTTTCTCTCAGGGAAGCGAAGGATCATATCCAATCAGGAACACATTCTCCAAGGAACAATGGTTCGTTCATTTGCAGTCACCAGTAAGTGTAGAGAAACATAAGTTGTACCATGTAGCAACCAAAAAGTGGTTTGGAAAAATGAAATAATTCATGATCTTCACACAGAAAGTCGCAGGCAAATTCACTCAACAAAAGACACTGTTTAAGAGAAGTCGAAATATACTTCATTGACAGTTTCAAAGTCGGTGATAATTCCTTGTCAGACCAACAAGTATTCTGTCTTCTATACTAGAGATGAGCAGTAAGCGGTCTGAGGCTCGGCTGGGCTCGGCTGGGCTCGTACGTATGTCTACCAGCTAAGCTACAGTAGGCTTGCATCGTGTGACAGCACTACAGAGCGAGGCTGGGCTTGCTAGGGCGGCGGATTACTGGCGTGCTGCATTCACTAACAGCTTGCACCTTTCCCTTCTGAGTTCTTTTTTTTTTGCTATGGGCTTTACGTCGCACCGACACAGATAGGTCTTATGGCGACGATGGGATAGGAAAGGCCTAGGAGTTGGAAGGAAGCGGCCGTGGCCTTAATTAAGGTACAGCCCCAGCATTTGCCTGGTGTGAAAATGGGAAACCACGGAAAACCATTTTCAGGGCTGCCGATAGTGGGATTCGAACCTACTATCTCCCGGATGCAAGCTCACAGCCGCGCGTCTCTACGCGCACGGCCAACTCGCCCGGTCCTTCTGAGTTAAACGAAAGATATAATCGGTATTGTTTTGTACATAAGGTAGTTCTAATAATCAAGATTGACCACGGTCGTAATTTCAAGATAGCGTTCTAGCTTCTCATCCGCGCCCAGAATCGATTCCCGGTATTATATGATGGAACCAAAGGAGCACGTTTTGTATTGTTGGACTGCTATATCATTCTAAATCATCCGTGGCTTCTTTGAAAGGTTATAGGAAGTAAATCCAGGCACTTATGAGTTCTTAATGATTGCTTCCAGTTTATATCTCACTTTCCCTACTTTCTTATTTTTTGCCTGCAGTTACATCTGACATGACCTCAATCATTTTACCGTACTGGTTCGAGAACAGATTTGAGCATGAACAGCTTAGTATTCTATCTTTCTACATCCTGGTACAGAGTACGCTTGACACGACTGTCTAACGCTGTACGTTTGAAATAGGCCACAGCTTTCCGTGTTTCCTTAATTATGTATTGTAAGTCCTGCGCCTGCGAATTAAGAAAATAATCTTGGAATGCTTGCCGCAAAACTGCATTTAAACAATGCCCTACACAAGGTATTCACGCAAAGTCTTCATGGACCGTTAAGGCCTTTCTAATATCCGCACCTTGATCTATTACAAACGTAACTCTTTTTAAATCTGACAGCTGAATTCCTAACGCAGCACATTGGGTGGTAAATTCCTTCATAATGTGTTCACCAGACTTCGGAGTATTGGGGAAAAGGTATGTTAAAAGAACTCTGTTTTTTTATTGCCCACTCATTAATGTAGTGAACTAAGGGATATAAAATTATTATTTTTCTAATCATCCATCCACATATCTGTAGTTGCAGAACAAGCATAACACTGCATTGTGTCACGAACGCCGGTTATTATAGAGCGACGAATGTCATCGGTCATTTCATGACTTCGCCGGGAAGCAGTTGCCCAGTGCGGTAGCACTTCAGACGCATTTACTTTACCTAAGTCATTTCCTACATTAATTCTTGTGTTACCATTTGAAAACCTGTACCTGACAACACAACATTGAAAAGGCGTAAGTCGAAGACACACATTTCAACATAAGCTTCTGGAATTTTATGTCTTAGAAAGCTAGGGATAACTCGACTGCATGAAGTATTCACCTGACTCGAAGGAGAAGGTGAACAAAATGCCTTGCTAATGTACTGGTATTTGAGCTTCGCAAGAGGCACTGTCCTATTTTGGATTGCACAAATTCTGTTTCCTGTCTTCAATAACAATATAAAAGAAAAAAATGGCAGCAGTAATAAATCTGAATTGCGTATATTTGCCAGTCTATATTTTATCACGTAAAAACGACTTGACTGATGGAGTTCAAATTTGGCAAGATTATAGCGTGTACCTTCAGTTAACATACAGGAGCCCTACTGTTGTGCTGTCTTTCAAATGGGGTATGTATTGATAGAAAATGTTACCCAAGTAGGAGGAAAACGTACGCCTGAGACCCTTAACAATGAGCACGCTGCCTAAACGGTTAGTCCTATTGAACAACGGAGCGCACTAAGTGTGCTTAAAATTCGATTTAAACAAGTTTATATGCATTTTCTTCGTACCTCTAATAGTTTTCGGAAGAAGTGTTTTTTTGTGTTTTGGTGCATGCTTTATCCTTGGTCTCCTTGTCTTGGCTTGTTTCACGTAAAAACTACTTGATTGACCGTACGCAAATTCGGCAAGCATACAACTGGAATATTTGGTTAACATTTACAGGTTACTTCCTATCACATTGTACAGTATCTTAAGCAAGCAGTCCTAAGAAATAAAATGTGAAGCAAGCCATAGGAAAATGTACGCCCAGGACCATTAAAAGTGAATATCCTGCCTAAACTGTTAGTCTTATTAAACAATGGAGTCAGCGAGTATGCTTTTGTAAGCAGCAATAGGCAAGGCGTGCTGCCATTACAATGAAAACTCCATACCCGGACTTCACGTGAGCAACCATGTATGGCGACCTCCACGTCGTATTCCTAGGGTAACGCTAAGTAACATGCAATTTAATAAAATCTTACTCACAACATGTAAACTACTTCACCTAGAATTCTGTATACATTGTAGAATTCCGAAGCGAAGCACGGGTACATCAGCTAGTGTACAGTAAATAAATACTTCGCTGCTATAGAAACGTGGATAGCAGATAAGCAATCATTTCAGTGTCGTTCGCTTTTTCGCATACCGTAATAGCCAAGTATATTTGACCAGTTTGATACGATTTCATACAAAATAACAGAGGTTGTCCCTTATTCTCACATTAGAAAATCTCATGCAGCTCTCAGTAAGTGTAATCCTGTGGGTGGAGGCGGTAAAACACATTCACGATATCCGCTGTCTATCATAAGAGGACCAGGGACTCCCAACTTGGGGGCATGGGTTGGCGACCACACTTCCCCTAGCTGAGTTTACCATTGCTTTCATTTACTTCTGTCAGGCTCCGCAATTTCGTCTTCTCTATCCGACCTCTCTTGGTCAATTCTTGTTCTATTCCGACTATGACGGTATTACCTCTGCGAGGTGTATATAGAGTGTCTTTCATTTTCACGCTCTTCGTAGCCCTTCCTACTCGGTTTCTGATACCTTCATTCTTCGAAGAGTCGGACGTCTTCCATTTCTCCTCTGATTAGTATTAGTAGGTCCATCTCCATGAGTACACCGTTAGCATGCTGGACTTTGGTCCAAGGGATGTCAGGATGTAGGGGATTTTAAACTTAATTTGTTAATTCGTTTGGCTCGGGGGCTGGGTGTTTGTGATATCTTCAACATTAGAAATCGTCTTATGTATGGTCCCATCCTCACAAGCATGCAGGTCACCTGTAGCCCGTCTACTCGAAAACGACTTGCACCAGACCTTTCTTGAGGCCGTATGCCATAGTAATTGTAGTTCATTATTGAGGAATATACATTTCATTTTCAGAAGAATGAATATCTTACTGTAAGTACAGAACAGGCCGAGATGGTATTGTGCAACCTGCCACAGACTGTTGTCTCCACTAAGATTAAGAAATACAAGGGACAGCAGAATTAGAATTCTTAGAAATGGTGACGAAGGGGAAAGAGAGAGGCGAGAATTGTTGACAAGTTAGGGGAAACATTCATCGCCGCGAGCGAAATTTGCTATGGCAACCCGGCAAGAGCCGTGTGTAAAATTCGTAGAAAAGATGTCGAAGGAGCTCCAAGTTACTAGCAGAAGCTGAGCGCAAGGTTGGCACTTGAAGAAAAAAATATGAAACTTCTCTGTCCCGCGCTAGCATGGACCAATCGTAGAATTCATAGACCAGTAGCAGGTACGCCAACTTCGTATTGTAAGAAGCACCGTCAACCTTAAATCCACGGATTAAATTTATAGAAGGAAGTGAGTTATAAATTCGTAATAAGGTGGAATTTAGAAGCCTAACCATATGATAAAAGTTATTAAAAGTTATTAACTGAGAGAGATTGATTGACGTAATTCTGAGAATTCATGAATGCTATCCGTTGATTGGCTGCAGGCAAAGGACGCTGCAAAAGAGCGCGAAATCCCAGACCGGAATACAAGAGCTAAACTCGCAATTATATCAATTACCAGCGAACGATATTAGTTGAGAATTGACATGGAGCCTTTGAGAACATAATTACATCATTGGATCCCATATTTAAGCCACTGGCAAAGGCGCAAATAGTCGGATGAGGATATCGGAACTGCATGCCCTAAGATGACCTCCCGTGAACTCGGAGGAGAGGGGAGTCGAATATAAATATAGGCTCGTGGAAACGGACTTACTTACTTCTGATAATGTGTTCGAGCTGTTACCACGCCAGGGGTGCGTAACTTACTGGTGAATATTCCGAGCTGTTACTACGCCAGGGAGCATGTGTATATTTACTCGTGGAGAAGTGTTCGAAGTGTTAGAATGTTACGTAGCACAGTAATTCGTGACGTGTAGTGGTTCATATTACAGTCTTGAACAGTCTACTAGCAGGAAGAGCTCCAATATTTACAGAACTCGTTAAATTAAATCCTACGGATAGGAGTGTGAGATTCTACAAAAATAAATTAGAAAGTACGTGGCGTGAGAACGATCATGGGTGTTCGACGTATTTCACCCAGTAAACAGTCAATCATCAACTGATACCTGGTCAGCTGCGCGAACATGTGATGGGAATTCGAGTGCGCGCCCGTGCCGTTGTAAAAGGGGATCCCGAGGTATCCCATGTTCCTAGTGTCCGGTAGAGGAACGAAGAATGTATATTTAGATTAAGTGGGCTTGATAAGAGGCCAGGAATGTAAAGTTTCAGTTCAATATTAGTGTGTGTAAAATTATTAAAATGTTAAAATTTTAAAACTTGAAATTTAATATGAGTAAATCTGAAAAGTGCATTGGATTACTTCTTCAAGCTGGCATGAATACCAGTAGAATACAGTGCTAAACAAGGGTGAGGGCTATGCTCCTCGTCCAGTTGAGCAAACGACAGGCTGAGATGAGTACCCTTTAATCTATTTGTAGATTGCTATCGTTAGCGGGAGGAAATCATATTCCTTCATTATGGTAACTTGATTGTGAAACGAGCCGTTTCCGTCTCGTATAAATTCAAAGATAGATAGACAAAGGGACAAATTAATATGTACATAATTATATCAAGCACTCCTCATAATTTTGATTATTTAATAGAGTAGAGTGGGGTTGATCTGTTTATTCAAGTGCTTGAATTGTTTGAAATTATATGGAGCACGTTTCACGTAAAGATAAGACTAATATTCATTTCATAAGTGCTAAAATGTGTTTTCCGTTTTCGGAAACTTTATAGATATTAAGGCATGTTGTAAGAGTATCCAGAGTTAGAGGGTTGCCGAGTGATTTTTGTTCTTGTGGGACGGAATGAAGTCGATTGAATTCTCTGTAAATATCGATAATTATTCGTGCAGCGAATTTTGCTAGTGGACTGAAACATAATAATCAATAGAAGTATCGGAGTGATAAATGAACATGGGTAATATGTAAATGCGTGTTTATTGCAATGCTTTGTGAATAATGGCAAGGGCCTAAGTTAATGGAATCATTGCAAGTTAAAGTAATTTCAATGTGGAGATAGCATGTAACGTGAATATTTTGATTCGGGCAGTAAATAGGATTTTAACCTTAATTGTTGATTTAACGTTTTTTTGGACTCCATAATAATCATAAATATTTGTTTAGAAGTAATTAAGGCACATTTATAGGGTGGTCACGATATGTTGAAAGCCCAGAGTGGTCTGAGCCCATTTTTGAGATCGGAAGTCGTGCGAGACGAAAATCCGGCATGAGGTGAGAATTGAGCCGTACTGTTTTTGATGATGAAATAGATAAGTTTCAATGCCTACGTCGATATAATATGAAGATTCGGTGTCAGGAGTGGCAGGAGTCCACGCACCGAAGATTAATGAATGAATTAAATTTTTGAAGAGTTCCAGTGAAAAAATGGATTTTAAAACGAAAATGGAAGGAATAAGTTAGCACTTGCAGAGATTGGATGTATTTGCCCAACTGCGAGGTGTTATGGGATTTGAGATTTGTCTTAGGAGGACATGGTCTCCATGAATTAACGACAGTACGAAAATAAGGTTGCGGGTTCAAATACCGTTATTATGTCCCGATCGATGTGAAATCGGATCTGGGTGGTTCATATTTGGGAGTTAACTTATGTGACTAAGTTCTAAAGATGGGAAATAAAAATGTAAATTTTCGAAATAATAATAATAATAATAATAATAATAATAATAATAATAATAATAATAATAATAATAATAATAATAATAATAATAATATTTAAAGAATCAGAAGAAGAATTTATTTTTTAAATTTTTGAACATAACAATGATGGTGGGAGTTGAAAGGAAAATATTGAAATTTTCAAACTACTTTAATAATAATAATAATAATAATAATAATAATAATAATAATAATAATAATAATAATAATAATAATATTTGAAGAATCAGAAGAAGAACCTACTTTTTTATTTTAGATGATAATAATAAGAGTGAGAAATAGAAATATTAGAGCAAGGATGATTACGTGTTACGATAATCATGATCTCCATTATTATTATTATTATTATTATTAATAATAATAATAATGAAAATATTATTTTATTATTGCAGGTGATGACGATGAATGATACTAGGGAAGTCAGCTGGCGAAATAACGTAATAATGTCAAGTTGTTGTAAATAAAAAGTTAAGTTAATATTTATATTATGAAGGCAAATCCCTGCATCTCGACCATTAGGTTAGAGACTCTTTGTCGGTTCTTTCAGTTAACGATTAGCATATCTTGGTTAGGAACCCGGGGAGAGTTTATAGTTTCCCGGGTTGGTCTCATCTCAAAATAAGTGGAGGCGATGACAGGGGTCATGTGATCGCACCCACTTGGCCAACAGGTAATTGTTCCATGACCATCAATGGTCATTGTGTTAACGAGGGTAAATATGATACCTTCAGATATCAACGGTTCCACCATCCAAATGGAGGGGTGGTTAAAAGTGTCAAATATTGTGTACAAATTACGGGAATAATTTGCCAATCCCGGCAAATTAAGGATTAACAGATTTTGGCTGTGTGCAAAAAATATTTTGTTTAACTTAAATAAAATGCTCCTTTAGCATTTGCAAGGAAACAGTTCCAGGTTCTTGTTCTTATAGAATAGTAAACCCTTGGTGACCGTTTAAATATCCGTCCCCATTCCTAGGGCGGAGCCTTCATATTTTTCCCTTAGATCTGATTTAGTATATTGTTTTTTAGGTGTTTTGATGATGAGCCTTAAAGTTACTGATTAGAGTGTCCCGTTCAACCCTGTAATACTAATTGGATGGCGCCCATACATATAATTGGAGATCTTATATCTTCATAAATTTTTTATTGTTTATTAGTTGCGATAGATTCGGACCGTAACACCCCCTGAGATAAATGCTGGTTGGGACTCAGGCTTTGAGCGGGTACACTTAGAAGACTTCAACTCTGATGCATAGCTACAGACAAGTGATTCCTCTTTAGGACTGCGTTATGCCAGTGATCTCAAGAGGCATTTATGGGAAAGGTTATTCCACTGAAGCTCAACTTGTAGTATTCCAGCAAGATATAGCAGATCTCTTGGATTCGGGAGGTCAAATGGACTGTATCGCGATTGCCCTGTAGAATTTGATAGGGTGGATCATGGGAGACTACTGGCAAAAATGAGTGCAATTGGACTAGACAAAAGAGTGACTGAATGGGTTGCTATATTTCTAGAAAATAGATCTCAGAGAATTAGAGTAGGCGAAGCTTTATCTGACCCTGTAATAAGTAAGAGAGGAATTCCTCAAGGCAGTATTATTGGACCTGTATATTTTCTTATATATATAAATGATATGAATAAACAAGTGGAATCAGACGTAAGGCATTTTGCGGATGATGTTATTCTGTATAGAGTGATAAATAAGTTAAAAGATTGTGAGCAACTGCAACGTGACCTCGATAATGTTGTGAGATGGACAGCAGGCAATGGTATGTTGATAAACGGGGTTAAAAGTCAGGTTATGAGTTTCACAAATAGGAAAAGTCCTCTCAGTTTTAATTACTGCGTTGATGGGGGTGAAAGTTCCTTTTGGGGATCATTGTAGGTATCTGGGTGTTAATATACGGAAAGATCTTCATTGGGGTAATCACATAAATGGGATTGTAAATAAAGGGTACAGATCTCTGCACATGGTTATGAGGGTGTTTAGGGGTAGTAAGGTTGTAAAGGAGAGGGCATATAAGTCTCTGGTAAGACCCCAACTAGAGTATGGTTCCAGTGTATGAGACCCTCACCAGGATTACCTAATTCAAGAACTGAAATAATCCAAAGAAAAGCAGCTCGATTTGTTCTGGGTGATTTCCGACAAAAGAGTAGCATTACAAAAATGTTGCAAAGTTTGGGCTGGGAAGAACTGGGAGAAAGAAGACGAGCTGCTCGACTAAGTGTTATGTTCCGAGCTGTCAGCGGAGAGATGGCGTGAAATGACATTAGTAGACGAATAACTTTGAGTGGCGTCTTTAAAAGTAGGAAAGATCACAATATGAAGATAAAGTTGGAGTTAAAGAGGACAAATAGGGGCAAATATTCATTTATAGGAAGGGAAGTTAGGGATTGGAATAACTTACCAAGGGAGATGTTCAATAAATTTCCAATTTCTTTGAAATCATTTAAGAAAAGGCTAGGAAAACAAAAGATAGGGAATCTGCCACCTGGGCGACTGCCCTAAATTCAGATCAGTATTGATTGTATTGATTGTATTGTGTATCATCTTGCGAATTCTGTCATCTGTTATCCTTTCCATATGTCTAATCACATCCAATAGATTCTTCACTCCCCCCCCCCATGATATTCATGATGTTAGTGTTTCTTACTTTATTCAGTTGCGACTTTCTAACCGATCTCCTCCAAAAATCCACCTCTGTGGCTATTCATTTGTTTGCACGTTGTATATTTATTGTCCATGTTTCTGTTCCGTACAATAAAGCACTCTGCACCAAAGAATCGAAGATGAGTTTCTTTGTTATGCTTAAAATGTTTCTTTTCCACAATACTGAATTTAGTATCCCAATTGTTTTAATAATAATAATAATGTTAATTGCTTTACGTCCCACTAACTACTTTTTTGGTCTTCGGAGACGCCGAGGTGCCGGAATTTAGTCCCGCGGGAATTCTTTTACGTGCCAGTAAATCTACCGACACGAGGCTGACGTATTTGAGCACCTTCAAATACCACCGGACTGAGCCAGGATCGAACCTGCCACGTTGGGGTCAGAAGGCCAGCTCCTTAACCGTCTGAGCCACTCAGCTCGGCCCCAATTGTTTTGTCTCATTTAATCCTCTCTCAGTTTCAGATGAACTTGTGCCACCAGCCTCAATTATTGAACCTAAATGCAGTATTTTAATTTACTGTCTTTATTTCCTCATTTCCAACCTAAAACATTTTGTCAGAATTCACTTCCAAGGAGAAATATTCAGTTTTATTCTAATTTACATTCAGCCCTCACATTTTGTATTCATCCATTAATTTGCTCATCATATAAGAAAAGTCATCAGTGTCCGACCCAGTGGCCGAATAGTCCGCGTCGGTTCGATTCCGGCCGGATCGTGGATTTCAATCGCGTTTGATTAATTCTTCCGGTTCAGGGACTTGTGTTTGTCCCAACACTTTCCTCTTCATATTCAGACAACACACTGCACTGTCAACCACTATAATTTGGTTACATCCATCCATATAGGGTTGGCGTCAGGAAGGTCATCCGGCGGTAAAAGAAGGCCAAATCTACATGTGTGACACAGTTTGCACCGACGATCCCACATATATGGGTAGAGGAAGAAGAGTCATAAGCATCTTGCGTCACTATCATTTGGTCGTCTGGAAATAATAAGTGATGAAGGAAGTAGTTTTTGTTCTTCTTCTTCTTCTTATTATTATTATTATTCTTGTTCTTCTTCTTATTATTATTATTATTATTGTCCGCATCTGTGGTGTAGTGGTTAGTGTGATTAGCTGAAATCCCCGGAGGCCCGGGTTCGATTCCCGGCTCTGAAAAGTGGTACGAGGGCTTGAACGGGGTCCACTCAGCCTTGGGAGGTCAACTGAGTAGAGGTGGGTTCGATTCCCATCTCAGACATCCTGGAAGTGGTTTTCCGTGGTTTCCCACTTCTCCTCCAGGCAAATGCCGGGATGGTACCTAACTTAAAGGCCATGGCCGCTTCCTTTCGTCTTCGTTTTCTATCCCTTCCAATCTTCGCATCCCCCACCAAGGCCCCTGTTCAGCATAGCAGGTGAGGCCGCCTGGGCGAGGTACTGGCCATTCTCCCCAGTTGTATCCCCAGACCCAATGTCTCAGGCTCCAGGACACTGCCCTTGAGGCGGTAGAAGTGGGATCCCTCGCGGAGTCCGAGGGGAAAACCAACCCTGGAGGGTAAGCAGTTAGAAAGAATTATTATTATTATTATTATTATTATTATTATTATTATTATTATTATTATTATTATTATTATCGACGGAGCCAACTGTGAACTATAAATTGGTCCCTCAATTTCGCAACTTTCTTTCTAAAATCATGAAAAATGAAATGTCGTATGGCTTTTAGTGCCGGGATATCCCAGGACGGGTTCGGCTCGCCAGGTGCAGGTCTTTCTATTTGACACCCGTAGGGGACCTGCGCGTCGTTATGAGGTGAAATGATAATGAAGACAACACATACATCCAGCCCCCGTGCCATTGGATTTAACCAATTAAGGTTAAAATCCCCGAGCCGGCCGGGAGTCGAACCCGGGGCCCTCTGAACCGAAGGCCAGTACTCTGACCCTTCAACCAACGAGTCGGACTTCTAAAATCATGTCTGTGTTGTATTTCTGCTTCTTTATTACCATCTTCACGTAGAAGGTTTATGTGCACCTCTGTAATTTGTCATGGATGGGTTTTCGTTTTTTTTCCTGAAGGATGGATATTTTCTCTCCAATCTCTCTGGGTTCATTCTCCTCAGGTGCCCGTAGAAGGTCAACTTCCTCTTTCACATTGTGGCAGTGTTCCTTTCGATCCTCACATCCTTCTTGGATCTCATGTGGGAGGACCAGACTAACGGCTTCGCTGGCCCCTAGAGAATTTTTGGTTGATCCCGGAGAAGTGCTCTAAAATTACTTTTGTGCTCCTGAAGTTGTGATGCAGTTATTTTATTCTGGATTTCATGGGCGAAATTGGTACTTTTATGCGATTTAACCATGGAGCGAGTAATCCTACGATCTTCCTGAGGAAGTTTCTGTCGTCTTCTCAATCGAAGGATATTTTGGTTTGGCCAGTATCTCCACAGGTCTTACGGCGACGATGGAATAGGAAAGGCCTAGGAGTTGGAAGGAAGCGGCCGTAATTAATTGCCTGGTGTGAAAATGGGAAACCACGGAAAACCATCTTCAGAGCTGCCGACAGTGGGATTTGAACCCACTATCTCCCGGATGCAAGCTCACAGCCGCGTGCTTCTAACCGCACGGCCAACTCGCCCGCTAGAGATATTCTAGTGGAACTACTGTGCGGTAGTGTCGCAGTTTTTTCTGGAAAGAGATGGGTACAATTTTTGTAATTATTATGGCACCGTTTTAAAGCCTTCAGTTTCATTGTTCCTGAGGTTGAGAATATCACCCAGGTATGTTCTCTGAACAATTTCATATACCACTTCAAACTTGTGATTAAGGTCCATGCTATAATATTGTTATTATTATTGCTACATTATGGATTAGCCGTGAGGGAATATAGAATAAATTCTTGATAATGGAAGTATAAGTCAATAGAGTGGAGAACGTCAATAAGTAAAATACGGAACTGAACACGCTAAAACCTTTTCTAAGATCACAGTCGGTTTCTTGATGAAGCGGCTCAAAGATGTAGGTCAAAGGCCAAGAAATGTAATTTTACGAATGTCAACATCTTTCTCAGTGAAATATTTTGTTTCTCTTCCAGGGGATCTCGCTCTGAGAGTTTCATAACGAAAGCAAACAATATCTCCTCTGCGTCTTGCTTCCTGTGTTTCGAGAACACTTCGCCCGCAGGCGCAGACTGGGGATTTTAATAACATTTTCAAAAGCTTCAGGTGCAGCAGTGACTACAGTATAGCACGGAGGAAGGAAAGAGAGACAAGTATGTCCTGTAGTAGTGAGAAAGCTTAGGTGTAATTGGCTTGAGTTGTATGGTTTCAAAAAGGGAGTCTTCTGCTACTGCAAGTTGATGACAGGAGAGTATTCGAAAAGGTGTTCTTTATATACACACACATATATATAGCGTTCCCAAACAAGTGGGATGAAATTGGGGCGGATAGTATATGCCAAAGAACACAGAAAAGTCCCTATGAACATAGGCTGTACGGTCAGTCGTTTACGAGCTACTCCTGTTAAATTTTTTTTGCTAGAATGGGTGGGGAGGATAGTTCGTATCTGTATATTTAAAACAGTAGGCTGATTTTTGTTACCGCGAATTGGAGAGAACGGCTGAACCGATTGCCATCGTGAAGCATTCTGTCGAAAGCTATAGGATTGTAGAGTGTCTTTGAAAGCATACAAATGTCTTGCCGTATATTTTTAAATTATTAAAGAAAAACGTAACATTCTGATTGGCCAAAGCGCTCGCCAGTACTTCAAGGTTACGTGCTGCTGCACTGCCGGCCATGTGCGAGACGGGAATTGTACAGGACACACATGCTTGCGCCGTATGTTATGACATTTCCTTGCTCTAGTCTGCATAACTGAGCTGTCAGTCGTGGACTCGTGGTTTGTTGGGAGTATTTCACGTACAGTTTTCGTGTTCGCTTAGCTGGTTGGTGACAGCCCAAATGGTAGCTGGAATGGTTACATCATCTATTGCGCAACGTGTAAATACATTCAGTTATCACTTACTTTTATTATTTGAAAGGATCGACTCCTTCCCGAACAACCTGGGCTGCCAAAAGGAAAAAAAATGTTCCACGCGAAACCAATTCATCTAAAACTAAACCTTTAAATTTAACACGCAACAATAACTCTAAAGCTACAAAATATTTCGTAATAACCGAGTGAGTGGCTGCGCGGTTTGGGTCACGTAGCTGTCAGCTTGCATTCGGGAGAGAGGGGAATCGATCCCCACTGCCGGCAGCTCTGAAGGTGGTTTTCCATGGTCCTATTTTCACACCATGCAAATGCTGGGGAATGTACCTTATTTATGGGCACGGTTGCTTCCTTCCCACTGCTAGCAGTTTCCTATCCCGTCGTCGCCATAGACCTATCTGTGTCGGTGCGACATAATACAAGTTCGTAAAATATCATTCTTCTTCTTCCTCTTAATCTGTTTACCCTCCAGGGTTGGTTTTTCCCTCGGACTCGGCGAGGGATCCCACCTCTACCGCCTCTAGGGCAGTGTCCTGGAGTTTCAGACTTTGGGTCTGGGATACAACTGGGGAGGATGACCAGTACCTCGCCCAGGCGGCTTCACCTGCTATGCTGAACAGAGGCATTGTGGAGGGATGGGAAGATTGGAAGGGATAGACAAGGAAGAGGGAAGGAAGCGGCCGTGGCCTTAAGTGAGGTACCATCCCGGCATTTGCCTGGAGGAGAAGTGGGAAACCACGGGAAACCACTTCCAGGATGGCTGAGGTGGGAATCGAACCCACCTCTACTCAGTTGACCTCCCGAGGCTGAGTGGACCCCGTTCCAGCCCTCGTACCACTTTCAAATTTCATGGCAGAGCCGGGAATCGAACCCGGACCTCCGGGGGTGGCAGCTAATCACGCTAACCACTACACCACAGAGGCGGACCAAAATATCATTCACCGTCACAATAAAGACATCTACCCAAATTCAATTCACACATACTTAACAGGTAAAACAAATTCTAAACGTATACGTTCAAAGAAGTACCCAGGCAGCACATGGAGCAATTTTATATCAAGACACGTTGTCTGACCTATTTATAACGAATGCTGCGGTGTAGCATGGGTCCTCTAGTTTAGGACTAACAAGGGGGCATTCCCTACTCGTCAGCACCGATTTCGCTCAAATTCATAGAACATGCATGGCTTAGCTAAAAATGAAAGAAACCGAAGTGGGAACTCTAGATGGTCAAGCGTATAGAAAATAAAAATAAAAATAAAAATTTTGACGCGGTTCTCGCACCGTATAAGCCACTTACGTTTGTGCGGACGCCGAGCAGTAGTTGGCGTAGCGGTTAGAGCTCAGACTAGTTATTCGACGGTCGTGGGTTTGACTCCCCGTGTGGAGACTTTTTCTCTCAACTTTTATGTTATTCATTTTCCAATTAAGCAGAGGTGAATAATTCATGTTTTTACTTATTTATTTATTTATTTATTTATTTACACGCAAGGGGCATAGATAAGGCACAGAAAAGCGCCAGGGACACCCAATCAATCAATCAATCAATCAATCAATCAATCAATCAATCAATCAATCAATCAATCAATCAATCAATCAATCAATCAATCAATCAATCAATCAATCAATCAATCAATCAATCAATCAATCAATCAATCAATCAATCAATCAATCAATCAATCAATCAATCAATCAATCAATCAATCAATCAATCAATCAATCAATCAATACTGATCTGCATTTAGGGCAGTCGCCCAGGTGGCAGATTCCCTATCTGTTGCTTTCCTAGCCTTTTCCTAAATGATTTCAAAGAAATTGGAAATTTATTGAACGTCTCCCGTGGTAAGTTATTCCAATCCCTAACTCCCCTTCCTATAAATGAATATTTGCCCCAGTTTGTCCTCTTGAATTCCAACTTTATCTTCATATTGTGATCTTTCCTACTTTTATAAACGCCATTCAAACTTATTCGTCTACTAATGTCATTCCACGCCATCTCTCCGCTGACAGCTCGGAACATACCACTTAGTCGAGCAGCTCTTCTTCTTTCTCTCAATTCTTCCCAACCCAAACTTTGCAACATTTTTGCAACGCTACTCTTTTGTCGGAAATCACCCAGAACAAATCGAGCTGCTTTTCTTTGGATTTTTTCCAGTTCTTGAATCAGGCAATCCTGGTGAGGGTCCCATACAATGGAACCATACTCTAGTTGGAGTCTTACCAGAGAATTATATGCCCTCTCCTTTACATCCCTACTACAACCCCTAAACACCCTCATAACCATGTGCAGAGATCTGTACCCTTTCTTTACAATCATATTTATGTGATTACCCCAATGAAGATCTTTCCTTATATTAACACCTTGATACTTACAATGATCCCCACAAGGAACTTTCACCCCATCAACGCAGTAATTAAAACTGAGAGGACTTTTCCTGTTTGTGAAACTCACAACCTGACCTTTAACCCTGCTTTAACATACCATTGCCTGCCTGCTGTCCATCTCACAACATTTTCGAGGTCACGTTGCAGTTGCTCACAATCATGTAACTTATTTATCACTCTATAGAGAATAACATCATCCGCAAAAAGCCTTACCTCCGATTCCACTTCTTTACTCATCATCATCATCATCATCTATTTACCCTCCAGGTTCGGTTTTTCCCTCGGACTTAGCGAGGGATCCCACCTCTACCGCCTCAAGGGCAGTGTCCTGGAGCTTCATACTCTTGGTCGGGGGATACAACTGGAGAGTATGACCAGTACCTCGCCCAGGCGGCCTCACATGCTATGCTGAACAGGGGCCTTGTGGAGGGATGGGAAGATTGGAAGGGATAGGCAAGGAAGAGGGAAGGAAGCGGCCGTGGCCTGAAGTTAGGTACCATCCCGGCATTCGCCTGGAGGAGAAGTGGGAAACCACGGGAAACCACGGGAAACCACTTCCAGGATGGCTGAGGTGGGAATCGAACCCACCTCTACTCAGTTGACCTCCCGAGGCTGAGTGGACCCCGTTCCAGCCCTCGTACCACTTTTAAAATTTTCGTGGCAGAGCCGGGAATCGAACCCGGGCCTCCGGGGGTGGCAGCTAATCACGCTAACCACTACACCACAGAGGCGGACTCCTTTACTCATATCATTTATATATATAAGAAAACATAAAGGTCCGATAATACTGCCTTGAGGAATTCCCCTCTTAATTATTACAGGGCCTACTCTAATTCTCTGAGATCTATTTTCTAGAAATATAGCAACCCATTCAGTCACTCTTTTGTCTAGTCCAATTGCACTCATTTTTGCCAGTAGTCTCCCATGATCCACCCTATCAAATGCTTTAGACAGGTCAATCGTGATACAGTCCATTTGACCTCCAGAATCCAAGATATCTGCTATACCTTGCTGGAATCCTACAAGTTGAGCTTCAGTGGAATAACCTTTCCTAAAACCGAATTGCCTTCTATCGAACCAGTTATTAATTTCACAAACATGTCTAATATAATCAGAAGAATCTGTTGTTCGTGTACAGCCGCCAGGAGCAACCTTCAGGTGGAAAGGAATCTTACAGTGAAACGACTATTCGCGTTTATGGCACATTCCCCAAGGAGGCGGGATAGCCAATAAAGGAGAAAGAAAAGAAGAATTTCTTTTTGAACACGCCGGGAAAGTTCGCAACTCCACATTTTCTACAACTATGCGCTCATTACAAAATAACGTCCTATATGCCTTTTGCATATACATAAATAAAATAAATTAAAATGGAATAATATAAATATTGAGAAAACAAAAGGTCTCCCCACGGGGATTCGAACCCACGCCCATCGAATTACTAATCCCAGCTCGTATCGCTACGCCAACTACTGCTCGACGTGCGCTCTAACGTAATTGGCTTATACGATGTGAGAGCCGTGTCAAAATTTTTATTTTTATTTTTATTTTCTGTGCGCTTGGCCATCTGGAGTTCCCACTTCGGGCGCTTTCATTTCTAGCCAAGCCCTGCATGTTCTATAAATTTGAGCGAAATCGGTGGTGACGAGTAGGGAATGCCCCCTTGTAAGTTTGGAGTCAGGCTGCCATAACGGACATTGCAGTACTTCGCCAACGTGTGGAACAATGTGGCCATCGATGCCTGGAGTGTTCGAATGTGTCCGACAATCAATGAGGCCGCGTGTTCAGGCGTGAGTTCAGGCGTATGGTGGAATTTCTGAGGACTCCTTGTATTAGTATCCCTACTGGTACACACTAACATGGCGACAGCTACTCGACGTGGGATGTGCCAAGCAAGACTGTTATCAACACTTCTCGTACAAAGTTGGACAGTCTGTTACTCGGGCATATGTTCTCTAGGAGCATTGTTGTCTTGTTTTCGGGTGGACTATCTACCTCCCTTCACCCCCACGATTACTTCACACATATCCGGGAACATTCTGTATATAGTTCTTGCAATTTCCTCGTTAACGACCGGCAAGCTTTTGAAGCCTAGCTGGCTGGCTGTGTTTACATTCCTTGTCCGCGGGGTCCCAGAATTTCTCCAATTTGAGACACAGCGTAGTCAACTCTCCGTTTTAATTACTTAGCCTCAGAGAGCGAGCAGCGAGACTGGACAGAACTGAGTGCAGCTGTGCAACACTGGAGACTTAACAAGCGAGCCGGCTACAGGACCGGCACGCTTGTGAAGTACTCCACGTGGACTGCCACTGACAAAGCAAAAATGCTATTGGTCAAGAACCATCTGCTATTGGTCACAAGAGAGTTTTAACTTTGGTTACTGCCGGGGGGGGGGGGGGGGGGCGGCGTGGTACTGCTTAACGTTTGAGTCGTCGGTCTTAACGAGAACATTAAGAGAACTATATATATAGTGTTGTTAAATACAGTCCCCGGTAGGTTTTTATATGTGCAGGCTGATATTGAGAACCACCGAGCGGATTTTTGTGTGGTCTTTACCATTGCGCAGAGCACTTATTGACGAAGGTTTAATCGTAAGAAACATCAATGTATGGGGGGAAAAAAGGAGCCTAGTAGTGGTGATGTTAGTGATGGAAATAAAAAAGAAAACAGCCATCCGAGCGCTTTGTTAGACTACAGAGCTAAAATCGTTGACAATGGACCACAGGTATGTGTGATAGAATTGTCTGTCTGTTACGTTATCAGCCCAAAGGCTGGTTGTATCCTCGAATGGCACCATTAAAAAGGTTATGTGGTTATAGAGAAACAGCAAAAACCAATGACGGCGACAAAATGAGGCGTATTAAGCAAGGTGGAGGTAGTTTGCCATTGCTTTGCTCACTCGACGATAAAGCGTTATTACAGCACGACTGACCCTATGGGTAGCACTTTTCTTAACACTCAGAGGCATTATTCATGCTCTGAATGTCGTTATTCAGCACAACTATACCTCAGCAGATTCCATACTGTTACAGACTAAACGAGACTGAGACTTCATTTCACTTGGTCTGTGGAAAGCGGCAGACGAAAAAATATACTCCAACCATCAAGAAATAGCAATACGCGCACTGGTAAAATTGTCGAACATGAAAAAGCTCTAAAAGAAGTCTACGACGATACAGGCTATGTTTACTCATATTTGTAAGACCGGGAGGCTTGACCATGCGGTTAAGAACGCGCAGCTGTGAGCTTGCATGCGGGAGATAGTGGGTTCTAACCCCCACTGTCGACAGCCCTGAAGATGGTTTTCCGTGGTTTCCCATTTTCACAACAGGCAAATGCTTGGACTGTACCTTAATTCAGGTCGGCCGCTTCCTTCCCACTACTAGGCCTTTCCTATCGTCGTGATAAGACCTATCTGTGTTGGTGCGACGGAAAGCAAATTGTTGAATTATCTATAAGCATTTTTATGTTATAGTTTGCAGTAAAATGAGACCTTATATTTTTAAGTTAATCACGCCATCCTTATCAAAATAAATAGCTTGTTCGTCTCAATAGTCTCATTAACATAAACTACCCATTCTAGTATATAATTTTCGTACATGGCTTAGGATTTATTATCGTTTCAGTGAAAGTGCAGGGATGATTTAAGTATCACATGGAGAAAATACCGCCTGCTGCTATTTCTTGATGGATGGAGAATTTTAAATCTGTCTCTTGGCACAGGCCAGAGCAAATATAGCTTCCAATGAAGTATCATTTATGGTTGTGAGTATATGGAGCCTGCTGAGGTATGGGTGGTGCTGAGTAATTAGTAATGACATTCGAAGCACAACTCGTGCATCTGGGTGTTATGCAAGGTGTTAACCATAGGGTCAGATGTGCTACAATAGCACTTTCTGGCTTGTTGAGAAAAAGGAAATGGCAAACTACCGCACTCCTCATCTTGCTTAGAACGGCTCATTTTGGTGCTACCATCGGTTTTTATGGTTTCCCTATATTAAAAGAGTTTACTAAAAACGGCTTTGGCAAATCCGTCCGTCCGTTCTACTGGGCCGATTTGTTTCATTTTTGTTTTGTCCTCTCCGGAACTGCGTGCCGGTGAATCATGAGACATTGATAGGTTTTTAAGTTCAGCCAACTTAGAGTAATCATAAAATCTAATCATTAAATGACTATTCCAATAATTACAGGCGAAGGCTTACCCTAACCCGCAATACATTCTGTACTTAGCAGGTTGCTAAGCGACTATTAATGTTCTGATATGTAATTTTCGTAAGTGCTGTATAGTAGCTGCCTTTGTGGATACGTGGTAGAGTGTCGGCCTCCGGATCCCAAGATAGCGGGTTCAAACCCGGCAGAGGTAGTCGGATTTTTGAAGGGCGGGAAAAAGTCCATTCGACACTCCATGTCGTACGATGTCGGCATGTAAAAGATCTCTGGTGACACATTTGGTGTTTACCCGACAAAATTAATTACATCACAGCCATAGACGCCCAAGAGAGTTTCGGTGTACTCGGTCTGACATCTAGTGGGCCTAGAGTAAAACAGAACGTCGAAATTAACGAGCAGGCAGCCAGATGGCGTCAAATTGAAATGTCTGCACACGGTAGCTGAGGCCATACGATTAAAAAAAAGTGGCTGAAAAACTTGGACCTGGACTTATTAAGTTGTTGTTACAATCACCATACGATAGATAAATAAATAAATACACTGACTGACAGAGCAAATGCAACACCAAGAAGGAGTGGTTCGAAAGGGATGAAAGTTGGGGAAAAAACAGAGACGGCACGGACGAATAATTGATGTTTATTACAAACCGATATGCAGGTTACACAATGCGCACGGCATCGACTCAGTAGGATGTAGGACCACCGCGAGCGGCGATGCACGCAGAAACACGTCGAGGTACAGAGTCAATAAGAGTGCAGATGGTGTCCTGAGGGATGGTTCTCCATTCTCTGTCAACCATTTGCCACAGTTGGTCGTCCGTACGAGGCTGGGGCAGCGTTTGCAAACGGCGTCCAATGCGATCTCACACGTGTTCGATTGGTGAGAGATCCGGAGAGTACGCTGGCCACGGAAGCATCTGTACACCTCGTAGAGCCTGTTGGGAGATGCGAGCAGTGTGTGGGCGGGCATTATCCTGCTGAAACAGAGCATTGGGCAGCCCCTGAAGGTACGGGAGTGCCACCGGCCGCAGCACATGCTGCACGTAGCGGTGGGCATTTAACGTGCCTTGAATACGCACTAGAGGTGACGTGGAATCATACGCAATAGCGCCCCAAACCATGATGCCGCGTTGTCTAGCGGTAGGGCGCTCCACAGTTATTGCCGGATTTGACCTTTCTCCACGCCGACGCCACACTCGTCTGCGGTGACTATCACTGACAGAACAGAAGCGTGACTCATCGGAGAACACGACGTTCCGCCATTCCCTCATCCAAGTCGCTCTAGCCCGGCACCATGCCAGGCGTGCACGTCTATGCTGTGGAGTCAATGGTAGTCTTCTGAGCGGACGCCGGGAGTGCAGGCCTCCTTCAACCAATCGACGGGAAATTGTTCTGGTCGATATTGGAACAGCCAGGGTGTCTTGCACATGCTGAAGAATGGCGGTTGACGTGGCGTGCGGGGCTGCCACCGCTTGGCGGCGGATGCGCCGATCCTCGCGTGCTGACGTCACTCGGGCTGCGCCTGGACCCCTCGCACGTGCCACATGTCCCTGCGCCAACCATCTTCGCCACAGGCGTTGCACCGTGGACACATCCCTATGGGTATCGGCTGCCATTTGACGAAGCGACCAACCTGTCCTTCTCAGCCCGATCACCATACCCCTCGTAAAGTCGTCTGTCTGCTGGAAATGCCTCCGTTGACTGCGGCCTGGCATTCTTAGCTATACACGTGTCCTGTGGCACACGACAACACGTTCTACAATGACTGTCGGCTGAGAAATCACGGTACGAAGTGGGCCATTCGCCAACGCCGTGTCCCATTTATCGTTCGCTACGTGCGCAGCACAGCGGCGCATTTCACATCATGAGCATACCTCAGTGACGTCAGTCTACCCTGCAATTGGCATTAAGTTCTGACCACTCCTTCTTGGTGTTGCATTTGCTCTGTCAGTCAGTGTAAATGTGATTTTCATGTGTCATTGTGTGCAGCCATGTTTACTACCTGTGAAGCCAGAGAGTGTACACTTCCTCTGATCATGGAAGAATATTGTTCCCTGCTAGATACTCTTTGATTCTGTAAACTTTCCCAGCTTCCAAATAACTTACATTCAACAGATGGCAGAGAATTCCTAACAATTTATATGCTGCTAAGAGAAAACAATCTACTGTACGTACAAACAGACCCCATCGTGACATACGCCTTAGACATTATCTGGGAACACCTATTGAAGGATAATCTAGCTATACTAAAAAGAGTGAAGGCCAGCTATCTTAAAAAACTCTGCCTGGCAAAAAAACGCTCCTTCGAGACTTACCTATGAGCTCAAAAGAAATCCGCTCTACATAGAAGAACTGTGATTAAAAATACCATTGCCTTGTACGATACAATACCAAACTTTACATCAAGAACTGCAGGGGAAAAAAAGGCGAATATACAGATATATTTTTACCAAACACACGGCATGATGACGTCAAAAAGGATGAATTCTGACTACGAACTGCGGCATACCATAACGCTCTTCTTATTAAATGTTCATAAAATCATTGAAAAGGGCAGGAAAAACAATGTGACTACGACAGGCACATCAAGACGAGTTATTTGACCTATTGATACCGAATACTGCGGAGCAGCGTAGGTCCTCTAGTAACCATATGACTTTTGATGGTAGTAATTGAGGATCCAACCTACTCCCCGGGCTGATAACCTAACATGCAGGAGACCGAACTCGATAGCTGCAGTCACGTTAGTGCGGCCAGTATGCGAGCGATAGTGGGTTCGAACCCCACTGTCGGCAACTCTGAACAGGGTCTTCCGTGGTTTCCCATTTTCACACCAGCACCTTAATTAAGGCCACGGTACCGGGCGAGTTGGCCATGCGTGTAGAGGCGCGCGGCTGTGAGCTTGCATCCGGGAGATAGTAGGTTCGAATCCCACTACCGGCAGCCCTGAAAATGGTTTTCCGTGGTTTCCCATTTTCACACCAGGCAAATGCTGGGGCTGTACCTTAATTAAGGCCACGGCCGCTTCCTTCCAACTCCTAGGCCTTTCCTATCCCATCGTCGCCATAAGACCTATCTGTGTCGGTGCGACGTAAAGCCCCTAGCAAAAAAAAAAAAAATAAGGCCACGGTGGCTTCCTTCCCACTCCGAGCCCCTTCCTGTTCCATCGCTATAAGACCTACGTGTGTCGGTGCGACGTAAAGCAACTTGTAAAAATAAAAATAAAACCAAAACAAACATGCAGGCGAAAGGAGCGAGCTAACAGGGCCTTGGAAGAACCCCGCAATGAGCAACGTACATACTTTCTTTTCTTTCTTAATCTGCTTACCCCCCAGGGTTCGTTTTTCCCTCGGACTCAAGGGCAGTATCCTGGAGAGTGAGACATTGGGTCTGGGGATACAACTAGGGAGGATGACCAGTACCTTGCCCAGGCGGCCTCACCTGCTATGCTGAAAAGGGCCTTGATGGGGGATGGGAAGATTGGAAGGGATAGACAAGGAAGACGGAAGGAAGTGGCCGTGGCCTTAAGTAAGGTACCACGTGGGAAACCACGCAAAACCACTTTCAGGATGGCTGAGATGGGAATCGAACCCATCTGTACTCAGTTGACCTCCCGAGGCTGAGTGAACCCCGTTCCAGCCCTCGTACCACTTTTCAAATTTCGTGGCAGAGCCGGGAATCGAACCCGGGCTTCCGGAGATGGCAGATAATCACACTAACCACTACACCACAGAGGCGGAATACGTACATATTTCAGGAGGAAAAACATCTATAATGTCGTCTGCAAGAAGTTATATTGTGTAAGGTATGTCATCATTAAATTTGAAATTGCTCCCGTGCGAGCCTGGGCGCATCGCTGGGTATCCAGGGGAATCAGAATAACTACTCCTAATTTTCCGGATGAGACAGAGGACATGAAAATAAACAGCTTTTCTTAATAAAGTAGTATCCATTTTTAAAAGACAGATCTCACTACTCACATTATGGCTGCATTTTTCATCTATTCTCCTTACCATGGATATAATAAAACGCTTGTAGGCTAGTTAGTTAGTTAGTTAGTTTGTTAGTTCCTGCATCTCACAACATCATCTTATGCTAGATCAATTTATTTACTTTAAGATATTAAAATGCATAGGTATACAAATATTGAATTAGGAGACATGCATAGGGCATATGGAGCAGATTACGGCAATGATAAACTAGCAAAGCGAATCTACGAGGAACAGCACCCTTAGCGCCATATTCCTCGCTATACAACCAGTGGCATATGATTGGATCAAGACGTCGCCTACCACTAGTCTTGTTTTACCCCTTTTCGATAGTTGGTTTAGCGAACGTCAAGCTTTAAGCATTTTTAGCCACCGGAGTAGCCTGCTGTGTTGTCAAGGCTGTTTCACAAGTTACTGCCCTGGCCTCTGCCACTGCCAATTCTCAATACCTGACCAATTGAAATGGTAGCCAAGGGTTTAACAAATTAAAGTCCTTAGCAAGTTCGATGACCCCGGTCCAATTCTTGGCAACAACCTCCTCGTGCTCTTAACTCCCCTGGCACCGAGCGAGTTGGCCGTGCGGTTAGCGGCTCAGGCGCATAGCTGTGTGCTTGCAGTTGGGGTATAGTGGGTCCGAGCTTCTCTGTTGGCAGCCCTGAAGATGGTTTCCCATGATTTTCCATTTTCACACTGGGAAAATGCAAAGGTCATGACCGGTTATTTCCTTCTCCTAGTCTTTTCCTATCCCATCGTCGCCACAAAACCTATCTGTGTCGGTGCGACGTAAAGCAAATAGCAAAAAAGAAATATACATACCTACGGCAATGTGTGAACGAGCTGTGGACTGTACGGTGCAAAGACTTTACACATGCAGTGAGAGCAAAGAGGTACAGGTTGAATGAGTATACTGGCTTCATTTGGAACGAAGGTATCGATAAATGAAAGAGAAGTGCTGAGAAGAACCTAATATGAAAGACTCACTAGGCTTCGCAAACCTAATATTGTCGACGTTGGAAGAGAACAAGAGTTGACCGAGGAAGGTTGGATTGTTGTTGTTGTTGTTGTTTGGGTAAGCAGTCCAAGTACTGGTTTGATACAGCTCTCCATATCACCCTACAGTGGGGCTCGAACCCACTATCTCCCGATTACTGGATACTGGCCGCACTTAAGCGACTGCAGCTATCGAGCCCACTCGCTTCATCCGACATAAAGAACAAAACATTAGGGTCTATTTGCATCGTCTCTAATAACACCTCTGCAGCCCGTACACGAGCATTTTTATCAGCGTCGGAAAGGGCGGCTTTGAAGATCCTTCTCAAACAATTTCTTAAATGTTTTTCGTACTACTGAGGGCGAGCCAAACACTTCCATCCAAGCTGATACCTTCCTTCTCTCTTCCAAAGTAAGTCGGGTGGCCTATCTCGTCTACATCAAGAGACAAAAGTATAAGATGTAAGATTATGTAAGTGGTAACACCGTTTTGGACAACCCTGTATATCTTTTCTCCACATAGAACATAAAGCATTTGGTTAGACATCATGTTGATTTCTATGACATACAGGCAGACCGACTGAACTCCATACGGTTTAAAGGACGCCAAAAGTAAAATACATTGTTTTGTTTTTTCACATTGGATTTCAAAATTGATGGATTGTCATAAAGGTTTAGCTGTTTCTGTGATTTTCCATTGTCGGTGCTGGATGTAACCTGTCATTGTCAGAACATCTGTATGAGATACTTGTTGGCCTGGTTCGGTTTGAAAGTAAATCATCTGTTACTAACGTTCACGGCCGACCTTTACCACGCTCTCACTCCATCGTGTACACTTCTAGGGATTTTTTTTGCTTTAAAATATTTTTTATCAGAACATCCAGTATTTAATGTTGTCAGCATCAGGTCTGAGCACTGGTGAGGCAAAATGCGTTGCTGCCAAGCACCGGTGTAACTAACCACTTTTATCATTTTATAATGGGATAAGAATGGCTCCCTCTGTTAAAATATCGGCCTCGGGTCGGACTTTTGAAGGGTGGATTAAAGCCCACTCGACACTCCATGTTGTAGGATGTCTTCATATGAAAGATCTCTGGTGGCACATTTGGTGTTTAATCGAAACAATTAATCAAAACTCAGCCATATATCCGGTTTTCTTCGCCATCTGGTCTAAATTGACCCGCAGGCAGCCTAGAGTAGCGACGAATTAAAATGTCTGCATGCGATAGCTGAGACCTTACGATTATTATTATTATTATTATTATTATTATTATTATTATTATTATTATCCTTGATGTTATGAGTGGTTATAGTTAGAAGAAGAATGAGAAATTAATTACGACAAAAAGGTTGTAAAAATGGCTTTTCCTGGCTCTTTTATTTGTTTATTCGGTTCTTCCCTTCTTAGAGAAGCTGGTTTTAGTTTTTTCGGGATTTTAAGTTGCTTTTGATATCGTGATTGTTACCTCGGAACCTCTAGTCTAACATGAAATCTAATTTCTTTCTTTTTCTTACAAGTTGCTTTACGTCGCACGATGGGACTGGAGCGGGCTAGGAATAGAAAGGGAGCGGCCGTGGCCTTAATTAAGATACAGCACCAGCATTTGTCTGGTGTGAAAAAGTGAAACCACGGAAAATCATCTTCAAGGCTGCCGTCAGTGGGGTCCGAACCCACTATCTCCCGAATGTAAGCTCACAGCTGCATGCTCCTAACCGCAAGGCGAACTTAATCGGTCAAAATTTCTAAATGCACTGATCGTGATTCGAACCGTGGTTGTCTTGATGCGACACCAGTGGAGATAAGTTATTACTTATAAATCATGTCCTGAACGTATAGGAAAGTAGTCTAATATGAGGTACCTTTTTGTTTACGGTATTGAATACTCTCATGATTATGAAAGATTCGTGTCTATGAATACACTGACTGAGCAAATATCATGGGATAGCGGAGCACTGATGCGCAAGTGTGTTGTCTGCGCACCACACGCCCCCTGTGCCAGCGGCAGTTGTATAGGAGACCTTGTGAGCAGTGGCTGTGCATGTGACAGGTGTAACATGGAACGTCGTCGTGAGCTGACACCGTTCGAACGGGGTATGGTGGTTGGTGCCCGACGGATGGGAAGTGCGATTTCGGAAGTGGTGCGGGAATTCGGCTTCACACGATCAATCGTGTCTAGGGTGTACCGTGACTGGTTGAATGCGGGTGTCACCGTCCACAACAGACGAACGTCTGGCCGTCCAGCCACCCTCGATGACCGTGACCGGCGACATCTGAGACGGATTATCAATAGTGACAGACGGGCAACCGTGCAACAAATCACGGCTCAATTCAACACAGGCCGTGCTAGACACGTCTCCCAGTGGACAATCCGTAGGAACATGGGTTCTATGGGGGTATGGGAGCCGGCGCCGCACACGGGTGCCACTGTTAACCCAACGTCGTCGGGCACAACGACGCGCATTTGTCGCCAGTCACCAGGGATGAACACTGAAACAATGGCGTAACGTGATATGGTCAGGCGAATCACGATTTCAACTGCACCATGCCGATGGGAGGTACCGTGTATGGCGCAGACCACATGAAGCGATGGATCCCGCCTGCCTCGAAGGTGTGGTCCAGGGCGCTGGTGTCTCTGTTATGGTCTGGGGTGCATTTTCCTGGTATGGAATGGGCCCCCTAGTTGTTCTGGAAGAGACTTTGAATAGTACGCGGTATGTTGAGCTGCTCGGAAACCATCTCCACCCATTTTTGGCCTTCCAGCGCCCAGACGGTTCTGCGGTGTTTCAAGATGATAACGCGCCGCCACATCGCTCCCACGTCGCCCGGGAATGGTTCCAGGAACATGCAGCGGAGGTCCAACGACTGCCATGGCCACCCAGGAGCCCCGATTTGAACCCTATCGAGCATACCTGGGATGTCCTGGAACGCAGGCTCCGTGCCATGGATCCTGCACCCACGAACAGACCAGCATTGGCGGCCGCTCTGCAAACGATTTGGTGTCAGCTGCGTCCAGAGGACTACCAGGGACTTGTCGACTCACTTCCACGGCGTCTCACTGCAGTTCGCAGGGTCAGAGGAGGCCCCACACGCTATTAGGTGACTATCCCATATCATTTGCTAAGTCAGTGTAGTATACTTTAGATTGGTTCTGCAACTATTTCTCTACATTGTAGAGTAAAATCCATATTCATAAAATACACATTTCTAATTATAGTCTGGCTCCATGGCTAAATGGTTAGCGTGCTGGCCTTTGGTCACAGGGGTCCCGGGTTCGATTCCCGGCAGGATCGGGAATTTTAACCATCATTGGTTAATTTCGCTGGCACAGAGGCTGGGTATATGTGTCGTCTTCACCACCATTTCATCGTCAACGCGACGTGCAGGTCGCCTACGGGTGTCAAATCAAAAGACCTGCACTTCGCGAGCCGAACTTGTCCCCGGAGACTCCCGGCACTAAAAGCCATACACCATTTCATTTCTAATTATAACTAATTTTTTTTAATGATTGAAATTGGGTCCCTAATTGGGACTGGATTTCTAAGGTAAATAACTACAACTGCAGACGATTACACAGAATAATGCATTCATTCAACAGGATGGATTGGTGAACAGACTCAACGTTCTGGGTTCAAAACCGGGCAAGTTTACATTTGGTTACTGTTAAAACACTTTTTTTTTGTCCATGTTTTCTTTACCCGCACACATTTCGCAGAGGAATCCAGCCAAAGTATCACTAGCACAAGCAGTGTGTGCCTAGGTTTCTTCCGTCGGTCTTCCGAGAAAGAGCCTGCACAATAGAGACACTGCACATTTTCGTCATCCTCATTTTCGTTTCCCCACTCGCCCTTTTCTTTGAGGGACGGCGGTAGTGGCATTCTTTTATTTCTTCAGCATGAGCTGACCTTTGTACGGTGAACTTGTAATATCGCAAGATGTTCTAGCTCTCGGCGAACTTGTGACTCCCAATGTGCTCTGCTCATTCATCGTTGGTATATAAATAAAAATAAATAAAAATATTGAATAATAATAAAATATTATATTATATTATATTATATTATATTATATTATATTATATTATATTATATTATATTATATTATATTATATTATTGTACCAAAAGAAACAACGCGAGTTTGCTAATATGGGGTACCCCCTCATACGACCTCCTCACTACCCCATAATAGGGAACTTGCCAGGTTGGGTTACTCAAGCTTTCAGATAAAGAAGAATTGCAGTTAGGTCAAGTCTAAAACAACCGGGCTGAGTGGCTCAGACGGTTGAGGCGCTGGCCTTCTGACCCAAACTTGGCAGGTTCGATCCTGGCTCAGTCCGGTGGTATTTGAAGGTGCTCAAATACGTCAGCCTCGTGTCGGTAGATTTACTGCAACGTAAAAGAACTCCTGCGGCACTAAATTCCGGTATCTCGGTGTCTCCGAAAACCTCAAAAGGGTACCTGGTGGGACGTAAAGCCAATAACATTATTATTAAGATCTAAAACAGTAATTGATAGCTTCATGTTCTTACTGTCACTGAAGTGTGTTGCCAACAAAAATTACCTTCCTGTGGGTGTAGACAAAGACGTCCGTACCAACAAATTATCTCGAGGAGCGAATTTATTTCTTCAGTTCACTATAGCAGTCCGACTCGTTGGCTGAATGGTCAGCTTACTGGCCCACGGTTCAGAGGGTCCCGGGTTCGATTCCCGGCCGGGTCGTGGATTTTAACCTCCATTGGTTAATTCCAGTAGCCCGGGGACTGGGTGTTTGTGCTATCCCCAACATCCCTGCAACTCACACACCACACATAACACTATCCTCCACCACAATAACACGCAGTTACCTACACATGGCAGATGCCGCCCACCCTCATCGGAGGGTCTGCTTTACAAGGGCTGCACTCGGCTAGAAATAGCCACATGAAATTATTATTCTAGAATGCGGAAGCGTAGTGGCAGAACGCGTTTCAGATGCGCTTTTGTAGTTCGTTGAGTCTCAGCGCTATTTCAGTACCTCTTGGCTGACATATTTAAGTACCCCATAATAGGAACCACCCCATATTAGGACACTTTCCTCTATTTCTGCTTCGGTAAAACAATACAGCCGCTATCCGGCGTCAGAGCATAAGTGAAGTCACTGTAAATATACAGAACATAATGAACCACTCATATCTTTCGCAATTTTCCCCTATGGGCTCTGACCTAGGGAGTGTGGCGTGACGATTACACGATCCTAGCTGAGCCAAGCATTGATTTCACATGTGCCAGACTATCTGCTTTCACCTTTCCTATCCAAACCGTACTCATCAATGGATTACGCCCTGCTGAGCGGTAGTAAGGGAATAAAGTTTTGTGCATTCGCCCCCGATGAAAAACTTATTTATCTGTTTGAGAATATATGAACTTGCTCTGGCCGGAAAGTTGTCGAACTGCCCGAGTCACAGCATACAACAGTTATTTCGATTCTTCATAGGCTGAACGAATTGTTCTGTTCCTCCCACCCACACATATTTCGACTAGAGAACATCCAGTGCGATACATATATTCTTTTCTTTTTTTAAATTATACAATTTTGCTTTACGTCGCATCAACACAGTTAGGCCTTATGGCGACGATAGGACAAGGAAGGCCTTAATTACGGTACAGCCCCAACTCTTGTCTGGTGCGAAAATGGGAAACCACGGGAAACCATCTTCAGGGCAGCCGATAGTAGGGTTCGAACCCGCTATCTCCCGACCATGGTCGTTTCCTACCCACTCCTAGCCTTTTCATATCCCATAGTCACCATAAGACCTATCTGTGTCGGTGTGACGTAAAGCAAAAGAAAATACATTCATTCATAAAGTTTTGCCCTTAAAAGAGTTTAATCCGGGAGATAGTAGGTTCGAATCCCACTATTAGCAGCCCTGAAAATGGTTTTCCGTGGTTTCCCATTTTCACACCAGGCAAATGCTGGGGCTGTACCTTAATTAAGGCCACGGCCGCTTCCTTCCAACTCCTAGGCCTTTTCTATCCCATCGTCGCCATAAGACCTATCTGTGTCGGTGCGACGTAAAGCTCCTAGCAAAAAAAAAAAAAGTTTAATAGTTTTAAATGTAGAGAATGCCGCTACTTTGATAGAGACAAAACTAGTGGAGTGGCAAAGTGTCCTACATTTCAGGCCTCTGTGTCCTCTATTTGAGCATTATGAAAACCGTAATAATAATGTTAATATTGCTTTACGTCTCATTAACTACTTTTGCGGTTTTCGGAGACGCCAAGGTGCCAGAATTTAGTCCCGCAGGAGTGCTTTTACGTATCAGTAAATCTACCGCCACAAAGATGAAGTATTTGAGCACCTTCAAATACCACCGAACTGCCAAGCCTGCCAAGTTGGAGTCAAGAAGGCCAGCGCCTCAACCGCCTGAGCCACTCAGCCCGGCATGAAAACCATGGTCTTGTTGATATTTTAACTTAACGTGTACACTTCAAATTCCACCATATGAATGGAGTATAAGTGAGATCATAGGCAGCTACAACGGCCGTAGCCGTGTTGAAACACCGGATCCCGTCAGATCTCCGAAATTAAGCAACATTGGGCGTGGTCAGGAGTTGGTTGGGTTGCCACGCGCTGTTGGTGGGGGGTAAGGGAATGGAGGAGCGGAAAGGAACTGGCCATCCTACCGCATGTAAACTCCGGCTCAGGATCACCTCTGCGGAGGTTCGGACCTGCTTTCGGGCAGAATAACCCTTACCTTACTATAAGGAGCTACAGTGTTTCACGAGCTTACGCAATTTCCTTGGGCCAGGCTGGTAGTCGGGAAGACCAAGTTGACTATAGCAACATGGTTGCAACGGACCTCGTTCAACAGGCTTGATTTTCTGGAAATAAAAATTTAAAAAAGCAAAATATAGGGCTGGCTCTATGGTTGGATGGTCGTGTTAGTCGCTGTAGTCTTGGAGGGCTCCGGGTTCGTTTACCGGTCGGAACAGTGATTTTTAACTACGTATGGTCAATTCCTCCGGCTTGGGGACTGGGTGGTTGTGTTCGTCTTAATACACTTCCCTTCATCTACATACCACACTACTGATCACTACAGAAACACATAATACAGTAATGAATACGTCCCTCCATATAGAGTTGGTGTTAGGAAGGGCATCTGGCTGTAAAATAAGAGCCGAATTCACATAAAATTCCCACTTTCATAAATTCGGAAGAAAGTCTAAGCAGAAGAAGAAGAAGAAGAAGAAGAAGAAGAAGAAGAAATATTAAATCAAAATATCGAAGTGGCCGGGCTGAGTGTCTCAGACGGTTGGGGCGCTGGCCTTCAGCTCCCAACTTGGTAGTTCCGATCCTGGCTCAGTCCGGTGGTATTTGAAGGTGTTCAAATACGCCAGCCTCGTGTCCCGTGTCCGTACATTTACTGGCAAAATTCCGGCACCTCAGCCTCTCCGAAAACCGTCAAAAAGTAGTTAGTGGGACGTAAAGTAGCATTATTATTATTATTATTATTATTATTATTATTATTATTATTATTATTATTACTTTTATTATTATTATTGTTAAAATATCGAAGTATGTTACCGTTAAATGCTGGTTATGAAAACAGTAATCGTGGCACTGTCCAAGGTTAGATTCCATCCAGCTATAGTGTGGTATGGTATTTACAGTACGATGTTCTTTTCTGGTGTGGGTACCAACAAATTTGTTAATTTCAGTTTCACCTTTGGCTTTAGCAATATGAAAGTGACTGAGGTGTGAGCGATGCCGGTAGTGTCATTCCTTATACAGCCAATCCCTGCGACGAATGGTGCAGAAGTGTCACTCAAAGGGTCGGTTGTGTTTGTTTGTCAGAGAGTTTGGCTGACTGATGTGTAATAACAAAACTTGTGACTCGGTGAAGGAAACAACGGGAAACCACCTCACTCCCCATTTGCCTAATATGGCACTTCATTTACATCTAGGCTATCTATGATAGCTGTTGTGGATCCAAGTAGCCTCAACAGCATGAGTTCATCCGTGTCTCTGTTACTGAGAAAAACCAAGTATAACTGTCTAAAAAGAAAAGAATTTGCAATTTGAAAATCTTGTTAAGAATATTCTAAATACTTTTCCAGTTTACATTTATTTTGGTCGAATGGAATTACAAACGCAAGTGATCTGTAACATGATAAAGAAAGGCATTTAATACGTTCCGACTTACATTATCTTAAGGAAAGTGTTAATTATGTTATTTGCTTTATGCCCCACTAACTACTTTTACGGTTTTCAGAGACGCCGAGGTGCCGGAATTATGACCCGCGCGGGAATTCTTTTACGTGCCAGTAAATCTACTGTCACTAGACTGACGTATTTGAGCAACTTCAAATACCACCGGACTGAGCCACGATCGAACCTGTTAAGTTGGGGTCAGAAGGCCAGCGCCTCAAGCGTCTGAGCCACTCAGCCCGGCGAGGAGAGTGTAAAATTCATTGTATATGTCTCAATCCTCAGTACATGAAGCAAGGAACTGAATTGTGGTACAATTAATTTGAAGTTAGCCTACTCGTTTATTAAGATTTAATACGAAAACCCATGCCTTCGAATCTGACGGTTGTAAGGTAGGTAATTGAAGGAGTTAGCATATTAATTCATCTTGTGATAGTACATATATCACACCCTCGCACTATATGTAGAGGTGAGAGATATAATTGTCAGCATTCGATTTATTATTATTATTATTATTATTATTATTATTATTATTATTATTATTATTATTATTATCTCCATATATGTAGTATGAGTAATTTGTTTTGAACAACGAGTGGGAAAACATTGCTATATTGGAACTTGGAAACTTTGCATGAGTCACGTACTATCTGCGCACCTTTCCTGGATAGATTTATACCCTAGTGCTGAATTGGTCGACCTCGGCAATCTTCGAGATTCGTACTGGCAACCTTTGAAACACAAACTATGAATCGCTTATGCATCGCTGTGCGACATCTGGCGTACACTTTACGTACTAGTACTGTTGTTATTTACACAGCAAAGCCAAACTATAGAATTCACTCTAGGAATAAGATTCGCATCGAGAAATGTTATATAATGTTATATAATGTGTGTGTGACACAGTTGTTGGCTTAAGATAACAAAGGTTTAGCAAAATTCATATCGATCGATCATATTATCGATTCAATTCAGATTTCATTTCCATTCAGTTGGCAGTACTATTGGAACGGGAACTGCTCCCTCCTTACAACTGACACACTGTACGAGAAGGAAGTAGTGCAGACACATTGTACGGGAAGGAAGTGGTGCTAACACACACGGGAGTGAAAGTGGATATACGGTATTCGAGTGACGCGGCTACAATGGACTGGACTTCAAACGTTCGTGGAACGTAGTCTTGTTATGTTCGTGGAAAGTGGCTGATCGACAAATTGTGGAGTGCTTACGCATTAAGTATTGTAGCACTTGTGGCGGCCTGGCATTATATGTTGGTGAAAGCTATCTCAAACTTTCCATAATTTATGTTCAGGATCGACAAGCATGTGTTGCTCAAATGTATATATCTTTACAACAAGTGTTAAAGTCTGTGAACACAGTATTACGAGGTAGAGTATCTGTGTGATTTTATACGTAAGTGCTGATTATGAGAATCGGCAAGTCGTGTTGATACAGATACAGTGAAGGGTTCTTATATAATATATGTACATTGTTCAACGAACTAACTACAAATGGTTGCGTAGTTCTCGCTTTCGTTTTCCCACTGTTTTCATTGTTATTGTTGTAAACATGGAGTCTTCCAGCAATGTTTTGTTTGTGTATTATAAGGGTATTTTGGTTTGTTGATGAGGTGCTCATGCGCGGATTTTATTAAGAATATAGTTAGATATTTTAGAATCAGTGGATTTATTGATGAACCTAGGTGCACTTCCTACCTATTTAGTCATTTTCAGAAGGTTAGGTAAGGCCTGTAGCAGATGTACTAGTACGCAGCATTATGTACCGTACACGCCCTGGTTTTAAAGAATTATCATGCTCTATCTAAATTCGAGGGATCCATTCTGGTGAACTCTGGCGCCCATCCTACGGACATTTCGATTAACTATTTTCATTAATTTAATTCATTTCAAATATTTTATGAAGTTTTTGAGTAATATTAATTTATTTATATGTTTTATTTATGATATTCATGATATTATTTAATGGTATTCACAATAGTTACAATCTTAAAATAAAATATGTTACCAAAGAAAGTGTTACCAGTACAACAAATGAATATACTGACGAACATGGCCTGTAGGGAGATGAACTTACATGCTTCACGTCCGGATGAGATTGCCAACTCAATTTTTAAAGAGTTCCATGCCTTACAGCGAGCTTGAACGACAAATAGTATTCTTATTTCACCCAATTTATTGGGCTCAGCCCTTGATGTGGATATGGTCCAATTTTGCCGTCGGGTGCCTTACCTGACACCAATCCTATGTGAAAGGATGCATTCACTGTTGCCTGTTTCTGCGGTGATTAGTAGTTGATAAAAAATAGTGTATTAAGACGAACACAAGTATTTTGTTCCATAGCCAGAGGAACTAGCCACACGCAGTTAAAATCCTCGATCTGGCCGGTAATCGAACCCGGTGCCCTCTGATTCAAAGGTCGGTCTTTCTTTCTTAATCTGTTTATCATCCAGGGTTAGATTTTCCCCTCGGGCACAGCGAGGGATTCCACCTCTGCCTCTCCCGCCTCAAGAGCAGCGAGACTTTGGATCAGGGGATAATGAAATGGCGTGTGCCTCCGTAGAGGCCTGGTGCAGGTTTTTGATTTGACTCCCGTAGGTGACCTGCGCGTCGTGATGAAACGACACATACACCCAGTCCCCGTTTCAGGGCAATTAACCAATTATCTTTAAAATTCCCGACCCTATCGGGAAGCGAACCCGGAACCCCTGTGGCCAAAGGCCAGCACTCTAACCATTTACCTATGGAGCCAGATGGTCGTGGGATACACCTGGGAAGGAGGACCGGTACATCGCCCAGGCGCCCTCACCTACTATGCTGAACAGGGGCCTTGCGGGGGATGGGAAGATCGTAAGGGATAGACAAGAAAGAGGGAAGGATGTGGCCGTGGCCTTAAGGTAGCTACCATCCCGACATTTGCCTAGAGGTGAAGTGGGAAACGACGGAAAATCACTTCAAGGATGACTGAGGTGTACGGCTGATGTGGGAATAGACCCTTCCTCTACAGAGCTGACCTCCTGAGGCCGAGTGGACCCCGTTCCAGCCCTCGTACCACTTTTTAAATTTCGTGGTAGAGCTGGGAATCGAACCCGGGCCTCCGGGGATGGCAGCTCATCACACTAACCACTACACTACAGAGGTGGACTCAAAGGTCAATACGCTGTTCATTCAGTCAAGGAGTCGGAAAAAGAACAAAAGTTTAAATGTGTAATTTTCCTTTTTGCTGCGAGTATTTGATTATTATTATTATTATTTGAACATTCTGAAGCTTTCCCAAAGCTCTGATCGATTGCTGTGTTGGTCTGCTCTCTGGCGGCTGATGCAGGGACTGCAGGACTGACACACCTGTTGCGGAGCGAGGAACATCAGTCTTACTCCGTGTGGTGTGGTGATCGCGCGCGCATTTGTCGTACAGCACTGTGAATCTCGGCACAGATCTGGGCGTCAACCTGTATGCTCCAGTAGGTGAGTACACCCGATTTCTGTGCCACTCTTCTGGTCTGAGTGGCTCAGACAGATGACCACTGGTCTTCCAAGTCCAAGGTTTGAATCCCGCTGAGATCTATGGCAGTAATGGACCTGGCTCAAAAACAAACTTATAAAAATCTGGCCCAATGCCTCGCTCCTCATGTCCGATCATCTCTAGTCCAATCTAAGTCTCTCCAGAATTTACTCTATGAGCTACGTGAAATTAGCGAGAATTTATTTCTACCTTTTATCAAGCCCTGCTGTCCTATATTTAGCTTTCCATTCATCTCGTTCACGCTATCTGCCTAACTAGTGTAGATCTTAAGAGATGTCGGAGTACAATACTTCTTTTTTTCTGTAAAAAGGGGTCCTTTGGTAACGCGCCATTCAATTTACCGATACGAATCTATTCATTTTAGCGTTCTTAAATGTCAACGGAAGAATTGGGTTCCCATTCCACAAGCACTAGCAGAGAAGGAAAGTTAGTTTAACCAATTCAGTCAACGAAGCTAGCCAATATTGGTTTGAGAAAGTAAGGATCATAACATTTCCGGGCTTAGATGGTTGAGTGCTGGCCGTCTGAGCTCAAGTTGGTGGGTTCGATTCCGGCTCAATCCACTGGTATATGAAGATGTTCGGATTTGTCAGCTTCGTGTTGGAAGATTTAATGACACGTGATATAAATCCCGCGGGTCCAAATTCTGGCACCTCGGCGTTTCCGAAAGCAGTAAATAAGTAGTTCGTATAAATATTATTATTATCCGGCTCCATGGCTGAATGGTTAGCATGCTGGCCTTTGTTCCGAGGGGTCCCGGGTTAGATTCCCGGCCGGCTCTGCGATATTTAACTTTCATTAGTTAATTCCTATGCCTCGGGGGCTGGGTGTTTGTGTCGTCTTAAGCATTTGAATTTATCTTAGATCTTAGGTAGGGCCCCAATGTTCACAGACGCCCAGGTCACCTATTCAAGTGTCAACTCGAAAGACCTGCACCAGGCCTCTTCGGAGGTCATACGCCAATTATTATTATTATTATTATTATTATTATTATTATTATTATTATTATTATTATTATTATGGCTTTAAACAAGTAAGAATGATGACGGACGATATCCCAAAACACTTGTCCTCTGTAATAAAGAGAATGCGTAGGGCAGGACTGTGCGTCGAAACGTAACAGGTGCAGCGAGTTCCATTTGACTTTGGGAGGTAGATTGGTTCGAGCCGGTGCACGAAATATCACTTTCACTCCTGACAAAATTCAAATGTTTAAGTAAATGTTACTTACACCCTACAAGACAACAAAGAATAGGCCATTTTATGATGACATTTGGCTCATCTAGGGAAGTGAGTAAAACTAAGGTGAATCTGACATTATTTTCTTGTGCAAGCGGTTTAATCCATAAAAGCCTACTATCCTATTTTGTCAACGACATTGCCATTTTAGTCTACGGAAGATCTGGAGAAATTGCTAAATGGTATGGACTCACTCCTGAAGAAAGAGTATCGGACGAAAATACTTAAATCAAAACAAAAGTAACGGAATATAGTCGAGTAAATTCAGGTGATGCAGGAAATATTAGCCTAGTAATCAAGACTTATGAATATTGTCATTTGGGTAATGGAATAACTAACGACAGCAGAAGTAAGGAGTACACAAAACGCACAGTAGAACAAGCAAGGTTCCGCCTCTGTGGCGTAGTGGTTAGTGTGATTAGCTGCCACCCCCGGAGGCCCGGGTTCGATTCCCGGCTCTGCCACGGAATCTGAAAAGTGGTACGAGGGCTGGAATGGGGTCCACTCAGCCTTGGGAGGTCAACTGAGTAGAGGTGGGTTCGATTCCCACCTCAGCCATCCTGGAAGTGGTTTTCCGTGCTTTCCCACTTCCCCTCCAGCCAAATGCCGGGATGGCCACGGCCGCTTCCTTCCCTCCTCCTTGCCTATCCCTTCCAATCTTCCCATCCCCCACAAGGTCCCTGTTCAGCATAGCAGGTGAGGCCGCCTGGGCGAGGTACTGGTCATCCTCCCCAATTGTATCCCCGACCCAATGTCTTACGCTCCAGGACACTGTCCTTGAGGCGGTAGAGGTGGGATCCCTCGCTGAGTCCGAGGGAAAAACCAACCCTGGAGGATAAACAGATTAAGTAAGAACAAGCAAGGAAGGCCTTTTTGAGAAATGAAATTTGCTGACTTCAAAGTCTATATGCACATTAGGACGATGTTTTTGAATACTTTCATGTTGAGCGTGGTATTTTATGAAAGTGAAACATGGATAATGACTATTGTGGAAAGAGGGAGAATATGAACTTGTGAAATGTGATGTTACAGAAGAATACTGAAGGCGAGGTGGATGGATCGAATCACGAATGAAGAGAGACTAAACCTAGTTGATGAGAGGAGAACGATTTAGTGAAATTTGACCAAAAGAAGAGAGAGAGAGAGAGAGAGAGAGAGAGTGAGAGAGAGAGAGAGGGAGAGGGAGAGAGAATGACAGTACATATCTTGAGGCACCCAGGACTTGTTCAGTTAGTTTTGAGGAAACTGTGGGCGGTATGAACAGTAGGGGTAGACCAAGACATGAATATAACGAAAGATTAGAGTAAATGTAGGTTGTGTTAGTAATGAGAATTAAAACCTAAAACCTGTTTTCCAGTCATTGACCGGGTCAGGGATGGAATGAATGAAGCCCCCATCTTGAGGCGAGGATAGGAATTGTGCCGGCTGCCGAGGCTTGTCGCACTCCTCTGGGGCAATGATTAATGACTGGCAGATGAAATGATAATGGGGAGTGTTGCTGGAATGAAACATGACAGGGGAGACCGGAGTGCCCGGAGAAAAACCTGTCCCGCCTCCGCTTTGTCCAGCATAAATCTCACATGGAGTGATCGGGATTTGAACCACGGAACCCAGCGGTGAGAGGGAGACGCGCTGCCACCTGAAAAAGAAAAAAGGTTAATACAGGATAGCTTGGCATAGAGAGCTGCATCAAATCTAGACTATGGGCTGATTTCCCGAAGTAGTACTACTACTCTAGTCATATTTTGAACATAGCACCGTCATCTTATTTTAAAAACAATACCAAGGTCTCAATTACGGAATTTAATTAATTAAAATTTATTTATTTATTATGGCTTCCTTCAAGAGGAGAAGTTAGGCCCCGGCCCTCTCTTTCTCTTAACCACATCATATACTCTCCTTTAATATAAATTATAAGCATCCGGGAGATAATGGGTTCGAACCCCACTGTCGGCAGCCCTGAAGATGGTTTTCCGTGGTGTCCCATTTCCACACCAGACAAATGCTGAGGTTATACCTTAATTAAGGCCACGGCCGCTTCCTTCCCACTCCTGGGCCTTTCTTATCCCATCGTCGCCATGAGACCTATCTATATCGGTGCCAAGTAAAGCAAATTGTAAAAAAAAGAACAACAAAAAGAAAACAATAAACATTAATTATCTAAACCAGACCACATGGCTTGGCAGCCCCAAAACGCCATGGCCTACCAAGTGACCGCTGCTCAGCTCGAAGGCCTGCAAATTACGAGGTGTCATGTGGTCGGCATGGCGAATCCTCTCGGCCGTTAGGCTGTTATTCTTGGCTTTCTAGACCGGGTCCGTCATGTCACCGTCAGATAACTCAGATAACTTAGTCTGAGTGGACCTCGAACCAGCCCTCAGATCCAGGTAAAAATCCATCACCTGGTCGGGAATCGAACCTGGTGTTTCCGGCACTGACCATCTACAGATACGTTAATTCATAATCCAACAGTTGCATTACACTGTACACACACCAGCTATTAACTAGGTCTACTTACATTCGGGAGATAATGGATTCGAATCCTACTATCGGCAGCCCTGAAGATGGTTTTCCGTGATTTCACACCAGGCTATAACTTAATTAAGGCCACGGTCGCTTCCTTCCCGATCTTTTCTTATCCCATCGTCGCCATATAGCCTGTCTGTGTCGGCATGACGTAAAGGAAATTGTTAAACTAGGTCTGTATTTTTTAATTTATTTTAATGCTATTTGTTCGGCGCGTCGATCCATGTGGATCTTTTACCCCTAGGTCTACATAACTTATCAAAAGTAGCATTCTCACAGTACATTGCCATTCATATGCTCAGATGTACAGCACCCCGTGGCAGTTGGTAGCTTTCCACGGGTAGTCCCTGCAAATTATTTTGTGTTTACCTAAAGAGTCACTGTGCCTGACACTGACTGCCAAGGAATTCCAACGTGTGGAACCGATCACAATAAAAGAGCTGTAGCTGTATGTAGATGAAGAGGAATAGCAAGGGTGGGGTCACCGCGAGTGTTACAGTTAACAATGCCGTGTGGCCTCCAGAGAACCCTGGTGCAGGTCTTTCGAGTTGACACCTTATAGGTGACCTGCGCGTCTTTGAGAATGGGACCTTACCTATGATGAATTCTAATGCTGAAAACGTCTCATACGCTCAGCCCCCGAACCATCGGAATTAACCAATAAATCTCCTACCCGATCAGGAATCGACCTCGGCACTCCTTAGTCCAAAGGCCAGCACGCTAACCATTTAGCCATGAAGCCGGACAGTATTACAGTTATGAAACGAGTGGAAGTGAAATTGAGAGGAAATATACCGAGGCGAGTTGCTTATTTCGGAAAGGCCCAATTGGGACCACGCTTGTTCAACTGTAGGGCTTTGGTGTCTCTAACCCTTTCAAGGTCAGGTTTTCTAAACGCTCACATACCCCACAATTTAGGTTTTTACAGGCACATAAATAAATCTCTCTATAAATAGCAAAACACACTCATTGGACATTATATTCACAAAAATAGATAAAATAGAGATGAATGAAATTAAAAACAACAATATCACACAATTTGCCTGCTTAAAAGTTTTTTTGTGTGATAATCCTCAAAGCAAGGGGCTGGGTACTAACCAATATTCTAAGCTATGTTTGTTTACATGACCCATTAATACATATTGCTAAAAATAAATACATTTCTTCGGCAGTAACATCAGTCCATTTTGACGCTCGGGATGTGGAAGAAATGACCTAATTTTTCTCTACGTATTGCAAGTGATACAAGTTCGTTTCTATGACTATTTTTTTCACTAAGGTATGCGGAAAAAATTTGAAAATGTCTAGTTCTGGAGAGTTTTCAGTCAATAATTGGTCCTGGATTCCGGCAAGATCAGGCTTATAGCCAAAATCAGTACGTAAAAATTTTATTATTTCCCGTTTCTTTTTCCCGGACCCGGTGATCATTTGATACATTTCGTTTCTGCCTCTTCGAGGTAGCTTGTTATAATTCTTCATCATTGTCTCTTACACCTTCAACGTCAACAGTTGAAACTTCGGGTACAATATCGTCAACACATTCTAAATAATTTTAACACAAATATGAACCCTCTCTTTCATCATTCATTAATATTTCAAACACTTTTTCATCACCTTTCAAAACTTCCGCATGCCTGCGAGCAGCCATGTTTATCAGATCGCATTGACTAGCAAGTGTGGTAGACATTCACATGAAAAATTTAAGTTAACAGTGCTCCCAAGAGAATAAAAATTAGCGCAAGCTTCCGTAATGTAGCCGATAGATGGCAGATATGACTAATTCTTCAATCATTGCTGAAAGTCAAAGAGAAGCGAAGATATGATGCTCGGAAGTTCGACGCGCAATAACTGTTGGGGCACTTCCCGTGAGACGCAATATATTGCGCCTTGACCCGGAAAGGGCTAGGTATAGCACCCTTCTTTCCTTTCTTCTTCAATGGTTTGTCCTGAAAACCACGGAGTTTCTTCACTATCTGTCTCATGCCATCAGGCAACATGTTATGCTCCGCGTCAGCGGAAAAGTGCCTGTACCGGACGTGCTGTGTGTAGTTATGGCCAGCGTAAATCTGCACGGAACGTGAAGGAACAGTCGGAACACTGAAATTCGCGCCTAATAATCAACAAAAGGCTGCTTTTAGGTTAAGGTTTTGCAGTCAGTATCAAATACACGTATCACGGTTACGGCGACAGTGCAGGTGTTTAAAAGTAACTATTCAAAGGATATTTTCACCAATTGAAATGTATCGGTCCGTATCGTGAGTAATTGGGGCCAGGATGAAGCTTAACGGTACGTGAAAAAGCAGTCGGAACTCTGAAATACGCACCCAAATATGATGTTAAAATGTTGCTTTTAGGATAACAAATGTTCATTCATTCTGAAATACAACGGTCACAATTACACAGACAGTAGATGTATTTACAAGTATCACAATACAATGTGATACTTACGTCTTACCATATATCAGCTTTTAGCAAGCGACATTCTGCAAAGTTTACCATCTTTTGTATGGTATACAATACGTAGGATAACTAGGCTTCAATGAAAACACTCTCACAGACCAGTTGAAAAGAAAATAGAACACATTAAGTGATTCGCATGTACCGAAGGCCAGTGGCCGGTGAAATGGGACTCGCAGAACACAGAACACTCCAGCACGTATTAGCACACTGTCGGTGTCTACAGTCAGCTGGTGGGCGAAAGGCAAAGGCCAGTATATAGTGGCGCTTTTGACGGCATAGCGAGTCACTGTCTCGGTCTCGCTTGAGGATGTTTCGAAACAACGGAACACAACTCAGCACCGGCACAATGTGCCGAAACAGGAACATAGTGCGCAACCCTAACAAGTTGGGTTTTATACAGTCACTTGGTTCTACCCTGTTCTAGTGAAATCTGTCTGTTAGCTTCTTTCATGCTGCTGAAGTACTTGGTTTTCTCTAGGGACACTTGGAATTCCGCCTTGGCGACCTGTCTTCTGAGACAGCTGACGTGGATAATCGCTGTTATTTCCAGAGATTCAGCGATCAGCGCGCTGTCGTCTGCAGAGGTCAACAATTAACTGTCAGCCCTTCACTCTTGTGACGCTCGTAGACCACACTCAGGACACCCAAGTTGATCACTTTCTTGGACCATTCTCTCACAACGTTTTCAAAGACGCAGTTGAAGACGAGGAATGAAAGTCTGTCATCTTGTCTGAATGAATCCGGTTTTGATCTCGAAGGTTTCCGAGATCGCGCCTTGGAGTGTGTGTCGGTCAGTGTTTGTAGAACGAGTCTTAGGATTTTGTTATCTAGTTATAGTTCCTCGGCAGGAGTCTGTTATTAGTACAATGCGATATTTACGTCTTATATCACGTTTAAGCAAGCGAAGTAATTGATATTAAGAGTTGTACATGGTAGTTCAATTTAAAAATGAATGTGAGGCAACAGTTTAAGGCTCGCTACAGTTTCATTGTTTTGTTCCTTCATTGCGTCAAAAAGATTACGTCTCAGTAGTCGAGGATAATGAGGATTAAAGGCTAAATTAGTAATTGGCGTATGTCCTGTGGTAAAACGTCTTTGTTCGTTTTCAGCAGACGAAGAGTAGCAAACACCTTCTGGCATACATTTTTTGTATGAGTCGTCGTAAAAATTGAGATGATTTGAGGCTATTTTGGCGGGACATTTGTTTAGAATAGAATAGAATAGAACACTCCCATTCCCCAGTTTCGGATCACCAGAAACTGGAGAGGGAGTAATAATTTATTGTAATCCAAAATGTTTTTGATACATGCATTTTCTCCCTATTACTACATTAAACTTCTTAACTATTTCATTCCACTTTCTACATGGTAGTTTTTTCTTTAAAGTTTATGTATTTTGTCCTAGACGTTAACAGAGTTATAGAGTCTAGGACGAGCATGCATCTTACCACCCCTAAGTTGTATTAGTGCTTACTATTGTGTCACCACTCTTTATAGAGTTATCCTAGTCCGGCTTTATGGCTAAATGGTTAGCGCGCTGGCCTTTGTTCACAGGAGTTCCGGGTTCGATTCCCGGCGGGGTCGGGAATTTCAACCTTAATTGGTTAATTTCGCTGACAAGAGGGCTGGGTGTATGTGTTGTCTTCATCATCATTTCATCCACATCACGACGCGCAGGTCGTCTATGGGCGTAAAATCAAAAGACCTGCATCTGGCGAGCCGAACTTGTCCTCGGACACTCCCGGCACTAAAAGCCATACGCCATTTCATTTCATAGAGTTATCCTACAATTACAACATGCATTTTGAATGAAATGAATGACCGAAAGAATTACTGAGTACCTATATTAATTGGGGAGTGAATGATTTCATGATTGAATTGTTCTCGTGCATGAATGAATGAATGAATGAATGAATGAATGAATGAACACTCTTCTCACCCAGCCACGGATAGCTACCAACTGGGGAGAGAGCATTCATGATTAAGTGGATGAATAAAAGAACTGTATAAAAAATTTAAAAAAAAGTCCACTCTCCCATTCACGGATAACCACCAACTTGGGAGAGTTTCATGATTGAATGAATGAATGAATGAATGAATGAATGAATGAATGAATGAATGTTGTCATTCAGTTCGCAGTTTCATAAGAATAACGACACAACAGTACAACAATTTATCTATTTGTACGGTACATTAAATATTAATTTAATAATGTTATTTGATTTACGTCCCACTAACTACTTCTACAGTTTTCGGAGACGCCGAGGTGCCGGAATTTTGTCCATCAGGAGTTCTTTTTCGTGCCAGTAAATCTACCGAGACGAGGCTGACGTATTTGAGCACCTTCAAATATCACCGGACTGAGCCAAGATCGGACCCACCAAGTTGGGTCAGAAGGCCAGTGCTTCCGTCTGAGCCACTCAGCCTGACTAATATTAATTTAAACCTACTAGCAATTATATTCATTTCTCCTGTTATACCCCCCCCCCATTTTTCTTTCTGCACTAGATGTAATACAGTGTTACACATTCTCGGTTAAACATGTCTCTTATCCTCCCTTATTTTCGTTAATGCTTGTTTTATTTTTTCTTATTTCCTTTTGCCACATACTTCTTAGAATACAAACAAAAATTGCTGTTCTTCCACGTGCAGTCAATTTCTTATTCAGTAATGTGACGATTGTGTAGAATTCTTTCTCTCTTTCCAGTTTTTCTTTATATTCTCTTCCTAGATATTTTATTCTAATTGCCTCCGTCTCCCTACAAACTCTCAATAGATGCACCTCTTCAGTTATTTCCCCACAAACTAAACAACGGCTCTCGTCATGTTTCTCTCTCTGACCCTCGGGATAATTGTTTATCGGCAATTAACACGGTAATTTAAATGTATTAGTCAGCTCATCAACAGATTGACGCCTTTACAGTACACTACCCTACTACATCTTCAGCAGCACAAATTCACTAGTTGTTATCTCGTATACTTTATAGTTTTCTATTTTTAGTTGTTATGTAGATAGTTTAACAAATAAAATAGCTTGTGTTTCCAAAAATTAAAACTAAAGTCCTCAAAAGAGACATTCTATTATTGACAGATGTCCGTGTTTGTATGTCTTACCCTTGACCCGTTTCTCTACGGGGTCGGATATGAAGTGTGATGAATTTTCGTAACGATTTTTTACGACCGGATGGCCTTCCTGACGTCATCCTCATCAAAGGCGTTAATGAGATGAAATGAATGACGTGATATCTGATAGTAGGAACGGAGAGGGTGAAGCTCGGTGCCGGCACATAGCCAACTCCTTTCGAATAGCACCAAAGGGTCTGCTCAGCGCTTTACCGCTCCATCGGACGGAAGAATTACCATCTACAGCGTCATATACCCTCACTCCATATGAGTAATGGGGAGCGGTTTAGAAATTAATTCAGGAGTTTGGCACACAATATATTGATTAAAATTTGTACACCACCATCTCCCCTACTCTGCCGGCCAACATTCTGGTTGTTAAAATTTTTGCATAGTGATTTGTTACTAGCACGATGCGGTAAAACTAATTTGGCTTTCAATATGTTTACAGTCTTCCCCCTGTGGATGGGGGAAGTATAATACATCTGCGGTATTCCCTACCTGTCGTAAAGTGCGACTCGGTTTTTACTCAGGATCGTAACACACACTCATTTGGGCGATCCCACTGCATCCCGGCGCGCCGATCTCCTGTCCTCCTCTCGGCTTCTCACAGCATAGTGTCGTTCCAGGACAGTTCACAATAGCAAGCCTCGTCGAACTCCGCGTAGTCGTCTGACGGATTCACTATCCAGGAATGACTCGTCACGGACTCGCGACCGTCACTCGCGATTGATGCGAAGAAGACCGGAGACAAACTCCAGACTGACTCCGCACTCTCACAGTTGTTCTCTTCTGCGCGCCTGGACCATTGTTAATCAGCTTCCAGCTTCTAGGAGCTTCTTCATCGCGAGCCACAACAATACGCCAGCGCTACTGTTTTGCTCGCCGCTGATCCCGCCCACGTTGTCGACACTGGGACCTGATTATTATCTCTCGCTGATAATTCTTGCCGGCCACCCGGTGTTAACCTTCATTGTCACAATGTATTTCTGAAATTACTGAAGAAAGTCTGATATACACATTGTTGAAACCCATAGAGTTTTACTGACGGACCCAGAACTGGAATGAAACGACAGACGTATTCTTCACCAATAAGCAGGGGCGAAGCGTCAGGGGAGACAGGGTAGACAGCGTGTACCCTTAACATTTTGTGAACGAAATACTATCTAGTTAATTCAGTTATTTTTAGGACATTAGTTATTTTCACATTCATGACATTGTTATAATCTCCGCTTTACTTATTTTCGTAGACGCTGTCCATTCTGTGTATGATCCCTTTGATTTCAGATAGAGCAACACTAACACTATCTGTAGGTGTTGACTGTGGAACTATGACTTTCCTATAGCGAGATTTCTCCGCCCAGTAGACAGACTTGCCAGTGTCTCTTCTTGCTCTCATTGGCTAGTATTTGGATCCCAGGTATAAAGGTGCTCTTATTGGCTATCATCTCAGACATGCTTTTAATGTAGTTAATTTGAATGTATTTTATTATAAGACAGTCTAAAAATAAAATAATCATATTCAAATACGAAATATAGCAAACTTACACCTAATAAATGAATGACAGCATGAAAACCCTTCAAGTACATGCACTTCCTTGCCCGCCATTATTAGTTAAGGTACAGTATTATAACCCCCACAACTACTGGCTTACATTCTGAATAATGAACTCCAGTGTGTGCATACGGAAACAACAAAATTGCTTAACTAGATGCCGTATATTCCGTTAACGTCAGTTTCTAGTGAACGCGCTATTAATGCCTTGAAACGAATTAAAACCTATTTAAGGTATTCAGTGACCAACCAGAGACTTCAAGACGAGGGGTAATAGATATATTTGCTGAAATGAAGGACAGGCGGATTGAACTCATTTACAAGAATATTGTTTAAGGTGACTTGTACGAAAATCTATTTATTTCTTATTTCTCTTATTAAATCTACACAGCAATATATGACAACTCCCACTGCCCATTTAGTCTATATTTAAAAATAAAACGAGTGCATGTAGGATTATAGGTTGTTATAGGATTTGTCTTAGTTTCAGTCATTAATATAATATTGAATGTAGATCTGTAGGCGCCGAAAACAAAATTCCATATATACACTAATGTGATTAAAATAGTTTAATTTTAAAAAAAATCTGTCTTCCCCCTTACTTAGTTCACGCTTCGCCGCTGCCAATAAGGGGAATGATTTTACATATCTACATTGTAACGTATAATTTAAAGAACAGTTCCTGTTTTGCGTATCAGTTGTACGTCCTTATTACCCCCACGCAGACTAGTCGTAGAGACAGAACAACATAGAACTCTTTACAATCATTTCATCAGATTTAAGAACATTTTTAGCTGTGGCCTCTCTACCGGTTGCTTTCCATGGTTCTCTAGAATTATGGGTGTCCTTGTACGTTAGTCAATGTCATTTATTTATTTATTTATTTATTTATTTATTTATTTACTTATTATTTATACATACTTTATTTATTACTTCTTCTTCCTGGCTTTTTTTTTTGCAAGTTGGTTTACGTCGCACCGATACAGTGATACAGTCTTATGGCGACGATGGAATAGGAAGGGGCTAGGAGTGGAAAGGAAGCGTCCGTGGCCTTAATTAAGATACATCCCCAGCATTTGCCTGGTGTGAAAATGGAAAACCACGAAAAACCACCTTCAGGGCTGCCGACAGTGGGATTCGAACCCACTACATCCCGAATGTTGGACACTGGCCGCACTTTCGCGACTGCAGCTATCGAACTCGGTCCTGGCCTTCTTACGATGTTCATTGTGGTCGGCACTTGATATAGATTTGACCGAATTTTACGGACGGATGCCCTTCCTGACGCCAACCCTATGTGGAAGGATGTATTCACTATTGCGCGCTTCTGTGGTGGTTAGTATTGAGGCGTGTTGTGTGTAGATGGAGGAAAGTGTATTAAGACGAACACAAACATCCAGTTCCTAAGCCAGAGAAATGAACTAACCGCAGGTAAAATTATAGGCCCGGCCGGGAATCGAACCCGGCACCCTATGAACCGAAGGACAGTACGCTGACCATTCAAATACGCTGTTTTACTGAGTATATTGAACATGTATGAACTGAATGTGCCAAGACTGAATTATAAGCAAACATTCTGCTTCCGATTTACACACTTAGGACTGACATTACTGCCTTTGTGGTGTAGTGGTAAGTGTGATTAGCTGCCATCCCCGGAGGCCCGAGTTCGATTCCCGGCTCGGCCACGAAATTTGAAAAGTGGTACGAGAGCTGGAACGAGGTCCTCTCAGCCTCGGGAGGTCAACTGAGTGGGAGGGGGGAGGGTAGATTCTCACCTCAGCCGTCCTCGAAGTGGTTTTCCGTGGTTTCCTACTTCTCCAGTCAAGTGCAGGGATGGTACCTAAGTTAAGGCCACGGCCGCTTCCTTCCCTCTTCCTTGTCTATCCCTTCCGAACTTCCCATCCCGTCACAAAGCCCCTGTTGAGCATATCAGGAGAGGCCATCTGGGTGAAGTACTGGTCCTCCTCTACCGTTGTATCCATCCAATTCAAAATCTCACGTTCCTAGATACTGCCCTTGAGGCAGTAGAGTGGGATCCCTCGCTGAGTCCTAGGAAAAACCAACCCTGGAGAGTAAACGAATTAAGAATGAAAGAAACAAAGGACTGACCTTAACACCGAAAAGTTATTTTTCCATGTTGATGGCATGGTCAAGAAATTTTACGAAATTCCATGTTTTCTATGTTAATGGCATGGGTAAGAATGTTTATCTAGTTCCGTATTATGTCAATATACAGTATATGGGTACCATTGGTATTATCTTTTAAAAAAATTAGTTTTTTTTTTTTTTGCTTTACGTCGCACCGACACTAAAAATGATTAGGTAACATTTGGTTGTTATTGGAAGGTGTTAAATATAGTCATATTTACAAACTGGAGTCTTGCTTGACATTTTTTATTGTTGAAAAGCAAGCATCTGCTTTTACATCAACGTCCCCTTATTCATGATACTTGTTCTCTTTTTAGGGATGGCCACGGCTCTACTTTGGCTCTACGCCTCTGTATTCGGGAGACGGAGAGGTGCTTGTCCCAACCGTCAGCTGTCCTGAGAATGGTTTTCCGTGGTTTTCCATTCTCCTGCACTATGGCGAATGGCGGGACAGTTCCTAGTATAGGCCACGGCCGCCAATCCTCTCACTTTCATCGCATATCACCTTCTCCGATACAAATCTCCTGTTCTGAGAGACGGCGTCACTGTCTAGGAGGCCCGCCTCTCCTTTCAACAGAGGAATGAAAACATTTAGTAGTAGTACACAGAACAGATTGGTTAATATTTACAGTAATTTCGTAAGCCGTTACGGATTATTTTTCAGACATCTGGAATTCGCCCCCTTCCTGAAATATGTTTTGCGTTTTGTGAAACTCAGTTTTGTATGCGCAAACATCTCTCAATACCTTTGGTCACAATATCTGCGCCGGGCTGAGTGGCTCAGATGGTTGAGGCGCTAGCCTTCTGATCCCAACTTGGCAGGTTTGATCCTGGCTCAGTCCAGTGGCATTTGAAAGTGCTCAAATACGTCAGCCTCGTGTCGGCAGATTTACTGCCACGTAAAATAACTCCCGCGGGACTAAATTCCGCCACCTCGGCGTCTCCGAAAACAGTAATAGTTAGTGGGACGTAAAAACAAATAACATTAACATTACAATATCTATATTTTGCAAAAGGCACGCATTTAGATTTCCAGTGTCTTTGTAAGAATTTTCACTACTGCTTGCTAACAGTCATTCTTTAATATAATAATTGTCTAATTTAATCGAAATCTGACTTGGCACTAATAATAACTCGTAATATTTCTTCTTCATTCATCGAACGACTTGGTCCCGCCGATTTTGTTTACAAAACACGACACTTGAGGACAGTCGCAGACACAGCCATAGAGACACAAAAATATTATTCAGTCTCTATCGGTGAATAATATCTTTTTTTTTTGCTAGGGGCTTTACGTCGCACCGACACAGATAGGTCTTATGGCGACGATGGGATAGGAAAGGCCTAGGAGTTGGAAGGAAGCAGCCGTGGCCTTAATTAAGGTACAGCCCCAGCATTTGCCTGGTGTGAAAATGGGAAACCACGGAAAACCATTTTCAGGGCTGCCGATAGTGGGATTCGAACCTACTATCTCCCGAATGCAAGCTCACAGCCGCGCGCCTCTACGCGCACGGCCAATTCGCCCGGTATGAATAATATCAACCCGAGACGTAATTCAAGAGTAGAAAGACAGACGTCACCAGATATCGTTTTGCAGAAAAGACCGTACACGTAACTGAGGCAAAAATCTCAGAGACGTGCCAGCAGGCTATACGACACATACGTTAGAGGACAGTGTGCAGTTATTAAAATAAACTTGGTACCCATTTGTGAGTCACAATTACGTGCCTCAAAATTTCTCCCTCAAAATCGTGAGCATTCGACGAAGACACAATTTACCTGCTCTCTACTTAACCTCCAAGTACGAATTCTAACATTGATGCTTTCACAGCCCGTACTTGTAGACATGATATAAACTTTTGGGCTTAAGCCGTGTCAAGGAAACAAGGTGAAATGCTTTACGTTTCGCCCCTGGGGCTCGTTTTAGTCGGCTCTTATGGCAGTCAGGGGATACCGTAGGTGTTATTCTACCGCCCCCACCCACAGAGGGAATAATATTCAAGATAACATATATTTTGTTTTAAGCAATTGGTGAGTTAAGAATAGTTAACCAGTAAGGGATTCTAATGCCAGGCCTGGTTGTTACTCCGGCGCATACTCATTTTTGACTAGAAAGAACTACTTCCCTCTCTTATAGCTAAAATAACGATCGGCCATGTAGCTGTAAGCTTGGTGGGTTCGAATCCCACCGTCTGCAGACCTGTACTAGCCATTTCCTATCCTATTGCCACCAAAATCTTACCTGAGTTACTGCGACATTTAGCCAGTAACAACAAAACCGTGTCGTCTGACCGAGACGAAAGAAATTAAACTCGATTTGTATTGCAATAGGAAAGATAACAAGATTACGTGGTTAGTACCTTTCAAAGTTCCAAGGTTAATAAACATGTTTACATATAAAGAAGGCACCGGGCTGAGTAGCTCAGGCGGTATAGCACCGGCCTTCTGAGGCTAACTTAGCAGCTTCGATCGTGGTTCAGTCCGGTGGTATTTGAAGGTGCTCAGGTACGTCAGCCTCATGTCGGTAGATTTACTGGTACGTAGGAAAATTCCTGTGGAACAAAATTCCGGCACCTTGGCATCTCTGGAAACCATAAAAATGTAGTTACTGGGACATAAAACCAATAACATTATTATATATATATGCGTTAGGCCCTCTAAGGAGCACGTAGAACCATTAGTTAGCATTCTTCTTCTTGTTTCTCTTATCCTCCCAAAACTTCTTCATCCTCGCACTGTGAGTCTGTCGTCTTTCTTGAGTCCATGCCTCCTGGAGTTTCAAGTTTCTTGTACATTGTCTGGCTGCAAAGCTGTGCAAGTTAATTTTGTGTCTAAATGTAGCCCGTCAGTGGGTCAACGCCGACTTCTGCGAGATCTTTTTGGGTGTCAGCAAGCCACCGTACTTTATTTTGTCGGGTTCCGCTGATAATGAGGAAGATTCTCTTGGTCAGTCGCGAGTCGTCCATTCGTGGTAGATGTCCGTAGAATTGCATACGTCTTTTCTGGGCGATTGAAGTGAATCTTTCGGTGAGTGAGTAGAGTTCTTCCGAGCTTTTTCGCATCCATATTCCATCTTGGAATGTCTCAATCGCGTAGAGTGCTTCAGGAAGAACTACTGTATGGTAGTGACGCAGCTTGGCTTGGATGGAAAGGGATTTCTTATTGTAGATATTCCAGGTGACTGTGTAGGCTTTACGTAATTTTTTGGCACGGGTTTTGTTGGCTATCCTGTCGTTACCAGTGCTTCCGATAATTTCACCTAAGTACTTGAAATGTTTAACTCGTGTGATATTGCCATATTTGGTCCCAAGTGATTCCACACTGGTGTTCTTGGAGTCCATGTATTGTGTTTTCTCATATGATATTTGGAGGCCAGTCTTAATAGCAATCTCATGCAGATTCTCAAGAGCGGTTCCGGCCTCCTCTTTTCTTTTTGCTAGGGGGCTTTACGTCGCACAGACACAGATAGGTCTTATGGCGACGATGGGATAGGAAAGGCCTAGGAGTTGGAAGGAAGCGGCCGTGGCCTTAATTAAGGTACAGCCCCAGCATTTTCCTGGTGTGAAAATGGGAAACCATCTTCAGGGCTGCCGATAGTGGGATTCGAACCTGCTATCTCCCGGATGCAAGCTCACAGCCGCGCGCCTCTACGCGCACGGCCAACTCGCCCGGTTCCGGCTTCCTCGGGAGTGCGGGTGATTATTGCTAGGTCGTCAGCAAAGGCAAGACACTTAATATTGATTCGCTTATCTCTCGTTCCCATACTTATCCCGTGTACTTCTTTCTCCCATGTTCTAACGATCTTATCTAGTACAAGATTGAACAGCAGTGGAGATAATCTATCACCCTGCCTCACGCCTGTTCTTATCTCAAATGATTCGGAGATTTCGCCCATGAATTTCACTTTAGAAGTTGTGTTAGTTAAAAGTCTGTTGGATTAACTTCGTTGTTTTGTTGTCAATACCATATTCATGAAGTACATCTAATAGGGCGGCACGGTCAATCGAGTCGTAAGCTTTTTTAAAGTCAACAAAAGTGACCACTGTTTGAATTGATTGGCGATGTTGGAGAATCATCTTGAGGTTCCAGATCTGTTCTGCCCACGATCGGTGAGGTCTGAAGCCCGCCTGGTATTCTCCAATCTGCCATTCTATCTGTTGTTCTAATCTGGTACGAAGAGCACGAGAGAATACTTTGTAAGCAATTGAGAGGAGAGAGATACCTCGGTAATTGTTCGGATCTGTCTTGTCACCCTTTATGTGTAGAGGATGAATCAAAGCAGCTGTCCACTCTGCAGGTATGATTTCGCTCTCACATATATCCGCAATGATGGCTTGTAATCGGTGAATAATGACTTCACCTCCGATCCTGAGCATCTCGGCAGTTACACCATCTTCCCCATGTGCTTTGTTGTTTTTCAGATTTAATACAATATTCTGTATCTCGTCATGTGTTGGTGGAAGTGAGTCATGGTTTGGGGTGGATATGCTGAATTGCAGTTTTTCGGCAGGAGGTTCACAGTTATGTAACGCCTCAAAGTACTGCTTTAAGATGTCACAGTTGGCTTTTGTATTCGGCTCAAGTGTTCCATCGGGGCGACGAAAACAAATACTAGGGTTTTTTTAGTTAGCCAGTTCTTCTCTAAACGTTCTATAGAATTTTCGAGTGTTGTTCCTTTTGAAATCGTAATCGATTTCCGACAATCTATTGAGGTGGTAGGTACGTTTAACTCGTCTAAAATTTTTGGCTGTTCGCTTCTGTATTTCTATGAAGTTATTATTATTATTATTATTATTATTATTATTATTATTATTATTATTATTATTAAGAAGTCAAATATTGTACATAAAATTAACTTTTATCAGACGGTATATAACATTAGGCCGGCCCCGTGGTGTAGAGGTAGCGTGCCTGCCTCTCGCCCGGAGGCCCCGGGTTCGATTCCCGGCCAGGTCAGGGATTTTTCTCTCGACCTGAGGGCTGGTTCGAGGTCCACTCAGCCTACGTGATTAGAATTGAGGAGCTATCTGACGGTGAGATGGCGGCCCCGGTCTCGAAAGCCCAGAATAACGGCCGAGAGGATACGTCGTGCTGACCACACGACCCTTGTAATCTGCAGGCTTTCGGGCTGAGCAGCGGTCCGTGGCAGGTCAAGGCCCTTTCAAGGGCGTTAAGTGCCGTGGGTTTTTTTATTATATAAAATTAGACCGACAAAATGACAAAGGTTGTACAGGAAACTAAAACAAACAACTTTTTCAATGCCATTTTCCCCTATGAGACTTGATTAACGAAGATAAGAGTAGAATACATATCATACATTTAATTTTGCTCTGATGTACAATGCCACAAAAGTTACAAACTTCAGTGCACTATACAAAAGAGGTTCAAAAATATCTCCATTGACCTGCACACAAAGCTCACATCGCCGAATCATGGACTGTTCAACAAACTGCTCATAAACATAATGTACAGCAGTCATCCAGCGTCAAAACTGTATCTTGCACAAACCAGTGGCATTAGAAAATGCTGTCGGTTTTCGTGTCGTATAAAACATCTGTAAGTTTGTCGCTCTAATTTTTATAGGCTCTGTAAATGAGTAGCTTAGAATCAAAGACGGACAGTGAGCTGAGTGAATGCTTGCAGTTACTTCAACTCCCGATTTAGAGGCAACAGATGGTTTTGTCTAACACAAAAATAAAGATTATAATTCGTATGGGCGTCAGTTACAAATGTGGGCAATGAAAATCTTAGTATAACAGTGTAACTGTTCCCTCTCGTCAAGACACTTGAGGAGATGCAAGTTATTATCTTGGGACACATGAATATTAAATAAACTATTTGTGGCTTGCCCGCAAATTGCCACACAAATAGAAACAATTAACATTCCATGGTTCCCCATTTATCTATGTAATGTTTGGGCGCCATGGTTACAGTCTTAAATAAAACTGTAAACCAAAATTTATATTTACTAGCATAGACACTTATACTTAAATCACAGGGGTAGGAATTTAAATACACTGACTGACAGTGACAATGCAACACCAAGGAGGAGTGGTTCGAAAGGGATGAAAGTTGGGGAAAAAACAGAGACGGCACGGACGAATAATTGATGTTTATTTCAAACCGATATGCAGGTTACACAATGCGCACGGCATAGACTCAGTAGGATGTAGGACCACCGCGAGCGGCGATGCACACAGAAACACGTCGAGGTACAGAGTCAATAAGAGTGCGGATGGTGTCCTGAGGGATGGTTCTCCATTCTCTGTCAACCATTTGCCACAGTTGGTCGTCCGTACGAGGCTGGGGCAGAGTTTGCAAACGGCGTCCAATGAGATCCCACACGTGTTCGATTGGTGAGAGATCCGGAGAGTACGCTGGCCATGGAAGCATCTGTACACCTCGTAGAGCCTGTTGGAGATGCGAGCAGTGTGTGGGCGGGCATTATCCTGCTGAAACAGAGCATTGGGCAGCCCCTGAAGGTACGGGAGTGCCACCGGCCGCAGCACATGCTGCACGTAGCGGTGGGCATTTAACGTGCCTTGAATACGCACTAGAGGTGACGTGGAATCATACGCAATAGCGCCCCAAACCATGATGCCGCGTTGTCTAGCGGTAGGGCGCTCCACAGTTACTGCCGGATTTGACCTTTCTCCACGCCGACGCCACATTCGTCTGCGGTGACTATCACTGACAGAACAGAAGCGTGACTCATCGGAGAACACGACGTTCCGCCATTCCCTCATCCAAGTCGCTCTAGCCCGGCACCATGCCAGGCGTGCACGTCTATGCTGTGGAGTCAATGGTAGTCTTCTGAGCGGACGCCGGGACGGGAGTGCAGGCCTCCTTCAACCAATCGACGGGAAATTGTTCTGGTCGATATTGGAACAGCCAGGCTGTCTTGCACATGCTGAAGAATGGCGGTTGACGTGGCGTGCGGGGCTGCCACCGCTTGGCGGCGGATGCGCCGATCCTCGCGTGCTGACGTCACTCGGGCTGCGCCTGGACCCCTCGCACGTGCCACATGTCCCTGCGCCAACCATCTTCGCCACAGGCGCTGCACCGTGGACACATCCCTATGGGTATCGGCTGCGATTTGACGAAGCGACCAACCTGCCCTTCTCAGCCCGATCACCATACCCCTCGTAAAGTCGTCTGTCTGCTGGAAATGCCTCCGTTGACGGCGGCCTGGCATTCTTAGCTATACACGTGTCCTGTGGCACACGACAACACGTTCTACAATGACTGTCGGCTGAGAAATCACGGTACGAATTGGGCCATTCGACAACGCCGTGTCCCATTTATCGTTTGCTACGTGCGCAGCACAGCGGCGCATTTCACATCATGAGCATACCTCAGTGACGTCAGTCTACCCTGCAATTGGCATAAAGTTCTGACCACTCCTTCTTGGTGTTTCATTTGCTCTGTCAGTCAGTGTAATTAACCATTAAGTATCGCTTAAGAAAGAAAATTAATGCAATATAAAATACAAATGAATTTATTATACAAAAAATGAGATGAATCGGAAGAGTTTCCTTAAAGCGTGGAGGAATTTAGAATTTAATTTACTGAATTTACTTATTGCTTGCTTTATCTAATTGAAGCTCACCAATTGCAGCTTCCGTTGAAGTCATCTGGTTTCCGTGGTTACTCGTTCTCTTCTTCTCGATGTAGACTTTGCTCCATGGACATCCTTCCTTCCTTCTCTGATATGGTACGGGCTATCTGGACTAACACTCCCTAATTGCCTAGTCTTTAAATTAGACATTGGCCCTATACTTGTAATATCTGATCAGCTTTGATCGTATGAGGAGAAAATTCAGAGATATGAATTTTTCCATATTAGATGAAATCTCAATCCAACTGAGCTATACAATCTATACGGTACAGACTTGTACCAAAATTCCGTAGACTTGAACTAAACATAGTTCTTCGTCCACAATATTTACTGAATATAACACAAGCCGTAAGCTTGTTTCGTTTCTCGTAGATCCGATAACATAACCGAAGCGACAACACATTGTACAAAAGTAACTATGTCGCGGAGCGACCACTCAATGTCTCGAAATCAAATCACGTCGTTCAAAGTAGATGTTCACAGTAGAAGTAGTAGTGATGGAGTTCAGGTTGTAAGGTTGTCAGGTTGTAAGGCTGTAAGGTCCCTTTCTCGTGTTGTGAATCAGTATATATCCGGGCTCACCCCCACTCTTGGTAACAGTTCAATCTCAAAACTCATATACAACGAAGTATCTGATTCGATAGATCGAAGCATCAACTCCCCTCCTATTCCTCGACAAGTCCAGAAGGCGTGGCGATGATATAGCTGACCAGCTTGCAAGCCTCGCGCACGGGTCGCTGTTTACTAGCCTTGGTCATAAAATAAACCCATGACTCGCGCAAAATCCCAAGCTTCAAGAATAACACTCCGTATACACAAACATGAGATGAAATGAAAACAACTATGTCTCAACATATTGACCGTATTTACAACATAATGAATTCCTATCCTACATAATATAATAATTTATATAATAAAACGATGTTATTATATATACAATATGATTCCAAAAAGCCTTGATTACAAATGATTGACGTTGAATAAATATGTTATTACGAATAATCGCCGATGGCGGATAAACTTGATATCAAATGATATCGCGTAAAATGATATTATATTAAATTAGTAGGGCTGGAGAAGCCTGGACGGTTACAACAGGCATATATATACAGTACCTTATTTGAGATTCAATGAATATTCGGTCACGTGACCCAAGAGACTAACCCCGGTATTCAGTTTACGTTTTGAATTGTGTACTTGTCGTTGGATTCAGAATCGGAAAACTTGATAAACTAAGGGCTTCGAAGTATGGAAACTTCTCTTTAATTTCAATCCTTTTGAAAACTAAAACTCTTCGTGGAATGTGTACAGGATTGTCGGAAAACACGTAAACCGGGTATATGAGTGTTAGAGGGTTGGTCATACTGATAAATAATTTGAAAACATAATTCGATATCTCACGCCGCTGCCATTTTATCAACCTCTGAAGTTAGCCAGTTAGATCGCTTCGCGGGCGAATTCAAATGGACTGGTTTCAGCCGGCGTCACCGTAACGAACTTGTTATGGTGTGATCCTGTCTGCTCGGGGGTCTGTATTGAAACCCCTCCGTGGGTGAAGTTTTATTCTCTGATTGGTGCTTTCATGCAGGTCTTACGCCACGTGCAGATTTAGCAACACCGCCTCGCAAGTACATTTGAATTCTCTCGCGAAGTGATCTGATTGGCTAATTTCAGCATCTGATAAAATGACAACGATGCGAGATATCGAATGATTTTTTTCCTAATTATTTATCAGTATGACCAAACCTCTAACGCTTATACCCGATTTACGTTGTTTCCGACCACCCTGTATATTCATGTTTCTAAATTAGTAGCCTAAATTCTTCTTTCGCCCTCCGTGATGCCAACCCTTCGTGGAGGGGTGTATTCACTATTGCGTGTTCCTATGGTAGTTGACAGTGTAGTGAGCGCGATTAAAATCCCCGACTCGGCCGGGAATAGAACCTGAGACCCTCTGAAACGAACCAAATTCTGCTACGCTCATTATGTAACCAAAGAGCTGTTCCCCAGTGGATGGAGGCGGAGAATACATGTGCGGTTCCCCTGCCTCTCGTAAACGGCGACTAAAAGAGGGACTAGCAGCTTTCAATTTGCGATTGTGGGTTGGGCTCTCTTGGTCAATTCATTTAAATTCTCACCACGACGGTATCAGATTCACGACGAGGTGGGCCATAATTGACACAAATATAATGTCTAGGTAAATAACAATATCCAGTACATGAAGCAATACAATGTCCCTCTTGAAAATAAATTAAGGATACATATGTATACCTTTGATCATAAGCTACTCATATCCTCTTTGTGGGTTAGATACTGCCACTGTGGCCGTCTCTCGCGGCGCTGAATATGATGATAACGTTACGGTGTCGTGGGATTAACTTATCGGCGCGCCAGGACTAACTTCATCGTCGCAAAACGTTTGATGAGATGGAGGTATTTCTGAGTTTCTTTCACTGATGCGTTTTCCTTGCCAAACACTCGTCATACTGTATAATTTGATTGGCAGGTGTTAAATGGTTACCGATACAGGAACCGCGAAAGGAAATTCAATTGCAAATTTTCACTGTTCACCGTCCTTTATTATTTTATAAACTATACTCGTATTCGCAGTGCTCGATTCCTTGGCTGAATTGTCAGCGTCAAGGCCTTCAGTTCAGATGATTCTGGGATCGATTCCCGACCGGGTCGGAGATTTTATTCGCGTCTGATTGATTCTTCCGGCTCGAGGACTGGGTGTTTGTGTTTATCTCAACACTTTCATCTTCATATTCAGACAATATACCACATTGCCACAGAAACACGCAATAGTGATTACATGCCTACACATAGGGTTGGAGTCAGGAAAGGCATCCGACCGTTAAACAGGGCTAAATCTAGACATGCGACACAGTTTCGTACCCACGACCCCACAGCTGTGGGAAGAATAATTTCTCACCACGACGGTATCAGATTCAGATAAGAAGAATATTCTTGTATTCCAGTTAAGTCACTTGTATATGTTAGCCTGTATAATTCGAGCAAAAGAGTCCAGAATCTTTTAAATTGACAGACACGTTCACTCACTGCAGCGCTTCGAAGTGCTCTGAGTACGCGCAATGGAGCGCTGAAAGCACGAGGCCTCTACGGGGAGAGGTTGCATCACCGCGCTAAATTTATAATTGTGTCATATAGCTGAAGCCTTGATTTACCTATCGATATCCGAATATCATATGTATCTCTTATAATTTGCCGAAAATAGCCTGTGAAAAACAGGCAATTTTTCACGTCAACATTTCGTGCGGATTGAGACGTTACCTCAGAATGTACTTGAATTAAGGCCACAAGTTTTAGCCTCTTAGTTTTAGACCTTTCTTGTCCCATCATCCCGAAAACCTATCTTGAGTTAATACGATGTTCAGCAGAATGACATGACAACAATGTTTCTTGTTACTACTGTGTTTGAAGGTTTGAAGAATTGACACTGCACTTTAAAGATCCTTGACTCTCCAACCAGACGAACAGGTGGAAACGCCTACACGAGGCAGGTTCCAGTGTCTTGTAAGGAAATGATTGATGGAGCGCACGTCTGGAGTCTGCTAAGGACGATGAAATTCCTGGCGAGGTCGTCACTTTCCAAGACAATTCAAGAGTCCAATTACGAGAGTACTAAATCTTATCCGTTCATTTAGAGTTTATTATATCGTTTGAAAGTACTGTCATAGTTTCACCGATATGTTACAAATTCGTTAGAGAATTTTGCTTTTAAGTTACAAAAAAGGATTTTATGCTACATGCAATAGGTTTTATATCGAGGAAATAGGACATTTCTTGTTAAAATGAAAATATTGGATTGTAGCAAACTATTGTACCTCATTTTATAGGTAAATGGGTCTAGTTTGATGTTCTGTAAATTGAAATAGTACTATTCTACTGCAAAAATATGTGCTGTTACTGAAAATATTTCTTGGAAACATTAACAGTTTGATAGACTTGTCATGGATCGGGGAAACGGTTCATTGTAATGGAAATACCTTACGTGGACTGGAAAATGAAATATCTTGGGAGTCACAGTTATCAATTATCTCAACCAAACGTTCAAAACAGCAGGCAACACATGGCATGCAAATAAAATGTTAATGAAAGAACGCTCTCAAACATTGTTTTTGAGAATATATTGCAAATAACTTACATTGGTTAGAAAATGACGTATAGTTGGGGTATATGTCACACCCATAACCAGTTGATTTACTCACTGACTGTCCGGCTCCATAGCTAAATGGTTAGCGAGCTGGCCTTTGATCACAGGGGTCCAGGGTTCGATTCCCGACAGGGTCGGGAATTTTACCCATCATTGGTTAATTTCCCTGGCTCGGGGGCTGGGTGTATGTGTTGTCTTCATCATTTCATCCTCATCACGACGCGCAGGTTGCCTACGGGTGTCAAATCAAAAGACCTGCACCTGGCGAGCCGAACCCGTCCTGGGGTCTCCCGGCACTAAAAGCCATACGACATTTAATTTATTACTGACTAACTGCTATTGATATACAAATACAAATAATGATATCTTTCAAGTGGAAAGATTGTCCGCCTCCGTAGCGTAACGGTTAGTGTAATTAGCTGCCGTCCTCGGGGGCCCGGGTTCGATTCCCGGTACTGCCAGAAATTTAAGAATGACAGGAGGGCTGGTATGTGGTTGAAATGGTACATGCAGCTCACCTCCAATGGGGGTGTGCCTGATAAGAGCTGCACCACCTCGGGATGAGGACACGAGTTTATTTACTTACTAGTGGAAAGATTTGCAGGAATCAGGCATTGAACTTGGCAGGCACAAAAAGTGATGCCCTTCGGCTATCACACCCTTAACCAAGCGTAATTATTTTTTATTGTCATTAAATCAGTGGCAGGAAACAGTTTCACTGAGCGAGTTAGCCATGCAGTTAGGGTCGCGCAGCTGTGAGCTTGCATTCGAGAGATAGTGGGTTCGAACCCTCAAGAGGGTTTTCCATTTTCACACCAGGTAAATGCTGAGCCTGTACCTTAAGGTCACAGCCGCTTTCTTCCCACTCCTAGCCCTTTCCTACCCCATCGTTGCCGTAAGACGAATCTGTGTCAGTGCGATGTACAAGCAAATTGTAAAAGGCAAACAATTTAATCAGTTAAGACATTGAGCAAGTAGAGCTTCCAGGCTGGTAAACATTAAAGGTTATAACTTCTTAAAAATCATTACAAATTTTACGGTTGCGATTGTCTCGCCCATAACCATGCATTTGCCCTCTACTCCTTTTTAGAGGTGTTTCCACTTACTTCAAGTATTAAATACCAAGGAATTAAGCTCGGACATTATGGTCTTAATAATATTATATATATATCTGTTTATAGTGTTTTTATAAATATTACTACTGATACTATTTTGTTCTAATATACAATTATTTTCCCTAACAGTGTTTAAAAAGCACAAATAAATGAACGATATCGAAATACGCAGTACTTCTTTTTGTGGTGGTGGTACTCAACCGAACTTCTTCGTAAAATGAATCTCTCACTTTGCTGGGTGGCGGTACTCAACCGAATTTCTTCATAAAATGAATATCTCACTTTGTTGGGTGGCAGTACTCAACCGAATTTCTTCATAAAATGAATCTCTCACTTTGTTGGGTGGCGGTACTCAACCGAATATCTTCATAAAATGAATCTCTCACTTTGTTGGGTGGCGGTACTCAACCGAAGTTCTTCATAAAATGAATATCTCACTTTGTTGGGTGGCAGTACTCAACCGAATTTCTTCATAAAATGAATCTCTCACTTTGTTGGGTGGCGGTACTCAACCGAATTTCTTCATAAAATGAATATCTCACTTTGTTGGGTGGCGGTACTCAACCAAATTTCTTCATAAAACGAATCTCTCACTTTGTCTGGTGGTGGTACTCTACCGAATATCTTCATAAAACGAATCTCTCACTTTGTCGGGTGGCGGTACTCTACCAAATTTCTTCATAAAACGAATCTCTCACTTTGTCGGGTGGCGGTACTCAACCAAATTTCTTCATAAAACGAATCTCTCACTTTGTCTGGTGGCGGTACTCAACCGAATATCTTCATAAAATGAATCTCTCACTTTGTTGGGTGGCGGTACTCAACCGAAGTTCTTCATAAAATGAATATCTCACTTTGTTGGGTGGCGGTACTCAACCGAATTTCTTCATAAAATGAGTCTCTCACTTTGTTGGGTGGCGGTACTCTACCGAATTTCTTCATAAAACGAATCTCTCACTTTGTCGGGTGGCGGTACTCAACCAAATTTCTTCATAAAACGAATCTCTCACTTTGTCTGGTGGCGGTACTCAACCGAATATCTTCATAAAATGAATCTCTCACTTTGTTGGGTGGCGGTACTCAACCGAAGTTCTTCATAAAATGAATATCTCACTTTGTTGGGTGGCAGTACTCAACCGAATTTCTTCATAAAATGAGTCTCTCACTTTGTTGGGTGGCGGTACTCAACCGAAGTTCTTCATAAAATGAATATCTCACTTTGTTGGGTGGCGGTACTCAACCGAATTTCTTCATAAAATGAGTCTCTCACTTTGTAGGGTGGCGGTACTCAACCGAACTTCTTCATAAAACGAATCTCTCACTTTGTCGGGTGGCGGTACTCAACCAAATTTCTTCATAAAACGAATCTCTCACTTTGTCTGGTGGTGGTACTCTACCGAATTTCTACAAAAAATGAGTATCTCACTTTGTTGGGTGGCGGTACTCAACCGAACTTCTTCATAAAATGAGTATCTCACTTTGTTGGGTGGCGGTACTCAACCGAACTTCTTCATAAAATGAGTATCTCACTTTGCTGGGTGGCGGTACTCAACCGAATTTCTTCATAAAATGAATCTCTCACTTTGTTGGGTGGCGGTACTCAACCAAATTTCTTCATAAAATAAATTTCTCACTTTGCTGGGTGGCGGTACTCAACCGAACTTCTTCATAAAATGAGTATCTCACTTTGCTGGGTGGCGGTACTCAACCGAACTTCTTCATAAAATGAGTATCTCACTTTGCTGGGTGGCAGTACTCAACCGAACTTCTTCATAAAATGAGTCTCTCACTTTGCTGGGTGGCGGTACTCAACCGAAGTTCTTCATAAAATGAATATCTCACTTTGTTGGGTGGCGGTACTCAACCGAATTTCTTCATAAAATGAGTATCTCACTTTGCTGGGTGGCGGTACTCAACCGAACTTCTTCATAAAATGAGTATCTCACTTTGCTGGGTGGCGGTACTCAACCGAACTTCTTCATAAAATGAGTCTCTCACTTTGCTGGGTGGCGGTACTCAACCGAACTTCTTCATAAAATGAGTCTCTCACTTTGTTCATATCTCCAGTTGTACCGTCTTCGCCTCTTCGAAAGATAATGATTTTACTACTGCCCCATTCTGAAGGAAATTTCTCTCTCATCTGTTTTCTAGTCATAAACTTTTAAAATCTTGGCACACCTTACAGCCTAGTATTTTTTTTTACAAAGCCTCTCGTTTCTTTGGAAGAAGTCATTTTTCTGACTTAATATCCAACAATGGGGCCCGTCATGGTCAGAATTGGTTCCCTCTTGAATTGCGTAAATGTGCGGTACTTGCGATGTTTTCTTCACATTCACTGATTCATTTCACTTCTCTAACTTGCGAATCACGTGCACCCTTTACTCCTACTAAATACCTATGAACTCGCTGCCGCGGCAGGAAAAAAGTGTTTGTGCTTTTCAAATTATTTAAAAACAAATAATATTGTTTAATTAAAACGTACATTAACCCCAGATTAATTACGGTTACACCTCATACCCGATACCGTAGAGAAACGGGAGAAGAGTTGGACAAAAAAACAACAAGCTGTTCATTAGTTCTTTGCTGCTACATTGCTATTAACGGCTCTTGGTGCAATACGGAAACATTAAATTGTCCTTGACAAGAACAGTTCGTTTGCAGAAGCGTGAGCAAATAAACCACCAGTAGCCAAAAATGTGGAAGGATAAGAAAGAAAGACGAAGATTGTCCTTTTTATTTAACTTCGAACTGACGACACGACATGCTGAACATGACAAGAGTGATAATTTTAGAACGGCAGTTTACGGAAACTTCAATCATGTGCTCGTACGTGACAAAAGCAGTCAAACAAGCCATACCCCAACATATGAAATGCGATAGGGATATTTCTAATAATATCCAATTAATTAGGTACTTTTATTTCTGTACTGGAAGGTACACCTCAACCTCGTAATTTTAAAAGAAGCGCCTTAAGGAACGCTATCTCTCTAACAAAACGTGAAACACCTACGGCAGGAAGTTGGGACATTGACCAGAAGATGTCACCAGTGCATTATTGAGTACTGTTTTATTTTGAAGTTGCCTAAACTGACTGGATTTATTTGTTTTATTTTGGTTTGGTTTACGTCAAGAAGTTTGAACTTTTCTCCATAGATGTCATTACAAAAAACTGAGGTAATGCACTCTGGTGCAAGGTAAAAGAATTAGTGATTTAAAGAAGTTTTGTGTTCTTAGGTTTTCTCAACTAAATTAATCTTCATGTATTTTATTATTTCAAGATTTGCAACACTTCTTTTTCATTCCGCCAGTTTTTGAATCTGGCCAATCATGAATTTTCTGTAATTATTTTTCAGCCAATCATAGGTTTCTGTACGTTTTTTAAATTCGGCCAATAAAATGAGAGGGTGTGTCCGGATTTAGTCCAGAACCCTCTCGAACCGTCCCCTCAGGTATATAAGCTGAGGCTTTTCTGGCTACCTTGTCTTCTGATCGCCGTATTTCTGAGAGTGTGTGTGTTAAGACAGGAGGTGGGGCGCCTCATTCTTCGCCAGGCAGTTCAACAGCCAAGATAATGGCCACCAGTCATATCTCTCTGTAGCTACCTCCGCAGACTTACACGAGGGGAAGGTTCTAATTTCTAACTATGTAACCTCCTGTTTTCTAAAATGTAAACCTTATTTCGGCTAATGTAACAATTTCATAAAGACTTTCATTGTAAATCGGGGATAGAGAGTGCTTTACCCTCTCGAGTTCCCCTTCAATTTATCTTGAGACTATGATTTTGTAACCAATTTCCTCCTGTAAATTTCCAAGTAACTTGTTCATTTTAGTCACCTCAGTAGTTTGGGATTAGCCTCTGTATCACCGGGCCGCGAGCCCAATTAAGGTTTTACACTTAATTTTCTAGGAGCGCAAGTGTACGCCTCCATACATTTTGTGTTTGGACCAGTAATTTAACCTGTTCTTCTTTCCACGAAGGCCCAGTAGTTTGGGTAACAGATACCCCTGTGTACAAATTGTAAATGTTAGGTTGGGTCTAGAGAGGCCTGAAAGTGATAGATTTTGTGTAATGTTGCCTTGAGTAGACTGTAAGAATTTGGGAGCGCAGTCTCCTTGGTTAAAGTTGGAGAGCATGTAAGCTCTTTTCTGAAATTGCTAAATTTTCTGTAACATTGAGAGGTGCCTCTGGGAGGCTGTAAAATTTGTATCGGTTGGAGCGAGGTGCTCTGTTTTGGGAGATTTCTCTCCTTGTCTATGTAAATGCTAATTGGCGATATTGTAAAGTTGGAAATTTGGGGGCTTTAAGCCTGAAACTGTTCAATTCCCTATTCTTCGGGTTTTCCAATTCTTGTATCAAGATTGTTATTGTACCTGACCTTTCTTTTCTTCACCTTGTGAAGAAGCTTGTTGTTAAGTTTACGACTTGAAAATAAATATAAACTTCATTTTTAAAGTTTTAAGATTAATATAGTAGATAGACCCATTCCACCCAGCACCTTCTTTCACCTCTTTCTGCTCCACGAAAACACGGCAACAGTTTCTTTCGAGATAAAGATTCCGATACTGCGTAATGCTGCGTGCCATCACAAGAAAAAGCACTGGAAATATATAATACAGTATTATTAATAGGCTACTTTATCACTCTGAAGTTATACTTAAAGGTAGGGATGGGTTGCGAACGGCTCCTAAGATAAAGAATACCTAAATGTATAGTTCCTAATCATTTCATTAACTCATTTTTTGTGTCAGTGAATAAATAATTTTGTCGCCCTAGATTACAATACTGGACTACTGTGCGTCGGTCCTCGTACGCTTTCTGCATACCTCTATCCTTTTCCTTATTTCGATGTCAGCAACTTTCGGAACATAAATGTTCCCTTTAACTTCATCGATGAGATGATGATCTCCAGTGGTTTTCATCGCTCCAGAACAGCGGATTGTTTTCTGTTGTACACAGAGCCACGAAATAACTCGTTCCCTTTTCCTGTGGGTCCTGTATTGATATCCGTTTAACACCAAGGATGGGGGCGGTAGAATGCACTCACTGCATCCCCATAATGTCGTCAGAGGTGACAAAAATCAGAACCAGGGGCTCTGAACTTCGGAGCGTGGGTGCAACCATGGTTACCCTAGCTGAGTCTGGCATAGCTTCCATTTGTATCAGGCTCCTAGCTTTCTTCTTTCTTATCTGATCTCCCTTGGTCAACTCTTGTTCTGTCTCGACCCCGACGGTATTAAGTTTCCAAGGCCTAGGAAATCTTTAATTATCACTGCTCATCGTGGCCCCTTACCTTTCTTATGCCGATACCTTCAATTTTCGAAGTGTCGGACCTCTTCCATCCCTCTGATTAATGTTAATAGATTATGGTTGTCCTGTTGTACTGATTTTAAAACAATAATTATCACCAACATCATGATCGTTTGATCGTTAATGCGGCAAGTCTATATGGTCTGACACCACGGTTAGCCAGTTCGAGCCCCGTTGGTGGAACACATTTTCATTATCAGAATATTGGCTGGCAGGGTAGGAGAAATGGTAGTATACAACTTCTAATCACTAGACTGCGAATCTAAAGCCTGGATTCAGTTCCATTCCTTTCTGCACTATTCATATGGAGTGAGGGCATATGCCGCTTATGATGGTGATTCGTTCGTCGGATGGAGACGTTAAGCCTTGAGTAGACAACTTATTGTTATTCGACAGGAGTAGGATGTATGCCGACACCGCGTCTGTCATCTCACATCCAGACGTGCAGATAGCCCATGGGCGTCAATTAGAAAGACCACCGCAGGTGAGCGGAACATGTCCTCGGGCACTCCCGGCACTAAAAGCGTTTCCTTTCTTTCCTGATTTCTTTATGCTGAACGGATTGCCAAGATAGGAGAACGAAAATACTGTTTACAAAATGTTGACATCTGCATGGAACCTGAAGACGAGTTGAAATATCCCGTTTACGCAGAGAGGTGCTGGAATTTACCAGTTGGTTGACTTGGATCCAGGGAAGTTATCAAAGTTATCCGACTGTACGCCTCTCCCACGAGAACATTTCGCTGTACGCCTCGCCCACGGAACCTATACAGTAGCAAGACTGCAAAACAAAAGATATTTTACTGCATAGTATTTGGAACACGAAGTACTTTCCGTTTGGAACACCAATCTAATAGGAATGTTGACAGCAACCAACGAGTATTGTTTTGAAAAGTATACTGAGCAGATTGAACAGTTCAATAACACGGAAGTTCAAGTGACTCACTCACCGGTACATGGCTAAATGATTAGCGTGATGGCCTTTGGTCACAGGGGTCCATGGTTCGATTCCTGGCGGGGTCGGGAACTTTAAAAAAATTATTGGTTAATTTCGCTGGCACGGGGCTGGGTGTATGTGTCATCCTCATCATCATTTCATCCTCATCACGACGCGCAGGTCGCCTTCGGGTGTCAAATAAAAAGACCTGCACCTGGCGAGCCGAACATGTCCTCGGACACTCCCGGCACTAAAAGCCATACGCCATTTAATTTTCACTGGTACACTGTTGGCACATGCATTGGTTCTCCGAACATCTTTCTTTCTTTTTTTTTTTTTTTGCTAGTTGTTTTACGTCGCACCGACACAGATAGGTCTTACGGCGACGATGGGACAGGAAAGGGCTAGGAGTGGGAAGGAAGTGGCCGTGGCCTTAATTAAGGTACAGCCCCAGCATTTGCCTGGTGCGAAAATGGGAAACCACGGAAAACCATTTTCATGGCTGCCGATAGTGGGGTTCGAACCTACTATCTCCCGAATACTGGATACTGTCCGCACTTAAGCGACTGCAGCTATCGAGCTCGGTGACAATCTTTCTTGTACAGCCACTGCATTTATAACTCCCATAACGCACACGCGTGAGACAGAAATATGGCAACATCCCGCAGTTCGATCACCCACCGATTGACTGAACAATTGATTGAACTTGTATACCAAGCTTGTTATCGAGTGTCGAGTTCACATTGACTCACACTGCTCTCCCACTGTGGGTGGGGGCGGTAAAATAACACACACGGTTTCCCCTACCTGTCGTAAGAGGCGACTAAAACTTGGGAGCGTGGGTTAATGACCATGGGGCCCTCAGCTGAGTCTTGGCTTTGCTTCATTTACTTGTACCAGGCTCTTCGCTTTCATCTATCCTATCCGACCTTCCTTGGTCAACTCTCGCTCTTTTTAGATCCCAACGGTATTAGGTTCCGGAGGCCTAGGGAGTCTTTCATTTTCACGCCCTTCGCGGCCCTTGTCTTTCTTTGGCGGATGTCTTCATTTTTTGAAGTGTCGGATCCCTTCCATTTTTTCCCGCTGATGAGTGTTATATATTGCCTAATTGTACTTCCTCTTAAAACAATAATCACCACCACCACCAAAACCACTCACACTGCTCACTGTTCAAGTATCACCCATTTTGACTGACCAGCAATGAGTCTGTTCGTTCTTTGGCCAAACGAGATGGGTAGTCGAAGTGGAGACTGAGTAAGCTCAGACTCGTTTATTACACGGCTCTAGAGTTAATATTAACGGATACATTTTTTACATTTTCTGTTGTTGCCCCCTTAATATTGCTATGCCACTGTAAGGGAATGAAATAAAATATAGTCCAGTGTACAGTACACCCCGGCTCTTCGTGAACCTCGATGCCACGTTTCGAGAAATTCGGTTAATCCATTGTCCTTCGATGTCAACAAAGACAGACAGACAGACAGACAGACAGACAGACAGACAGACAGACAGACAGACAGACAGACAGACAGACAGACAGACAGACAGACAGACAGACAGACAGACAGTGATTGAACTGAAGCTATATTTGTCTTCCGCATACCTATTCCGTTATCAATTCAAAATGTGAGGCAAACATTTAAAGTGTTGAGACAAAATTCTATTTTTGTTCTAATAGATGGCTGCGATGTTCTGAGAGTGCATTCTGAAGTCTCTATTAGCGACAGTTTGTCTTCATTTTCGCCTCGCATGCTAGTAGCGGTGACACAGTCTGGGTTGTAAGTAGAAAGTGGAATACAGACCGGAGTGACAACTACAGTAGTACAACTCTCACACAGATCTGTCAACTACAACTTGCAGACATATGTTACTTTTCATCGCTGTTTCATGTCTTACAAGAGTGTTACGTTGTCAGACTAGTGTGAACAACAGAAGCAAGTTAACGTCAGGGAAATTTTGGACTCGAACTGCAGTTCATCTACGAACTGAACTGGTTGGATGCTGTCTAGTGAGAATACCTCAGTCATAACAAATACAGTAGGGACAATACGCGACACTTACGGATTTAGCCTTGCTAAAATGGGGGACAATTTGACGGTGGCGCTCCTAGTGACTTGACCTGAAAAAATCGCGCTAAATTCAAATATCAATGGAAATGTATATACGGATATGGATAAATAAATTACGCCTAGAAAGAAAGTGTTATTGAGATATTAACTTCTAAGTTGCTAAAGCAATTCTGGATAAATGAATGAAGAATTATTTAAAAGATTATTATTCAAAGACTGAAATTAGACATATAAACAAGATGTGAAATGGACTGCTGTGAAATGGCTTGATCTTTCATTTATGCATTACTTTTTTAGCTTTAGCATTCCTGCCTGAACTCTTACGGTTTTCTCATTTAAAAACATTGTATCATCACATTAAGACACTTGTCAATAAAAATATCGGCACATTCCTTACACATATTATGCAATGAATTAACATTTAATAGCTGGACAATTTTCCTCTTAACATGGAGCCTACTGACAGAAAGAAAATTTATAAAATCCCAGCTTTAATCTGAGAAGAGGTATAAAAGAAAGAAAAGTATGAAAATGTTGTCGATAGTGATGCTTTGAGGAATATTTACGTACAATTAGAGTTAAAATGTAACATACCCTTGGCTGTATAGTCGAAGATTTTTAAAGTCGCTGGCCTGGAAATGATCTGAACAGATCTTATAATTCTTATATAAGCGTAACGTCCCTTCTTTCTTGTACACTTATCCAAATCACTTCTGTGACATTTCAAATCCCACAGATCACACCTACAACAACACATCGGTATTGAAGATTAACTGCTGCACTATACAATAAAATATGCGTATTACATTTTAAGCCAGTTAAAACATGGGTCGAACAGGTCAGAAGATTATGAAGTACTATAAAAATCTCTGTCACTGGAAGAATATATATGCAAACACAATATTACTTACATTTTCTTGTCACGAGGGAACCTGAAGAACGAGCGCGCATTCTTCTCTACTTCATAGTTACTGCAGCCAAACACAGCACATACCTTTCCCCTCATGTCGAGAGAAGATATCAAGGAATGATACACGCTACTATTTAATTATGTCAACTCACTGAAAACGCATAAATAACACCAAAAACTTCACACAAAAATACACGTGCTCTTATGACAGAATCAGTAGTTTTCAGGTCTACTCGCTAGAGAGAGCTCCAATAGCTGTCCCTCGATACCCCGTTCAGTGTCGCGTATTGTCTCTACTGTATTTGGTCATAATTTGCCCCATGTCTTCAGAAGATGATTACTCATAACGAACTTGCTTTCAGCGGCACAAACTGAAGGATTATTAATAATAATAATAATAATAATAATAATAATAATAATAATATTGGTACAAAGGAAGTAGAGAGGGGAAAAAAGCGGCAGGCTTCGGGACAAATGACCACCCAAAAATGTTAAATTTTGAATAAATTTGCGAAATGATCTCTTCGCACATTTCTTTTCTGTAGCAACAACAAAAAATTTGATAAATAACCAGAAGTTTTCAAGTCTAGTAAGTAGTACCTGGATGTGAAATCTAAGCCCGTTCGGCCATTGAAACTTAAGGTTGAGAGTTCAATACCTTTCTAAAGTGTAACATATCATGGAAGCTTAAGCTTCTTCATTTAATTGTATACTAAAAAATTATCTTACCAAAGAATTGTAAGATAATTTCTCACTACCCTTACTCCATGACGTTCAGCCTCGTAGAGTAATTTGCTGAAATAAGCGATAGGTGCCAAATTCTCATCGTCCATCCTTTGGTTTAAAACGGCTGAGAAAGCAATGACACTAACATCACACTGCAGTCCAGAATCTTTAGAAAAGTCAGGACTTTGCAACAAAGGGCTTGACACAGGGCATCCTTTAATTTGGAGAAAGTTTTTTTTCGGGATTCACTCCAAATGAACCAAACATTATGTGACTTCCCCTCTCGGAGAACAATCATCAAATGAGAAATGCAACCATACAAGCTAAGGGCGCCAATCTTTAAGTTGAAGACTTAAAGATAAAAATTTATAATCAAGCTTGGACGGACTCTTATCACAGGGGTGGGGTGATAGTGCACTAATCATTAAGCAGGAGAATTAAAAATCAAAAGGCTAATTAAGGCAGATTGATTAAAGTGAACTCGAAAAATACTATTTATTAGATTTAATATAAATGACGACGGTTTAACGAAGACTGAATTTAAAATAGAAAATGAATTTAATAAAAAATTGAATGACTCTACTTCGCGAAAACTTGCAATATCTTTAACTCGCTTGCTCACCATTTAGTCTTGTTCTGCTGGTCCTTGGAAGGCTTCCCTCCTTGTAGCTGGAACATCATCGGTCGTCTTTGATATCTCTTCATCTGCAGCGAAGTACCATTCCTGCCTTGCAAATTGCACCCACCACTAATTGGAAGATGACTTCAAAACTAACACTCCCTATTATGCTTTATCCCATATATTGGAGATAAGCCCTAAGTCATAGTTAGAAGAACCACCTTGGGTTATTTGGAGAGGATACTCAATTAAGAATCCTTCCAACTTTACTGAAAATGTTCTCTGAATTTTCATTTCTATCTAGATTAATACTACTTATTGACTTAGACTGGTTCAAACCGGTCTTGTAGCCGAGCTGTACGAACTTCCTGATAAGAGTGGCTATACACCCCTCATTCGGAATTTCTAAGTACCACGTCGTAGTAATGAAGTAAAATACTCATGTAGAATCAAACGAAGAAGATCAAGTAGAATGCAGCCGAGTCCAGTAGTAGAGATGAAGATCTCAAGATGAAGCCAAGAGCTCCAGCATGCCCTTTTATAACCTTCTCTGGCGCTAATTACAGGTTGCTACACGTGGTCCAATCAGATGACATGTCTCTCCCCACTCCAGATATTAGAGTTGACGGGTCTTAACTCTGATATTAACTGTTCTTCTATTGGTCCATTCACTCATTATCCATGGCAACATGACGCTCCTTTCAAAATATATGCGTTGACTAGTTTGAATAATTCTGGTCGAAATACGGTAGCTTACGTTGGGACGCGTGAACACGTGCTCGCTTTCCCAGAACTTGATGTCTAAAATTGTCCTTTCTCCCTCCTCGGTGATGTAGCAATATAGAGGAAATCTACTGCAAGTTAATTTTAAACAAATGTCGCAAGAATCTAAGTGAATATTAGAATATTCAGCCCTCGTTTACAAGTCGTAGTTACAAAGTAATGAAATGATAGTGAGCAAATGATTAAACATGAATTATAATACAATTACATACCAAAATAAATATCATGACGTTAAATTCCTGAATTAATTACACATAATAAAATTAATATAATTACACTGTAACATCTGGAACGTTACATACGCCCCCATGAGTTCTTAACAAATATCATATGAGTTGAGAACTCACACACTTACTCCCACATTGACTTGAAATACCTCTTTTACCTGCCCATAACGAGCGACATTATTTTCATACAATTAATTATATCTCACTCTTTCCATCATATCTCTCTTAGACTGCTTACCATTGCGACTGTCTGTTATTTCAGTTCATCTTGAGGTTTAGATGCTAAATTATGCCCAACATGAGCAACTTTTCACTTTTGTAAAAAAAAAAAAACAAGATTATCCTAGAAAATATAACATAATATATATACAATTCAGATTACAGACTCTGCCGAGTGTCTATCTGTCCTTTTACTTCCCATATCTCTCCGACATTCTTTGCTAGATAGCAGTGACACATTCTCTTCCAATCTTTTACATTAGAAACATGTAAAACAAATGATACTAACAATTTACACTTTTATCACTCTTTCGAATGTTTCAACCTTATCTTGAAGCAGGATGCAATACATTTCACTCGAATACACACGTAATTTAAGCTCACGGTAAAATTATTGCAAGTTAGAAATGCACATACGGGAAAATTAATTATTTGCCGTCGTCAGCTTTAATTAGCCTTCTGTAACATCTCATAAAACAAATATATCAAATTTCATGGCCTCACATACGGAAAACAGATGATCTATCGTCAATGAACTAGCGTAATTCTACCGTCACACAAACACCTCCCTTGTTTACAAACACCACTAGGAAATACCACTACAATTGAGACGTACACTCATCCCGCTCGTAGTCTGACATAACAAGTAGCAACTTCCCCGAGTTACTGACCTATATCTCACAATCCGGTTCAGCCACCTCACACGACAGGTATCTCCGTAGGCTACTAATGTTATACGAACCATTCATTACGCTCTCGCCATCCGCTAACTTGTAAGCACAGGGTCCTAGTTTACGATGTACTTTATAAGGGCCTTGATATAACAGAAAAAATTTCTTTGTTACCTTATCCTCACTATTTGACAACATGGGAACTCTCACCAAAACCATCTCACCTACCTCAAAGTTATCCAGTACCTTGCGTTTCTGTTGCCTTCTACGTTTATCTCCAGATTTAATCAGGTTCTCCCGTGCCAGTCGGACGTAAAATTCAACATTACGAGGTGGTTCCTCAGGCAAACCTAACACTCTCACTACGCTCTCGCATTCAATACACAAACGTATTGATCCATCAGACTTAGGCACGACAATTAAGGGATTAACATATTGACTGTTTGATAATTCAATCACATCGTCTGCTAACATAGCTTGAATTTGATCCTCTACGGCTTTTGCATATTTGTGTGGTATCGGATACCGCGGTCCGCTGAATGGAGTCTTATCCAGCACAGAAAAAGAATGTTCATACAGATGGGTAACACCAGGTTTCTCGGAGAAAATCTCCACGTGTTCACACAACACTTCAAATAACTTGTCCTTCTGGATTTCATTTACTTCACTTCTACTTACGGCTTCTTTCAAGCCACATATTTTATCCTCATTAATCCACAACTGACACAACTTCAGGCCCTCACTAGCCTCTTCATTTACTTTAGAAACCTCTCTCATTCTCCACACTGTACTAACTTCCGTTTTCCTCTGAATTTCCTCCTCAAACTTGACCTTGATATCCTCATTATTCCACCTCAAATTTAGCACTAGATCATTGTAATTTAACTGAGCCAATTTTAACGTTAACCAGTCAGATCCCAAGATAAGATCAAATATCAAATGCGGAATTACCAAACAGATCTGAACGCTAATAGAATTATTAATGCAGATCGGGACAGCTACTTGTTTACAAATTTGCTTAGACTTCTTTCCAACAGCCGTAATGATGAAAGTAGACTTAACAGGCATTTCCTCCAACTGAATACCCTGTTTCACTAATGACTCATACCACTGAGAACTAATACATGATATTTGGCTACCAGAATCAATCAAAACTTTAACCCACGCCCCCCAGACTTTCAATTTAACAACGGGATTGACTACTTTATTACTTGAATCTCCAATATTCTGCTCGGGTTCATACAACAAATCGTCTCTAACATCGAGGTCATATGGTAACACTTTCATGGCAAGACACTTCGCTACCTTCGTACTAGGCTGGAATTCTGACCAAACATTACAGCCTCTAGTTAGTTTAAAGGTTCCCTTTGTGTATTGACGTTGGACTCATTAGTACATTGCTCTGGCCTCCGTTGGGGATTTCCTGTCCTATATTCCGGTGCTCCGCTCCTGCTGTTCTGCTGAGGTCTGAACTGATTGCGAACTTCGTGATTCTGTGTTCTACCGTTATGTCTCATTCCGTTGTGATGACTAAAGTTCTGAATATTCTCCGTTCTACTCCTAAGGTTACCTAACGCATCAAAACTGCCTAGTAGGTTCTCCATCTCCTGAATAGTACCAACTTTTTGCATGCAGGCTGCTTCTCTCACCCTGTCCGGAAAATGTCTTAAAAGTAGTCTTACTACATCAGACCCCTCGGTTATACCATCTAAGTTCTGACAAATCATGACATGTGCCAGGAAGTACTCGGTCATAGTAACTCCTTCATGCTGTTTATACCTCCCAAATACCACCCTTTCTCTCTCTCGAGCTTGTATTGCTTCATTCCAGAATTTCTCTCTAAACTTATTTCTGAATTCTTTCAGGTTCGTCATCGTCTGCCTATATACCATGAACCAAGACCGTGTTTCTCCTACAAAAGCATGGTCAATATTTTCCATAACGTCTTCCCAGTCCATAGACCCTTCCTCTAGACGCTTTTCAAATCGTTTTTCTATCATCTTAAGGAAATCTAGCGGGTTCGTTTGTTTCCCATTAAATTTAGGTAGTTCTATTTCCCTAATGTAGCTATTTCCTAGACATTGCCTTCCCGTGAAAACCTGTTTATCCTTTGCCACTTTTTTTAACTTATTTTCTGCTTTCTCCATCCGGCATTCTACATCTCTGTCTCTCCTATCAATTTCTCTCTCCAAATTAACCTGCTTCTCTTTCAATGTCCTAATTTCAATCTTATTCTCTTCAGCTATCGCAAACCTTTCTTCACTTGCCCGGGTCTCATCTTCTATTCTAAGCTTTACCGTGTCAATCTCTTGTTGGACGTGGTCTTTAAATATCCGTATTTCCCCTCCTTGAGTCTCAACTCTCTTATCAATACTAGTGACCTGCCTCATTACTTCCTCCCTAGTAGAGTTGTTTTCCTTCCCCATTAATTCCAGGAATTCACTTCTCTGCCCCGCAAACTTTTCTTCTACCTCTTTCCCTCGCCGTTCATATTCACTTTTCTGGTCCTCTAATCGCTTATTAAAATGTTCATTTTTTACCACCAGATCGCGTAACTGCCTACTGTGTTCGTCCATTCTCCGATTCGCTTCCTCCTTATTTTCCCTCATCTCCCTGCTTAATTCAGCTTTAGTTTGCTCTAACTGTTCTTTAAGTTCATATTTAATATTCTCAATTTTAGTGTTAGTTTGTTCTAATTCACCTTTAAGCTCGGCTTTAGTTTGTTCTAATTCAATTTTTATTTCAGTTTTACTGTCCTCTATCTTACTTAACATTAACTGCATCATTCCCATTAACTGATCATTATTATTACTTTTATTATTAGTGTTCACTTCCACTTCGCCCCCCATCCTACTATCATCTGACTCCATACTGACTTCTTTCTGCTTGCCTTCACTCTCCATACTACTTACACTTCTATCTTCAATTTCCTCTACTAGACTACACAACCCTTCCTCTGAACTCAATACATTATTGCTTTTTATCGCCCGTCCACTGCGCAACATCCTCTCCTCTTTCGTCTGATCAGCCATGACCCTTCCCACAATCAAACACTCCTAATGAAACGTGGATATCCAAATTTTGCCCATAATACGAATTCTGATATCGTTACTGTCATTAACTGCTCCGTACTTAATGATTTTCTCGCCACACGTTGGAGCGGCATTTATGTGACTTCCCTTCTCGGAGAACAATCATCAAATGAGAAATGCAACCATACAAGCTAAGGGCGCCAATCTTTAAGTTGAAGACTTAAAGATAAAAATTTATAATCAAGCTTGGACGGACTCTTATCACAGGGGTGGGGTGATAGTGCACTAATCATTAAGCAGGAGAATTAAAAATCAAAAGGCTAATTAAGGCAGATTGATTAAAGTGAACTCGAAAAATACTATTTATTAGATTTAATATAAATGACGACGGTTTAACGAAGACTGAATTTAAAATAGAAAATGAATTTAATAAAAAATTGAATGACTCTACTTCGCGAAAACTTGCAATATCTTTAACTCGCTTGCTCACCATTTAGTCTTGTTCTGCTGGTCCTTGGAAGGCTTCCCTCCTTGTAGCTGGAACATCATCGGTCGTCTTTGATATCTCTTCATCTGCAGCGAAGTACCATTCCTGCCTTGCAAATTGCACCCACCACTAATTGGAAGATGACTTCAAAACTAACACTCCCTATTATGCTTTATCCCATATATTGGAGATAAGCCCTAAGTCATAGTTAGAAGAACCACCTTGGGTTATTTGGAGAGGATACTCAATTAAGAATCCTTCCAACTTTACTGAAAATGTTCTCTGAATTTTCATTTCTATCTAGATTAATACTACTTATTGACTTAGACTTGTTCAAACCGGTCTTGTAGCCGAGCTGTACGAACTTCCTGATAAGAGTGGCTATACACCCCTCATTCGGAATTTCTAAGTACCACGTCGTAGTAATGAAGTAAAATACTCATGTAGAATCAAACGAAGAAGATCAAGTAGAATGCAGCCGAGTCCAGTAGTAGAGATGAAGATCTCAAGATGAAGCCAAGAGCTCCAGCATGCCCTTTTATAACCTTCTCTGGCGCTAATTACAGGTTGCTACACGTGGTCCAATCAGATGACATGTCTCTCCCCACTCCAGATATTAGAGTTGACGGGTCTTAACTCTGATATTAACTGTTCTTCTATTGGTCCATTCACTCATTATCCATGGCAACATGACGCTCCTTTCAAAATATATGCGTTGACTAGTTTGAATAATTCTGGTCGAAATACGGTAGCTTACGTTGGGACGCGTGAACACGTGCTCGCTTTCCCAGAACTTGATGTCTAAAATTGTCCTTTCTCCCTCCTCGGTGATGTAGCAATATAGAGGAAATCTACTGCAAGTTAATTTTAAACAAATGTCGCAAGAATCTAAGTGAATATTAGAATATTCAGCCCTCGTTTACAAGTCGTAGTTACAAAGTAATGAAATGATAGTGAGCAAATGATTAAACATGAATTATAATACAATTACATACCAAAATAAATATCATGACGTTAAATTCCTGAATTAATTACACATAATAAAATTAATATAATTACACTGTAACATCTGGAACGTTACAATTATTTCTTTTCAACAAGTTAAGAGGGGCCGAAATGTTAGAGAATTTAGGGGTGAATCTACCATAAAACCCTACCATACCAAGAAGACTTCTTATTCTACGAAGGGTTTTGGGCCTGGGGAAATCTCTGATACACTTGACCCTATCGGGTTTCACACTGATGCCAGAATAGGAGATGACGTGTCCAAGGAAATTGATGGGTTTAGAATACAGAGAGATTTTATCGGGTTTGACAGAAAACTATGCTTCGTCATGCGGCTTAGGACTTCTTCCAGATGAGCCGTCATGTGTTCGTCAAAGGACCGGGAATAAAAAAAACCAAATCATCCAAATATGTGAACACGCAAGGAAACTTCAAGTTTCCGAAAACATAATCAAGGATGCGACTGAGCGCTTGCCCGCCTATAGGTAGTTTTGATCTAAATTACTAATCAGTTGTAAAAGGCAATTCACCACTCCGTTGTCATTGGACATAGGACCATACTAAGTCGGCAGTACTTCTTTTCTTCATAAACCACTTGTGTTCTGTGACACACACACACACACACACACACACACACACACACACACACACACACACACAGACGCGCGCGCGCACACACAACGTACAGGTCAACCACGGTCATTGGGTGTCAACTCAAGACCTAGGCGGTCCCTTTGATGTTAGCCAGACTTCTGGTCAGTGATGAGGCTTCCGCAGTGGTAAATAGTTCCTAGGTTTGTTGCTTGTTCCTGAAGTCATGAGCTTCCCTGAATTTGTTTATATATTCTGGTAAACTGAGTTGACTAATTACAAATTTTTGCCCCGTACAATAGTATGAAAAATATTTCACAAGTTGTATGTTATTCAGGATCGTTACCAACTCTTATTTTTCATAAGCAGATGGCTGTGAATAGTTATTGTTCTCGATAGTATTTTTAGCAAAATATACAGTTATTTAACATGAGCTTGGTCTTATTGCATTGTGTACTTACTAAGCTTTGTTTGAATTCATTCCATTGCTGTTTTGTTCGCATAATTTTTACGACTTGAAGATGGATCCGAGAAAATTGTTGGCAATACTGTCCGTAATAGTATGCTCAGTATTCATAGTGACTGCCAGCTGTGAGCAGCACGTGGTTGATTCTGTGACGCTTGAGTCACCACTGAAATACTTTAAAGCTAACGAAAGTGGCGGGAAAATTAAGTAAGAAGTCTAAACAAATTGTTCTGAACTTTTACAGTAGCCTACGAGATGAGAATATGCTGTGTACTGTGGTAGAAGTGGTGGAGAGACCGCGCAGCTGACCGGCGTTTCTACGTACAATGTTTACATGGCTCGCGAGGAATTGACAGGAATTCGTTATGTTTTCTTGTGGTACTATATCGTATGTGCTGCCCTGTGGTTGTTTGTATATGTCGTGAGTGTTTCTGACGACACGTCTCCCTAAAGTCACTGAAAATTTAATTTTAGTTATAAGAAAGTGCCTGAATTATGTAAACAAGCAATCAAGGCGATAAGGAAAGTAAAGCATAACTCTCCTAAGCTACATGCCAGATTTATGTGGCAGAAAACGTTTATTCTCTTGGCTGTTCAGCAGTAGGCCTATGTGTCAGCTCAATTCGATCTATGCACTCGCAATAAGTAAAGCAGGAAGGACCTTAACACGGTATAGGATAATTAGCGTACTCGAAATAATAATAATTTTACCCTATTTTATATTCGTAACTGTTCTCTACCTGCAGAAATGTTATCATGAGGAGATTATGAATTCGTTTTTACCTTCCGAATGACGAGACAATATTTAGAAGATTCCTGGGAACACTGTACTTTGCATTCTCATTCGCAGGTGGGTTTTCAGTTTGTTGAACTGTGAGAAACTGACAGTCGTTGCACGAGAGTGGAATCGTATACTTATGTCGTCTTACTATTCGTTATAAGCCCCCATGTGCCTCACACAAATTGCATTATGAAATAAAAATAAACCTTGCTTCTCTTGCCTCGGTATTCGTCAGAAATATGTAGGTTAAATATGATCAATAAAGGAATAAATAGGTACGGTAAGTAATCAAAGTACAACGATGTGAAACGAAGTAATTTCTTTTGATGCTACACTATTTAAGAATGAAGTGTTTGTCACACAGATGCTCGACGTTAATAATAAGCTGGTCGTGGCCGAGAAGGTGAACCGAGACGGAAGGGGAAACAAGGGAAGTGCTCATACGCGGAAAGATACTTTTCCTCAGCTCTTGAGTTGATTTTCACCATAGACAGACCGGCCCCTGGCCTCTCCGGAAGGCCGCATGTCATCACTCAAAATGGACATTACTAAAGCATAGGAAGCTTTTCGCATCCAAGACACTGATATGTGATTCTATGTTTTCTCATAAGATGGCTCTATTCAGTAAATATCGGTGTTTCCACAAAGGTTATTCCTATTCCATGACAGAGATACGTAAATGCTGACGCGGCCTATAGTCTACTACCGAGATGAAAGGGTTAATTATGATTCATTTTTCATTTCAGGGACACAATCCACATAGCCGTCTCTAGGAACGACTTTATATAAATATTTTTCTTCTCTTTATCCCTTATTTTTGAGAGTTAGGTCGGGGGATGCAGAGCGAGTCTCGACGCACAAGTGGCCATGATAGGTCCGTGGTCCGACAACTGTGCACTCCGACCGGCCAGTCGAGCAGAGGAGGAGTGGCCGCAGCTCTAACGTAGTTCTACGCCTCTGTATTTGGGAGACGGAGAGGGCCTGGTCCCCACCATCGGCTGTCTGAGTATGGTTGTACGTGGTTTTTCATTTTCCTTCACTAAGGCGAATGCCGGGACAGTTCCTAGTATAGGCCACGGCTGCCAACCCTCTCACGTTCTCCGCACATTTCTTTCTACGATACAAATCTCCTGGTTTGAGAGACGGTGTCACCGTCTAGGAGGCCCGCCTCCTCCTTCAAGGGAGGAATGAAAACATTTAGTTGTAGTAGTAGTGGAGGAGAGTGAAAGTTTTAAATCCTTGATTCATAAATGAGGCAGTAAACATGGTCGTAGTTAAAGACGATATAATAGGATAGAGGTATGAAATGTCGTGTGGCTTTTAGTGCCGGAATATCCCAGGACGGGTTCGGTTCGCCAGGTGCAGGTCTTTCTATTTGACACCCATAGGCGACCTGCGCGTCGTGATGAGGCTGAAATGATGATGAAGACAACACATAAACCCAGCCCTCGTGCCGTAGGAATTAACAAATTAAGGTTAAAAATCCCCGACCCAGCCGGGAATCGAACCCGAGACCCTCTGAACCGAAGGCCAGTACGCTGACCGTTCAGCCAACGAGTCGGACAGGGTAGAGGTGAAACTCAATATAAAATTTCGGTGCTACCAACATGGTGGACTAGCAGTTACCTGAATCCGAGTTCAGATAGCGCAAAGAACTTCTGACGTTGTGAACTCACATCCGATCACCCTCCCTTTCGCACCCTTTCCCGTATACTATCTTCACCCACCCCCGATATTATAGTCTCTCCTATTTTCACTCCCAATACATTATAGTTCATATATTTTTATTTTAAAGTTGTTATTACATTGTATATAATGATCTGCGACCCGGTATTCGTATGGCATACTGTATTGTCGAGAGCATAACCTCGCTCCACGAAGATGTTTCACAGTTAAAACATTGAAAAAAAGCACATGTTATGTGAAAATAATTATGTTCTATTAGAAGTCAGCCTGCAGAATTTCACATACGAAATGAAGGATATCACATAATTATCCAAGTATCAGAGTACATATCACATAAAAATAAAAATACCGAAGTTATAAGGCACAGTGCTAGATAATGCAGACAAGTACACAAATTAAATAATTTCATTTTCAGCCCTTCAAGTGTGCAGGAAATATATGCTGGTAGGAAAGCTGGTAAATACCAGAGAAAAGTAATATTGCAAACATTTATTATTAATTGGGCAGTATCTCACCAAAAACGATAAATTCACGACAGCATACAAATTCAGTGCCCACAAACATTCAAAACAAATGGTGCATAAGCACAGATGGCATCGCGGGAAATAAAAATAGTTTGAAATTGACTATAGAAAGTTCGAGCAAAGTCGATCGATGTCGGTGTCCGATTCAATACCTCCTTTTATATTCGCAAAATATGCTTTTGGTGGCCTAGTTTTAGATTTTTTGGGCATAAAAGTGGACATGCTACTAGTTAATATGGAATATATGGTAAAATAGACACTTAACATCCTGCTCACGTTACTAGGATCTGTGAAGTTGTATGTGAAATCTGTGAACATTGCGAAGTCTACCAGAGCAATCTAACAAGGGATTCCAGTACTACTTGAAGCCAACTAGAGAACTACAGCCCTATAAGAATTTCACTCCCGCGGTCTTGGCTCATCCAGAAGTCGTGTTGTCAAACTAGAGCGTAATTTCCGTTGAATTTTATTGGAAGCTCTTGGATGTTCATGTTTTGCAAAATTATCTTTGGTTACACTAGAAAAATACCTGAGGGCAGTGAAAGACAGTACTTCGCCATAAACGAGAAAAATCGCAGTAACTGAGAAAGTAATTACGAAGATTGACTTTCATTGTCAAAATTATAGTTGGGCCCATGAGAGTTGAAATCTGACGTTTGAGCGGCGAAAGCAGTAACTAGGCCTACGAAGTACGCTGCGTTGTCGTAGTTACCTCAATCTGCGGCATATCACCCTTTCATACAGTCGGAACATTTAATCAACTATGTTGGCCTAATGCAATTCAATAAACTTTGACCCCTTCCTATGCTTGTGCTGATTATTCCGACTTTTAAGACAGAACACGCCATTGCCGATAAATATGAGATTTTATATTCACTAAACTGACAGTAAACTCAACAAATGCACATGTTAAATAGATAATAGAACTGTGCAACTAGCCATTGATTAACTTACAAAAAACAAACTAACAACGAAAATAATATTCAGGAAACAAACACTTATATTATTATATAAACCAGCAACAACTAACACAGCTAACACGGTACTCCTCCGAATAATATCACAAAAGCGACTGAGAGCAAGCCAACCCATGTGGCAATAGCATCTTTAAATGTGGCATCTCTGTTATCGTTGCCATAGCAACAGACCATTTTCGAGCAGCGTTAGTCAACTTTTTTCTTGCCGGTGGCGTTAAGCGTCAGACTCCAACTCTCGTGGGCCCAACTATAACAAACACTGAGCGGAAGAACGCATAAAACACGATGGAATTTTGGAATGAGGTGGGATCGTGTAAAGATGCTATTCTTCAAAATCCTTTCCAAGATGTCTCAGATTTTTCCATGTCGCTTTGTTTCTACCATGGTTTAGTGCTGAAGTCGGCAGTGCTTTTAGTATGCTAAACGCAGAGAAAACATTTCTCAGGATCAGAATGAAAACTGAAGTAGTGAACTCGATTTGGACTGTGCGTATCGGGCTACGGCGAATGAAGAATAATACATACATTTCTCCACTACACGGACTAGCATAGCATAATGAATTTGTATTTGGGCTTAGAAGACGAGAGCGAGAGAGAGAGAGCGAGAGCGAGTGAAGATTCCTTGGTTCTTCCCCTCGTAGTGGCCTCTTACGACATGCAAGGGGTACAGATAACACATCATTTTTGTTTTGTTTTTGGAATTGGCTTAACGTCGCACCGACACAGATAGGTCTTGCGGCGACAATGGGATAGGAAAGACCTAGGAGTTGGAAGGAAGTGGCCGTGGCCTTAATTAAGGTACAGCCTCAGCATTTGCCTGGTGTGAAAATGGGAAACCACGGAAAACCATCTTCAAGGCTGCCGACAGCGGGGCTCGAACCCACTATCTCCCGGATGCAAGCTCACAGCTGCGCGCTCCTAACCGCATGGCCAACGGCACATCATTTCACTCCAGCTATAAGGGAGATAAAGATTTCCGATATGTGCAACAGTGAAAGTACATAGATGTTAATATAAGGAATGATCTTAATTTGAGTAATCAGTTCTATAACCTTTCTTAACAACCTCGTTAATATGATTCAATCTTCGTAATTACTGTTTCAGTTATTCCCATGGAATGATTTAATTTGTGTACTTCTCTGCAATATCTAACACAGTGCCTTATAAATACGGTATTTTTATTTTCATGTGATATGTAGTCTGATAATTGGGTAATTATGTGACATCCTTCATTTCGTATGTGAAATTCTGCATACTGGCTTTTAATAGAACATATTTTCACATAACATGTGCTTCTTTTCAATGTTTTTACTGTGAAGCATCTTCGTGGAGCGAGGTTATGCTCTCGACAAAACAGTATGCCATACCAATACCGGGTATCAGATCATTACCTACAACGTAATAACAACTTTAAAATAAAAATATATGTATCACAGTCTATTGGAAAACTGTGGTACGCTGGCATCAGGAAGTGAAGAAAGACCTGACAGAAGTGGGAATACAAGGATAGAAAATAAGTAACAGGGAAACTTACAAGTTGAAAATAAAGAACACAAAGAGTTTCCGAGAAAAAGTTAGTCTTCGGACCCAAGCAGCATGGAGAGAAGAGAGAAGGAGGTTGCAGAGTGAAAGAATGAAGGATTACTGGACGCAGATCAAAGCCCAGAAGCAGCTGAAATCGAATTAACGTGGTCCACAGTTGGCCAAAACGAAAGAAAGGAGTATTGGAAATGAAAATAGGAGAGACTATAATAGGGCGGCTGAAGGTAGTATACGGGCGTGTACGTCTTTGATTAGACCGCAGTTAGAGAATTGCTCTAGTGTATGGGACCCTTAACGAGAACTGGAAAATGATAGATTTTAATGCAGCCAATGGTCAAGAAATAAATACAATATCGTACATTGCTCATTCACTACAAAATGAGGTCAACGACGTTGTTCTTTCCGTACACTCCCGAAGATGGCACCGATCGCCTTGTTTCTTGCACAGTTTGCAAGTACAGTCAATAGCAGTGTCGTGATGTCTTGTCTTGTCGCATATTTTGTGATGGAATCCATGAACAGCGAATCGCGTTATGATATGTCGCAGGTCGTAATTTGGACGTTGCCGGTCTTGAGTCATCATAGCATCCGTGGTGTAAAACGTGCTCCGTATTTCTTTCTTCTTGTCGTGTAGTTCTTTTAACGCACTGTGATACACAGGTGTAGAATGTAATAACATCCATTCTCGAAGATCCTCTATAAAGAACCTTTCTCTCACCAGCTCATATACCAACCGTGAGGGGGTAAATTTAGATACGATGAGTATATTTTTAGATAAATGCCCTTGATCTTTTCCAGTTCCAGAAGACTGCTCTTAGAAAGATGGTCCCACATTAGATGTAATCCGTAGCTCATAATAGGCGAGATCTTCACTCTATAGCTTTATCGCTGTATCCACTGAGAGCTTCCTTATATGTAAGATATCGTGCATTGCTATTATCGCAGTTGCGACCTTGTCCTTGATGCGAAGTGTGAATGTGGTTCCTGTAGTCTGTAGCGTCATTCCGAGGTATTTACAGGATGCGACCGTCGTTAATCTTTCGTTCTTATAATAAATTGTGACATGTGATGCAATTTTCCCCCTCGTCTGAATGTCATAACTACAGTCTTATTTGCATTCAGCTGTAGGTCATTTCTGTCGGCCCATTCCACTAATGTATTGAAAGCTGCTTGCAAATCTGCACGAGATGATGACGTATTCGCCATGTCATCCGCGTAAACATATATTTTTACATTACTGGAATTTACTGTTGTTATTGCGTCCATGGTCGCTATGTTAAACAGGATCGGACTCAATGGGTCCCCCTGAAGCACTCCTATCGTTTGGTCTATTGGGAGAAAGTTTGTCAGATTGTCATCAATCTGTACGTAGTTTTCTGCGAGTATGTTTCGTATCATAACTAAGAGAGATGTATCACTTTCCAAGACATGCTCCAGTCTTTCCAACAGTAACATTCTACTGATTGACTCAAAGGCCTTTGAAAAGTCTATGAAAACTACATGTAATTTTCCTTTCGGGTTTCTCGTCGTTTGCTGTATGTCATCTTGTAGACTACTGCAACTGCTTGTACAGTAGATCTTCCCTTGCGGAACCCAAATTGTTCTGGGTGATTTTCGACAAAAGAGCAATGTTAAGAAACTAGTGCAAACTTTGGGCTGGGAAGACTTGGCAGTAAGGAAACGAGATGCTCGACTATGAGGAATGTTTCGAACTGTCAGTTGAGCGCTGGCGTGGAATGACATAAGTAGATGGATAAAGTTGAGCGAAGTTTTTAAAAGTAGCAAATATCATACTATGAAGATAAATTTAGAATTGAATAGTATAAACTGGGGCAAATATTCATCTATAGGACGAAGAGTAAGGGAATGGAATACATTATTAAGGGAAATATTCGACAAATTTCCAAGTTCTTTGAAGATGTTTAAGAAAAGGCTAGGTAAACAATTGATAGGGAATCTGCCACCTGGGCGACAGCCCTAAAGGCAGATCATTGATGACTGATTGATTGATCACGATCTACGTACAACAGTACGGAAGCTGATCCAGCGTACAATATTCACGTGCCATATCACAAGATAGCCCCAACTACCAACAACTACGTCCAACCAAATGATCGATTATTTAGCACCCAATTTTATTGCTAAATATTCACACGATACATATTGTGAGAAAAATTCGGCTGCCTTCGGTGACGTTACAAAGGGGCTTTGCTATGACCTAGACGAAATGCAAGTCAAAGACAGCGGAAACTCGTTTAAATCACTGCACCATTTGTGCCTACTGTATATAGAAGGCAGAGTTCTGGCACACGGTAATAACGCGAGGAAGGCGTTGAAGACTTGTATTAAACTTTCTCGGTTTATTCGAATATGTGTTGTTTTCCAGAAACATGTAAACCAAGCATGGATGTATCTGGGAGAGACTTCAGTGATACCATGCACTCTACCACTTTTTGATCGACCGTACGTTGCCCTGCGTGATGGAAGTGTTTGAAAAGACGGAAAATGAAACAATGCTTCTTAGAGAACCGGAAACATTTTGTCTAAACAGCTGTGTATGCTAGCATACCAGCGGTAATTTATTCCCAACTCGATCACTGCATGTTACTAAGAGATATCGATTTTACATGTTGGCTTTAAAGAGGACCAAAGAACCCGTTCTCAGTTAATTTTTGCATCTATTATTTGCAACGACTGTGCTATTCATTAGATTTTGAAGTTGTTGATTTCACTTCGTGTATTCCGTACTCATGAGGACAGTAAAGTACTTGTAGTGTTAAAATTTCGCTGTGTTATCTCGTCTCCTTCCGATTCGACGTTAATGAAACCAAAGGTTTGTAACTCCGAAATGTTATACATCATACCGTTGTTTCTCCGCGCCCGCTTGAGATAAGGACGGGGTAGGCCTACGTGTGGTTATCAGCAAGATATTAGTTATGCAGGAGAAACATGCGCTCAACATCACAGCGAGTGGCGCATCGCTTTCTATGTAATGGCTACACATAAGAAACCCTTCAATATCTCCAAAAGTACCCGTCGGATTTTCAAAATAAGTATATCACTGAACTTGTCGCCCGATTCTTAGTTGTTCTGTAGGGTGAAATAAGTATAGTCCCATTAAAACAAGTTGCTGCAGTTTCTCAGTAATTACGTATGTGGTGAAGACGATTTGGACAGTGTTTTACGAGAACATTAATACAATTCAAGAATTTGGAAACAGAATGTACATATATTTAACAGATCAGAAGATATCTATCTGAGGTGGGCAACTTACATGAATAATCCCGTACATTCTCTCGGAGAACAATATAGAGCTCCATGAACTAGGCTAAAATTCGAAACTGCATCAACACAAAACTATTTATATCACACGCCGCTCTAGGCTTCACGAGTGCGTTCTAATTTGAGTTCTGCAGCGAATTATTGCCCCCAAGCAGTCACCTCATAGACTTGTCGCTTAGTAGCAGTTTATGTGTGTCAATCAGACTGCGGATATGGGATCTGTGATGTGCTTTTCTATCATCAATGGTTTTAGGCGAAGGAAGCTTAAGTCAGCGTTCTCATTTAGAACACAACCTACTTCCAAAGCCGTTTATAGGTACTGAGGTGACATTACCGCCTCTCCATCAACTCCTCAACTACTGTTTTTAAACGTGTCCATAATACGAGCAAATCATTGTTAAATTAATTGAAGACTATGGCGGTTTCCATTCTTTTGCTCTTAAACTTATAGGTAAGAGTTTTGGAGATGATCACCAAAAAAATAAAAGTTTGCTGAGTGCTGTCATTTGTTGAGTATAGCGAATACTGGCTCCCTCTGTGGTGCAGGGGTAAGTTGCCTACCTTGTACCCGGACGCCTCGGGTTCAGTTTCTGGCCAACCCAAGGGGTTTCAGGACATTTGGTTCACTGCTCAACGTGCACCTACAGCGAAATCCACTAGATGTTCTATGTGTCGACGGAAAATTTAGTCCAGAATCTATATATTTGTTCATTGAATTTATGTTCAGTCGAATGGTCCGTTTTATGTAGCCGGGCTGAGTGGCTCAGATGGTTGAGGCGCTGGTTTCCTGATCCCAACTTGGCAGGTTCGATCCTGGCTCAGTTCGGTGGTATTTAAAGCTGCTCAAATACGTCAGCCTCGTGTCAGTAGATTTACTGGCACGTAAAAGAACTCCAGCGGGAATAAATTACGGCACCTCGGCGTCCCTGAAAACCGTAAAAGTAATTAGTGGGACGTAAAGCAATTATTATTATTATTATTATTATTATTATTATTATTATTATTATTATTATTATTATTATTATTATTATTATTATTATTTTATGTAATATTCATTCGTTCGACAAATTAATTACTGCTGACAACCAGTAGGTCTTAGACGGATACGGAGTAAATTTAACATCCACAAAAAACAAAAAGAAAAGAAAATATACTCGTACATTTTCTCTGCTACACGAAAAAAAAAAATCATCGATATGTTTTTGGGCGAGTACAAATTCTTCGATTGTTTCCTTCTTAGTAGCCTCTTACGACATTCAGGAGGTACAGGTAATGCATCCTTGGAAGCCATCCGCATAGGAGATAAGGAGTTCCGATAAATCGAAAGAAGAATGAGGGTATCCACAAGAAAACGTTAAAGCTCATGCACTACAGTATGAGAACATGAGACATTCTAACCTAACTTGAACCACTGGCGCTACAGCCCCTCATGGGCCTAGGACTACCAAGCCACAGGTGCTCAGCCCGAAGGCCTGCAGATTACGAGGTATCGTGTGGTCAGCACGACGAATCCTCTCGGCCATTATTCTTGGCTTTCTAGACCGGGGCCTCTATCTCACGTCAGATAGCTCTTCATTTCTAATCACGTAGGCTGAGTGGACCTCGAACGAGCCCTCAGATCCAGGTAAAAATCCCTGACCTGGCCGGGAATCGAACTCGGGACCTCCGGGTAAGAGGCAGGAACGCTACCCCTACACCACGGGGCCGGCAATGAGACTTTCTAGACCAATATAATAATAATAATAATAATAATAATAATAATAATAATAATAATAATAATAATAATAATAATAATATTCAGACATGTGTTGTAGAGGCAGCGTGCCTCTCACTTATTCCAAGGCTCTGGATTCTCTTTGCGGCCAGTTAAAGGATTTTCTTTCTGGACTGAGAAGTAGAGCGGGCTTCATTTGATACGATGATTTTCTCAAGCTGTTAGTTACAGCAAGACCGGACGAGTTGGCCGTGCGGTTAGGGGCGTGCAGCTGTGAGCTTGCATCCGGGTGATAGTGTGTTCGAGCCCCACTGTCGGGAGTCCTGAAGATGGTTTTCCGTGGTTTCCCATTTTCATATCAGGCAAATACTGGTGCTGTACCTTAATTAAGGCCACCGCTTCCTTCCCATTCCTGGCCCTTTTCTGTCCCATCGTCGCCATAAGACCTATCTGTGTTTGCACGACATAAAGCCAATTGTAAAAAAAAAAGACCCTACAGGTAGAAAGCGCACAGTGAGATAACGCTAGTGACTTAGTATACATAGACAAACACTGGTTGCCATGGTTACACTGGTGCCGAAAAATTGATGGCGCTGATTCGTTATGGACCCCCAGGTCAAAAAAACATACGGGGTCGGGTATGAAGTGAGATGAATGTTCGTAGCGAATTTTTATGGCCGCTGCCCTTCCTGACGTCAACCTTATCAGAGGTGTTAATGAGATGAGATGAATGACGTGATACGTGATGTAGGAAGGAAGGGGATGAAACCCGATGCCGGCACATAGCCTACTCCTATCGAATAGCACCAAGTGATCTGCTCAAGGCTTAACCTCCCCATCCGACGGACGAATCCCCATAAACAGCGTCATATGCTCTCACTCCATATGGACACTGTGGAGAGGTTTGGAATTATCCAGGCTCTTGGTAGGCGATCTGGTGAATAGAAATTGTACACAGTAGAACGTATGTTAACCGAAACAGAGGGTGGGGGTGGGGGTGGGGGTGGGGGAATAATAATAGAATGCCCTTTTTAGAGGTTAAGAATCTTTTTGAGGGTTTAGATGAAAGTAAATGAAGACAGTAGGTTACAAATACATAGTACACTATTGGCAAAGTATTGTAATACTGGAAACCCGAACTACTCAACTGTGTTTACAAAACAAAACGTTGTTCGATAGTGCATGTACTGTAAATATACAGTTGGCCCTACTATTTTTTCTTAAAAAGTCTTATGTTTTCTTTTGTTTTGTTTCTTTCCATCGTTTGCGTTTCCATCAGTAGGCCTTTTATTCTCCGTCCCGTGGAGTAAGGAAAATAATAGTAATACACCAGCTGTAATAATCACATAACCACCTTTCAGTTGAGAATTGTAGTGGAGATAAGGTATATTAGATTGTATCTTGATGTTATATTCGGGTTTTTCTTTGTGTACGGCAATCCTTTCGATACCTAAGCATTTAACAAAACGCAAGGTTTCATTTCTATTACAGCATATTAGGATAAAGTTATACTAAAGAAATAATCTTCTATCTACGCGTTTAACTTTGTTGGTAATCCTTGAGAACGGTAGTTCTTGCGAATTTCAAACTTTAGGCCTAATTGTAATTTTCATTTATATTTGTGCTTAATAATAACCTATTGTAATTAAGATACGTCTGAAAAGGTTTAAAAACAGTTGTAGTGTATTGTAGCGACTTAGTAGGATTCAGAGTGCTCATTCTATTATTTTGAGTAGTCTTGCGAATTTCAATCTTTAATTGTAATTTCCATTTCAGTTTGTGCTTAGTAATAACCTGTTGTATTATAATTAGGATACGTCTGAACGTAGTTTAAAATTATTGTAGTGTATTATAGTAGGTATCTTTTTATAAATTAGTGTGTTTATTACTGTGAAATATTTGTGTAGTATAGTATCTGTAGTATCTGTGGTATCTGTATTAACTCTCTTACTAGAATTCTGTTGCAGTAATTAAGGCAGACTTAACTGCAGTTTAGAATTGTGTAGACCTAATTCTTGTGTATTACTTTCGGTTTTCAGTAATTTTCATTCTGTTAGGGTGTTGTAGAAAAAATTCGTACAACTAAGTAGTATTGTAGTGTAGTAGTAGCTTATATTAATTACCTTGTTGTTGTTGTGTGATTTTTGTGAACTATCCTAGACAATATTTGTTTCCTCTCATTTTATAGGCAATATTTCTTTCCTTTCATTTTTATTTGCACAGAATAAGTTATTTTATTTTTCCTCTTCTTCGCATTATTCCGTAAATAATGGCTAAGCAGTGCAACTGTAGGAGTAGTGCAACTGTAGGAAATGTGGATGTGGCCAGCCATTAAGGAGTATGAGGGAGGAGCTGGAGAGTTTGAGGGAGATAATTAGGATTCTCTCAGAGGACAGGAAGGAAAGTAGACCTCCCTCAAATAATGTACAGGATACAGTAGGTGTAAAGGAGGGATGGGGAGGAAATGGGGGAATTGTAGAAGACAGGTGGTCTAATGTTTTAAGGGGAAGGAGATTGCAGGCTAAGGGCTTTGTTCAGGATCAGAATTCAGGACAGGTGTCTGTTAGAAATCGGTACGAGTCACTGCAGGTAGAGCAACCGAATGAAGATGAGGAACAGGGAACTGTCGCTGAGATGTGTGGAAGTAGGAGGAAGGAGAAAGGTAGGAAAGGGAAATATAGTGTAGTGGAAAGGAAAAGACGTGTGGAACAGGGTCATGGGAGGGAGAAAAGGGAGGAGGAAGTAGCTTCTGCAGCAGTGAGAGAAGATAGGGCTGACCAGGAGGGGAGGGGATCAAATGAGGTGGGTAGGGTTGAGGCTCTGGTCATGGGGGATTCTATCGTTAGACATGTGGGGAAAGTGTGTGTAGGAAAGGGAACCAGCCTAGAGTGTTATCCAGGAATTAGGTTGAGGCAGATGTTGAGGAAAGTAGAAGAGAAGGAAGAGGGAAAGGAGAAGGTGGTAGTGTCTCACGTTGGTACTAACAACATAAGGCAAGCAGGTATAAGTACCAACATAGTTGGGGATGTGTGGGATCTGGTAAATGCAGCACGGATGAGTTTAAGGAAGCGGAGATTGTTATCAGTGGAATACTGTGTAGGAGGGATGCTGACTGGAAGGTGATTGGGGATTTAAATGAGACTATGGAGTGGGTATGTGGGAAACTGGGAGTGAGATTTCTAGATCCTAATGGGTGGGTAGTAGACAGGGATCTGCGCCCATATGGCCTTCACTTAAACCGCAGTGGTACATATAAGTTTGGAAACTTGTTTAGAAGGGTTATAGGCAGGTACATTCAGGGAAACGGGGTGGCCTAGGGAGCGGTCTTAAGCAAACAGGGAACTGGAAATCAAGTAGGGATGACACAGAAATATTAGTGCTCAACTGTAGAGGCATTGTAAACAAAGGAATCGAATTAAGTAATTTAATAGATATATACTTACCAGATATTGTAATAGGAGTTGAATCATGGCTGAGAAATGATGTAATGGATGCAGAAATATTCTCATGGAACTGGAGTGTGTATCGTAGAGATAGGATAGGAATGGTATGAGGGGGAGTATTCATTCTGCTGAAAAAAGAATTTGTAAGCTACGAAAAAGTTAAGGATGAAAAACATGAAATTCTGGGTGTAAGGCTCTTCTCCAAGGATAATAGGCAACTTGATGTCTTTGGAGTGTTCACAGCGGGAAAGGGTAGCGCTGACGCTGATTCAGAATTATTTGATAAGATAATCAGCTATGTTGGAAATGATATGGAAAGGAATGTGGTAGTAGTAGGTGATCTCAATTTACCAAATGTCAATTGGGAAGGTAATACGAACGACAGGAAGCATGACCAACAAATGGCAAATAAGTTAATATGGGAAGGGCACCTGATTCAGAAAGTGATGGAACCAACTAGAGGGAAGAATATTCTGGATGTGGTGCTGGTAAAACCAGATGAGCTCAATAGAAAAACCGAAGTAATAGATGGTATTAGTGATCACGAAGCTGTTTTTGTGGTAATTAAAAATAAGTGTGAAAGAAAGAAAGAGATTAAAATTAAGACTGTTAGGCAGTACCATATGGCTGATAAAACAGGCATGAGGGAGTTTTTAATAAGTAAATATGATCGGTGGAAAACGGTAAATAAAAATGTAAACAGACTCTGGGATTGGTTTAAAGCAATTCTTGAGGAATGTGAAAATAGGTTTGTTCCTTTAATGGTGGTAAGGAATGGTAAAGATCCACTGTATTATAACAGAGAAGTAAAGAGACTAAGGAGGTGCAGGTTTGAAAGAAATAGAGTTAGAAATGGCTGTGGAAGTAAGGAGAAATTGAAGGAACTTACTAGAAAATTGAATCTAGCAAAGAAGTCAACTAAGGATAACATGATGGCAAGCATAATTGGTGGCCACACTAATTTTAGTGAAAAATGGAAGAGTATGTATAGGTACTTTAAGGCAGAAACAGGTTCCAAGAAGGACATTCCAGGAATCATTAATGAACAAGGGGAGTGCGTATGCGAGGATCTTCAAAAGGCAGAAGTATTCAGTCAGCAGTATGTAAAGATTGTTGGTTACAAGGATGAGGTCCAGATAGAGGAGGTGACTAATACTAAAGAAGTATTAAAATTTACCTATGACAGCAATGACATTTACAGTAAGATACAAAAGTTGAAAACTAGAAAAATAGCTGGACACGTCCTCAGCTTATTTTTAATGTTTTGTATTTGTGACTGAAGATGTCCCATACGAGGACGAAACATGTTTCACGAGTATAATTTAATGTTGTCTTTTTAATAAAGACAATTACTGTATTGTTAAGGTTGAATTATAAATCCAAATTTTCACAAGTTGATACTTTGACAATACGGGCTCTAATATGAAGTTTATAACGTGCAATATTACAAGGATGCTAAAAAAATTTCATGACCCTTCGTATGTTTGTTCTCAAGTTGCGACAGACTGAAAAATCATATGGGTGTTTCGCATATTGTGAATTGCGCTTTTTTGGCTTTAAATGTTGCGCGCTATTGAATAGAAAGCAGAGTGTAATATGCGCTCTTTATGCTCACTCTTCATTCTTACGTATGAGGCATGCCAAACGTAGTGGATACGCTTACCTGATTCCTGATGTGCATGTGATGCGTTAATTCCAGCGCTGTAATATTACTAGGATAGAGCCAATAACACTGTGAAGGGCGCATCGGTCCGTAAGGTGACGTGTGTGCGGCTAGATTGAGACACTTCCAGCGTATAGTACAACATACGAATGCTTTACTGTTCTGTTTTGATATGGAATGCAATGAATCCATTTTTTGGGTTCATTATGGATTTTGCGACATGTTCATAGTCACACTAGTATGCAAGCCTGTGTTAGACAGCCGATATTGTCATTTGAGAAGAAAATAGAAATTTGAAATTAACCTTGTAATATATCTCATGACTAAAACTTACAGAGTCGTAATTAATACAGTAGATGATGTTAATGTTGAGACTTACAACAACTTGCAACATCGCTTTTTAACGACCTATTGGATATAGCGGCGAAACCTAACGGTCTAGTCTAAGTCCTATTCAAGGGCGCCCATACCCGGGGGCAAGGTGGGGCCGCGGCCCCCCCTTTAGATCTCAGGGAAAGGCAAAACTCTATTGTAGTCACGTGTTTTCCTTTCAAGAAAATGACTTAAAATTCAGTATTACGTAAAAGCGGTAGTACCGTCCCCCACCAACAGGCAGGGGATACCGTGGGTTATTCTACCGCAGAGTAGAAATCGCCATTTATCTTCCAAAATATTAAAATTACTACGTACCCCCAGGTCTTGGCCCCCTCTAGAAACTGTCATATGGGCACCCATGGTCCTATATAAACACTGTATTTAAAATATCGCTTAGTACGACACCGTTTATTACGACATAGCGCCTAAAGCGGCGTATTTTTGTATCACATTTTCGGAGAAATACACCGTTCAATGTTGATTTCTGTTTGTTACGCGTTTGGGGATTGCTGACAACAATGCAAATATTTTCGAACTCTTGTTTTCAGTCAACGAGCTAGAATGACACAGAAAGGCGGAAGCGCTGCCTGGGTGAAGATAATTGAACGAACGTCCGCCATGTTTCCTGTGGTCACACGAGCAAGGGGTCGTTGCTCTTGAATGAAAAAAGCGTAGAAAATACGCATTTTAAAATCAGAATTAAAGACCGATAGTCGAAAGCTTAAAGCATTAACAATCACAGACTGCGAATACTGCCACTTCATCATGTTGCGGCACGAGGCCAACATCACGATCAGTTGATTGTAGGGTAGTTAGAAATCGTTAAACTGTGCCGTACGAATGGGCCTCGAAAGCGGACCAAAAAATGGCAAAAATGAATTATCAAGGTCAAAAGATAAACAGGTACCAAGAAATCCTCACTTATCATAAGTCTGTAAACCCTGCTTGGTTGTTGTGGTTAAGCCTAAACTACAATAAAAACCGTGGACATAAATACTTATGAGAGAAATCCTTAAAATGATAGGCTACGGACCTACAATCGGTTACAACCTCATTATGATCATATTTTTAAAAGTACTGCATGCCCCCATGAGTACTGTATATCTACAGTATAATTGTTAATGTACTTATTTATTACAATATAGGGGACATATCATTCTTCCCATTACCATATCATACTGGGATTACTAGCTGAAAGGTAACCTCGAAAGTTATCCATTATGAAGTGTAGCCTAATTTTAAATACCAATGCAACTGCCTACGGTAAGGGCTGCACAAATTTCACAAACAGCAGTAAAATACTGTATTTACCACGCTTGGTGTAGGTTTGACCGAAATAGGCCTACTTCAAACCAATGACCAAGCACAAGAAGAGAGCAACACATAGCCTTCAGGATCACAGTGGAAAGGGGCGGGGAGAAAGAACCTGAATATCAAACTTCAGTGATTTATACACCACCAGTGGCATATGGCAAAAATGAATTATCAAGGTCAAAAGATAAACAGGTACCAAGAAATCCTCCCTTATCATTAGTCTGTAAACAGGGAACATTATCAAGCACCACACATACTCAACAATTTGGTGACAACATAATAATGATAATATTTTTTTGCTGGTGGCTTACCGTCGCACCTACACAGATAGGTCTTATGGTGATGATGGGATAGGGAAGGCCTAGGAGTTGGAAGGAAGCGTCCGTGGCCTTAATTAAGGTACAGCCCCAGCATTTGCCTGGTGTGAAAATGGGAAACCACGGAAACAATCTTCAGGGCTGCCAACAGTAGGATTCGAACCCACTATCTCATGGATGCAAGCTTACAGCCGCGCGCCTCTAACCGCACGGCCAACTCGCCCGGTAAAATAATAATAATAATAATAATAATAATAATAATAATAATAATAATAATAAACAGCCACAAATGCCGGGCTGAGTGGCTCAGACAGCTGAGGTGCTGGCTTCTGATCCCCATCTTGGCAGGTTCTATCTTGGCTCAGTCTGGTGGTATTTGAAGGCGTTCAGATACGTCGACCTCGTGCCGGTAGATTTACTAGCATGTAAAAGAACTCCCGCGGGACTAAATTCCGGCACCTCGGAGTCTCCGAAAACCATAAGAGAGTAGGTAGTGGGACGTAAAGCCAATAACATGAATAATAATAATAATAATAATAATAATAATAATAAAGAAAGGTTTGCATAAAAATCAACAAAGGTAATATTTCATACACTGGCATCTACTACATTAATCTCAGTCTGAAGCACATCATAAAATGCACATCACATTTGAAGTACAAATAACAGGAGGTTCCTCATCAATCACCTCAGGTGACTTTTCCTGGTTACGTTTCCTTGGAGTTGGGCGCTCCATTTTATTTGTTTGTAAATGTGAAGGAAAATGAAACAGCGTTGGAACGGCATTTGCCAGTAATCGTTGTTGGTCATTTGTTTCATACATGTACTTATCTACGAAATGTACAGAGCATAAGCGACTGTATTGAGTAGGATACCGTTTATTTATATCCGTCCTCACAACGCATTGTTGGGCTAATTCCTTGTTCTTAGAAGGAAATCTGAAAATAATTACCGTGGCCATCAGTACTTTCGCTGTGTAACCACTAAAATGGGTTTAATTACAAACAGAAGTTACAAAAAGTGATCTCGGCTATCATTCACTAATACTTGGGTACTTAAAATACGACATATCCTTTGTTTTATTACTCCGATTAGCACAGCCGTACGCTGAGCACACGGCTGGCATTCTTGAAAGCGAGAATCTATCTTTTGACTTCTTAAAACTTACGAAATGAAATTTCCATGCACAATCTCCGTGCCACCTCAACATAGGGATGGGCCACTCGATCGCCTGCTCGAGCAGGCTCGAGTGCTGACGTCACGAACTGGTGTGTCGAGCGTGGTCGAGCCAGATCGAGCAACACGGAATTCCCTCGTGACGTAGGCTTGCATGTGCGCTAAGCAGGAGTGTGTGTTAGGGCTCGAGCCACAATTCCGTCTACACTCATTCACGTTGATATTCACCTTCCGGCACTACGCGTAGAGTAGAAGTAGTCATTAGCGATAGCGTCCATTCTACAGAAATACATACGTACCGTAAGTCATAGTGGACGCATCGTTTATTAAATCCATATATGCATAGAATTACTTTTTTTTTTTTTATCAAATGGAAGTGACTGCTCGACATGGCGATGAGCTCTGCATAGTGATAGTATTTGTGTGGTTTTCCTTTCGTTACTTGGTCGCTACTTCCATTTTTGGTTCTTCTGAACATTGTATGTATCATTTTAATAATATATTCTGTTCAGTTTTATTATAATGCTATATTTACTATTTCTCCTACATAATAAACAAATGTGAACAGACCTGAAGTCATGCGTTCGATATAATATAACTGGGTTTTTTGCTATTGGTTTTACATCGCACCGACACAGATAGGTGTTATGGCGACGATGGGATAGGAAAGGTGTTAGGAGTGGGAAGGAAGCGGCCGTAGCCTTAATTAATCTACAGCCCCAGCATTTGCCTGGTGTGAAATGGGAAACCACGGAAAACCACTTCGAGGATGGCTGAAGTGGGAATCGAACCCACCTCTACTCAGCTGACCTCCAGAGGCTGAGTGGACCCCGTTCCAACCCTCGTACCACTTTTCAAATTGCGTGGCAGAGCCGGGAATCGAACCCGGACCTCCGGGGGTGGTGGCTAATCACGCTAACCACTACACCACAGAGGCGGACTTACTTACATATTACGCCGTTTCATTTCTCAGGCGATAATATTACTCTAGGATAACAACCATATAATCCACATACTCCTATGTTGTGTAAGGGATTCAATGTATTCCGTTAATAATGTTAAGGCGTTATCATTATAAATATTATTTTCATGGTATGAAATGAAACAAGCTATTTCTGAAATTGCCGGGTGAGGATATAGTTTGTTCAGTTGTGTTCCTGTACACACACTGGTTTCATTTCAAAGAAGATAGCCACTCATCTGATTTAGTACAAGGTAATCACTCATAGATGGCAGGCCATACTCCTGCTCGAGTACTGCTCGACCTAGATCGAGCAGTGACGTCATCAGCTCGAGCCGCTCAAGCTGCGCTCATGCCCATCCCTACTCAACATAAATGTTCTCGCGCGAACTCGCTTTGTTTTGACAACCGTTAACATGGCTGCCCTTTATCAACTTGCTTCCGCAGGGAGCGCTGATGTCAGGCATACAGCCCTTCTGTTATTCTAGCACGTTGTTTTCAGTATATTGCAGATTTCAAATCAGTCTGTTCAGTAGTCAAGGGAAGCATCGCTGTGAAGATATCGCGAGAGAAAGAGAAAGTGTTTATTATGAAGAAAAGTCAGACGTAATATGGCGATTACAAAATGAGTAAACAGACGTCAGCATCGCGAAGGAATTGGGTTTATTAAACTAAACGATTTCTGCAATTTGGTCGGAGAGAACATCAACAAATTAATCTAAAAAGCCACCTAATCGATACTTTATTTCTTTTGCCTTTGGCAAACTTAAAAATACATTAACAAACACAGTACATGTTTCGACCACTTAGTGGTCATCTTCAGCTGTATATAAAAAATCTTAGATGATAACATTTAAAAGCAAGCACATTGGATCTTAAAACTATATCCCATGGGAATCCAAAAACTATTGTTCTAGGTGCTTTAAATGAATTGGAAGATGAGGGGGGGGGGGTTGGGGGTAAGGAGATTTATGTGAATGATACTTAAATTACAGTATCGTTTACAATTGTGTTTAAAAAACTTAAATGATGAAAAACATATTTAAAATATTTAAAAGCGTATATGGTAAAATTCTTTTTGATAAAATTAGGTGGCGTGAATAAAAAGTTCGTGTTTGTAATAATCTTTAGGCATTTGTGAGAAAATAATAACTTAATTAAAATTCGCGTCTGTGGTGCTGTTAAACACTTTGTTTTTAATAAACATACTTTAAAATATTCTAAAGTGTCTATGGTAAGGCACTTATTCAAAAACACTTGTGCTTGAATGAAAGTTTATGTCAGATGCACCAGAGAACATCTCATTTATTAGCCAAAACAGTGTGCAACATTATTGATCAATTTACATTGTTGCTGCTTCTATCCTCATTTATTATTTTTATATTTTCTGGCATATTATTGCTGTACCAACTGTGTAAACATTAGAAGAAAGAATTTCTCTCAGCATATGTTTTTTGAAGTTTTAACTTTATTTTGTTAATTAACCACACACGGAAATGATATGGCGTATGGCTTTCAGTGCCAGGAGTGTCCGAGCACATGTTTGGCTCGCCAGGTGCAGGTCTTTTAATTTGACACCCGTGGGTGACCTGCGCATCGTGACGAGGATGGAATGATGACGAAGACGACACATACAGTCAGCCCCCGTGCCAGCGGAATTAACCAATGATTGTTAACATTCCCGACCCTGCCGGGAATCGAACCCGGAACCCCTACGACCTAAGGCCAGCACGCGAACCATGTAGCCAATTAGGCCTAACCATGTAAGTGTACAGCCTAAAACTTATATATATATATATATATATATGTATGGCATTTTTTAGTAACAAAAATAAAAAATCTGATTGTGCGACTATCGACTATAACGAGCGTTGATTGGTGGTAACTCCGGCTGCATTATAGCCGGTTTCGACTGTACGTATTTCACCTCACTGAATGGGACATGTTATTGAGAAAGAGAAGCACGTGTAATACCATCTTGCCACGAACCTGCTACGCAGGTGTAGCAGGGGGAGAGGTGATACTCCCACGTGGCGCGTCCCAGGTGGCGGATAGGGGGGGTCCTAACCGGCTTGCCGGCGGACTTGAGGGAAATAAAATACCTCTCGCGGACCAAACACACTACCCCCTGCGGGTGGGGGACGCACATGTAGAATACACCCGCGGTATCCCCTGCCTGTCGTAAGAGGCGACTAAAAGGGGCGACCAAGGGCCGACTGAATTAGAACCATGAAATTAATTTTGAATCGTACCATCATGCGGGGAACACCATAGGTTGCCTGTACTTGCGAGTAGTACCACTAAATTCGGTACGAAATAGGTTTGTGATTAGTAGCAGTAAAAGCCTGGCCTGGTGGATTCCAGTACCCGTGCGTCGTACCCATGTGTGCAACACCGCGGGTCTGGGCGTAGCCTGTGAGTTGTACCACTATATGAGCAGCACCGTGGGTCAGCGTTACCTGTGATTGGTACCCACTATGTGAGGAACACCACGGGAATACCGGCGCCCGTGACTAGTACACCTAAGTGAGGAACCTTACCGGTTTGCGTTGGCTATGCGTGACGCCATTGTGTGAGCAACACCATAGGTCTGCGTTACCTGTACGACGTACAGCACTTGTGAGTAGTACCATTTTTTGTGGAACACCGTGAGTCTTCGCTACTTCTGATTAATACCCCAACATGACACATACCATGGTTCTATTTTACTCGCGACATGTACCATTCTGTGGGGCCTTAGACGTGGATTTTGCAACCCCTGTAGACACCAAGCATCATTGTGCTTTATAAGTGGTTCCTTGGTCGGTAATAATGTTATTTTCGATCTGTATTGAGTCCGATCCACTGGTTTGTGTTTGTTTGTTTTGTGTTTTGTTGAGTTCCTGTCCATCCATTCATTCTTCATGCCATATTTTATTTTTATTTTGGTCAGTGGATGCCTTTGCAATTTTTGTTCTTTCATTTCGCACCATTAGGGGCCGATGACCTTTGATGTTAGGCCCCTTAAAACAACAAGCATCATCATCATCATCAATACCATCTTGATCAAATGAGATCTCTATCATGGAAATACCTACAGTACAACAAAGCAAATTTGCTAAATATCACTCCACAAACTCAGCGGTAAGAGTTTTGTCACGCGATTATACAGGGTGTTAGGTGTATACGTGCAGATATTTCTTGTAGCAATAGAGAACGATGTGACGAACCACTATATATCAAACTTTTAGTAATCCGCGGAAGTTAGTTTCGAGAGCAAAGTGATATGATGTTTTTAGAATAGGTAGTATGCCTCGTTCTGCGAATGAATAGCTTTCCGTTGACAACAGGCAAGTCACGCGCCATCCGTACCAAACTGGTTCTACTGTAACAGCTGAACGCTACCTTTGTAATGCCACGAGATGTTACGTAATATACTTGCCAAACTGGTTTTATGTTTACGAGCAACTGAACTACGATAACAGCTGAAGGCTGCTACCGGTGTTCACCATGTTACGTTACATTCTCGCCAGACTGGTTTTGTTGTTAGTATTTAGTTTCCGTCAGACAACCCTAGTTATCGGTTTCGGACCCTGGAGCTGTATCGAATTGTCAGCGTTTTTAAATTTAATTTCGTGTGGCTATTTCTAGCCGAGTGCAGCCCTTGGAAGGCAGACCCTCCGATGAGGGTGGGCGGCATCTGCCATGTGTAGGTAACTGCGTGTTATTGTGGTAATAGTGTTATGTGTGGTGTGTGAGTTGCAGGGATGTTGGGGACAGCACAAACACCCAGCCCCCGGGCCACTGGAATCAACCAATGAAGGTTAAAATCCCCGACCCGGCCGGGAATCGAACCCGGGACCCTCTGAACCGAAGGTCAGTACGCTGGCCATTCAGCCAACGAGTCGGACATTGTCAGCGTTAATACTGGTTCATTTGCTGTTACGTCACTTAGGGGATTGGGATATCTGTGGTCGTCAGCCCCGTGGTCTAGTGAGTATGGAAATGACCTGAAAACCTATGTCTTTACGCCAACGAAAGCAAGCATGGGATTGAATTGAATTAGGCAAGCACAGCCAACGTTTTACTTCAAACGAATAATGGACATGTTATACAAATAAATAAATTAAACGTACCTACATTTCGTGCCTCCTGTCAGGCTGTGTGGCTCAGAAGGTTGAGGTGCTGGCCTTTTGACTCCAACCTCGCAGGTTCGAACTTGGCCCAGTCCGGTAGTTTTTGAATGTGCTCAAATACGTCACACTCGTGCCGGTAGATTTAGTGGCACGTAAATAGAACCCCTGCGGGACTAAATTCCGGCACCTCATCGTCTCCGAAAACCGTAAACGTAACGCAAATACCATTATTATTATTATTATTATTATTATTATTATTATTATTATTATTATTATTATTATTATTATTATTGACTACTCGCCAATAATGTCTGCCTAGAAAATACTTCTCATCGTTTATAACTATGGATCTCGACAGTTGTATAATGTCCTAATTATGATGATTTTCAAAATTGGCTTTACGTCGCACCGACACAGATGGCGACGATGGGACAGAAAAGGGGTAGAAGTGAGAAGGAAGCGTTCGTGACCTAAATGGGGTTCAGCTCCAGCATTTTCCTGATGTGAAAATGGGAAACCACGGAGAACCATCTTCAGGGCTGTCGACAGTGGAGTTCGAACCCAGTGTCTTCCCAATTAAAGTTCACAATTTCGCGCCCCTAACCGCACGACCAACGTATTCCAAGCTCTTATGCCGGGCTGAGTACCTCGGACGATAGACCGCTGGTATTCTGATCCCATCTTGGCAGGTTCGATGGAGGCTCAATTCGGGGGTATTTGAAGGTGCTGAAATACGCCAGTTTCGTGTCTGTAGATTTACTTGCATTAAAAAAAAGTCCTGCGGTACAACATTCCAGCACCTCGGCTTCTCCAAAACCCGCCAAAGTAGTTATTGAGACGTAAAAAATTACATTATTATTTCGTGCTTGCAAACGAAAAGCATATGTGTAATGGTAAAATAAAGCAAAATAAAAGTGGCCAGTCTGACTTGCTCAGATGTTTAAAGCACTGGTTTCCTGTTTCCAACTTAGCAGGCTCGATCTTGGGTCCGTCCGATGGCATTCGAAGGAACTCGTCAGCCTCGTGTCGGTAGATTTACTGGCACGTAAAAATAACTCCTGCGGGACTAAATTACAGCGCCTCCAGAAACAGTATGAGTAGTTAGTGGGACGTAAAGCAAATAACATTACCGGTATTATTATTATTATTATTATTATTATTATTATTCAGTCTTATTATTATTGCTACTACTCATATTGAACTTCTTCTTATTACTCTTTTTTCTCGTTTGATTATTATTATTATTTTTATTATTATTATTATTATTATTCACCTGTTCATACTTTCGTCTTATTCCTCTTTTTACTCTCCTTTTAAGTCGTATACTTGTTATTCATATTTGATGTTTTGTTATTAATATTATTGTTATTTTTATATTATTATTTTTATTATTTAGTTTAGCTTCATATGACACAATACTTTTTCCGTCTTTAATTCAACTTTTGTGTCGTGTGCCGGTATACTTCTATGTTTCTGTCCTGTGCTTCAAGACAGTGCTGCAAGATCTGTGTTTGTTTCCCCAGCCCGGGTGTGTTTCGTTTCTCATGTGACAGAGTTACATCTTACGTTGTGTTACATGTTTAATTTCGGCCTTGTGATAGATCGCCTTTAATCTGCTCTGTAGCCTTTAAAAGTGTAGCATGGTCAATGACCTCAGTGCTTGTTTTGTTCACATATCTGGACTAAGAACTCGTCTCACTCGGCACAGCAAGTTCAAGGCCAACTACTTCTATCTGTTTGTTTGTTTATTTATTTACCCAGGTATGTATGTCAACATTGTACTATGTCAACATCGTACCACGAACATTTACTCAATAAACGGGGTCTTTGGCGGGGTCTCTGTCCTGGGTGGTGTGTTCTGCGGGCCTACTCTGGGGTCCGTGTTGTTGCTGCGGTTATCTCTCTGTGCGTTCAGGTATTTACTAACATGTTCAATTCAATTTATTGTATGTACAAGACATACGTCCAACTTGCATTATTTCATCCTCACAACTCTACTTCCTTACTCCATGGCCCAAGAGCTACACGTATAGCTGACGGCCCACCCACCCCTCTACGAGTGTGGGAATGAAATAACTAATTTGATTGAATTTTTTTCATATTTCAGTAGTGATGAATATAAAACAAGCATTTTCTGAATTTTTATACGTGTTAATGATGATGATGATTGCTGTTTTAAGGTCATCGGCCCTTAAAAACGCAAAGTGTCTTCTGTTTTAACTCGAGCTCGATAGCCGCAGTCACTTAAATGCGGCCAGTATCCAGTATTCGGGAGATAGTAGGTTCGAACCCCACTGTCGGCAGCCCTGAAAATGGTTTTCCGTGGTTTCCCATTTTCACACCAGGCAAATGGTGGGGCTGTACCTTAATTAAGGCCACGGCCGCTTCCTTCCCACTCCTAGCCCTTTCCTGTCCCATCGTCGCCATAAGACGTATCTGTGTCGGTGCGACGTAAAGCAAGTAGCAAAAAAAAAAAAAAAAAAAAAAACATGCAGTGTAGGATTGAGCAACTGCCGAAATGCGTTCAAGGTCAATGTCTAGCGTTTTAACAAGCACGTCTTCCGCACTCGCGCACTGAAACTCTCGATTATAATTTTTGTTACCGGTAAATAAGTTTCCCTGCTCGGATTTATGAGAATATCGACCTATCGAGACTCAAAATACTATAACGATACTGTACTGTACTCCCAAGCCATTACGTTGCACAAATGGCGTAACATCTGACATACCAAAGTAAAACTCGTAGCAATTGTTCAAAGTGATCACCCTGGGCTTCCCTGCAGGCTTCACTTCTCCGAATCCAGTTGCGACGCATTCGAGCCAAGACACCAGGGTTGTGTCCGACTCGTTGGCTGAACGGTCAGCGTACTGGCCTTCCGTTCAGAGGGTCCCGGGTTCGATTCCCGGCCGGGTCGGGGATTTTAACCTTAACTGGTTAATTCCAATGGCACGGGGGCTGAGTATATGTGTTGTCTTCATCATTTCATCCTCATCACGACGCGCAGGTCGCCTACGAGAGTCAAATGGAAAGACCTGCACCTGGCGAGCCGAACTCGTCCTGGGATATCGCGGCTCTAAAAGCCATACGACATTTCATTTCATTTCATTTCATTTCACCAGGGTTATTCAGAATATCCTCTGCTGGTTAAACAATACGTTCACGGAAGTCGTCCGAAGTGGGTACTTCAGTTCGATATAGTTTGTGTTTCATGTTCCTCCAGACATTAAAGTCAATTGGAATAAGGTCTGGCTGGCCAATTGATAGTTCCACATCGTCCTGTCCACCGTTGAGGAAATGTCTGCACCATCGTGTAAAATCCACGTGGTTCTGCGTAGTCGAAGCGACACGTCCTCTGAAAGCTCAAGTAACGTACTGTATGTACAGGAGCAAGGTAACATTAATAAAAAGATGATTAGTCCACGTAACCGACTTCCTACTACACCCATCCAGGTATTAATTCATAACCGGTGCTGGAAATTGCCTTCTCCTACTGAATGGGGATGTTCCACAGGCCATGAGTGGGATATAGTGGGTTCGAACTCCTCTGTCGGCAGCCCTAAAGACGGTTTTCCGTGGTTTGCCATGTTCACACCAGGCAAATGCTGGTGCTGTTCCTTAATTAAGGCCACGGTTGCTTCTTCACCATCCTAGCCCTTTCCTGTCCCGTCGTCGCCGTAAGATCTATCTGTGTCGTGGCGACGTACATCAACTCGTAAGAAAATGGTAATCAACTGTCGAAGACACTGCACCCGTTGAATATGGTCAGGATGCACTAGTTCTTCATGCAGTGTCCTACGTATGGTCCAAGTTGGTACACCAACGGCACGTGTTATACTACGCGTACGGCGCCCGGGATCATCGTTTACTATTGTTAGGATGCCCGGCTCCATGGCAAAACGGTTAGCGTGCTGGCCTTTGGTTACAGGGGTCCCGGGTTCGATTCCCGGCAGGGTCGGTATTTGAACCATCATGGTTATTTTCCCTGGTATGGGGCTGGGTGTATGTGTTGTCTTCATCCTCATTTGATTATCATCAAGGTGCGCAGGTTACCTACGGGAGTCAAACCAAAAGACATGCACCTAGCGAGCCGAACCCGTCCTGGGATCTCCCGGCACTAATATCCATACGCCATTTCATTTCCATTGTCAGGATGTCTTCTTCCGCGTCTAGAATTACACGTGGCCGTTTAGGCCATCGCTTCTGAAAGCGTGATGTAACACAACTTGCATCGCGAATACACTGCAGTACAGCCAGTATCGTTGCTGGATTCGGCACCCGTCTGTTGGAAGGCCTTTTCCGATAGATTCATGGAGGGCGACCCGTGTTCTGTTCTGCCACACGATACACTAGCAGCATATCATGGTATTCGTGGTATTCATACACTGGAATTATTCAAATACAACGACGTTGCGCAACACATCTGCGCAGTGGTTCATCATATATTTGCGGGCGTTTGACTGTCGCGACCGATCGGACCTTGAAAAAAAAATAGCCCTCGTACTACTACGAAGTAACTCGCGTACTAGTACGGACGAAAATTCGCCTCTCTGACAGCTGTTATTCAGGTCAAGGTCAGACATACAGCTCATACCTCTAGTCCGGTGGTTTCATGTAGGGAGGGGAACCCGTCCCACCTCACCCCCGTCGCTAGGAACAGCACATGACCAAACCGGCACGTGACAGGTCTAGTGAATTTGTCAAACTGCTTACGTGAAATATTCTCCCACAGTGTGATTTCAATACCATGGATTCTTGGGAGACCAACTCGCCGTATGCAGAAACACCCCGTGTTGACGTGTACGTAAATAAAGTTTCTTACGTCAACGAAAGAATGCGTGGGATAGGATTTCCAAGTGAGTAGTATCAGAATTGAATTGTCAAAGCACATCGAACGTTTTGCTTCATATCAATTAGGAACATGTTATAAAAATAAATAAATTAAACGTACCTCCTCTTCATGCTTCCAAATGGTTTAATGGTAAATTAAAGCATTCTGCTTTTGCAGTGCCTATTAAACGTATCAAAATAAACGTTGCCAGGCTGAGTGGCTCAGACGGTTCAAGCTCTGGTTTCATGAACTTAGCAGGCTCGATCCTGGCTCAGTCTGCTGGTATTTGAAGGTGCTCAAATACGTCCGCTTCTGATCGGTAGAATTACAGGCACGTTAAAGAATACCCGTGGGCAAAATTCCGAAACCGCGCGTCTGCATTGGCAGTAAACATTTATTATTATTATTATTATTATTATTATTATTATTATTATTATTATTACTGAGCGAGTTGGCAGTGTGATTAGGAGCGCGCGGCTGTCAGCTTGCATTCGTCGTAAAGCCACCTACCAATATTATAATAAAAACTGTGTTAGTCCATTATTACTAACTATTACTAAAATAAAAGTTAAACGCCCCACTCAAACTCCGTAGCTGGTAATCTGTCAGAAAACACTACAGAAAACACTGAACTTTTAATAAGTCCGAATTATTATTAATCTTATAATTGCGGACATGTCTCCGGAATTACCGAAACATGTACTTACAAATTGTTTTACGTCGCACCGACACAAGTAGGTCTTACGGCGACGATGGGAGAGAAAAGGGATACAAGTGGGAAGGAAGCCTTAATAAAGGTACAGTCCCAGTATTTCCCTGATGTGAAAATGGGAAATTACGGAAAACCATCTTCCCGGCTGCCGACAGCGGAGTTCGAATCCACTATCACCAAAATGCAAACTCACAGCTGCGCGCCCCTAACCACACGACCAACTTATTCTAACCTCTAATGCCGGACTGAGTAGCTCGGACGATAGAGCGCTGGTCTTCTGATCCCACCTTGGCAGGTCCGATGGCGGCTCAGTTCGGTGGTATTTGAAGGTGCTCAAATAAGCCAGTCTCGTGTCTGTAGATTTACTTGCACTAAAAAAACACTGCGGTAAAAAATTCTGGCATTTCAGCGTCTCCGAGAACCGTGAAAATTAGTTAGTGGAACGTAAAGACATTATTATTATTATTATTATTATTATTATTATTATTATTATTATTAGTAGTAGTAGTAGTAATATTATTATGATTACGGAAGTTCTAATTAAGCGGGTCCATTACAGTCATCACTTTACCTATCGGCACTTACTGTCCAGTAATAAGCCTTCTGTCCGCCTGTGTGGTATGGTGGTTAGTGTGATTAGCTGCCACCCCCCGAAGGCCCGGGTTCGATTTCGAGCTCTGGCACGAAATTTGAAAAGTGTTACGAAAGTTGGAACGGGGCCCATTATGCCTCGGGAGGTCAAATGAGTAGAGGTGGTTTGATTCGCACCTCAGCCATCCTGAAAGTGGTTTCCCGTAGTTTTCCACTTCTCCAGGCAAATGCCGCGATAGTACCTAGCTTAAGGCCACGGCCGCTTCCTTCCCTCTTCCTTTTCTATCCCTTCCCATCCCCCGCAAGGCCCCTGTTCATCCTAGCAGGTGGGGCCGCTTGGGCGAGGTACTGGTCATTCTCCCCAGTTGTATCCCCGACCCAATGTCTCACGCTCCAGGACACTGCCCTTTAGGCGGTAGAGGTGGGATCCCTTGCTGAGTCCCAGCGAAATCCAACCCTGGAGGGTAAACATATTAGAAAAAGGCAGAATAAGCCTTCTATTACAAATGCCCGGCGGCAATTCCACAGTAGCTCTTTTTCCTTCGAGCAATGTTCACGATGGATGAAACTACGGTTTTTGAAATTTGTCTCATTAATAACAATTTCATTGAATACTTATAGTCTTTTCTTTCAGTGCCCACCGTCCTTTCATTGACCTGAAAAGTTTATGAATAAGCATAGACAACTCGCATTGTCTGTTGTCAGAAGTTCATCGTAGAGTGTCGCAATAACAGCACAGAAATTTTGCGCCCATTTTTCATTACTTATTAACTATGTCCTTTAATTTTGTCAGCTTGGATCACTGAGTAATGCCAATGACGTCTTATAAATCACACACAACTACACAACACTTGATTCGCATGCATGTGGTGGTACGGATCTTCGACGTCACTGTAAGAATTCTGTGTACTTTTCACACAGACTACCCTAGACCGGTTTTCGAGTACAGCAAGTGGCCAGGCACGTGAGTCAACCCCTCCTACTTGCCAAGCCTTTAGGGGAAGTGCACAACAACATGTGTTGGCCTGCGATAAGAAACAGGTTCAACAAGCCCTATACTCTGCTACTGTACTTCCACTACGCGTGGACAGAATGACGTAACCGGCGTATCCTACTACGGCCGTTCAAAACACATTAGCTCCTGAAATATTTGGCTCAGTTATGGGCAAACTAATAGGACAAGGTAAAAAGTACATAGCATATATTGTGAGATGTATTTTTCTTTGCCGACTAGCTTAATATCTGCACGTATACCCCTAACACCCTGTATATTTAGGTAATGTCGCTGAGTAGCCCAAACTGGTGAGATGATTCATTCATTTCACAGATAGTTTTTATTTTCAATACACCGTTCAGATATCTGACCATCATTGTCTTGTTCTTGTAACCTATGTCTGGAGCCACTTTCAGCCTTCGAATCATTGTTCTCATTTTCTCATTGTCGCTGTGGAAGGCGACGAAACTTGGAGATTGATATAATTCGAGCTTTTGCTGATAGATGGAGCTGTGTGCGTCAACATGAGGAAGATGATACAATCACGTCGCTGAAGAAACGTGTTTTTCTTAAAAAAAAGAAAAACAAAAAACAAAATCGTTGACGTCAGAGGTTTAAGGATTTTTTTGTAAAGGATAGATAAAAAATATATCTCGTGCCAATTTCAGCTACTGAATCATTCTCGTATTCTGAATATCGCTGTGAAAGGCAAACGGACATTAAGGATTATGCAAATAGAGGCTTGTTTCGCTTGTTATCGATCTCGGCAGACATGGGTGGCGTTTGAGGCTGATTTAATACGGGAACTTCATTTTAATAAGAATAAGGTATAATGATTCCAATTCCTTTTTCATATTCAGACAACATACTACATAACCAATCATCACAGAAACACGCAATAATTACATCCCTCATATAGGGCTGGCGTCAGGAAGGGAATACGGCCGTAAAACAGGGCCAAATCCACATGTGCGACATAGTTCGCACCCACGACCCCACACGTGTGGGAAAAGCGGTAGAAAAAAAAGAAGGAAGTATAGTGATTCTAGTCCTAAAATGAAATATAATTTCTTACATTCTTTCATTAAAATTAAAACATTTGATTTAACTGTGTCTATTAAAATTACGATACTCCCTACAGGAACTCCGCTATGAGCTCCTGATTCATTCACCCTCCCACTTTCTCTGCTGCACAAACGCCGCTTGAAGAACAGAACCGTGCGGGTGAAAAACTCCAGCCTACACGGTAGTTAACAGAGTTGTTGACACCTAATTTATACCTAAAATAACTTATCATCTGTTTATCAATATAGAACTTGTCTAACATAGGAATTTAATTTAATTCATGTTCCTGCAGAAGAGCAAAGTCACCTCCGAACAGGCCACGAAGGCCCTTGGAGGAGTGGAAGGTAAAGGCTTCCACCATTGTTAACCTCGGCACGTGTTGGGGTGGAGTGGTACTCGTTTTTGGTGTACGCTGGGGTGCCGGCCCCGTGGTGTACGGGTGGCGTGCCTGTCTCTCACCCGGAGACCCCGGGTTCGATTCCCGGCCAGGTCAGGGACTTTTATCTGGACCTGAGGGCTGGTTCGACGTCCACTCAGCCTACGTGATTAGAATTGAGGAGCTATCTGACGGTGAGATAGCGGCCCCGGTCTAAAAAGCCAAGAATAACGGCCGAGAGGATTCGTCGTGCTGACTACACGACACTTCGTAATCTGCAGGCCTTCGGGCTGAACAGCGGTCGCTTGGTAGGCCAAGGCCCTTCAAGGGCTGTAGTGCCATGGGGTGCCCGTACGGATGGCTCAGCGAACGAGTCCCGTGCTCAAACGCACGCGCACTGACTCTACTTGAGCATAAGGCAGTAGCGACCAGTGAGACATTGATGTTTCAAGCAAACAGTGCACGTCAACGCGGGTAGATGTAAGGATGTGGTAGACTGGTGAAAAGGGGCAATCGTCTTTTGCCTTGCCCAAGGCTATACGGTGCATTAAGTTGCTGGATTTTTTGGTGTTTCGTAGCAGACTGTTCAACGTGTCTACAAACAGTGGTGTACTACACATGTCCACGAAACACGACGTCAGAATTGTGGTCGGGAAAAGATCCTGACTGAGAAGGAATGAAAATCGCTTCCAAACCCGACAGGAATTGCTGCAGTCATGAATTAAGGTCCATCCCAACCTGTTAGCAAGAGAACATAGTGAGGGGAACTGTATTTAATGAACATTTGGAGTCAGTCACCTTGCAAGAGGCCATTGCTCACACAGGCACGTGAAGCTGCGCGTATTCAATGGGCTAGAAGTCATCGAACGTGGACAGTAGCTGGCGGACGGAACGTAATGTGGTCTGAAAAATTACGTTTTGCCTATATTCCAATGACGCACGTCGTCGCGTCCATCGAAGCCGAAATGAAGCATTTCATCCTTGTGTGCAAGTTCACGTTGAAGCCGGAGGTGGCTCTGTGATGCTTTGGGGGTTATTTTCGTATCATGGATTGAGCGCGCTCACTGTGGTTACCACTAACGTTAACCAGCATGTTTATTTAATGTATTTTGGATGATCAAGTGTTGCCTTTCAGTCAACATCTGCATGATGAGTATGCTATTGATACCCTGATTTTTCAAGATGACCACAGCAAAGTTCTTCGGGATGGACGCATACGAGACTGATTTTATGAACACTCCCCCACCCTATTACATCTCTATTGGCCTTCAAAGTCACCTGACTTGAACCCCATTGAAAATCTGTGAGACTTGTTGGAACAGCGGGTAAAATGCCGACGTCATCATCTCCGCAATCTGGTGGAATTGCTTGACCAGATCCTCAGGGAGTGGTTTAACCTGGATGTGACGTACCTGCACAACCTTATGGACTGACTTCCCAACCGAATCCAGGCGGTTGTCAAATCTAGAAGCGGAGTTACACGGCATTAAATAAAAAATTGCAGTCGCTTAAGTGCTGCCAGTATCCAGTATTTGGGAGATAGTAGGTTCGAACCCCACTGTCGGCAGCCCTGAAGATGGTTTTCCGTGGTTTCCCATTTTCACATCAGGCAAATGCTGGGGCTGTACCTTAATTAAGGCCACGGCCACTTCCTTCCCACTCCTAGCCCTTCCCTGTCCCATCGTCGCCATAAGACCTATCTGTGTCGGTGCGACGTAAAGCAACTAGCAATAAATAAATAAATAAATAAATAAATAAATAAATAAATAAATAAATAAATAAATAAATAAATAAATAAATAAATAAATAAATAAATAAATATAATCGTATGGCCTCAGCTATTATTCATTACGATATAAAATGATGCTTGTATTGATTTCTCCAGGGGTGAGTAATTTTTTATCCCGTGAGCTTACATTGGTGTCGTTTTGCAATATACAAATTTACTTCAAAGGCAAGTGGAGAAATGGAATCATCATAGATGAATTTATTAAAGTAATAATTGGGGAGTTTCGAGCTTTAGGATCTGACTGAATGTATCTTTTCCGCAGAGTAGCTGGATGAGTAATTCTAGACGTCATATTATTATCATTTATTTTACAATCCTCTTCTTCATTACTAGTACCTTCGTCGTGTTACTATAGGAGAATTTGATATATGGTCATTAGGATTTATGCATAATTTATCTGTTGGATGTTCGCTCTTATTACTTTCTGGTATAATTATTTTACTAGAATTATGTGATTATATTTAATTTTGAACGTCACTGCCCGATACCAAAACTGAATCTTCTGATTCATACCCATTTATTAGACGAAGAGTTATATTATTTATTTATTTTCTGACATTAAATATATCAGGGCTTATTGACATAATGTATCTCCCTTTTGTGACCCTGTGTAATTTGGAAGCAGGTTCTTCAAGGTAATATACAGTACTTGTTACGCTTTTTTAACGTAAGTTACTACGTCATTTCGTTCTTGTAAAAAGTGGTCTTACGCAGATATAAAGGAAGAAAATGATGATAATCTCTTGAAAGTTATTAATACAAATGTTACTTTGATTATATTTTGGACTGTAATTTTATTACACATTCCAATAAGAAATTAATTTCTAAAAATTGTTCGCACAACCACCTATTAATAGACTTTAAAATATGAACTTGTTCTTTTACGTATTTTTTAATGAACTGAGAAACCTGTTGCTATACGTCTTAAACTAGTACTTGTATGATAACACTTTATTAGGGCTGAATTTCAAAGATTCAGCCTTCATCGTCTTCTAAAAATCTGCATGTTCGATGCGATGAACCATGTTTTTCTTCTTTCTGCTGTGTGCTTCAGTTCTGGTTAGTTCTTACACCTTATTACTTGTGCTATTTCGTCCACCTTGATTTTTCATGTTCTTTAAGATCTTGCCTTCATTTATGCGTGTTAAGCCTTTGCAAATGACCAACAAGTGATGTCTTCTTTCTCTGAATTGTATTTGTTACATTCTTACGTTTAGGACATCTTAAATAGTTTTCGTTTCTGGGAATAAAGTTCTGGCCATTTACACATAAGAAAAGCAGCACGATTTGTTGAAGATGATTTCAGACAAAAGAGTAGTGTTACGAATATGTTGCAAACTTTGGGCTGGGAAGACTTGGGAGTAAGGAGAGGAGCTGCTCCACTAAGCAGTATGTTCCGAGCTGTCATTGAAGTTATGGGCGTGGAATGGCGTCAGTATACAAATAACGATGAGTGGTATTATTAAAAGTAAGAAAGATTATGAAGATTAAGTTGAAATTCAATGGGACAAATTGGAGAAAATATTCGTTTATTGGAAGAGGATTTCTGGAATGAAATACTTTTTTCAAGGGAGATATTCGATAAATTTCTGATTTCTTTGAAAATATTTAAGTAAAGACGAGGTAAACAATCGATGGGGAATCTGCCACCTGGCCGACAGCCCTAAATGCAGATCATTGTTGATAGATTGAGTGACTGATTTGATCTCTATTGCTTGCAGATATTTCTGGATGTTCTTGTACCACGTACATCTCTCGCAGTCATATAGGAGCACATTACAGATGGAAGTCTTATAAAATAACTCATGTGAAACAAAATTCCGGCACCTTGGTGTCCCTGAAAACCGCAAAAATTATTAGTGGGACGTAAATATTATTATTATTATTATTATTATTATTATTATTATTATTATTATTATTATTATTATTATTATTATTTTTGCTATTTCGCTTAACGTCACACCGACACAGATAGGTCTTCTGGCGACGATGGGACAGGAAAGGTCTAGAAATGGGAAGGAAGCGGCCGTGGCCTTAATTAAGGTACAGCCCTAGCATTTTGCCTAGTGTGAAAATGGGAAACCACGGAAAACCATTTTCAGGGCTGCCGACAGTGGGATTAGAACCCACTATCTCCCGGATGCGAGCTCACAGCTGCGCGCTCCTAACCGCACGGCCATCTCGCCCGGTATTATTATTACCATTGTTTGAAAATCTTACCAAATTGCTTTCGTATTTCGATGTTGATTGACTTATTAATGAATAGCTGTCTTTTCTCTTGAAATACACATTTTGGCAGTGTACTTCTCCTAATTTCTGTACTGCATCCGTTATCCTCCGCAGTGGCTATACCAAAGTAAACTGTCGAATTTAATGATTTATTGTCTAACTTGATTTCTTGATGACAATAAGTTCGGTTTTACTCAAATTGACATTTATTATGAAATCTTTTAGGAGCTGGGGCTGTATCTTAATTGGCCTCGACGGCTTCCTTCCCATTTCTAGGCCTTTCCTGTCCCATTATCGCCATAAGACCTATCTGTGTCGGTGCGACGTAAATCAAATAGCAAAAAAAAAAAAAAAAAAAAAAAATCTTTCAGGGTAGCTGCCAGTGTGTACAAATATTTCTCCATAGGTTTTTCAGTGTTGGAAAGTATTGCTATCTCATCAGTATATCTGATGCAGTGTACAATCATCCCGTTCACTTTCAACTCCTGATGATTTTGATTTGTACAAATTTATTGCATCTTCTATGAAGAGGTTGAACAGATACCGTGATAGTCTATTGCAACATAAATTATTTGCTTCGCTCTACACTTCAATGAGCGCATAATGCATGCGTTCGATTATTTTTAAATATTCCTATCTGTTCCCACTTAGCCCATTTTACCGTCAGCTATCCTGGTTAGAACAGTTGATAGATGTAAGTACCATGATGTTTTCCTACTTCGTAAAATACTGCAATCAGGCAAACTCAGTACCTCAGTTTAGATTTGAGACATCTCTCGCCTTCAGGCAGAGCACTCTCAAGGGCATCAGGCCAAGGATAAACTTTTCTGTTAGATTTTTCTTAAATGTATGAATGCTATATTGTAACATTGGATTTTATAATTGGGCGAGTTGGCCGAGCGCTTAGGGCCGTGCAGCTGTGAGCTTGCATCCGGGAGATAGTAGGCTCGAACACCATTGTCGGCAGCCCTGAAGATGGTTTTCCATGGTTTCCCATTTTCACACCAGGCAAATGCTGGGGCTGTACCTTAATTAAGGCCACGGCCGCTTCCTTCCCACTCCTAGACCTTTCCTATTTCATCGTCGCCATAAGACCTATCTGTGTCCGTGCGACGTAAAGCCAATTGTAATAAAAAATAAGGTATTCAACTAAATTTTCCCAGAAATATTCAATAATCCTGCACTATCTCTATTTCTGCACTCTATTTCTGTAATGGTCGGATTAGAGAGTGTGTAGTGTATTTTAATGAGTTCTGAGGGCTCCATTGATGTCGATTAAGTCAGACTAATAAATCTCAAGACACACTTCAACTGGAAGAATACCTGTCCATCGACTTAACAAGTTCTATCACTGCAAATGGGAAGGTAAAGGGCACATTAGTAGTACCTTAAAACGAGGCTCTATCGATTAAGGTTTAATTGCCTCGAAATAAATTGCGCTGGTGCTCCTAGTCAGGGGGTTACTCTTCAGACTGGGTAGATCCAGCATAAGAGTCACATGTAGTTTGAGAAATCGGATGAGAGCCACTCCAGTGACCGATCGCATTCTATGACATATTGCCAAATGTTTGACGAATTGAAATTACTGTTGAGGACAGTATGAAAAAAGATCATGTAACAGACCCAACCATTACGTCTTCGAGAGGAAGCGCATCTCCGTTCGGAATGTCCTCTTTTATAAAAACGTATCATTGACAAGAGATTTTAAAGTTATAAGTCTGATGTTAGGAGCGTATCGTAAGGTCCTGGCTTTCTGTATGAAATTAAGGAAGCATTTTGGCTAATGGCCGAGTGCACCATTCTTGGTCGGAAGTTTACCGCAGTCAAGTTCGCACGTGACCCTCTTGAACTCGAAATTCCGGTGCATCGACTACGATCAAATTTGAACGAGGGAGATGGCCGCCGTAATACTTGACCGTGTATTCAGTCTCGAGATAAGGCGGTTTAGATCTGGACCCGTATTAAGATGGCTGTGCGTTTCGATGTTTTGGATGACATCGAAGATGAAGTTTATATCGTGACCATCTGAATAGTTACCGAAATAGTATTGGAGTAATTGTGGAAAGAGAAAATCCTTTTGAAGATTACGACGACAGTAAGTGTTCTTTTACAACTGGCTTTAAGTCGCACCGACACAGATAGGACTCGTGGCGACGATGGGATAGGAAAGGGCTAGGAGTGGAAAGGAAGCGACCGTGGCCTTAATTGAAGTACAGCCCCAGCATTTGCCTGGTGTGAAAATGGGAAATCACGGAAAACCATATTCAGGGCTGCCGACGGTGGTGATCGAACCCACTACCTCGCGAATGCAAGCTGACAGCTGCGCGCCCCTAACCGCACGGCCAACTCGCTCGGTGACAGTAAGTTTGAAGAGACATTTTGTCTCTCCAAAGAAACCGTGTGGTGGTTGTTAGACCAAATAATAAATTACAGGTTAGAAATTCTTGCTGATCAAAAGAACCCTGTCTCGCTCATTAACATACTATTAATTACTGTCAGGACATACACATATGGGGCTTTCAACATAGTAATTAGGGACATCGCTAATGTATATCACACAACAGCGCAACGTATCATTAGCGATGTGTCGGAGATCATGTAGGTGTAGCGTTGTTGTCCCTTCGCTACGTACGTTTTCTAATAATAATAATAATAATAATAATAATAATAATAATAATAATAGGTATTGGCTTTACGTTTCACTAACTACTACTTTTACGCTTTTCAGAGACGCCGAGATGCCGGAATTTTGTCCCGCGGGAGTTCTTTTACGTGCCAGTAAATCTACCGACATTAGGCCGAGGTATCTGAGCACCGTCAAATACCACCGAACTGAGCCAGGGTCGAACCTGCTAAGTTGGGGTGAGAAGGCCAGCCCCTCAACCGTCTGAGCCACTCAGGCCGGCTCATAAGGTTTCTTCCGAGGGAGAATCACGCTCTGTGATGAGTAGTTAAATCGACCAATTCTAGAACAACATCCATGTCATGCTTGGAAAAATTAGGGGTTCATCTTTAGCTTTCCATATATACAGTTTTTAAGATCATGGAATGGAATGGATATAAAATGGAAGTTTTGAATGTGAATCAAAACGTCATTCGCAAGCGATTATCAAGAGAACTTGCGTATCCATAGTTCTATTATCATGATTACATTTGTACATGTGTCTTACTTTGCAATGCAGAAATTTAACCTCTGTCAAATATACAGTTAGCTGACTGTGTCTTACTGACCAGCGTTTGACAGTGGTGCGTCGCAGATATATTTTGTCCTGAGAACGGTTTTCCGTAGTTTTCTATTCTCCTGCACTAAGGCGAATGCTGGAACAGTTCCTAGTATAGGCCACTGCCACCACCTCTCTCATCTTCACATCTTCTCCGACAGAAATCTCCTGGCCTGAGAGACGGGACACCGTCTAGGAGGCCTGCCGCCCCGTTCAGGAGAGGAATGAAAGTAGTAGTAGTAGTAGTAGCAGCAGTAGTAGTCTCAAGGGCGCTGTATCCGCTAGCGTCTTGGAGAGGTGTCGCAATCCAAATGGCGAGCCCACTGTCACCGCAGATCCGCTGTCTGGCAGCTCTGGCCTGGCGATAAACTGTTGCCACAGCAGTGCGAATCGTTTGTGTTTTGCATTAAGAAATCGGTAGGCACTCTTGAAAGTGAAGCAGTTACGTAGGCCCATATCAAATGAAACCAATATGCACAAACAACAAAGTGCTAAAGTTGATAGAAGGCGCGAAAACTTTCAATCGGACCTCCCGAAGATAACCGTCACTAAAACTTTATTGAGTGAATCAAGCGAGAGACGAAAGTAAGTGGTGTAAAGTAGGGCATTTCGCAATCATTTCTCCTCTGAAACCTGAAAGATTTCATCTCTGCACTCTTGTTCTAATAAGACTACTTGTTTACCTGAAGATAAGGTTCTAATATTCGTCGTATCAGATTTGTGATATTAGAAGGAAGTGTTATGCTCGGATTTAGCCCTGTGTGGGCAGACTTCCATTTGCTGGTAACGATCACCACTATGGACGACAAGAGCTTATATCTCTTGACTGCGAGCCAATTTAAAGACTCGAGGGGACATCTTCCCAAGGGATGTCGCACCACTTCCATTTACTACAGATTTGTCAGTCTAAACAAGACACCAAATCTGAGCTATAGCAAGGGAGGCTTATAAGAGACCCTCCCTCACCATAATAGAACGGCACTCAGCTATATTTTATACCCATTTTACATAGCCGTGCGTTGATCGCCTTTATTTAATGTTTGGTTTTGTCACGAGTGTTCCTTTTTTTTTAAGCGACTGCTTAGAGCCACCAAGAGCACCCTGGCTCTATTTCTTGTCTTTGATCGGCCCCTCTGTAAACTACTTCTTAAACAATTTATCCTTCCGATGTTCATCTGCAGTTAGAGATCTCATTTTATGAAGCTGGTGTGGCCAGTGACCCCCTAAGCCTAAGGTCACTACGTTGACCATTCAGTCAAGTCGTCATACTGTTGAGGAATAATCATCAGTCATCAGTATGCTGTCTGTGAATGATATCGTGATTCGACGGGTAAAGCAGTTCTCGTTTTGGATAATTATAAATTTACGACGTAGCGGATTGTTGGTTAGCATTCCTCTATCATTGAATTAGAATCACCGAAAGCACATGTTTATAGTTGTTTATAGTTGATGTAAATTGTTACATTAGTTCACTTAAAATCATTTTATGTTATTATTTGACTGTATTGATAGTCCGGCGCTTTGGTTGAATCGTCGGCGTACTGGCCTTCGACTTAGAGGCTCCTGGTTCGATTCTCGAACGGGATGGGGATTTTGGTTAATTCCTTTAGCTCAGTAGCTGGGTATTCGTCTCAATACACATATTCAAATACGTAAAACGCATCACGCGACACAACAATACACCCAAGCAAGCAGTACTGAATACATCCCACCATTTAGGGTACGTGTCAGGAAAGACTGAAAGGTTGTAACACTAGGCTAAATGCATTCTAAATGCCGACCCCAGGTGATTGGAAAAAGGACAGGAAGATGATAATTTGACTGCATTTATAACGCTGTGACCCGAACTGTGACAGTAATTTGCTTTTGATCAGTTTATTTTGACAAAAATATACTCATGTTCGTAAAAAACAGATCTCCTTGAAAAACTAGAGATCGGAAGTTCATATTTACAGGACATGTTCATTCGTATGTTCTGCAGAAACGATTAGCATTTCAGTTACCTAGGTTCAGCATGTGTCCTGTAGCCTAGTAGGCACTAGGTCCCCCATGCGTGATGGCGTGGCATCGACGCGTATAAGGTCCGAATGGCGTCCTGGGGTATAGCCATCCATGCTCCATTCACCTGCTGGCTCCACAGTTCATCTTTGGTGGTTGGCATCGGGTCACAGCACCGCACCCATCGTTTCACCATATTCCACACATTTTCGATTGTCGATAAGTCCAGCGATCGGGCGGTCCAGGGCAACAGTCTGACATCCTGTGACAACAGGAAGGCATGTGTTCGTGCAGTAACATGTGGCCGCGCATTGTCCTGCTGAAATAAGGCGCCTAGGGTGTCGTGCAGAAAGGCTATGGCTACGGGTCGCAGGATGTCATTCACGTAGGTCAAACTGGTCACAGTGCCCTGGACACGCACCAACTGTGAATTGTGGTTGTACCAAATAGCAGCCCACACCATAAGGTCTTGAGTTGGCGCTGTATGTCTTGTGCGAATGCTTTCAATGTGACGCCTCTCCCCCTGTCTGCGGCGAACCAAAATGCGGCCATCATTTCCAAACGAACAGAACCTGGAATCGTTCGAAAACACTGTCTGCTGCCATTTCTGTCTCCAGTGACGTCGTTCCATACACCATTGCAGTCTAGCATGTTTATGCACATTAGTCAAAGGTAGGCGGAGAAGTGGACGACGCACCGGTAACCCAGACCGTAATAAACGGCGATGGACTGTCGCTCCAGATGGTATACGATGTGTTAAACTGGTCCACTGTTGCGCGAGAGCCTTAGGACGCAGATCTGTCCTGCAACGCCATTCGAATGAGGTGTCGATCTTCTCGGGGGGTGGTCTGGGCGGTGCGACCAGACCCATCTCGACGTGTTCTACGGCCTTCTGGGGACCATTCTGTACACATCCGCTGCACTGTTGACACACTTCGTTCCACACGAGCAGCAATTTCCCGGATGGGTGCATCACGTTCTCTCATGCCAATAATGCGCCCTCTTTCAAACTCACTCATTTGACGGTACGGTTCTCGCATACGTCTGCTTGGCATCCTGCACGTCTGCTCAAGTCACACTGATCCATTACCTTCGGTTTATAGGGACAACATGAGCCGCAGGCATATTTTATCAGTCGGTGGTGGTGCGCCGAGATATCGATGTGGACCTTGAACTTGAGGTCCGACACGGTTCAAATGCTAATCATTTCTTCGTAACATACTAATTCACATGTCCTGTGAATATGAACTTCGTATCTCCAGTCTTTCAAGGTGTTTTGGCTTTGTATGAGCATGAGTGTATGCCTAATTTGAAAATATGAGTCAAGAAATTAGCGATAAAAAATGCGTGACGTGATGTAACCTAGCAACCGAGCAAGCTGCGATGTGAAGTATTGATGAATGGCCATGACTGAGAGGACGTATAGAAGGCTGGTTTATCAAAGATGTCTCATCTCATCATACTCTAGAGAACTGATTATTTTATTCGTGGTTTCATAGGCCCTGCATTGAATCCTACACTTGTCGACTCCAAATTCCATATGTATGTCTCTCGAAATCGATTCGTTATGTGCAAATAAATTAATTGTTATTAATAATTTGAGTTTCACTTACATATTGAAAGACATATTTATGATTATACCTCGGATTTTAGGTGGTAATAGGTTAGAATGCAAAGTAATTTGATTTGTAGGAAGTGTGATGCAACCCGTTGTACCATAATGTAGGAAGAGTAGCATAAATTCAAGGAGTTCTATAGGTTGTACCCCTAATATGTATGCAAACCTCATAGCATAAACGTTGTACAGTGTAGGGTATACTTAATACTGGCTTAAGTAAGTTTGCATTCTAACCTATCAGTACCTAATAATCCGGACTCTATTTATGATCATTTGATTTTCCGAACTTTCGCATTTTTTTAATTGCATCTTCATTATGTACTTGACTATGTGTTATATATTAAAATATCATGACAATTTGTTGAACCACACCAACCTACTGAATGGTTGCCTAGTTCCAAGTCTGCACTAGGAGCGAACACTTTGTCATGATGTTAACTCTTAATGTTACAAATGGGAGGAGTTGCACAAAGATCCAAAAGTAAGGCGAGTGCGAGTCCGCCAACGAGTCGGCCATGTCAGGCTGTGTCCATTCCCAACGCAGAGGAATTAGTCATTCGCATTTAAAATCCCTCGGTCCTTCGAAATCAAGATCACGACGCTGATCATTCATCACAGGTCATTTCTGAACCCGTTTAACTTGTACGTACAGTAGGTAAACTATCGACAGTAACAGCAGATGAGGAGATGTTACTAATAATGCTGAATACAGGGTGATTCGTAAGTTTCTGTACACTATTTGTGGGTGTCATCTAGAGGTAAAACTAATATGTTATATACACTTTTTATGAAAGAGCTTTATTTCAGAGTAATGTCCAAGCTTACTACGTATTGGAAACATTGGCAAATACAGCATTCGGAGGTCTCATGTTTGCCAACATAGCGATTCAAAATTGCTAGAATTAGGAGAAAACTCAATCTTTGGGTGGCCTGTGGAAGATAATTTTTCCACGGCCAGACTACATGTGACATCAATTAAAATCTTGCAACGTTATAGTGTTTTGGGATATTAGGTTGTGTTTCAACTATTGTACTCTATTGCTACCAAGATCGTCTTCACAGCTTTAAGAATGATACCAATAATGGCAATTGTCAAAGACGCCAGCCGGAGAGGTCTGTGTTTGAAGTAACATCTGCCATTTTCAAGGAGAAACGTTTTACACAAAGAACCATTCGTGAGATGTTAGATGTTGCTAAATACCCGAATAATTCTAAGGAAGTGGACGGCTATATACTGAGAAGATCACAGCTGCCCTCTATAGTTAAGTCTTCAACATATTTCTCCTTCACACTGGAGGCCATGGAGGCCATTTTCTTTCAATGCGTAGAAGAAACCACACCAACAGTAAATATAACCAGCAGACGGAAATCTCCATGGATTACCAAGGAGATAGTGCGAGAAATTCGAAGAAGGGACCGCCTGTACCAGAAATGGAAAAGAAATCCAACCGATTATGAGTGGGAGAAATACAGGCTGGCTAGGAACAAGGCTAAACAATCTATCAGGGATTCCTACGATTCTTACATCCACAGTCTCAACACCAACTCCAAGGAACTCTGGGCTCTTCTCAAAAGGAAAGGTTGCAACAGAGCTCCATCTGTATTTAAACATAACGGTACGGCAGTCTCCACACCACAAGAAATTGCAGACACCTTCAACAGGAAATTTAAAAGTAACTTCTCCGTCCCTACTGAGGAAGAGAACATGCTATATTCAAGGACAACATCTACCCCTCTCTTCCCTCTAACCAACCTGTATTTCTCAACGAATGAAGTAAAGGAGAGCCTTCTGAAAACAAGACCTCATGCCGCGACCGGGCCGGACCGAGTGCCAGCAAGAATTCTCAAGAATTGTGCAGTCGCCTTGGCGCCCTCGCTTTGCGCTCTCTTCAACTATTCCATTAATACCGGGTCTGTACCTTTGGAGTGGAAAGAAGCCAACGTTTCTATAACATCAGGGGTCTGTAAATGTATGGAACGTCTAGTTGCTAAATGTATGTTGGATTTTCTCAAGGAGAGAAACCTGCTGAACTCAAACCAGCACGGCTTCATTCCGGGAAAATCCTGCACAACACTTCTAACAAAAGTCATTGATGACTTTCTCTTTGGAGCAGACTGATGTCTCACAAATAGACTGTGTGACTCTGGACTGGGGCAAAGCTTTTGACCAGGTGTCACATCAAAGACTTCTGTTAAAACTTAGCAACTACGGCATTCAGGGTAAACTGCTGTCATGGTTGAGGTCATTTTTGGTGGGTCGAACGCAATGTGTTGTGTACGGAGGAGCCAAATCAGACCAAACCACAATTACTTCTGGAGTAATTCAGGACAGTGTGATAGGGCCCCTCCTGTACACGATTTATGCTCTCGACTTACCGGATTGTGTAAATTCGACCATGGCGCAGTATGCCGATGACAGTCATTTACAGAGCCATGAAAAACAGTGATGATATTATAAAATTCCAATCGGATCTGGATAGTATAGCTCTGTGGTGTGAGGTAAATAAAATGTATATAAATATTAAGAAGTGTAAATATATAAGACTAAGCAGAGCTAAACAACCACTCCAGAACCAACCTACTCTATGTGGAATCCAACTGACGACTTCTAACTCCATCAGACTGATCGGTATTCACATTACGGACAATCTGAAATGGAATAAACACGTGGAGGAAGTGAGGTGTAAGGCATACCGGGCGCTAGGTTTCGTCCGTAGATGTCTCTCGGGAGGAAGAAGTAAAGCCCTACGAACGGCTTATATTTCCCTTGTGCAGCCCATACTATTATATGGCCTTCCTTCCTGGCATCCAACTACAACGGAAAATATGAGGAAACTAGAAGGTATCCAGCGACGAGCAGAACGTTTAATTAACAAACACATCCCCTTAAACACAGCCAGGTCATTGCCACCAGTGAACTCGTTATGTACACAAATAGATGTAGCCTTCCTTAGGAAATCCCTGACAGATAACACACACCTCTTCCCTTTCCACCGCCTGCAGCTCAATTACCGCTCTGTTAAAAGAGGCCAAGGAGTTACTCTTGTCCCTCCCTTCGCTAGAACAACCTCATATTTAAATGGGTTTTACTCAAGGGCTGCTCGTACGTGGAACCTTATACCATCTGAGGTAAAGCTACTTCCTCTTCCTCACTTCCTCCGCGAAGTAAAGAAAATGTATATGTAAATATAAACCTATATGTGATGTATATAACTTATATAAATTAGAATTGCAAGAAGGATGGGTGCAAGTACAGGTGTATGTGGGCGAATGTGCATGCGTGTGCGTGTGTGAGTGGTTGTGAATGAGTGTGTATACAGGGGTCTGAGTGAGAGTATAAATGGCTGGGTGTTCTTACTCTAATATTTTCAGGATAAATCAAAATTATTATTCTAAGGGTACAGTGTTTGTAGTGTAAATATGTAAATTTAAAATTGTCTACATAAGTTTGTATGTAAATATTCAGTAGAGTTTATGTACACATGTGGAGATGGAGGCACTTCCGTGTATGTGGGGCTTGCCCTTTCTCCATCTACCACCCCTAAATTGTACATGTACAATTTAAGGAAAATAAATAATAATAATTATAAGTGTCTTTCTCTCTCGAGTCTAGTTACTATGGAGTGAAAATTGCCATTAATTGCTATCATTCTTTTAACTCTTAAGACGATCTTGGTAGCAAAATCGAAACGCGCCAGCCTACAATAATTGTAACACGACCTATTATTCCCAAAATACTATAAAGTAATGTAGTGCCCGTGAAAGTATAAGTTTAAAAATCTTGTAAATTTCCCAGCGTTTTTACTATTCATTGCTGTGACGGCGTCAGCCAATTTATTGTAAGGTCTCGGGAGGAGCAAGTTAACTTGGACCGACCTCGAGTGACGTGATCGAGCTGAGGCCCCACCCGCTCGCTATTCCAGCAACCAGTCAGGATCGAGCTGAGCGCGCGTGGCTAATCCCTCTGCCAGACTCCGTGATCTTATTTCAGGCCTCGCTGATGGCGCGAGAAAACACAAGAAAGGTGAACCCTTAGCTTTCGGATACCAGAGAGCTCCAGGGGTTTCTCCTCGTCCGAAGAATCTGGTAGGGCTGACCTCCCTATAGAAGGCAGGCCGGACGAACTTCAGTGGTTAAGTCTCACCAGCGATTGAGACTATTCAGTTATGAGAGTGACAGTGCTGTGGTACACTGGGAATGCTGTTAGGTATCAACTGACGGCGAATGCGGAACAATGCAGCTGAGCGACGAGGGACAGTGAACAAAAACCGCCGTGAATGTACGAGCCGGTCGTAAGCCACATGCAGATTTAGCAACACCGCCTCGCAAAGCCCATTTGAATTCGCCCGCTAAGCGATCTGATTGGCTAACTTCATTTGCTGATAAAATGATAACGGCGCGAGGTATAAAAAGTATTTCATCAAATTATTTATCAGCATGGCCAACCCTCTAACTCTCATATACACAGTTCACATTGTTCCGACCATACTGTATACTGTACGTAGATCTGAATGGGGTGTCCCATTTTCACACCAGGCAAATGCTGGGGCTGTACCTTGATTAAGGCAACGGCCGCATCCTTCCCACTCCTAGCCTTTTACCGTCCCATCGTCACTATAAGACCTTTCTGTATTGGTGCGACGTAAAGCTAAGTGAAAAAGAAAATGTGAACGGGACTTGTGACATTCCAAGAGAAGGACGATGACGAATACATCTCAGTCTGCACTTCAATGGATGTCATTTTGAATATGCTTTGGGGTAAACGTTATTTCCTGTACTGTACGCAGTTTGTGTTGAATTTGTGACCCTGTTGTTTAAATGAACTCTGAGAGGAATTAATATTGCTTTGTTTGTGTTGCACTGGGTGGAATTCAATTCTATGTAGAATGCATTTGCTCTAAGTTTACACCACGTACAATACCTTAGTTTAATTTGTCAGCCTTTGATTAATACACTATGGGAGGAATGTAATTTGTTTGCGCTGCGTAAGTCTGATATAAAGCAATTTCAGAATAAGTTGTACCGTATTTAACGTTTTAGTATTATTTTTCTATATTACACCCACAAAGTTTGTGAAGTGGTTTACGATTCACCCTGCATAACTGAATATGATAGATAGGCATCGTAATAAATGTTAATAGTGTAGTTTTCCTTTTTTTCCTTCGTGATGTTATCTCATAGGACATCTTGCTATAGTCTGTGTCAAACGGAAAGCTGTTTTAGTTTCATTTCTGGTCTTCTGCAAGTGATATAGCCTACATAGCAATTTTATGCTGAACGTTGGTGGGATAATACAGCAGAGCATCCGCTTGTCTGCACTGAACTGAGTAGCCTTTTGAAGCTAAAAGGCTTCCCATTTGACACAAATGATAGCTTTATGTTACTTACTTTTTCTCCAGTTATGTAATCACTTCAGAAGTTTGGATTTCGCATTCACTAGTTTGTTATGTCTCATGCAAGCAAATTTATTTAAAATCATGTTTAATGTTATTTATAAATTAATATATATATGTATATATATATTTGCTTTACGTCGCACCGACACAGATGGGTCTTATGGCGACGATGAGGCAAGAAGGGACTAGGAGTGGGAAGGAAGCGTCCGTGGCTTTAATTAAGGTACAGCCGCAGCATTTGCCTGGTGTGAAAATGGGAAACCACGGAAAACCGTCTTCAGGGCTGCCGACAGTGGGGTTCGAACCCACGATCTCCCGAATCCTGGATACTGGCCGCACTTAAGCGACTGCAGCTATCGAGCTCGGTATGTAAATTAATAAATGTATAGGATGTATCAAAACTCAACAGTAGAATTCAGGAATGGATTCTTCATATAGAGAAGGAGAGAAACTTTCGATTACCTGCGTCCGGAAATGCAAATTACAGAGTTATCCGACCTTTTACTTGTTCGCACTCTACAACAGTCGTGTGTGTGAGGACTGTGAGCGACTGCAGAGGGATGTACACACTATTGCGAAATGGACAGCGGGCAATGGTATGAAGGTAAACGGAATGAGAAGTCCTCTCAGTTTTAATTACTGTGTTGATGGGGTGAGAGTACCTCCTGGGAAACACACTAATTACCTATGTGTTAAAGTAAGGAATTATCTTCATTGGGGTAATCAGATCAACGAGGTTGTTAAGAAACTTTACACATCTCTTCACAAGGCTATGAGAGTATTTAGGGGTTGTAGTAATGATGCAAAGGAGAGGGCATGTAAGTCTCTGTTAAGACCCCAGTCAGAGTAAGGTTCCAATGTATGGGACTCACATCAGGACTACGTGATACGAGAACTGGAAAAGATCCAAAGGATAGCGGCACGATTTATTCTGGATGATTTTCGACAAAGGGGTAATGTTACGAAAATATTGCGAACTTTGGGCTGGAAAGATCTGGGAGTAAAGAGACGAGCTGCTCGACTAAGTGGTATGTTCCAAGCTGTCAGTGGAGAGATGGCGTGGAATGACATTAGTAGACGAATAAGCTTGATCAGAGCTTTTGAAAGTAGGAAAGATCATAATATGAAGATACATCTGATTTGAAGAGGACAAATTAAGGGAAATGTTCATTTATAGGGCGGGGAGTAAGGGAATGGAATAAATTATCAAGGGAAATGTTCGATAAATTTCCAAGTTCTTTGAAAACGTTTAAGAAGAAGCTAAGTGAATAATAAGTAGGGAATTTGCCACCTGGGTGACAGCATATCATTGATTGATTGATTGATTGATTGATTCATTAATTGATTGATTGATTTCAGACAATTGAGGCGCTGGCCTTCTGACCCCAACTTAGCGGGTTCGATCCTGGCCCAGTCCGATGGTATTTGAAGGTGCTTAAATACGCCAGCCTCGTGTCGGTAGCTTATCTGGCACGTAAAAGAACTCCTGCGGAACAAAATTTCGTTACCTCGGCGTCTCCAAAAATCGTAAAAGTAGAATGTGGGACGTAAAGCAAAAAGCATTATTATTATTATTATTATTATTATTATTTTTTTTTTTTTTGCTAGGGGCTTTACGTCGCACCGACACAGATAGGTCTTATGGCGACGATGGGATAGGAAAGGCCTAGGAGTTGGAAGGAAGCGGCCGTGGCCTTAATTAAGGTACAGCCCCAGCATTTGCCTGGTGTGAAAATGGGAAACCACGGAAAACCATTTTCAGGGCTGCCGATAGTGGGATTCGAACCTACTATCTCCCGGATGCAAGCTCACAGCCGCGCGCCTCTACGCGCACGGCCAACTCGCCCGGTATTATTATTATTATTATTATTATTATTATTATTATTATTATTATTATTATTATTATTATTATTATTATTATGACTGATTGATTGAATGGATATACGATAGAGTTACGTCTCCCCAAAAGTAAAAGTCCAAGGGGTTTAAGTCGGGGGAGTGTGATGACCAAGAAATTACTCCACCTATACTTATACAGCGCCCAGGATAATCCGCATAGTGGTTCTGCCAGCAAAAAGGACTGAAATGTGAGTGAGCACCATCATGCGTGAAGTGTAGCTGCCGACGGGATGTTTTCTTATTTTCCACTATTGGTTTAACGTCTAGCACATTGAAGGTTTTCGGTGACACAAGGATCGGAACATGCTAGGAATGGGAAGGAAACGGCGTGGCTTAAATTAAGGTACAACCTCAGCATTTTCCTGTTGTGAAAATAGGATACCACGGGAAACCAACTTCTGGGCCGCTGATGGTGGGATTCGAACCCACCATCTCCCGAATGCATGCTCACAGTTACGCGACGCTAACCGCACACTAACTCGCTCGGTACAATGGGATGCAAGTGGTATGTCTTCCAGATTATCAGGCATTGTAGTACTCAAGAAATCTGTGTAATTCTGTCTACTAAGCCTGTCCGGAAGAATGCAGGTCCTAACAAGCAATCGCCAAGAACTGGAGAGGACGTGGTTTGATGTGTAGGGGTCCAGAGCTAGGTCAGGCCACGCCAAATTTATTCGCGACGTGATTACTTTGTAACCGGTCTCAGAAAACCGCCAATAGTAGATAGTGTTACGTAAAACAATGACATTATTATTATTATTATTATTATTATTATTATTATTATTATTATTATTATTATTATTATTATTATTGTCTGACTCGTTGGCTGAATGGTCAGTGTAAGCGGACGTTTCTATCAGTCCTTCCTCGACATTGCCAAGCTCCTCTACTTCTTCATTCTCAGGATCCTGATGTCCTGACTCACTTATTCCTCCCACCTCACCCTTGGTCTACCAAATTTTCGAGATTATTTTGGCAACGTATTTAGGTATCTTTTACATTAACTTATTATCATTGGTACACACCAGCCCACTCTAGTCTCTTGATTTCAATGATTAACAAAGTTTAGTTCATTATCCTTCAGAGTGCTATCGAGGAAACTGTACTTCACGATTGCTACCACGCGGTAATACCATTGACGAAACGGTTCCTCCTACACCCGAAATTTTTAGATCCCCATTACAGCTGTTTGAGGCGATGTCATTTGAAAGTAGATTTACAAACTGATTGGGTATCTGCCACCTGGGTGACAGCCCTAAATGCATATCAGCATTAATTATACAGGGTGTTTCTAAATTCCCATTACAGACTTTGAGGGCTTGCAGTGGGTACCAAGACGATTAAATTTATCATAGGAACTTGTGTCCGGAAACCTACTGTCTTGCCGCTATCCGCAGAAAACCACTACCGCACACGTTCACAGCTCCTTTTCGGCACTCTCTCCGACTCCTGTTGCTTGTCGTCTGGGTCCAATTACAGATGGGGCTCGATGCGACGACGACCGACGTCAACACAGACACGGTACCTCTGTACCATGTTCTCATACACTCGGTCACCAATCCCTGATCCTCCAACATCCGCCATAACCCGCGCCATTAAATCTTCCTCGAATTCCACAGGTTTCTCATAAATCAAGTAGTAGTGTAGCGGTGTCAATTCGGGTGAACGTGCAGGCCAAGTAATCGGGCCAACACGACCTATCCACTATTGCCCGCAATTTTGGTGCAGTTGAATTATTGTACGTACAACTTACTGCTGTGCACGTAGTAAAGAATTATTGCTGTACTGCAGTGTGAACGAAAATCACAAGTACAACAGCAGGTACAACACGTCTCCGTACGGATCACATACTCAACTGCATGACATGTAATGTCAGCAAACCTGTAGGGGTATGAGACATCACGTGATCGTTCAATGACGTACGCCCTCTAGTCAGTAGCGTGTACAATGCAGGAGATATGAACATGTTCTTTGTTTTTTTTTACGGGTAGCAGGAAGACGGTACGTTTCCGAACACATGTTCCTATGCTAAACTTAACCGTCTTGGTCCCCACTCCAAGCCCTTAAAGTCTGTAATGGGGGTATAGAAACATCCTGTATATCGTCGCCTAAGAAGCAATATCTTGTACCTCACAATCATTTTCCTGCCCATTATTTTCCTTAATACTGGTCAAGCATCCCAGCTCCGTATGGATTTGCAATCCATCAGAATAATTTCCGTTGTGTTCATTTAGTTGTGCCGGTGTATATAGGAAAATGAACCTTACATACAGTATACTTTAGGAGTGCGTAAATACATGATGCAAATATACACTGAGTGGCCAAAAGTCACGGGAAGGTGCGTCCACAATGTGCCGTGCCTGAGCATTGCGGCTAGCTGTGGCGTAGCTGAGCAATCGTCACAGACACCAGTGTCGTGAAGATGGCAACACGTCGCGAGTTAACGGACTTTGAACGTGAGATGATCATCGGCGCACGGCGCATGGATCATATCATTGCGGAGATTACACGCGATTTCGTGTTTCTGAGGTCAACAGTGTCAAGGGTGGATTTTCAATATCGCAGAGAGAATGCTACTACCCACGTAAACCACCGCACAGGAAGACCACAGGTGTTTAACGAACGGACATCATGTCGCCTCCGCAGAACCATACTGGGCACGACGGGCTGTTGGGAGTCAGGAACCCATTTCTACCAGGACTGTAAAGAGGCAACTGGACCGCATAGGCTTCATCAGCCGACGACCAGCCCGTGTCCCCTTGCTGACACCTCGACACACAGCTCAACGACGTGCGTGGGCCCACGGACATCTGCAATGAACCATGGAACAGTGGCGATGTGTGGTATGGTCCGATGAATCCCGGTTGCAGTTGTATCGAGCTGATGGGCGCGTGAGAGTGTGGCGTATGCTCCAGTAAGCTATGGATTTTGCGTGTCAACTAGGTTGTGTCCAGGTGGGAGGTGGCTCAGTTCTGGTCTGGGCGGCGTTCTCATGGTCGCAATCAGGCCTCATTGTCCGGCTGTAGGGAGCGCTGACAGGAGCACGCCATGTGAACATTCTTTTAGACCATCTGATTCCCTTTTTAGCCGTAGAGTATCCTGATGGAGATGTCATGTTTCAACAGGACAATGCGTGATAGAAGAATTTCATCCCGTATTTGTTGTCTCCTTAAAAGAGTAAGAAGACGAATTGTTCGACAATGCGACATTTTCCGAGCTGTCAGGGGAGTGGTTAAATGGCACGCAGGTGGTTGGAGGAGCACACTAGTGAAGTTACGACCATGGATTGGCCCTCCAGATCCACCGATCTTACTCCAATCGAGCATTTATGGGATGCTATCGGTGCTGCTGTACGCTCCATGAACCCGCACCAACTACACAAGACCGATTGTGGGTAGCAGTGCAAGATGCGTTGGTCCAGAGCCCTCCAGAACGATTCCAACACCTTGTATGGTAGATGCCTCGCCCTACCACTGCAGTTATGTGGACTCGTGGGGGATCAACTCGTTATTAACATCACATTCAGTTTCCTCCTATGACTTTTGGCCATTCAGTGTTTATCCCTACAGTACTCTATCGTAAGGTTCATGTTGCTTTACACATAACCATAGGAAAATGAACACAACGAAAACTGTTTTGATGGGCAGCATATCAACAAGTGGCAGGGAGGCGTGACTTGGATAGGAAGAGTATTGTGCGTACGAGGTATTGCCTCTTAGGCGACTATATGCTTTCTTGTCATGGTCTATAGAGCCATTTTTTACATTGAAAATCCCCTTGGTGAGAGTACATGTGCATTTAGCGAAATCTATTATTTGGAACGAATACGAGAGCGATTCCTTAAATGCCTTGATGTGGGATATGAGTAAATATTGTGTAACACAGCGCAGGAGTGAGAATGCATCCGGAAATACATAACATTTAAAGGGTTAAACGCCTGTTAAGTTCATGGTTGTAACTTTTACAAATTCCGTTTTCTTCTACTGACCCAAAATCACATATCTGGATTCTTAAAAGATGCCTAGCTATCTTCGATCAGATCTTTGTAGAGGTCACGTCTCAGCCGCCGCATATTTCCCCTTCAGTAATCAAATCATCAGAGCATAAATGTTCCTATTTGCAGAGAACATCCGTCTCCGGCTTTCCTCACTACTGTTAATTTTGAAGTCGTCTTCTCATCCCATGTAGGCGAAGCTGCGATACAACATAAAAATCTATGAGGACATTTCCATCTATGCAGATCACCCCGCATTACGTATCTTGGTCACATGCATCTTTTTAGTCTTATCTTCTTTGATGTACAGATTCATCTTTCTCTGTTCATATTTACAGTGGGTTAACATCTTATACATACACGATAAGTTTGTTGGTGATAGAAGAATTTCATCCCGTATTTGTTGTCTCCTTAAAAGAGTAAGAAGACGAATTGTTCGACAATGCGACATTTTCCGAGCTGTCAGGGGAGTGGTCGCGTGGAAGAAGATGCCTGAATGGAATTTTTTGAAAGTAGGAAAGATCACAACATGAATGCAACGGTCGGAATTCAAGGGGACAAATTGAGGTAAATATTCGTTTAAAGGAAGATGAATTTGGGATTGGAATGGGTTCCCAAGGGATATGTTTCATAAAGTTCCAACTTACTCGAAATCATTAAAAAAACTGATAGGGAATCTGTCGCCTGGACAACAACTTTAAATGCAGATCGGTGATTGATTGATTGATGGGTAGATGTGCTCTGTGTTTGTGCAAAACTGACCCTTTGCTCGCATTACATCAGCAAAGAGATATTCAATTAAAATCACCAATGTATACCATTTCTCTGAATGGACGTTACTTATTATTAAAAGTATTCAGTTTCTAGCTTTATTTTTGGAATTTGAACAGATGTCTGCATTTCGAAACACTCTGCTAAAAGTATCAATTGAATTCTGGAGATAACATATATTAAATATGGAACAGGACGTTTCGAACTGTCAGGTACTTAACTGCGAGCGGGACTTCCGGTGTTTGTACTGAACAAATCCAGTGAACTTTATTTCATCATGCAATTACATTTATCCCTTCTCGCATCCTCCATGGCCAGATGAAGGGCTTCTGCAAATCCCTTCCGCAACAAGCCGCCGCATAAGCCGGTCGGCCAATCCCGGAGAGGATTCTTTTCTTGAGCTCGCGGTAACACACCAGCTAACGACCAAAATACTCTATCTACTTTATTTTAAGATTGCAGTAGTGTCTTGAGATAGAAGGGGAATTACTTTTTGTGCGTCTGTAAGAAATGCTTTGTTCGTTGGATTTAATATTCCTAATTTTTTTTTGGAGATTTGAGGAAATGTATTTTCCATGTATACTAAGTTGATTTCCCACTATGATTCCTTCAACTGCAGGGAGCAAAGGAAGTCTTATAAACATACGTGGTGGACGAAAAATGCCTTGCAATAATCACACCCCGTGATCAGGAAAATCACATTGAGGATAGGGACCAATACCCTAACTCAAAATTTCCATACAGAATCAACTTAAGGTGGCCAAATACACTACTTATTTGCATATATCAATTTACATTAATATCAGTTTTAAAAATAGTTTTAACCTTCAAACTAACAGATTTTGACTCATTTTCCGTAAGTACTGTATTCATTATTTTAAAATTTAAATTTTTTTCTGTTTACACTGCGATGTAAATTGTCTGCTACAATTTTTAACTAACCATCAAACGTGCAACAAATCAGTCGAAAAAGACATGAACAATTTTCCCTAGGACATTGTTTAAATTTATGAAGAGTAAAGGTTTCAAAAATAACCCTTCAATTTCAGATGAGCCAAATTGTTTAACGAATATTTAATACTACTTATTTGGAAATAATTTTTCCCCAGTTCTGGAGAACACACGTATACATGCATTAGCTTTCATTTAAAACAAAAATCATTAAAATATTTTCATCCTGTGAAAAGTTTTTACATTTTGAAAGAATGAAAATGTTTGAAAAATAGTTTACGTTGAGTTGCAAGCAAAGAGAAGAGTATTTCACTCGCATGACTGCTATTATGTCTTCGAAAGCCTGCTGGAAAGTTTATAGAAGCCTCTGTGACATGATACTCTCTGTTTATTTTTGAAGAAATACGATACATAGTGGTAATTATAGCATTTTTGTATTTTATCTCGGCGCAATTTCCAAATTTTCCTTTTTTTCCATTTGATAGGTTTGCGTTTGTCCCCAGGAAGTAAATGTTTTATATATGCAATATTAATGCTATACCCATAAATCAGGACTTGTTGAAAACTACAAGAAATTTCCTATTCACTCCAATAAAAAGGAGAAATTTGAGTGAAATTCTGTATATGGCTACCTTATGGAAATTAACGCAATTTACGTAGCTTGAGGACTGTGGGAGCCTCTGTGATACTCTGTGAATATTTGTGTTCAAACACTCTGAATTGCATGAAATCTGAAATATGGTCAGTGAAACCGGCTGCAGGTTTCTTTTCCGTGTAAAATTAAGCGTTTGATCAAACGAGTAACTTCAAGTAGTTGTGGTTAGTCACATTACGCTATAACGCGTGATCACAACGTTGAAGATAGTATGTGTAGGAATGTGGCTATTGACATATGCGCTCATTATGCCTAAAATATACAATAAATAAATAAATAAATAAATAAATAAATAAATAAATAAATAAATAAATAAATAAATAAATAAATAAATAAATAAATAAATAAATAAATAAATAAATAAATAAATAAATACATTCCACAGTCGTAGATAGAAGAATCTTAAGAGAACTTATGGGCGATGCACAAATGAATAAATTAATTAATTATTTGAGGACCAAGGATGGAAAAGGGTAAAAGTGCGGAAACATGAACAAGGCTTTCTTTTTGTTTGTTAAAAGGGGATGCATTAGCAATGCCGCATATGGTAGTAAATTGTGCATGTTCCTGAGGTCATTAGTTTAGTTAGTAGGAAGTTCAACCGGTAGAGCCACAGTACAGTGTTCCCAGCTGTGTGGTGGGGAAGGGTGAATGTGCCAGCGTCTCGTGCTGTTATTCTTCTGTGCTGTCCATTGTGTCAGTGTGCTATCACTCATATATTTTCTAATTTATGAGACACTTAATTAAAATGATATTTATAAAAGCTAAACATTGTTACGTTATTATATAAAGTGTATTGGGTGTAGTATACTTGCATTTCAAAGGCCTCAGTTAATTCCTGGCCTCCTTTGGCAGAGAAGGGTGAAAGTGCCATTGTGCTCGGGAAGTCTATTATTGACGTTTTCCATCTTTGGTCCTCTATTGTGTTTCTAATTAATGGTATTTTTCAGGTATAGAGTAGAATATAATATTCCCATCCCCTCGTCAAAACATAACTACCCAACAACTCCTCTCTCTCTCTCTCTAGTTGACTCCTATCTACTTAAGGATGTTTATGAATTTTGTCCCGTTGACTCTGTCGAAGGCGTTCTGCCAAGCGCAAACTTTTTCGTTAACGGTCAAAACTCTCTCCGACAATATCCTCACCATGGCCATGACGTCCCTGATTCCTTTCGTAAATTCAAACTGATTCTCTCCCATTACTTCTTCAATTTTTTGTTCCAGTCGTCTGTTGAGTACTTTTGCAATGATCTTCGCCACGTGTGAGAACAGACTTAATTGTTCTCTAATCACTATTCTTGGCTTGCGGTTTCTTTGCAAGAGCAACCATTGTGACTCCAGATTTTGTTGATGAGTTGCGTCAGCACATTCAAATCTCCGTTTTTGATTTCTTTCAGCAAATCCACCGGTATGTCATCGCCTCTTGTAGCCTTCCTCTTCTTCATGTCCATAATCGCCTTTTCTACTTCCATTGTCAATATGCTGGACCCTTTTTCGTCTTCGTAAATCTCCTCCCCTGTCTCTATTTTGATGTCTTGCGGACGATGTTCCTTATCGTAGATTTCATTTACACATTCTTCTCATATCTTGAGCACTTCTGCTTGTTCCGTAACCATATGTCCTCTAGAATCTTCTATTCTGAAGGTACTTATCCCATTGTTGTCACTCCCTCCCATCTCTTTCGTTTTCCGGTACGTGAGGTCTTTGTAGCTTCTCTATTTCGTCGAACATTTCTTCAATGTGCTTTCCTTCACTTCGTTTGTTTCTCTCCCAAGTGACTTGTTAAGTCTTCTGTATTCTTCTTCATTCACACCTTTACACTTCCTTCTTTTCTCCATCTTCCCCAGCATCTCATTGGTGATCCAGGGTTTCCTCGTTCTCTTTGCTTCGTTTCGAACTTACCTCTTTAAAGTATTCAAGAAAACCAGTTTAATATTTTGCCACTACACTTCCGCACTTGCACTTACATTTCCATATCTCTCTCTTCACTAAAGTGTTTCTCTTAGGATTCCCTTACTACCTCATTATTCTCTCTTAGTTTTTGCAGGTCTCATCTCTGCTTTCTCCTCCTACGCTGTTCGATCCTCTTCAACCTTGTACTGATGTCTGCAACCGAAACGTTGCGATCTGAGTCAACATCAGCAGCCAGCATAGTCTTGGTGTCTTTCACACTGCCCCTAAATCTCTGTTTGACGAGTGTGCAGTATATCTGATATCTATTAATGTCTCCTCGGCTCTTCTATGTGTATAATTTACTCTTCTTTTTCTTGAACCAAGTGTTCATTACCACCAAGTTGATACGCTGACAGAATTCCACTAGCATCTCTCCTCTGTCGTTTCTTCTTCCTACCTTGTCCAGTCTCACTATTCTAGTCTCTCATGATTATGTGTTTACTCTCCCTCTGCATTCAGAGTGAATTATGTCTTCTATTTAATCGTGCATTTCTCTACTTCTTCATTGTCATGGTCTGATGTTGGAATGTACACTTGAACTGTCAGAATGTCCACTGGTTCTGAATTTATTTTCACAAACATTAAACGACCACTCTGCCACACTACTTTAGTCACATTTTGCACTAATTGATTTCCCGTCACTATTGCTACTCCACGTTCAAAACTTTTACCACCGGATTAAAACATTGTGGAATTACCTGACACTATTTTACCACTATCTGCCCACCTCACTTCACTTAAACCCATTATTTTCACTTCACATTTGTTCATTTCTCTCTTCAGATTTTCCAGTTTTCTTGCTCTTCGGTGTGTTCTTATGTTCCATGTCCCGATCCGGAAATTAAGATGCTCACCTCTTTTGACGACTCCCCCCCCACGAAGTACTCCCCACCCGGAAATCCGAACGGGGGATTAGTTTATCTCCGAAATTTTTATTCCAGGAAGTGCCGTTATTATTCTCCGTCATCAGACGTACAGGAAATGTAATAATGTGGTAGTCTTTTCCTTTCCTTCCCACATCGCAGTATCACGGCCGAAGAACCAGACTTTGATTGATTTCGTCCAGGAATCTTCGATCTTGATCAAACTAAAGCATCATTTGTTCTGTGCATCAAATCAATACTGGTGCTCGTTGCTGCCCGGTACCAGCCTGAAAACTGCAGCCTCTTTTGAAGATGGCCGATAGAACAGGCAGACTCTGTAACCTAGACAATGCCGTGAATGGAAAATAGAAGTCACATCATGTTCATGGTCTCCATGTGCCGATAACAAATGAAACAAATTGGGCGCCAGTTGGGGCAAAGATGATGGTGATGATGATAATAAATAATAATCAATGAAGGTCAAACTCAACTGGCTGGAAGAAATTAAGCAGGATTTACAACAAATAAATGCTTCAGACGATACCAGAAAAAAATCGTAAAGCGTTTGGAACTCTGGTCGCAAGTCACACATTCGTAGAGAAAGCTAAAAGGACCACTGGGAAACAGTGGATAGAAAAACGCATAAAACAACTCAGCGAATTCGTGGGAGAGTTTGGGAGGAGAATAAGAATAAGAACAAGAATAAGAATAAGAATAAGAATAAGAATAAGTGTGGTAAGTCGTCAGACCAAGCTAAAAAGTGCAAACGTGCTCTTTATTTGGTAATAAGGAAATAATAATAATAATAATAATAATAATAATAATAATAATAATAATAATATTAAAAATAAGAAGTGCATATCCTGAAATGCCAAAATAAAACACTACAACACGTGGTTAAAATAGAATGCCTATCCGTGAACGATTGGAGAAGCTAGAGGTCATAGAAAGAAAAATCCTCAGAAAAATTATGGATGTTGTCCAGATTGAAGGCGGATGGAAACTTCAGAGCAACAAAGAAGTTTAGCAGAAAGTGAAACGAATCTCAGAGACCATGAAGTTGAGCCGGCTGGCATTTCTACGACATTTGTGCAGAATGAACTGAAATAGACTTACCGAACAGATATTTGATTACTTCTGAAAAACGAAAAAGAAAAGAAAAGAAAAGAAAAGAAAAGAAAAGAAAAGAAAAGAAAAGAGAAAGACCACTACAACGTGGATTACGGGAACGTGGAAAGATGTATAAAGTTTAAACATCTCTGAAGTCCAAATGTTAGACAGAAATACATTCAGGAACGCAGTGAAAAATATGAAAGGCTTTGAAGCCGAAGGAAGAACTAAAAAGACCAGAAGATCCCGACAGAAGAACAACGGAAGCAGGCCACCAAATGCATGAAAGAGTATTGGAGACAGAGGAAACTCCAAACAAGGAGAAAGAAATGAAGTTGTACCGCGATCCTTACTGATCAGTTCGCTTGTATAATAATAATAATAATAATAATAATAATAATAATAATAATAATAATAATAATAATGATAACAATGTTTAGCGAAGCACTCTGATATTATTATTTAGCGTCTACACCCCTGGGCACTAGCCACTTATAACTAATCTATTCAGAAGATGCACAGAACGCTGTATGAGACGCAAGCACGTTTACTGATACAATGGTTCGTAAAGGGATCTGACGTCGTAAACAGCGCTGCCGTCTATCTCAATACACGTCCATTGCCGACATGCTCAAGGGAGTATCATGATTCCTTGTTTCAGCAGGTATTACCACCAGAATTTTGTCCCCAAAGATTAGACTGATTCGGTAAATTTCAAAAAGAGTTTTCGTAAAACGACTAGTTTACAACAGAGGTTTCTAAAAAGTATTGGGTAAACACAACAAAGATTATTAACTAAATTGATTGATTGATTGATTGATTGATTGATTGATTGATTGATGTCATGTTACCTCCGGGGAAGAATAGTGCATTTTCTTACTATTTGCTCTACGTCGCACCGACACAGGCGACAGTGGGATAGGGAAGGCCTAGGAGTGGGAAGGAAGCGGTCGCGGCCTTAATTAAGGTAGAGCCCCAGCATTTGCCTGGCGTGAAAATGTGAAATCACGGAAAACCATCTTCAGGGCTGTCGACAATGGGGTTCAAACCCACTATCTCCCGGATGAAAGCTCACAGCTGTGCGTCCTTGACCGCATGGCCAACTCACCCGGTACAGGTATTTCTAATAGGCGCTCATGGGCGACCTGCGCGTCTGACTGGTGGTGATGGTGGTGGTGGTGGTGGTGGTGGTGGTGGTGGTGGAGGAGAGCAGGGCTAGGATAAAACGTTTCATAATATGGTGTGAAATATGGACTCATTTTTATTTTTAAGTGAATAAATAATATAAAAAACAACTATATATTTTATCAAATGTTGATAGAGCCTCTTGACTCAGGTGGAAGCGCATCTGCCTCTCACCGCTGGGTTCCGTGGTTCAAATCCCGCTCACTCCATGTGAGATTTGTGCTGGGCAAAGCGGAATCGGGACAGGTTTTTCTCCGGTTACTCCGGTTTTCCCTGTCATCTTTCATTCCAGCAACACTCTCCATTTTCATTTCATTTCATCTGTCAGTCATTAATCATCGCCCCAGAGGAGTGCGACAGGCTTCGGCAACCGGCACATTTCCTACCCTCGCCGCAAGATGGGGCTTCCTTCGTCCATTCCTGACCCGGACACTGACTGGAAAACAGGTTGTAGGTTTTCATTCTTCAAATGTTGATACATATTAAAAGAGTACAATTCATGATTTATTGCTTAAAGATTAAAGCCACTAAAATAATCATTTAAATTAATCACAGAACAAGAGTAAGCTATAAGGTTTTTGATATAGGTCGCAGTTGGTTGAGCGTCAAGGCCAAAGTCAGCAAGGAAGAAAAAATGTGCATAGAGTAGAATTTTCTTTTCATATTTCATAGAAATACTGTACAATCCAGCTTTGAATAACTGACGCTAGTAAAATAAATTTTAAATTATTTTCTGAAATGAAACTCTGAAACCACAAAATATGGAATAGATTTAAAATAAAATGTTAAATTATCCAACTATATGTGAGTTTTTCTCATATATGTATAATCATTTACTAAAGATAGAAATATGGACAAATATCGGAAATAAAATTGGTTTTATATACTCCAAATATTCTATTTCGTAACAATTTAACAAAATTTGAACTGTAGCTAATGAATAAACAAAACATATGTATTTAAAAAGATATCCCAGCCTTGATAATGAGGGGGGTGAAACACGCTGTCGGCACATAGTCTACTCCTGTCAAGTAACATCAAGGGGTCTGCTCAAGGCTTAACGCTGCCATCTGACGGTCGAATCGCCATCAACAGCGTCATATGTCCTCGCTCCATACGAAAACAGCGGACAGGTTTGGTACTGAACCCAAGCTTTCGGTATGTAATGTAGTATTTAGAAATTGCATATCATTATCTCTTCTACCCTGCTGATCAATATTCTGATGGTGATTTTTTTCCGCCTACGAGACTCGAACCAGCTAACATGGTGTTAGACTTGACGCCTTAACGATGATAGCCACGAGGCGGGAATTAACTAAAAATTTGGGCAGATGAAAGAAAATTCCCACCGGGCGAGATGGCCATGCGGTTAGGGGCTGTGAGCTTGCATCCGAGAGATAGTGGGTTCGAATTCCACTGTCGACAGCCCTGAAGATGGTTTTCCGTGGTTTCCTATTTTCACACCAGGCAAATGCTGTATCTTAAGGCCGTGGCCGCTTCTCTCCCACTCCTGGGCCTTTCCTATCCCACTGTCACCGTAAGACCTATCTGTGTCAGTGCGACGTAAAGCCACTAGCAAAAGAAAATTCCCAGGCGTTCTCAATTTGGGAGAGTGAATTGGTATCCACGAAGTCCTTAGCTGAACCTGGTATTGCTGCCAAGTGGATTTCATCTTTCCTTTGTTTTTTTCACATCGACACTCATTCTTTGAAGTATCTTCCAGTTTTGTCAATACAATTTGTTTTTAGTGAGGATAGTTGCCTAGTTGTAATCCCCCTTAACTGCCACGATTACTGCCAATGGAGAAAGATGTGCTGATAAATATCTATACATAGCGAGAATCCTGAAAGATGGATGTTTGGAACTGGCAGATAATGGAAGCGATCGCCACCCTTTCTTGTTATAATTATTGTATTTAATGTTATCCTCGAAAGAAGAAAGTTATAAGTGAATAAGTCTTTGCCTCTCTCTTCTTCTTCTTCTACAGCTTTTTCCACACCTTGTGGTGTCGCAGGTGCGAACTAGGGCGCACATGTGAACTTGGCCATGTTTTACGGTCGGATGCCCTTCCGGTCACCAACCCAATGTGGAGGGATGAAATCACTGTTGCGTGTTTCTGTGGCGTTTGGTAGTGTGGTGTGTTTTCCGAATGTGAAGAGGAGTGTGTTGGGATCACCAAACAGAAGAATTAGTCCCACGCAGTTAAAATCACCGACCCGGCCGGGAATGGAACCCGGGGTCATCTGAACTGAAGGCCTCCACGCTGACAATTCAGCCGAGGAGTCGGTCAAATCTATGCCTCTATGAAGTTTTTATTTATTGATAAAAATCTGTAATAAATTTTTCTTACAATTACACCGACCTTATGAATGAATGTAGGAATGAATGCATGAATGCATGCATGGATAGAAAACTCTTCTCTCCTAGTCCCCACGTCCGGCTCCATGACTAAATGGTTAGCTTGCTGGCCTTTTGTCATAATGGTTTCGGGTTCGATTCCGGGCAGGGTCGGGAATTTTAAACATCATTGGTTAAATTCGCTGGCAGGAGGTCTGGGTATATGTGTTGTCTTCATCATCAATTTATCCTCATCATGACGAACAAGTTGCCTTCGGGCGTCAAATCAAAAGACCTGCACCTGGCGAGCCGAACTTGTCCTCGGACCCTCCCGATACTAGAAGCCATACGCCATGTCATTTCACCGATAACCACGAACTGGGGAGAGAGTATTTGTTATTGAATGAATGGAACAGTGAACCCCAGCAGCTGAGGAGAGTACATTCTACAGATTGAAACCTTAAAAAAAAAGAGAATTCACCCGTTGTTAACACTTCATTATATAAAAATTAATAACAACGGCCATAACATAAACAACAATAATAATCAATATTCTAATTATCACTTTTATCCCGTTGGCCATGCGGTTAGGGTCGTGCATCTTTGAGCTTGCATTAGGAAGATAGTGGGTTCGAAACCCACTGTATGCAGCCTTGAATATGTTTTTCCGTGGTTTCCCATTTTCACACCTGGAAAATACCGGGGATGTACCTTAATTAACGCCATGGCCGCTTCCTTTCCATTCCTAGCTCTTTCCTATCCCGTCGTCGCTAAAATAATCTTGTCCTAATTATAACACATTTATGTCCCAACCTTATCTATCTGTTCATCTGCCTGTATTTTGTGATCTTGAAGATTTCTTGAGAACATATTTCTTATTACTAATAACAACTTACTCTTCTTTGTTTATCATTCTGATGATTCTATAAACATTTTCTATATATGCCGTTCATTGCTGTTAATAAATTTCCTTCTAACCGCTAGGGTTTCTTTGCAAGATCTCTGCAAGTGAAAGTCTTTCCTATTTTCTCCGATGTCTCTATGAAGTTTGTTGCTTTTGCATGTGCCGTAATCTGCAAGAGCAGCTAAACACATGCACTGGTGTTTGTGAAGCGTTAGATCTGTATGTGACAGCGGAACTCGATGCTGTAATTACTAATCAACATAACGAGCACATTTTGCCACGCAGCCCCTCCTCCTTTCCACCATATTTAATTAGTAGCGAACATAATTATAGCACTCAAACGTTTGACGCCCTCCAAATACCTGCTTTGGTACAGGCTTAGCGGGATTTGTAATAGAAATGAACTTTGCCACTGCGTGAAATCTATTTCCATTGTGTTTGCTTGACTTATTAGCAGCAGTGATAAATTCTTTACTCTTCCACAAAACCTTAGTCTGTTAAGATGTCAGTATTTTCGTATAGTCGTTGTGACTAAAAACACCCAGTGTCGTTTGGAACATCAGTACTGTGAAAAGTGTGACAGGTATTGAGTATAATTTGGCATAGTTTGAATCATTACCTAACCCAGTTGTTCAGTGCTGTAGATGAGCCGGTATAACGTGGTTAGCGTAACCGACAAGTTTGTAATTTCTTCTTTTTTTTTTGCTAATTGTTTTACGTCGCACCGACACAGATAGGTCTTACGGCGACGATGGAACAGGAAAGGACTAGGAGTGGGAAGGAAGCGGCCGCGGCCTTAATTAACGTACAGCCCCAGCATTTGCCTGGTGTGAAAATGGGAAACCATGGAAAACCATTTTCAGAGCTGCCGACAGTGGGGTTCGAACCTACTATTTCCCGAATACTGGATACTGGCCGCACTTAAGCGACTGCAGCTATCGAGCTCGGTAATTTCTTCTTTCATTTTTATTAAAAAAAAACAAGATGTCTGCAACTAAAAATCTGTGTAGGATTTTTCAATTATTTCTGGATATTTTTGCATGATGAATACGAGAAAAGTACTAAAAATGCATTACGTCAGAGTTTCTTGCATATGTTGTTTTTGGGGTACAGCTGCTGAAATTTTACTGGAACCAAAACTTTTGTGCTATTTCCGATTTGAAAATTCTTATTGAAATGTTATTATTAAAATTCCCTTTGGGGAAATCAAGTGATCATAAATATGTCTTTCAATAAAATGTGTTACGCGATATTACCCAGCAACCGTGCAGGCTGTGATGTGAAGTATTGATGGATGGCCATGACGTACAAATCCATCGTCCGTGCAACTCTCAAGGTACTGTTGCTATGTAACATCACGTCACATATTTTGTTACATGACACTGTTTCATTACAAACATTTTCGAATGACGCCCCCCCCCAGCTCTAAGACATATGTCTCTCAAAATGATTTCTAAAATGAAGATGAGAAGTACAATGAAATAGGACGTGAACATGATGGGTGAACTTTTGCTGGATGCTGAAGCGGGGGAAATTGAAAATACCGGAAAATGAAAGCTTGCCAGGAGAAGTATGAAAGAGAAAAAAACGTTTCACAGGCCAACAGAGTGGACACTGGGCGTTGATCAATCGTGTTTCATATAAAACAAATTTAATTGCCTTTTACTTGATAATAAAAGGATAATTTGGAACGGTCAGAGTTGATTAAATATATTCTATTTTTTTTGCAAGAAAACTGTACGTGATGGGGGGAAAAATGGAAGTAATTCTCAGATTCAGCACAGCAAAACACACTACATTCACTGAGCAACGCCTATTCAGCTTTACAAAAATATTATTTTGCGGACTTATGAATTTGAAGTTATTTGTTACTTGTTTGAAACCTTTATAATTAGTCTGATTTTTGTTGAATATTCAGCCCGAAGGCTGGTTTGATCCTCAGCAGGTCCACCACCAGCTGTCATAGATGCTTTAGGCATCACCGAAGAGACATTCTAGGAAAATGAGGAGTGAGGTAATTTCTCGCTAGCCGTGCGGTTAGGGTCGCGCAGCTGTGAGCCTGCATTCGGGAGAGAGTGGGTTCGAATCACTTCCTCGGCAGTCCTGAAGATGGTTTTCCATATTTTCCCATTTTCACACCGGCCAAATGGTAGGGCTGTACCTTCATTAAGGCCAAGGCCGCTACATTCCCAATCCTAACTCTTTCACATTCTCCCGTCGCCGAAAACCTGCGACGTAACAAATAGAGAAAAGTTGGTTATCGATAACACGTCACTTTGTTTGGTGTCATCCATGACCCGCCTTATATAAGTTTCTTTTAAAGCACCTGAATTCAGTAATTGCGTCGAATGACTGTCCCTTTTTAAAAATCTGGTGTTCTTTTCGTATTTCCATGTCATTAAATAACGGCTTTTTAAATTAAAGTGAAATCAGCTCAGATCTTAGGATACCCCTCTTCAAAATAATAATGACCGGACGATAAGTTAGTTCTCTTTCATCAAGATTTGTTTAAACGTAAGGAATTTTATTATACGAGTTAAAATATTCATATATATCGTATTTGCATCATTGTCGGCAGTAATCCGTCGAATTCTGATTGCAATTCCCCCTGTAACTTTGTAATTCATTAATATCACTCTCGCTAGTATTTCTGAGTGACTTTCGAAAGCAGAATTGATCCCATCATGCTTAACCGGCTATGTAGCATTCATTTAATTTCTCTTAATTTCTTTGCTCTAACATGTTAAGATGATTTAATATTTATTTAATTTCTCAACCCCTTTCGGAAATCCTCATTATTATGTGCATGGTGTTAAAAAGGGTCTAGTTTTGAGAAGTAGAAGTACGCATATGTTTTGAAATACGGAAAAGAATTGCTGTTCAGTTACTGAATTTCCGACAAATTTTTATTTCAGTGAAAGAAGTCACCTATGGTGTTGTATAACATTTACTCAGTCATTCATGATCATCTGTATTATACACTCCTTCCCTCTATTGTTTCCTATTCTCCGTTCCACGAATCGGATTCATAAATGTCACGATCGTTCACAAAATTGGCCCCAGAATCTTTTGAAACATTTGGACGAATTGTGAGGCTGCTCGTTAAATTTCTGTGAAGTAGGATGCTAGCCATACTTACACATAATCCTAGTCAGGATTTCTCCTCTAACGATTTAACTCCGATAGATTGAATAATCTTTACGATTTCTCATTCATAAGTTGAAAAGACATTAAAGTAGTAAGAATGATTGCTAGTACAAACAAGTGGGAGCAATGGCAGTATGGTACTCGGAATGAGGAGATAAAGGCTAAGTGGTTGGTGGGGTTATGAAAGACAGACGGAGGAGGATAAGATAGCTAGGAGAATAATGGATGGTAAGAGAAGAAGAAGAAGAGGGGAAAAAAGATGACTATGGTTAGCCTCTGTCGTTAATGACTTAAAGGTAAGTGGTGAAGTGTTAAACGAATCTACGAATCCAGTTACAAATAATACAGGCCGCATTGTTAATTCACAGGGGCTTGAAGATGGCGTTGTAAGGTACGATAATTATCTGAACTTTCAGTGGTTCATTCTGTTTACTGTTAAAATGTGGTCTTAATTTTATAACTAGTCATTGATATAGGTCAGCAAGTTTTACCATCCAATGTGTTTCGCTGTTTCAGAACTCGATTATGAACTTAGTGTGCTAATTCACATATAAAACTTTATTCCGAGACGTGAAAGCCAGTATTCTGAACTAAACTTTTGGTAGTTCGTTCGTTATACCGTCAGGCTGCGCGTAGAGGGTAATGATATTCTAAAGACTACTCCACTTCAAAGAAAAACTCTTGTTAGGGAAGTTAAAATATTGTATTGCGACATGCGTTCCAAACATGCTCATGAATGTTCCATGAGGTGCTGTGAGATTGCTTCCGTAATGAGATCCTCAAAGCTACAAAGCTTGTACACAAAACAGAGAGGAGCTATCTTCAGTCCATGTTAGGGACTGTAATAGACCATAGTAATTTAGGCTAAACAAGGGAAATTGTCGACAAGGGAGATCTAAAGGACAGCTCGTTCCTGTCCGCGGAGTGGGACGAAATGATTAGTCCCAAACGGCACTGGACTGTCAATTATGGTCAGAAAGATAGTGGAAGGCAAAATACATGTAATGTCATTCCTCAGTGGTCCAAAGAATATCAGTTGAAAAGGCAATTCTAGGTTAAATGTTGGTTCCAACAACTATTGTGACAGGTAAAACTGTTGCAAGTTATAAATTTCATTGTTGTTCCGTATTGACTTTCAATATTCAGAATATATAGAAGTTTGAGGATTTCCACCCAATCAATACAATTTTTAATCATTCTTAGCGATTAATTATATTTTAAAAATTTATGCAATAAGGTGCATGTTTCGTCACCTAGGAGACATCGTCAGCTGCTTGATATAGTTTAAATTAAAATAAACATAACAGACATTGACAGAGAGAGATCTAGCATAGTTAAAACTTTTTAAGTCCTAGAATCTAGGACTCCTAGGATATGAAACATGTACTGCATATTTTGTAGGGGCTGCCTGGCCGAGGCGGTAAAGGCGTGCTCGGTTCGCCCGGAAGGACGTGGGTTCGAATCCCCGTCAGAAAGTCGTAAAACTTTAAGAAACGAGATTTCCACTTCCGGAGGTGCATATGGCCCTGAGGTTCATTCAGCCTACACCAAAAATGAGTACCAGGTTAATTCCTGGGGGCAAAGGAGGCCGGGCGTAGAGCTAACCACTCTACTCCATCACGTGCCGAGGTTAACAATGGTGGAAGCCTTTACCTTCCACTCCTCCAAGGGCCTTCATTGCTTTTTTACTGCATATTTTGTAAAATATAATTAATCGAAAAGAGTGATTAAAATTGTATTGATTGGATGGAAATCTTCAAATCTCTATATATTCTGAAGGTGCATCTGTATCACTCATATTCTAGCACATTCTGGTGATCGCGCCCTACAAGAGAATACATTCCTCCAATCACCCAGTTCCTGGTCACTGAAACTCGGGAGAGAGCATTAATTCATTGCAATATTTCATTGCAATATTTCATACATGCATTAAATTATCCTTGTTACAATTATTTGTCTATTAATATATTAAACATTATACTTTAATCTAAGTATTTATGTCTATTCTGTACATTGTCACACTTTTTAATTTTTATTTTGCCCTAGATCAGGGCCTCGCAGGGTGCATGCGCCTGGTGCATGCACTGTGCAGGTGCAAAAGACGACTTCACTTGGTTGACCAGAGTGCAGACCCCCACTCATCGATTTGGAGCAATAGCGCCCTCTCTCTCTCTCTTTCCCCACGTCTATCTCGCCCCCCCCCCCCTGTCTCCATCTTCCTCACTTGTTCCGTAGCGCTCCAAATCCGAGCTGAGTTGAGCCTAGCTGAGCCGAGTAGCCCAGAGACGAAGCGTTGGTGCGAGCCGAGCCGAGCGGGACCGATGCACTGTGCACAGGAACTCTGCGCCGCTGTTTGCACGCGTGAGATTTTGGGCATTTGAGAGGCCCTGCCCTAGATAGTATACAATGTTACATGTTTTAGGACAACACGTATCCTACCCTTCTTTATTTTCGTTAGTTCTTATTATATTTTCTCTTATTTCTTGCCACATATTTTTAAAATACAGAAAAATGTTGCTGTTATTTCCGGTGCAATCATCTCTTTAAATCATAGTTGTTCAATTGTACGGCATTCTTTCTCTCTTTCTATTTTTGCTTTGTATTCACTGCCGAGATATTTAACCCGAAGTGAGCCAGTCTCCTTACACACTCTAAATAGATGAGTCTTTTCCATACCTAGTTTCTCCACCGAATAAACGACGATTTTTGTCACGTTTCTCTCTTCGACCCTTGTTCTTATACACTAATCAATCAATCAATCAATCAATCAATCAATCAATCAATCAATCAATCAATCAATCAATCAATCAATCAATCAATCAATCAATCAATCAATCAATCAATCAATCAATCAATCAATCAATCAATCAATCAATCAATCAATCAATCAATCAATCAATCAATCAATCAATCAATCAATCAATCAATCAATCAATCAATCAATCAATCAATCAATCAATCAATCAATCAATCAATCAATCAATCAATCAATCAATCAATCAATCAATCAATCAATCAATCAATCAATCAATCAATCAATCAATCAATCAATCAATCAATCAATCAATCAATCAATCAATCAATCAATCAATCCCCATTAGCCACCACACCATTTCTCTTACTTCTCTATTTGTAGGCCTTTCTTTCTTTCTTTCTCTCTTTCTTTCTTTCTTGACATTTCGCAGTATTCCAATAACGACGTTCTTCTAGTCTTACATTATGCCACAATTACGTGCTTCTCAATATATTTCACTCTAATCGTAGATTTCTTCCTACCGAGCTCGATAGCTGCAGTCGCTTAAGTGCGGCCAGTATCCAGTATTCGGAAGATAGTGGGTTCGAACCCCACTGTCGGCAGCCCTGAAGATGGTTTTCCGTGGTTTCCCATTTTCACACAAGGCAAATGCTTGGGCTGTACTTTAATTAAGGCCACGGACGCTTCCTTCCCATTCCTAGGCCTTTCCTGTCCCATCGTCGCCATAAGATCTATCTGTGTCGGTGCGACGTAAAGCAAGAAAAGAAAATTTCTTCCTCGGTTTTTTATCTTTTATCTTCAAACTTTGGGTCGGTAATACAACTGAGGAGGATGGCCAGTACCTCGCCCTTGGTGGGGGATGGGAACTTTGGAAGGAATAGGCAAGGAAGAGGGAAGGAAGCGGCCGTCGCCTTAAGTTAGGTACCATCCCGGCATTTGCCTGGAGAAGAAGTGGGAAACCACGGAAAATCACTTCCGGGATGGCTGAGGTGGGAATCGAACCCACCTCTACTCATCTGACGTCCCGAGGCTGAGTGGACTCCGTTCCAGCCCACGTACCACTTTTCTAATTTCGCGGCAGAGCCGGGAATCGGGGGTGGCAGCTAATCACACTAATTGTCATTTAAATGTTTCATCTGATGTTGGTAAGATAAATTCAATATTTCCCTTCTGTTTCCCCTTCCTAGTCTTAAACAATGTTTTAATACCTTTTTAGCTATATCTGACTGTATACTTACATCTTCATACAGTGTTCTAACTACACTATTGGCTGTACATTCTGGTAGATCCATTATTATTTTGACGAATGTAATACGTATTACAAGCCTCTGTGGCTCAGGCGCCAACACGCCGGCCTCTTTCCGCTCGGTCCCGTGGTTCAAATCCCGGTCACTCTATGTGAGATTTTTGCTGGACAAAGTGGAGGCGGGACAGGTTTTTCTCCGTGTACGCCGGTTTTCCCTGTAATCTTTCATTCCAGCAACATTTTCCAATACCATTTCATTTCATCTGTCATTCACTAATCATTGCCCCAGAGGAGTGCGACAGGCTTCGGCAGCCGGCATAGTTCCTATCCTCGCCGCTAGATGGTGGGGCTTCATCCATTCCATTCCTGACCCGGGCGAATGACTGGAAACAGGCTGTGGATTATAATTTTCATTACATGTTATATCTAATTATTTTCTATCTACTTCAATAACCCATACAGTGATCTTGATTTTTAAGCGTATTTAAATGATTTTTTGTGGCTTATACTCAGCATATGGCATCTTCCTCTCCAGACATGCCGTGCTAGGTAGAGCGGTCATCCACTTTGTCTTAGCTCGCTTCATTACTCCACAAACATGGACAAAACTTGAATCTGCTTCTACTGAAACACTGTCTTGCCTTCATATCCCTCTCTAGGCCGCTATCCCTCTATTCTGTCACTTCCTTATTCTTCCAGCCATTTTGCATGAGACATGGAGCTTTGAAAATGTATTACTGAATTTAAAAACACACTGAGATCGATCTAAGCAGTATTACTTACTATATATCATCTCTTTATATAGACATTAATTGACGTCCGTCTGTCTACCTTCCGAAGCTTCATCACGTGTAGGCCCTAATCATTGGACGGACTTTAATCACATTTTGTAAATATATTCTCAGAGGGATCTGACACATGACTGACCAGGATTTATTTCAAATTTTGGATCTGAAAGCATAACATATCCTCAATTATTTGCGAATAATTGCATAATGTCTAGTACCGTGGTTACGTGAGCATAAAATTGACACAAGTTTTTGAATAATATATTAATGTTTTTGATTTTACGTTCCATTAACTACGTTCCCGGTTTTTGGAGACGCTGAGGTGCCGGAATTTTGTCCTGCATGAGTTCTTAAACACCTCGTAATCTGCAGGCCTTCGCTTGGTAGGCCCTTCAAGGGCTGTAGTGCCATGGGGTTTGGTTTGGTTTTATGAGTTCTTTAACGTGCCAGTAAGTCTACCGACACGAAGTTGACGTATGTGAGCGCCTTCAAGAACCATTGGACTGAGCAAGGATCGAACCTGCCGAGTTGGGCTCAGAAGGCCGTCCGAGCTACTCAGTCCAGGTAAGTTTATTGATATGAATGTGATTGTCGACGTATTGGTAGTCTGTGGTTTATCAAGCGTGGTGGAACTACATAGGCCTTTGTAGAGGTTTCCTACACCAAATACTTCCTTGGTAAATTTTCAACAGGGCAACTTCAAAAGTGCTTAAAGCTGATATTATACCAAAAATTCTGGGATAATTGATATTCAAATTTACGATTTGTATTACATTTTTAGGGTGCCTTTTTGAAACGCAATAGGAATTTGAAATTTGACTTACATGTTTATTTGGCCCCGTTTTAAGGACGGATACCCTTCCTGACGCCAACCCTATGAAGAGGGACGTATTCACTATTGCGTGTTTCTCTGGTGGTTTGGAGTGCTTGCGTTGCATGGATATGAAGGGAAGAGTGTTTGGACATACACAAATACCCAGTCCTGAGTCAGAAGAATTAATCAGTTGGGATTAAATTCCTCGACCGTCCGACTCGTTGGCTGAATGGTCAGCGTACTGGCCTTCGATTCAGAGGGTTCGATTCCCGGCCGGTTCGGGGATTTTAATCGCTTCTGATTCATTCTTCTGGCTCGGGGACTGGGTGTTTGTGTCCGTCCCAACACTCTCCTCCTCATATTCACACAACACACTACACTACCAACCACCACGGAAACATGCAATACGGATTACATCCCTCCATATTGGGTTGGCGTCAGGAAGGGCATCCGGACGTAAAACAGGGCCTAAATCCACATGTGTGACGCAGTTCGCACCCGCGACCCCACAGGTGTGGGAAAAGCGGTAGGAAGAAAGAAGAAGAAGATTCAATTCTTCGACCCGGCCAGGAATCGAAGCCGGGACCCTTTAAACCTAAGGTCTCGAAGGACTAACATAGCAAATCCACAACATGATCCCCCGAAGGCCAATTTACACCCAGTGGACTAAACATGCTAAAAAAAGTCTACAGGGTCTCTCATATAAATTAAGACCGTCGAAGCGGCGTTTTTGCTCTCCGATCCGTAAGTTGCAGTATGGGAGGTTTGGGCGTAGTTGTTGACCTTGCAGCCAGCTTGCACGTGTTCGACCTGGCAAGCATCAGTCGCCATTCTGATTCTCAGCTGTTAACATGGTGAGAAAGTTATCTTTGCAACACCGTCTTTTCGTATTTAAATGTTCTGGTTTCATTTTAATGCTGTCCGACTCGTTGGCTGAATGGTCAGCCTACTAGCCTTCGGTACAGAGGGTCCCGGGTTCGATTCCCGGAGGGGTTTGAGATTTTAACCTTCATTGGTTAATTCCAATGGCTCGGGGGCTGGGTGTTTGTGCTGTCCCCAACATCCCTGCAACTCACACACCACACATAACACTATCCTCCACCACAATAACACTCAGTTACCTACACATGGCAGGTGCCACCTATCCTCATCGGAGGGTCTGCCTTACATGGGCTGCACCCGGCTAGATATAGCCACACGAAATTATTATCATAATGGTCGTGTGAACAGTATTAACTATCACTATTTGTGTGGAGAAAATTCTAATGGTGTTTATGACGTTCATCATCATGATAGGAATATTGGTGTTTGATGTGCTGTTAGTGCAAAGTGAGTAATTGGGCTTACTTTTTTCGAGACGACAGTAAATGCAGAGAGGTACCAAGATGATATTCCACCAGTTAACGGAAGGAGAAAAGTCACTTGGGCGGTTTCAACAAGATTCAGCACCTGCTCACACAGCAGAAGATTCCCTTCTTACAATCTCGGAAGTGTTTGCAGACATAATGATCGTTGTTGGTCTATTCCCCCCCCCCCCCGCCCCCCCGCTCACCAGATCTAACAGTGTGTGATTTCGAATTGTGGGGTTAACTGAAAGAAAAAGTGAATCGAACAAATCCTCACACAATGCCTGTGTAACCCAGGAAGGACGAAATTTTTTGTTCTGCGTCGTGAACCAGCTGTTGGTACTCGTAACAGTTTGGTACCAGTGACCAACTTACGGTTAATTGTCAAGTCGAAACTCATAGAAACGGAACTATAGTTTATATGAGAGACCAAACGAAAATAGACCCGACTGAAGAACATAATAGAGACTTACTAGAAAACTTTTTAAGATCTACAACATCTAACAGACACAAGGCACATCACGTCTAACGAAGTAATACACTCGAGAAAAGAGAGAAGCACTTGTAGCTAGAATGATAGCATTCTTGGCCAGAAGGAAAGCCCAAGGAAGCTGGAACTATGCGGGCAATTGCTGGCCTAAACGATGTCAAAAGAAAATGAATGAAAAGTAAATCATGTGCCAATGAAAGCCGAAAGTATGCGAGGACTGGAAATGTCGACAATACTGCTGCAGCAGCGACAATGTGTGCGGGCCATCAGGTACGAAAACATTATTGCCAGAGGATTGTTGAGGCTTGCAATAAGGAAGCTCTTAGAAGACGCTGGAAGCTAATTAACAATGAATGATACGCCCAGAAAGATCTGGAAGTGGAAACTACGAGAAACTTCTGCTGGCCTATATAAAGAACTAATCCGGCGAGACTGGGCCAGTCTTGAGTGAGTGAATTGCGGGCGAGTTACGAGACGGAAGCGAGTCCCGTGCGTCAGTGAGATTATAGTGAATTAAGACGGTTTTTAGGCGGCGTGCGACGAGCTGAGAATGTTACTGTTCTGGAACGAGGATGGACTGTGAGACGCGTGGTGAAGTGTAGGAGTTCAGCACACCACCGTGTTGTGTGTTAGTGTGCTGCGATCACGAGTATAAACTGTGTCGCGTGGAACAGGAGCGAATGTCTATGTTGTTTGGGTCACGTAGCTGTCTGCTTGCATTCACACCAGGCAAATGCTGGGTCTGTACCGTAATTAAAACGACGGTCGCTTCCTTCCTCCCACTTCTAGCCTTTTATTATCTCATCATTGCCATAAATCGTATCTGTGTCAGTGCGAAGCAAAGTAAAATTGTAAAAAGGAAACAAAAACAAACCAAGAACTTGGAGGTAGGCTGCCACTATTGTAAAGGCCGCAGGGTTTTGAGGGTTTCGTAGACTTACTTATGAATTTGTTTTCGCTGTTTCAATTTCTCATAGTAACGCTTAATACGCTCTTTTCGTTTAATTTCTTTTACTCAATCATCATTCACTTTTCTCGTTTCAAGTACTACTTTTGCACGCTTTTGCGGTATCCTAATCAAATCTTTCCTTTCCATAATTATATTTGTTATTCTATACAACTAACCACGATGTACACTGACTGACAGAGCAAATGCAACACCAAGAAGGAGTGGTCAGAACTTTATGCCAATTGCAGGGTAGACTGACGTCACTGAGGTATGCTCATGATGTGAAATGCGCCGCTGTGCTGCGCACGTAGCGAACGATAAATGGGACACGGCGTTGGCGAATGGCCCACTTCGTACCGTGATTTCTCAGCCGACAGTCATTGTAGAACGTGTTGTCGTGTGCCACAGGACACGTGCATAGCTAAGAATGCCAGGCCGCCGTCAACGGAGGCATTTCCAGCAGACAGACGACTTTACGAGGGGTATGGTGATCGGGCTGAGAAGGGCAGGTTGGTCGCTTCGTCAAATCGCAGCCGATACCCATAGGGATGTGTCCACGGTGCAGCGCCTGTGGCGAAGATGGTTGGCGCAGGGACATGTGGCACGTGCGAGGGGTCCAGGCGCAGCCCGAGTGACGTCAGCACGCGAGGATCGGCGCATCCGCCGCCAAGTGGTGGCAGCCCCGCACGCCACGTCAACCGCCATTCTTCAGCATGTGCAAGACACCCTGGCTGTTCCAATATCGACCAGAACAATTTCCCGTCGATTGGTTGAAGGAGGCCTGCACTCCCGGCGTCCGCTCAGAAGACTACCATTGACTCCACAGCATAGACGTGCACGCCTGGCATGGTGCCGGGCTAGAGCGACTTGGATGAGGGAATGGCGGAACGTCGTGTTCTCCGATGAGTCACGCTTCTGTTCTGTCAGTGATAGTCACCGCAGACGAGTGTGGCGTCGGCGTGGAGAAAGGTCAAATCCGGCAGTAACTGTGGAGCGTCCTACCGCTAGACAACGCGGCATCATGGTTTGGGGCGCTATTGCGTATGATTCCACGTCACCTCTAGTGCGTATTCAAGGCACGTTAAATGCCCACCGCTACGTGCAGCATGTGCTGCGGCCGGTGGCACTCCCGTACCTTCAGGGGCTGCCCAATGCTCTGTTTCAGCAGGATAATGCCCGCCCACACACTGCTCGCATCTCCCAACAGGCTCTACGAGGTGTACAGATGCTTCCGTGGCCAGCGTACTCTCCGGATCTCTCACCAATCGAACACGTGTGGTATCTCATTGGACGCCGTTTGCAAACTCTGCACCAGCCTCGTACGGACGACCAACTGTGGCAAATGGTTGACAGAGAATGGAGAACCATCCCTCAGGACACCATCCGCACTCTTATTGACTCTGTACCTCGACGTGTTTCTGCGTGCATCGCCGCTCGCGGTGGTCCTACATCCTACTGAGTCGATGCCGTGCGCATTGTGTAACCTGCATATCGGTTTGAAATAAACATCAATTATTCGTCCGTGCCGTCTCTGTTTTTTCCCCAACTTTCATCCCTTTCGAACCACTCCTTCTTGGTGTTGCATTTGCTCTGTCAGTCAGTGTATTTACAACGACACCTAACCTCCGACTGAGCGCGCGAGTCAACACAGCGCCATCTGTGCGTGTGACGTCACATATGTAGCATAAATTTTGGTCTACTTTGAAGAGCTATTTCACGAAAAACTACGTTTCAGGTTCTCAGTGTTTCTTTGCAACAGGTAGCCTCCTCTTTTATATGTCAGTTGAGATATTAAACATAATCAGAAATTAAATACTCTCGGCAATTTCCACGTACCCGTTGTCGAGGAACGTAAGTCTACGTTAAAATCGTCAAATACGTGTGAACTTGTAATTAACTGTAAACTGTAAATTGTAAACGGAAAATTGTAAATTGTAAACTGTAAATTTAAATGCTAAATTGCAAACTATAAAGGGTAAATGGTAAATTGTAAACTGTAAATTGTAAACCGTAAATTGTAAATTGCAAACTGTAAATCGAAATGGTAAATTGCAAACTGTAAATTGTAAACTGTAAATTGAAATGGTAAATTGTAAACTGTAAATTGAAATGGTAAATTGTAAACTGTAAATTGTAAACCGTAAATTGTAAATTGCAAACGGTAAATCGAAATGGTAAATTGCAAAATGTAAATTGTAAACTGTGAATTGAAATAGTAAATTGTAAACTGTAAATTTTAAACTGTAAATTTTAAACTGTAAATTTTAAACTGTAAATTGTAAACTGTAAATTGTAAACTGTAAATTGTAAACTGTAAATTGAAACGGTAATTTGTGAACTGTAAATTGCAAACTGTAAATTGTAAACTGTAAATTGAAATGGTAAATTGTAAACTGTAAATAGTAAACTGAAAATTGTAAATTGTTAACTGTAAATTATAATTGTAAACTGCAAATTGTAAGCTGTAACTTGTAATACCTGTAAATACTATTGTAGTTCAATAAATTTACTGGATAGTGAAAGACTCTACCTCCTTGTGCACTTATTTATGTTCTAAGTGCCCTGATAACTCCACAACAATAAAATACGTCCACTGTATAAGACTAAGTTTAGGGCGGTTATATTATGAAGACTTTTCTTAAATACTGTATAACGCGTTGAAATAATTATTCTCCTTTTTTTTTGAAGTGGAGTAAGACAAATTAAAACTAATTTGTATTCCTTTCCACAACATATTCTGTGAAGTTATTGCTCATCCCTAACTCCTACGCCGACACAAGGTGTCGTATTTCCGCCAGGGACTGTACTCTAGAAGATTGTTATGTTATGAGTTTCCAAGTATTCCGCAGAATTCAGCATCTGAATTTGCATAGAGAAAATTTTAACTCTGTCCTCAGCCATCAGTTTCCATTTATTCACGTTGCTCCATGCTTACAGTAAGAAAGAGAACAGAGAGGTGGAGGATTCTTTAATAAAGTCTTCTGATCTGACCTGCAACAAACGGACAGAGGCATTTCTCATATCCTGCGTTACCTCTGCTTTGGCCTGATACATTTTAAAGTCTTCGACCACGGAGACGAGATTATGAAGTCAGTTAGAATACATATCGTCGTTGCGGCTGCGAAAACCACTATGTGAAATATTTCAACTGAGAACTTTGGCTGGTAAAGATCTGTCATCTAATATTCAGTACTGTGCGATGATCCTCAAAGAAATCTTGTTCTTTATGAGACATGTGCTGCGGGTCAGTATTTATCCAATAGTATCTTCAGATAGCGGTTGTCGCAGGTGCAACTACGACATGAGGAGAAGTTTGCTGGAAGTATTATTTTTGTAACCCTCTGTTCTTCTCTGATAGCTGTGACAATATTTCCAGGGGCCAACAACTTGCAGCATGTGTCGCGATCACTGGTCCTTAGCCGAATAGTAGTGTTACGATTGTTGTTGTATGATAATACTTTCAGTAACCTTATACATGGCAAGGATTGTTTATGTAATACGTCTATGATTTCAAAACCGTACCTGGGTGGATCAGCGTACAAAAACATGAACCTTTTAAAATTGAAATAATTTCTAGTACGACGCATGTGTTCAGCATCTCATTTTAAAGAGGGAGGGCCACGGCACAATATTTAGCAATAATAGTCTGACTTCGGTATGACATCGGGCGATACAATAGTGAGGCACTAAGATCGCCACCGGGCGATTTGGCCGTGCGGTTAGGGGCGCGCAGCTCTAACCTTGCATCCGGGAGATAGTGGGTTCGAACTCCACTGTCGGCAGCCCTGGGCACTGTTTCATAAATCATCCTTCAATAATATTATTACTAAAACCAATAATATTAACTAATACTATTAGTATTATGTTTCAGGGAGTAATTAGCTAATAATATTAGTAATTAGTTTATGACTCAAAATTATTAGTAGATATTCCTACGGGGTGCGGGCGAGGGGAGGGGGGATATCAGCCTTTCGGAAGTTGCAAGGGCGGTAGTCTAGATGATTGATTGATATGGCCTTGTAATAATACTCAACATGGCTTAGCTGTGTTGATACTACTACACGGCTGAAAGCAACGGGAAACTACAGCCGTAACTAACGCCAGAGGACATGGCGCTCTCTCTGTATGAAATGTACTGATGATGGCTTCCTTTCGGGTAAAATATTCCGGAGGTAAACTAGTCCCCGATTCGGATTTCCGCGTGGGGTCTACACGAGAGGGGGTGACCATCAAGAAGATGCATACTGACATTCTGCGAGTCGGAGCGTGGAATGTTAGAAGTCTTAATCGTTGTGGTAGGTTAGAGAATCTGAACAGGGAGATGGAGAGACTAAAGTTAGATGTAGTTGTTATAAGTGAAGTACGTTGGCAGGAAGAACAGGATTTCTGGTCAGGCGACTACCGAATTGTTAACACAAAATCAAACATGGGAAATGTACGAGTTGGTTTAATAAAGAATAAGAAAATAGGGCTGCGGGTAAGCTACTACGACCAGCATAGTGAAATAATTATTGTCATTAAGATAGACACCAAACCAATGCCCACCACAGTAGTGCAGGTCTATATGCCTACAAGTTCAGCGGATGATGAGGAAATCGAAAGAATATATGAAGAGTGTTGTATACAAGGAACTTGGTATACAAGGCACAACATAAAAGTTTATTGCTTCAACACATTTATACAATATGTACATGAAATAGAACGAAACTTTTCTGGAAGCTTGTTGAGTTGCACACGTTTAATGTTAATATAAGGTAGTAGGCTGAGGGCCTGAATAATATTTACATTTGAGATTCCTATATACATTCAATCTTGTCTTGATGAGACAGTCTGTTCAAATGAGAGAATGTTCTTGATAGTCGAAAACTATCGTTAATGTATAATAACAAGTGTAACTTGTAGAGAGAGTTCGTATTAGCAGAATGGTAACGGGAGGCGTATAACTTGCAAGGAACTTGCATTTAATGTTCATATATAGCAGAATGCTATGATTGGAGTCGGAGCACTGTAGGGACTTGTATAAGTAGCAGAATGCTTGGTTGGGTGCTCGACGTGGCTACGGGATGCAGGATGAATGAGGCAATGTCCAGAGGTGAAACCTCACGGCCAGGAATCAGTCCACCTGTTCAGAACACATTTTTAAGAGGGTACCTCCGTGTCTGACTTGCGGTGTAGTCTGGTCGTTGGACACTGTAGGAGTCCTGGAGAGGCGAGAAACGTAGCTCCTTTTATAGCGCTGGCTGACGTCACAGACGATCACGTCAGCGCACTGCAGTCTGCCTCGTGGTCTCTGGAAACATCCATGTGTCGGGCGGGCTGCGGAGATTGTAGGCGCGGAGGACACACACAACAAAGAGATATAAGATTTCATACAGTATGCAAAAGGTGACGAGAATGTAATTGTGATAGGAGACTGGAATGCAGTGGTAGGCCAAGGAGGAGAAGGTAATGCAGTAAGAGAATTCGGATTGGGACAAAGGAACGAAAGAGGAAGTCGGCTGGTTGAATTCTGCACTGATCATAATTTAGTCCCTGTCAATACTTGGTTCAAACACCAAAGACGACGGCTGTATACGTGGACGGGACCTGGATACACCAGAAGATATCAAATATACTTCATTATGATTAGGCAGAGATTCAGAAACCAGGCCTTGGATTGCAAAACTTTCCCAGGAGCAGACGTGGACTCTGACCACAACTTGTTGGTCATGAAATGCCATCTGAAGTTGAAGAAAGAAAGAGTGTGGGGGATTGTTTCAAGGAACATGTAACACAAGGACTAGATGAAAAGGCTAAAGGAAACGCGATTGAGGAGGAGTGGATAGTCGTGAAAAATAAAATCAGTAGAGCTGCTGAAGAAATGTTAGGAAGGAAGAAAAGGTCAAATAAGTATCAGTGGGTAACTCAGGAGATACCAAACCTGATTGATGAACGACGAAAATACAAGAATGCCAGAAATGAAGAGGGGAGAAAGGAATACAGGCGATTAAAGAATGAAGTGGATAGATAGTGCAAGGTAGCTAAGGAAGAATGGCTGAAGGAGAAGTGCAAAGATGTCGAAGGTTGTATGGTCCTAGGAAAGGTAGATTCTGCATACAGGAAAATCAAGGAAATCTTGGACACTAGGAAACTAGGTGTATGTATATCAAGAGCTCAGATGGAAAGCCACTTCTAGGGAAAGAAGACAAAGCAGGAAGATGGCAGGAACATATCCAACAGTTGTATCAGGGTAAAATGTAGATGATTTGGTTCTGGAACGAGAAGAGGCTGTTGATGCTGTTGAAATGGGAGACCCAGTTTTGAGGTAGGAGTTTGACGGAGCTTGAGAGACCTAAATAGGAACAAGGCACCTGGAATTGATGACATTCCCTCTGAATTACTGACTGCCTTAGGAGAAACGAGCATGGCAAGCTTATTCCATTTAGTGTATAAGATGTACGAGACAGGAGAAGTGACATCCGATATTCGGCAGAATGTTGTTATACCTATTCCCAAGAAAGCCGGTGCTGATAACTGTGAAAACTACCGCACCATTAGTTTAGTACCTCATGCCTGCAAAATTTTAACACGTATTATTTACGGAAGAACGGAAAGACAAGTTGAAGCTGAGTTGGGAGAAGATCAATTTGGTTTAAGAAGAAATGTACGAACACGTGAAGCAATCCTGACTTTACGTCTGATTTCAGAGGATCGAATTAAGAAGGACAAGCCCACGTACATGGCGTTCGTAGATCTAGAACAGGCATTGGATAATGTTGATTGGACCAAGCTATTTAAGATTCTGAAGGTGATTGGGATCAGATACCGAGAACGAAGAATTATGTACAATCTGTATAAAAATCAATCTGCAGTCATAAGAATCGAGGGCTTCGAAAAAGAAGTAGCAATCCAGAAAGGGGTGAGGAAAGGCTGCAGTTTGTCCCCCTCCTTTTCAATGTTTACATAGAACAGGCAGTAAAGGAAATCAAAGGGGAATTTGGAAAGGGGATCACAATCCAAGAAGAGGAAATCAAATCCTTGAGATTTGCCGATGATATTGTTATTTTATCTGAGACTGCAGAAGATCTCGAGAAACTGCTGAATGGGATAGACGAATTCTTGGGTAAGGAATACAAGATAAAAGTAAATAAGTCCAAAACAAAAGTAATGGAGTGCAGTCGAACGAAGGCAGGTGATGCAGAAAATATTAGATTAGGAAATGAAGTCTTAAAGGAAGTAGGTGAATATTTTACTTGGGTAGTAAAATAACTCCGGTCTAGAAAGCCAAGAATGACGGCCGAGAGGAATCGTCGTGCTGACCACATGACACCTCGTAATCTGCAGGCCTTCGGGCTGAGCAGCGGTCGCTTGGTAGGCCAAGGCCCTTCAAGGGCTGTAGTGCCATGGGGTTTGGTTTTGGTTTGGTTTTAGTAAAATAACTAACGATGGCAGAAATAAGGAGGACATAAAATGCAGACTAGCACAAGCAAGGAAGATCTTTCTTAAGAAAATAAATTTGCTCACCTCAAACATTGATATAGGAATTAGAAAGATGTTTCTGAAGACTTTCATCTGGAGCGTGGCATTATACGTAGTACAGTCATTAAGTTCTGAGATTTGACGCCTGAAGGACAGGCATCCACACCACTCTGTATGTTGCACATGATATCGCATTACACGGCGTACACCTATACAGAACCACATCCACCCTCAAAATAGTCGCCGTTGGGCGTTATGCACCTTTGCTACTTTGCCAACGTTGGTATAGCTGGTGGAAGCACCGCTGAAAGGAAACGCCATGTTTCGTCTCCAGTTATTATCCGGTTGAAAAACGTCGGATCATAGTCAGCACTACTGATGAAGTCACCACAAATCGTCATACGATCATCACGCTGGTCTTGCGACAGGATTCGTGGCATACTGTGCTGGGTAACACGAGACACGTAAAGGCCATTCGACAGAATTTTGTGGCAAGTACTATGTCTGGCCCCTATTGCTGCTGCGAGATCGTCTATCGATTGGGAGCGGTTAGCACGCACCAACGTTGCAACTTCTTGGCTCTTGCATTTCGATCGAACTGTTTGTGGCCGACCAACATCTTCCAAACAGTCCCGTTCTTGCACAAAACGTCGGTGCCACCTAAACACAGCACTGCGACTCAATGCGTCCTCACCGTAAACTTGCTGCATCATCTCGAACGTTTCGGCAGCGGTTTTGCCTAATTTCAGGCAGAACTTTATGTTTGTCCGTTGCTCAAACTGTGACATGTCAAGGGCCGACTGGCGCATTCAAATCACCGTCACAACGACGACCGTACGTCTGCTTCCAGTGCATGCACTCAACTGTCTCTGGCAGGGACGAGAGACTAACTGACATGGTACCATACCACGGCGCCACCTTTGTGCTATAGTGCACCACAGCGCCATCATACGGTCAGTCTCAGAACTTAATGACTGCACTACGTATGGAAGTGAAACATGGACGATAACTAGCTCAGAAAGAAAGAGAATAGAAGCTTTTGAAATATGGTGTTACAGAAGAATGCTGAAGGTGAGCTGGATAGATCGAATCACAAATGAAGAGATACTGAATCGAATTTGTGAGAGGAGATCGATTTGACTATATTTGACGAGAATAAGAGAATGATATGACACACCTTAAGACACAAAGGTCTTCTTCAGTTACTTTTTGAAGGAAGTGTAGGCAGTAAGAACGGTAGGGGTAGACCACGGTATGAATATGACAAGCAGATTAGAGCAGATGTAGGATGCAGTAGTTACGTAGAAATGAAAAGGTTAGCACAGGATAGGGTGGCATGGAACTGCATCAAACCAGTCTATGGACTGATGACTCAAACAACAACAACAACAACAACAACAACAACATCAAGAACATCAACATCAAGAACATCAACATCAACATCCCTAATAATATTAATAAATTGTTTCATAGACAACATGGCTAATAAGAGTTACTCATATTACTGGGATTATTTCCATGAGTGTATTTTGACTCATAATCGATATTATTAGTGAAATCAGAATGAGTGGTGTTTTAATATTTTAGCTTACATCGTGAAGATAAGTGAAAAGGTCAACTTTGATTCAAATAGTGATAAGGAACGAGTCTAGGTTCAATAAATGTTAGGCCGAAAACATCCTGTACTGGTATGTAACAAACATATGAATTCATGAGAGATTTAGGTTAGATTACATAACTTTGCTTGATAGAATTGGTAATAGAATGTTCCACTGCAAGGAATGAAGCATAACCTAAAACAGAAGCCTCACATTGCAGTCCACGGGTTGATAGTGATACACAGCATCATTGCGTTTCCCTCGTGCAGTTCTGCTCGGAGACTCCAACTATCCTTTAAAATTTTGATTTATACGACCAGTAAACCAAGATGGCGGTGGTGATGATTATTGTTTTAAGAGGAAGTACAATATTAGTTCATTAGTCAGCTTATACAATTGGAGGTTAGAATCGGTCTGTTGTATATGTGCTTGGTTTGTGTTTTTTCCTAGCAGTAGGCTATTACTTGACTGCAACTGGCTATTAATCCATTTTTTCGATAGGCTCACTTGATATTTTCGTTGTTGTGACTTTGATACATATGAGAATGGATAAAAGAAGTGAAAATAATGTGAGAGAAGAAAGTTCCTTTGCGGAAAGTGATTGAGTTAAAGTGTCAACTATTCGCAGCCTTTTGCACACTAAAACCCTCCTTGTTCTTTTTAATTTTTATATTATGTGTTCTTAAAATCCCTGTTGAGTTGGACTAGCAAAATCTAGGTTTACTACCCCCTATGAGTGGGGGCGGTAGAATAACACCCACGGTATCTCTTGCCTGTCGTAAGAGGCGACTAAAAGGTGTCCAAGGGGCTCTCAACTTGGGAGTTGGGTTGGCGACCACGGGGCCCTTAGCTGAGTCCTGGCATTGCTTCCACTTACTTGTGCCAGGCTCCTCACTTTTGTCTATCCTGTCCGACCTCCCTTGGTCAACTCTTGTTCTTTTCCGACCCCGACGGTATTAGAGCATTCGAGGCCTAGGGAGTCTTTAATTTTCACGCCCTTCGTGGCCCTTGCCTTTCTTAGTCCGTTACTTCATTTTTCGAAGTGACGGATCCCTTCTTTTTTCTTCTTTTCTCTCTGTCTACTTCCTGTGGGTGGGGATGCAAACGAAAAATACACCCACGGTATCCCATGCCTGTCGTAAGAGGCGACTAAAAGGGGCGACCAAGGGATGATCAAATTAGAACCATGAAACTACTTGTGATTAGTACCACCACGCGGGGAACACCATGAGTCGCTTTTACTTGCGCGTGGTACCACTATGTTGGGTACCAAATAGGTTTGTGATCAGTAGCAAACGAGAGCGCGACGGCTTTTACAATACCTGTGATTAGTGGCACTACATGAGCGACACCATGGGATGAGGGAACCCATGGTTCTGGCTTGCCTATGATTAGTACCCACTATATGAGGAACACCACGGGATAGTACAAGTCCCTGTGGTTAGTATACTAATGTGATGAACACCATAGGTTTGCGTTGCCTGTAAATGGCGCCGCATTATGCGAGAACGTAGGTCTGTAATACATGTGCGAATTTCCTTAGCTGTGAGTAGTACCATAATGTGTGGAATACCGCGAGTCTACGCTACTCTTGATTAGTACCGCAACATGACAAATACCATAGTTCTACTTTCCTAGCGATAAGTACCATTGTGAGGGGCCGCTGACCTGGATTTTTGACTCCTTACGACTACAAGCATCATCGATTCAGTATTGTGCTATAGAATCAGTCCCTTGGTCAGTGATACTATTGTTTTACGCCAGATTCTGTGCATGTGAGGCACTGTGTGTCGGTTCCACTGATAGTTTTAAATTCATATCCATCCAACCATTCATTTATCGTTCTCACGTTTTGAATTCTGGTCAGTGGAGGATTTTGTACTTTTAATTTGTCGTTCCATTTCATCTCATTTCGTACCATTAGGGGCCGATGACCTCGATGTTAGGCCCCTTTGAACAATCATCATCATCATCATCATCATCATCATCGCCGGGCTGAGTGGCTCAGACGGTTAAGGCGCTTGCCTTCTAACCCCAACTTGGCAGGTTCGATCCTGGCTCAGTCCGGTGGTATTTGAAGGTGCTCAAATACGACAGCCTCGTGTCGGTAGATTTACTGGCAGGTAAAAGAACTCCTGCGGGACTAAATTGCGGCACCTCGGTGTCTCCGAAGACCGTAAAAGTAGTTAGCGGGACGTACAGCAAATAACATTGTATCATCATCATCATCAACAACTAATATTTTTATGAGTTCTAGTATTATTAGTTAGTTTTGCGGAACAGGGCTCTGAGGAGGGTTTTCCATGGTTTCCCATTTTCACATCAGGAAAATGCTGGGGCTGTACCTTAATTAAGCCCACGGCCGCTTCCTTCCAAATAGCCCTTCCCTATCCCATCGTCGCCATAAGACCTATCTGTGCCGGGGCGATGTAAATTTGGTGGTTTTTCTCACAGTCCTCGATGTCTACTTTTCTGTTCAAAGTAGCTTTTTACGATCCATACAGACAATGTGATTTATGGATCGCTTTGGAATGCCTTAGTTTTTGTGTTTTGAAATGCATTTTTTTAGTAGATTATTTTTGTTATTTTTTTGGGCAATAGGAAATATGCTAGGAGTTAATCTCACATTTCTCTTCACGCAGGGAGCCTAAGAATGTGCGTGTTTGGCCCTGGTTGTAGGGGTTTATTTACATTCCAGCATTGGTAGGATGCAACCCTGCTGCGACCAGGCGATCTGAACAAACAAGTAAACAGATCATTATCACACCAGATCACGAAGCAGTATATTTTTGGAAAGGATGTATTGTTTGTCGAGCTCTCGATGTGCGTAATGAACTGGAAATGTGTTTATATTTTGAGAGGCAGAGAGGTGTGAAGCGGTAAACAGGTAGGATATAACAATATTATCGGACCAGCGGGAGTGCCATTGCTCTGCGCTATTACACACTTGGGCGTGGGATGATGATTCGCGGTTCAAGGTACTTGAATGACTCAGATGGAACAATTTTCTTTTCTCTTGTGACTTCTACCGGATTACCTACTCTATTTTTAAGTATTCTTGTTCTTCCCTTCTCTTTTTCCTGATTGTCAGCACTTACGTATGTTAAGTTCAGTTTTACAGTCAGAAGACCTACCTTACGCGAACCATGTGTGGACGGATGTATTCACTATTAGGCCTACACATTTTTGTGATAGTTGCTAGTATGATGTGTAATAAGACGATCACAAATACTGAGCCCCCCGAGCAATGGGAATTAACTGAATGCTGCTGAAATGCCTGGCCCGTCTGGAATTGGAACCCGGGGCTCTGTGAACTGCAGAGCACTATGCAAACCATTAGCGAAGGAATCGGACAATTTATTTAATTTATGTATTTAAAAATATCCAGAGACTGTTGTGGGACCAATTTACACTGAATCTGGTAACAAACATGATAATAATAGTGATAAATGTCGTCACTACAATACCGTCATCAAACCAGTGTCGCTGTATGCATCTGAATGCCTTATCCTGTCCGAGAAATGTTTGCTCGAGGATTTAGAGAGGAAAGAATGAACTACAAAAATGGCATTTAAGTTAGAAAATCCAGGCAAGGGTGCATGCGCGTGGTGCATGCACTGTGCACGGTGCAAAAGACGACTTCGCTTGGTTGACCAGAGTGCAGACCCCCCACTTCTCGATTTGGAGCAATAGCGCTTACTCTCTCTTTCCTCACGCTTGTCTCGCTCGCTCCGCCTGTCTCCCTCTGCCCCACTTGCACCGTAGCGCTCCAAATCCGGGCTGAGTTGAGCCGAGTATAGCCGAGTAGAGCCGAGCTTAGCCGAGTAGCCCAGAGACGAAGCGTTGATCCGAGCCATGCCGAACGGCATCGATGCACGGTGCACGGAGCTTTTGCGCCTCGATCTGCACGCGTAAGATTTTGGGCGTTTGAGAGGCCCTGCTCTAATATAAAGAAGATCGCAGTCACAATGCCTAAAGGCAGAGTTCGCTGCTACGGTCATATACGACGGATGAGCGACTCTCGATGGACGAAACTTACCGTCAGATATGTGACTGAAAACAAAAAACGGCAATGCCATGGTACGTTAATGTCAAGAAAGATCTTAAAGAACTGGGCATACAAGCAGAAGATGCACAAGACCGAAATCTTTTCAGAGCAGCCATCAAGACTTTTAAGGGACTTTCCGGGTCGAAAAACGGGCAACTGGCTGCGATATGGACAGAAGAACGTCGTGCTAAGTACAGTGAGCTAATGAAGACGATGTGGATTAAGCGAAAAGTGAACAAATGCCAGAATGTGAAGTGAAGCTTATCGAGGTCCCTTGTTGGCCGACTAGCGATGTTGAATGAATGAATAACAGAGAAAGAAAAATGCTAAGAAATATTGTAGGCACAAATGTAAATAAAAATGGCGAGAGGAGACTCAAATCTAGCAAAGAACTGTATCCAAGAACATAATAAGTGGTTGAACTGATGAGGAAGAAAAGGTTACAGTTTTATCGAAACTTGTTCAGGATGGACAATAATAGACAAACGAAGAAAATCGTTTAATTCTTCAGGAAGAGGAGGTCAGAGCTGAAATGTTATCGAGAAGTGAGGTTGGACTTGACGAAGATGGAGGTTCCGGAAAATTATCATGGACAGAAATCTATTTTGGACAATTCAACAAACAGTTCCACGTTTCCAGGAGATTGGGGAAACTCTAGTGAGGTCCTATACAGAAAAGCAGAAGAAGGATTTAGAAGAAAGAATATAAAGATACTGGTAGAGACTGAAGGCAGAGAAGGCTAAAAATACTGCAAAGATTGTCAAACGTGGTCCACAGACGGCCGAACGAAAATAATAATAATAATAATAATAATAATAATAATAATAATAATAATAATAATAATAATAATAATAATAATAATAATAGTAATAATAATAATGACGTATGGCCTCCGGAGAGGCATGGTGCAGGTCTTTCGAGTTGACGCCATCCTGGGGACTTGCATGTCTGTGAGAATGAGGCCTTACCTGAGAAGAATTCTAATGCTGAATACGGCACAAACACCCAGCACCCGAACCATAGGAATTAACTAATGAAAGTTAAAATTTTCGACTCGGCCGAGAATCGAACCCGGGGCCCTTTGGACTAAACACCAGCTTGATAACATGTTAGCCATGGATATGTTGTTCGATGTCGGCTTGTAAAGGAACTCTGATGACACATTTGGTGTTTACTCGAAAAAAGTAATAATTAAGAGTCAACCGTAGATCACTCTACTCTGCCATCTGGTTAAGTAAAACGGAACGACAAAATTGACGCGCAGGAAGCCTATAATACACACACTAGTTGAGGCCATACGATTATAATTAATAATGAGCTGAGTGGTTCGGATGATAGGTGGTGTTTTGTATTTCCCAGGCGCTACCATGCTGCAAATTTCCGATCCCTGCTCAGTCCGATGGCGTTTAAGGGTGCTCAAATACCCAAGCCTCGTGTCGGTAGTTTTACTAGCACGTAATAGAAATCCTGTGTGGTAAAATTCTGGCACCTCAGTCTCTGAAAGCTGTAAGGGTAGTTTGTAGGACGTAAAGACAATAACAGTAATTTATTTGTGTATTTTATCTCCTCGCACGTAATATTTCATTAGAATTGATTATTACCCGCCTGTGGGTGGGGGACGCAGACGAAAAATACACTCATGGTATCCCCTGTCTGTCGTAAGATGCGACTAAAAGGGGCGACCAAGGGATGATTATGTTAGAACCATGTGATTACTTGTGATTAGTACCACCTTGCGAGGAAATTCATGGGTCTACGTTACATGGAAACAGTACCATTATGCGAGCAACACTACGGGTCTGGCGTTGTTTGTGATGTCATCGTGTGAATTCCACCGGTCGGTTCCACTGTGTTCGGAATGGGTTTGCGTTACCTATGGGTAGTACCACTTTACAACGAACACCATGGCTCTACGTTGCCTGTGCTTCGCACCAATTTGTGAGAAAAACCACGGGTTTGACTGTCGCCCGTGATAAGGACGACTATGATGAAAACCATGGGTCTGCGTTTCCTGAGAATAATACCACTATGTGAGGAACACCATGGGTTTGTGTTGCCTATGGGCGTTACCATAAAGTGTGTGATACACCGTGGATCTACATTGCCTATGATTAGTAGCACTATGTGAGCAACACCATGAGTATACGTGGCCTCTTATCAGTTTCACTAAATGAGGAACTCCGCGGGAATACCGGCTTCCGTGATTAGTCGCACTATGTGAGGAACACCATGGTGCTGCGTTGCTTGTGAGTAGTGTCCTTATGTGCGAAACACCATAGGTTTGTGTTACCTGTGAGTGGTGCCATTGTGTGTGACATACCATGGGTCTACTTTACCTGTGGATAGTACCACCATGTGAATAACAGCATGAGCCTACGTTACCTGTGATTAGTACCACTGTAGGAGGAACACCATGGTTCTGCTTTATCAGTGATTAGTACCATTATAAGGGGCCGGTGACCTGGATTTTGGAAACCTTTAGGTAAGTTTCACCCCAGTACGTAAGACATTCTGAATAGGATCCACTAATTTTTTTGTTTCACAATCATTTGTTCAAAGTCATTTGTTTAGACTCTAGTCAGTGGATACGTTTTGAAGTTTTAATTTTCATTTCGTTCACCTCGTACCATTAGGGGCCGATGACCTCGCTGTTAGTTCCTTTAAACAACAAACATAATCATCATCATCATCATCATCATCATCACTAGACTTGATTATTATCAAAATATAATTCACCTCCCATGCAGATACAAACCCTGCGGATACGCACACCAAATATATCTATATGTACATTAAAGTAGTGAGACTGATCGCTGGTTCAAAAAGGTGGGAACAATGACAGGAGGGTACTCGGAATGAGGAGATAAAGGCTGAGCTAGGAATGAACTCGACTTATGAAGCTGTACGAATTAAACGGCTTCGGTGTTGCGATCATGTGAGGTGAATGGAGCAGGATAGATTACCTGGAGAGTAACGGACTCTGCCATGGAGGTAGGAGAAGTAGAGGAGTCCGGGCGCGCAGACGTGAGTTTGCATCCGGGAGATAGTGGGTTCGAATTCCACTGTCGGCAGCTCTGAAGATGGTTTTCCGTGGTTTCCCATTTTCACTCCAGGCCAATGCTGGGGCTGTACCTTAATTATGGCCACGGCCGCTTCCTTCCCACTCCTAGCCCTTTCCTATCCCATCGTCGCCATAAGGCCTGCCTGTGTCAGTGTGACGTAAAGCGACTAGCAGAAAAAAAAGAAGAGAGAATTAGAGAGAGACCAATACGATGATGGGCAGACTCTCTTTCTAACGATTAAAGATAAGAGGTATAGAATTAAAGGACTCCACAGAGCTAGTTACAGATAGAGGATTGTGGTGGCACTTAGTAAATTCACAGAGGCTTTCAGACTGAACGCTGAAAGGCATAACAGTCTATAATGATGTAAGCTGCTATGTATGTATGTATGTATGTATGTATGTATGTATGTATGTATGTATGTATGTATGTATGTATGTATGTATGTATGTACAATGTCTGACAAAAATTTGAAGCACCCAGAAGAGGAGGATGAAACGAAACGAATCTTCACGCGTTGAGATGGTATGTAATGTTATTTTGTTATTTTAGTGTTACAAATTTGAGTCAACTTTACAAAGAACTTCGAAGTAAGATCTCACTTATCAGTATGACCCTTGCACCCCGTCTGGCCTGGGTGAATGCACTGATTCGATTGGGAAGAGTGTCAAAAAGACGTTGTATCCTCTCCTGAGGCAAGCTGGCCCACAACTGTTGTAACTGATCCTTGATATTCTGGATAGTGGCACTGGGACGGAGGTGACGATCGAACCGGTTGCATATATGTTCTATCGGGGACAGATCTTGGGGAACTTGCTGGCCATGGAAGTACCTCAACATGCCGCAGACAGTTTACAGAGACACGTGTCGTGTGTGGACGACCATTGTCCTGTTGAAAAATGGCACCACGGTACTGTCGCATGAGGGGGTAACACATGAGGACGCAGGATGAGTGTGACGTATCGTTGCGCCGTTAGAGTTCCCTCAATCACTATCAAACGTGGCCTGGAGTAACACATGGTTCCCTAAACAATGATACCAGGAGTAGCACCGCTGTGCCTCTCCGAAATATTGGAAGAATGGAATCTCTCCCCAGGCTGCTGCCGTACTCGCAGACGATGGTCGTCCGGGGTAGTGGAGAACCGTGATTCATGGCTCAACACAGTGCGATACCATTCATCAGCAGTCCATGCTACCCGGTCACGGCACCACTGCAAACGCAACCGTTTGTATTGTGGTGTTAATGGCAGCGTACACATGGGACGGCAATTCCCTACTCCGGCTGCTGCTAGTCTCCGACCAATGGTGCGGAGTGACACACAATGTTGCAAGGAGTCCATTACTTGTTCTCGGATGGAAGACGCAGATTGAACGTGTTACGATGTGCTTGGTGCACAATACAGCACCCTCCCTTGTGGTGATCAGACGTTGACGACCAGGAACCTTGATGACGTTCCCATGCAGTCTAACAAACATCCGAAAGTCTCACAAATATGGATATTGCACGATTCGACCAGACGGTCAAATGGAGACCCACAATGAGGCTCCTTTCAAACTCTGCCAGGTGCTGATAATGCTGTCTTACACTAGCACCCGGCACTCCATACTCTTCACAGTGATCACTCAACATCTGACGAAGTTTACGTCGCTTATATACTACACCAGGCCTGGGAACAACACTAAGCACGAACAAAAATAATGCACTCCGGTGGCCTTTCTACCTGTCACAGAGAATTGCAAGTCTAATCATTTACATACCCGCCGATGGTGTGTAATTGTACGAAGTTACATTGACATCCGACCATTTCTTCTAGGTGCTTCAATTTTTTGTCAGGCAGTGTATGTATATACAATTTTTTCCGAGAAAAGTGTACCTGCGAGGAAATTCTGCTGATCAAGACGGCTTCGCTCAGCGTGGTCGTGTTCCCCAGAGAAGTTCACTCGACAGCTCAGCTCCGCGTATCCATCTGAGCGACTGTTTCCTGACGCACTTGTAAGTGACTCGCTCAGGACTCACTCTCTGTCTCGTGACCAACTCAAGACTGTCACTAAGTGGCCAAAAGTCATGGAAAGACACCGAATAATAACGAGTCGCTCCACCACGAGCCCTCAAAACGGCAGCAATACGGCGAGGCATCGATTCTAGAAGGTGATGGAATCGTTCTGGAAGAATATTGACCCACGCATCTTACACTGCTACCCACAATTGGTCTTGTGTAGTAGGTGCGGGGTTCATCGAGCGTACACCAGCACAGATAACGACCCATAAATGCTCGAAAGGATTAAGATCGGGGGATCCGGAGGGGTAGCCCATGGTCGGAACTTCACTGGAGTGCTCCTGCAACCACCTGCGTGCCACCACATAGCAGTGACATGGCGCATTGTCCTGTTGAAGCATGGCATCTCCATAAGTGTACTCTAGGGCCAGAAAGAGATGCAGATGGTCTGAAAGAATGCCCACATAACGTGCATCTGTCAGCGCTCCCTGCAGCCGGACAATGGGGCCTAATTGCGATCACGAGAACGCCGCCCAAACCATAACTGAGCCACCTCCCACCTGGACACAACATTGTTGACACGCAAGATCCATAACTTCACGGGGCGTACGACATACTCTCACGTGCCCATCAGCTCGATACAATTGGAAATCGGGCTTCGTCGGACCATACCACACGCCGTCACTGTTCCATGGTCCACTGGCGATATTCGCGGGCCTATGCACGTCGTTGAGCTCTGTGTCCTAGATATCAGCAAAGGGACACGAGTTGGTCGTCGGCTGGTGAAGATTATGCGGGGCAGTTACCTCTTTACAGTCTTGGTAGAAATGGGTTCCTGATTCCCAACATTCAACTGGGCGGTGATCTGACTCACAGTAGCCCATCGAGCGGCCAGTATGGTTCTGCAGAGGCGACGTGATGTCCGTTCGTTAAACACTTGTGGTCTTCCCGTGCGGCGGTTTATGCGGGTGGTAATATTCTCTCTGTGATATTGAAGACCCACCCTGGACACTGCTGACCTCGGAAACCCGAATTCGCGTGCAACATCTGCAATGCTATGACCCATGCGTCGTGCGCCTATGATCATCCCACGTTCTAAGTCTGTTAACTGGCGATGTGCTGCCGTCTTATCGACATTAGTATCTTTGGCAGACTGCTCAGAGCCGGGCTGAGTGGCTCAGACGGTGAGGCGCTGGCCTTCTGACTCCAACTTGGCAGGTTCGATCCTGACTGAGTCCGGTGGTATTTGAAGGTGCCCAGATACGTTAGCCTCGTGTCGGTAGATTTATTGGCACTTAAACGAACTACTGCGGGACTAAATTCCAGCATCTCAGCGTCTCCGAAAAACGTAAAAGAGTAGTTAGTGGGACGTAAAGCCAGTAACATTAATTCATTATAGATTGTTCAGTTACGCCGCACTAGCCGTAACGCTCAAGGGTCATACACGGCACATTTTCTTATGGAACACCCCTTCCCGTGACTTTCGGCCATTCAGTGTATATTAAGATTCGAATGTTAACGAAGTTGAAACTTTAGCACATGTCCTGGCTCCTGCTAGCTCCTGGAGAAGACAAGACACAATTCGATCAGAAGCAAGATAGGGTCAGTCCTGGCTGAGAAGGACTAAGAGGTGAACGAGAAAGCCACTGTGTTGCACCAAATGAAAGTACACTTAAAACTGGCATCATAGTGATCGAGAGGAAAACCAGATGAGGATTTGTTATTAGTCACTAGAGCCCGGTTGTTTCTGCAGTAATAGGTTAGAATGCAAACTTACTGAAGCGAGTAATAAGTAGAGTCTACCCGCACGACGGTAATGCTATGAGGTTTGCATAAACATTAGGGGTTCGGCCCATTAGAACCCCTAGAATTTATGTTACTAGCCCGCTCTACCGTAATGTAGTGGGAATAACATAAATTCTAGGGGTTCTAATGGGTCTAACCCCTAATGTTTATGCAAACCTCATAGCATTACCGTCGTGTGGGTAGACTCTACTTATTACTCGCTTCAGTAAGTTTGCATTCTAACTACTACTGCATAAATATCCGGGCCTTATTGATCACATTGTACGTTTTGAATCTAACAAAGATCAGCCACTGGCAGTCGATAGAGATCTGCACGCCAACAGGAAACTTTTTTAAGACCTTCTATGGCCTTAATAATGCAATAGTTACAGGGCTACTGGTAGGGTTTAGGGGCCCGATCCAAAAAATAATGTTTTTCGATTTTTGTTGCAAATTTTGGTCTGAAAAAGTAGTTAGGTCAAGCGGTTGCCTTATTGGTTCCTAAAGGCTCCCTTCACTGTTTGTGAAATCACTCGTGCAGTCTCCATTAACCCATTATCGTGTACGGTTGTCATACGGAGGAGTCAAATTATGAGGAAGACATAAGAAGATACGTGTGATTCGTTATCATTTTCCAAGTTCCGTCCCTTATTTCCTAATGGGATAATATAAAGTACATAATTGAATTTGTTCGCAATGTATGGTTTGCCATTATCGTAAAGGATTCCACTCAGGTCTTTGCCTCTGTAGTGCGTACTGTACGAAACTTCGGTTATTTAAAATGTTATGTCAATATCAAGAATGATCTACAAATTGTACACATTATGTGTGTTACTTCTGCCAGGGAGCAGGTATGGTGAGTAGTTGATATTTATATTTGCTGGCTTGGAACTTGCTTTTTTTTTAGAGCCTAACTTTGAGTGAAGCTATTAAAATGTGGTGCGTATTCTCTAAATGTACAAAGGAAGACTATTTCACGCCTTAGGAATCCGCAAGTAATGTTCCGTATTGATATTTATTCTCCATTTTCCGACTTTTGTGATTGTGGGCGAACTTCTGATTTAATAACGAGAACTACTCGGGAAGACTTAAAGTAGGTGTAAGAAGCTTACCAGGACTTTGTCAACAACTAATAACTCTAAGATTCATTCTTTAGTCATCAAGATATTTTGCTGATTATTTGAAATTTAGAGGAAACAGCCCTTCAAGACGGACAGTATTTATGGTACGGATAGGGAAGGTGTAGAAATGTTGTTGGTTTAGGTTAGGACAGGCATGGGAAACTAAACCAAAGGTGCAATTGGCAACAGTCGTGGCCAGACTGTTTTACCACGGTTGGATCTCCTGTTATAAGAAGCTCTATTAAAAAGGAGGATATGAACGTCACCTGTTTTAATGGCTGCGTTTAAATCAATATTAAACCAAGTATTCAACGAATTGTGGAGTCAAAACTTTGGAAACAAAATAAGTAATAATATCCATACCGGATAGCAATGATACGTATAAAGGAAAAGTTAGTTTGGTGTTACTTTTTTAAAAGGTATATTTATTAACCTAGAAGGTGCCTGGTCAGGTGGTAAAGGTGTGCTAGGCTCACCCGCAAGGACGTGGGTTCGATCTCCCATCAAGAAGTCGAAAAATTTAAGTAACGAGATATCCACTTTCGGAGGTGTACATGGCTCTGATGTTCACTCAGCCTACACCAAAAATGAGTAACAGGTTAACTCCGGGGGGCAAAGGTGGCCGGACGTAGAGCTAACCGCTCTACCCTACAAAGCGCCGAGGTAACGGATAGTGGAAGTCTTTACTTTCCACCCCTCCCAGGACCTTCATGGCATGTACGGAGATGAATTTGATTTTTATTTATTAATCTATAGTGTACGATTATTACCTGGCTTTGAATACAAGCTAAATCTTGTATTCTGAAGGACGCTCATTTACTATTAATTTCTGAATAAGAGGAATATTGGGATAAATCAAATAAATTCGTAGTTCTCGAGTTTATTCCCGTTAACATTCTTTCTTTCTTTCTTTCTTAATCTGCTTACCCTCCAGGGTTTTATTTTCCCTCGGACTCAGCTAGGGATCCCACCTCTACCGCCTCAAGGGCAGTGTCCTGGAGCTTCAGACTCTAGGTCGGGGGACACAACTGGGGAGGATGACGAGTACCTCGCCCAGGCGGCCTCACCTGCTATGCTGAACAGGGGCCTTGTGGTGGGATGGGAAGATTGGAAGGGATAGACAAGGAAGTGGGAAGGAAGCAGCCGTGAAATTATGTTAGGTACCATCCCGGCATTTGCCTGGAGGAGATGTGGGAAACCACGGAAAACCACTTCCAGGATGGCTGAGGTGGGAATCGAACTCACCTCTACAGTACTCAGTTGACCTCCCGAGGCTGAGTGGACGCCGTTCCAGCCTTCGTACCACTTTTCAAATTTCGTGGCAGAGCCAGGAATCGACCCCGGGCCTCCGGGAGTGGCAGCTAATCACACTAATCACTTCACCACAGAGGCGACCGTCAACTTTTGGTCTTAAAATTAACATTACTCGATGTGGTTTCCGTAAGATTTGCACATTAAATTGTATGAAAAACTGCTAATAATCATATCGGATAGAAGTGATTTGTAACTTCTAAATTTATACCTTAATGGATCTTTTGCGAGGTTTTCTAGATTCAAGATTCAATGTTTCCATCATAACTGATATTAGTGGCATTTCAAATTACAAGGAAAAGATAAACAAAGACAAGGAGAAGGAAAGTATGGAAGAAAAGAGAGATCATAAGAACATTAAAAAATGATCAAAATATGAAGATAAAATTGGAATTCAAGAGGTCAAATTGGGGGAAATATTCATTTATACGAACAAGAATTAGGGATTGGAATAACATATCCAGGGATATGTTCGAAATATTTGAGCCTCCGTGGCTCAGACGGCAGCGCGTCGGCCTCTCACCGCTGGATACCGTGGTTCAAATCTCGGTCACTCCATGTGAGATTTGTGCTGGACAAAGCGGAGGCGGGACAGGTTTTTCTCCGGGTACTCCGGTTTTCCCTGTCATCTTTCATTCCAGCAACACTCTCCATTCTCATTTCATAGCATCTATCAGTCATTACTAAATCACTTTGGGAGTGGCGACCCCATCGTACTAACAGCCTGTATATGCTTGATTCATTCCATTCCTGACCCGGTCCATGACTGGAAAACAGGTTGTAGGTTTTCATTTTCATTTTCATGTTCGAAATATTTTCAAGTTCTTTGAAATCATTTATGAGAAAACTAGGTAAGCAATTGATAGGGAATCTGCCACGTGGGCGACGACCGTAAATGCAGATCAGTGATGACTGATTAAGTCACAGCGGTTAAGTTCGCTGCAACAGAAGCCCACTGAAATACAATTGATGACACTCAGCAATATAGGAGACACCCCTAATCGAGTGGATAATGATAACCAATTCAGATATTTTATCACTTGCAATAGTTTAGCCTCAATTAACGTAAACTCATACAACGCGCAAGTTTATACGCATTTAAAGGATACATGATTCGGAAACAATATTTGAATTCCGTAATTCATATCATGCCTATCTCCGAGCTCAAAGCAACGTGGGAATTTTCGTAGTGTATAACAACACGCTTAACCACATCTATTGCATTAGTAGAAGCTAGCTTCCAGTCTGTTGAAAATGGGAAGAAAATGTCTTTTACTAGGGAATGAGCTCCTGCACTGGCTCTTAAGCAGCTTGAGAATAAACACTGCAATGTCTTCTCGAAAACCAACTAACAGATCTGGGAACTAACTACAGACCAGCCAATATATACTTTTGGAAATGAAAATCCTCAGCCTGTTTTCAGTCATTCGACCGGGTCGGAAATGGAATGAGTGAAGTACCCATCTAGCACGAGGATAGGAACTGTGCCGGTTGTCGAGGCCTGTCGCACTCCTCTGGGGCAATGATTAGTGACTGGCAGATGAAATGAAGTGGTACTGGACAGTGTCGCTGGAATGAAAGATGACAGGGAGAACCAGAGTACCCGAAAAAAAAAACCTGTCCCTGTTCCGCTTTTATCCAGCACAAATCTCACATGGAGTGACCAGAATTTGAACCACGGAACCCAGTGGTGAGAGGTCGGCGCGCTGCCGCCTGAGCCATGGAGGATCTTATTTTCTTGTGAATGGAGGTTAAATAAAAATATTGATCTTCTTCTTCTTAATCTTTTTACCCTCCAGGGTTGGTTTTTCCCCCGGACTCAACGAGGGATCCCACCTCTACCGCCTCAAGGGTAGTGTCCTGGAGTGTGAGACGCTGGGTCGGGGGATACAACTGGGGAGGAGGACCAGTTCTCGCCGAGGCGGCCTCACCTGCTATGCTGAACAGGGGCCTTGTGGTGGATGGGAAGATTGGATGGGATAGACAAGAAAGAGGGAAGGAAGCGGCCGTGGCCTTAAGTTAGGTACCACCCCAGCATTTGCCTGGAGGAGAAGTGGGAAATAACGGAAAACCACTTCGAGGATGACTGAAGTGGGAATCGAACCCGCCTCTACTCAGTTGACCTCCCGAGGCTGAGTGTACGCCGTTCCAGCCCTCGTACCACTTTTCAAATTTTGTGACAGGGCCGGAAATCGCATCCGGGCCTCCGGGGGTGGCAACTAATCACACTAACCACTACAGCACAGAGGCGGACTAGCAAAAATATATTGATTATTATTGTATCCCCGCAAAAACTGAACACACCTGTCGTTCAAAACATTGCTTTATGGTGGATTCGAACAACTACGCTGCCGATGCTCACACATCTTCTGCATCAGCCCTTAACCGATTCAGCCACGAAATCAACAAGCATAATGCTTGCTACAGGTTTATTACTTAAGGACGGTCGTTCCACCTCGAAAGTTAACATGCGTGTCAATGTCCTCAATGAAGGTTTAAAGTGTTCATTTAACTTCTTTACATTACAGAGCACGTGGCATAACCTTTTAATTCGATCGTATTACGGGTACCTGTGTTATCTCAAGGAGCAATAAATCACATGTTTGCAGAATGGTCCTTAGTATTTGGCGCTGTTTTGTGCATAGTAGTTTTTCCTTTTCTAGGTCCATGAATCAATTTACAGCGATGACTGATGACACACAGGCAGGGGAGAGCCTTATTTATTTATTTATTTATTTATTTATTTATTTATTTATTTATTTATTTATTTATTTATTTATTGGCGAAGTTAGGGCTCTTGGCCATATTTTACACTTAACCACAAACAATTTTTTGATTTTTACAATATTAATTGTCCGCCTCTGTGGTGTAGTGGTTAGCGTGATTAGCTGCCACCCCCGGAGGCCCGGGTTCGATTCCCACCTCAGCCATCCTGGAAGTGGTTTTCCGTGGTTTCCCACTTCTCCTCCAGGCGAATGCCGGGATGGTACCTAACTTAAGGCCACGGCCGCTTCCTTCCCTCTTCCTTGCCTATCCCTTCCAATCTTCCCATCCCTCTACAAGGCCCCTGTTCAGCATAGCAGGTGAGGCCGCCTGGGCGAGATACTGGTCATACTCCCCAGTTGTATCCCCCGACCAAGAGTCTGAAGCTCCAGGACACTGCCCTTGAGGCGGTAGAGGTGGGATCCCTCGCTCAGTCCGAGGGAAAAACCGAACATGGAGGGTAAAGAGATGATGATGATGACAATATTAATTTAAAATATCATTGTAATCAATTAGTTATTGAGATAAGTAAGTCAGATAAGGAATAACAATAATACAGTTAATAAGATTACTATTGATGAAAAGTTATAGGATAAAGAGTGTGAATAATAAGAAAAAATCAACTTAATACCTTAGCCATCCTGGAAGTGGTTTTCCGTGGTTTCCCACTTCTTCTCCAGGCAAATGCCCGGATGGTACCTAACTTAAGGCCACAACCACTTTCTTCCCTCTTTCTTGTCTATCCTCTCCAATTTTCCCATCTTCCACCAAGGCCCCTGTTCAGCATAGCAGGTGAGGCCGCCTGGGCGAGGTACTGGTCATCCTTCCCATTTGTATCCCCCGACCCAATGTCTTACGCTCCAGGACACTGCCCTTGAGGCGGTGGAGGTGGGATCCCTCGCTGAGTCAGAGGGAAAAACCAACCCAGGAGGGTAAACGAATTAAGAAGAAGAAGAAGTTTAGGAGAGAGCCATACATAACAATGACGTGGATATTTACCTACATATTTTGTTTCGTTTTCCTTTTATTAATGCTAGTAAATAATGACTGGGCAATTCGTAATCGAAGACAGCACGTTAGGTCGTTATCTGAAACGGTACTTCGGGGATTTGGAATTAGCGATTTTCATAACAGAAAAGAATTGTTCCCACACATATGTCTAACCGAACATATACGGGATTATTCAGCTAAGTTGTCCAACTCAAATATCTTCTGATCCGTTGAAAATATATACATTTTGTTTCGAGATTATTTAATTTTACTAAAGGGGCTCGTAAAACACTGTCCATTTCGCCTCCATCACATGCGCAACTACCGAGAAACCAGCGGCAACTTTGTTTTTCTAAATGGGACTATAATAATTTCATCCAAGAGATCATCTGAGAATAGAGCGACAAGTTCAGTGATGTGTTTATTTTGCAAATCCGACAAGTAATTTTGGAGATACTAAAGGATTTCATATGTATAGGCATTATCATTCTTGACGGCAATGGTGCATAATTGTCCTTTGTTGCAAATTAGCTTTTCACCAAGTTATAGGGGACATATTTTCCGCAGCTCTCGACAATAAATCACGGCTGCGTATTTTTTCTTTGATCCTGTACTCAGCTATTTTCGTCAGTATCATCAGTTCAGTCCGCCTCTGTGGTGTAGTGGTTAGCGTGATTAGCTGCCACCCTTGGAGGCCCGGGTTCGATTCCCGGCTCTGCCACGAAAATTTGAAAAGTGGTACGAAGGCTGGAACGGGGTCCACTTAGCCTCGGGAGGTCAACTGAGTAGAGGTGGGTTCGATTTCCACCTCAGCCATCCTGGAAGTGGTTTTCCGTGGTTTCCCACTTCTCCTCCAGGCGAATGCCGGGATGGTACCTAACATAAGGCCACGGCCGCTTCCTTCCCTCTTCCTTGCCCATCCCTTCCAATCGTCCCATCCCTCCACAAGGCCCCTGTTCAGCATAGCAGGTGAGGTCGCCTGGGCGAGGTACTGGTCATTCTCCCCAGTTGTATCCCCCGACCAAGAGTCTGAAGCTCCAGGACACTGCCCTTGAGGCGGTAGAGGTTGGATCCCTCGCTGAGTCCGAGGGAAAAACCGAACCTGGAGGGTAAACAGATGATGATGATGATGATCATCAGTTCATCGACATTTTGAATTTCTTGGGCAATATCTACGATCATATCCAAAGCTTCGGATACCTCCGCCTCTGATAGATGTTTTCCTCGTAGTCGGGGGTGTAAGAGGCTGGCAGATAACTGGATGTGGTGAGAATAAAAGGCTATTCTATGAATATTGAATTTCCACGGCAATATTGTAATCGAAGTCCCACTGGTGTCCGGCTGGCCATTTTTGTTCTGCATTTAACATCTCTTCAACACGTACTATATGCACGTAACACGACCTAATAGGTTGAAAGTTGATTTCGATTAAAATGCTATTCTATTTTTAATTGTATTGTAAACCATTCATTTTTAACATGGGTATGTTTTTGGGCTGGAGGCATATCTAGAATTAGCGTGGGCAGTTTTGCGTCGTCAATTTTCTGACAATACGGTAACCATAGCAACCAGTGTACGTCATCTGTGCATACTAGGACAGAAATAATAACCATATCCATGCTTCTATGCTTCTCCATGTAGCCGGGGAACTTAGTGTTTTCATTATTCATCAAGGAAGACAGGTCCGTTGAGTTTATTCTGTTTTCCAAGGAGCGGAGAATGTCTCGCACCTCTGCAGTGGCAGGATTGTTCCCCTCCAGTCTCTGAATTATTTCGGAAATTAGTTTTAGCATGGCATGACCTTATTTCACCTTTTCCCAAAATAATCAATTCATGATCTACTTTCTCATACCTCCCGGCAGAATGCGAGATAACTCTCTTTCTGGTGGTGGTGGTGATTATTGTTTTAAGAGGAAGTACAACTAGGCAACCATCCTCTATATAACACTAATCAGAGGGAAGAATGGAAGGGGTCCGACACTTCGAAAAATGAAGATATCGACCAAAGGAAGGCAAGGGCCACGAAGGGCGTGAAAATGAAAGACTCCCTAGCTCTCGAAAACCTAATAGCGTCGGGGTCGGAAAAGAACAAGAGTTGACCAAGAGAGGTCGGATAGAATAGACGAAAGGGAGGAGCCTGGCACAAGTAAGTGGAAGCAATGCCAGGACTCAGCTAAGGAACTCTCTTTCTGCGAATGCAAACTGAATACTATTTTCAGAATTTAGCAGACTTTCTAAACACTTACAAATGGAACCCCATCTTGTTTCAATATGGATGTTAAAGAACATTCTTTTCCGTGCGTTTCTTTCTGTATCTTCTTTGGAATTTGATTGGCCGCATGGTGATTATAAAACAAATTTACAATGCTCTTACAGGAGCCAGGGAAATTTTTGAATGATTCCATATTTGAAAAATATTTGGAAAAGAGGTGATAGAAAACCCAACGTCACTAAATAAGTCCAGTGTGACGTGAGGTTTCAGTTGCGATTAGTTAGTGATTTTGCTTTAAGTGTCTGTGTAATTTTTGCTTGTGATCTCTCATATTCTTTACCTAACAGTGGATTGGAGAGTCGGAAATTCTTAGGATGGGCGGAGTAGTTCTTAGTATGCTCTCCTCCTCAGAGGGGACCACTGATATATATTCTTAGATCTAAAGTGCCGTCTACACGTAACGTTTTATCGTCAGTCTTGCTTGATCATAGCAAATCGGTCATGCAAAACGTTACACGTGGACAGCAAATGTGACGTCTTACTTGAACTGAATGAGGTTTGAAGACTAAGCAGAAGACTTATGGGCGAGATCTTTGTGTTCATACAAGAGTGACGATAAGTGCTGCAGTTAACTGGACGGAAATGAAAAGCTCTCTATTCTGAAGATGCATTTGATGCTTATGGAAAATATGTAGCGCATAAATTACGTGGCCTTCATGGCAAACATCATGTCTTTGCGCAAAAGCACATATTTCATGAACGATGTGCTTTTGAGGCCGAAATGGAATCTTTGAATAAGGACGTTAAAATTATCGACTGGACAAGGCATATTAATCGACGCTCAGGAATGGGTGATAGTTTTCAGGAGCAAAGCGATGCACACCACATGGAATTCCTCATTACATCCGTCCAGAAGACGCCAGTGGTACGATGGCATTTCGATAAGCGATGGAAAGTCCATGCACGAACGTCGGAAATACGAGCTCTTCAGTGATTACGTCGAGCTCTGCAAACATTCCGGATTTATTTTCTAAGTATGGGATGAGTATTTAGTGAAACAATGCATAAGAATAATTTAATTATGATTTTGTACCATCCAGACTGAGTGCTTCAGACGGTCGAGGCGCTGGCCTACTGACCCCAACTTGGCAGGTTTGATACTTGCTCAGTCTGGTGGCATTTGAAGGGGCTCAGATACGTCAGTCTCGTGTCGGCAGATTTACTAGTGAGTAAAATAACTCCTGCGTAAATAAATTCCGGCACCTCAGTGTCTCCAAAGGCCGTAAGAGTAGTTAATGGGACGTAAACCCAATAACATTATTAATTATGTAACACATTTTTACATCAAGAACTTATTCGCTAAGTGACTGCTTACGATTTTCTTTTTTCAGATGAAAATTTTCAGTAATGTTTCCCTATTTTTAATATTCTTCATAGAAATTACAATTGTCTAGGTATCACGTTTGTATGAATGTATTTAAGGAATTTTTCAATAAACCTCAAATAATAGAAAACAAATTATATAATTCACGCACCTTTAAGTATTCCTTTTTCAGAACTTTGTATATAACTCGACATATTTCCTGTATAAGTCGAATTAGAGCTTGTTCATGTGAACTCAAGATTGTTGTAGCTCCGCCCCGTCGGTAAAATGTTGCGGTGAGTGCCTAGTGTTAAGTGATAGCTTTTCTCATAGCAATGTCTTGTTTTTCTGTTTCGGGAGTTACTGGAGTTAATTTACAGTAAGTCTCCATATATACGCAGATAATTACGCCAGTCTTCTGGTTCCTGTTATAACTCACGGAGCAAATTGACAGGAGAGAATCTTGTTCTCTTCATTAACCATCTTCGAGACCACCATGAGCAATGCATAACTTTATTTTTTCTCGATTCTCTCAGTTTTGTAGCACACATATACATCATTATTAACAACAGTATATCATCCACGGTGATCGTCGTAAGACTGAACGGAAGACTGAGCAGTGTGGACGCATTTCTTGGATCAGTCTTCTCTGTCACTCTCACTTGATCATGATAGACCGACGATTAAACGTTACGTGTAGACGGGCCTTAAGGATTAGTTAAGTTTATCCTTACTTTTAGTGGTTATTCTGTCAACATATCCTCATAAACTTACCTGCTTTGCAGGTTTGAAAGATCGTATATTTACAGTGAGTTAATTGTCGGCATCTGATGTGACAGACATATTATCATCTATCTTGAAACACACTAGTGTACACATTAGTGTGTCCCTTATTTAAAAAACATTTATGCTAATTTTTTTTGGGCTCAACCCCTAAATATTTTCCACTGGATCAGATTTACTTAGAAACAAGATTTCACCTCAATAGGCCGGTATTAAGCCGCGCCGACTTGATCGCGAAATTTGAATGTTAGGAATTATAGTTTTGTATTTTTAAGTCAGTGGAAAATCTATTGATACATGCTTGATATCTAATTATATAGGACATTTTAATATATTTTCACTCTTTAGACTGTATTATGGATTTTAGTATTCTTGTGCATACTTTCTTTTCAATATTTCTTTCTTTCAGTTTGGGTACAGTGTATGATGTCTTGAACACAACATGACACAAATTTCTTTTGCTCCTCATCTACAGTAGGTAGTCCATGACAATCTTAATTTAATTTAACACCTCTTTCAGTACAGTCATTCACAGCTTTCAAATCCATAACTGTTCTTAAATAATTAAAATTAAATAAAGTTAAACTTGCCATATAATTGCCCATACAATTCTTCACAAAGAGGAATATATCACTTTTCCACGTGTAGATTCTCTCTGGCTACATTTGCTACCATTTTGATTTTGATTTGTGTGTCTACTTCACCATCAAAGAATGATAGAACAGACAGTTCTTCTGATAAGTACCACATACGGTGACGAAATTTCTCTAGAGCTGCTTTTGAGTTTGTGGAATTATCCTTTCATATGATTTTAGAACTTTTAAGAAGCAGAGAACTTTATAAGGAGATTTTAGAGCTGCATTGCACTGAAGCCATTGTTTGACAAAACGGTTACAATGAAGATAGAGACATCTCGTAAAGAATTTTGAATTTATAATAGCTAGTTTAAGTTGTGATCTTAGTAGCTACATTTTTAAACAAATACCTCTTGACATCCATCGAGCTTGATGTATTACCTCAGGTGGGTGTATTTTTAGTTTTTTCTAGAGTGTCCTCCCAAGAACTGTAGAGAGAGAGCTATATGAGTTCACGATAATCACCTCTCAGTGTTGGTTTATGTAATTCACTTTCATGAAAGTCTAACATTTCTTTAATTTCCGACTTACTAAAAACATTTTCACATTCTCTTTGAAAGTTATTGACATAACAGCTTTCCCTAAAATGTATAAAAAGTGGTATGTCAGGACTGCTTGTTACATCATGTACTTTACATTCAAATACACTACACATCGTATAATAAATTCACATATGTGATGACGGCACCAAAAGAACCAAAAAAAAATACCCCCACAACAATTCTCTCTCCAGTTATTGTTCAAGTAAGATACGTGCTCCATTAAAACGTCTAGTGTTTGAAGCAGTAGTGTCATAGCAGAGAATTTGTATATTGTCTTCTACACCCCGATATGTGAATGCATTCCAAACAACGTTATCTTGCTCTCTACCAGAGGAATTCTGTAATTTTGGAACCCCGATAACCTGCTCACTGTCCCCTAATGTACCAGCTATTGAATGACTTTTGTTCTTTTGGGTCCCTCACATTCACTTTAGGCAACAGTTTACTATCCCAATGAACAGTAAGGATTGAAGGTATATGATTCTTGAAAGCAGATTTAATTGTTTCAAAACGTTCTCTTCTCTTCCTCTGTCAGAATCGATGAACAGAATATTTATTAATAGAGATTTTTTCAGCATTGTGGCCAAGTGCCTTTGCTGTCGCCTAAAGGATGTACACAGAATCTCTTACATTCAGCTGGCATCTATCTTAATCAGCCACTAATTTAGGAGTAATAACTTGTTTTGCCTTGCAGCATTCTGCATTGATGTTTCTCGTAAAATTCTCCAATATTCATTTCATCTAAAGATGTAGACGCTGCACACTGTTGTTTCTCTTTCCTTTTCTCTTCTTGTAATTTTCTTTGCCTCGCCCGTTCTTCTTTATCCGCCAGTTCTTTTGTCTACTCCTGCAAGGTAGCCTTTACGTCCTGGCTCTCTCTGCCGAAGTAAAAAGATCCTGTCTTCTTCCGACTTCATCATTTGTAGAGCATTTGCATGTGCAGTATCAAATAGATTGTCGAAAATATTTCTGAACTCCTCTTCACGATGCTTACAAATATCTTCACTCTTGTTTATGTACTTTTTGTGCAATTTTCTCTACTCTGAATGCAAGTTAATACGCTTTTGTGAACAATGCTGATTACCTCTTGTCAGAATTCTTCCTTTCTCTCAAAATATCATGCATTCACTAACCAAAAGATTAGCACTTAAACTGACGGTTAATTTTATTTCCCGTACGTTATAAAATGAAACTTCAAGCACTTGTCTATTTGTTGGTAATTTGTGTTCAGTTATTTGGTGTTTTATATCTCCTGTTAAAAACACACGTTCCCTGGCAGTGCGTAATTGATGTGACATTATGTTAGATTAGCGACCTGAAAACACATGTGCCACGATGGATAACAATGGACGAACTGATAGGCTCAGGCCTGACTCAGCGAAGGGTGGCAAGTCCGGACTTGTTCTTCATGCGACTTCGCGCTCAAGTCGGCACGGGTTTAATGCTCCGATCTTAACAAAATTATGTATAGGCATAATCTAGTGTCCAAAAATGTCGATGTCGGAAAATAAGGGACACCCTAGTACACAAACTTGTAGACTTTTCTGTTTCACGGAACAAATTACGGATCATATTGGGCCTCTTCGAACACTTGGTTAAATGTTTTTTAATTCTTTTTATTTTATTCGGGTGGCGTTGTTCGCATATTGCTGTCTGAAGTAGCCACATTTTTCCAGCAAGCTTAGCACGTTTCCGAATTTCATTAAACTGATTAAACGCATTTGTTTCACTATTGTTTGGCATTGTTACAAGTTACAAGAGACTGCGTTTACATTAAAACAAGCAATGGTATTGACTGGTATGTCTGTCGAACTCATTCACACAGCAGAGCACGGAAAATTCTGATATAACACACGCGTGGCTTGCCTGTCACCGCCCGGGGAATCACTGAAATGCGCAGAGACTGGGTTAGCAGAGGCAACTCGGGGAACCAATGGTATTATTCGACATGTGATGAGGATCTACTTACGGCTGAGGGCCAGATATAGTATGTTCACAAAACTTGTGCTCGTAAAGAGTGTCTGCACAGTCATGAAACAGAAATCGGACAATTTTATCGAAAAGTAAGGTGGGAAATTTTCTTCGGAAACTTACATCGCATAGCATCACATCGCATTGTATCACTAGCATGGAGGAAGAGGATAGTAATAAAGTTCATAATCAAACTATGAGTAAGAATGCTCACTATTTTCTGTATATGCGAGTAACCACGAGGATGAAAGACATGTCTTATGTTGTTCAAGGATATGCCATGGTTTATTAACCACAAGTAGTTTGTCTTCTTTCTTTCTAGAAGAGAGAAATGGAACTATTTATATTTCAGAGTAGGTATCAGTTTAGAAAATACCGAATCCGCCGAGTTGGCCATGGTGTTAGGGGCGGGCAGCTGTGAGTTTGCATCCGGGAGATATCGGATTGGAGCCCCACTGTCGGCAGCCCTGAAGGTGGCTTTCCGTGGTTTTTTAACATTTTCACACTAGGCAAATGCTGGGGCTGTACCTTAAGGTAAACAGTAGCAAGTTCCAGTAGTGATAATTTATCTTACAGAATGACAGTTGTACAGAAGAGGTTTCAATACAATTTAACATTCAAATGAAAAGTTATGGAATACGCAAAATTACATGGTAAGAGGGCAGCAGGGGAGGTCAGTATCTACTTGTGATTTGTAACAGTGACAGTATTGCACTACCTACCAGTAATTTGTGTTTGTACACAAATTAAATTACTTCTGTAAAAATTTGTTTGAAAATACAGAGAAATGATATCCTTAAATTTTCATATCAAGGTGCGTCTTATGGCCCGCAGCTCCTTAAGGTTCGAAAAATACGATACATTGTAAATTTTAAAGAACAGTAGCTGTTGTACTCCTCGTTGGTAGGACAGTCATGTAGCATGTGCTTGTCTATCTTCCTGGGGGAGGTGGGGGCAGGGAGTGATAAAGAGGGGCGCCGGCTCTGACTGAAATATCTATATTTAATGTTCTGTAACAAATATTGCTTTCCTCAGATTTTCACATTCATTGACCTAGGCAGGAATCTCTTCCACGGCCATTCAGGGCTAATAAACTCCTACTTTTGCTGTCTTATTTCACAAGAACTGACCAGTAGGTCCTGCCCAGTAGCCTACGTATTCTGAGAAAACGTCCGAGTAACATTTCCTGCACAGCACCCTTTCACCCACCACTCGCAGCGGTATCGCCTTACCAAACACTAACAACCCCATAGAGTTACAGTAATTATCGGCTTGTGGACTTCAATATTTCCATTTATTTTTCACTTTAGCGGTAAAAGGTATAGAATGGAAAAGTTTGTAAGTAAATTTGTCTACACCTCAGAACCTAGTATCCAGCTTCACCAAGCTCTCAGAGACTCACAAACTCAACTACCGCTCCCATAACAGGAACATCCTGACCAATTCCGCACACACCAAACTCCTTCACAGTAGGTGCTTCACGGGTCTGGAACTCCATACCAGACGAGTTACAGAGCCCACTTAATTGTGACTACTCCACAGATTTTTCCAGTTTCAACCAGGTCAGGAATGGAATGAATGAAGCCCCCATCTAGCGGCGAGGATAGGAATTGTGCCGGCTGCCGAAGCCTGTCGCACTCCTCTGGAACAATGATTAATGACTGGCAGATGAAATGATATTGGAGAGTGCTCCGGGAATGAAACATGACAGGAAAAACTGAAGTTGCCGGAAAAAATCCTGTCCCGCCTCCTCTTGGTCCAGCAAAAATCTCACATGGAGCGACCGCGGTTTGAACCACGGAACTCAGCGTCGAGAACCGGGTGCACTGCCGCCTGTGGCTATTATTACTGTTTACAGTTTGTTTTACGTCGCACCGACACAGATAGGCTTTGTGGCGAAGATGGGATAGAGAAGGCTTGGGTTGGGAAGGAAGCGGCCGTGGCCTTAATTAAGATACAGCCCCAACATTTGCCTGGTGTGAAAATGGGAAACCACGGGAAACCATCTTCAGGGCTGCCGACTATCTCCCGAATGCAAGCTCAGAGCTGTGTGGCCCTAAACGCACGGCAAACTCGCCCGGTATTATTACTGTTAAATTGTGATTACGGCTATTATTATTATTATTATTATTATTATTATTATTATTATTATTATTATCATCCAATTTGTAACACAATTACCTTAATATTATGGGTCTATTCTTAAAATTATTTCCCAGTAGCAGTTTAGTGTAAGGGAATGTTTTATAGTCTTAACAACGCAAAACGAAACAAGGCAAATAAATAAATAAATAAATAAATAAATAAATAAATAAATAAATAAATAAATAAATAAATAAATAAATAAATAAATAAATAAATAAATAAATAAATAAATAAATAAATTTAATTTTCACACAAGCAAATTTTCTATAAAACCTACCGTGAAAGAGATACATCAGTTTGTATGTTTAAGGCCCCCCAATGAAGTCCCCGTCTGCTTATTTTTAAACAAATTTTAGCTAAAATCCTATTTTGTCTTATCTTGGACTGAAATATAGGTTTCATGAATATCCACCTGTCTTAGGTCATTATCTGTCCTACCCGGTGTACAAACAAGTAATCAAGTCGATATTAAAAAATTGCAAATTGATAGACGATTTTACATATAATGCAGGGGTGAAAACGAACAGACACTCACACGCCCCGAGCTTCTAAATTATTTCTGCGACCCGCTAAGATTCCAGCAGGCCTAATAGAATTTAAAAGAATATCGACGAAGATTGTAGATTCAGCAATGAATGATTCGAAAATTTTAAGCTTTGTGTTAAATTGTGATGTCTGTTATGTAGTTATAATTTTACACGTTAGACTTGAATTTTCTGATACGCATGTTTGACCAGATAGGCTACATTAAATCATTTTCTCCACCAGAAATCTTGGTTTACCAGCGAGTACGTACATACTGGTGCAAGTAAGCAGGCAACATCGCATCGTTTGCGTACAAATTGTTTCCCTTCTCTCTTTTGCGAATTGTGTTTAATAAATTACGCATAACGAGCTCGTTTCAATAACCAGCCGTATTTCATATCAATAAACAATTTGTCGATCTGATAAAATAGAAAGCCCTGACTGTAGTAGTGCATCGACAGTAAATGTGTCATGTTACGTTCTTCGCGTTAGCGTTTCCGATAAGCCAAGTACACAAATCTTCGACGAACAGATGGGAAGCACACGTAAGACTCCAGTCGACAGTAATGCAGGTAGAACGCAGGGTGAAAATAAATTGGTCCTAGACAGATCTTCTTCTTCTTATTTTTCATATGCCATGTCCATGCAGAACGTTCGCGATCAGTAACATGATCAGACAGAGTAAGCTTCGTCACCCCAACCACTGGCTCAAGTTTCCGAGCCACGACGTTCTACTTCGTCCCAGACCACGTTTACCATTAATGTTCCCTTGGATAATTACTTTAGAAGGTGGTATTTACTGTTCCGCATCAAATCACCAAAGTATTCTAGCTTTCTTCTTTTGATGCTGATAAGAATTCCCGGTTCTTTGTTCATACGGTGCAAAACTTCTATATTGGTTATTTTAATCTTCAGAATCCTTTAGTACGACCAGATTTTAAACACTTGCAATCTCTCACACATGGTTGCAGTTAGTGTCCAAGCCTCAGAGCTGTACAGTAGGAAGCTGAAAACGTAGCACCGGAGTAATCGTGTCCGTAACACTGCTTGTGAAAAGTTTTCTAGGTTTCTGAAACTAAGTTCTTGCCCGCTCAATTCTGCAACGGATCTCAGGAGCAAGGTCCCAGTAATAATTAATGTGACATCCCTGGTATTTAAATGTTTCTACTCTCCCAATACGGTTTTTCTCTTCAAGGGACTTTGTTGGAGAAAATTGACTGGCTTGGAAAATTCATTCCAAACTTCATTCTCAAAACCTCACGCCGACCTCGCTATAAGCAGCAAGGAAAGTGGGCCTGTAGATATTTTGGCGGGCATATAAGTATTCTGAGCTTATTTGCATTCCTGATATACTGTATGTATAGTTTTTCGTCCAATCTCTATGCATGAAAGTAAAATGACCTCTGTCTGCCTGCCTGTCTCTCTTCGGAAACGTTATCACACCTAAACCGCTGGACAGAATTTCATAAAATTTTGCATGACGATTCACGGCGGGGACTGTCACATAACTATGTTTTATTTCAAATGATTGAACTAAACTGTAATTGTGAATGTAAATAGAAGGGGAAAAAACTGTTTGATCTGGTGGATGATGGGCATGTATAAAAGCAAAGGATGGATTAGGGGAAAGGATACAGTAAGATACCTTCTCTGTGGTGAAAATTGGGAAGAATTTCTCTTGCTGAAATCTTGTAATGCGACTTTAACAGTTAGAAGGAAATTCGCGAATAGTAATGAGAGAAGTGTGGTAAGTCAGGATGGGGATGGTTATAGAATCATCAGAATGATAAGCAAAGAAACTTAGTAAGTTATTATTAGTCATTAGAAAATATATACAAACATGGACAAAAGTATTCATACCCCTACCCATCCGATACAAAATGTGTTATTGCTGGTCCAGTACGGAGTACAGGTCAAAATTACAAACTCAAACGTATACCTTGTACAGCAGTGATCATTACAGAGCACAAAATAAACTAGAAGTAAAAAACAGTACATAACAAAGCAACAAATGCGTACTCCATGACACTACTTGTCTGGACATAAGTATTCATGCCTTACGTGTAAAAGTGGGGTTTGAACGAGTAAACAGAAAGCTGTATTGTTTCGTCGCATTAGTTGTGTAGTATATGCAGACAGAGACGGACTGATCAGCTGGTCAGAGACGGTATTAATCCAATGGCGAGGAAAACTAGGGAAACGTCTGTTGAAGAGGGACGACTTATTCTACGCCTTCACCATCAAGGAAAATTGTATTCCGAGATCAGAAACATCATTAGAAGAAGTAAACCAACTGTGTAAAGCATCATACAAAGGTTAAAAGGACAGGATGTTCTTATAAGCAAGAAAAGAAGTGGATGTCCGAAGAAACTGACCGCACGAGAAGAAAGGTTCATAGTAACCACAATTAAAAAACAACCACACATTACATCTTCGACAATAGCATCGCAGCTGACAGAATATTTCCATCATGCAGTGTCACACAAAACAGCAAGGAGGGCCCTTCATCGTGCTGGGTATCGATCTAGGGCTCCAAGAAAGAAATTGCACATAACGAAAGTGAATCAACGGAAGAGATTACAATTTGCAAAATAATATGTGGCGAAAGATAATGCGTTTTGGTCGACAGTGTTGTTTACAGATGAGAGTAAATTTAATATTTTCTGAAGTGATGGACGAATTTTAGTGTGGAGGCGCCCTAACACAGTGCTCGATGAGCAGAACCTCGTTACCACTGTGAAGCACGGCGGGGGTGGGGTTATGGTGTGGGGCTCAATGGCCGCTTCAGGTATCGGGGAGTTGGTATTTATCGAGGGGACTATGGACAGATTTCAATATTTGAACATCTTGAAGGAAAACGTTCGCAAAAGCGCCGAAAAGCTTGGGATTGCTAATGAGTTTTACTTCCAACCCGACAATGACCCCAAATATACGGCGCAAATTGTTCGTTTGTGGATACTCCACAACACGCCGTACACATTAAAATCACCTCCCCAATCGTCGGATATTAACCCTATCGAAAATCTATGGAGTGAATTGAAGTCCAGACTAAGAAAACACCACATAACAAGAAAAACACAATTGAAAGAGTTACTACAACAAGAATGGGGAAACATTTCATCTGAACTAACACGAAAACTGGTGTTCTCAATGCCCAGTAGGTTAAAAGAAATAATATACAGGAAAGTCAAACAAACGCGCTACTGATCGAGTTTGTAATACCTGTTTCTTCATTGAGTTGTGAACTCTTCTCGGATAAGGCATGAATACTTATGTCCAGACAAGTAGTGTCATGGAGTACGAATTTGTTGCTTTGTTATGTACTGTTATTTACTTCCAGTTTATTTTTCCGCCTTTTAATGTACACTGCTGTACAGGGTACACGTTTAAGTTTGTAATTTTGACCTGTAGTATGTATTGGTCCAGCAATAAAGCATTTTGTTTTGGATGGGTTGGGGTATGAATACTTTTGTTCATTTCTGTGCATACACAAGAAAATTGCAAGATTTTGAAAGATATACAGGACAGATTAAAGCTAGATTGCTACAATTTGGGCTATAAATCTGTTATTACAATAAAGAACGAGTTAATAGCGATAAGTAGAATATTGATTATTAATATTATTTTTGTTATATTGTCATTGTTGTTGTTGTTACTATTGTTCCTTAACGTAATTAATTGTTAAATTGCGTGTTAAATAGATTCCTTTGCTGCTGAAGTTCCGTAACTGTAGGCAGAGAGCATTAATTATTTATTTAATTAATTAAATAAATAACTGAATTAAATCAGTGATTGATTCATTCAATAAAGAATGCCCCTCCTCAGTTGATGGTCATCCGTGAGTGGAGAGAAGAGTTTTTTAATCATTCGTCATGCATGAATTCAATCAAATCATTCAGCTATTCATCATGTCTGTTGTAATTGGAGGATAAATTGCACAGACTTGTGATATAAATACATTATTATTTGCGAAATTATTCACAGAAACTCCCGTAATAGCTGAAAATGAGGTGGTGTTGGTTTCATTCTCGCTCAATTACGCTAAAACCGCAGGACCAATTAAGCTGAAATTTGAATGCGAATATATTTCAGATATTTAGTTCAAAGACAGTCCTATTGTGATGTTAATACAGGCAATTAATCCTTTGAGAAGGGTTTCATTAGTTTATACCTAGTTTACTGAACATGTGCATGTTTTATTCGGTGAAATCCATTCAAAATTATTTTCTATAGTATAGATCCTTTTTTCAGCTCTCACAACCAACCAATCTTAACAAATGATGTGTCAGAAGAAAGATAATTTCCCGTAGCAGTGACGAATATCACCTTGACATGATAAGTATTAACTACTTCGTAGGAAAGCGCGTCTCATTTTCGCTAAATTTGGTTCCACCTTTACCGCAAGAAATGGCGGTAGGTACGTAGCTGTGCATCTCTGCTATCTACCCCTTATCATGGAACTATTTGTAACTTATCGTTGATATTTCATAAAGAAAACATGCTAGGCGTTATTTTAGTACTAATTCTGCCCGTTTTTGTCCGTTGTTAGTATGTTGTTCGTCCCATTAAATTTGTATATGCTATGACCATTATCGAATCACAAGGTCAACAAACATTGCAAAGAGCAGAGTTATATTTGCACAATCCCGTGTTCTCGCATGCATAACTTTATGCATCCTTCTCTAGAGTAAAATGTTTTTCTAAGATTTTTGTATCAATCAGGGAAAGCGATAAACAAACTCTCAGGGAAGACTGTATCGTTACTTCCATACTTCCAATGTATTATTATCTATTACCTAGGCAAAATACAATTTGAAACGACAGTCACATTCAAGCACATTCAGTCACATTCAAACTCACACGGTATGACCCAATTTGATTTCGTAGCATAAAAGAGTGCATGAAAACGTACAAGAAAACGGTATCAATTGTAACGGTTCAAATCCCGTTACAAGATGATATCTGTATTTTTATTATTTTATTATTTTATCTGTATTATTATTATATCAGTATTATTATTTTATCTGTGATATTATTACTATTATTGTAATTATCATTCTTATTCAATTCAATTTTGCAATTCTTGTCGCTTTCTCGATTGTACTTAGATGTATGCACATATACGTATGTGTAGAATAACACTCAAGACATGAACAGTGAGAATTGTTATATATCAGATGTTGGATATGACATTGCTATATTGTGCAATGCTGCTGACATTTCTGTCAAGTCATCGCCACGTCATGGCTACGTCATCGTGAGCATTTAGCAATGCGCTCAGATACTCAGGAGTCCCAGGGCATTTCACCATTACATGCAACAGTTTGAGGCGGGTGGGAGTAAATTATTGTTATTTCTGGAGATTACGTAGGTGTGCTATGCAACGTCTATAAAAGGTGGATGCATATTATAGCGTCAGTCATTAGTTAAACGGAAGCTGAACAGAGAAGAAGTCAAATGGATAAGTGGACAGTCATTATTCTACTGAAAGCAGAGGCCACAGTTGGTCATTGAGGGAACGAGATGGAGAAGACTCAGCGAGGCATTAGTCTTTGGTCATTGAGAGAGTGAGGCCAAAGTTGGTCGGTCACTTAGTTGAATACCATACAGATTTACCAAGAAATCATATGATATGGAAAAGAAGCAGTCACATGGATACATCACCAAATTAGGGGTGACACATCTACAGTAAACACCAGATCTAAGGAATACGTCGTAATTACACTCAAAGTGTTGAAGGTACAGTCAAGTGAAACAGTGAGGGATATATTTTGTATAAATTGTTAAATGTCCGGTCAAGAAGAATTCAAATTCATGCCTAGTTTCTTTCAGTTGCGAAGTCATAATTTCATATTCTCATCTGTTTTATCGCAACAAGACTCACTATTTTTTATATATTATTTAAAGAATATATTTTGTTTTATCAAATGAATTCATAGTATTATTTCAATGACAGTAAAATATCTTAACCTCAAAATTAATGGGGAAACCGAACGCCAATCTCCTTTTCCCAGAACTTATATGGTATGTTGTCAAAAGTAAGCTTATTACCCCACACCCTGTTAGTTATTAGTATTAAATGTTTACACAATCTAAATTTCGTTGATGGCTGGGCATAATAGGATTAGCAACGACATTTCCGCAAATAACGTTAAATACACTATTCACGGGATGAAATGAACTAATATACCACTAGGACCTAGAGTACTTTCGGCTTGATGTGAGCATTCCCACAGTATTGATAGTGAAGGAATTGACTTTCAGTGAACATAATACAGCTAGTCTAGATCGAACAGGAAGTCTCCTTTTTTTATTTGCTCTACGTCGCACCGACACAGATATGTCTTATGTGCGACGATGGGATAGGAAAGGCCTTGGAATTGGAAGGAAGCGGCCGTGGCCTTAATTAAGATACAGCCCCGGCATTTACCTAGTGTGCAAGTGGGAAACCACGGAAAACCATCTTCAGGGCTGCCGACAGTGGGGCTCGAACCCACTATCTCCCGATTACTGGATACTGGCCGCACTTAAGCGACTGAAGCTATCGAAAACTTTAAGGTGATGTTAAGAGATCCAACAGAAACTTTAGCTTAACTTACAAGATTATTGTCGTTCCTCCTCTTGACGATCTTGTTGTAATGAAGACGATGAATGATGCGTTCATCATCCATGGGTTGTAGTAAGGACGTAAAGGAGAGTAGCGTTACAAAAATGTTGCGAAGTTTGGGTTGGGAAGAACTGAGAGAAAGAAGAAGAGCTGCTCGACTAAGTGGTATGTTCCGAGCTGTCAGCGGAGAGATGGCGTGGAATGACATTAGTAGACGAATAAGTTTGAATGGCGTTTATAAAAGTAGGAAAGATCACAATATGAAGATCAAGTTGGAATTCAAGAGGACAAACTGGGGCAAATATTCATTTATAGGAACGGGAGTTAGGGATTGGAATAGCTTACCAAGGGAGACGTTCAATAAATTTGCAATTTCTTTGAAATCATTTAGGAAAATGCTAGGAAAGCAACAGATAGGGAATCTGCCACCTGGGCGACTGCCCTAAATGCAGATCAGTATTCATTCATTAATTAATTAATTCATTCATTCATTCATTTATTCATTCAACACGTACAACTTGAAAATGAACTTGTACCATTTAACACGGCATATGCGAAGTTTCAACAACTAATGCTTGAAAAGAAATACTTCCGTGCACTTCAAATAAGTGTATATCCGATCATTTTCACTATAGCTAATCAGGGAGAAGTGCCCACGTCCCGTTTTCCACAAAAGACAAATGAAGTTACAGGTCGGTCACCAGTCAAGTAATTATGACGAATTCCTACATGCGGATATTATGGCATGAACGGGGAGGAGCCTACTCATGATAGCACTTTATCAAGCATGTTCGAGACACACAAACAGTTCCATGAAATCCAGATAGAGTCTACTTTTTCTCAGTACAAAAAGATGTTGCAAATTTCAACCACTCTTCACTTGTTATTTCCAACACATGCGCGCCATTGACAATAAGGATTTCCTGTTATTGTCCTTCGAAGCCTACCAGACTACAATTTCATGATAACCGGGCGAGTTGGCCGTGCCGTTAGAGGCGCGCGCCTGTGAGCTTGGATCCGGGAGATAGTGGATTCGAATTCCACTGTCGGGAGCCCTGAAGATGGTTTTCCGTGGTTTCCCATTTTCACACCAGGCAAATGCTAGGACTGTACCTTAATTAAGGTCACGGCCACTTCCTTCCAACTCCTAGGGCTTTCCTATCCCTTTGTCGCCATAAGACCTATCTGTGTCGGTGCGACGTAAATCCAATAGCAAAAAAGAAATCACGATACACAGGGCGGATCATCTAATTTTTTCACCTCAAATATCTTCTGATTAGTACGCAACTTGGTATCGCTGCCTCGGTGCATGTTAATGCACTGGACACATATAAGATGCTCTTTCATGTGCCCCTTTTGTCTACCGCTACCTTTCTCTGGTCAGAAGATATCTTAAATGAAAAATATATGTAGGCCATTCTGTATACATAAATAATGCTAAAAATGCGTATTTTACACGCTATATTTTCCAGTTTCTAAAACATGTTTACAGTATGCAATTTGGTTAGGCTCGAAACTTGTTCGATAGGAGGCATTTGTCATGTTGATTAATTCAACATCATCACTGGTAAGGTAAGACCACACATGACTGCGGTGAACATGGCTGGAGTACCCATTTCTGCTGCTGACTCAATTCCAATTGCGACATTTCTGCAAGAAGGAATGCGACAAATGGATGCCGCTGCTCGTGTTGAAGTGAATCAGAATGGTAGCCAGAGGTTGGAAAACGCTAAAGGAGACACAAACATTTGCTGATCGCACAAAGCAACCTACAGGTAGGATAGGTATTTTTGATACCAACACCAACAAGCTTCTTTATAAATCGACCAGGACTATTTTATGGTCAGTGTTCAGAAATCTGTGGGGCTAACCACAGGTCGTAGACCCACTGCTACTGCCACTGTCTTCCACTAGGACTTTCGGAGGGCCACTGGAGTGAATATGTTGCATCAGCCAATGTGGAATCGGCAGCACGGTGGAGGAATGGCATCAAAAGCTCTTCTGAAATGAAATGAAATGAAATGAAATGAAATGGCGTATGGCTTTTAGTGCCGGGAGTGTCCGAAAACAAGTTCGACTCGCCGGATGCAGGTCTTTTTTTTGATTTGAGGATGAAATGATGATGAAGACGACACATACACCCAGCCCCCGTGCCAGCAAAAACGGGGTTAAAAGTCAAGTTGTGAGCTTCACAAATAGGAAAAGTCCTCTCAGTTTTAATTACTCCGTTGATGGGGTGAAAGTTCCTTTTGGGGATCATTGTAAGTATCTAGGTGTTAATATAAGGAAAGACCTTCATTGGGGTAATCACATAAATGGGATTGTAAATAAAGGGTACAGATCTCTGCACATGGTTATGAGGGTGTTTAGGGCTTGTAGTAAGGATGTAAAGGAGAGGGCATGTAAGTCTCTGGTAAAACCCCAACTAGAGTATGGCTCCAGTGTATGGGACCCTCACCAGGATTACCTGATTCAAGAACTGGAAAGAATCCAAAGAAAAGCAGCTCGATTTGTTCTGGGTGATTTCCGACAAAAGAGTAGCGTTACAAAAATGTTGCAAAGTTTGGGCTGGGAAGAATTGGGAGAAAGAAGAAGAGCTGCTCGACTAAGTGGTATGTTCCGAGCTGTCAGCGGAGAGATAGCGTGGAATAACATTGGTAGACGAATAAGTTTGAGTGGCGTTTATAAAATTAGGAAGGATCACAATATGAAGATAAAGTTGGAATTCAAGAGGACAAACTGGGGCAAATATTCATTTATAGGAAGGGGAGTTAGGGATTGGAATAACTTACCAAGGGAGATGTTCAATAAATTTCCAATTTATTTGAAATCATTTAGGAAAAGGCTAGGAAAACAACAAATAGTGAATCTGCCACCTGGGCGACTGCCCTAAATGCAGATCAGTATTGATTGATTGATTGAACCATTTATGGTTAAAATTCCCGACCCTGCCGGGAATCGTACCCGGGACCCCTGTGACCAAAGGCCAGTATGCTAACCATTTAGCCATGGAGCCCGACAAAAGCTCCTCTGAAATCACACCATAGGCATCTCGTGTGAGATGGGCAACTCATAGCCATGGCATCAAAAAACTTTCTGTTATGGGCACCATAAGCTTGCACCCATATAACAGTCTGGAAACGATCCAGTGAGAAAGGGAATGTGTTCTTCAGCCTTGAGTGCTATCAGTACAAGGAGTCAGGTCACGTTCTAGGGTGGGATTATGTTTGGTCGATGTATGTCTCTAATTCCTATCCACAGTAACATGACTGGTACAGTATACAGTGACGACATCTTCCAACCTGTTGTTACATGATTTCCTGTCTCTGTGGGCAAGTGTTTTACACTAATGGATGATAATGCTCATGCCGATGGGCCACGATGGTCAATCACTTCCTTGAGACGCATGGCATACAACGAATGGTGTGGCTGGCATATTCTGTGGACACGAGCTGTGTTCAACATGCATGGCGTGAACTGAAGGGGAATTTCCCACAGTCCTCCTGATGACATTCAGCAACTGACTAAATCTGCTATCCAAGAGTGGGATAATCTGCCCCAAAACAAGGTGGTTTCTTTGATGCTGAGTATAAGTTACGTTGTCGTGTTCAAGCATACGACAGGGTCCAAGGTGTCTATACATGTTATTGATCTGTCACAGAATGAACGATAATTTTGTGTTCAATATCCCACATTACTAACTTTGTGCTTTTGTTGCATTTCTGTTCAGAAATCTGTGGGGCTAACCACAGGTCATAGACCCACTGCTACTGCCACTGTCTTCCACTAGGACTTTCGGAGGGCCACTGGAGTGAATATGTTGGATCAGCCAATGTGGAATCGTGTTTTAAAGGTGTTTTAACATTTGTAATCCATGAAATGAAATTATGGTTTTCTTCTAGGAACCTAATTTGAGATAAAATGTGCAGTAATATGCACAATTTTGTTTGAACACTGTATTATGAAATATACTGCCTAGCTGGTATAAACATACGGTACATACTAATGACAGGTTTGGAAAATTATGTCGTTATATTATGTTCGATTCCTGGATGCACCAAGAAACTTAAGTCTCATTGTGGAAGTAGGAATTGAGTTCACTCATTGATGAACTGTTTGTCGTAAAAGACAGTGAGCTAGGCAGTTTGGTTGGATGTTTTGTAACCCTGTGTCACACCCTAATAATTGCTGCTTAGAACTCTGTAAGGTCTGTACAATCCACGAGGTACTGCATTTATTTTCCCATGTCTCCGCTAAACTTTGTAATCACCAACGTGCCACGGCCATTAATTTGTCACCGAGGCAGTGTCAAGTTATTAAGCGAGAGAACACGAACAAGTCTCCCTTTATAATCTTTTGCTAAATTCTCCACTTAATTTATACCTCCGTCACTCTCCATTTAGTTTCAGTAAGCCTTGTGATTTCCACGATACTACTTTACGCCGTATAATTCTCTTTCGTACGTAATTTAAGTTTGTTCTTCGCACGCAGAAAGTCACGGAGGTTGGGTTACGTTCTCAAATGAGCACCGGACTCCTGTTTGATGTTGTTTAATTTAATTATGGGACGTGTTATAACTACTAATATTGTATTAGACGAGATACGGATGACTGATCAAAGTTCAAATGTCATGAAATATATTAGCTGCGAGACAGAAGTACAATTAGGAGGTAGCCTATTCTTGATCAAACACAAACAAACAAAAAATACATAAATAAACAAGAACCAAGTAAACAAATAAACAAACAAACAAACAAACAAACAAACAACAAAGAAACAAACAAATCCGTGGCAAAATATCCCATCGGCGCCCTTGGATTGCCAGGACGGCTACTGCCCATCCAGTTGGCCTGCAGTACCACGTGCTTAGCATGACAACGTTGTCAGCGGTTTTGCTTGGTTTTCGTGACCGAGCCGCTACGTCTCATATCAAACAACTCCTCAGTTGGTTTCACGAAGCTGAATGAATCTCGTTCCAGCCTTCAATCCAAAATAAAAATTACTGGAATGTCCGGGAAAGTAACCCTGGGATTCGGTGTAACAGACAGGCATCCCCCTGTGGATAGGGGCGGTAGAATAACACCCGCGGTATCCACTGGCTGTCGTAAGAGGCGTCTGAAAGGAGCATCAGAGGCTCTTACAGTTCTTTCGGGAGCGTGGGTTGGGGACCTCGGGGCCTTTAGCTGAGTTCTGGCATTGTTTCCACTTTCTTGTGCCAGGCTCCTCACTTTGATCTATCCTATCCGACCTCCTTTGGTCATCTCTTGTTCTTTACCGACCTAGGGAGTCTGTCATTTTCACGCCATTCATGTCTCTTGTCTTTCTTTGGCCCATATCTTCATTTTTCGAAGTGTCGTGTCACTTTCATTTCCCCCACCCCTCTGATTAGTGTTGATAGAGCATGGTTGTCCGGTTGTACTTCCTCTTAAAACAATAATCACTACCACCACTACTAACAGGCAGGCACGCTACACATTTTCACTACGAGGCTGCACTTGTTTCACAGAATATCTGGTAATAGATTGAGGCCTGGGTGGACAAAATTGTCGCCTAAAATCCTCCTCGAAATGAACAAAATGCTAAAGACATTGTAAGAGAGAACAAATCTGCGAATATAGGTTCTGGCTTTATTTACACGTTGCCGCGGTAAGAATTTCTCCTCTAACGGTTTAGGATGTCACCGATGGATTGTGTAGCCCCCATCGTATGAGCACAAGGAAGACCGTAACTCAGAATATGTGCGGGTTTCCCACACCTATTCGATAGTGTCTAGTATCCCGACTCTTATGACCACTTATTAGGCCACTCAGCCGTTGACCATCATTACAAACTGGCACAAACATGTGCAAAAAATAGCAGGAGGCTAAGTTAGGAATGAATTCGATCGATGAAGTTGTTCGCCTGGAAACTGGGGACATGTGAGCTGATTGGAGGAGGACAGGTTACCTAGAAGAAGTATGAAGGGTAAGAGATGCCGAGGTAGACCAAGCTGACGTATTTAATGATTTAAAGTTAAGAGGTTTAGAACTAAACAAGGCAACAGTGACAAATAGATGATTACAGAATCATGTAATTTATCCACAGAAGCTTGCAGATTGAGTGGTGAAGACGCAACGGAAGAGGCAAGGGAAAGTTAACACACTATGCAGGCGACGTCGGGGTAACATATTGCCCGCAGTCCACTGCCAGACTCACCGGGATGCTATAGCAGCGCGGGTGGGCGTTTAGTTTAATTACAGTAGGCCTAACTTTTTAGTTTAGAGTTAATAATGAATGAAGTTGAAAACTAATGTCAAAGTAGCTGTTGAAAATGGTGTCCATCGCTTTCGAAGCAAATATTGCATCGGCTTAAAAAATTCCGAAACACTCGTTGCGTTTCCGTCTATGAAATTTCACAGTAGTCTGATTTCATTCACCAGCGCTTCGTTATGTATTATCTCGAAGGTATTGCAGCGCCACGGGAACGGCTCAGACATTTGCGAACGGTTCTCTCGTACGAATTCTTCTTTAAGAAAAATGTCCCCACTAGAAGTATTCGTTGTCCTACACTGTAAGTCACCATACTGACAGCTAACACAAACATCATTCAACAACACTAATGAAGTACGCTCAATAAGAACTCCACTCATAAATTAGAGAAGCTCGCTGAGCTGTCTGACCGCGCACTCTAACCCCGTCACCCGCGAACTAATCAAGCATTTCTCCAGTCCACCTGTATGGCAACATCTACTAAAATGTCACTAACTTTTCGCTGCGTCTCCAAGCATAGTATTTAAATTTAAGCTCATGACCTATACAGCCCAATGAGCCTTGGGCCTGTCCGGACGTCTAGTAACCCTTAAGGTCACGTGTCGCTCCAGAAAGGAAAATCTCGTTTATTTACGGGGAATCGATCTAACATCGTTCCGAGGGGACCAAATGCGCCCATACCACCTCGCCTTGGAAATGTTGCCCACATTTCAGGGCTCTAGTGACTCTTAAAAATGTGCGTAAATTGGAACGAGGTTAAAGATACAGCATGAGCTATTCCTATTACTAACTGTAGTCGACACCAATTTGCATACAAATGCAACAGAGGGCATTTGCGGTATCATACCTTCTTCTTCTTTTTTAAAAAGAATTTGCTTTACGTCGCATCGACACAGATAGATCTTATGGTGACGATGGGATAGTAAAAGCCTAGGAGTGGGAAGGAAGAGGGTGTGGCCTTAATTAAGCATTTGCCTGGTGTAAAAATGGAAAACCACGGGAAACCATCTTCAGGGCTGCCGACAGTGGGGATCGAACCCACTATCTCCCGGATGCAAACTCACAGCTGTGCGCCGATAACCGCACGGCCAACTCGCCCGGTCTTTTTCTTCTTATTTTTCTACTACCGTTTTACCCACACCTGTCAGGCCGCTAGCGAGGACTGAGTAGCACGTGTGAATTGGCCCTGTTTTACGGCTGGATGCCTTACCTGACGACAAGTCTATGTACAGGGATGTAATCACTGTTGCGTGTTTCTGTGGTGCTTGGTAGTGCGGTGTGTTGTCTGAATATGAAGAGAAGAATATTGGGGAAACACAAACAGCCAGTCCCCAAACCAGAAGAATTAATCAGATGCGGTTAAAATCTCCCATTAAAATCAAACCCGGGATTCTCAGAACTTTCAACATTGATCATTCAGCCAAGAAGTTGGATGGTGTCATATCTTCTGTCCTGTATAAACCTTTGGTCCGCTTCTGTAGTGTAGTGGTTAGTATGATTAGCTGCCACCCTCGGAGGCCTGGCTTCGATTCCCGGCTCTGCCACAAAATTTGAAAATTGGTACGAGGGCTGGAACGGGGTCCACTCAACCTCGGGAGATCAACTGAGTAGAGGGGGGTTCGATTCCCTCCTCACTCATCCTCGAAGTGGTTTTTCGTGGTTTCCCACTTCTCCTCCAGGCAAATGCTGGGATGGTACCTAACTTAAGACCACGGCCGCTTCCTTCCCTCTTCCTTGTCTATCCCTTTCAATCTTCCCATGGCCAGACAAGGCCCCTGTTCAGCATAGCAGGTGAGCCGCCTGGGCGAGATACTGGTCATTCTCCCCAGTTGTATCCCCCGACCCAAAGTCTCACGCTCCAGGACACTGTCCTTGAGGCGGTAGAGGTGAAAACACTCGCTGAGTCCGAGGGGAAAAAAACGACCCTGGAGGGTAAACAGATTAAGAGAGAAGGGAGAGAGACAACAACAACAACAACATAAAATACATCAAATCATTACATGAAAATGAAATATTACAATAAATTATATCCAAGCGAGAAATTGTACGATAACAAACGATGAATATGATGGAAGAAATCAAGAAATAAAAAGTAAAATACTTGACAATTAAATATAAGTACGAGTGGTACACCAATAATTAAATGCAATTGCAAATAAATTAATACAACATTTGCGGAAAATGTGTATATATTTAGAATTTCATCCGAAGTTAACAAAATATTTCGTTACAGGTATTGTACCACAATAATAATTAAAACGCAATCACAAATACATTCATACAAATGCCTTAATATTCAAATAAAAAACATCTGATGTATCATACGAGAAAATGACCCAATGGAATTACTAATCCAGAATTTGGGAACTTACCTTTCCCTTGTTATTTCATATCTGAGCAAGGAAAGTCATGAAACAAAAAAAAATGTTGGAACAGACAATATCTTAAAGATTGGTTATAGGACATTTATTTATATGGAACGTACAAGAATTGTTTAAGTATTCATGTAAAGCCCGCGTCCTTTTCCAGTGTTCTAAATGACGGTACCTACAGGGTTGTAGGTTTATGGGGATCTAAATACAAATTTTGTTTTGAAGTAGAACAGGATTTAGATGTACAAACAAACGAACGAACAAACAAACCAACCTACAAACAAACAAAAAGCAATAAAATGGATTGAATTGGAAATATATCAGGAAAGAAATCAGTTTTCTCCAAAGCACATGGGGTATTAACGTTCTGTTTATAGAAATTATTATTATTATTATTATTATTATTATTATTATTATTATTATTATTATTATTATTATTATTATTATTATTATTATTATTATTATTATTATTATTATAAGAGACCCAGACGACCGAGCGAGCGGGTTCGAACTCCATTCTCGGCGGGCCTGAAGATAGTTTACCGTGATTTCCCATTTTCACGCCAGGAAAGTGCTGTGACTGTACCTTAATCAAGGCCATAGTCGGTTCCTTCCTTGTCCTAGGTCTTTCCTGTCTCATCGTTGCCATGAGACTTAATAATCCTGAAGTACCAGGATCGAACGGTGTCTTGCGAACAGAAGACCCTATAACCAACTGTACCGCACATGACGGCTGTATTTCTTTTTACTTATCTTCGTTGTTAATAATGTAAATAAGGATACACCTATAGTAAGTGAAATACGATGCCGTCCACAAGGTTTTGATGGGCTGTTCTGTTAATTACCATCCATTGAATATGTATCGCGCATTTGATGGAAGGTTCAACATAGTAGAACTCCACTCCTGTTATCTTACAAGTTCATTAACGAAATTAGAACAACACAGAACAATTGTGTGTGCAACTGTGTGGCAACAAGAGCTGTTTGCTCATGTGTTTCTAGTACACAGTTCTGTTTTATCCGTGATGAGTTTGGGAAATGGTGATTAATTCACCTGCTTTTTTAAATTACTGTCCATTACCTTGCTATATCAGACACTACCTAAATTATTGTTGAGGCTTGATTACAGTATCTGTATGTATTGTTTATTTGTCTTTGCGTTGATAGTATCGTTCTGTGTGTTTTCATAATTCAACATTCAAGCTTAAACGGAACCACAAGCTGTGGTCTTTGTTTTGTATACAGTTTAAGTGGACTCAGGGCTGACAGGGCGTTCGAAGTAACCCATCTGTTCGATGGGTTGCGTTCGGTCACCGTGTAACCCACACAAATGCAGCCACTAGTGTCCACCACCTCAACACAGCTGGCCGAACAGTTAGATTGTTGTATTGCATGTTACTAGACAATAATTCCTTGAATGCTGTTAAACTTATGCAGAACTACTTAAACATTTTATTTTCGTTTTTCTTTAGCTCCTGGAAAACTGAAGTATTTTTTTTTATTCCGGCGCTAGTTCATTTGCTCCAAGCTCGCGAGTCTGCCAGTCATTTTCAAGGATATTATCACTAAAAATGTTTTATAACTATAATCTTCATATCCAACTGATGAGCCCACTCCCACACCCAAAAGAAACGCTGGTAATTTCACCACTGGAAAAGCCTAAAGTGCTTAAATGTGTTTAAGATTTCCAGTCGACGAAATTAAATTATGGTTTCCTTCTAGGAACCTTATTTTTGATATAAAGGCCAAAGGCAGGCATTTATACAATTGGAGGCACATGCTTTCCCTAGTGCACCATCACTGCAGTATCCTACATAAGAGGCTTGCAGTAGTGTCTCAACAGCGCAGGAACTGCCATCTTAATTCGCAATACCCTCCCCCATCAACGTCCCCTACCCCTCCTGACCTTATCTCTCTTGAAGCCACCACCATTGAAGTAGCCACAGACAAAGGACACCTCAGTCTCCCTGCTTGCTGCATATCTCCCAAAGCCATATTTGACTCAGATGATCTGGATAAAGTCATTCGTCCCAGGAAACACCTGCTTGCAGGTGAATTCAACGCCAAAAGAACCCACGCAGGAACAGCCGCATCTCCACCACAAAAGGCAACAAACTAGCTCGCTACTGTGAAGACAAACTAATGCTCACACACGACCCGGATCGCCACACTTATTATCCACATAACCCCAAAGTTATGCCCGACACACTGGACATTTCCATATCCTCTAATATCCGTCACTATGTTAAACTTTCTACTATCGACACTCTTAACTCTGATCATCTCCCTGTTCTTATGACCATAGCTTCCAGTCCAATTCAATCGCCCATCCCCATCCTTATCCATCTCCGCAAATTTAACTGGCAAGCCTTCAGAGACTACATTCAATCCCATATCCATGACAATCCCAGTGTGAAGGGACCTGAGGATATAAATACCATAACAGCAGAAATAACTTCCACCATCAACTTTGCTGGTTAATCTCTGTGGACAGGACAAGGACGGAAACACTATCAGCAGAAGTCCTGGATTAAATTAAACCGAAAAACCGCATCCTCAAGCAGTGGAAACTGTCCAATGACATTCAGTCTGGAACCGGCAAACAAGAAACCTGGATATCCTCATCCGGAACCATAAGATCAGTGCCTGGAAATCCAGATTAGCTGAGTTAAGTGAGGCTGACAACTCACTGCACAGAATGGCTAGAAGGTTCACTAGGAAGCAGACTGGCATACCCTCCCTCAATGGACAACGAGGATTGGCTCATTCAGATTATGTCAAAGCAAGTGCCCTTGCAGATACTCTTCAAAACACATGTACTCCCAACATTGATCCAGCCGACGATGACTTCATCGATTTTGTTGAGGAGGAAATCGATAAGATAGGTGAGCACCATCCCCGACCTAATTTCGAATTCGTCACCCCCTCTGAACTGCTCGCCGCTATTCGTATACTTAAAAACAGGGAAACCCGGGTATTGTCAATATTTTGGCCACCTTTCTGAAAAATCTTGCTAGAAACGCCGTAACCTTTATAACTATACGTTTCAACGCTATCTTCAGATTCGCCCATTTCTATACCTCCTAGAAACTCGCCAAAGTTATTATGATCCCTAAAGCACCCTACACCCCCACCTTCCCTCAAAATTATAGACCCATCTCCCTCCTATCCACCCTCTTCAAACTTTTCGAATCCATTTTACTTACCCGTGTTCAAGCCATCATTGATGAGAAGCCCCTCCTCAACGACGAGCAGTTCGGATTCAGAAGTGATCACTCCACCACACACCAACTAATGAGGATCACTGAACAAATGACAAAGAATTATAACCATAGGAGGCACACATGAGTCTGTTTTCTTGACGTGTCACGCGCGTTTGACAGGGTATGGCACCAACGTCTCGTCTGTAAATTCAAACTTCTTGGCTTCCCTAACTGCTTGGTCCACCTCCTCAACAGTTATCTCTCAGATAGGAAATTCCAGGTTCAAGTTAACAACTGCCTGTCGGATCCCCGCTCTATCAGTGCTGGGGTCCCACAGGGTGGATTATCTCTCCTGTGCTGTTTAATTTATACATGTTTGACATACCCCGTCCACCGCGCGTGAATGTTTACATGTACGCAGATGGCACCTCCATATCCGCTGTCTCTCGGCAACCGCCCAGAGTTCAAAATTATGTTCAGGAAGCCTTCTCCACTATCGAACCTTGGCTTTGAAAGTGGAGAATCAAAATTAATGTCACGAAAAGGAGTGGTACGCTCTTCTCCAAACGTACAAGATCTGACCCTCAACCACTGATCTTTTTCGGCGAAGTGTTCCGGTGGTATGATGTCACTAAATACCTCGAGTATTGACGTTCAAACATCATGTTTCCAGAATTTCGGCGTAGGCGTACAAATGCCTTTATGAAATTAGTCCCAATATGAAAGTCGATAATGGGCTTAACTTAGAAAACAGGCTCCTGCTGTACAAATCCTCCGTTAGGCCAATCCTCGAAAATGCCAGTCTCGTCTGGGGGATCGCAGCCGAAATGCTCCAGAGTTAAGTTCAGCGTTTTCAAAATCATATCTCCGCATGATTACAGGTGCGCAATGGTATGAACGGAATCGAGATATTCATAATGACCTTCATATTGATGAAATCTATACCCAAATACTGAGGTCCGCCAGGAAATTCTCGTCTGGTATAGACTCAAATCCTAACCCCCTCATTTAAAACTTGGGTAAACATGACATTGAAGGTCCCCGCTACAGAAGACCCAAGTCTCTTATCATCTAATCACCAACTCGATTCCGCTCACAAAGTACCACCACTTCAACATCTATGCAGCCCACACATTCGTCGAGACGTGTGGTCTGTAGGCGGACTAGTCGTCAGCATCTTGGATAGGTGTAGCAATCCAGCTGATGAACCCCTTGCTACACTGGGGCGAAAGGCTGGTAATTACACGATTGAAGAAGCCTAAAGAGCTTAAAAGTTTTTAACATTTGCAGTGGATGAAATTAAATTATGGTTTCCTTCTAGGAACCTTATTTTTGATAAAATTTTCATTGTTGCATTCGTATGAGAACCAGAAGACTTTGAACATCGCTGGGCGACTGGTGTCTTCCCACACGCCTATCTGTGCTATCACTTTTGTTTTCCATCGCGGTCAGTTTTATTCTCATTTCTCTTGATATATATAATAAATCTAATGGAATAGCCTGATATTCACCCTAATCTCACCAATATAAATGTTCCTTAACTCTTATTGCGAAGTCTTGCAACGGTATCAGCAATTTCTACTTCCCATCATGTCAGCACCTCAGAAGTCCGGCTCCATGGCTAAAAGGTTAGCGTTCTGGCCTTTGATCCAGGGGATCTCGGGTTCGATTCCCAGCTGTTCTGGGGGATTTTAACCTTAATTGGTTAATTCATCTACCATCCTTATCATTAGAAATCATCTTAGGTGGGGCCCTTTCCTCTCAGACATTGCAGGTGCCTATAGGCCATCTACTGGGAAAAGACATACACTACACCAGCCCTCTCCGGACGCCATTCACCATTATTATAGCAGCCACAAAGGAGAGACTTCCGAGTACAGTGGATCCCTTGGCCATGAAGTAATTGTCCAAATGAATTATCTAGAGTTGAGCATGAAATTCTTTTCGAGGATGAAGAAAGTGGCAGTTATCGGTCTTCACCATGAAACGGCGCGACTCGTTGGCTGAATGGTCAGCGTACTGGCTTTCGGTTCAGAGGGTCGCGGGTTCGATTCCCAGACGGGCCGGGGATTTTAACCTTCATTAGTTAATTCCAATGGCTCGGGGGCTTGGTGTTTGTGCTGTCCCCAACATCCCTGCAACTCCCACACCACACAACACTATTCTCCACCACAATAACACGCAGTTATCTACACATGGCAGACGCCGCCCACTCTCAACAGAGCCTTACAAGGGCTGCACTCGGCTAGAAATAGCCACACGAAATTATAATTATACCATGAAACGGAATTTGAGTAGGAAGCGAAATATGAGGATGGAAATTGTATCATTGTATTGTATCATGCCGCTATCCAAAGAGAGAGTGTAGCTTTGAACACTGAATTAGAGAATGCGTTTTTATTTATGCCTAGCTGTAATACTCAGCGTTTCCTGAATAGTTTTTAAATGTTTATCTTTAAGACTTTTATTGCCAGTTAGTTATGTGTGAAGTGTATTTTTATATAATTCCTTTTGGAGATGTTTGATATTTTACGGTCTATTGTGTCGTTTCAGAATTATTTAGATGTGTTTGATTTAAAGTTTTAGATAATTCAATTTTCGAGTAAAACTTTGTCCTTGTGGAAGCTCGAATTGATTGGGAGCATTTGATCATTTCTAAAAATAATAAGTGATAACTATATGTAGGCCTATTTACCTGCCGTGCTGTTGATATGATGTACACGCCTTGTGACCCCCAAATCAGTGGATTCAACACTAATCTCGGTCATTTTAAACTATTGCCTTTTAAGCCCCTCTCAGCCCCCGTCTTAAACGGTATCCAGAGCGCCACAATTCGTCTCAGCGGCACATAAACAACGCATTAGACATTAATATTGGTTTTCCATTATTTTCACATGTCATCCCCTCCCATTCCCCACCCCGAGCGGTGGTTGGGATGTTTCATAGTATTTTTTCCAGATGGTAGGCTCTGAGTCATATGTGTACCAAGTTTAGTTGAGAGCTATTCTCGAACATACCCACATACATCCATATTTTCGGTTATTTTCTTTACATTCATCTTCAGCCCTACTAAACCTCCATGCTGATTACAGTTGAAGTATGACTTAACCATCCTGAGTGTCATAGTTCAACTCAGTGACCTTGTAAACAATGTATTCGGTTTGAATATCAGTCATTTTTAGGTTATTTTTATATTTCACCACCTTCCCCTAGGAGTGCTAGGGGTGTTTTACCCCAACAGTATATTTTCCAGATAGTCATATGCCTACCAATTTTGTATGAGACCTATGCTGGAATGAACACACACACATCTGTAATTTCGGTAATTTCGAACATTTTCTTAAAATGGACTTCAACGATACCCGGAGTGTCATTATTCACGTCTGCGACCCCGAAAACTATGGGCTATAAATTCATATTTGTCGTTGTCCATTATTTTTATATTTCACCCGTCTTTCTTTTTATCATAATTAACCCCCGCTCCTAGGGGTGCTAGGGGTATCTTACCTCCATAGTAATTTATTCCAGATAGTAAGTAATATGTGTACCACACGTCCTCAAACTCGGCCGCTTTGGACATGTTTCTTTCTTCACCCGTTCTCATCACAAACGGCATCCAGTGTGTCACAAATCATCTCGGCGACCCCTAAAACTATGGATTCGACACAAACATCGGGGTGGTTATTTTGACATTTCACCCGTACCCTAGGATACTGGAGTCTCTTACCCCCAGGTATTACTTTCCAGATAGTAAGTCATACTTGTATCAGTTTTGGTTGAGAGCTTTGCTGGAACATACACTCATACGTCCATTCTCACCCACTATACAAAAGGAGGCTGAACCTGGACTTCTAAAAATCCGGAGTGTCGCTATTCATCTCAGCGACCCCGAAAAGAATGGATTCGATACTATTTTCGATTATTTTTCGATATCACCCCTTCCCACCCTCACCCCTAGGGGTGCTAAGGTTGTCATACCTCCATGCAGTTTATCTCCTGATGGTAAATTATAAGTGTATCAAGTTTGGTTTAAATCACTCCAGTAGCCCTGAAAACTATGGATCCGACACTATTATTGGTCGTTTTTTATTCATGTTTGTATTTCACCCCTTCCCATAGAGTTTCTAGGGGTGCCTTGCCCCCACAGTATTTTTCACAGATAGTAAGTAATATCTGCACTGTTCATATCAGTGACCTCTAAAACTTTGGATTTGACACTATTTCCGATTACTTTTATATCTCACTCTCCTCTAAAAAGGGGGCTGAATTTGGACTTATATGGACTGGAGTGTCACTATTCAATTCAGCGACACCGAAAAATATGGATTCGACGCTACTTCGATTATTTTTATATCTCAATAACCCGTCACCCCCCACCCCAAAGGGGGCTGAACTTTGACTTTAAAAACCGGAGTGTCACTATCCATATTAGTCACCCCGAACACTATGGATTCGACACTATTTTCGATTATGTTTATATATCACACACCCCTCGACCCCCACCCCACAGGGGTATGAACTTGGACTTTTAAAAATTCCGGAGTGTCACTATTCATCTCAGCGACCCCGAAAAGTATGGATTCGACACTGTTTTCTATTAATTGTATATCTCACGCCCCCCCCCCCCGCCCCGTCGCCCAACGCGCCTTATTGTGCTTGGCGTGTCTTATCACCGAACAGTGTCTCTCCTGATACTAAGTCAAAAGTGTACCAAGTTTTGTTGAAATCGCTCCAGTGGTTTAGTTATTGTGGTCTAAAAGATTCGTATTCCTTATTTGCAAGTCTGAAATTCCCAGGAATAATATACAGTACAACTAATTCATCTGATTCGTTAGGTTACAAAACGTTAAAAATAATTTAGAGACCATGATATTATTTTGATCCGTGATATAACGATCCAATTATATGCATAACAAAAGAAAAAATGTGTAATATTGTGAAGTTGATGTGATATTAATTTTAATTCATTCGCAAGTAATTACATATAATTTTATATTCTCATAATATTCTGTAGACTATTCCCTAAATCCTAATACAATACAGGTACAACGTTATGAAATGAAATGTCGTATGGCTTTTAGTGCCGGGATATCCCTGGACGTGTTCGGCTCGCCAGGTGCAAGTCTTTCTATTTGACTCCCGTAGGCGACCTGCGCGTCGTGATGAGGATGAAATGATGATGAAGACAACACATACATCCAGCCCCCATGCCATTGGAATTAACCAATTAAGGTTAAAATCCGCGACCCGGCCGGGAGTCGAACCCGGGACCCTCTGAACCGAAGGCCAGTACGCTGACCGTTCAGCCAACGAGTCAGACTACAACGTTATGACAAACTAATTTAAATATTAAAATACAATGCAATACTTTACAGTTACACAACACAATCATTTCGAGTTTGTACTGTGTAAATCAGATTTTTAATTTTTTTAAATTTTGTGAAGCTATTTCTAGCCGGGTGCAGCCCTTGTAAGCCAGACCCTCCGATAAGGGTGGGCGGCATCTGCCATGTGTAGGTAACTCGTGTTATTGTGGTGTAGGATAGTGTTGTGTGGTGTGTGAGTTGCAGGGATGTTGGGGACAGCACAAATACCCAGCCCCCGAGCCATAGGAATTAACCAATGAAGGTTAGAATCCCCGACTCGTCCGGGGATCGAACCCGGCACCCTCTGAACCGAAGGCCAGTACGCTGACCATTCAGCCAACGAGTCGGACTGTAAATCAGATGGTCAACCTTTCTATGCAGAGGAGAGTGAGATCCTGCGTAACACTAACAGCAATGAAAATAACACAGCATTGCGAGAGAACCGGTCTTGGTGATGGCTCTTGAGGATAACATGACACCATGTTTTCCTTCCATCATAGGGTGCGCAATCCTCATGCTGGGATCCCAGATTCAATCACCGATAACCCTCTGGAGAAAAAGTAGCATGCAAGATTTCAGTCAGGCCGAGAACCTAAAGTAAAAGTTTAGTTGGCCAAGAAAGAGTTTTAGAAACAGCAGTGATCGCAATTAATACTTTGTTATGCTTTTCAACCATTTACTTGTGTAAACTTACAAATTTGCGTAAGAACAATGATACGAGAAGAAGAAACGAGACAGACTTACGTTTGTTGAATATGAAATGCATGCAATTTGATTGTGAATCATGTGGTATTTAGCCAGATCATCTCCAGTCTTATACTGAATCTGAACAGAAGGGACGCGACATTTCATTATTTTACGGTTACGTCTCAAAACTCACGGGCTATGATTAGTAACAAATAGTATCAAAACTCACGACTACAAACTGGTAGCTAAAGTAAACATCCTAATGAGTCTCAAAATTCACGAATCCTGACAGCAGTGCTTGCGATGACTGTAGAAGGGATGAGGTGCGCGGTGACTCACGCTTCCCTTCAACCCATGATTTTCCACCGACTTAGGGCAGTCATCCTAGTAGCAGATTGCCTATCAGTTGTTTATCTAGTCTTTTCTTAAAAAATGTAAGAGCCCCTAGGGGCCCTTTGTAGTCGCTTCTTACGACAGGCAGGGGATACTGTGAATGTTATTTTGCCACCCCAACCCACGGGGGGAAAATAATGGTTAGTGAATGAAAGAGACCGAGGTGTATTATTATCATTATTTTAAAAATATTTTGCTGTTGTCTTAAAGTCAATATAATGCATTTCTTACCTTTCACATACATTTATAATACTGGCATGTGGCCTCCGGTGTGGTCTGGTGCAGGTGTTTAGAGTTGACGCCGTATAGGTGACCTGCACATCTGTGAGGATGAAGCCCTACCGAAGATGAAGTCTAATGCTGAAGACGGCACGAACACGCAGTCCCCGAGCCATAGGAATTAACTAATGAAAGTTAACATCTCCCACCCGCCCGGAAACCGAACTTGAGACCCTTTGGACCAAAGGCCAGAATGCTAACCATTTGTGCATGCAGCTGGACGACATAAAATTAAAGTAGGTATTTCCCGCTGCTAGTTAAAATAAACTGTCAGTTGTTAGTACTGGGGCTTAGCTCCATAACGCGGCCAGAAGGTGGCATTTACTTGAATAAGGAATTTTATTTAGAGATATTAGATGTCAAGCCAGTTAATTCACTCATTTAGTTTCAACATTTGGAGATTCATTTGGAAAAAGGCGTATTTCTAATTTTCGTAAGCGTTCATCTATTCGCTTACTTCAGTCGGTTATCTACCAGACACATTTAAACCGAATAAAAATTACCCGTGTCGCATCTTATTATTCCGCGCGATATAACTGAATGATATTTGAAACTCATTCGATTATTTTATTTGATTATTTATTCGATTATTTAAATAATCGGATGGAAGTTATTTGATTATTAAAAGTATTCAATTAACTCATCACTAATATGGTGGACATTTAACCATTCAAAGGAGGACTGGCCCTGCTCGTGAGTTTTCAGACCGGCCCAGGTAGAGAAACTTACTCTTTCTAATCCTCTTCCAGGAATTCGTGAGTTTTGAGACTGGCCCAGGTAGAGAAACTTACTCTTTCTAATCCTCTTCCAGGAATTCGTGAGTTTTGAGACTGGCCCAGGTAGAGAAACTTACTCTTTCTAATCCTCTTCCAGGAATTCGTGAGATTTGAGACTGGCCCAGGTAGAGAAACTTACTCTTTCTAATCCTCTTCCAGGAATTCGTGAGTTTTGAGACTGGCCCAGGTAGAGAAACTTACTCTTTCTAATCCTCTTCCAGGAATTCGTGAGTTTTGAGACTGGCCCAGATAGAGAAACTTACTCTTTCTAATCCTCTTCCAGGAATTCGTGAGTTTTGAGACTGGCCCAGGTAGAGAAACTTACTCTTTCTAATCCTCTTCCAGGAATTCGTGAGTTTTGAGACTGGCCCAGGTAGAGAAACTTGTTCTCACTAATCCTCTTCCTGGAATTCGTGAGTTTTGAGACTCGTGAGTTTTGAAACTCGTGAGTTTTGAGACGACACGTATTTTACAAAGGTTACGCCTACATTTGCAGAGAAACGGAAAATACGTGAGCCTTCATTTCCGCAACGATTTGAACTCATCTTTGTAAAACTTCTTTAGGACTGTCCACAGTGGGGATCAGTCTCACTATCTCCCGAATGCAATCTCACAGCTACGTGACTCAAACCAAACCACGTAGTCACTCGCTCTGTGGGTAATTGTCAAGCTGACATTTACCATCTCTTTTATATACAAACTAGCAAATGTACCCGCGCTTCGCTACGGTATTCTACATTGTATACGGATTTCTCCGTAATTAATGTAAAGGCAGTGAGTATATTAAATTGCATGCCTCTTAGCGCTATCCTAGAAACAAAACAGGGAGGACATAATACGTTGATTCAAATGCAAGCTAGGCATTGGGAAGTTTTCAGGATAATGGCAGGCCACATTTCCTACTGCCAATCACGATCGAGTTCGGGAGTTTCTACCATAACGGCAGGTTCACTTGGCAACTGCCATTCACAATAGAGATGGAGAATTTTCGTTATAAGACTGACAGGTTTTCCTACTGCAAGTCACAATCTAGTTCGAAAGATTTGATTATAATCGAGAAATGCAGCGCTATCTTAAGTATCAACAATAAAACGGCGATTGTGCTATCTGTTTTGTGATACGATTTACCGTTTAGCCACCAATTATCCCGAAACGAAGGTCTGCACTGTAATCAAAATGCATCCATATTTCGATATTTCGCGGGGCCAAAAGTTATACATTTGAACAGCTTGGAAATTTTCCTCAAAGAAAAGTGTGTCCCGGTATCGGGATTAGCACTCGCATACATACGGAGAAATTAAGGAAGAAAGTAATACTATTAAGAAAGTTGAAATTAATATAAAATAGGATTATGACTGAGGACAGCCGGATGACGACAAATATGTAAATACAAAGTGGATGTATTGAAAAAATCAAATGTCGCTCAATAAATTATGATGGTATGAGTTACGGATATAAGAAAGCCGCAACAAAAAACTTAGGCGCAGGGATTCTTAGATAAACCGATAAGAAGATGACTTACGGTGTTATTACTTAAGCTAATCGAGGACGGTTATAACCTCCAACGATATTCCTCCAATATCTCGCAGAATGGCCGAGTGACGTCTCTCTTGCTTTCTACCCAAGGTACAACCAAGAGTTTACAGGAATGATGACGAAAATGGCAATACGTTGCTTCCCTGCAATCAGAGACGTTGCCATGGTAACCTGTAGGTTCGTTGTCGGTCTGTCGGTCACACAATGCACAGCATGATACCCGCAGAAAATAGTAATTTTCTCTGTCATTTGAAGAGTAATCTAAATTATCAACATAACAAAAGGTGTTAATAATGAATGGGCGTTTCACATGCAGTCCACGGATTTTACAGAAAATCAATAGTGTAAGTTCTGGTTTTCCTATAAACACCCCATCTATTCAAAGATTCTTAAATCATAAGCATATCAAAACCTTCCCCGGGATCAGTGTACTCTAAATATGACGTTTGGTCGAGATTTATTCACAGGAGAAACCTTAACTAACACCCATTCCAGCGTTACATTTAGAGGTGAGGTCTCGAAAAGCTTCGAGATAAAAACAGGGGTGAAACAAGGAGGTAGACTTTCCCCACTTCTCTTGAACTGTGTCCCTGAGAGAATTGCGCGCAAAAAACTGACGAACTTTGGTGTCCAGATGAGATATGCCTGGATCATAAGAAGGAAGGGCTGGTTGTAGATTGCATGGCCTTTGCTGACGATATGGCACTGACTGCCGATTCGCCGAATACAGCAACAACCAACATCAAAGAAGCTAGCAGAGAGATACTACTAGAACGAGGAAAAATCAAGAGGACTGAGAAATTTAAGTACCTCGACGAATGGATTGAACCCAGCCTATCGGAAAGAGCATCATTATCCATGATAGTCAACAAGTTGCTATTTGTTTTACGTCGTACCGACACAGATAGGTCTTATGGCGACGATGGGAGAGGAAAGGCCTAGAATGGGAAGGAGGCGGCCGTGGCCTTCATTAAGGTACAGCCCCATCATTCGCCTGGTGTAAAAATGGGAAACCACGGAAAACCATCTTCAGGGCTGCCGACAGTGGGGTTCGAACCCACTATCTCCCGGATGCGAGCTCACAGCTGCGCGCCCCTAACCGCACGGCCAACTCGCCCGGTAGTCAACAAGTTGGAACTGGCCTGTCGGATGACAAAGAACACATATTTAAAAAAAACCTGTCATGCAACCTGAAACTGAAGCACTACATGTCAGTCATACGACCAGAAGCTCTGCATGCCATGGAGTGTCTGATATTGAACCGAAGAGGTCTGATGGAGAAACTGGAAGTCAGAGAGAGCGAAGATAATTCTGAGGAAGATCTTAGGTCCGGTAAAGGAAGATGAAGAATTCCGTAGACGGCAGAATTCCGAGCTCTACGAACATATAGTGAGGCTCCCTTATTGTGCTAGGAAAAGGAGAGTAACTTTCTATGGCTATATAGTGAGACTGCCTTCCAAAACACTGACCAATCGCCTGTTCATCTTCTGGCTTGTCTGACAGAAACTGAGAAGGAAATTGAAGAACTGGGAATAAAAGATCTTCAAGATAGAAGGTCTGTACGATATACCCTGAAAGAAGTCCATGAATTTCAGGAAAAACCCCTGAAGAAAGGTACCCCATGGACAGATGAAAGAAAGGAGTTACACTGGCAGAAAATGCGAAATTACAGGGCAAAGATCAAAGCTCAACAGTTGAAGAAGCATGGTCCAAAGTAGGCCCATTTGAACCAAGAAGGAGAAATGAGAAAGGTGCACTCAAGTGAGCACTTGTGTGTAATTCATTGCTGTATTCAGTTACTGATTTTAGTCCATTTTTACACTTTGTTATGGTACGTTCCACAACTCTTCCTGCACAGCATACAAACACAGTATTTGTCGGGTTTGAGGTATCTTGTGTTTACACAGATTTTATGATGGCCAGTCAGATAGTCACATGTCTTTGTTCTTGGCATTCTCTGGTACAGGTCCTCTCTAGCATAGCAGGTGTGCCGTAGAATTGCAGCTATATCTCTTCCCTTTCTCCGTTCATGATAATACAAGCTCTTGGTATGGCCCTGTGGATGGTATATGGTGTTGTGCTCTGATATTCTAAACAAAATAGGTTTCATAAGCTCGAATACTGGTCGTGAGGGCGCTGGTTTTCCTACCCCTATTGCTCTTTTCATTAACATTGCTTTAACCATCGCACATTATAAAATTCCCTACTGACGGTTTCAATTCCATCAATATAAATGTAAAATGAATGGTCCTATTCAATACAATATATTACTTATATAAAGATGACGTATCTACATTATCTGTACATGTTGCGACTCATTTTAGAGAAACCTGCTATACACTAATCCACTGAAGAAGACTCTAAGGTCGAAACACTCCTGGTTAATGTAGATAGGGTTATTCTGCCCGAACCTCCACAGTGGTGTTCCTGAGCCGGAGTTTACGTGCGGTAGGGTGGCCAGTTCCTTTCCGCTCCTCCATCCCTTACCCCCCCCACCAACAGCGCGTGGCAACCCATCCAACTCCTGACCAAGCCCAATGTTGCTTAACTTTGGAGATCTCACGGGATCCGGTGTTTCAACACGGCTACGGCCGTTGGCTATCTTTATAGATGTAATATATTATAATGTATTGACCTTTTCAGTTTATCACTCATACATATGTATTATTACAATATATTCATATGTTTTCAATATATACTTTGAAGTGGACCTTTTCCATTGCAGATAACTCAGAATACCCCTTTGACGGCACTTCAGCTGATATCAGCAGTACATAGCTATATGTTATATAACACTTATCGACCTAATATATCATTGACAACAACAGTATTAGGTTATGATGAAAGGAAACTCACAAATGGAGTAATATTTTAGTCTACACACCAAGTTTTCTTTAATATACGAAGAAAAGAAATTACATTTCAAGACAATGATTTTAATTATGTGTCAATAATATGTCACCAGGCCACTACTGCAAGATTTTAATACACCACATATTAAATATTTTATTCAGAAATAGTGTTTTCTTGAAACTTATGTTTTACTTAATTTCCACTGAAGATGACTCTAAAATGAGTCGAAACATGTAATTGCTTTGAGCTTTACAATTTTGATTAAATCGCCGATTGTAAGATTTTCCCATATGATGTGAATTCCATAAGTTACAACAGGAGCTTTCGTTAGGTTGCCGTGCTGATAGAGGCATTGGTTATGCTTTTTACATTGTATATGGCTCTGATAGCTGCTGCTGACCTCTTTGTATGTGAATACTGAAGGGTTTTGCAGTTGTCTGGAGTGTGATTCCTGAGTATTGATATTCCTTTACAATTTCTAGTGGGTAGCCTACAAGCGAAATGTGAGCTTAATGAATAATAAGGGAGATATTATTTCGCAGTTTCAGGCCTACCGGACATAACTCAACATCGGGTACACGTAGTGGTGATTTGTTATAACTGGAAAAATACATAGCATTTTTCCTTACTTTCTGGTTAAGGCCTTTATTAACCGTTCTATTCGGAGGCTTGGAGTTCGACTCTTGATACCTACATCAGCCGTTACCAATGCGATATTTCTACGTGGTTCCCCCATATTCCTCATTTCGAGTACCAAAGCACCTATCCTTCCCTTACACTCAAATAAAATAACAGCAGCACTCACTTCCACACATACGACAATAACACAGGTTGCATGCCAGTTTCCGTTCGCAGTTGCCGGTTAGTCCGTGCATAGCGATGGCTGTCAACAAGTCACAGGGTGAGACTCTGAGAGTTGCAGGATATGACTTCAGGTCGAGCTGCTTCTCACCCGCTAACTGTACGTCGCATGCTCCCGTGTTAGTAGCAGTAAATCACTTTGTTTGTACTCACGGTAACGGAATGGCGAATGACATGAACAAAGAAACATTAGATTAAATGACTGCTTTCAAGTGTCTCTAATATAGACTTGGCCTTATGTGTAAGTGCATAAAATTCAGTATGTCAGCAAAGAAATCCGCCTCTGTGGTGTAGTGGTTAGTGTGATTAGCTGCCACCCCCGGAGGCCCAATGCTCTGCCACGAAATTTGAAAACTGGTACGAGAGCTGGAACGTGGTCCACTCAGCCTCGGAAAGTCAACTGAGTAGAGGGGATTCGATTCCCCTCAGCCATCCCCGAAGTGGTCTTCCGTATTTTCCCATTTCTCCTCCAGGCAAATGCTGGGATGGTACCTAACTTAAGGCCACGATCGCTTCTTTCCCTCTTCTTTGTCTATGCCTTCCAATCTCCCCATACCCCGACAAGGCCCCTGTTCAGCTTAGCAGGTGAGACAGGCTATGCGATGTACCGGTTCTCCTTCCGAGTTGTATCCCCGACCTGAAGTCTCACGCTCCAGGACACTGCCCTTGAGGTGGTAAAGGTGGGATCCCTCGCTGAGTGCGAGGGAAAAACCAACCCTGGAGGGTAAACGGATTAGGGGAGAAAGAAAGAAAGAAACAAAGAAAGAAAGAAAGAAAGAAAGAAAGAAAGAAAGAAAGAAAGAAAGAAAGCAACGAATAATTTATGTATACTTCGTGTGTATCAATATTTATTATTTTATATTGTACCGGTTACGACCTGTACATAAGTATTTTTTGAGCATAAGTTACGTTTATTTACCACGCGTAATGTTCCGAGCTCGGATGGTTTGTTTTCCAGCAGCGAGGACCAGCTAGCGATGTGTATGACGACTGTGAGCTGTGACGTAGCCACAGGGGTTAGCTAGGCCGCCCGCTCGTCTCAACACGTGTTGCCAGCCTTGACTGGTATTTTCTGGATTCCACGTCACTTGTTCTAGTGAGTTCGATGGAGAAAATTTGGAAATTTCTATAATAATTGTGCTAGCGAGTCGAGCGATATGTCATCTTGTTTGGGATCACCTAAACGTCCCAATGCTCGAGTTTCAAGCAAATCCATCGAGGGATTCGGGAGATATTCAATCAAACCGCATTATGACGTAGACATCCCGGATTGAATAAAAGGGGACCTACTGTAGCCTATTCACACAGTCTCAACTGAGTAGTCAGCGAGGACACTCTTGCTGCTACTATCATCGTGGAACTCTGTCATTATACAAGTGTGGGAAGACGATTCTTCCAAGTTTTATAAATTGGACTCATAAGACTTAGAGTGTGATAGAAATTTTTCTAAGTCTTCGTAATTGAACTTGGAATATTTACAAGTGTTCATTGAAGGGACTTGTATTATTTACGTGTCATCGAAGTTGGAATTTTTCTAAGTGTTAACTAAATGGACTTGTATTATTTCCATGGGTTCGAGACCCGAATTCTTCTAAGTGTTCACTGAACATTATTTACGTGTCTTCGAAGTTGGAATTTTTTTAAGTGTTAATTGAAGGGACTTGTGTTATTTACGCGTCTTCGAAGCTAGAATTTTCTAAGTGTTCACTGAATGGACTTGCATTATTTTCATGTGTCTTCGAAGCTGGAATTTTCTAAGTGTTCACTGAACGGACTTATATTATTTACACGTAAACGAGATTGGAACTTTTCTAAGTGTTCGTAAAATGGACTTGTGTTTTTTACGTGGAATATTTACAACTGTTGAGGAACTCATTCTTCTAATAGACATTAATTGATTAACATTGCCAGTGATGAACTTCAACTTTCCTACGGCTTTGAACAAAGTTAGGATTTCACTTGCATTTACTCAAAGACTTGTACATTTGCCAGTGTCGGTTTAAAAGACTTATAAATTTCGTCAGTGAATTTATTTATGTGAATGGACTTGTGTTTTCGTCAGTGGTCACTCAAAGACTTTATGAATTTCACCAGTGAATAATTTTAAATATATTCAGACTTCCAAGTGAATGGACATGTTTTTTTTTTGTTCGAGTTTAGGCAAAGACTTGCACCTTCGCCAGTAATGAACTTTGAGTTTAACTATAATTTCACAAGAAGGGACTTGTATTTTTTCGTTGCCAAACGTTATTCCGAGACGAAGATTTTCCTAGTGATGAACTCTAAAATTATTAATACCACTCATATCATTTTAGGAGTGTTGGAAATCTTGATGTACAATTATCAAGATCTCTGCTTATAAGTTGATCATCCAAGGTGTTCATGGACTCAGTGCTACTAGTGACCTTGGGAACATCAATCCTCTCAGTCTCATTGGGCTGAGGTAGTACGTGACTATCTACAACATCGCCTGGATCATCGGGGTTCAACCCGGGCCTCAGAGTTCGAGACATCTCTACTCGCCGTCAATCCAGACAGTCCACCTGCCTCTGTATGGAATATCTGGAGTCCCTGGAATCCCTGGAGTCTTCCGGAACGTGCTTCAACCAGCTTGGCTTGGTGAGCTGGAGAACCCAAGCCGTACTATTGGAATACGAGGAAGACAGTCCATTTCTACTCAGAGGTGATGTGCAACTCATGACTTATTTGAATAAACTCTTATACAATCAGAGTCAAAGTTTTTCTGTAGATAGGACCCTACCTCCTGTACCGAGCCCTAGCTACAATTAATCCAGTTTTGCCCTGAGATCTCTATTTCCTGCAACTATCAAATTTAATCTGAGAGTCGGGCTCTTTTACTGGTACAATATTGTTTCGAACAGTGAAATGATGGGTGGAGACCATGTTGTCTTTAGCCTCCATAGTAAGCTACACAAAATTAACATTCTTGTTTCGAATATTCCGCTTAGTGTAATTGTACCCTCATTCTGAATAACCCGTCAATATGGGTGGGTAGGCCTACAGCTACGCTAGTGTCCAAAATTTAAGCATAAGTTACGAGTACGCAGACTAACAGGAAATAGACCACAAATCGCACGATATATGCACCTACCAACCTTACGTGTTCGCTCTGTATAGGAAAGGAGTGTTCCTTGCTTTGACTAGCGGCTTAACCGCAAAGTAATCACAGCCAGTGCCTGCGCCCCATATCCCCCCAGTCGTGTTTGCCCTGTAATAGTGTGCGGAGTGTAACCTCGTGGTGAATGAGACAACATAATGGCACAACAACGACGCCATATGGACCCCGTTTTACAGGCTAGATTACTCGGCCGCCTGGAAGCAGGCCAGACACATACCAAAGTCGCCGTATCCTTGAATGTGCCATAAAGTGTCATTTCCAGGTTTTGGAGACGACTTCGAGACACAGGAGACGTTAGTCGTAGGCCAGTATCAGGTCGACCAAGGGTAACCAGCCCACAGCAGGACCTATATCTGGCCTTAACCGCCCGACGAAATAGGAGTGCACCTGCAAGACAATTGTCGGCGGAGCTTGGAGCCGTCTCAGGGGTTGCCGTTTTACGGCAAACTGTGTACCGGAGGCTCAGAACAGCAGGGCTGTTGGCCCGACGTCCAGCGGTGTGCGTCCCGCTTACTCCAGCACAGAGACGGGCCCGTTTACTGTGGAGCCGTCAACATCGAAACCGGACCATGAATGAATGGAGGCATGTGCTCTTCACAGATGAATCCCACTTCAGTTTGCAGATTGATTCCCACATTAATCTGTAGAGAACCGGGTAGCCGATATAACCACAGGAACATCGTGGAACGGGACCAGTGGAAAGTGGGAAACCACGGAAAACCATCTTCAGGGCTGCCGACAGTGGGATTCGAACCCATGATCTCCCGGATGCAAACTCACAGCCGCGCCTCTATCTGAACATACCACCGAGCAAGTTGGCCGTGCGGTTAGGAGCGCGCAACTGTGAGCTTGCATTCGGGAAATAGTGGCTTCGAAACCCACTGTTGGCAGTTTCACATCAGGCAAATGCTGGCGATTTACCTGAATTAAAGCCATGGTCGTTTCCTTCCCACTCCTAGTCCTTTCCTATCCTGTCGTCGCCGTAAGACCTATCTGTGTCGGTGCGACGTAAAGCAACTTGTAGTAGAATAATACTATTCGCTGTAAAATTGTTGGCCTTAATCATATTTTCCTTGTGCTGTATTTTAATGTAACACTACAGGACCCGCGCTGTTCGTTATAAACAGGTCAGGTAACTCGTCTTGATATGCCTGTCGTAGTAATATTGTTTTGCCTGTCTCATTCAATAGTTTTATGAACAGTTAATAAGAAGCGCCTTATGGTATGCCACAGTTCTGAGTCAGAATTCATCCATTCTGACGTCATTATGCCGCCCATTTTAGTACAAATGTATCCATATATTCGCTTTTTTTAATCCTGCAGTTCCTGATTTAAAGCTTGGAATTGTGTCGTAGAAGGCAATGATAGTTTAATCACAGTTGTCTTGTGAACTCATAGATTAGTCTCGAAGGAGCATCTGTTGCCACGCCGATTTAAAAAAATACATAGCCTTCAGTCTCTCTAGTGTAGCTATATTATGCTTCGATAGGTGTTCCCAGATAATGTCTAAGGCGTGTGTCATGATGGGGTCTGTTTGTACGTAGACTTTTTTCTCTCTCAGCTGTATATAAATTATTAGGAACGCTCTGCCACCTGTTGAATATATTTGGAAGCTGTGAAAGGTTATAAAATCAAAGAGTATATTCCATCAACAGAGAAAGTGTATACTCTCTGGATTGGCAGATATTAATCAAATATGGCGGCATGCATTGGTATTGCTAAGGCTGAAAAATCACATGAGAATATTAATGAAAGTGTTAGTCGCTTAGCAACCTGCTAAGTACAGAGTGTATTACGGGTTAGTGTAAGTCTTCACCTGCAATTATTAGAGTGATCATTTAATGACTTGATTTTATGATTACTCAGAGTTGGCTAAACGTAAAGACGTATCAAGTCTCAAAATTCACTGGCAGGTAATTCCGGAGAGAATAAAACAAAAATGAAGCAAATCGGTCCAGCAGAACGGACGGACGAATTGGACAAAGCTGTTTTTAGTCAACTCTTCTAATATATAGATTTTGTAGTGTACCTGTACTGCAATATGAATGTCAACATAATTTACTTGTATCAGTGTCCTTATAATGACACTCATGCAAGCGCGCACCACACGCACAAGCACATTCACTATATTTTATAATAATTTGGTAACTATAACCCCGCCTATCAGTCGATCCTGACTACGCTACTGACATATCGTCGTTGCCGGGACAAAACCTCCTATGTGTTAATATTTTTGGAGATATACTGACCCGCAGCACATACATTATGAAGAGCGAGAATGCCTTGACAACGTTCACACAATATTGCACGTTAGATGACAGAACCTTACCGGCCAAAGTTCTAAACTAAAATTTTTCACATAGGAGGTTTCGTCCCGGCAGCGACGATATGTTCGTGACGAGCAATCTAAACGAGAATTGTTCTGCGAACAACTCACTCAAAACAGAAGTTCTTTCGAAATTTTATGGGCGTTATGCATTCTGCGAAGGTTCAAAGTTACTTAAAATGAACCCCTTTGAACTTTTATTGTGAACACATCCAACGTCTTAAAGAGCTCTTTTGTGAGAGCTTTCCCTTGAAGCTTTTCTTGTTCATGTTTCGCTATATGGAACAGCTTTGGCCTGCGTGTAGGTTGGGCTTCCTTGAGACAATGCGCTTGTGAACTGAGACGAACAACTATGTACCTCGGTAAGGAATATGTCATATCATAAGGCAAGGTAAAATAATTATATTATTAGTCTCCCAGACAGACCAGAAAAGAGATGACGGGAAGTCAGTAGACCTAGTCATCCGTTTCATGAGGAACAGTGGTCTGTTTTATCGTGTATTAAAGTGATGTATTTAATCTGCTTTTATTTTATTCTGTTGATTCTATTTTAGTTTTTCTGTATTTTTATGTTTTTAACTTTGAATTTTGAATATATGATTGCACATCAAGGCAATGACTTATTGACTATATAATTCTAGACAGTGGATATATTTTAAAATTTTAATTTTCATTCCATTTCGTACTATTAGGGACCTATGACCTAGATGTTAGGTCCCTTTAAACAACAAGAATCATCATCATCATCATCAGACCAGAAAAGACAGCGCAATTCATCTGCACAATAGTATGAGAAAATACGTTCCTCGCTATTCTGGGGGTGTTAACGTCGATCTTAGAGGAGTTCATTTCTCATTGTTATTCCCGTTAAAACAATAAAAAGGGAAGTCATCCCCATGCAGACTATAAAGGACTGGAAGTATATACTTCACTATCCATAATCTTGTTACTTGGTGAGGTAGAGTGGTTAGTTCTAAGCCCGGCCGTCTTTGCTCCATCGTAGTATTACTTTTGGTGTAGCTGAGTGAACCTCATGGCGATGTGCGCCTCCGAAAGTGGAAATCTCTTTTCTTAAATCTTTAGACTTCCTGACGGGGAATCAAACCCATGCCCTTGATCCAGACTTTGCTGCCTCTTTAAAACAATGGTCACCAGTATTACAACCACGATCATGGAAAGATCTAAAATGAAACGACAAGAAAATCGACAGACTGAAACTACATAATAATCTTTATTCTTTTTCCACCTCTTTTTCTCACGGCCTGGTGGTGTTGCGGGTACGATGTGTGTGGTATGTATGAATATGGCCTAGATATACGGATGGGTAGATGGCCAAACATCTTTTCCACAGGGATGAATATGGTACTCATTTCTGAGGAAGGAGGTGTGAACACTAAGGTCGATATGCTTCACCAGAAGGGATATGAATGTTTCTAAATTTCTTGGTGGCCTTCAGGAAATCGAGCCACGTTCTCTTGACAGAACTGAAAAAGTCTTCATGACCTCAGCTTTGCATCCCTCAGAAATAATAATAATAATAATAATAATAATAATAATAATAATAATAATAATAATAATAATAATAATAATAATAATAATAATAATAATAATAATAATTGTACCGGGCGGTCCACCTCCACGCCGCTAATTTAAAATGTGCGCCAATTGAAACTCCTCTGCGGGAGGAAGTCTGAACTTTATTGACTGTATTAATTTTCAAGTTTCTCAGAAGATGTCACTACCTGGAAATTTTGGAGTTTTTGAACTGTGTCATTTTCGACGTATTTTTGTTTTGCTTGTGGTAAGAAGTGTGAACTTTCTCTTCTAGAGGACACTACTGAAGATCAACAATAGTGCACCCTAGTGCGGAGTGAAAGAACTGTTTTTTTGGAGAAATTTTTATTTCAAAAGTTTGTTTCTTGTTAAATTTCTTTCTGTTATTTTTTAAGTTGGCTGTATACCCCTCTCTTTCCCCTTGTTTTGTATTTAGCCAATCCCGAATTTCTTTAATTAATTTCTGACCAATCCGATGTATCTTCCCCCAACTGGGATATGTTGCTGTACCCTACCCAATAAAGTGATTGTGGGCGGGTGTTTTCTTCCCTAAAACGCCTCGAACTTTCCGCGAGAGTATATAAACTGCTGATTTTTGGGTCTCTGTGCCACTTCTGTTCCATCTTTCTGTGTGTAAAGTACATATCAGGGGGCGGGAAGCGCCTCTTTCTTCGGCGGCAGTCAACAACCAGGTAATGGCCGATTAATTACTTCTTTTCTTGCTTGCTCAGCAGTTTAACTCTCGGGGCGGGTCCGAAGTTTCTCCATTATGTAACCTTCCTTAAAATGTAAAGAAACTTGTATCTATTCTATCTTTTAAACTACATATTGGGATAGAGAGTGCTTAACCCTCTCGAGCTCCCACTCATATTGTTTTGAGGTGAACTTATTTTCGCAACCTATTCTTCCTTAACATTATGTAAATTTGTTTCTTTTCTAAAGTCACCTCCGTAGTATGGGATTAGCCCTTGTATTAACGGCCTAGTGCCAAGTAGGTTTTAAACTAAGCGTATTAGGAGCGCAAGCTCGCCTCCCCTCAAATTGTTATTCTAGAGGTCATGTAATTAATCTTTTCTCACTTAATAGACCTCAGTAGGTTGGGTATTTTACCCCTGTGTCTATGTCCAGAGAGGACAACTTGAAGGTGGAGTTTGGTGTGGCCTTTGAGAGGCTTAAAGTTGAGAGCGAGTGGCTCTTTTTCGAAAATTGAGTGTTGTATGCCTCGTGGAGGATTTTCGGTGTAATTTGGAGCAAGAGCTCCTGAGCATGAATGGGGTTTTCTGCCCCTCTGTAAATACTTATTTTGAAGTAAGGTTGGGCTGATTGCCCAAGCATTGTGAAGTCGGGGCGCGAAGCCCAAATCCTGTAAATATTGTAACTACCTTTTTTGACTTGCTACTCTGTACCTGCCATGCTCGTTATTTCTTTATTTTGAAAAGAAAATATAACCTTGTTAAATTTTAAATTAATTTTACTTTCGTAGCTTGAGACCTGTTCACCACCCCGCACGTTCTTTCACCTCTAACTACCGCAAAAACTTAACTTAATGTAAATTGTTTCCTTCTTAAGTCACCTCCACTTGTTACCGTGTTTTGCAGTAGTTAGAGGTGAAAGAAGGTGCGGGGTGGTGAACAGGTCTCAAGCTACGAAAGTAAAATTAATTTAAAATTTAACAAGGTTATATTTTCTTTTCAAAATAAAGAAATAACAAGCATGGCAGGTACAGAGTAGCAAGTCAAAAAAGGTAGTTACAATATTTACAGGATTTGGGCTTCGCGCCCCGACTTCACAATGCTTGGGCAATCAGCCCAACCTTACTTCAAAATAAGTATTAACAGAGGGGCAGAAAACCCCATTCATGCTCAGGAGCACTTGCTCCAAATTACACCGAAAAGCCTCCACGAGGCATACAACACTCAATTTTCGAAAAAGAGCCACTCACTCTCAACTTTAAGCCTCTCAAAGGCCACACCAAACTCCACCTTCAAGTTGTCCTCTCTGGACATAGACACAGGGGTAAAATACCCAACCTACTGAGGTCTATTAAGTGAGAAAATATTAATTACATGACCTCTAGAATAACAATTTGAGGGGAGGCGAACTTGCGCTCCTAATACGCTTAGTTTAAAACCTACTTGGCACTAGGCCGTTAATACAAGGGCTAATCCCATACCACGGAGGTGACTTTAGAAAAGAAACAAATTTACATAATGTTAAGGAAGAATAGGTTGCGAAAATAAGTTCACCTCAAAACAATATGAGTGGGAGCTCGAGAGGGTTAAGCACTCTCTATCCCAATATGTAGTTTAAAAGATAGAATAGATACAAGTTTCTTTACATTTTAAGGAAGGTTACATAATGGAGAAACTTCGGACCCGCCCCGAGAGTTAAACTGCTGAGCAAGCAAGAAAAGAAGTAATTAATCGGCCATTACCTGGTTGTTGACTGCCGCCGAAGAAAGAGGCGCTTCCCGCCCCCTGATATGTACTTTACACACAGAAAGATGGAACAGAAGTGGCACAGAGACCCAAAAATCAGCAGTTTATATACTCTCGCGGAAAGTTCAAGGCGTTTTAGGGAAGAAAACACCCGCCCACAATCACTTTATTGGGTAGGGTACAGCAACATATCCCAGTTGGGGGAAGATACATCGGATTGGTCAGAAATTAAAGAAATTCGGGATTGGCTAAATACAAAACAAGGGGAAAGAGAGGGGTATACAGCCAACTTAAACAATAACAGAAAGAAATTTAACAAGAAACAAACTTTTGAAATAAAAATTTCTCCAAAAAAACAGTTCTTTCACTCCGCACTAGGGTGCACTATTGTTGATCTTCAGTAGTGTCCTCTAGAAGAGAAAGTTCACACTTCTTACTATAAGCAAAACAAAAATACGTCGAAAATGACACAGTTCAAAAACTCCAAAATTTCCAGGTAGTGACATCTTCTGAGAAACTTGAAAATTAATACCGTCAATAAAGTTCAGACTTCCTCCCGCAGAGGAGTTTCAATTGGCGCACATTTTAAATTAGCGGCGTGGAGGTGTACCGCCCGGTACAGACCTCCCCCCCCCAAAAGTTCCTCCAGGGGTGACACATGAAATCTGTTTGAAAACAAGGTCCAAGTTATGATGTGGATATGAAGATTGATTGCAGAAGCATTTATAAGATTTTCTTAATTTGGTTTGATTCAGTTTCAAAAAATCTTGTAGTAACAGCGGAAGTACTATCTTAATGTTTGTAGAAGGTTGAATTGAGAAGGAAAACTTTAGTTTTAAAGTTGAGGAAAAATTTTCTAAGTCCACCAGATATAGTTGTTGAATTCTCAGGTGTAATAATTGCTGATAGTAATAGTTGCATGTTGCATTGTTGCATGTAGTTAATTAAATTGGATGGCCAGACCGGCCGTTGCAGCTTGTGTTCAGAGGAGGCCGCTCGGACCCCTCAAGTACCCTGAGATACCGCTCGCCCGCACTATGAGAGGAGTAGAGGTGTAGAAGCACGCCGCGCCCGCGGTGAACATATACAGGCTGCGGGCCAGTAGCAGGTCGTGCGCCGCACATCAGCCTTGGCCGGGAGGAGGGCTCCGGCTCGCCGAACACTGGTCGACCTCGCTGAAAGGGAGGGGGCCCATCCTCTATTCCAGTAGCGGTACAGCGCCGCGCGGCTGCAGGGGCACTGAGACATTAAAGCTAGGCGGCAGAGTTGTTGGACCATCATCATTTTTTGAGGGCACAGGCTTTGTGGAGAGGTTGAGGGGCCAGCGGCGTGCAGAAATTCATTTCAGATGCGAGCCACTGTGTGTAGTGGAGCGGGAGACGGGAGCGTGGTAATGGCCGTGGCAAGGATAGGATGGCAGTTTAACCGTGCGGGGAGGGTTTACAAAAAACTTACATATTAAACAAAATATTATAGAAGGGGCAGAATGCCTTAAAAGTGAAAACTCAGAAAAAAATATAACCTTCATATTCCTTTCAAGATAATATGAAGCAAGTTAACCCAGAAATTACACCGGTTTCACCTGTGACAGGTGAACCCTAAATATCCTCTCGGTGGCTGGATTGCTTAATAACAACGTAACCGGCGTAAGGAAATCGAGAATGACACACGGCCCATGGAATCTGGGGGCAAGCTTGCCCGCGGGAACAAAATTCTTGACCATTACTTGGTCACCTACCTTCAAATGGGTGGGTCTCCGTCCACGATCATACCTTTCCCTAACCTTTTCATGAGACACTTTAAGATTGGCTTTAGCCTTCTTCCAAAGATCTTTAATGTTGTCCGGATCTATTGTCTCAGGTAGAATGTCACTCAGAGGCCAGAGGTTAGAGAGCGGCGTGTTGGGAACAAACTTGAACATCAAAGAAGCTGGAGTAAACTTGTGAGATTCATGAACCGCCGAATTCAAAGCAAAAGCTAACCAATGCAGGGATGTGTCCCACCTGGAATGATCTTCATGATGATAGACAATAAGCGCGGACCTGAGATTACAGTTAACCCGTTCAGCCAGAGATGGTTGAGGGTAATAAGCAGAAGTAGTTACATGAGAGATGGACAAGTCAAAACAAAATTTACGAAAAAGATTTGATGTGAACGCCTTAGCATTATCAGACACAATATATTGGCACGGACCAAAAGAGGCAAAAATAGAATTTAAGCAAGTAATTGTGGACTGAGCGGTAGCCAGCTTAGTTGGAAATAACCAGGAAAATCTTGTAAAACCATCTACACTTACAAAGATGAACTTGTTGGCATTTCCCTTTGACTGGGGGAAGGGTCCTACATAATCAATATACAGGCGTTCCATGGGGCGCGACGCTTGATGAGAAGTCAAAAGGCCTACCTTGGTGGACATGGTGGGTTTACTGAGCAAACAAGATTTACAAGCTTTTACTAGTTCACGGATTTCACCGTCCATACCTTTCCAGATGAACATTTCACGAATGTTCTCACGAGTTTTAAAGATACCAAGATGCCCTTCTAATGGGGTCTCATGATAGTATTTGAAGATCATAGGCACAAGAACAGCTAGAACGACAACCTTCATCATCTTATCATGCCTCTAAGGGCAACATAGAACACCACTCCTCAGAACATAAGGGACAACATGTTCCCCAGAAGAAAGGGTTTCCATTATCGGAGCCAGCGTCGGATCTTCACGTTGGTATTTCTCGATATCCCTAAAGAGCATGGGAGCATCTGTTAAGATGGCATTAACATCAGAAAGCATGGACTCGGGAGGAGATGAACTATCGACCGGTTCATGGTTCTCAACGTCGTTGGAAAACATACGGCTGAGTCCATCAGCAACAACATTTTCGTTACCCCTGATATGCCGGACATCGAATTGGAAGGCAGAAGTACGGATGGCCCAACGGGCTATACGACCAGTACGACGCGGCCTACCTAAGACCCAGCTTAAGGCTTGATTATCTGTCTCCAGGTCGAATTTGACATGTTCCAGATAGAGACGGAACTTCTCTAAGGCAAATAGGACTGCCAACACTTCGAGCTCATAGATAGAATACTTGGCTTCTTGAGTCGATAGAGTCCTAGATGCATAGGCGATGGGTCGCCTCCCTAGTTCAGTCTCTTGAAGAAGGACTGCAGCTACTGCTGATGACGACGCGTCGGTTTGGACGATGAATTTCTTCGAGAAATCAGGCATAGCAAGTACAGGGGCATTACAGAGAGCTAATTTAAGATCCTCAAAAGCGGCTTGTTGAGAAGGTCCCCACTCGAATTTGATGCCTTTCCTACGAAGAAGGTTTAAGGGCGCCGCTCTATTAGCGAAGTTAGGAATAAACTTCCTGAAGAAATTCACCATACCAATGAACCTGGCGATACCTTTGATGTCCTTAGGTGGTTTAAAATCACGGATGGCCTGTGTTCTCGAATGATCGACTGCTACACCATCAGGTGACACAATATGCCCTAGGAATGACATAGAGGGCTTAGCAAAGGCAACCTTGGACAACTTGACAGTCAACCCAGCTTTACGAAGGCGATCGAGAACATCTCGCAGATGATCTAGATGGTCTTCAAAAGTCTCTGAAAATACGACGACATCATCCAAGTAGTGGTACAAGTACTCAAATTTGATGTCGGAGAAGACCCTATCTAGCAGCCTAGTGAGTACAGCTGCTCCCGTGGGGAGCCCGAAAGACACGCGGTTGTATTCGTATAAGTTCCAGTCCGTGGCAAACGCTGTAAGATGTTTAGACTCTTCGGCAAGGGGAATTTGATTATAGGCCTGATTCAAGTCCAAGATAGTAAAGAACTTGGCCTTACGAAACCATGAAAAACAAGAATGAAGGTCAGGAAGGGGCACGGATTGCAACACCACCTTCCGATTGAGAGCCCTATAATCAATGACAGGCCTGAAGCCTCCTTGGGGTTTCGGGACTAGAAAAATAGGTGACGAATACGCCGACTTAGAGGGCCTAATAATACCGTCCTTCAACATCTGATCGATGATTTCTTTCAGAGCCTTCATTTTAGGTGGAAATAGCCTATATGGTGGAAAACGGACAGGAATTGAATCCGTGACCTCAATTTTGTATTCAATAAGGTCAGTAACACCAAGAGTATTAGAGAACACCTCAGGAAACGACTGACACAACTTACGAATACTATCAGCCTGCTCCTCAGGTAGATGTCTAAGGTCTAACAACATCTCATCCTGGGTAGGCGAAATAGATGAACATGATACAGAATTACATTTCAATAATGGGATTTTACAATTAAACGCAAATTTGAATGTGCACGACCTACTCTAAATATCGAGCACAAGACCAGTGTAAGAAATGAAGTCGGCTCCCAATATAATGGGGCAAGACAAGTGCTTAGCCACAAACAGTTTGGTTTTCCATGTAAATTTAAAAATACGAATTTTGACATTTACAGAACCTAGAATTTCTTATGGAGATGAATTAGCCGAAACATATTGAACAGGAGATGAGTCATAGTCAGGTAGTTTACAAACAGATTTCAATTTTGCATACCATTCGGCCGAAATAATAGAACAAACACTGCCTGAATCTAATAGAGCGGTTATAGGCTCGTTATTTAACTCAATCTTAAGAAAAGGAACAAGTGCGGGGGTATCCGCCGCAATCCTAAGACATTCTTCGGGGCATTCGAAAGATGGATTTGCAAATTGAACGTTCCCTGAATTCACGACCTTTTTGCCAGGGGCTGAGCCTTGGGAAGCAGAATTAGTCGACTCAGCCGAAGCCGCTAGTCACATTTTATTATTGGCATTGGTGGAATTTGCACCAGAAGTTGAGCAGGAGGGGGTGCTATTTGAGTTTGGGCAATTCTTGGCGATATGTGAGAAAGCCCCATATTTAAAACAGCCTTGTGATGAACCAGCTCCATTATTTGCCCTACTAGACTTGATCAGTGGACACTTATTGCGAAGATGGTCAGGCGACCCGCAAGCATAACATTTACGAGGTGTGACTGATCGGCGAGGTGGAGGCCGAGTATTACTAAAAGAAGGCGGGGGTTCTTTCGCGACACGCAAGGAATCGGCGTATCTCACTCCTTCCGCTGAGACGGCCAACGCTTCAAGTTCAGAGAAAGTTTGCGGGCACGCCGCGAAACACAAATATGACCTATAGGGTGGTGAAATTCCTTCTACAATAGCCTGTACAATCTGATCTTCAGGAAAATGAAGGGCAAACACCCTAGTATAAAACTTAATGTCTTGTATGAAATCAGCCAGATTTTCATCCAATCTCTGTACTCGATAATAGTACTTCTGAATCAGAGATGACCTCGCGCGGGCGGGAATAAAATTTGCAAGCAGTGTGTGCATGAAAATATTCAATAGATGACTGTTCGGCTATGGCTCTTACTATTTTGTCAGAGAGAATACCAATTGCATAAGGATAGATGATTTGCAAAATTTGACATGGAGAAAGAGAAAACACAAGAGCATGATCCTGAAATTCAACTAAAAATCTTAAAAATGAAATTACGTCACTGGTGGTATTAACGGAAAACTTAGAGATACCTCTGAGCAACATTGCCAATGGATGAGGCAAGCTGCTAAACCCGGGTGACATAGTAGGTAAAGGTTTCAATGGCAAGGAAGTTAATTCCGAACGTATATTATTCAACGATGCACGGCGTCCAGACTCGTTGTCCAATGGGGCAGAGATAGTTTGAGCAGCAACGGTTATCCTATTAACTTCTCCCTTAGGAGGCTCTTCCTCGGAACCTGCATTCATCGTGGTGGGTTGATCAATTTTGGGAGGAATTTCCCCAGTTAACAATTGAGTGACCTTGCTAGATAATTCAGAAATATTTTCAAGCAGCGTACTAGCTTCCTTCTTCTGAACGTCATTCAACTTTAGAGACAACAGATCGTCAACTCTATTTGAAAAATGAAACAGCCTGGCTTGCACACGCTTAATTTGATTAGGAGAAGGATCATTTTCATAAAAAAAAAATTAACTACAGATGCTAGCCCAGTAATATTCTCGACGATCGTGGAAAGAGAGTCGTCAATTTCTTTCTCTCCCAAGGTGGGGATGGAAATGGGCAAATCAAGGGACTCTCTAAGCTTATTTGTGTCTACTGCAACCGTGCCTCCAGATTGCACATTTCTGATAGTTAACTCATAGATCAACTCCTCTTTGCGCAAATAGTTAAGATGGAGAACATCGCGAGGGCCGGGCATGATGACAGAACAATTTTGAAAAAATCGGAAAATTCCAGCAACTGAGAAAATTGTTAGAGTTTGAATCAAAGCAATGTTTAGCCGTCAAAAGCGGCTAAATTGAGACCCATTCAACCACGCTCTGCTACCACTTGTTACCGTGTTTTTGCAGTAGTTAGAGGTGAAAGAAGGTGCGGGGTGGTGAACAGGTCTCAAGCTACGAAAGTAAAATTAATTTAAAATTTAACAAGGTTATATTTTCTTTTCAAAATAAAGAAATAACGAGCATGGCAGGTACAGAGTAGCAAGTCAAAAAAGGTAGTTACAATATTTACAGGATTTGGGCTTCGCGCCCCGACTTCACAATGCTTGGGCAATCAGCCCAACCTTACTTCAAAATAAGTATTAACAGAGGGGCAGAAAACCCCATTCATGCTCAGGAGCACTTGCTCCAAATTACACCGAAAAGCCTCCACGAGGCATACAACACTCAATTTTCGAAAAAGAGCCACTCGCTCTCAACTTTAAGCCTCTCAAAGGCCACATCAAACTCCACCTTCAAGTTGTCCTCTCTGGACATAGACACAGGGGTAAAATACCCAACCTACTGAGGTCTATTAAGTGAGAAAAGATTAATTACATGACCTCTAGAATAACAATTTGAGGGGAGACGAACTTGCGCTCCTAATACGCTTAGTTTAAAACCTACTTGGCACTAGGCCGTTAATACAAGGGATAATCCCATACTACGGAGGTGACTTTAGAAAAGAAACAAATTTACATAATGTTAAGGAAGAATAGGTTGCGAAAATAAGTTCACCTCAAAACAATATGAGTGGGAGCTCGAGAGGGTTAAGCACTCTCTATCCCAATATGTAGTTTAAAAGATAGAATAGATACAAGTTTCTTTACATTTTAAGGAAGGTTACATAATGGAGAAACTTCGGACCCGCCCCGAGAGTTAAACTGCTGAGCAAGCAAGAAAAGAAGTAATTAATCGGCCATTACCTGGTTGTTGACTGCCGCCGAAGAAAGAGGCGCTTCCCGCCCCCTGCTATGTACTTTACACACAGAAAGATGGAACAGAAGTGGCACAGAGACCCAAAAATCAGCAGTTTATATACTCTCGCGGAAAGTTCGAGGCGTTTTAGGGAAGAAAACACCCGCCCACAATCACTTTATTGGGTAGGGTACAGCAACATATCCCAGTTGGGGGAAGATACATCGGATTGGTCAGAAATTAATTAAAGAAATTCGGGATTGGCTTAATACAAAACAAGGGGAAAGAGAGGGGTATACAGCCAACTTAAAAAATAACAGAAAGAAATTTAACAAGAAACAAACTTTTGAAATAAAAATTTCTCCAAAAAAACAGTTCTTTCACTCCGCACTAGGGTGCACTATTGTTGATCTTCAGTAGTGTCCTCTAGAAGAGAAAGTTCACACTTCTTACTACAAGCAAAACAAAAATACGTCGAAAATGACACAGTTCAAAAACTCCAAAATTTCCAGGTAGTGACATCTTCTGAGAAACTTGAAAATTAATACCGTCAATAAAGTTCAGACTTCCTCCCGCAGAAGAGTTTCAATTGGCGCACATTTTAAATTAGCGGCGTGGAGGTGTACCGCCCGGTACAATAATAATAATAATAATAATAATAATAATAATAATAATAATAATAATAATAATAATAATAATAATAATAATAATAATAATAATAACGTGATTACATTTTACGACCCACTAATTTATTGATTGTAGATGCTGAGATGCCGCAAATTTGTTGAGCAGAATTTCTTTTACCTGCCATTAAATCTACCGGCACGAGGCCATATAACATGCCTGTGATATAAATACTGAACCAGGCCCCGCCACTTATCCGGAGGCCGCGGAATCGATTTCCGGCCAGCCAGGGATTTTTTTTTGCTAGGGGCTTTACGTCGCACCGACACGGATAAGTCTTATGGAGATGATGGGATAGGAAAGGCCTAGGAGTTGGAAGGAAGCGGCCGTGGCCTTAATTAAGGTACAGCCCCAGCATTTGCCTGGTGTGAAAATGGGAAACCACGGAAAACCATTTTCAGGGCTGCCGATATTGGGATTTGAACCTACTATCTCCCGGATGCAAGCTCACAGCCGCGCGCCTCTACGCGCACGGCCAACTCGCCCGGTCAGGGATTTTTACCTGGATCTGAGGGCTGGTTCGAGGTCCATTCAGCCTACGTGATTATTATTGAGGATATGTCTGACGGTGAGTTGGCGGCCCTGGTCTAGAGAGCCAAGAATAACGGCAGAGAGGATTCGTCGTACTGACCACACGACACCTCATATTCTGCAGGGCTTCGGGCTGTGCAGTGGTTGCTTTGGAGGCTAAGGCCATTCAGGGCTGCTGCACCATTGGGTTTGGTTTTGTCTGTATATAAATACTGTAGGCTGCACATTCTGAACGCCATATGCAGAGTATAAAGTTATCTGCATTTAATGTAACTGCATCACAGAGATTATACATTTCGGAGATAGTTATCATCCTTCTATATCACATGTAGAACTTCTTTAGCCCAACCGATGTTAAAACTCATGAGTTATACCCCGGGTTTTAATGCTCAATACATTTCTTTGCAGACAAAGTGGGGTCCCAATATTGCGAAAAACGTAAAATTGAGTAATTTCCTCAATTGTGTCGAACGTTGATGGGATAAAGGGGCCGGAAACCCGAACATGTTTCGAACTGTGATTCAAGAATAGCTCTATCAAAACAAAAAACAAATTTCGAATTTATTTTATTTGTTCGGGGCGTCGACCTATGAAGATCTTTTGCCCCTAATTTCAAAAATCACTTCCGGCCTAAATGCAGTTCCTGAAAAACAGCATGAAATCCCTTTTTTCTTTACTCATTTCCTTTTTTTAATCAATTCCTCGCCAAATTAACTTAAATAAGGGTTAAAGTGAAACTCTGCATTGACTCACATTAGCGCTCGTAGTGGTAGGAAAAGGCAAACTGCTAATCTAATCGACCAGATAACGATGATTAAAGAAGATTTTAATTTGTAGGAATAAATAAATAATATGTTCTCATACTTAATTACATTTTATTTACCTAAAATTCGTAGCTTGTATCCCTAGGATGTTTTCAACATAGAGTTGCTTGCCTCAACGGCTAGAATTGTGGATTTTTAAACTTCTGTTGTGGTGACTCTCCTCAGTGACTAGAATATACATGCGCTTTCCGTGTCGAAATATAATAATAATAATAATAATAATAATAATAATAATAATAATAATAATAATAATAATAATAATAATAATAATAATAATAATAATAATAATAATAATAATAATAATAATAATAACTTGTGACTCTGAAATAAAGACCACCATGAACAAGTAATGAAAATATAATGTGTGATTAATACTGATAATGTACACATTTTATTTATCACCAAAACTAACAGATCTGCCTGCTGTCATTTATTGATGGATACAGTACTTTTGCATCCATCTCTTGGCACAGGCTAGAGTAAAGTGTAGCTTCCACCGAAGTCCCAGTCAACATCCATGACAGACAATATGGAAGCTGCTGGGGTATGGGTAGTGCTGAGTAATGACATTCAGAGCACAACTAGTGCATCTGAGCTTTATGAAAGGTGCTGCTCACAGGGTCAGCCGTGCTGCAATAGTACTCTCTGACCCAGTGAGGAAAGCAATGGCAAACTACCTCACTCCTCATCTTGCCTAGTACGCCTCATTTTGGTGCTGCCATTGGTTTTTGGGGTTTCCTTATAACCGCATAACCTTTGGTGGTGCTATTAGAGGATCCAGCCAGCCTCTGGGCTGTTGACCTGACAGACAGACAACTAACAGATTTACTCATGTCTGAGCATCGTGACCCCACTGGTTTTTGTCTCAACTTGTCACATCTCTGCTGTGGCGTCACCATCCTGGATTGTTCTTTTCTTCCCTCGGGGCACGTTAGAAAGACAAGTCGGTAATGGTTTTCTCTTGCTCCCATACATAAGGTTACAATCCTTCCCCGTGGTCTACTGACCTCCATTCCTTCTAAATTCTCTTGAAAATCAATCAATCAATCAATCAATCAATCAATCAATCAATCAATCAATCAATCAATCAATCAATCAATCAATCAATCAATCAATCAATCAATCAATCAATCAATCAATCAATCAATCAATCAATCAATCAATCAATCAATCAATCAATCAATCAATCAATCAATCAATCAATCAATCAATCAATCAATCAATCAATCAATCAATCAATCAATCAATCAATCAATCAATCAATCAATCAATCAATCAATCAATCAATCAATCAATTGTTTACCTAGTCTTTTTAAAAATAATTTCACGGATTTTGTATCGAATTTTTGTCCCAAATTCTCCTCTTGAATCCTAACTTTATATTGTGATCTTTCCTACTTTTAAAAACACCACTCAAGCTTATTCATCTACTAATGTCATTCCTTCCACGACCGAACGAGTTAGCCGTGTGGTTAGGGGCGTGCAGCTGTGAGCTTGCATTCGGGAGGTAGTGGGTTCGAACCCTCCTGCCGGCAGCATTGAAGATGGTTTTCTGTGGTTTCCAATTTTCACACCTGGTAAATGCTGGGGCTACCTAATTATGGGGCACGGCCTCTTCCTTCTCAATCCTAGCCCTTTTCTATCTCATCGCCGCCATAAGACGACCTCTCTGTGTCGTTGCGACGTAAGGAAAATTGTAAATGAATTCCGTCCACGCCATCTCTCTACTGACAGTTTGGAATATACCGCTTAGTCGAGCAACTTGTCTCTTTTCTCCCAAGTCTTCTCAGTCCGAAATTTGCAACATTTTCGTAGCTCTATACTTTTGTTTAGGGGCCGATGACCTTCGATGTTAGGCCCCTTAAAACAACAAGCATCATCATCATATACTTTTGTTGAAAGGTCGTCTGGATGAGAGTCCAAAGAACAGGAATATTATTTCACTGATGTTAATTGTTACGGAACTTTCCGTGGTAGGTAGAGGTGAAAGAAGGTGCGGGTGTGAACGGGTCTCAAGCTACGAAAGTAAAATTAATTTAAAATTTAACAAGGTTATATTTTCTTTTCAAAATAAGGAAATAACAAGCATGGCAGGTACAAAGTAGCAAGTCAAAAGGGTAGTTACAATATTTACAGGATTTGGGCTTCGCGCCCTGACTTCACAATGCTTGGTCAATCAGCTCAGTTTTACCCCAAACACAAGTTTCAACAGAGGGGCAGAAAACCCCATTCATGCCTAGGAACCCTTGCTCCAAATTACACTGAAAAGCCTCCACGAGGCATACAAAACTCAATTTTCAAAAAGAGCCACTCGCTCTCAACTTTAAGCCTCTCAAAGGCCACACCAAACTCCACCTTCGAGTTGTCCTCACTGGACATAGACACAGGGGTAAAATACCCAACCTACTGAGGTCTATTAAATGAAAAGAAGGTTGATTACATGACCTCCAAAATAACAATTTGAGAGGAGGCGATCGGCACTCCTAATACACTTTGTTTTTAAAACCTAATTTGGCTCTTAGGCCACTGATGCAAGGGCTAATCCCATACTACGGAGGTGACTTTAGAAAAGAAACAAATTTACATAATGTTAAGGAAGAATAGGTTGAGAAAAAAGTTCACCTCAAAACAATATGAGTGGGAGATCGAGAGGGTTAAGCACTCTCTATCCCAATACGTAGTTTAAAAGGTAAAATAGATACCAGATTCTTTACATTTTTAAGGAAGGTTACATAACGGAAAAACTTTGGACCCGCCCCGAGAGTTAAACTGCTGAGCTAGTAAAGAAAGAAGTTATTAATTGGCCATTACCTTGTTGTTGACCGCTGCCGAAGAAAGAGGCGCTTCCCGCCCCCTGCTATGTACTTTACACACTGAAAGATGGAACAGAAGTGGCGCAGAGACCCTAAAATCAGCAGTTTATATACTCTCGCGGAAGGTTCTAGGCGTTAGGGGAATGAGAACACCCGCCCACAATCACTTTATTGGAGAATAAAGAGAAACCTCTACACAAGATGAAGAAGAAACACATTATTGGTGGAAAATTAAGTTAAGAAATTCGGGATTGGTTGAATACAAAACACGGAGAAAGAGAGGGGTATACAGCCAACTTAAACCATAACAGAAGGAAATTTAACAAGAAACAAACTTTTGAAATAAAAATTTCTCCAAAGAACAGTTCTTTTTCTTCGCACTAGGGTGCACTATTGTAGTTCTTCAGTAGTGTCCTCTAGAAGAGAAAGTTCACACTTCTTACTTCAAGCAAAACAAAAACACATCAAAAATGACACAGTTCTAAAACTCCGAAATTTACAGGTAGTGACATCTTCTGAGAAAGTAGAAAATTAATACCGTCAATAAAGTTCAGGTTTCCTCCAGCAGAGGAGTTTCAACTGGCGCACCTTTTGAATTAGCGGCGTGGAGGTGTACCGCCCGGTACATTAATGATGTTCGTTAATGATATTAGCTGAAGTGAAATCAATCATTGACACGGGATACATATGAAAATGTGTTTTGGCTCTCCCTGTACTGCACCTAGTAACAACAGCCCGCCGCAGCGTGGCTACGTAATGCTCTATAGAGAAACCGAAGTAATAGACGGTGTTAGTGATCACGAAGCTGCTTTTGTGGCAATTCAATTAAATGTGAAAGAAAGGAAGATATTAAAATTAGGACTGTTAGGCAATACCATATGGCTGATAAAACAGGCCTGAGGGAGTTTTCAATAAGTAACTATGATCGGTGGAAAATGATAAATTAAAATGTAAACAGACTCTGGGATGGGTTTAAAGCAGTTGTTGAGGAATGTGAAAATAGGTTTGTACCTTTAAAGGTGGTTAGGAATGGTAATGATCCACTATATTATAACAGAGAAGTAAAGAGGCTAAGAAGGAGGTGCAGACCGGAAAGAAATAGAGTTAGAAATGGCTGTGAAATAAAGGGTACAGATCTCTGCACATAGTTATGAGGGTATTTAGGGGTTTTAGTAAGGATGTAAAGGAGAGAGCATATTTGTTTCTGGTGAGACCCCAACTAGAGTATGGTTCCAGTGTATGCGACCCTCACCAGGATTACTTGATTCAGGAACTGGAAAAAGTCCAGAGAAACGCAGCTCGATTTGTTCTGGGCGATTTCCGACAAAAGAGTAGCGTTACAAAAATGTTGCAAAGTTTGGGCTGGGAAGACTTGGGAGAAAGGAGACGAGCTGCTTGCCTAAGTGGTATGTTCCGAGCTGTCAGTGGAGAGATGGCGTGGGAGGACATCAGTAGACGCATAAGTTTGGGTGGTGTCTTTAAAAGTAAGGAAGATCACAATATTTATTTATTTATTTATTTATTCATTTATTTATTATGCCTTTGTAGGTGGCGAAGTTAGGGCTCTTGGACCTCTCTTACACTTAACCACTGTACACATCATTGAGAGCAGAGTTTGAGTACATATTGTATAATAAATGATAACCTACACAAAAATACATTACACTTTTCTACTCACATTCATTCGATCATTCATTCATTCATTCCAGTCACACGAGTTAGTCAGCTGCATTCAGCAGGTAGTCTCGGCAAGCAGTCTTAAATTTAAATAATGAAGTGGAATTTCTGACACTGACAGGCAGGGAATTTCAAAGTCTAGAACCCGCCACAACAAAGGAATTGTTGTACATGGAGGAGCGGTGAACAGGAATAGAAAGGGAGGAACCAGAGCGGGTATTACTGCTGTGAAAGGAGGACAAATACTTAAGCTGGGATGAAATGCATAGTGGTCTGTCTTCAGAGAGCAGTCTGTATCAGTATGTGATACATTCGTCGTTTGTCAGGTTTCAGCCATGAAATAGTGTGATAGTATGGGGTGACATGTGTATCATAACTTAGACTGTATATAAATCTAAGGCAACAATTAAGCGCTCGCTGAAGTTTCGAAGTCTGCTCTTTTGTTGCGTCTACCAGAATGACGTCACAGTAGTCGAGGACGGGAAGCACTAGCGTTTGTATGAGTTTGACTCTCACAATACAAGGTAAAATATCGCTGTTTCTTTTAACCGAATGAAGTATCGAAAATATTTTTTACACACATTCTTAATATTTTCAGACCAATTTAAAGTTTCGTTCATTGTCACTCCTAGATTTCTCACAGTTTGGCTGAATGGAATAACTCTACCATTCAGTATAACTGGAGGAATAGTTTCGTATCTTAGTGTGGCCAACAATTTTTGAGACCCAATAATGATTGCTTGCGTCTTGGAGGGATTAAGAAGGAGGGAATTTTTCAAGGAGTAAGCGTTAAGTCGCTGAAGGTCAGCATTGATGCCTGCTATGGCATGCGGCAAATCAGAGGTCTTACAGTGACAGTAAATTTGTAAGTCGTCCGCATAAAGATGGTAGCTACAATTCTTTAAATTAGAGGAAATGTCGTTTATATACAAAATAAAGAGCAATGGGCCTAAAACACTACCCTGCGGCGTGCCTTCCTTCCTGGTTCGGCAGTGAGAGGTTTGATCAAGGGTTATAATTCGTTGCGCGCGATTTTTGAGGTACGATGAAAAAAAAATGAATAGTTCGTTGATCGAAGTAGTAAGATTGCATCTTGTTTAATAGAGTCTGGATGTTTATAGTGTCAAATGCGCTACTGAAATCGAGGAGAGTAAGTATTGTCATTTGTCTTTGGTCCATTGCGTGCCGTATGTCATCAGTCACTTTGAGCAGGGCAGTTGCTGTGCTGTGTCCCTTCTTGAAGCCAGATTGCAATGGGTCTAGGAGAGAATGGTTATTTAAGTATTCCAACACCTGCTCATGAACCAGACGCTCGAGTGCTTTGGAAATCGCTGGTAAGATAGAAATTAGTCTGTAGTCGGATGGTAGGGAGGGGCCAGGTTTCTTAGGCACAGGGATAACATTAGCTAGTTTCCATAGTGAAGGAAAGGTTCCGTTTTTAAGGCAGTAGTTGAAAATGTGGGTAATAATTGGTAGAACAGCACCAATAATGTTGTGTAAGAAAGTTATAGGGATATCATCCACTCCTCTGGCTTTTGATTTGATAGAATATAATACTTTTTTATCTTTATTAGCAGTAACAGGGTGGAATGTGAAATGTTGTTGGTCAGGTAAAGGGTTCATAACGGAGTTGGGTACTGAGATTGGGGAATTTAGTATATTAGGGGGTGTTCTTTCTTCAGTAAAAAACTCATTTAACTTATCGAGTGGTATGTCTGGCACATGGGGTTGTTGTCGAGGTTTCCCAATGCCTAAGGAACGAAGCGCGTTCCAAGCAATGCCAGAATTCATGTTTGCCGTCATGTTTTGCAAATATGTAAATTTACTGTTTCTAACGAACTGTTTAACTCTATTTCTAAGGACCCGATAATCTTCGAAGTCACTTTGGTCACGAGTTCGTTTAAAGCATCGGTAAAGTGCATCGCGGTGGGCCATCATGTTTTTTATTTCACTATTTAGCCAGGGACAAGATGGGCGTGTAACTTTCATCTGTCGCTTAGGAGCGTGTTTGTCGTACAGAGTGATTACAAGGGAGTTGAACTTGTCTACTTTCGCGTCTATATCGTCCAATAGGAGTATGTCATTCCAGGGTAGATTGTAAGCGTCATGTCTTAACTCGTCCATATCCATGTCTTTTGTGTTTCTGGAAATAGCATACTTAGGTTTATATTTTGGCATTCGGAGGGAGTAGGATAGGTAGATAAGGTCATGAGTGGAGATGGCTGGGACTGGAATCTGGCCGTGAGTTATAACTTTGTTTGGGCTATTTGTCACAATGTGGTCAATGAGCGTGTGTGTTTCGTAGTTTTCTGTGTAAGTATGATTAGTAGGCTCTAAACGGAGGATGGTCATATCACAGGACGAAAACATGTCAATAAATTGTTTAGTTTCGTGCGTTTTAGTAAGCAGGTTAATGTTGAAGTCACCTACGGCAATAATATGCTCGTAGCTAGGCAATAGGTCAAGTAAGTGAAATTCGAATTCAGTCATATTTGTTATTTTGGGCGGCTTGTATACAACAACTATAAGGAGTTTCTGTTGGTTAATAATGACTTCAACAAACATTAATTCTGGCCCTAGCTGTGCATTGTTAGATGATACACATATCACCCGGCTTTTTAAATCGTTTCTGCAGTACAAGGCCAGTACAAGATAAAGTTGGAATTCAAGAGGACAAATTGGGATAAATATTCGTTTATAGGAAGGGGAGTTAGGGATTGGAATAACTTACCAAGCGAGATGTTCAATAAATTTCCAATTTCTTTGCAATCATTTAAGAAAAGGCTAGGAAAACAACAGATAGAGAATCTGCCACCTTGGCGACTGCCCTAAATGCAGATCTGTAGTGATTGATTGATCATAATTCTCTTCTTTTGGTGTGCCCAGTTCTTGTCAGTTTCACACGAAAAATGCTCGTTGCAAAACGAACCGTCAATCTTCTATTTTTCAGATACAATAATTATTTAATGTTAAAGCATTTTTGTACGTTAGTGTTCTCTCTCTTTTTCATAGCGTATATCTCGACGTACGGGGTCCGCTGTTTTGCTATATCTCCTCCATTGATATATTCAGGTTTTAAGCAAACGTCATACATGCCAGCCTGGATTTTTATTTCGTATGGTAAGAAAATACACTTTTACGATAGTACTAGTATGTACAAATTAGTAGTAGGCTTAAATATTTACAAATTAGAAATGATCAATGACTAACTGCAGTACAACTAAAGCTGGATATCCAAATTTTTACCAGTTCATAGCTTCGTGGATGTCCTTCATTGTTCCATTAAATTTACGGAGTGTACATTCCACGACGATGTGATGGATGGTCTGAGGCACACGTGAACAGTTATAGTAAGGGTCCTCGGCGATCCTGCATTTTTGTTTCCGTTACTTACATTTTCCATTTTGGGTTCTTATTCGGTTAAGTGACGCCCAGACTTTCCTGGGTAACTTGAAACCAGGAAGTTTCTTAACTGGATCCGAGATTAGACTGGATGTTATTGGCTTACCACTTTGATGGTCTTCCTCGTAGTTGTATTTCAGCCGGGTCTGGTAGGAGAGCTGTCTTTACAACTGACAAGTGCGTGACAGTATCAACGAAGATGAGCTTCTCTTACTTTTTCCACAACGGCAAATCTTTTATCGTACATCTGTATTTCGCACGAGGATTCAGTCCATGAGTTCAACGAGGCATCTCCATGGTATGAATATCTCCTCATCTTTTCTTCGGCATTGGGCGTTATTCTGCCCCATAAATGGCTGTTGGACGTTCCATGGTGCTGTAAGAATTTATTTCCTAGATGCTGAGGCACTTGTTTTCGCAGCGGACTACGGTAACTTGTCTCCACTTTAAGCAAGCTGCGTTTACGCTCGTCCGGGTATCAGAAGTTGTATCGCAGTGTGGGTGACACTCGATCCTAGGTTTTTAACATGCATGGACTTCTGCAGGTCGTGATTGTTAATGCTGATGGTACCAGCGGTTTGGGTGCCACATTGAAGGTATTCAGTCTTCTGGATGTTGAAGCGCAGTCCATCCTCAGCCAGTATATCCGTGCAAGTTTGCGCTTGGTGTTGGATTTCAGGGCCTGTTTCTAGGGCAAGTACCACATCATCTGTGTAGAGAAAGGTCCAGGGGTGCGTATATATGTCGTTGCTGTATACATGCAGAGGAAATCAGAGGTGATAGAGCAGAGCCCTGATGTACACCCAGAGTGATATCAAAAGACGGAGAGATTCCGGTTGTACTCCGGACCACATTAGTGATCATGATACAGAAGTTGTTCCCAGCTTATATAGACTTCTGGAACTCCATGACAATAAAGAGTGCGCCAAATAAGGTCGTGTGGGACTCGGTAGAATCCTTTTTCCAGGTCCAGAAATGCCATGCGTACACTGCCCTGCCTAACTGTTTGTTTCTCCATCAATAGGTTGATGGCATGGATTGCATCAAAGGTGCTGCAGCCCTTAACGAATCCACACTGTAGGGTACCACGTTCATAATATTTCTGAGCCTGCCGTCCAAGCGCTCCCTCGAATATGTTCAGTGCTTGGCAGAGGAGTCGAATAGGGCGGTAAGTCGAGCAGTCACTCACATTTCCTTTGCTCTTCCAAAGTGGAACTGTCGTGCTAGTTGCCAATGTGCGAGGAAGTTTGTTCTCTTTGATGATCTGTTTGAAGAGTTTAGCAAGTAATTCTGAAGCAGACTTTCCAAGCATTTTCCACATTTCTGCTGAAATGTCATCTGGGTCAAGTCGCTTTCCAATTCATCTTGTTGATGGTGGTCATTACTTCCTTTGCTGTCATTTAGGGCACATGTCCGAAGGTGGGAGCAGGACTTGCAATTGGTGGATATATAAATTCTTCGTTGCTGATATCAGCAAAGTACTCTGACGATCGTTGGAGTGTAGCTGATTAGTCTCGGAGCAGTTTCTATGTCAGCGTTATAATTCAGCTTATTTCAAATTGTCAAGAGTGGTTTTCATTGAACTAGTACGAAGTTCTAAGTTCTCATGTCTGCCCTGTGAAATTTTAGTGCCTCCCTAAAGAGGCGCGCCGCTCGGTTCGAGTAGATCTCAATTATACAATTGTTGGTGCGGCCACATAATAAATTCTACGCTATTATGCATTCGTATATTCACTCTTTAAGTAATATTCGCCTTTTAGCCCTTTAGTCATCTAACACTAGTGCCCTTCGGGTCTTTAGTCTTTTATCCCCTTTAGCCCCTAGAGTCCTTTTGCCTTTTAGTTCTTTGGTGCCCTATTTCCTTTTATTCCTTCAGTGCCCTTTAGTTCCCTTTGGCCCTTAAGTGCCCTTTAGCCCGGTATAACTCTTTAGCCCTTTAGTCCCTTAACACTTTAGTGTTCTTTAACCCTTTACTACCCTTTATCCCTTAAGACCTTTAGCCCTTTAGCTATTTAGTCCTTTAGTGCCCTTAAGTCCTCTAGCCCTTTAGTTTTTTAACACTTTAGTGCCCGTTAGCCCTTTAGTGCCCTTTAGCTCTTAAATTTAGTAGAAAGCGCTAACCACTCAACTTCTTCAGTCTGTGTCAAATTCGACCTTATTAGGTTAACCAAGTAGTCGAACTCTAGTTTGCAAAGTTAGCTAAGAAGGGGCTGTAAGGTTAGGATTAGCCAAGGCATTGAACTCAAAGTAACAGTTTTTGAGCCGCTCATATAGCTCTCTAGATTTAGGTTCAGTACATAGCCGTCATCTTGCTTAGTTAGGTTAAGCATCGGATCAAATCCAAGTATGTAAGGTTAAGCTAGCACTCTTATGCGTTAACTCGGGTGTGAAACTTTCAGTCTTTTAATTTAAGCTGGCACTCTTGTGCATCCCACGAACGTAGCAGGGGGAGAGGTGATACTCCCACGTGGCGCGTCCCAGGAGGCGGATAGGTGGGTCCTAACCGGCTTGCCGGCGGACTTGAGGGAAATAAAATACCTCTCGCGGACCAAACACACTACCCTCTGCGGGTGGGGGACGCACATGTAGAATACACCCGCGGTATTCCCTGCCTGTCGTAAGAGGCGACTAAAAGGGGCGACCAAGGGCTGACTGAATTAGAACCATGAAACTAATTTTGAATCGTACCATCACGCGGGGAACACCATAGGTTGCCTGTACTTGCGAGTAGTACCACTAAATTCGGTACGAAATAGGTTTGTGATTAGTAGCAGTTAAAGCCTGGCCTGGTGGATTCCAGTACCCGTGCGTCGTACCCATGTGTGCAACACCGCGGGTCTGGGCGTAGCCTGTGAGTTGTACCACTATATGAGCAGCACCGTGGGTCTGCGTTGCCTGTGATTAGTACTCACTATGTGAGGAACACCACGGGAATACCGGCGCCCGTGTTTAGTACACCTAGGTGGGGAACCTTCTCGGTTTGCGTTGACTCTGAGTTGGGCCATTGTGTGAGACACACCATAGGTCTGCGTTAATTGTACGTATCGCAATACTTGTGAGTAGTACCATCTTTTGTGGAACACCGTGACTCTTCGCTACTTCTGATTAATACCCCAACATGACACATACCATGGTTCTATTTTACTCGCGACATGTACCATTCTGTGGGGCCTTAGACGTGGATTTTGCACCCCCTTTAGACACCAAGCATCATTATGCTTTATAAGTGGTTCCTTGGTCGTTAATAATGTTATTTTCGATCTGTATTGAGTCCGATCCACTGGTTTTTGTTTGTTTGTTTTGTGTTTTGTTGAGTTCCTGTCCATCCATTCATTCTTCATGCCATATTTTATTTTTATTTTGGTCAGTGGATGCCTTTGCAATTTTTGTTCTTTCATTTCGTACCATTAGGGGCCGATGACCTTCGATGTTAGGCCCCTTAAAACAACAAGCATAAACATCATCATCATCACTCTTGGGCATCGAGCTTATATCTGTGAGGTTAACCCTGGAGTTGAATCCAACCCTACAAGGATAAGCCTACACACAGAGATAGCCGCCATACTTTTCAAATCGCCCTCCAAGTAGCGTCATGTGGGGAGGCAGCCAGCCCATCAGTCGTGAAGAGTGAGGATGCGGCTGATGCAGATACACGGATAAAGAGTAGAAACGTTATATGAAGTCAGGTAGGTAAAACATTTTAAGCTGAAACCAGTTTTTCTACGACTACCGGTTGAAGAGGTAATACATTTTTAAGTTAAGGATTGTTTTCACCCCATCCTATCTTCTATTCTAAAAATAATTTAAAATATCATCCGAGACTGTATTTTCATCCTGGAGGTAAATTTTACCCCCAAAAGTTTAAAAGAAACAGTTAGGGGTCAGTTTATACACACCCTCGGTAAGAGGAGATTTTTTGATAAGTTTTAAATTAAAACGCAATTTTCTACGACTATCGGTTGAGGAGATAATGCATTTTTAAGTTAAGGGTTGTATTCACAATGCTGAGCTCCGAGGCCATGAGGTAGCTCTATAAAATTAGGTCTGGTGTATAGCCGCCATCTTGCCTAGTTAGGTTAAACTTGCATCGAACTCAAGTTTGTTAGGTTAACGGCCCTAAGTCTGGGGTCGAATCCGGGTCTAAGCCTTCATACGTAGTCAGCGCGACGTATTTTGAGGTTAAAACTGCACAGGTGACCAGCCACGCCCACTTTTCAAATCGCCCGCGCTGTGACGTCACAGCTCCGTGAGGAGCAGTTCTGCTCCACAGCGTGAGGAGTTACGGTATCCGTGAACTCTCCAAAAGCAACTACTAGTATGATATGAAAATTCCAAAACTGAAGTGATGTCAGTAGGTAAGAGAACTTGGAGAATTGAATGTCACGCTGGGGATACTGAATACTTTAAGTCGATCTGCAGTCATTTACTTCAGCTAAGTCAGAGGCATGTATGAATAGGGATGGAATTTCAGACAAATAGCCAAAATCTGGAGAATCTCATAAAGCATCTCGAGTGATAGTGAATAATGCTGCACTCTCTTGAGCGCGTTTGTGAAGTGCACTGAAATGTTAGCGTTAGAACTTCTTGCTCGAAGCGCGGTATTTGGGTTATTTTGTAATATAAACACAACTGCTTATTTTCAGAAAGGAATGACATAGAACAAAACTTAGTTTAGATCGTCTTCAAAAACGCACAATGAAAATAGAATAAAATAGTTATTTCATTCCTAACCCTCGTAGAGGATTAGGTGGGCCATCACCTGAACAATGTAGTTCTTCGGCATTGCAATATCGAAACATTATTTTTAAGGATGTAATATTTATTATGAAGTATGTCTAGGACATACGTAATGGGAATGCCTTAGTTAGTGTTTCTGGCGCATTAGTCGCCGAATCAAGTCACCGCCCACACAGTGGGTAATATTACCATTGATTCATACAATTACGCTGGCTTGAAGAATCAGGCGATGTAATCTTGCTACCATTGAACTCTGAGGTAATATGTAAGTGACTGTTGGAGTCAAACATTTTAGATTTTTAATAATGTAATTCTAAATACATGATGTAATAAAAGTAATATAAATGTGCACTTCTTAATCATATTGTCATGAAAATACGAAAGAAATTGCTTGATTTACATATGAAACTTAAACACTTCCAGTGTTGGTACTTCTTTAAACTAGCATGAGTTTAACACTGGGCATTAACACGGTACTAAATCATTCTGTGCCAGAGTGTTTATTACACTTATTTAATAATTAGTAGGACAACAACAAAAACATCAATAGTAAACAAGGTTATTGTTTTCCATTGAATAAAGTCCTCTGTTCCTCTTCGCTTCACTTTAAGTAGCCCTTGATTTATCTTGTCTTTCTTACAAACTTTGAATATATGATTATAACTACTCATCTGGAAGAAAATAAGGAAAGAAAAATACAAATATGGAAGGGTCAGATGAAGTGAATGAAGATGGATTGGTAAGATGGATTGGTTACCTGGGCGGGTAACAGACTGGGTCATGGGCGGTAAAAGAAGTATGGTTGGTCACAGTTTCTTATTATTTCGAGATAACAGGCATAGAACAAAACGAGGTTATAGAGCTAGTTATAAACAGAGGAATAGTAAATTACAGAGGCTTGCAGACTGAAGGCTGAAACGATAACTGTCTATAATGAAAATGTATTTATTTATTTATTTATTTATTTATTTATTTATTTATTTATTTGCATTGACTGTAGGAGTATATTATTCAAAAGTCGGCAATTTATGGTTTGAAATATCAGTTTGATTACTTGTGCTTCATTTGACAATTGTGATAATTCCGAGATAAAATGATTTTTACCTTGGGTATATTTATAAAAACCTCTGTATTTTCTCGACTTCCACATACACCCTGCTCACGTTCAACCTCGACCACTCCACTCGAGTGTTTGGAATCTGATGGACTACTCTCTCTATCTCTCGTTCGATCGCCATGAGTTCTTGTCCATGAAATGTTGTCTGAGTATTACTTGGAACTGCGAGTTTCGCTTTCGCCACCTGTTGATTTAGTAGCAAGCGATTGATCCTGGACTTAAAGTGGAACTTGTTCAGTCCAGTCACCCCCTCTCCATCGTGCAGTCTGGATTTATAGACAAGTCACTAGCTGCTATTGAAATTCCACAATGAAGTGTAGAAGCTCACAAGGTGTGCTAGGTGATAAGTATTTCTTCACATGGACTGATTTCTTTGAAACCTGCTACCTCGCCAGACAATTAATTTAAATGAAAAGAACTGATAAGAAGGGACAGAAGTGTAAAAAGATCAAAGAAGGAAAGAGAAAAGTGAATGAAACCAAGAACAGAAATGAAAAATGATTAAAAAGGGAAGAACACTTTAAACACAAAAGGAAGGGACTAAATACAGTAAGTCATCATCATGGGGTGTGCTCTCCGAAGAGGCCTGGTGCAGGTCTTTCGAGTTGACGCCGCATAGGTGACCAGCGCATTTATGACGATGACCTGTGATGAATTTTAATGCTGAAGACGGCACACACACTTAGCCCCCGAGCCATCGCAATTAACCAATAAAGGTTAAAAATCTCCGATATGGCCGCGAATTGAACCCAGGACTCTCAGGATCAATTTTTTTGCTAGTTGTTTTTTTACGTCGCACCGACACAGATAGGTCTTACGGCGACGGTGGGACAGGAAAGGACTAAGAGTGGGAAGGAAGCGGCCGTGGCCTTAATTAAGGTACAGCCCCAACATTTGCCTGGTGTGAAAATGGGAAACCACGGAAAACCATTTTCAGGGCTGCCGACAGTGGGGTTCTAACCTACTATCTCCTGAATACTGGATACTGGCCGCACTTAAGCGACTGCAGCTATCGAGCTCGGTCTCTCCCTCTCTCTCTCTCTCTCTCTCTCTCTCTCTCTTTGGATCAAAGGCCAGCACGCTAACCATTTAGCCATGGAGGCGGACAATACAATAAGTAACACTTATAGTTAAAACACAAAATAAAACGATTGATAGGAATGAAGATGAAAAAAAGTGGATGTAAGGGAATGACAATGAAATAAAAAACACAGAATGGATCCATCAGTACTTCAAATCACAACCTGAAAGATCACAATGCCCACCTTAACTCTTTGATAACACGTCTCTCAGTCATAGCCATTCGTCAGTACTTCACATCACAGCCTGAACGGTTGCTAGGTAACATTGCATCACACAATTTTTATCGCTGATTTCGCGACGCAAATTTTAAGACGACCCTTAGCCATAAGACATATTTATGTCAAAGATACAGTAGAAGCCCCATTAGAGAGATTGAAAGAAAGAAGGCAAAGACTGTGAGTCACATTTTCAAACACGATGGATTCCTCTGCTACGTTTTCGAAGGGGAAATTGTTGACAAGAGGGGAAGTTAATCCTGTTTCAAAATCTTGGCCACCAGAATGATCTGCGGCTCTTATTTAGAGCTAAAGCGAACTGCTCAAGACAGAACACTGTGGATGCACCGACCAGACTTAGTTTTAGAGCATAAATAAATAAATAAATACATAAATAAATAAATAAATAAATACGATCCACAGTATGTACGATAAATTGTGATAATTGTAGACTCAGAACGTAAAAGGAACAAGTTGCCCATTCATTCGACAACCCTTTAGAGAAATTACGTATAAAGACTAGTAAAAATAAGGCAAGGTTCATGATACCTGGCAGAAAAAAAAGAAAACACTTTTCCCTTTGCGAAAATCAAATGATCAGAATATGTCTTTTGGTCATGGTCATCTATTCAACGGCTACTAATTTCAAATGACCACCAGTCATTTACTGCACAGTTGCTAGGTAACACTGTCTGGCCATCCATCCACACCAACTTTACATCGCAGCCTACACGGTTGCTAGGGTTACATGTCCGCCACGCTAACTTCCGTAACGTAAATTTTCAGACGACCCCCAGCAATAAGACACATTTATACTAAAGTTAGGTTATTTAGGATTACAAAATATAAAACAAAAAGGCATCGAGGAATTTCGGTATTTATAAACTGTAATTATTGTCACTGTGAATAACTTCTGAAAAGAGATTCAAAGGCAAAGATCAGACTAACAGCTTGTAGTATAACAAGACTGCAGATATCTTTATAATATTCACAGGACTCCAGTTTGACGTACAGTCCAAACCTCGGGGACGAGCTTTATTATTTTAAAAAATCTTTATGCATTGTGTGGGGTTCGAGCAGCCTTGGTGATAATCCAGTGATGATGAAGATCAGACCGGGAGAGACCGATGAAAGTAAGAAACGTGCAAAACGAGCCTCTCTGGACAAAGAGAGCCAACAATTGTCAAATAACCATTGATACAGAGGAACTAAAACGAAAGTTTGGAATATTGTGGGGTTAGGCATGTTATGTGGTATTACGTGTATAGTCCTGTTGTACAATATAGAGAGCACTGTATATACACAATTAATTCAATTGCTTGTTTACAATACAGCAGATGTTGCTGCCTACGGCCAATTTGGAGCGTGGGGTGAACTATGCCATTTCAGGTGAAAACTGGTAGTAATGTATACAGTGAGTACGAGCTACAGTATTTACATTTCATGTGCAATGCGTAACAAGTGTAGACCCCAGGGTTATGAGCTTGGGAGCGTGAATTGGCGACCATAGGGACACTAGCTAGTACTGGCTTTACTTCACCTTATTTGCGCCAGTCTCCTAGGTTTCATTATTCCTATATGATCTTCCTTAGTTAACTCTTGATCTCTTCCAACCCCGACGGTCTGACGCATTCATATATCTTGGGGAGGTCTTGAGTCTTCTGGATAATTTAATACAGTGTCTAACTGGGTACTGGTTATAGCGAACAACTCATGGTGTCTGTCCAATGGACTCGTGTACGGTATTGTTTGCACAATCCATGATTACTGGGAGTAAATCGATCCACATCCAGTGTTCCTGGGTTCAATATACCCTACACAGCTTGGCAATGCTCTGCATAACTCTCTCCGATGGATTTGCTTTGGAGTGGTGAATTGAACTGAGGAAGTATTTTACCTCCAGCGGAATTGAACTGAGTTGAGATGAATCGGGAACCATGATCTGTTAATCTGGTTCGATGTTCTTGTTAATATTCCGTAATACCAGTTTCGAGTTTGTTTTCTGCATGGGGAACAACGTTGCAAATTTTGAAAACACGTCTACAGTGACAGGAACGTGGCGATTTACTCTCTTGGCTTCCCAGATTGATCGAGGAAAAATTGTGGCATTGATTCAGGGTGGATATACAAGAGCAGCAGTATCAAGAATCGTAAGGATTACCCAAGTTCAGTGTCAGAAACGTGGAAAAGGTATAGTGAGACTAATGATGTGATTGACAGACAGAGGGAAGATCGACCGTGGGTGACAACGCCACGTCAAGGTAGATAAATCCGCAAAACAGCGCAGAGGAGGCCAATTACGTAATGACTTCTTAAGGGTAACCGGCGGTCCATGTACTTATACAATGACGTCATTTCGACCGATTCGACGTGTTCCACTAGATAATCGTCATCGTGTTGAAAGGAGAAGATGGGCCATCCAACATCCTAATTGGGGGTTTGATGAGTGGCGTAATGATATGTTTGAAAATGAAGCATGGATATCACTGAGGCCAGATACTCAACGATAAAGGAAATGGTTAAAGGACACGGTGGAAAGTACCAGCATGTTCGGGAGGTGCATGAATTTGGAGGTTGTGGTGTAATGTTATGCATGGCCATCGTACACCTTTGATACCAATCTGAGGGATGTTCGCTGCCCTATAGCTATGAAATTCTTCGACCATTTGTACAAATCCTTTTTCTTCGTTGATAAAACTTGTCCTTACCGAGGTGCATCAATGAGGAACTTCATCCTGGAGGAGGGTATCAACCATATGGATTGACCAACTAATTTACCGGATATGAACTACATTGAGCATGCATGGGGAAGGTTAAAAATGACTGCTTTTGATCGTCCACAACCTCCACTGATACTCTCAAACCTCAATAGATTTACCCAGATGAACTGGGAGCTTCTTCCTCAAGATGACGTCAATGTACTGAAAGCAAGCATGCCACAGTGAGTCAAGGATCTGAACAATGCGTGAGGCGTTCATACACCGTAGTAAGTCAGAATGGATAAGGGACAACCTTCACTAACAAAGAAAGAAAACAAATTATAAACTTTACATTATTACTGTTTATTTTCGTTGGTCTTTCGAAGAAAAAGATTTCAGTTTGTGAAAGTTGACAGTTGCAGGTTGTGTGTGTCTGTGATACAATAAACACCATTCCATAACTTTATTATTGCACTGCATCCCTGTTATTTCAAACTTTTTGTGGTGTATATTTCCTGTATAACTTTATCCGGAGCGTGCTGGTACACAGTTGCGAGATCTGGACTTAACAAAATCAAGAGGAAGTTAAAGCTGAAGCTGTGAGTTTAGCGGTTTTAGAAAACAATGGCAAGAACAAACTGGATGGACAATAAATCTAATGAACAAGTTCTAAAAGCAAAACTAGAGAAAGGCCGAAGAATTAGAAAAACTAAAGTAAAGTTGTGTGAATGTATGGCATTGCTCACGCACAAAGAAACGTTTCCTTTTCTGCAATCCATTCTTGGAAGAAAGTTAAAAGAAAAACATTCTTCCTTCAAGTGGTGGAGCTAGAGCACATGGCCCTCTTTTCCACCAATACTTTTCTGCAGATATATCACCTTGTAATTGAGCAGAATTACATTATGCTAACACAGACGCTCTTACTCACATTGATAAAGGAATTTAAGTAATATACTGTACAGAACTAATATAAAATAGTATTTCTCAAACACCCCCACCCCCATCGCAATACAGTCCTTGAAGGGCCTTGGCCTAACAAGTGATCGCTGCTCATTCCGAAGGCCTGCAGATTACGAGGTGTCGTGTGGTCAGCACGACGATTCCTCTCGGTCGTTATTCTTGGCTTTCTAGACCGGGGCCGCTATCTCACCGTCAGATAGCTCCTCAATTCTAATCACGCAGGCTGAGTAGACCTCGAATCAGGCCTAGGTCCAGGCAAAAATCCCTGACCTGGCCGGGAATCGAACTTGAGGCCTCCGGGTAAGAGGCAGGCATGTTACCCCTACACCACGGAGCCGGAATTTCTGAAACACGCACACACACTAAATAAAAGCTCATGTTAATAACTATCAACTAGGTATACATATATCAGAGAAACAGAGTCCATCGCCATTATCACACTGAACTGTAGAGTGCACCCGACAGTTAGTAGCTTTCGACAGGTAATCTTGACAAGATGTCTTGAACTTAGTTAATGAATCACTGTCTCTGACACTGGCTGGCAAAGAATTCCAAAGTCTGGAACAGGTAACAGTAAAAGAATTGTTACGTAGATGAATGGTGAAAAAGAATCTGCAAGGGTAGTGCCAGCGCGAGTATTACATTTATGAAATGAGGAGAGAAAATGTACTGAGGTGGGTTGCTAAGTAGGAGTTTATGTATTAATACAAGTATGTGATATTTTAGTCTTTTTCAGTTTTAGCCTGTGAAGTTCTTGATAGTAAACCATCAGTTAAAAGCTCGCTGCACTTTTAGGAAGTAGCAACCAAGAATAGTTTTCAATAAAAAAGTTGCCAAACAAAGTGACATTTGATTCAGCACCGACACATAATAATAATAATAATAATAATAATAATAATAATAATAATAATAATAATAATAATAATAATAATAATAATAATAATAATAAACTTACCGGGCGAGTTGGCCGTGCGCGTAGAGGCGCGCGGCAGTGAGCTTGCATCCGGGAGATAGTAGGTTCGAATCCCACTATCGGCAGCCCTGAAGATGGTTTTCCGTGGTTTCCCATTTTCACACCAGGCAAATGCTGGGGCTGTACCTTAATTAAGGCCACGGCCGCTTCCTTCCAATTCCTAGGCCTTTCCTATCCCATCGTCACCATAAGACCTATCTGTGTCGGTACGACGTAAAGCCCCTAGCAAAAAAAAAAAAAATAATAAACTTTCAACATGAGTAGACAGAGACAAGTCAGTCAACTACAAAATTGAGAACCCACTATATTAAGGAAGATCGTAAGTAATAGGTACGTTGATGGGCCGGTAAGATTTGAGATCTAACGAAGAGATGTGTTGTACAACAAGACAGAACCAATCACAGCAAAAATTAAGAAGAAAATTCTACTATTCTAAGGACCCATTTTCAGGATGTCAGGTGACCGATTAACAAAAATACGGAATTTCACCAAACCAAAGACAAAAAGGCCGAGTTGGTTCCAGGAATGCGAAAAGTATATGAAACAGATCGATATCTTAAAAGGCAAAATTCATGACAGGATCATATTTTGACAGATAGTTATGAGGTACAGCGTAAAGATGAAAAGATGAAATCAAAATCCAAAAGACGGAGAGGACTCCTACCCGAAGAGCACAGGAAGGAGCTGGCTGGTAGGCTCAAGAAATACTGGGAGGATATCAAAGCCGGGAGAAGAACAAGAGCTAGACGCTAAAGTAGAATTGGTTATTAACACGCAGTCCACAGAGTTTCAACTCGATATAATAATAATAATAATAATAATAATAATAATAATAATAATAATGATAATAATGATGATGATGATAATAATAATAATTATTCCGGGGTTTTTGTGGACCAGCAGAGGTGAAAGAATGTGCCGGGATGAATGGGTCTAGTTACACAGTCAAAGAAATAATTTAAAACTTAACGGAAGGTTATATTTTCATAATATCCAACAATCAACAAGTAACAATGTAGAAGGTACCAGTAGCAATAAACAAGAGTAGGAAAGACAAGATTGTTGGTATAAACAGAACCTGGGCTTCAAGCCCTCACTTTACAATTTCAGAGCTCCTAGATCAAATTTACAACAGAGCAAAATTTTATATAAGGGCAGAATTCCCCTAATACATGGAGCACTTGCTCAGTCAATATCAACCCTCCCAGAGGCATTCATTAATCTTACAAAACTTCGAAAAGAGCTAACGGCTCTCAGTTTTCCAAGCCTATTCAAGGCTGCACCCAATTACAATTCCTTGCCTCTAAAGGCACAACTTACAATACACAAATTATTAAACAGGGGTAATCAAATACCCAACCTACTGGGCCATCAAGTTAAAGAACAGGTTAAGTTACTGGCCCGAAACACAACTCGAGTGGAGGCATGTACTTGCACTCCTAGAACTGAATTCTTTGAATACTTAAAACCTAAAGGGCACTAGGCCGATGAAACAGGGGCTATTCCCAAGCTATGGAGATGACTCGTATAAGAAAATTTTAAGACATTACGGAGAGATGGAAAATCAGTTACAAAACGTAGTCACCTCAAACCAATAGGAAAGGGAGCTCAAGAGGGTACGACACACTCTATCCCCGAATTACAGTTAGAATTTTATGAAACTTTTACATTAGCCGGCAGATCTTACATATTAGTAAAGTTGGTTACATATTTAAGGTTTCGGACCCTTCCCTCGGGTTTAACTGCAGAGCTAGCAAGAAATAAGGTTATGATTGGCCATTACCTTGCTGAAGACCAGCTGCCTGATGAGAGGGACCACCCGCCTCCTGCTTAACATACACACACTCAGTTAGATGTTGATTAAATGGCCAACAGACGTGAAAATCCGCCGCTTATAAGCCCTCGGGGAAAGTTCGAGACCTTTCATGAATGATCAAGACACACCCTCCTATTTTTATTGGACAGTACACAATTACACTCAAAATCGAGGAAGAAATACGGGATTGGTTGAAAATTAATTACAAAAATTAGGGATTGGCTGGATTCAAAACTGGCGGAAGGAAAGTTCAATACTGCCAACCCAAAATGAATGAACGAAATTTAGTAAAGAAAAAACTTATGAATACAAAACTTCTTCAAAAAGGTTCTTTCACTTTTCACCAGGGTGCATGATCATAGTTTTTGTAGTGACCTCTATGAGAGAATGTCCACACTTCTTGATCAATGGAAAACAAAACAAGTTGAAATTCCCACATTACTGACAACTTCATAATCACAAAATTACGATAGTGACATCTTCTGAGAAAAAGTTTAAGTAGGTCTAGTTCCCAGTTCAGAGTTTCTCCTGTAGAGGAGGTATTATTGGCGCAAGATATAAATGTGCGGCGCAGAGGTGTACCTCCCGGTACAATAATAATAATAATAATAATAATAATAATAATAATAATAATAATAATAATAATAATAATAATAATAATAATAATAATAATAATAATAATTTTCCTCTACCGCTTTTTCCAACAACTGTGGGGTCGCGGGTGCGAATTGTGTCGCACATGTGGATTTAGCCCTTTTTACGGCCAGATGCCCTTCCTGACGCCAACCCTATATGGAGGGATGTAATCACTGTTGCGCGTTTCTGTGGTGGTTGGTATTGTAGTGTGTTGTCTGAACATGATGAGGAGAGTGTTGGGACGGACACATACACCCAGTACCCGATCCAGCAGAATTAATCAGAAGCGATTAAAATCCCCCGACCCGGCCAGAAATCGAACCTGAACCGAAGGCCAGTACGCTGACCATTCAGCCAACGAGTCTGACAATAATAATAATAATAATAATAATAATAATAATAATAATAATAATAATAATAATAATAATAATAATAATAATAATAATAATAATACCAAATTCAGACACTACAGTGCAGTCATTCACCCGGAAGTTATGTACGCCATTGCGTGTTTGATACTTAACGGAAAAGGACTGTCGCACAAACTGCAGGTCCAAGAAAGATACTTAGAGAGTGCGACGAGTCAATGAAGGGAGAGGTTGGAGAAGGCGACCGAATCATGAGCTCTACAATTACTCTAAAAAAATCGCAGGCGTAACAAGGAAGAGACGATGAACCTTTTATGGACATATCCGAAGGGTGAATTCAGTCAGAATGACCAACCAACTTCTCACCTACTGGAAGAACAGGAAGACGCAGGCACTGTGACTAACGGAAGTGATCGAAGAACTGCAGGAACTGAGTCACATCAGTGACTGATCACCTGTCAGTAGGATGTGAGGAAAAAGAGGTTTCAGGACAAACTACCCCATATGACAACCACCAGTGCCATTCAGGTTCCCCTAAGTTGAGATTGCCCAGTCCAAGAACACCTGTCTTTATAATCAATATGGTGAGAAATTTTCGTGTTATAGAAGAGAAAGATGAGCTTTTTCTCATGCCATTCAGAATTATTATAAAGGGTTCGTAAGAACAGCAATCGAAGTTTTAAAACCCGACAAGGCCACTGTGTTCATAAATTCGTTATTCAAACTTAACAGCTTACTGCGAAAATGAGAGAAAGGAACAATATAGCCAGAGTAAACGTGATTACTGGACAAACATAAAGATATACTCGAAGCGAAAGTTGAATGTCCTGGTCCTTAGTTGGCCCATTACTAATAATAATAATAATAATAATAATAATAATAATAATAATAATAATAATAATAATAATAATAATAATAATAATAATAATAATATGTGATAACTTAGTGTTAATTTTACTGGTTTTCTACGGAGTTGACCGTGGCTTGAATCCCGGCCAATGAATGCTGGAGTCTTGAAGTGATAATCTCTTCGAAGTGGTTCAGACCTTGGATGTTCCATCATCCCTAACCCACCGCATCACAAAGATCAGTGCAACAGACCGTGTTCTTAAAAGTGAAACCGAGACCTCTGGAGACGAATGTCAACATCAACATCAATAACAAACTCCATGTTCAGTACATGCAAACAGCTCAGTGGCAGCAAACATGATGCATGTGTATCCCTTAGTCCCATATATACATACGGGGTCTGGGTCAAGTGAGATGGAACTATATGCCATGCTTCTTTTTTCGGTCGGACACCCTCATGAACCACAGTTGAGGAGCTAGTAGAGATGAAATGAATTATGGTGGATGAAGCTGGGTAAGGAAGTGGAAGGAATCGACTGTGGCCTATGAATAGGAACTGTCCCGGAATTTGTATGGAAATGAAAATTGAAAACCACCAAAAGAATTCAGGACAGCCTACAGTGGGATTCGAACTCACTCGTCTCCAGAATACAGAGCTTGGCTCCATAGATTGCACTTTAACACGCGAGGCCACTCCACTCGATGGCAGCAAACACAATATTATTCTATCTGGCTCCATGGTCTAAGGGGCAGTTAGCCTACCTCTTACCCGGAGGCCCTGGATTCGATTCCCGGCGAGGTCAGTTAATTTTATTCTGAATCTGAGGGCTTAATCCACTCAGCCTACGTGAGGACAATTAAAGTAAACGTCCCGATGTGCTGCAGTTCGTTTCAGGAACACCCCCAGTGGAGGTGAGCTTCGTTGGCCATTGTAACCACATACCAGCCTTCCTGCCACTCTTAAATCTCTGGTGGTATCGGTAATCGAACCGGGCCTCCAAGGAGGGCAGGTGAGAACAACGAAAATAATGGTCGAGAGGATTCGTCGCACTGACCACGCATCACCTCGTAACCTGCAGGCATTCGGGCTTGTTATCGGTCGCTTAAACCAAGGTCCATCAGGGCTGCAGCGCCATGGGTGATGACGGTTGGTTGTTGTTGCATTTCTGCCCGGGAAACTTAACCCCATAAATCCCAGACCAGAACATCAATAATCCCTGACTTATTTTTCTTTTTCTCGAGAATACCGATCAGATTTTTACTTGTATTTACGAAGGCAATTTTTTTTTTCATCTTGCTAGGCTGCTCGAAAGGTTATGGCGCAGGGGCGTACTCTGCAAACCTGCATTACTAACGTGTTGTGAGGGTAGAGGAATGCGCTACGTCACGGCGTCAGGGAACAGAGGTAATCCTGCGATGCTCCTCTTCTATACTTCGCTCTGGTACGGTCTGAATTATTTTAGACCAGCCACGTTCGGGAGGGTTATGTCTGAAATATCACGTGGTCTAATGGAAAAATCATGCCGTTTGTGGCATATTTAGGAGTTCTTCTCCTGGTGCAACCTCTTCGCAGAAAACTGGTGATCATCAAAAAGCAACTTCTCTCCTCTTTTGTCTGAATTACTGTGTTGTAGATGTCGAACCACCGTAGGAGGTTCCACGTCCTGGACAATCTTCTCTCCTCTATCTTGCCTTCTATGATCTGTTATATGAAGCTGACTTTTCTTTTCAAAATGTGTGACTGAAATAGGCTTCCTTCCTGCGTATTGCTACGGTTAACACTTCACTTGACTTCAGATATGTGATCATCTGAGAAAAGATCGGGTGCTCTAGTGAAAAAGACCAAGCCGTTTGTGGCATATTTAGTAGTTCTTTTCCCGGTGCAGTCTCCTCGCAGAAGAGAGATGTAAAAGTGGGTGGGAATAGCACTGAGTGCAGTGTGTAATAATAATAATAATAATAATAATAATAATAATAATAATAATAATAATAATAATAATAATAATAATCTCGTGTGGCTGTTACTAGTCTTTTACGGAAGATCCTCCGTCTGGGGTGGGTGGCATCTGCCGTGTATAGGAAATTTCGTGTAGTTGTGGTGAAGGATAGAGTAATTTGTAGTTTGTTAGTAGCAGGGATGTTGGGGGCAGTACAAACACCTAATTCCCAAGCCAGGGGAATTAACCATTTACGGTTAAAATCTCCGGCCCGACCGGGAATCGAATCCGGGGCCCTATGATCTGAAGGCGTCTGTGCAGGAGCCCGACACTGGAATACAGTGATACGCCTAAGTATAAGAGGATCATTCTAGACCGATTGCTAACATACAGGTAACATTCTGACAACACCAAGGGCAATGCTTTGGTTCGAAAGGTGATAGGATCACATTTGGGTGTTCATCTAGAAAAAATAGGAATCCTTTGCTCTTTGCTACAGGTTGCGGAATATCCCAGCCTTGTATGGTGCAAATCTGTCCACGCCAAGATAATCGATGTTGTGGACTGTATGTTGAACTGACTTGAGCGGACAGTTCCACCTGATACTTGTGAAGTTGTTGCGAATGTGGACAGGTAAAAGGTCTCATCTCCTCAGCTCACCCTACACATGGAAATCCCAAGCCTTTAATTCGTCGTAAGTCCAGGAGTAATTTCCTGCACTCCTCAACACCTCTAGTTGCAGATCCAAAGATAACTAGGGTTGAACTCTAGACTTGTAAATTTTTATTTACAGTTGGCTTTACGTCACCCTAATACAGATAGGTCTCACAGTGACGTTGGGAAAGGAAAGGGGTAGGAGTGGCAAGGCCTTCATTGAGGTTCAGCTCCAACATTCGCCTGGGTGTGAAAATGGGAAACCATGGAAAACCATCTTCAGGGCTGTTGGTAGTGTGATTCGAACCCACTATCTCCCGAATGCAAGCTGATAGCTACGTGACTCAAACGCGCAGCCACTTACTCGGTGAACTGTAAATTTCCAGACCACCTGGAGCGTTTGAAAGTTGAAAAGAAGCTGCGTCCTGATGATGAAGATTCATGGACGAAGGTATATGTAACTTACAAGTTGGGATTGGGAGAACCAAGAAAAACAGGTTTATCTGCAAGTAGGACATACCTCGTGTGACTGTGGTGTCATCAGACGACATGGAACCTGATTGATTTCCCTTTATACCCATTCCAGTGCTCGCTCATCACTTGATCTGGCACTAGGCAACACCGAAACCAAGAAAAACAGGTTTATCTGCAAGTAGGACATACCTCGTGTGACTGTGGTGTCATCAGACGACATGGAACCTGATTGATTTCCCTTTATACCCATTCCAGTGCTCGCTCATCACTTGATCTGGCACTAGGCAACACCGAAACCATAAATGAGCCCAAAGTTTGGGAGCAATACTGTAAATTATGTTTACTGAATGTGTTCTTTGTTGTAATGTCTAGTAAGTAGCTGATACGACTTATTCATGTTCATACGACAAGATCACTCTACTGACTTGGTAAACAAGGTAAAAAATTGGTATAGAATCTGCCATCTGGTCCACAGCCCTAAAGCCAGATCAATGATGATTGATTGCTTGATTATAGCGGTCGAAAGTTTCAGATCCATATACTGTAGACTAGACACTTTATTTCGGCAATACCCATTACACCATACGTAACTTTACGACTCTGACGCCGCTGGAATTTTTCTGCTTGATATCTTATTGTCCTTAAGGTTGACTCAGGAATTCCAGTAGCTCCAGTAGCACTGTGTGATAATTATGCTCATATATATTTATTTACAGCGATATGGTTTACGTGTGCTGGCCTTTGGTCTAATGGGACACGGGTTCGATTCTCGAGCGGGTCTTGGATTTTAACCTTCATTGGTTAATTTCGATGGTTCGAGGGCTGTGTGTATGCGTGTCGTTTTAATTAGAATTCATCACAGGTAGTGCGACAGAAGGCCAGATCGCCTATCAGGCGTTAACTTTTCGGAGGCCACGTGCCATTATCATTATCCCGTTATAGCTTCTCATTTTTACTCCAGTATTACAGCCTTTCTTTGCTCTTTCAGCCTGGGAGTACAATAAAATCTCGTTAATACGTACCCCAATACACAGAACTTCGCCTAATACGGACACAAGAAATAAAGCAGGAAATCCCTTAGAAAATGTAGAGTGCAAAAGTTCTAAGAACAGCCTGAAGTCAACAATCGTATTCACCACATACAGTAGCTCCATGGTGGTTAAGATTGTTCGACAGTAAATTGTTGTCGATAAACAGTTTTTAAGCTTTTGCCTTATAAGAATCTCATATTTTTACGGTCCGCTATTTTACTGAATTTTAATTGGCACATCGCCTATCAGGCGTTAACTTTTCGGAGGCCACGTGCCATTATCATTATCACTTTATAACTTCTCATTTTTACTCCAGTATTACAGCCTTTCTTTGCTCTTTCAGCCTGGGAGTACAGTAAAATCTCGTTGGTATAGAAATGGTATAGAATCTCTGAACAGAACCACAATCACAAGGGTTCAGATAGAAGTATAGTAGTAATAGAAAAAACTTGCAAAGGTATCTGTGCTGAGTACAGAATCACAAAACGTACTGCCTCAGGTATCGAGAATAAAGTAAACTGTTAAAATTTGTGCTAAATTCAAACATGTGAAGTGAATCGAATGAGAAAGGCCGCACAGTAAAACCCCGAGATGATGCTCGCGTACAAGTAAGTTACATTAGTACGTTTGGGTGGCTTGGTAGTCAAGAGGAACTGAAATTCAAGCTGCTAAGGAAATACCTGTAAAGTTAGGCATATATTTTCAGCGAGTGCAGATCAGAATTTCAGATTTCCAAGACGCCACAGCATAAGAAATAGTTATTTTGGCCTAAGCCCTATATTTTACTATAATGAACTGTATTGTTGCTCTAAACGGAGTTCCAATGCAGTCTCCTCTTTATATGTTGGTTCAGTTAATCCAGATTTCCTTATTAACAGCTCCCCTCGAATTATTCCGAATTAACGAGTTTCTACTGTTAGGCATTTTGATAGAAATTACCTCTTTTTCCTATAAAGCTTGTATTGCAGAAGACCTTGTAGATTACTAATTTTAGACCTTGTATGAGATTAGCATACAGCACAATGCTGCTTTGGCAAAGTGGTGTGCGCAATGAGTCACATGACCACGTTAGCTTAACTGAAAAATTGCTACCGATTGCGATATATTTAAATCGTGTTATACCGAAAACGTGTAAGGAGAGATCTCGTACAACGGTTGGAATACCTGTGCACGAAGAAAAATAAATTCTACGGCCTGTTTCTAGTCATTCAACCGGGTCAGGGATGGAATAATTGAAGCCCTCATCTAGCAGCGAGGATAGGAATTGTGTCGGCTGCTGAAGTTTGTCACACTCCTTGGGGCAATGATTAATGAATTAAAGATGAAATTGTATTGGAGAGTGTTTCTGGGATGAATGATGACAGGGAAAACCGGAGTACCCGGAGAAAAACCTGTTACTAGAATTTGAAACATGGAACCCAGCGGTGAGAGACCGCCGTGCTGTCACCTGAACCACAGAGGCTCAGATACCTGTACATATTGATAGTTTAATTGAGGTTGCACAAGTTTAGGGAAATCCTTATGATGATGTACCTCATTTAATAAACCTGTCTGCTTTCTCTCTCTCTTGTATTATATCAATTTTGAGAATCGTGATTTTCTTGGTGTTAGATTTTTTTCTAGTCCTTGAGATCCTGTATCAGTCGCTTTACCGTCAATAATGATGTTCCAGCTGCATGTTTCCCATCCGCAGAATCTCTTCTTTGGGGTATTTTCAGCGAAGTTTGGATTTTCATAGGCTTACCTCAGTATAGCTTTCAATGTAGCCGAATAATTGGGGAATTCTTTGTAACTGCGCATTGTTGAAGGCCTGGTCGAGATATTTAGTTCTTTTCTAAAATGGAATAGTTTGTGTGTATGGCCGTTCAAGGTATGTAAATCGCTTTTCCCCAACAATTTTTTTAAATGGATCCGTTTTTACAGGAACAGCAGCATGAAAGGTCAAATTAAATTTATATAGATGTCCCACATACAAAAATGAACTTGTTGGGACCTATTTTTGTAAAGTTGAGGTTTGTGGTCTGTAATATGAATTGACGTTATTATATCCAGAAAGGTAAATGGGGATTGTGAAAAGCATCAATCCAGCAATCGCGATATGTTTAATGAGAAACAGAATTAGGTTTCGAAGCTCTTTATATAGAATACCGATCTGTTTATGTGGCTGAGTTCATATTTTCTTAGACTGGATTATAATATGCTGGTCACATGTCTAAACATGTTTCTAACAGTTTGTTTTGTATCTTCACAGGATTCTTCCTGAGAACGCTGCTGTTCTATCACTGAGGTAAGTCCATATTTCTCCACTGTATTAGAATAATTACCTTTACGGTTTCATTGTCTCGTTGAGAAATGTAAACATTTTATCAATGATTTCCCAATGTTTTGTAGAGAAAGACTTTTTTATTTTTATTTCGTGTGGCTATTTCTAGCCGAGTGCAGCCCTTGTAAGGCAGACCCTCCGATGAGGGTGGGCGGCATCTGCCATGTGTAGGTAACTGCGTGTTATTGTGGTGGAGGATAGTGTTATATGTGGTGTGTGAGTTGCAGGGATGTTGGGGACAGCACAAACATCCAGCCCCCGGGCCATTGGAATTAACCAATGAAGGTTAAAATCCCCGACCCGGCCGGGAATCGAACCCGGTACCGTCTGAACCAAAGGCCAGTACGCTGACCATTCAGCCAACGAGTCGGACAGAGAAAGACTGAAATCTATTTAATAAAAAATCAGGCCATAGCCCAGTTCACTGTGTATAACTGCCGCTTTTACTTACATTAAACAATAGACCGAGCTAGTTGGCTGCACGGTTCGCGTCGCGTAGCTGTAACCTTGTATTCGGGATATGTTGGTTTCGAGCCCCACCGTCGTCATGATTTCCCACTTTCACACCAGGATAATGCCGGAGCTGTACCTTAATTATGGCCAAGTTCGCTTCTTTCCAGTCTTACCCTTTCACATCCTTGTGTTAATGAAAACCTGCTACGTTGTAGTGTGGCATTCACTCAACAGGAAAAAATAGCAATACACATAAAATAAAGTAAGACACATTTTATAATAATAATAATAATAATAATAATAATAATAATAATAATACGCTTATTTCTGTGGTTCGCAGAGGGAAAATAGCTGGACAAAGCATAACAGGAGTCTAAGTATCACTATCAAAATTTGAGAAAAGTTTTATTTTTTCTTTTCCAATGGGCAACTATTTAACACAACAACAACAACAACAACAACAACAACAACAATGACTTAACAGAGTTACAAGAGAGAGCAGGACGCTCAGATTAATAGCAGATGAGCATTAATGCTCATTAAACCTTAAAATAACGTGGCTTGCAATCTCCAGATATTCATAATAGGAGAGATCGTCAGCTGTTGAAAACTTACAAGAATTGAGCTCAGAAGCTCAGAAGCTCAGAATAAATTAAAATATTGGAGCGCAGAAGCTCAAGGAATTTACATAACGTGGGAGGAATACTCCCATCATTAATTAGATAATTATTTCATATCCGTGAGTCCCATTTATATTTTACAAGTTCAAAGGAAGGCTAGCCTGTGCATTATAAAGCGAATTTACAATTTAAAGAAAGAAGCCGTAGTTTCAGCAACAATTTTACATCAGTCGGGGCTCAAACCTAGTAGTCTATTTACAACACGTAACACAATGCCCTTCATTGGGCCATAAAGTTACACACTTGACAATGTCTGTCACCACATAATACTTGAAGCTGTAAAAATACTGCTGTAATAATTTACCACTTAATATCTACCCTACCCTCGAAAAAGAATATAAATACACAAAGGCATAAGGCCTACAATATACGGCCATGTAAAAGAAAAAGAAAGGAAAAAGGTTGCTATAGAAAGGCCGAGAACTCGAAACGGAATTGAGGCGGAAATTCAAGCCCTCCAAAAATTTAAATTAAATCGTAAAATACCTAACTGGGCACAGGCCCACTGATACAGATGATACAAGGTGACCTAGTGTGGAAAATATAACGGCCAAAAAGATGATAATTAATTTAGATGGTTAGAAAAAACTTAGTCATCAATAAGGAAGTAGAAAGAAAGTAAACGAGTGTAACCACTCGTGCTTCCTTACGTTTTAATAACCGGTTGATTTGGCCGTGCGGTTAGGGGCATGAAGCTGAAACTTGCATCCGGGAAATAGTGAGTTCGAGCCCCACTGTCGGCAGCCCTAAAGATGGTTTTCCGTGGTATCCTATTTTCACACCAGGAAAATGCTGGGGATGTATCTTAATTAAGGCCACGGCCGCTTCCTTCCCCCTCCAAGGCCTTTCCTATTCCATCGTCGCCACAAGACCTATCGGTGTCGGTGCGACGCAAAACAAATTGTAAATATTTTAAGAAGTTCCCAGTAAGAAAAAATTTTTCGAAGTCCGAAGATTGGCAATAGAAATCTACAATTAATTTAGGATAGTAACGTAAAAAAAAACTAGTAGGAAGTGTCGTCTAGCCTGCTCTTTCCAAATGTAGTGAGAGTAACATAATTCTAGGGGTTCTGTTGGGCCGTATCCCTTACTATCGTTTATATAAATAAATAAATAAATAAATAAATAAATAAATAAATAAATAAATAAATAAATAAATAAATAAATAAATAAATAAATAAATAAATAAATAAATAAATAAATAAATAAATAAATAAATAAATAAATAAATAAATAAATAAATAAATAAATAATACTTTAACATTATTGGTGTGTGATAAATGTATTTTGAGCGAAAAGAAAAATCCACAGTTCTAGCCCTTCAGTTAAGCAACTGAATGTTGAAAGCATCCTAGGGATATGAGCTACGAATTTTTAAAGAAAATATAATAACATGTGAAGATATATTCTTTATTTATTCTTATAAATTACAAATCTTTTCTTAATCATAGTCATCAGGTCGATCTGATTAGCAGTTTGCCTTTTTCTGCCACTACGAGCGCTAATGTGAGTCAGTGCATTGTTTCACTCAAGCACCTCTAGGAGCGCTAATGTGAGTAAATGCTGAGTTTCGCTTAAGCTCTTATAACTACATTCTGAGTGGACATTTTTCAAAAAATAAAGAGAAATCCCGAGCGTATTGAACTAAGGAACACACTACACAAATAATTATGTAAATAAGTTACTTTGGCTAGGATTTGAATAGAAAAGAAAACGAGTAAAGAAACAAGCGATGTTAGGCTGTTTATGTGAAACTTTTAGGCCGGAAGTGATTTTCGATTTTTTTTGAAATTTAGTTTGATAGATCTACCCAAGACGTACAATTTGGAACCTTTCCCGGGCCCTTTAGCCCTTTAGCGTTTGGCAAAATTGAGGAAATTGCTCAATTTTATGTTTTTCATAGTATGAGGACCCCCACTTTGTTTGTCAAGAAATGTTTTCAGCATTAAAACATGACATAGCATTTCCTGCCATTATCCCGGAGAGGAATTGGGAAACCACGGAAAACAACTTGGAGGATTATTGAGGTGGGAATCGAACCCCTCTACACAGTTGACCTCCCGAGGCTGAGTGGACACCGATCCAGTCCTCGTACCACATTTCAAAGTTCTTGGCAGAGTCGGAAATCGAACCCGGGTCCCCGAAGGTGGCAGCTAATCACACTAACCACTACACCACAGAGGCGGACAATATTACAGTATTTACCAGCATGTATTTTCTCTCACTTACCAATAGTATTAGAAACAACTAATTCAGCATGGTATTACAAACTGCACAAAAAATGACACCTGAAAATTTCCGCCAGACGTTAACACCGTTGTTATTAAAGTAGAATAGGTGTTGCTCATTATTACAATGCGCGCCTGCCGAATGCGTTTCTCGTACGAATATACTTTCTGAAGATGTATGAGCAAGCTATTTTAAATTTATATAAAAACAGAACATGCACGTGTGACAAAATAAAAGTGATAACATGAAAACCAATATTGTGTGTTGATATACAGCTGCTGATTGACTGAAGTTTCTGATGAAATAATAATAACGTTATTTGCTCTACGTCCCACTAACTACTTTGACGGTTTTCTGAGAAGCCGAGGTGCCGGAATGTAGTCCCGCAGGAGTTCTTTTACGTGCCAGTAAATCTACCGACACGAGGTCGACGCATTTGAGCACCTTCAAATACCACTGGACTGAGCCAGGATCGAACCTGCCAAGTTGGGGTCAGAAGGTGACCAGCACCTCATTTTTTTATGCTAACTATTGTGAGAAACAATTCCTCCATAAGGTAAAGAACTCTATTAAAGAGTGACAGCAGGGTGGCGTGGTATTCCAGTAACGAGGGAAAGCTTGTGGAGATTTCACATCCTTGACTGTTGTTATTGCATCGCTCACATTCCTTTGTCTGGCGGAGGTGTCTTCCAAGACGTGAGCTGTTGGAAATTAAACTACAACGCCGGTGCACTCAGTTTTAGTTCAAAGAGGAATGGGACCCTTTTCATAAAATAAAACTCCAGGAACTTAGGCAAGGTGTCGGATTAAAATCCGAAAAAAAAGTTTCTCTCACTGACGCCATAGCCATGCATCTTAATTCGCATACCAGAGAAGGTGTCTGATTCTCCCAGACGCTTACACTGTGCGTGGCGACTGCGGTTCTCATATTTCTTTTTCCTAACGCAGACAGGTTCCCCTGTCAGATTTTCAGCGCAATCTTTTTCGCTTAGTACTTAGTGGATTTTATTGCAAATCACCCTAATGTATGTCTCTGTATTCGCATTTCCTCTAGATTCCTTTGTACCTCTTCTATCCAGCGTACTTTTGTTCTCTTCTTCATAAGACACTGTACTATTTGCAGAGTTAACCTCCCCTGATCCGTTCTCAGGATGGGTCTGAAAAACACGCTCCTTTTCTGGATGATGTCCCAGACTTTCTCTTTCTTGGTGTACAGTTCTTTGTTCGCTCGTCTTCTGTGCTCAGTGTTTTTGTCACTGTGTGGATTCGTGGGATAAGGTCCTACTTTGATGATAGGGGAGTCTCGTACACCATACCATGTGCACCAATCTTTGCATTGCCGATGCAGACACTGTAGTGGAGTTGGGCGTCGACATTTCGAACATCTTTTGTGCATATTGTGCTCCTCTGGTTGTGCAGGCCTAGGTTTCTTGACGACATATAGAACACATGCCTACGATCATGTCCGAAGCGTTTCTAAACGTCGACGCTACACGGCGTCCAAACCATGAATTTCCTGGCATGTGTCCTCTGTTGAACAATGTCCAATTTGCCGTCCCACACAACAAGCTAAACGTTGTCTCATTCATTCTGAACCATTCTGTATACTTATAATCATATGCCAGTAAAATGTGAACGTCAAGCTGCTCTTTCAGATCCAAAGCGTTGGTCTGAAGAGAAGTAACTAAATTAATTAATCATTTTTGCCTCACATTAACTAAAAATAATTTCCCTTTATGAATTGAAACTGTGCTCAAATACTTTACTCTCTTCTTAATCCGTTTACCACCCAGGGTTAGTTTTTCTCTCGGCCTCAGCGAAGAATCCCACCCCTATCCCTTCAAGGGCAGTGTCCTGGAACGTCAGACTATGGTTCGGGGATGAAATTGGACAAAGGGACCAGTACCTCTCCCAAGTGGCCTCACCTGCTGTGCTGAACAGGAGCCTTGTGGGCGGATGGGAGGATTGGAAGGAATAGACAAGGAAGAAGGAAGTGGCCGTGGCCTTCAGTTAGCTACCGTCCCGGCATTTGTCTGGAGGGGAAGTGGGAAACCACGAAAAACCAGTTCGAGGATGGCTGAGGTGGGTACTGATCGACCTTCCATTCCTCCTACCACTTTTCAAATTTCATGGCAAAGCCGGGAATGAAACCTGGGTCTCCGCCGGTGGCAGCTAAGCACAATAATCACTACCCGGCAAAGGCGGACTACATAGATATTCAGAGGCAAACTTGTAAGGGACATGTTGGAGGGATGAACAAAAGGATACCAGCCGTACAGTACGTGATGTGCCCTCTCGGAAAATACACCCATGTTCTTGAAACACAGAGCACCTTGAAAGACTAGAGATAGGAAGTTCATATTCACAGGATATGTTCATTAGTATGTTCTGCAGAAACGATTAGCATTTAAGTCAGCTAGGTTCAGCATGTGTCCTGTTGAAGTTGTGACACTTGCACGGAGTGACACTTGCACGGAGATGGAATGTGTTGACACTTGCACGGAAAGCCAAAAATTCCCGGAAATTACTAGGCATGGCTATTTCAAAGAGTGACACTTGCACGGAGGCCCAAGGAGGGTTGGAAAACCAGGAACAGGGGAGGGGAAGGCCCACCCGGTAATTGGAATTCATTGCTACAGTTGATACCTGTGTGACAACTAGTGTTCGGTGTTGAACTGGTGATAATTGCTCTGCAGCTATGGAGTTCACTGAGACCACCTTTGTTGATTTACGACGGACATCAGTATATTGTGGACTATACCAATAAAGATCAAATGACTTATTGGCGGTGCGTATATTTCAAGAAAAGTAAATGTAAAGGAAGAATAACAACGAAAGATAATACAGTTTTAGGCGAGACAAGTCATGTTTGCATTCCGGACGACGCAGCGAATGAAGTGAAGAAAAAAACGTGCAAGGGAGACAGACAGTATGATTTCAACAGTTTACACCGAAGAAGTAGGCCAGCTCTTCAATAGAGGCTATGACCTCGTGGCATCGCTGCCATCACATAGAAGTGCCAAACAATCATTACATCGCATCCGACGGAAAAGAATGGGACCTATAAAAGACCCGATCGATTCTGGAGGTGTAATAAGACAGGAAAGATACATAGCAATGAACGACGGTGGAAAGTTCCTACTTGAAGACAACAGGGGGCTTAAAATCAGGATATTAGTGTTTGCCAGCGAGAAAGGAAAATCTGCTTTATCAAGTTGCTCTTCCTTCTTTGTCGACGGGACCTTCAAAAGTTCAAGCAATCAGTTTGGGCTGTTACTTAACATCCACGCCGATCTTGGAAGTTCTTGGGAAGAAACCAACACGATACCAGCTGTCTACGCACTGTTACCAAACAAGAAACGGGAAACCTTATGCTCGTTTCTTCGAAGCTGTTAAAAACAACATACTAGGATGGAACCCTGTGACACGTATTATGGACTTCGAAATCGCCATCGTCGAATCAGCTAAAACGCTGTTTCCTCAAGCTGAGATTTTTTTTTTTTGCTAGTTGCTTTACGTCGCACCGACACAGATAGGTCTTATGGCGACGATGGGACAGGGAAGGGCTAGGAGTGGGAAGGAAGCGGCCGTGGCCTTAATTAAGGTACAGCCCCAGCATTTGCCTGGTGTGAAAATGGGAAACCACGGAAAACCATTTTCAGGGCTGCCGACAGTGGAGTTCGAACCTACTATCTCCCGAATACTGGATACTGGCCGCACTTAAGCGACTGCAGCTATCGAGCTCGGTAGCGGAGATTTTTGGTTGCAACTATCATTTTAATCAATGTATATGGAGGAAAGTACAAGATTGTGGCATTGTTACTGCGTACAGGGAAAATGAAGGAATTCGATTTCATATTCGAATGTGTTCAGCACTAGCGCTCATTTCCCTGGAAATGATTGATAATGGTTGGCTATGTATTCAGGAGAGCTCGCCTGAAAATGAGAATCTACAGGTGTTTTACGACTATGTCGTTGGTCAATGGCTGGATAACGAGCACATGCCAAGGAATATGTGGAACTGTTGTGGTAGGCGGCATCCGACCAATAACGTTTCTGAAGGCTGGAACCAAAGAATAAACAGTTTAATTTCGAGAGCGCACCCGAATGTATATTCACTGATCAAGACTCTTCGAGATGACGCAGAGTACTACGATCACCAATTTGTCAGGATAGTTTTGAATAGCGATGGGAAGAGAAGGAAGAAATCAGCAGTGAAGATCGATGAGAGTATTTCAAAGGTCTTATAAATACTTTAAGTTCATGGCAAACTAAGATCATTCCTAGTTTGTGTTGCTTACGCTCAGAAACTGCAGTGAAACCACCCTGGAATATTACAGGATTTGTAAATCATGCAAACATTGTAAATATAGAAATATTCTGAATCATAATTAATAAAGAAAAAAACGTGACAATGAAATATCACTGCATAACCATGCAAATATCTTGAATCAGCACTTAAAAAATAAAAAACTTGACGAACTTGCATAAAGTGAAAAAAATATATGTATGAGGAACGCAAAGAGACTACCTCCCCGTGGTGCTCCCTGGAAACGGCGCTAAGTCAGCCAAATTTCTCTTACAATGTAGAAAATTAACCAGAAAAACAAACCCCATGGTGCAACAGCCCTTGAAGGGCCTTGGTCTACCAAATGACCGATGCTCAGCGCGAAGGCCTGCAGATTACGTGGTGAGGTGTGGTCAGCACGACGAATCCTCACGGTAGTTATTCTTGGCTCTCTACACCAGCGCCACTATCTCGCCATCAGATAGCTCCTCAATTCTAATATAATTACCTAGAACAAGACCTCAGATTCAGGTAAAAATTCCTGACCTGGCCGGGAATCGAATCCGGGGCTTCCGGGTAAGAGGCTGGCACGCTACTCCTACACCATGGGGCCGGCATTTATAAAATTAACGGTTACTTATAAAATGCATCTAAATTCACTACCGTGATTACCAGAGCTAGGATTTTTGGTGACATGTCATTCTTTAATTGGTTCTAAATAGACATTGCTAACTTGTATAGAAATCCTTATCATAGTTCCCACATTATAGAAAGGCTAATTACTGAGAAAGTGGCCGTACGGTTAGAGTCGCGCAACTGTGAGCTTGCATTCGGGAGACAGTGTGTTCGAACCACACTGTCGGCAGCCCTGAAGATGGTTTTCCGTTGTTTCCCATTTTCACACTAGGCAAATGCTGGGGCTGTACCTTAATGAAGGCCAACGTGGCTACCTTCGCAATCTCCCACCCTTCCGTCGCCGAAAACCTTCGATGTCTTAGTGCGACCTAAATAGCAAAAAAATGCTAATTTATTAGGTCATTTTTGTCATTTTTGGCCATTTTGTATTATGTCATTTTATAAAGTTGTAAGTCATTATGCGGTCATTTTATGGAATTTATTGTCCGGTTCCATGGCTAAATGGTTAGCGTGCTGGCCTCTGGTCACAGGGGTCCCGGGTTCGATTCCGGGCAAGGTCGGGAAGTTTAACCATAATGGGTTCTGGGGTTCGTTCCGCTGGCACGGGGGCTGGGTGTACGACCCGCAGGTCGCCTACGGGAGTCAAATCAAAAAGACCTGCACCTGGCGAGCCGAAGACTATTTTATACGTTTCGAGTTATTTTCTTACATGTTGAAGCATTTACGCGTGTGGTATTGGATTTCCAGGAGAGGCCAGTATTTATGTGCATTTTCGTCAAAGTACCTATCAAATTATATTAGGTATCCAAAATTTATATTAGTATGACCATTCTACTTCTGAATCATCAGGTAGAGTGAAAAGCTCCGTGCAAATGTCACTCCGTGCAAGTGTCACTCCGTGCAAGTGTTCCAACCCCGTCCTGTTGCCCAGTAGGCAGTGGTTCCTCCATGAGCACTGATAACTTGTTCCATGCGCGATGGCAGCGACGCGTATAAGACGCGAATGGCGTTCTGGAGTATAGCTATCCAGGCTGCATTCACTTGGCTCCACAGTTAATCTTTGGTGCTTGGCCTTGGGTCACAGCGCCGCACCCGTCGTTTCACCATATCATATCCCACACATTTAAGATTAGCGACAAGTCCGGTGTTCGGGCGGGCCAGGGCATCAGTCTGACGTCCTGTGACAACAAGAAGGCAAGTGTTCGTGCAGTAACATGTGGTCGCGCATTGTCCTGCTGAAATATGGTATCTGGGGTGTCGTGCAAAGAGGGTATGGCTACGGGTCGCAGGATGCCATTCACGTAGGTCAAACTGGTCACAGTGCCCTGGACACGCAGCAGCTGTAATTTGTGATTGTACCCAATAGCACTCCACACCATAAGGCTTTGAGTTGGCGCTGTATGTCCTGTGTGAATGCAGTCAATGTGCTGTCTCTCCCCCTGTCTGTGGCGAACCAAAATGCGGCCATCATTTTCAAACAAACAGACAGGGTTTCGTCCGAAAACACTATCTAATGCCATTCCTGTCCGCAGTGACGTCGTTCCGTACACCATTGCAGTCTAGCATGTTTATACACATTAGTTAAAGGTAGGCGGAGAAGTGGACGACGTATCGGTAACCCAGACCTTAATAAACGGGGACGGACTGTCACTCCAAATAGTGTGCGATGTGTTACGCTGTTCCACTGTTGTACCAGAGCCGAGGAGGGCGCAGATCTGTCCTGCAATGCCATTCGGATGAGGTGTTAATCTTCTCGGGGGGTGGTCTGTGTGGTGCGACCACACCCATCTCGTCATGTTCTAGGGCTTCTGTGAACCATTCTGTACACACCCGTTGTACTGCTGATACACTTCGTTCCACACTAGAAGCAATTTCTCGGATGGATGCAACAGGTTCTTTCAGGCCAATAATGAGCCCTCTTTCAAACTCACTCATTTGACGGCACGGTTCTCGCATACGTCTGCGAGGTATCGTGCACGTCTGCTCAAGTCTCACTGATCCATTACCTTAGATTTATAGCGACAATGCGAGTCACAGGCACATTTTACCAGTCGGTGGTGGTGCGCCGAGATATCGATGTGGACCTTGAACCTTAGGGCGGATATGGTTGAAATGCTAATCATTTAATAGAACATACTACTGCACATCTCCTGTGAATATGAACTTCGTATCTCTAGTCTTTCAAGGTGTTCTGGCTTTTATGAACACGAGTATATTTTCTCTATTTGCTGTATCATGTCTCTTTCTTCTGCGTAAGCTTTCTATGCCCCCTTGGAAATGTTCCATGTCCCTTGGTTTGGCAACCACTGTTGTAGGTGATGATTGCCATTTTATGGGGCCTAACATATAGGTCATCAGACTCTGTATGCTGTGAGGATAAGTGTTCGGTCGAGTAATAGTGTATGTGTTGGCTGAATATTCGTCACATGTCAACTGGCCTTGTAAGTTAGCGTTTACCGGTTGCTCTGACAAGTGGTCTGTCAGCTAACGTTATACTTAAGTTTTGACGCCAATACCTTTTCAACATCGATTGATATCCCACAAGTCTAACCGGCACTGAGTTCAGTTGACTTGTTCATCCAATGGTTGGAATGAATTTCTCAGCTTCCAGAATAAAAATTATGAATATACTCTATCGTAAAGTTGATTGTACCAATGATTGGTAAGAAAATAATAATTTTAGATTATAGTTTTTGTTTATGATTCATTTAAGGGGCATAGGACAGGGCCATTCTCTATGCTTGTAAAATCTGTGTGGGAAGCCCATTTGGGCAAGAGTAGGAAAGGAAGCGTTCACAGCCTGTGTGTTAGGTACAATCCTGCTGAAGTGGGAACGAACAGAAGACCACTTTTCATTTTTTTGTTAGTGGTTTTACGTCGCACTGACACAGATAGGTCTTATGGCGACGATGGGGTAGGAAAGACCTTGGAGTTGGAAGGAAGCGGCCGTGGCCTTAATTAAGGTACAGCCCCAGTATTTGCCTGGTGTGAAAATGGGAAACCACGAAAAACCATCTTCAGGGCTGCTGACAGTGGGATTCGTACCCACTATCTCCCGGATGCCAGCTCACAGCCGGGAGCCCCTAACCGCTCGGCCAACCCGCCCGGTAAGACCACTTCCTGTGTGTACGAGTGTGGATATTTATTCATCCTATTGTACTTTGTGTTATTTGAGGCTGATTGTACACCGCATCCGTCCCAAATTGTCTGAGAATCAGGATTCGTATCTGAGGCTACTGGGACTCTAGCTAATTTGCCAACCTCTCTAATACGCCGGAGTACTTTAGATGACAGACTTCTAAAATAACTTCTAAGCAATTATTTATTATTATTACTACAGGGTATTAAACTCTTAAAAATGTCATAGTAAATTGTGCTGAAGTCTTTGTACTGGGTTACTAGTTTTACACCGACACAGATAGGTCTTATGGTGACTATGGGATAGGAAAAGGCTAGGAGTCGGAAGGAAGTGGTCGTGGCCTTAATTAAGGCACAGTTCCAGCATTTGCATGGCGTGAAAATGGGAAACTAGGGGAAACCATATCGGAATTCGAGCTCACTATCTCCTGAATGTAAGCTGATAGCTACGTGACTCAAACCAAGCGTCCATTTGCTCAAAAACATAAATTCTAAGTCGCATAAAGGCAGGATCTCTATTTGTCATGTCCTCTGTAGTACAAATATAGTAGCGTTATGCTTTTTGGGAAGAAGTATCGATATAATCTATCCGAGATCTGCTGGAAATATTGCGTTGGTTTATTCAAGATCAAAGCACGTATTCACAGGAAGAAGCCACATAACCGAGGAAGAGAGACAGTTACAAGCTTCGTTGAGGGGTACTGTACAAAAGCCAGGAAAATGATACCAACAGTGAAAACATTATTGGACTCATTGAGATCTTCTGCAGTAAATATTCAAGATACTCAGTATCATTTTGGAAATGAACTTCGAAGAGCCTACATAAGTTCTTTTCCGTGCTAGTGGCCGTGCATGTTAAGAGAGTCAAGTTCTGCATTCGAAACCTACCGTCGGTTGTCCTCTTTTGTAGTTTTCCATTTTCGCTTCCAGGCAAATGCTGGAACAATTTCCATTCATAGGCCACAGCCTTGCACCTCCTCATCCAGTTTAATTCACCATTGTTCAGCTTCATTTACTCCTCAAATGTGGTTGGCGTTAGGAAGTGCATCCGGCCACAAAACCATGCCATATAATTTTATGCCAGCTTATTCCCGACCCCGTATAAGAAGACGGGACTAAAGGGTGGACATACAATAAATCTATTGACTCGAAGTTGGTCTTGAAATAACACCAGTGTGACCGGCGTTCGAACCCATAAACTTCGACTTAGAAGGCTAATATTATACGATCTTCACCACTCAGCTCGGCACAATGTATACTGTATGCCTGGGTAGATCCATTATTCATCTTTATCTGTGATAACCCCTGTAAATGTTGTGAAATATACTCCTGTTGATCACTTCTAAAAGGTAATTTCTAGAAGCTCCTGAAAGTAATACTATTCGATGTCGAACGAACGAAGACAGTTGAGAACAGCCTACTGTAAAAAAAAAGGGAAAAAGGGGAATTAAGGGCAGGTCACCTACTTCATGACAGGCAAATGAGGAGAAAACTGGTGTCGATGATTGTCCTAGGAGTCCTTTTTCGTGAAGTGAGAAACAGGAAGAACAACCACTTCATCGAGGGAAAACATGGTAATGAAGGATTATGGGATTGGTTTATTACAGACAATTAGTAATTTATATCGAAAACCGAGTAATAATGGGAATTGAAGGTACAGTGATTTCTAGGTTCAACATTCTTAAAAGCTTAGACAAGGCTGTTAACTTCCACTCTAATTGTCCTTGATTCACATGAATCATTTACTAGACGGTTCAAAATGGCAGGGAGGGATTCAGTTGGGTAGAAGTGTAGTAAGCAATTTAGCCTATACCGACGACTTGGTCTAAGACTGTGCTCAAAGCTTGCAACTTAAGAAGAGGTGCAGCACGTATGATATACAAATTGGTATTTCGAAGACTACAGCCATGCCAGCTTGGGAGGATTGAATATCAGATAGAGAGAAGAAACTAAATCAGTGGATCATTTCAGGTACTTTGGATGTGTAACTTTCGAGAATTGCGCTATAGTGAGAGAAAGTCAATCGAGGTGTAGCAAAGCTAATGCAGTGAGCTTGCAACAGAAAGAGGTGAACTCTCGCATGAAATAGTGTAGCTCCATGGCTCAATGGTTACTATGGTGGCCTTTGGTCCGAGGAATCCCGGGTTCGATTCCCAGACGGTTCGGGAATTTTAACTTTTATTGATTAATTCCTCTGGTTCAGGAGATGGATGTATGTGCCGTCTTCAACATTAGAATTCATCTTAACCCTTTACTGCATACAGTTTCCCTCAGGCAACATACAACTTTTCACCTGTATAAATGGATACAGATTGTGGACAGAGGTAGTTTTCCGGCACACCTTTAACTGTACAGTCATTTAAAGACATATACCAGTGATGCCTTGTTTTTTTTTTACATAACATAAGACAAAACAGCCCTACAACCAAAGGTACTCCTTCCACCCCGTCAGCATCCACGCGTACCAACCACCGTTTATTTTACGTGGGCCCTCCCCATCACATTACCACAGGCTTCAGGAGTACCTCTGGCTCAACCCCAAAGACATTACCGACCTACGGTCGTGCAAGTATACTTGCGCCCTGCAATACGTACCCATGGCCAGTAGGCAGTAATGTTCGGTCTTTGAATGTTAAAAGCTTAGCGTGAAATCGTGAAAAATCGTATATATACCCCGTTATGTGCCGTCTTCAACATTAGAATTCATCTTAAATACGGCTTCATCCTCACAAACACGCACGTAGCCTAAATGACGTCAACTCGGAAAACCTGCACCAGCTATCTCCGGAGGCCAAATGCCCTTCATTTTTTAATTCTTTTACATACATCTGTTTTCAAATCGACTTTGCTGTACGGCGAAGAAAGAAAGAAAGGAAGGAAGGAAGGAAGGAAGGAAGGAAGGAAGGAAGGAAGGAAGGAAGGAAGGAAGGAAGGAAGGAAGGAAGGAAGGAAGGAAACCTAATAGCATAATGGAATCTGCCTTATAAGACGATATAAGTGAAGGGAGATTAAGAAGACGAACTTTTAAGTGATTTTTATGATTTAAAAGTAAGAGGTCACAAAAATGGTTGAAAATAGAGGATTGCAGGGAGGCTTCTTTACCCCACAGAGGCTTGCAGACTGAACGCTGAAAGGTGTAACAGTCTATAATAATTCATGTTGTTAGCTATGTTTGACTGAGTTTTTGGACATTGTATCTTCTTAACAGTGAGGGGTTGTTAGGAGTTTACTGGCTCCGCGATGTATGGTTCGCTAGCCTGCCTCTTATGCAGGGGCTGTGAGTTTGATTTCCGGCCAGGTCAGGGAATGTTACCTGGATCCGAGGGCTGGTTCGAGTTCCCCTGAGTCTGTGTGAGAACAATGTTGTGGAGTTATCTGACTGTGAAATAGCGGCCCGGTCTAGGAAACGAAAAATAACAGCCGAGACGATTCGTCGCGTTAACTACGCGTCAGATTTTCAGTCTGAGAATCGGTCGCTTGGTAGGCCATGGCCCATTTGGGCTGTAGCGTAATAAGGATTGTTTGTTTGTAGTTCAAAATATTGAATCTATCTCAAATTACAACTATCATAGGTTTAAATTCAGTTTAATGCGTTCTGTGCATTGTAGCCTACCTGCCCTTTTTTTCGCCCGTTTCTCATCGTCCGAACTTGATTTTTCCTTTATCTTTACTAAATTAAAGAGCGAAGTCAACAACTTTGTAACAACTAAACCTTTCAGAATTGATAGAAGTTTGCTTAGTCGTCAAGCCTGAACGCCACGATGTTGAGTAGTTATTGAACTTTCAGTTGTATATACACTACTCACTATTTTACAAACATTCATAGCAGACAACACATTACACTACACTACCAACCACTACAGAAACACGGAATAGTGATTATATCCCTCTATACAGGCTTTGCGTCAGGAAAGGCATCCGGCTGTATACAGGGTCAAATCCACATGCGCGACACAGTTCGAATTCGCGACCCCACAGAAGTGGAAAAAGCGGTAGAATAAGAAGAATTGTTTTATAAATATGCTATGGTCAGCTGTATCTGATATTACCAGGTCCTTACCTGTCAAACTAACGATGTTATCAGATGACGTTTGGCATTATATCATTCAGAAACATGTTTTGACAATATTGCAATGTTCCAAATTTATTGAGAAACGCAAAGTTGTCATTCAGTAGAATTACGAAATATACTTTATAACTGCTGTTTTTGAAACAGTGAAGCTTTAGTGCCTCAGGAAAAGAAAAAAAACACGTTTATTTATTTATTTATTTATTTACTTGGGAAACCAAAACACCAGGAAGCCGAATTACAGAGCTCCGCAATGTAAAATAACAGTGGAGTAGAACGATGAAAACATAAAAAAAGACATGTGGAAGAACAATGAGAAAAATCATCTAATAATAAAAATAGAGGTAAAAATTAAAAACTAACAAAATAACTGTAGAGACACAACAATCAACAACAAAACATAAAGGCAAAATAAACAAGGAGGAAAATTAAAGATTGGAAGTAGAACGAAGAGAAAATCTTATAGCTAGGCACAGTAAGGTAAATACACAGATAACGCATAAGTAACAGTATAGTACCGTAAAATATAAATAAATATTACATTATGTACAATAGAGGGGACAGCAATGAGAAGAGGAAAGAGGAATATGAAGAAAATGAGGTAGGTTAAGTTAAGGAAGAATCGATTAAAGGAGGCACACGAAGAAAAAACTTCGAACTTCCTGTTAGAAGATAAAGAGTTAAAAAGGGTTGGAATGCGGATAAATAAAGTTTTTGAACAAGAGAGAGAGAGAGAGAGAGAGAGAGAGAGAGAGAGAGAGAGAGAGAGAGAGAGAGAGAGAGAGGAGGGAATACGGAATATAAAGGGATGGATTTATCCTGGTTTTGTGAGTTGGAACATGTAGGGAAAAGAAGGATGCAGGTTCACGAGAACGAAATAACAGCGTTATATAGGAATCTAAAGTCGGCTGCTTTCCTGCGACTAGACAACGAGGGAAGGTTTAACTTATCCAGTATCTGATTACTGCTCAAGTTACGACAAGCAAATGATCTAGCTCTAACAATGGCACAGAAGAATGACTGCATGCGGTCAATGTGATTCAGATTAGTGGGTGAAGATGTAGACCAAATGGGAGACGCGAATTTAAAGATCAGAGATAGCGGGATATGTACGATATCTTCCCACGGATACAGTGTCCAACCCTCCGGCGTTCGAGTCGATGGACATGTCAATGGTCAGAATTAAAGAACAAGTGACCGCGTGGCTTGGGTCACGTAGCTATCAGCTTCTAATCGGGAGATAGAGGGTTCGAACCCCACTGTCGACAGCCCTGAAGATGGATCTCTATGGTTTCCCAATTTCACACCAGGCAAATGCTGGGGCCGATTCCATTATGCCTCTAAGGTCACGGTCGCTTCCTTCCCACTCCTAGCCCTTTTCTATCCCTATGTGTGTCGGGGCGATGTAAAGGAAATTATTCTTCTCTGTGTCAGAATTGTATGTTACGGTGTCAGTGACTACAGATAACAACACAGTGATTAAAATATGAATAAATAGTAATAATAATGCTTTTTTAAAAATACGTTGTAGTGCAAAGGTGGGTAATTAGAGAGCCCCACTCCTTGAGCTAACGGCATGAGCGCGGGAAGATCTGAGAGCAGCTGAGAAGGACCGCAGGCAATGGTATGATGATAAACGGGGTTAAAACTCACGTTCTGAGTTTCACAAATAGCAATGGTCCCCTCAGTTTTAATTACTGCGTTGATGGGGGTGAAAGTTCATTTTGGGGATCATTGTACTGTAAGTACCTAGGTGTTAATATATGGAAAGGTATTCATTGCGATAATCACATAAACGGGACTGTAAATAAAGGGTAAAAATCTGTGCACATCGTTATGAGGGTTTATAGGGGTTGTAGTAAGGATGTAGAGGGCATATACGTCTATGGTAAGACCCCAACTAGAGTATGGTTCCAGTGTATGGGACTCTCACCAGGATTACTTGGTTCGAGAACTGAAAAAAATCCAAACTAAAGCAGCAGAAGGTAGCGTTACGAAAATGTTGCGAAGTTTGTGCTGGGAAGACTTCGGAGAAAGGAGACAACCTGTTCTGAGTTGTCAGTGGAGAGATGGGCTGCAATAATATGAGTAGACGAATAAGTTTGAGTGTTGTTTTCAAAAGTAGGAAAGACCACAATATAATCATAAACTTGGAATTCAAGAGGACAAATTTGGGGAATATTTGTTTATAGGAAGAGGAGTTAGGGATTGGAATAATTTACCAAGGGAGATGTTCAGTAAATTTCCAAATTTTTTGCAGTTATTTAAGACAAGGCTTGGTAAACAACAGATAGGTGATCTGCCACCTGGGTGCCTGCCCTAAATGGAGGTCAATAGTGATCCATTGATTGAATTATTGAAGACACCCGCGATGTTAGAGGAGGGTATAGATTCACGAAGTATGGTCCTAGGGAAAAGATTAAACTGAGGAACCTGACTCGAGTAAACTGTAAGCAACGCCAGACTCTGCTAAGAGTCTCCCGAGTACCCCTTTTAGTAGCCTGTTATGACAGGTAGGGGATGCCGTGGATGTGTTCTACCCAACGACGGGTGGAAACTACCAGTATTGGGCAGATGTAAATCCACACATATGGATCGAAGATACATTTGCGAGTCCGAAGGTAACAAAGCTACTCGGAATTATGACATTCACCGTTGTTGGTACATGCTATCTCCGCATAGCAAATGATGCGGAGATATTTCTTTAAATGCTGAGAGATCGTACTTATGAGAGGAATTTCGCAATGGAACATTCTGGATAGATAGGCAAGACGTAGAGCACACCAATGGCCAGCGTGCATTGTAAAACTGACATCCTGTCCCTTTTTCGTTGTAGGATGGACTAAGGAGGGCTTGGAGTAATTGAAGCCACAACCTCTGGTGTTCCCAAAAATCTATACAACTTTAAATAATAATAATAATAATAATAATAATAATAATAATAATAATAATAATAATAATAATAATAATCCCAACAAAACGAACAACAGGCAATCAGGCAAATCGAAACCCTCAAGAAATGCTCAGAAAAAAACGGCCTACAAATCTCCTTCTCAAAAACCAAGGTCATGTGCAACCACTGCAGCCTCCAGAATTTGAACACGAAATTTGGCGCAATCGAAACAGTTACTGAGTTCCGATATCTCGGAGAAATTATAACAGAAGGCCCTCGAGGTCCGCATCCAGAAAATGAAGAGAGCCCTCGGCCGAACCCAAAACGTTTACAACAAAAAATGCCTTTCAATCTTCACCAAAATTCGACATTACAACACTGTGATCAAACCTGAAATACTATAAGCGAGTGAAATACTGGATCTCCACAGAAAAACAGTACTCGAAGACATCCTGAAAGAGGAACGTAAAATCATCAGAAACATTCTCGGCCCATAACTGACTGACGAAGGATATAGACTGCAATCTCGTACAAAAACCGAGGAGCTCTCAGACCTTGCGGTCGACATCAGAAAAAGACGCCTGAAGTTTTACGGACACATCAAACGCCTTCCAGAAAACAGACTGACAAGAATCTTACTTGAGGCAACAGAAAACATCAAAACAAAGAGGTGGACAACGGAAATCCGCCAAGACCTGGACAAATCAGGAATCAAAGTGGTCTACATCACTGACCGAACCTGCTACAGAACGAAAATCAACAAGTGAGAAGTAGAGTCAGAGAGAAACCACAAGAAGAAGACAGGAGCTAAGTGGACAGAGGAACGAAGAACCACGATGAGAGAAAAATTGAAGGCTGCCTGGCAAAGAAGGAAATGCACCACTTTTAAGTGAGCTTTGCGTGATCAGTTTTCTGCTCTTTTCGCATCCAATAATAATAATAATAATAATAATAATAATAATAATAATAATAATAATAATAATAATAATAATAATAATAATGTATGACAATTATAAAAAGTGGTCCAGAAAAAGGAAGATAAATAAATTCAGATATTTGGGAGATATAATTGAAGTGAACGGTTTGGAAAAATCCGCTATAGAAGAAACGATACGCAAGATGAAACGAGCATAACTAGGAATATCTACATAAAAAGTGTTTATTTAAAAACCTCAAAACAAAACACTACAATACAGTGGTTCAACCACAAGTGAACGTCTAGTACTGAATTACGAGCTGAATAAAACTTATACGGAAAATACTCTGTCCGCTGAGAACTTCAGAACTCTGGAAATCAAGAAGTAATGATGAAATACATCGGGACATAGAAAATATACCAGAAACAATGCGGAAGAGGCGACTGATACATTTTGGACGTTTATACAGATTGGATGACAACAGGTTAACTAAACAGATCCTCAAATATCTTTGGAACAAGACGTCAGTAACAACCTGGATTCATGAAGTAAGAAAGATTTGGAAAGGAACAATATAAGAGAAGAAGCAGCAACATAGAGAGAGATTTTTTGGAAAGAAAGTGTTTAAATTCGAAGTACTCCAAGGTCGGGAAGGAAAGAAAACAAGCTAAAAATTGTCCTAGGAGAGAGAAAGGTGACTTAGTTAGATGAAGGATTATTGGAGGAAGAAGAAGGAACAGCAAAGGATGAAGTACTGAAATTGTAACGTGGTCTCTAGAAGACCCTAAAGGAGATAAATATATAAATAATAATAATAATAATAATAATAATAATAATAATAATAATAATAATAATAATAATAATAATAATAATAATAAAAATGGCGTAGTCTACAAATACACTGATTTGTCGGTGGAATTTAAAGCAATATAGAGAGCCACGAAAATTACCACAGTGCCAATAATCATAGCGTGCAATGGTCTCACTCCAAATACATTCTCAATCTGCACGCCCTCAGCTATTCTAAAAGCACTCATAATAGCCTCCTGTCACATCGTCTGGAATATTTTGGGGATGGAAACTTCCACACGATTCCAGCACATGAAGGATCAGTAATTGTTACATACATACATACATACATACATACATACATACATACATACATATATACATATATACATACATACATACATACATACATACATACATACATTATCATTATAGACTGTTATGCCTTTCAGCGTTCAGTCTGCAAGCCTCTGAGAATTTACTAAACGTCGCCACAATCCTCGATTTGCAACTACTGTTGTGGCCTCATTTAGTTCTATACCTCTTATCTTTAAATCGTTAGAAACAGAGTCTAACCATCGTCGTCTCGGTCTCCCTCTACTTCTCTTACCCTCCATAACAGAGTCCATTATTCTCCTAGGTAACCTATCCTCCTCCATTCGCCTCACATGACCCCACCACCGAAGCCGGTTTATGCGTACAGCTTCATCCATCGAGTTCATTCCTAAATTAGCCTTTATCTCCTAATTCCGAGTTCCCTCCTGCCATTGTTCCCACCTGTTTGTACCAGCAATCATTCTTGCTACTTTCATGTCTGTTACTTCTAACTTATGAATAAGATATCCTGAGTCCACCCAGCTTTCGCTCCCGTAAAGCAAAGTTGGTCTGAAAACAGACCGATGTAAAGATAGTTTCGTCTGGGAGCTGACTTCCTTCTTACAGAATACTGCTGATCGCAACTGCGAGCTCACTGCATTAGCTTTACTACACCTTGATTCAACCTCTCTTACTATATTACCATCCTGGGAAAACGCACAACCTAAATACTTGAAATTATCGACCTGTTCTGGCTTTGTATCACCAATCTGACATTCAATTCTGTTGAATTTCTTACCTACTGACATCAATTTAGTCTTCGAGAGGCTAATTTTCATACCATACTCATTGCACCTATTTTCAAGTTCCAAGATGTTAGACTGCAGGCTTTCGGCACAGTCTGCCATTAAGACCAAGTCGTCAGCATAGGCCAAACTGCTTATTACATTTCCACCTAACTGAATCCCTCTCTGCCATTTTATACCTTTCAGCATATGATCCATGTAAACTACAAACAGCAAAGGTGAAAGATTACAGCCTTGTCTAACTCCTGTAAGTACCCTGAACCAAGAACTCATTCTACCATCAATTCTCACTGAAGCCCATTTGTCAACATAAATGCCGTTGATTGTTTTTAATAATCTACCTTTAATCTGTAGTCCCCCAGTATAGCGAACATCTTTTCCCTCGGTACCCTGTCATATGCTTTCTCTAGATCTACGAAACTTAAACACAACTGCCTATTCCTCTCGTAGCATTTTTCAATTACCTGGCGCATACTGAAAATCTGATCCTGACAGCCTCTCTGTGGTCTGAATCCACACTGGTTTTCATCCAACTTCCTCTCAACGACTGATCGCACCCTCCTTCCCAAGATGCCAGTGAATACTTTGCCTGGGATACTAATCAATGAGATACCTCGATAGTTATTGCAATCCTTCCTGTTCCCTTGCTTATAGATAGGTGCAATTACTGCTTTTGTCCAATCTGAAGGAACATTACCAACACTCCACGCTAATTTTACTACCCTATGAAGCCATTTCATCCCTGCCTTCCCACTATACTTCACCATTTCAGGTCTAATTTCATCTATTCCTGCTGCCTTATGACAATGGAGTTTATTTACTATCCTTTCCACTTCCTCAAGCATAATTTCACCAACATAATTTTCCTCCTCCCCATGAGCTTGGCTGTTTGCAACACCACCATGATGATTTCCTTTTACATTGAGAAGATGTTCAAAATATTCCCTCCACCTCTCCAGTGATTCCCTGGGATCTATTATGAGTTCACCTGAATTACTCAAAACACTGTTCATTTCCTTTTTCCCTCCCTTCCTAAGATTCTTTATTACTGTCCAGAAAGGTTTCCCTGCTGCTTGACCTAGCCTTTCCAGGTTATTACCAAAATCTTCCCATGACTTCTTTTTGGATTCAACAACTATTTGTTTCGCTCTGTTTCTTTCATCTACGTACCAATCCCTGTCTGCCTCGGCCCTTGTTTGGAGCCATTTCTGATAAGCCTTCTTTTTACGTTTACAGGCTGCTCTCACTTCATCATTCCACCAAGATGTTCGCCTTTTCCCATCTTTACACACAGTTGTTCCTAGGCATTCCCTTGCTGTTTCTACTACAGCATCCCTGTATGCCACCCATTCACTTTCTATATCCTGAACCTGTTTACTGTCTACTGTTCGAAACTTCTCACTAATCATATCCATGTACTTCTGTCTAATTTCATCGTCCTGGAGATTTTCTACCCTTATTCGTTTGCAGACAGATTTCACTTTCTCTACTCTAGGCCTAGAGATACTTAGTTCACTACAGATCAGATAGTGGTCTGTATCATCGAAAAATTCCCGAAAAACTCGTACATTCCTAAAAGATTTCCTGAATTCAAAGTCTGTTAAGATATAGTCTATTATGGATCTGGTACCCCTAGCCTCCCATGAGTAGCGGTGAATAGCCTTATGCTTGAAGAATGTATTCGTAACAGCTAAACCCATACTAGCACAGAAGTCCAGCAAACGCTTCCCATTCCCATTAGCTTCCATATCTTCCCCACATTTACCAATCACCCTTTCGTATCCTTCAGTTCTATTCCCAACTCTCGCATTGAAATCGCCCATTAGCACTGTTCTATCCTTGCTGTTGACCCTGACCACGATGTCACTCAATGCTTCATAAAACTTGTCAACTTCATCCTCATCTGCACACTCACATGGTGAATACACGGACACAATTCTTGTCCTAATTCCTCCCACTGACAAATCTACCCACATCATTCGCTCATTTACGTGCCTAACCGAAACTATGTTGCGTGCAATGGTATTCCTGATAAAGAGCCCTACCCCAGACTCTGCCCTTCCCTTTCTAACACCCGTCAAGTACACTTTATAATCTCCTATCTCTTCCTCCTTATCTGCCCTTAACCGAATATCACTTACTCCTAGCACATCCAGATGCATCCTCTTTGCTGACTCAGCCAGTTCTACCTTCTTTCTTCCATAAGCCCCATTAATATTGATAGCTCCCCATCGAATTCCATTTCGTTCGCCGAGTTGTTTTCAAGGAGTCCCTCGCCTGTCAAATGGGAGTGGGACTCCATTACTCCCATAGGTCCGAGGCTTGCTTAAAGTGTTCTGAGCTCGGTACATTCATGGAGCAGGATGCTGTCCTACTTGCACATAGTCCAAGTGAGGATCTCTCCTCTAACGGGTTATGGACCACCGGTGAATTGTATAGTCCTAGCCGCCTGAGCACAAGGAGGGCCACGACTCAGAACATGTCCGAGATGCCCACTCCCATTCCATAGCAACTGGTATCCCGACTCTCAGGACCACTTACTAGGCCACTCAGCCGTTGCCCATGGTTCACGAACTAGGACGTGACTACAGTAACCCACAAACATGAACCATAAAGTAATTGTTAATAATTATTAATATTTTTAGAAATTTTTAACGGTTCTCATGTTTCACAGTATACTCTCTTTAATGTCAATAATTTTCTGATTTCTCCTTTAGTTCAGATTGTTCTTTAACATGGATGTGTTTTTGGGCTGAGGATCTGTCTGGAATTAGCGTCTTCAATTTCCATCCCCCTGTGGGTGGGGGCGGTAGATTAACAGCCACGGTATCCCCTGCCTGTCGTATGAGGCGACTAAAAGGAGCTCCAGGTGCTCCCAATTTCGGAGCGTGTATTGGTGACCACTGGGTCCTTAGCTGAATCCTCGCATTGCTTTCACTTCAAACAGGCTCCTTACTTTCATCTATCCTATCCGACCTCCCTTGGTCAACTCTTGTTCTTTTCGAACCCGACGGTATTACGCTTAAGGAGCTTTTTATTTTTACGCCCTTCGTGGCCCTCGTCTTTTTTTCGCCGATACCTTCATTTTTCGAAGTGTCGGATCCCTTTTTTCACTCTAATTAGTGTTAATAGAGGAGGGTTGCGTAGTTGTATTTCCTCTTAAAACAATAATCACCCCACTGTCGGCAGTTCTGAAGATGATTTTCCGTGGTTTCCCATTTTCACACCAGGCAAATGCTGGGGCTGTACCTTAATTAAGGCCATGGCCGCTTGTTTCCATTCCTAGGCCTTTCCTGTCTCATCGTCGCCATAAGACCTGTCTGTGTCGGTGCGACGTAAAGCAAATAGCAAAAAGAAAACGAAACAAAACAATAATCACCACCACCATAATCAATTTTCCGACACCATTGTAACCATGACAACCAGTGTTCGTCTTTCTATACTAGGTCAGTAGTGTCAACTTCACGTTGCTATACGAATGTAAGCTTTTAGTTCAATGTTATAACTCGTTCTCTTTTCTTTTAAGTCCAAAACATGTCCATAATTCTATGCACTTCCCTGTAGCGGAGGAAAATACACTTCATTTTTCCTTGTCTTTCAGATATGTATTATTCCGTCTTTCCTGGCAAAATACACTTTTTTTATTAGTGAAATTGTATAGATTTTTGAATTTCATTTTAAAACATTTTTATATTTCGATGTCCGGCTCCATGGCTAAATGGTTAGCGTGCTGGCCTTTGGTCACAGGGGTCCCGGGTTCCATTCCCGGCAGGGTCGGGAATTTTAACCTTAATTGGTTAATTTCGCTGGCTCGGGGGCTGGGTGTATGTGTCGTCTCCACCATAATTTCATCCTCATCACGACGCGCAGGTCGCCTACGGGAGTCAAATCAAAAGACCTGCATCCTGCGAGCCGAACTTGTCCTCGACACTCCCGGCACTAAAAGCCATACGCCATTTCATTTTCATTTCGATTAACATTGCGTTCTGTTTACAAAATGTTGTAAGCTTTGTCAATCCTGGCAATCTTACAAATCAAGAAAGCAAGAAAATACGAATGAACTTATAATGGAATTTGCATTACTGTTTCCAAGATAAAGATGATAACTTTATTTTTAAAATGAAACTACACTGTTTTTTACAACTACCGTTGGAGTTGCGGACATTGCAAATATAGAGCTGTAATTATTTTTTAAATCCAACAATTACTTCTCGAGTAAATAACTAATAATAACAACCACTACCTAATATCGGTTAATACCTTTTCTTAATGTCTTTCTCTATACCTTTTCTGTACTTTTTCACATAACTTCATGCTTATGTCTTCAGACATGTTTCATTTGCCAGCCGTGGTCCTTGCCATTCCCTACCATATCCGCTTAAAGAGGACAAGGCATTCTACAAACAAACAAAAAAACAACAAAACAAAAATAAAAAACAATATATTGAAAATTTCTACAATTTGGCCAGTAAAGATGACCTGCTTGCTTAAATAATATTGAAAAAAAAAACCTCGAACAATATTTCGTTTAACAATTCTAATTTCGACAGAGGCGATATGCAAATAAGGATGTTTTAATGAATAAAGCGAATGACTTATGATACACCCAGTACCGTAATGTGTGTAGGTCTCGTTCGCCTGTGCCACAGGCAGAATTGCACCATGAATATTAGTGTAAACGGTCTGTATTAATGATTCATTTTCCGTAACGACCAGATCCTAAAGAACGAAGTGCTTTGCGTTACGGAACGTGGTTCCCGGAAATGGGGAGTTAGCTTAAAATGCTCAAAAAATATAATCCTGTCAACGATGGCTCTCAACCCGGCCTCTCTCCATTCTTTATAAAGCCAGGAGGCTTTCGGACGCTATTATGAGCTCCATATTTCAGATTTATAATACCACAATCTCTACCAGTGCTGCACATTCTGCAAACGTTTACTACGCCAGATTTCTTCATGTATAGTCGCCCAACGGAAAAATGACTGCATGACATTGTATGTTTCTGGTGTTTAATATTTTATCAGATAAAATTATAATTCTTCTTCCACCGAGCTCGATAGCTGCAGTCGCTTAAGTGCGGCCAGTATCCATTATTCGGGAGATAGTAGGTTCGAACCCCACTGTCAGCAGCCCTGAAAATGGTTTTCGTGGTTTCCCATTTTCACACCAGGCAAATGCTGGGGCTGTACCTTAATTAAGGCCACGGCCGTTTCCTTCCCACTCCTAGCCCTTTCCTGTCCCATCGTCGCCATAATACCTATCTGTGTCGGTGTGACGTAAAGCAACTAGCAAAAAAAGTTCTTCCTGGCGTTTCCTGAGTTAACTAAGGTCGGAACTTCGTGTATATTTAGCTCTGTTTTTAGACAGGATGCCTTGCCTGACGCCAGATTTACAGAGTGAAGCCGAAATCCACTGACAAAATTTTGGGAGGTTATTCAGGGGTACCTTCTGAGTATATTGGTACCCATAGTCTCCGGTGGCTGTTTGGTTTCTTGCTGCAGTTAGCTGTGTACATGTATTGAGCTGAAAATAATAATTGCTAGTTCTTGTCAAACCTCAGGGTGTTGGAATGTTGTCCGTCTGGAGTTCTTTAATGTACCAGAAGCCAACGATGCCGTGATCATGGCTGTCGACATTTTGAACATTACCTGTAAGCGTTTGTTACGTACTGTACTGTACAGCAGACTGACAGAACAAATTGAACGCACTATGATAAAAGAGTACCTGTTTCGCCTGAGTGTTGTTGCATTACTCTGTGTTTTGTGTTGTACATTTTGGTTATTGCATATTACAGGATTTTTCACTGATATGAAGGTGTTTCACACAAACAAGGTTGATTGGGGTAACAATCCGAGTAAATCGTAATTGCATTAGTTCTCTGTAACGAGCCACCGCAGATCACGGGTTCCTTATACCAATATACTCAGAAAGTACCCCTGAGCAATCTCTGAAAGTTTGTCAGTGCAGTTCAGCTTCACTCTGGGTACGGAGTAATCACATAAACGGTATTGTACAGATAAGGGGTACATATCTATATGCATGGGTTTGAGGGTATTTAGGGGTTGTAGTAAGAATGTAAAGGAGAGGGCATGTATGCCTCTCGTAAGACCCCAACTAGAGTATGGTTTCAGTGTACGGGATCCAGCTTTGATTTGCCCCGCAAGACATGGGTAGCCCTCAACAGAGACCGTACTAACCGCGGGAGATGTGGATCGATGAAGTTTAAATGGGGTATGAGATCTTCTGGAGCCTGTGACTGTGGTGCAGTTAAGCAGACTATCGACCATATTGCCACCGAATGCATTGGAAGGGCATTCGCTGGATCCAGCCAGGACTTTGTGGTGGCTTCTGCTGAGGCCATACAATGGCTAGAGAATTTAGATCTAACTCGTTGAACCCTTTTGCTTGCAAGATTGTTTTCAATGTTATAATGTGTATATCTTGTAATTATGTATATAATAGTTTGTTGTTACTGTTCATGTATATTTAATCTTTGTATTGTTTTGTGTACGTTACCATACGCTAATAATAATACCAGGATTACTTGATTCGAGAACTGGACAAAATCCAAAGTAAAAGGAGCTCGATTACCCCCTGTAGGGGTGGGGGTGGGGTGCAGACGAAGAATACACCCGCGGTATCTCCTGCCTGTCGTGAGAGGCGTCTTTAAAACCATGAAACTACTTTTGATTAGTACCATCACGCGGGGATCACCGTGGGTCGCTTTACTTGCGTGTAGTACCACTATGTTAGGTACACAACAGGTTTGTGATTAGTAGCAGCAGAGAGCGGTTCACTGTGGGTTTTCAGTACCCGTGATTAGTACCATTGTGAAAAACACCACGGGTCTGGGCGTTGCCCGTGAGTTGTACCACTATATGAGCAGCACCGTGGGTCTGCGTTACCTAAGATTAGTACTCACTATATGAGGAACACCACGGGAATACCGGCGCCCGTGATTAGTAAACCTTGGTGAGGAATACCATCAGTTTGTATTGCCTATGAGTGGCGCCATTATGTCAGAAACACCATAGGTCTGCGTTACCTGTACGACGTACAACACTTGTGAGTAGTACCATCATGTGTGGAACACTGTGAGTCTGCGCTACTTTTGATTAGTACCCCAACATGACAACTTTTTTTTTTTGCTAGGGGCTTTACGTCGCGCCGACACAGATAGGTCTTATGGCGACGATGGGATAGGAAAGGCCTAGGAGTTGGAAGGAAGCGGCCGTGGCCTTAATTAAGGTACAGCCCCAGCATTTGCCTGGTGTGAAAATGGGAAACCACGGAAAACCATCTTCAGGGCTGCCGATAGTGTGATTCGAACCTACTATCTCCCGGATGCAAGCTCACAGCCGCGCGCCTCTACACGCACGGCCAACTCGCCCGGTAACATGACAACTACCATGGTTCTACTTTACTAGCGACAAGTACCATTATGAGGGGCCGTTGACCTGGATTTTGGGCCCTTTTAGACAGCAAGCATTCTCGATTCAGGATCGTGCTTTAGAAGTAGTCCCTTGGTCAGTAATACTATTTTTATTATAGTTTATTGGTCGGATCCACTGCTTGTTTTAAATTCATATCCATCCATTCATTCTTCATGCCATTTTTATTTTGGTCAGTGGATGATTCAAAACTTTTAATTTCAATTCGTACCATAAGGGGCCGATGACTTAGATGTTGGGCCCCTTTAAACAACAAGCATCATCATCAGCTAGGAGCTCGATTTATTCTAGGTGATTTCCGACAGAAGCGCAGCCTTATTGAAATATTGCGAAGTTTGGGCTGAGAAGACTTGGGAGAAAGGACACGAGCTGTTCAACTAAGTGGTATGTTGAGCTCTCAGTGAAGAGATGGCGCGGAATGACATTAGTAGACGAATAAGTTTGAGTGGTGTTTTTAAAAGTAGGAATGATCACAATATGAATATAAAGTTGGAATCCAAGAGGACAAATTGAGGCAAATATTCATTTGTAGGAAGGGGAGTCAGGGATTAAAATAATTTACCAACTGAGATGTTCAATGAACTTCCAAATTCTTTGCAATGATTTAAGAAAAGATGAGGTAAACAACAGATAGGGAATCTGCCACCTGAGCGACTGTCTCAAATGCAGATCAGTCGTGATTGATTGCTTGCTTGCTTGTTTTATTGATTAATTGGTTGATTAATTGATTAATTGATTTATTGAAGATTGAGTTACATATTAAATATTGTAATTTTCTATGTTTGTTTGTAGTGAGATGTGTCGTGTGCAAATGTAAGGCGAATAGTAACACCCAGACTCCGAGGTAGATGGATTAACAATACAAAGCTAAACTCCCCGACCCGGACGGGAATCTAACCCGGGGACCTCTGAACCGAAGGCCATCTGACCATTCAGCAAAGGAGCAGAATACTTATAATCAAAATACAATCTGTGTCTGAAAATTTCGGTGAATGGTCTCATGAAATAAAGCCAACGTAAGTTACACATAAAACTCCTTTACTGGCCTTCAAAGTAATCTCTGTTAGCTACAACACACTTTTGACATCGACTGTGAAGCTGCAGGAAACTGGCAGCAAACGCTTCTTTTGGAATCTCCCGGAGAACCCTTGTCACGCGTTGTTGGAACAATGGTCCTTACACTGTCCTTGCCTACACCCACTTCATCTGCTATCATTCGTAAGGACAGTCGCCGATCATTCGCAACCATCTGTCACACTCGTTCGATGTTGTCTGGAGATGTGCTTGTGGTTGGTCGACCCGAACGCGCCTCGTCCTCATCACCTTCCTTTCCATCTCGAAAGCGTTTAAACCAGTCAAAAACGCACTTTTTACTCACTGCTTGAGCGTGGTAAACTTGCACTAACATTGCGTATGTTTCCATTGCCTTTTTGTCTAGGTGGAAGCAAAACTTGATGTTAACGCGTTGCTCCATTTTGTACTCCATTGTGCAATGACACGAGTCCTCACACTGACCCCGTGCGATGTGTTGCAGCGTTCAACTGTGTTGAGTTGACCGATAGGGGGCACTTGGTGCCATGTCTCACAATGCGCATCGTCCGAACTAGCACGGTGTACAAACTAGGCGACCATTCACCGAACATTCAGACACAGGTTATATAATTCACTTCCCATGTAGGTACAAACAATGTGGATACCCACAACAAACCTATAGGTTCTATTGTTTCTGAGAAAAGTGTACCTGGGGAGGAACTTACACAGTTCAATGCGCTCATTCTATTTCTAAGCGACTGTACACTCACATACACACAGAGCTCTATGCTCATCGAACCCCACTGTCGGGTGCCCTGAAGATGTTTTTACGTTGTTTCCCATTTTCACACCAGGAAAGTGCTGGGCCTGTACCAGTGGCGTATGCTGGGATCAAGACGTGGGCTACCACTAGACTTAGGTTACCCCTTTTCGATGGTTGGTTTAGTGAAAGTCAAGTCTTCAGCGTTTTGAGTTCCAGCCAGTAGCCACCGCAAGTTGCCTGCTGTGTTGTCAAGGCTGCTTCACAAGCTACTGCCCAGGCCTCTGCTACTGCCAATGCTCAACCCCTGATCAGTGGAGATGGTAGCCTAAGGTTTAGCAAATTCAAGTCCGGCTTTGTGGATAAATGGGTAGAATGCTTGCCTTTGGTCCGATGGCCCCGGTTCAATTTTCAGGATCAACCTCCTCATACTGTTAATTCCCCTGGCTTGGGGACTGGGTATTTATGACGTATTCGCCATTCATTTTATATTCATTAGGTCACCACAAAGCCTTTACAGATGCCATTCACTATTATTATTATTATTATTATTATTATTATTATTATTATTATTATTATTATTATTATTATTATTAAATAATAATGTTGAATTTTACAGCGGTCATGGCCATCGTTCACTGGTTAATTAGCTTCATCGGGAGATCAGTGGTAGTGTTCGATCCATGATCACGGGTTCGATTCCAACTAACGAAAGAAAACACTAAACTTGAAAGATTGCATTTCATTTTCTATAAATAAACAGAAAACTACATTACTCCTATAACAGCAGCCCTGCAGTGTCTTCCTACAAGGATGTAGAAGTAAATGAAAGTGAAATACCAGCACTCTGTTATCTATATAATTAAGTCAATAGTATGAGGTGAAGTATATACGATGAGTAACGCATGGTTGATAGTTAGCAGTGGCGATCTCACGGACCGAAGCCTAGCACACCTATCCGCCCTGGTCTCCGCTCCTGGCCGATATACAGCAGCAAGCCGCGAGGGGCGAGTCTAGGCGAGAGAGAGTCTGGGCTGCGATATCAGTCTCCGATGCCTTGTTCTCAGAAATACGTGCGACGTTTTTTCTCACTGCTTTCAAGGTTTGTAAATGGAACGATGTGTCAGATGCTTACATGATAATGTGCTTTAGACTTCCATCATTCTCAATTGAGGTTTGGGCTTCACTGATAGCCTTGGTAGCCCTCAGTATACGCCACTGGGCTGTACCTTAATTAAGGCCACGGCCCCTTCCTTGTCATTCCTACCCCTTTCCTATTCCACAGTCACCATAAGACCTATCTGTGTCGGTGCGACGTAAAGCAACTTGTAAAAAAAAGAACAAATATATGTAGCTATTCATATTTCTTTCTTTCTTTCTTTCTTTCTTTCTTTCTTTCTTTCTTTCCTTCTTTCTTTCTTAATCATTTCATAATCCAGCGATCCCACCTCTACTCTCTCAAGGGCAGTGCTCTGGAGCGTGAGACTTCGGGTCGGGAGGATAGAACTGGGGAGGAGGACCAGTACCTCGCCCAGATGGCCTCTCCTGCTATGCTGAACAGGGGCCTTGGGAGGGAATGGGAAGATCGGAAGGGACAGACAAGGAAGAGGGAAGGAAGCAGCTGTGGCCTTAAATTAGGTACCATCTCTGCATTCGCCTGGAGAAGAACTGGGAAACCACGGAAAACCACTTCGAGGATGGCTGAGGTGGGAATCGAATCCCCCTATACTCAGTTGAACTCCCGAAGCTGACTGGACCCCGTTTTCCAGCCCTCGTACCACTTTTCAAACTTCGTGGGTGAGTCGGGAATCGAACCTGGGCTTCCGGGGGTGGCAGCTAATCACACTAACCACTCCCCTGTGGGCTTCCAGTACCCGTGATTAGTACCATTGTGAGAAACACCACGGGTCTGGGCGTTGCCTGTGAGTTGTACCACTATATGAGCGACACCGTAGGTCTGTGTTACCTGTGATTAGTACCCACTATGTGAGGAACACCATGGGGCCCGTGGGACCGGCACCCGTGCCTAGTACACCTAGGTGAGGAAACTCATCGGTTTGCGTTGGCTATGAGTGGCGCCATTGTGTGAGAAACACCATAGGTCTGCGTTACCTGTACGAAGTACAATACTTGTGATTAGTACCATCTTGTGTGGAACACTTCGCTACTTTTGATTAGTACCCCAACATTACAAATAGCATGGTTCTACTTTACTCGCGACATGTACCATTCTGTGGGGCCTTAGACGTGGATTTTGCACCCGTTTAGACATCAAGCATCCTCGATTCTGGATTCTGCTTTATGAGTGGTCCCTAGGTCAGTAATAAATTATATATGACCCTTCTCTTAGTTGAATCGACTAATTTTTTTTGTTTGCTCGTTTTTGTTGTTGTTGTTGTTGTTGTTTTTTGTTTCATGTCCATCCATTCCTTCTTCATGACGAGTGTTTTTTCTTTTGGTCAGTGGATGGTTTTGAATTTTTTGTTGTCATTTCATTTCGTACCATTAGGGGCCGATGACCTCGATGTTAGGCCCCTTTAAACTACAAGCATCATCATCATCATCATCATCATCATCATCATCATCATCATCATCATCATCAACAAACAAACAAGCTAACAAACAAACAAACATATAGGTACATTCATACACTTATGGACATAAAAACTGATAGTAGTATTACTGGAGCAATTTTAACACTGATATGTTTTTGGGCTCGTGGTGTAGGGGTAGTGTGCCTGCGACTTACCCAGAGGACCCGGGTTCGATTCCAGGGCAAGTCAGGGAATTTTACCTCGATCAGAAGGCTGGTTCTAGGTCGACTCAGCCTACGTGATTAGAACTGGGGAGCTATCTGACGGTGAGATAGCGGCCCCGGTCTAGAAAGTCAAGAATAATGGCCAAGAGGATTCGTTGTGTTGACCACACGACATCTCCTAATCTGCAGGCCTTCGGGCTGAGCAGAGGTCGCTTTGTATGCCCTGGCCTTTCAAGAGCTGTAGTGCCATGCGGTTACTTAGGTATATGTTTTTGGGATGGGAGTCTATACGGAATTAGCGTCGTCAATTTGACTTAAGAGAATTTTGTGTGGACAGAAAACAGACATCGTGGTAACCAGTATCTATTCTAATGCCTAGGTGCACAATTCTCGATAAATATCAAGCAAACGTAAGGAAACAATAGTAAAATTCTTACCGTGGTATTGCCATTAATTTGTTGCACCATTGCTAATTGTTGGTTTCAAAACCGCGGTGTCTTGACGCTCGTTTTTCTCGCTAAATATTCCTCCCGGAAGTTATTCAAAGTAGTATTCAGAAGGCAGTGAGCAGTTTTACAGTCCCTTGGCTTTAATTTCTCCAAAACCCAGTGACAGTTTCATCAGTCATGTGTTGTTAACGTCACGGAATTCAAGTATAACATCTATAGTCTCCTCTGTCATATCCACTTCGGGTTCTTTCTTTCTTAATCTGTTTACTGTCCAGGGTTGGTTTTCCCTTGGACTGAGCGAGAGATCCCACCTCTACTGCCTCAAGGGCGTGTTGAAGCGTGAAACATTGGGTCGGGTATACAGCTGGGAGAATGACCAGTACCTCGCCAAGGCGGCCTCACCTGCTATGCTGAACAGAGGCCTTGTGGGGAGATGAGAAGATTGGAAGGGATAGACAAGGAAGAAGGAAGGAAGCGGCCGTGGCATTAAGTTAGGTACCATCCCGGCATTTGCCTGGAGGAGAAGTGGGTAACCACGGAAAATCACTTCCAGGAAGGCTGAGGTGGAAATCCAACCCACCTCTACTCAGTTGACCTCCCGAGGCTGAGTGAACCGCGTTTCAGCCCTCGTACCACTTTTCAAATTTCATGGCAGAGCCGGGAATCGAACCTGGTCCTCAGCGGGTGTCAGCTAATCACACTAACCACTACACCACAGAGGTAGATTCCACCTTGGGTTACATTAGGTTATTATCAGCATCAGCCGGTATGGAAAAGCAAGGTCGAATGACAACGCCAAATTTTAGTGCATTTGAAACTGAACTGCTCATTGACTTAGACGATTTCTTGGTGAAACAGGATTACTATTACGAGTAGCGAACTCAAGTCGGTCACCTAATAATTGTAAGAAGGACGCCAGAGTCTCCTTCTTTAACCAAAACCTGTTTTGAAAAGAGGAGTCCGTCCAAACTTTAAATGGATTGCCTTTGTCTCCTTCTCTCTGTTCATCATGCTCAAGATACAAGAGATGCTGTGCCAATCCATTTTGACGATAAGATCACGACACTTGGATGCACGCAATATACAACTTACTCGTGAGGTTAATAAGCGTGGGTTAGCTGCTTTAAGCGCTCGCTCACGACCGATAAACTTTTAATCTTGGTAAAATGTCGAAAATTTCAAACCCGCACTTGATGCAACAGAAATTCAATTTTACTATGATAATCTATCCATTTTACCACGGTTAAGTCATAGACGAGGTTGACGCACTCGGCCATAAGTCTTTATCATATTCTTCCTCGATCTTTACCGTGTTCCAGAACTGTCTTCCGTACACGGTAATTACAAATGGCCCTGTGTTTTAAACGAGTTTCCGCTGTTTTTGACTGGTGTTTCGTGTAGGTCACAGCAAAGCCCCTTACACACGGTAAGGTCACAGAAGGCAGCACACGTTTTCTCATAATACGTACCTTGCGAATATTTGTAGCCACAAAATTGTGTGCTAATCAGCGACCATTTGGTTGGACGTAGATCTCGATAGTTGGGGCTGGCTATCTCGTGACGTGCCATGGGAATGTTGTGTGATGGATCAGCTGCCATATTGTTGGACGTACAATGTCTCGCATAATTATTCGGAGAGACATGATTTATTATATTTCCCTCTGTATTAGTGATTTCAGTAATAATAAAGCACTGATATAAATTAAATGAAAGTGTCTGTATGGAATATAAAAACCAAACGTCCATCATTATTCTAATGAACCCTGTCAATTAAAATATAATAAACCGAGTTCGATAGCTGCAGTCGCTTAAGGGCTACCAGTATCCAGTAATAGGGAGATAGTGGGTTTGAGTCCTACTGTCGGCAGCCCTGAAGATGGTTTTCCGTGGTTTCCCATTTTCACACCAGGCAAATGCCGGGGCTGTACCTTAATTAAGGCCACGGCCAATTCTTTCCACTTCCTAGGCCTTTCCTATCCCATCATCGCCATAAGACCTATCTGTGTCGGTGCGACGTAAAGCAAATAGAAAAAAATTAAAAAACGAAATCAAAAGCAAAACCAATATTGCACAAAATTATTCGGACACTTTCCTTTTTACTTATGGTCCTAAAGGTTCAGCATCTGGTGGGCTTTCTGTTCATTTTAATTACTTCCCTGAGTCGACCTGGTATGCTTTCCACTAATTTATGGGTGTAATAGGGAGATATCTTCTGCCACTCTTCTTGAAGACGGTTTTTAAGCTGTTCTCTAGATGTGATTGTTGTTTTTCTTATTTCTTTATCAAGTTTGTCCCAAAGATTCTCAATCACATTCAAGTCTGGTGATTGATGAAGCACCTTTGGACAATTAAACAATAACCACATCCTTAAATTCCAGGCCATATGCTTTGGATTGTTATCTTGATAAAACTTAAAATTTTCACCCATCCTCATCTTTTCGGCACTCTTTTTTCATATTGTTCCTCACTATTCTAAGGTAATGAAAGTGGTCCATTTTACCCTCAATAAAAATCAATTCACAAACTCCATTCGTCGACATGCAACCGCACACTCTATTACATGTCCACCGCTATCCTTCACAGTTGCTTTCAGATTTTACTCTTGAAGTTCAGTATTTGGACGTCACCAAACTGTTATCCTCTCATAAGACTGAAATATGTTAAATTTACTCTCATCAGCAAATATAACGTCATTCCACCACGCATTGCCTTCTCTAATATGCTCTTTGGCAAACAACATTCTCTTTCTTCGATTTATTTGATTTTTGAAGGGCTTCCTTCTTGCAATACGGCCGTGAAAGTTACCTCTTCTGAGCACTCTCCGTATTGTTTCGGGATGCACTTTCTTTTCGGTGTCTGCGGCAATCTCCGTAACGAGTTTTGGAGCACTAAACTTCGGTTCCTTTTTTGTTTTTCTGATGATACAAAACTCTTCTCTCACAGAAATAGTTCTTGGACGACCCCCATGCGGTAGATGTTTAATTCTATCTTCGCTTTTTTTTTTTTTTTGCTATTGGCTTTACGTCGCACCGACACAGATTGGTCTTATGGTGACGATGGGAAATGAGAGGGCTAGGACTGGGAAGGAAGCGGCCGTGGCCTTAATGTGCATGCCGCAATTGCAAGCGCATGTGACGCCCTCTGTCACGACAGCGTTTTTTTATACCGTTCATGGGTGTCTTGTGGCATCACTGATGTGTTGCCCTCCAGCGCCATCTGTTGGTCTGTTTGTTCAATCGTTGTTGGTGTCAATAGAACCCCATGTCATGTCAAATGTGTGTCCATTTGTAGCTGACGTGTTGCTGTCCAGCGCCATCTGTTGGTCTTTATCTGTCATTTACGTTAGTGTCAATAAAACCTCATGTCATAAACAGCACGGTGCTGACCCCTTACGTTTGGAAAACGGCCAAGACGAAGGAGCAGAAGCATAAGGTAAATTTCCGTGTATAAACTAGCCAATAAATATTCACTATAACGGTCTTCCATGGTATGAAATAAAATATTGTACGCCACGGCCACTAAAGTTGCGAAATTCCGCCCTCGCCTCCTCACTCGTAACGTAAAAGATAACTTTTCGTGGTGGTGGTGGTGATTATTGTTTTGATGAAGATGATGATTTTAAAGGGCCTAACAGCTAGTTCATTGGCCACTAAGTACGAGATGCAATGAAATTAAACGATAGTTAAAACTTCAGACTTTATCCACTGACTCAAATCTGAAGGGAATGATGATGAAAACATGACCATGAAGCCAAAACAATCTGTTGATCCAATTTACAACGCCTTGTTGGCTGAGTTGATGCTTGTTGTCCTAAGAGGTCCAAAGTCCAGGTCACCAGCCCCTCATAATTTTAGGTCTACTCATTACTGGTAAAGCAGAACCATGGTGTTCCTCCTATACGGGTACTAATCACTGGTGATGTAGTCTCATGGTGGTACTAATCATAGACAATGTAGACCCACTGTGTATCACATATTATGGTACCACTCACAGGCAATGCAGACCCTTGGTGTTCCTCACATAGCGGTACTAATCACGAGTAACGCACAATCCCGTGGTGTTTCTCACATAGTGCTACCAATCACAGGCAACGCAGACCTATGGTGCTACTCATACAGTGGTACTACTCATAGGTAACGCAGAGCCGTCCTGAATACAGGGGAACCAACGCAATTCAACGCGGCACAGGGCAGCTCCTCCCGCAAGGACGCCTGTCCATAATGCCATACACCCGCTCCCCCGCCCCGGTGAAATGCACACGACAGTACTAATCACAGGCAACGCCTAGACCCACGGTGTTCCTCACATAATGGTACTAATCACAAGTAATCTCATGGTTCCAGTTCCATCAGCCCTTGGTCGGCCCTTTTAGTCGCTTCTTACGACAGACAGGAGATACCGTGTGTGTATTCTTCGTCTGCGTCCCCCACTCACAGGAGGTGATTATTGTTTTAACAGGAAGTAAAACTAGACAGCCATCCTCTATATAACACTAATCAGAGAGAAAGAATTGAAGGGATCCGACATTTCGAAAAATAAATGTATCGGCCAAACACAAGACAAAGGCTACGAAGGGCATGAAAATGAAAGACTCCCTAGGCCTCGAAAGCTCTAATACAGCCGGAGTTGGAAAAGAACAAGAGTTGACCAAGGGAGGTCGGACAAAATAGATGAAAGCGAGGAGTCTGGCACAAGTAAGTGAAATCAATGCCAGGACTAGTTAAGGTGGCCAACCCATGCTCACAAGTTGAGCGCCCCTGGGGCCCTTTGAGTCGACTGTTATGACAGGCACGGGATACCGTGGGTGTTATTCTACCGCCCCCACCCACACGAGTATTACTTTCCATGGTAGTTGCGCAAATAACTGGTTTCATTTCCACGAGGAATCATTAAACTTCCCAGAATTTTCAATATATAACTAATGATCCAGTTGAGTAGACTCTTGTAATAACACTGAAGTAGACAGCATGCCTGACCGATAATAGAAGATTATTTCAGGGCAGGGAAAATGAAAGTAAGGGTCTTACACATCAAAGGAGATACAGCTGTTACCATGGTAACAACTCCTCGTGATTACGAAGGTAATTCTCTTAAATTTCTGTCTCCAGAGAATACTCACATGCCAGCGTGTTAACAGCTTGTTAGCTCTTAAAGCACGAAATGTGCGTTCTCGCTTTTGGATATTTTCAGTCACTTCCTAACGAAATGAAATCCTTGCATTCATCTTCGCAATTAACAGGTTATACTGGAAATGTTTCCCAAGGGGTAATTCGTTTACCGTGAATACACGGGATATAAGCTTGTGTCTTAACGAAGTTGCGCACGGTATAAACCGTACGATCTTCCGAATGGTAATGTGACTCTCGTGTCCATTGGAACACAGGCCATAAAACATTTGTACCAACACTATTTCCGCCTAATGAGTGTGTTAATGGTGACAATTGTTTCAATGTTTTGCTGTTTGTTATTTTGATAGAAGAGGAAATTCTCCTCCTTCTTCTTCTTCTTTCGTAACGACCCCTGTGGGTGGGGGACGCAGACGAAGAATACACCGCGGGTTTGGCTGTTGCCTGTGATTAGTTCCACTATGTGAGGAACACCATGGGTCTACGTCGCCTGTGATTAGTTCCAATATATTAGGAACACCACGGGAGTACCGACACCCATGATTAGTCCCCCTGCCTGACCTAAGAGGCGACTAAAAGGGACGACCAAGGGATGATGGAATTAAAACCATGAGACTACTTGTGATTAGTACCACCGTGTGAGGAACACCATGGATCTACGTTACCTAGGAGTAGTACACTTGTGTGAGGAGCACAATGGGTCTGGGCGTTGCCTGTTGTTAGTACCATCGTGTGTTTCCCACCGAGGCTGCGCGGACTAATGTCCATGCGAGACTAGGTGCCGTACGCTGCGCTGCAATATGTCGGTTCCCCTGTGTTCAGAATGGGTCTGCGTTATCTATAAGTAGTACCACTATATGAAGAACATCACGGGTCTACCTCGCCTCTGAATAGAACGAATTTGTGAGGAACACCACGGGTTTGGCTGTTGCCCGTAATTAGTACCACTATGTGAGGAACACCATGGGTCTAATTTGAGAGTAGTACCATTATGTAAGGAACACCATGGGTCCCTGTTGCCACATGTCCTAAAGTTGCCAAAACTGATACATATATAAGTGACGTCATCTCACCGTCGCTCTCAAAAGAGAACCGTGCTGGTCACATACCAGAACACTCGCGCTCGTAACGTACAGCAGGCAGGTCTTTTACTTCGTCGCATGTTTTCTCGATTCCGATCAGTTCCTCTCTAACTGTTCGCCTCCAAGTGTTCCATTCCTAGGTCTTACACGTTTCTTCTTTCCTTTTGGATTCCATTCTAAGACCAATTTTTCAACTGCTCCGTCCTGTTTTCTTAATTTGTGTCTTGGATTATCCATCCACACTTCCTTTTCCTTATTTCTACACCAATGGGTTTCTGGTTGCTTTCCTTCCACAGGTTTTCGTTCATGATCACTTCAGGGCATATTATATTGATGATACGCTTCAGACAGCGATTCGCGAGCACTTGGAGTTGATGTGTCACTTGTTTAGCGAATTTCGATGGTTTACAGTTATAACGGTGGTAATGAATAGTGGAATCTTTGTTTTTCGTGAGAAGTTCTTCCAAATAAAGTATACTGGAACGAATGAGCCATTTGCTTTCCGGATTCGAGCTTTAACGTCTTCCTGTACGCCACCACTCTTTGTCATTGTGTTCCCTACGTAGACAAAAGATCTAAATTCTTCTGTTTGTTTGCCAGATATGGTGGAGCTGATTGTTTGAAGTACCATCTCTTCTCGTATCCTTTGACCTTCAGCATTTATTTTAAGCCGACTGTTTCTGGTTCTTGTTCTAACTCTAGGAGCTTCCCCTTCATATCTTCAATGTTATTGGACTACTGTTGTCAGAAAGCAGATGTCAACCGATGTGCAAAATGTAGGTATAAAAATGTAGATTTGAGTTAATGAGGCACTTCGCAGCATCATAGAAATGTAAATATATTTACAAGGAAAGAAATTTCCCAAAACTCCCCGAGGGTACGGAGCTTGATGGAGGAGAGTGGTGGTTCTAAACTAGGGTTCAAAAGCAACACTTTCGTGACGGCATAAATGTTGGCTCTCACAAAACAGTGAAACAGATTCGTCACGAATTGGAATCCTTTTCTTCTTCTCCTTTACTTTGTGCTAATCAAAAGTTCAAGGTTGTGAACACTTTAGTCTGTCTTGATTTAACACTAAAGTTCCAGGCGGTCCTTCCTGAGACATATATATTGTACCATTACGTTACATTAGCGGCCGTCAATGTAATGGATACAGTGGACAAAGATGGCGGACAATAGCTTCAGGTGCAAGTACACAGAGTACTGATCTAATAAATCGATATCGCCCGGCCGCAAGGGAAAAGAATCTCAAGAGTTAAATAATGATGGACGGAAAAATTTGAAAGAGAACGATTCTTGACTACTTTGTGAAGATAAAGTTACAAGTTGAAGGGAAGTTGCACGGCTTATAGAAAGATTATAAAAAGGATCAACTCAACGTCAAATACGAAAATATTAGTATATTAATAGAATAGAAGACTATATCTGCAAGAACATAATACGGAAGAAGAGTAGATTTGAAAGGAATAGTCGTTACTGTGAGGCCAGAATTCAGAAACGGAAAGGAAGCTTCAGCCGAATTACACGTTGCCGAAATTAGTACCATAGCGGCATAATTTGTTGTTTTCAGGAGGGAGACAATATCTGTTTAAGCAAAAGAAAGAGCAAGGAATAGGCCAAATTAGAGAAATCTATAAATTTAAAGAAAATAATATTTTCGTCCAACTTGAGTTTCCAAAAACAAATATTGCGAATTGAATTGCCTATTATTCACCAGTATACTATGATTTCTGCTATGTATTTGTTCTTTTATGATTGCATGATGACTGGTGACAAGATGGACTCAGCTTAAACAGAAGGGATGTTTGCTCAAGACTGATTAGCTCAAGCCAAGACCCAAGATGAAGCCGCAGATGACGTAGTCTTCGGATCGCCGTGGTTGCCTACTCCAAGATGCCGTAGTCCAGCAAAGATCCAGCGGCAAAATCCCGTTACGAGATAAGTATTATGAGTTGCATCGTAATGAATTTCAAATCAATTGATGAAAAATATTTATAGGTGTACTGGAGTGCTAGATATATGAGATCAAGTGCCAATGAAAGGATATATGAATATAAATGCCAATTATTAGCCGATGAAATGTGCTATTTTATGCTATATAACTGCGACTGAGTATTTGTGCATGTTTTGTGCCAATTAATACGTGTAGACCGTGAAGCGTTTAACCAGTTATGGATATATAAATATAAGCGAGATATAAGACGTAACCTAGAACTTCAGGTCAATATGTATACCAATCATGACCAGTACGATAATAATATGGGAAAGAAGTGTTTGAAATATTACGAAGTTGCAGTGTATAAGAGAATAATCAGGTTATTGAATATTGCGTCCGTAACACAGAGGTTATTTTAGTGGAATTGAATGATGATATATTTTAATTATGGAGGAATATATATATATATATATATAAAGGAAATGAAGTGTTTATGTGGCATGTTATAAGTAGAATGAGGAGATATGTTTCTGTTCGTTATTTAAGAATGGGATAGATAACTGAAATGCGAATTCCTGTGTTACATATTATATTTGGATTTGGGTTAGCACTGCAAGTAAAGAGTATAGGCCATGTTGAGTTGAATACATGTCTCGAGCCAAGCTGTATGTGTTTCGTTGTAACTTTCGGAGGAGGATATGGAGAGGTTACGTGTTTGATATGCATTACGTTATATATATTTGGGAATAGAATGGAATCTCGCACATTTACGTATTTGAAGGTCAGCACGTTAGCGCTTATACGGAGTACGGTTTGCTTTATCGAAATTATGGCACAGCGAAGAAATATTTGGGAGTATGTAAATATTTTGGCACATGAATAGGACTATATGGCACGATTTTTCGCAGTTTAGAATGACGTACCGTAAAATTTATGGCACTCCGTACTAGATTTACTTGGTTTGTTTTGTACATATGGTGATGTACTGAGTTAATTTATTCATTTGGGTTATGATAAGAATATTTGTAACTGTATGGGTGTTTTGAACCCATAATTAAACATGCTAATGCTTATCTCGTAACGTGGTGAGTCACAAACAAGAATCCAAACATGAATCTAAACATGTGTCCAAGTATATTTTGGTCAAATAGACCGAAAACCAAAATGAAACTTAACTTATGCCCCAAAGATAAACCCAAACAACATTAAAAGAAAGATATTCCACTCCTCCTTGGTTTAATAAAGTTCTGATCCCTATTTTTCCCCTTATATGAATTTAATCATGGAAGATATGGTATAATTTGATATTTAACAACTATGTAAGCAAATATGTTGAAGATTTAAAGTTCTTTCAAATATGTTTATCCCGGAAACCAAGCATTTTTGAGAATGATACTTGTAATTCTATGATTTTCCTTTCGTTATTGCCAATGAATATATATTATTCAATTTTATTATACATTAGCATGCTAATAAATTAGATATAGATTTAATTTTGCATTTCTATTCTTTAAGTAGTAGTAGGATAGTATACGGAATTATTGAGTTAGCTTACGCTGAATTTTAGGTGAGGTTCGGATAATTTCTTTTGACATTAGGAAATGGTATGAATGTTTTAACGGTCGGCGACTCTTCAACGGAATCCGCGATTTATTTAATGCATATGGGAACAACGGAGCGAATTTTTACCCTGAGAAATGATTATATGCCATATGTTGGAACTTATGTTCATAAATATTATTCCAGTTTGGAATCTTTGTATGACTTGTGACCCGATGCTTAGAATTTTGTGGCCGGAGCAATATTTAGATATGTGAATACTCAGTTAATACTCCAATAACATAAAACAGAGATGCCGGTAAAGGTCGCAAATCAAATAAAATCATAAGGCATAATATATATATATCAAATCCTTAATTCTCTGTCATTCACAGTGATATGTAGAAAACGAGAAGGTTTCAACACCTGAAATTGGTACCAGGTATAGATTCCTAAAAATACAATGAACCTCGCGGGATCACGACTTTTGTACTTTGTGAAGAAAAATACGTTTCTCTCATCGAAGTCGTTGTATATTCGCCAGGATGACGCTATAACTATGGACATGATGTCAAACTGCGCACATCCTGGCTTCTGTTGTCTGCTACAAATATATTTTAAGAACTTGAACTGGTACCAGTTGTGGGTTACAGGAACAATGCAATGATGACCATCATAATTGAACTGTTCAGTGAAAAATACTACCTTTCAGTGAAATAAATGAATCTTTTTTTCTTTCTGTGTTTATCCGTATCGATAAGGACGAGACAAAGCAACCTACCTGATGGCCATGGTCGTTAATGTTTCAAGTCTAAACCTGTGTGGTCTGACACCGTGGTTAGTCGGTTCGAGTCCCATTCATTGCAAAAACAAATTACCATCAGAATATTGTATTGGCCGGCAGGATAGGGGAGGTGGTATTCACTAGAAGGCGTGCCAAAATCATTGATTAAATTCCAAACTTCTTCGCAGTGCTCATATGGAGTGAGGGCTTATTAAACTGTTGATAGTGGTTTGTTTTGGAGAGTTGTATGTAGCTTTCTTAAGAGTACGCAGATCAATAGACATCAAAGTACAACTCCGCGCTACAACTGCAGTCAATATGGTTTGTAAGGAAATACAACAATACCTGTTTTGATTCCATTCGTGTGCCTATAACACCTGGAAAGTGTAACATTTATACATAACATATATATTAATAGTCCATTTAGAATTTCCATTACTTTATAGACAGTAATTTCGACTGACGAAGACAGTCTTATGTACTAGTTTTTAATAAATTCCTTTCAAGATAGTGCCAGGATGATTTGGTATACCCTAAAATAAATTCTTCAGCTCCTTTCTGACCTCCCGGGTAGCATGATCTACAGCTTTAGGAAGTACAAGGGTCTTAGTAGTAGGAAGCTATTCTCCAATATGTCAACATGCTGAGGTCTCTCCATAAGGATCGAAACCCGGAAATGCTTCAAACTAGAAACCTCCTAGAAGAGTGGTGGTGGTGGTGATTGTTTAAGAGGAGGTACAACTAGGCATATATCCCCTATACAGGGTGTTTCCGTAAGAGCGTGCAAAAATTTAACAGGACATAGAGGATGCTCCACTGAACAATTTGAGGTAGGGAACCTGGGCTCGGAGTAGCCAGCTTAAGGAGATAATAGGTATACCATCACATTACTGTGTGCAGTTAACAGCAAATACTATCATTGATACAATGAACGTACCATTTTCACTGTATCTTACAAAATGTGCTGAAACTGACAGCCGTCAACCTCAGTGCATGCGTGATTCATGGGACAATGTAAATATGATACACCAGAGCTACCTTATGGATAGGTAAAGTAAACCAAACCTGCATCATGACGTCCTCCTTGTTTCCTTGCAGGAAATAATGAATGTAAATAAGCTGGGAAGCAGTAATGTGAGACAAAGTGGTAGACAAGTTTACTTCCATGTCTCCTTAAGCCGACTTCTCCAACTACAGGTTCCCTAACTCAAATTGTTCGGTGGAGCGTTCTCTATGTCCTGTAAAATTTTTGCACGCTCATACAGAAACATCCTGTATAACACTAATCAGGGGGAAAATTGGAAGGGATCCGACTCTTCGAAAAATAAAGGTACTGATCAAAGAAAGACAAGAACCACAAACTGCGTGAAAATGAGACACTCCCTAGCCCTCGGAACCTCATAGCGTCGGGGTCTGAAAAGAACAAGAGTTGACGAAAGGAGGCCGGATAGGATAGATGACAGTGAGGAGCTAGGCACAAGTAAGTAGAAGCAATGCCAAGACTCAGCTAAGGGCCCCATGATCGTCGACCCACGGTCTTAATCGCCCCTGGGACCCCTTTTAGTCACATCTTACGACAGACACGGGGTACTGTGGGTGCTACTCTACCACTTCCATCGACAGAGGACCTCCTGAAAATTTGCACAGACTCGAAGAAACTTAAACAGTTATCAACTCAGAGATCTTGAATACACTGAACGGTGTCAGCTCCCTCAAGGAGGAAAAGGCATAGCTCATTTTAGTGAGTACCCCGAAGGACTGTCGTACAGTAAATGGTGGGAAGCCTTGAAAATGACAGCAAATATGGCAGCTGTGTGCACGATCCCCGGCAGGACCACAAACAACAATCATTGCCGGTGTTGTCACAACGAGATTGGAAACTTTTTCCCATATCTTGGAATCCTGCTAGCACGGGACACTCATGCGCAATACCGGGCACAATTAAATACGTAGCGCCATTGCTCAAACCCTGTGAGATTCCTGCTGCACTGTGTACGAGAAAGTGAGAAAGTACAGGATGACCAAAAAGTTCATTAGCATTTGACGAGGCAATACTTCACGGAATATTGGAGGTACAGGGGTAATAATTAGAGTCCGGATTATTAGGTACTGATAGGTTAGAATGCAAACTTACTTAAGCCAGTAACAAGTATACCCTACACTGTACAACGGTTATGCTATGATATTTGCATAGATATAAGGGGTAGACCCTATAGAACTTCTTGAATTTATGCTACTCTTCCTGCATTGCGGTGCAACGGGTTGCATCACACTTCCTACAAACCAAATTACTTTGCATTCTAACCTATTATCACCTAAAAATCCGAGGTATAGTAATAATTGATACGTCCGACTCATTGGCTGCATGGTCGGCGTTTGCTTTTGGTTCAGACGGTCCCGGGTTCGATTTCCGGCCGGGTCTGGGATTTTATTCACCTCTGATTAATTCTTCTGGCCCAGGGGCTGGGTGTTTGTATTTGTTCCAACACTGTCCTCTTCATATTCAGACAGCACTTTACACTACCAACCACCACAGAAACACGCAATAGTAAGTACATCCCTCCATATAGGGTTGGCGACATGAAGGGCATCCGGCCTTAAAACAGGGCCAAATCCACATGTGCTACATAGTTCGCACCCGCGACCTCAAAGGTGTGGAAAAAAGCTAGAAAAAGAAGAAGAAGAAGAAGAAGAAGAAGAAGTAATAATTGATATGCTTGATTGGAATGACTGTTTTTTTTATTGATGCCAAAATAAAGTACACAATATGACCAATACATGGCGATGGACAGCTACACGTCAGATACAAATCGCCATACATGCTTGACATGACATGGAGTTTTATTGACACCAAGAATTCAATGCACAAACAGGCCAACAGATGGCACTGGACAGCAACACGTCAGTGATACTGCATGAGACCCGTGTGCGGTATAAAAGGATTTGTCGTGAGAGAGGGCGTCAGATGCGCCTGCAATCGCGGCATGTTGACGTTATCAGAAAAGGCATTGTTAGTGAAGCTTTATTTACGTTATTTTGGTGTCAATAAAACCTCATGTCATGTCAATCATGTGTGTCAATTATTACTTCCCTACCTCCAACATTCCGTGAAGTGTTGCCTCATCAAATGTTAATGGACCTTTGTGCCACCCTGTACATGGTCTGTCGGTCAAAGGAAGCTCCCCGTGGATTTATGGAATCACTGACAACAATACTAAGAATGCTTACACAATTGATCAAGCTGTCAGATTAGAATCCATTCCCAACCAACCAAATGACGTCAACGAAGAAAAGATTATCCACGAATCTACCCTCCACTTCTACCGCCAAAAATATGAACTGGGAAATGGAGAAGCGATTGGGCTGTTGATCGGAGCAAGGAGCAGATGCCGAATCGTCTCGTCCTTTTCTGTAAGCGATTTAACCTGCATCGGTCCATATTACAGAAATTATTCCTGTATTCTTTGAAAGGATCTCTATCCATTCTGCGACATCATCTATATTCGTAGTGTCAAACTATAATTAATAGAACCGTTTCCCTGGAAACTCTGAAATAAGATATTAAGAAAATGTTTTGCATGCATGTAAATATTTCATAGAGAAGAAGAAGATATCCTAGAATTATTGAGCTATCAACATTGGTTATTTAAAAAACTAATTTCAAATGGAAATTAATTAAATAATCTACTACTTGAAGATAAGTTCATGAACAAATATTTATACTTAATGGACTTCATTGATTCTAGTACATGTTGTAGCCATAACATTACTATTAATAATAAAAAATATCATTGAAAAATATTCATGTGTTCGGAGATTATCAGAAAACCGTAATACACCGACATTTTGAATAATTAATTATATATAATGGCATATGTTTATATGATTTCTAAATATGTAGGCATATTATTAAGGAATAATGTGTTTCCATTGCTGCGGAAAAGAAGTTTAATTCACATCATTTTCGTATGTTCAGAGGTGGAGGTGCCCCATTAAGCCATGTGCAGATTTAGCAACACCGCCTTGCAAAGCCCATTTGAATTCGCCCACGAAGCGATCTGATTGCTAACTTACGCAGCTGCTAAAATGACAACGTCACGATACGTCGAATTATTTTCTTCAAATTATTTATCGTTATGACCAACGTCCTAACCCTCACATACCCTGTTCATTTTGTTTCCGACCATCCTGTATATACTGTAGTTCGATTCTCTTTTATTAGTATGGATAGATTAATAGAATAATAATAATTTTGTTGTTTCACCCTTTAAACCATCATCAAAACCACAAAAATGCATTTTACTTTTATTTCTCCAGGAATTTCTGTCCCTCCTCTCAAACTCCCATGAAAGTAATCTCCGTTAGTACAGCAGAAAGAAAACACGTTAATACACTAGCGAGGTTCGCTCTCTACCTGTCTTTCCTAGTCCACGTGAGAGGGGGTAAGTCTCAGATAACAAGGTGCCTGTCATTGATCCGCAGCGAGTGGCAACCTCTTTCTTTGTAACGGTATCATTAAAAAAGCTCATCTTGTTTTATAACATGGCAGGCAGTTTTCCCGCTTCATTGATCTCTGAAGTATACCGTGATATGTGCTGCGGGCTACCCTTTGTGTTCAGTGTCATCGTCTGTGCCTTCACCACAAGATGGCTACGGTTCGAATGCCAGAAATGCATATGAACTAGTTATATTTTATTTTCCTAATTATAGGGTTGCCACTTGAACAAAGTACAGTACTACGTAATAAATCATATCAGCATGGAAAATGAAACGTCTTACACATACAGTATTAAAAAGGAACTAAGAAGGAAAAAATACAAACACGATATTATTGACTATATAAATGTTTTCTCAAGATTAATACCGAACAGAGGATGGTAGCTACCGCTATGTTTGTCAACAGATGTTCTTCTATACCTAATAAAGACCAAAACAGCGATAAGAATTTGGGAATTGTATCCCGGGCTCCCACCATTAACTGTTACTGTTACATTTTGCAGGCCATATTTTTCTTTATAATACGAGATGGTTTGGTCATAAATACTCTTCTTCCGGTTGACCAGAATGCTATTCAAATCGCACAGTTGCGTCCATGATCATTCAGTTCTGGCTTTCCGGTTTAAAGGCTATAATATATATTCGTCCGGTGCTCTCACTTCCTTATAGAGCATATAGCCCCGTTCTTTGAGGACGCCGGCCATCATGTGTCGAATCTTGTGGTGTCGATTATTCCTTAAAACATCTCCGAACGGACAAGCACCCAGGACATGAGCAAGTGTTTCGTGCTCTCTGTAGCAACGCCGACAGAGAGTGTTGGCCGTGGACCTGCCCGGCAGGGCGCGAAATGCGACAATGTTAGCTACCATCTTGATTGCTTCCCGCCATTCTGAACATGACAGACCATGGTGATTAAATATTCACTTATTAATTGGTGGGTATTCCTTTAATCATGTGAACCGGGCGAGTTGGCCGTGCGTTTGGGTGTGCGCGGGAGATAGTGGGTCTGAATCCCACTGTCGGCAGCCCTGATGGTTTTCCGTGGTTTAACATTTTTTTGCTATGGGCTTTACGTCGCTCCGACACAGATAGGTCTTATAGCGACGATGGGATAGGAAAGGCCTAGGAGTTGGAAGGAAGCGGCCGTGGCCTTAATTAAGGTACAACCCCAGCATTTGCCTGGTGTGAAAATGGGAAACCATGGAAAACCATCTTCAGGGCTGCCGACAGTGGGATTCGAACCCACGATCTCCCTGATGCAAGCTCACAGCCGCGCTCCTCTACGCACACGGCCAACTCGCCCGGTTTTAACATTTTACACCAGGCAAAGCTGTACCTTAATTAAGGCCACGGCCGCTTCCTTCCAACTCCTAGGCGTTTCCTATCCCATCGTCACCATAAGACCTATCTGTGTCGGTGCGACGTAAAGCCACTAGCAACAAAAAAGTGACTTATGGGGTAAGACACTGGCAGAGCAAAAAATCACTTCTCGCAATTCGGTACGAACCATCCTGGTATCAGAAAATTGAATGCGACTTTTGATGATTAGGTCAGTCGCTTCAGTGCCAAGATGATTCAAGCAGCCATAACTCTCTGTTTTAAGATCTCTTGTGCCATTTTTATAACGGTTGTTCTCTCTACTCAAAACTAGGCAGATGTTTATATGTCGAAGTCGAGCTTCCAAAGAGACACAGAAGAGACCAAGGCCTTTGTATTTCCCTGCCGTGTATAGCATATGATCTGACGTATCGGTAGGTAGCGGAATGACTTCTTTCAGAGTGCTTTTCATTATCTTATCTGCAGTGGATAGACGTTTATGCATATCGATGGCTAATGTGTACAGGGCCGGGTCGAGTGGCTCAGACGGTGGAGGCGCTGGCCTTCTGACCCCAGCTTGGCAGGTTCGATCCTGGCTCAGTTCAGTGTTATTTGAAGGTGCTCAAATAGGTCAGCCTCGTGTCGGTAGATTTACTGGCACATAAACTCCTGCAGGACTAAATTCCGGCACCCCGGCGTCTCCGAAAACCGTAAAAGTAGTTATTTGGACGTAAAGCGAATAAAATGATTATTAATGTGTAAAGAAAAGTGAAACAACTGCATTATACTGTAAGAGTACGTAAATTCGCTGTGCAAACATCTCTACAATACGGTATGGTAAGGTCTATTTTCCTTTATACATTAGCATAGGAAAATGAACACAACGAAAATTATTCTGATGGACTGCATATAAATATGTGGCTGATAGGTTTGACCAGTTTTAAGGAATATAATGGCTGGGAAGAGCACTGGGACATACGAGGTTTTAAAAGAAAGCCATGGATATGTGTTGCTAAGAATTTAGGAATTTTACCCCTGGTTCCCACCATTAACCCTGTTACTTTTACATTTTCAGTCCAATTATCAAATTACTACGTACGTCGCACGGACACAGATATGTCTTATGGCGAGGATGGGATAGGAAAGGCATAGGAGTTGGAAGGAAGCGGCCGTGGCCTTAATTAAGATACAGCCCCAGCATTTGCCTGATGTAAAAATGTTAAACCACGGAAAACCATCTTCAGTGTTGGAGTGATTGAACAGTCTAGAATTTGGAATTTGTGGTCTGCTTGCATTAAAGGTGAGTAAACAAGAATATCTACGCGGTCTCGTAGATTTTTCAGGACAGTTTGAGGGTCAAATAACAGTACGTCGGAGAAGTTTATGCCTATATAACGTATTGGTTTACCACGGGCTTGTGTTCTAGTTGCTTTATACTGAGGTTTTCATCTGAATATTTCCATTTCTTGACGCATACAGGGACAGAATTTGAAACGTTTATGTCGAGGCCTATTTCATGATGTAGGGAAATGTTTGTTTACGAAAGGTACACATTTCAAGATAACGAAGAACTCTGTGAAGAAGAAGAAGAGGGGAAATAATGATGAAGAGGAAGTTGACAGGATGAGTTTTGAGGTCATTACTAGATGATTAATTCATACTTGCCTAGTATTTCAACACAGGTATGTTTAAAAGCTGACTTTCTAGACATGATTTTGACGTGCACTCGTAGGAATCCATTGTCGGGATGTGGTAACGGTGAATGATTTAGTGTAGATTGTCGGTCTGTGAACAGGAAGGGATAAACACGTGGTTTTACAGTATCAGGTATTTTTTTATTGTGAATGAGATCAGGACAGAGTTTCATCTGGAACACTGGGTATCCCAGTATTCGAAGTTACAATTATAAAATTACTACGTAGGCAAGTCAATAAGTATCTGCACTTTTGCTGTAATTGTCTTTAGCTTGGTTCTGTGGCGTTGTGTGCTCACCAGCTGCTAGATTGCATCGTTGTCAACGTCTGTGGTATGATTTCAGAGTTATCAGGTCAGTACAGCTTGCGCTATTGCGACGTAAATATAGCCGTGCCACTGTCTGTTTGCACCGAGTAAGAACAGAGTTCTGTAATCCGTTTCTTTAATGGTCTGAGGGTGTACAATGAGCAGAAATTCATACAAGATTTTCAGCACAATGCGGGGACAAGATTTTGTCACAGCGAAGTGGAATGTCAGTGGAATTAATAGTTCAAAAGGCGTCGCACGGGCGTGAAGGATGAGGAAAAATCCGGGCGTCCATCTACAGCCGTAACTGATGCCAATATTGAACAGGTGCGTGATATGATCCTGAATGAAAGACTAGTGACGTTCTATGAATTCCCGCTCGTGGTACACCCTCAGACCACAAAATTGGATTACAGAACGCTGTTCTTCCTTGGTGCGAACAGAGAGTGGCGCGGCCATCTTTACGTCGCAAGAGCGCAAGCTGTACTGATGTGATAACGCTGAAACCTACTACAGACGTAGACAACGGTGCCATATAGCGGCTGGTGAGCACACAACGCCATAGAACCAATCTAAAGACAATTAGAGCAAAATTTCAGATACTTATTGACTTGCCCTCGTATTTTAAAAAAAGGCATTGAATAATTCTTAAGGAGCCCGTTCATATTCGAGCGGGTTCGCGACCCGGCCCACGAAATAAATCCCCGCCTCGAACCCAGCTGGCTCGACTGTTACCATACACTACCAAACCGCTTGCCGCACTGGTCCACCAGTCTGTAAGTATAAATTAATCTGGGAAGTTCACTAAGACTTGAAAATAGTATGTGTGCATTGCGTAGGTTTTCCATTATGGCACAAAGAAACCATTCTAAAGTGGCTGTAGCTGTTGTAGCATTTTTATCAGTTGATGAAGAAAAGAAACTCGTATGGATGAAGGAATGTTTGAGAGATAAATCACGATTTTCTCATGTTAATCCATTAAGAACTCTGCACGTATAAGAGCCTGGAGATTACTAGAAATGTCTGTGCATGTCTGTGAATTGTTGGAGTTGATTTGGCAAAACATTGAGAAACAAGAGACTCACATGAGAGATATTATCAGTACTGAAGGAAGATTAATTATAACATCATGATTTCTAACGACAGGGAGAAGACATGAAATTTAGCAGTGTAATATATCCTCGGCTATTAGGAAGGAAGCGCTCGCCCGGCATATTTCAATAAATTCTTCTCAGAACTGCCTATTACCTCAAAGGTCATATTGTTATTCGAGGCAGGCCTAATTAACTTCACAAATTAATCCACTCAGAAATACTTGAAGACTAGATGAAGTTGCAGACAAAAGCACGATGAGCCTGTCGGGTAGTTGGCCACACACTCACTGACGGGTTGGCGGACCGGTCAGGATCATCGGATTATCCGTCGAACCACCACCATGGAACCAACCTCGAGTCCAACCACGAACCACCCCCATACATATTCGAGCCGTGCGACTAAGGTCAGAGACCGGTTGGCGAACCCACTCGAATGTGAATGGGCCCCTTTAGTGTAGGCCTATACCGCAAATGGGATCAAGAAATTGGTTCTGACCTCAATCCCATTGATTCCTATTCGTGTTTTTGTACTGTATATTCCCCCCAGGCTCACACAATGTTTGAATGTCGTGTGTTGCTCACGCAATCCCTCTTGTTTAACATGATATAATCTTAAATGTTGCCAGGTTCCTGATTATCATACTTCATCTCCAACCTCACTTGCTCAACTCTTCGGTCTCTTAGGCGTAAGGAAGGCTTTGGAGTCTCTCATGGTCTTTAACTTTTCTTAACCTTTACCTTAATTTTCTGAATACTCGGAACTCTCTGCCCTGCGATTAATGGAAATTTTCCTGTTAGTTCTATTAAATTTCCCTCAAAAGAAGCGATCTCCATTCAAATAACACTTATAATTCTATATGTAGAATATATATTTCCTAGCAAAATTTGTGGATAGAAAGGAAAAGTTATTTCTGTACAGGCCATGAAGGCCCTGGGAGTGGTGGAAGGTAAAGGCTTCAACTATCCGTATCCCCGGCACTTAATCGGGTAGAGTGGTTAGTTCTACGCCCAGCCGCCTTTGCCCCCAGGCGTTAACCTGGTACTCATGTTTGGTATAGGCTGAGTGAATCTCAGGGGCATGTTCACCTCTGGAAGTGGAAATCTCGTTTCGTATTTTTTTCTGAGGAGAAATCGAACCCACGTACTTCTGGATGAACCGAACAGGCCTTTACCGCCTCGGCCAAGGAGCCCTTAAAATTTGTGGGTGGTCAGGTGAAAATGGACTTGAAGGGGAAAATAATAGATTCTCTTTAGGCCAGTTTTCGTATAACCGCTCATATTTGTTGAATTCTTATTTCTACAAGGCCTATGAAGTGTGTTTAAGTCTTTAAAATTGAATTTGAAAAAGGAGGTGCTTAGGTTAAATCGAGAATCGAGGGACATTCATTTTAAGATTGCTGACGAAAGGAATTGAGGCACTCTATCGTCGTCTCCTACAGAAAGACTAATCTGCACAGTAGCCAATTATCTTATTGGCTGACCTATATACTGTAGCTCCGGTGTCTTCGTGAGTGGAGAACGTTTCAGATTCCGGTGTTTCAGCTCTATGTTTCCCCGTACGCCGAGTTATACACGTGTCAGTCTGAAATAAAATGCGTATGTGTGTATATGAACGGTTACTTTTAGTATTTCCAGAAATTATGACTGTTATTCAACTGTTAACGTTCTATCGGTAGAAATTTACCTCAAATACTGTTTAATTACCGTTCATTATTTGGATAATGCTTCACTAATAAACCTTCCTTTTTTTCTTTCTTTTTGTTAGATCTCTGTCCATCATTCCAATTACGCTGCAGATGAACTGACAAATTAGTGAAACGTACACGAGTGATTTCATTATGATCCTGTTTGCCAATTTTAATGATGAGTGATACGCATAAACAATCTGTCTGGACTAGTAAATGGAAGTCCAAAGTGTGGTGATTTATAAAGGTAGCTATAGAAAGTCAAATATACATCAATTTATGAGGCACTTCCAGAACTTCAAAAATTCGTACAGAGAGCATTATAACCCCACAATTGTTAAAAATATTGAACGTGTCCAAAACTGCTCGAGGGGTCGATCTGAGGTGGTGTTGGTGGTTGTGGTGGGGAGAGGGAGGTGTGGTAGTTTCGAAATTAGCGATTAGAAGTAAGAACAGCGTAAGTATGAAACTGTTAAAGCTTTTTCCTTTTACGATTTTACTAAAGAGATGGCGTATAGTTGTATGGAAATTCCGAATTAAATTTCAATCAACCAACCAACCAACCAACCAACCAACCAACCAACCAACCAACCAACCAACCAACCAACCAACCAACCAACCAACCAACCAACCAACCAACCAACCAACCAACCAACCAACCAACCAACCAACCAACCAACCAACCAACCAACCAACCAACCAACCAACCAACCAACCAACCAACCAACCAACCAACCAACCAACCAACCAACCAACCAACCAACCAACCAACCAACCAACCAACCAACCAACCAACCAACCAACCAACCAACCAACCAACCAACCAACCAACCAACCAACCAACCAACCAACCAACCAACCAACCAACCAACCAACCAACCAACCAACCAACCAACCAACCAACCAACCAACCAACCAACCAACCAACCAACCAACCAACCAACCAACCAACCAACCAACCAACCAACCAACCAACCAACCAACCAACCAACCAACCAACCAACCAACCAACCAACCAACCAACCAACCAACCAACCAACCAACCAACCAACCAACCAACCAACCAACCAACCAACCAACCAACCAACCAACCAACCAACCAACCAACCAACCAACCAACCAACCAACCAACCAACCAACCAACCAACCAACCAACCAACCAACCAACCAACCAACCAACCAACCAACCAACCAACCAACCAACCAACCAACCAACCAACCAACCAACCAACCAACCAACCAACCAACCAACCAACCAACCAACCAACCAACCAACCAACCAACCAACCAACCAACCAACCAACCAACCAACCAACCAACCAACCAACCAACCAACCAACCAACCAATTAATTAATTAATCATACGCTTTTAGAGCTGTCGCCCAGGCGGCCGATTCCACACTAATTGTTTATCTAGTCTTTTCTTAAACGTTTTCAATGAACTGGAAATTTATCGATAATTTCCCTTGATAAATTATATTCCAGTCCCTTACTTCTCGTTCTGTAAATGAAAATTTGCTCAAGTTTGTCCTCCTGAATTCCAACTTTATTATGAACTTTCCTACTTTTAAAATCACCGCTCAACCTTATTCGTCTACTAATGTCCTTCCACGTTATTTCCCCACTGGCAGCTCAGAACATCCCTCTTAGTTGAGCATCTCGTCTCCTTACTCCCAAATATTTCCAGCTGAAAGTTTGCAACATTATCGTACACTACTCCTTTGTCGGAAATCGCCCAGAACAAATCGTGCAGCTTTCCTTGGATCTTTTCCATTTCTCGTATCAAGTAATCTTGGTGTGGGTCCCACACATGGAACCCTACTTTAACTGTGGTCTTACCAGAGACTTACACTACCTCTCCTTTACATCCTTTGTTTTTTTTTTTTTTTTTTTTTTTTTTTTTTTTTTTTTTTTGCTAGTTGCTTTACGTCGCACCGACACAGATAGGTCTTATGACGACGATGGGACAGGGAAGGGCTAGGAGTGGGAAGGAAGCGGCCGTGACCTTAATTAAGGTACAGCCCCAGCATTTGCCTGGTGTGAAAATGGGAAACCACGGAAAACCATTTTCAGGGCTGCCGACAGTGGGGTTCGAACCTACTATCTCCCGAATACTGGACACTGGCGGCACTTAAGCGACTGCAGCTATCGAACTCGGTCCTTTACATTCTTACTACAATTCCTAAATACCCTCATAACCACGTGAAGAGATCTGTAAACTTTCTGAACAACTTTTTAAATATGATTACTCCAATGAACTTCATTCCTTATATGACAGTGAACCCCATGGGATACTATCACCCCATCAAAACCTCAATTAAAACTGAGAGATCTTCCTCTTGGTGAAACGATCTGACATTTTATCCCGTTTATCATCATACGTTTTTTTTTCTGGCCATCTCAGAAAATTGTCTAGGTCTTTTTGTATGTAGTCACTCACAGTCCTGTAAATTATTTACTACCCTATACAGTATAACATTATCCATAAACAGCCTTATCTGTGATTCGAATTCTTGACTCATATCATTTATAGACTACATAAAAGGAAACGTAAAGGTCCAATAATAATGCTTTGTGTAACCCCTCTTAATCATTAGAGGATTAGATACCACTTCACCTACTCTAATTCATTGAGTTCTATTTTTTAAAAAGATATTTAGCCACCCATTCAACCAATTTTTTTTCTAGCCCAATAGCCCTCATTTTCCTCTGTAATCTCCCATGATCTACCCTATAAAAAGCCTTGGTTATGTGATCAGTGATACACTCCATTTGATCTCCTGAATCTAAAATATCTTGCTGGATTCCTACAAGTTGAGTCTTACTGGTACAACTTTTGCTAAACCTGAACTGCCTTCAATCAAACCAGTTAGTAATTTCGCAAATGTGTCTAATATAACCAGAAAGAATGCTTTCCCAGAGCTTACAAACGACACATGTCGAACTGACTGGTCTGTAATTATCCGCTTTATGTTTATCGCCCTTTCCCTTGTACATTTAGGCTATTATTGCAAATGTCCCTTCATTTGGTATCGTTCCTTCATGTAAAGAGTGGATATGGCACTATCTCCCAACCCATAGTCTTTAATATATTCCCATAAATCTTATCAATTCCAGCTGCTTTCCTAGCTTTGAACTTTTGTATCCTTCTGTCTTTATTATCATAGGCAAATTTCAGTAGTTCGCCAGTATTAGGCGCCTCCTCCATCTAGACGTCTTCCTTATATCCAGCTACCTTTGTAACTTTCTGACTGTTAAAAGTGATGAGTAAATATCCGGATATTTAAGAGGTAAGAATTTATTGTTACGTGCTCGTGCGACTACCAGCCGTACGGAAACCCCTTCCGTATTACGTAGAAGGGACGGATGAGTCAGGCCGGGGAATTTTTAGCCGGCCTGAGGGCATGTACCGTTCTCTTCTTGCATTATGCTTTCATCTGGTGTCTACGTGGACATTCTGGAAGACAAAACGAGAATGTACTTTGTCTGGTCGCATTCCAAAAAATCCAGTATTTTATAGCCGGAGATATGAAAGGAGGCTAGCCACGAACAAGGGAGTTGTTCGGAGTTTGACGGCAATAGTGTTGACTGTCGTCGGAGTGTTGTGAGCCAGTCAGTGTCAGAAGTGTTGGAGTGGTATTGTCGTTATGCCGTGGAGCTAGACAGCAGTAGTTGCTGATAAAGTGAGCGATGAGTGGTAGTGCTCGTCGTGGTGGACGTCGATGTGTATTGGAGGAGTACGATAAAGAGTAATGTTAAAGCGTGGTTGCTGTTGGTTAGTGGTGCTTTGTTATTATCTTGCCGAGTAATATGTGCTGAGTAGATAAATGTGTGGAGCAACCATCTGAAATGATTGTGTGAGGGATGAACTTGCCTAGAATCGAGCCAAGAAACAGTCGTCGTGCGTTGTGATTGCTAACAGACTGTGTGTTCGAACCTGTGTGCGTGAAGCGGCTGGAATGACTAAGCGTGTGAAACGAGGTGAAAGGGGAGCTGTCAATGAAGATTACGGAAGGGATTCCCTTTACAGGTAAATATTAGAGCTGGCAACCTGATGTGAGGAGAGAAAAAGACTTTGTAAATAGCCACTAATTAAGGAACTATTGTAATCCGTTCTTAAATATAATTGTGTGTGAACTAATTAGGCAATCCTATATTAAATTCGGTTGAATAAACGAACAGTGTTTTATTCCTAACACTAATGAAATGGCGTATGGTTTTTAGTGCCGGGAGTGTCCGAGGATTTGTTCGGCTCGCAAGCTGCAGGTCTTTAGATTTGACTCCCGTAGGCGACCTGCGCATCGTGATGATCATGGAATGGTGACGAGGATGACATATGCACCCAGCCCCTGGGCCAGTGGAGTTAACCAATGATAGTTAACATTTCTGACGCTGCCGGGAATGGAACTCGAGACCCCTGTGATCAAAGGCCAACACGCTAACCATTTAGCCATGGAGTCGGGCTATTCCAAACAGTATATTTCGTCGATAAAGGAATCTTTATTCAAATGATCCCGTTGCCTAGAACGGAATGTCACCATGTTGAGTAATGATCTTTGGGTAGCCATAGGTCGTGATATTTCAGCTCAGACTGTGAGAAACTGGTTGCCCGAGGCACAACTTCACTATCGGCACCCATGGTGAGGTCCAGCACTCAAACCTAACCACTTTTACCCTGGATGGTTTCTTCCGAATTGGTATCAGAAACTTTTCCCGGGAGAGTGTCGCATAAGCCTTGTTTCTGACGATCGTCGGCAGCGTGTTTGGAGGCAAACTGGCGAGCTACTCTGTCCAGCACTTGCAGCAAGGTAGTGGCTCCCTGATGTTTCGATGTGGCATTACGTGGAGCCACGGTACGCCACTTGTATTCATGGAGGTCAATTTTACGGCAGTACGATGCAGGAACGACATCCTTTGTCCCATAGTGACACCGTATCACCAGCATTTCGGGGATAATTTGCCATAAAGAAGATTGCAGAATTGATACGGAAAGGATCGATCTTCACCTTCAGTAATCGCTGATACTGAGAAACAACCGCAATGACAACAAAAACAAACCATAACGGACACTCAAAATTTTAATCAACTAATTTGTTTAAAAGTACACTTCGATAGCCTATCCAGAAATCTGGGAAGTGTAGAGGGAATAAATCCTAGTTATATATAAGCCATGGATTGACGACCATCCATTGCCTTTTACGTGCACTGCATTATCAAGCTATTAATTAGACAAATGTCATGACCTCATGTCTTCTTCTTCTTCTGCTTCTCACAGAAGGCTGGCAACTAACATGGAATAATTACCTATATTTTGTGCTTTTCGTGCTGAATTGTGGATGGCGGACACTTGTCGGAGATTCCTCGTCCACCACAATCTTCTCCTCGAGGCGCGTCCTCACTGGTTTCTCAATACGGTTGTCACGGATCCAAAACCGGGCAATTTATGTGGGATTTTGGAAAGAACGTCCCTATGGTTGGATTGTATGTTCAACTGAATGTTTCTAGCCTACGATCACAATATTAACAGTCATGTATGACCTCAGTGAGGGGGAACTAACATAGAATGCATTGCAACTAAACTTTACCGGTGTTATTAAGTCGTTAATAAAGTTTTGTTTTTGTGTAGAATGCCAACTCCGTAGTGTATGAATAATGTGCTTCCTTGTGGGTGGGGGACGCAGAGGACGAATACACCCACGGTATCCCCTGCCTGTCGTAAGAGGCGACTAAAAGGGGCGACCAAGGGTTGATTGTATTAGAACCATGAAAGTACTTGCGATTCGTACCACCACGCGGGGAACACCATGAGTCGCTATTACTAGCGCGTAGTACCACTATGTTAGGTACAAAATACGTTTATGATTAGTAGCAACAGAGTGCATTGCCAGCTTTTACAGTATCTGTGATTAGTGCCACTTTAAGAGCGACACCATGGTTCTGGCTTGCCCTATGATTAGTACCCACTATATGACGAACACCGCGGGATAGTGCGAGGCGGTGTGGTTAGTACACGTATGGGATGAACACCATAGGTTGGCGTTGCCTGCAAATGGCCCCGCAATGTACGAAACACCACCGGTCTCTATTATATGTGCGAATTTCATTACCTGTGAATTGTACCATAATGTGTGGAATACCGCGAGTCTACGCTACTTTTGATTAGTACCGCAACATGACAAATAGCATTGTTCTATTTTCTTAGCGATACGTACCATTATGTGGGGCCAATGACTTGTATTTTGGACGCCTTTAGACTGCAAGCATCATCGATTCAGTATTATGCTATAGAAGCAGTCCCTTGGTCAGTAATACTATTGTTTTACGTCAGTTCCTGTGAATGTGAGGCATTGCGGGTCGGATCCACTGATTGCTTTAAATTCATAACCATCCATTCATTCTTCATCCTCACGTTCTGAATGGAGGATTTTGGACTTTTAATTTGTGATTACATTTCATCTCATTTCGTACCATTAGGGGCCTATGACCTAGATGTTAGGTCCCTTTAAGCAACAAGCATCAAGAATTGGATCGAGGTCCACTCAGCTATCGGAAGGTGAGGGAGCGGTCGTGGTCCAGATAACGGCTGAGAGGATTCTTCGTGCCGAGCCGGGCATGCGGCTCAGATGGTTGAGGCGTTGGCCTTCTGACCCCAACTTGGCAAGTTCGATCCTGGCTCAGTCCGGTGGTATTTGAAGGTGCTCAAATACGTCAGTCTAGTGTCGGTAGATTTACTGGCACGTAAAAGAACTCCTGCGGACTAAATTCCGGTACCGGGGCGTCTACGAAAACCGTAAAAATGTAGTTAGTGGGACGTAAAGCCAATAACATTATTATTATTATTATTATTATTATTATTATTATTATTATTATTATTATTATTATTATTATTATTCCGAATTTGGCCAACTGTGGACCGCATAGAACTTAAGGCTTGTTGGCCTTTCTTCTCTTCTCTTCCCAGAACCTTTTCATTCTCTCGCTTCGTATTTTTCTCTCCTCCTCAGAGATTATCCGGTTGGGCTTCTTTTTAGGTGGTTTGTCCTCAAAAAATTTGATTTTGTTGATTATGTTTCTAAACTCTTTCCTTTTATTGATCACCTCTAGTGTAATTTCAACTTCTTCTGCATCTCTTTTGACCTCTTCTACCCACTTAGTGGTGGCCTTCAATCCTACAATGTACTTAAGGATTTTTTAGGTCAGTCTGCTTTCATCCATCCTTACTAGATGTCAATAGAAGTTCAACCTTCGCTTCCTCATTGTGTCTGAGATCTTTTCCGTATGTTTATAAAGATCCTTGTTTTTCCTTTTTTTCCAGGTTCCATCCGTAGTTTTCTGGGGTTCCAGAATCTTCCTTAGGATCTTCCTTTCTTTCTTTTCCAGTTCTTGTAGCTCCCTTTTTTTTATTCAAAATAAGACACTCTGAGGCATATAATCCTTCTGATTTGATTACTGAATGATAGTGTGGGATTTTGGCCATGTAGGATATTGCTCGTTTGTTGTACATACTCTGGGTTAGTTTGTAGGCCAATTCTAATTTTCTGATTCTTCCTTTGATAGCCTCTTTGTCAAGCCCATTGGGTTGGATCCATTCTCCCAGGTATCTAAACTTCTCTGCCCTTTTAATCTTCCCATACTTTATCTCCATTTACTTCTCATTTCGGTGCCTATACTCCATATACTCCGTCTTTCCGTAAGAAACTTTAAGACCTGCTTTTCCGGCGATTTCGTGCAGTTTCTCTATCATCTTTATAGCGTCTTCTCGATTTTTAGCTAAGACGGCGAGGTCATCGGCAAAAGCTAGACATTTAATTTCCAAGTTCTGGCCTTCTCTTCCAAGGTGTATTCCTCTTATCCCTTCCGATTTCAGAGCTTCTTCCCAAGTTTTCATTATTTTCTCCAAAACTAGATTGAAGAGGATCGGGGACAGTCCATCTCCTAGTCTGACCCCTGTCTTGATTATTATTATTATCATTATTATTATTATTATTATTATTATTATTATTATTATTATTATTATTATTATTATTATCTTCGTGCTGACTACATTACAACTGGTATTTTCCTGGTCTTCGTGGTGAGAAACGGTGATCTGGTAAGTCATAGTCTATGAAGATCGTAGCACCATGTTTAAGAAAGAAACCCTTATGTCGCACCATCGTAGAGTAGTCCCATAGTGACGATGGGATAGGAAAGGTCTAGGAGTGGGAAGGAAGCGAGTGTGACTTTAATTAATGTACAGCCGCAACATTTAGCTCCTGTGAAAATGGGAAACCATGGACAACCATATTCAGGGCTCCCCAAAGTGGGTTTCGAACCCACTACCTCGCGAATGCAAGCTTACAGCTACGTGACTCAAACCGCGTGGCCGATCGCTCGATTTTGTTGTTACAAAATATACTTCGACTTACTGAAAAACTCGAGTGATGAGTTTTTATTTTCGAATCTCAGCTTGCATTCGGGAGATAGTTCGTCCGAACTCCACTGTCGGCAGCCCTGAAGGTAGTTTTCGAATGTTTCCCATTTTCACACCAGGTAAATGCTGGGACTGTACCTTAATTAAGGCCATAGTCACTTTCTTCCCGCTGCTAGCCCTTTGCTACCCCATTTTGCCATAAAACCTATTTGCGTCGGGGCGACGTAGAGCAAATGGTATTTTTTTAAACTTTCGAATCACACCATAAAATCATCATATGTTACTCCCACTTTAAGCTTCGCGCATATCCTTTTCTTTGTCAACTGAGAACATATCCTCACATGTTTGACAGAGCAAGTTCCAGCGTATGGATATTTATATGACATAAAGAGCCTCTGTTATAATGACGACAGATCATTAGCTGTATGTACACACACATTCATTAGGAAGTAATGACAGCTCGACGCGCCATGCGGGTCTCGAAGCGCAGAACCTTTCGTCCACTAATCAAATACACTCTCTGATTACCTCCCCTCACAAAGCTCCTTTGGGATATAATTTCCCTGCTGCATCCCTCACATCATGCTCCAACCTCATGGGATTAAAGAACAAGTGCTGAAATTCACTGGGCATGTTCGTAGTGGAACAACACGTGATTATGCTGTAATTGAGCTCCCTGTACATTTTTTCACAGATTCTTGGAATGTGGGGATATTATCACAGTGTGCAGCCCCTAAACACAATGGACCGTAAAAAACGCCTATTCGGGGAATAGGGTGTTCGAACCCCACTGTCGGCAGCCCTGAAGATGGTTTCCATGGTTTTCCATTTTCACATCCCTCAAAAATGCTCTGGATGCACCTTATTTAAGGCAATGGTTCCTTCCTTCCCACTTCTGGCCCTTTCCTGTCTCATCGTCGCCGTAAGACGTCTGTGTCGGTGCGACTTAAAGCAATCTGTGAAAATTAGAAGTAAATCCAGTGTAAAATTGTCTCGTAACCTGCTTTACTAACTTATACTATCTTGTTGGCACCGCACTTCCTGATATACGACGTAAGGTAGGAGCTCGTAAGGAGAAGGCCACATCATTAAAATCCAAAGCTCATCCACTGTATGGATTCAAACCAGCACCACCACGGTTAAGTTTCTTTAAGACCACACAGAAACTTGAAGGAAAACAACAGCAACCAAGATTCACTTTGTGGCGAGTTAGGGTTGAGCATCTTGGAGAATGGAAAACACCTCGTGAAGAATTACCAGCTGGACAAATGGAGTACTGGACGACTTGGAGATCTTTATGCTTCCACTTACTTGTGCCATCTACCCTATCCGACCTTCCTTGGTCAACTCTTATACTTTTCCGACCCCGACGGTATTAGGCATCGAGGCCTAGGGAGTTTACCATTTTCACGCCCTTCGTTGCCCTTTTCTTTCTTTGGCCGATACCTTTATCCCCCGATCCAGAGTCTGAAACTCAAGGACACTGCCCTCGAGGCGGTAGAGGTGGGATCCCTCGCTGAGTCCGAGGGAAAAACCGACCCTGGAGTGTAAACAGATTAAGAAGAAGAAGATCACAAGAAACCCGATATTAGAGAAATCCATTTGTTAAAAAGTGTTAAGGTGTTTGAGGGTTTCCAGAAGAAAGAGAAGAAGCATAGGAAATCTGTCTGCAGGGAAGAAAGGGAATATAGTGAAAGAATGAAGACATACTGGAAAAACTGGAAGACACGGATAGGGAGAAAATCATGACTTTACTTCACGTAGTCCACAGCTTGCCAAGGTTGAAGGAATAATAATAATAATAATTAATAATAATAATAATAATGATACCGAGCTCGATAACTGCAGTCGCGTAAGTGCGGTCAGTATCTAGTATTCGGGAGATAGTGGGTTCGAACCCCAATGACGGCAGCTCTGAAGATGGTTTTCCGTGGTTTCCCATTTTCATACCAGGCAAATGCTGGGGCTGTACCTTAATTAAGGCCACGGATGCTTCCTTCCCACTCCTAGTCCGTTCCTGTCCATCGCCGCCGTACGCCGTAAGACATATCTGTGTCGGTGCGACGTAAAGCAACTTGCAAAATAATAATAATAATAATAATAATAATAATAATAATAATAATAATAATAATAATAATAATAATAATTGTTCCGAGGTATCTGTGGAGAGGTGAAAGAAGGTGCTGGCTGGAATAGGTCTCAACTACAAAATTAAAGTTAATTTAAAACTTTAACAAAGGTTATATTTTCTTTTCAAAATCAACAAATAACGGATAACCACATTTAACAATTTCCACTAGGTGAAATAACAACGAAAGGCAGGTACAAAATAATTTTACCCGTTGAGGGGTTTTTTACAAGGTTTTGGGCTTCGAGCCCCACAGTCACAATCCTTGAGCTATTAGCCCAACTTTACCAAGGTACAAAATTGAACAAAGGGGCAGAAAACCCCATCATGCCAAGGAACACTTGCTCCTAATTACAATGTTAAGCCTCCTAGAGGCACTTTCCAAAATACCAGAAAGAGCGGACCTGCTCTCAATTTTACAAGCCTATCCAAGGCCACAACAAATTTCACTTCTAACTGCCCTCAAGGCACACAAAGAAGCAGGGGCATTTAATACCCAACCTACAGGGCCTTCACATGAAGAAAAAAAACAGGTTAATTAAATGGCCAAAAATACAAAATTGAATGGAGTCGAATACATGCACTCCTACACTTAAGTTTATTAAAACCTATGTAGCGCTAGGCTGATAATAGAGGGGCTAATCCCAAGCTAGGGAGGTGACTCGTACGAGAAACTTTAATATATTAATGAAGAGAAAAAACGGTTACAAAAACGTAGTCACCTCAATTTCAAAATGAAGGAGAGTTCGAGAGGGTAAAGCACTCTCTATCCCCGCTTTACAGTGAAAGAGATTTGTAGTTTTCACATAAACAGAAGAGGAATTTACATTTTAATGTGGTAGGTTACTTATGAAAGGTTTCGAACCCTCCCCGAGAGTTAAACTACTGAGCTAGCAAGAAATAAAGATTAAAAGGCCATTAACTTGTTGAAGAGCTGCTGCTTGAATAAAGAGGCGCTTCCCGCCCTCTGCTACATATCCACACACTAAGCTAGATGTTACTGAAGTGGCCAGGAGACCAGAAAATCAGCAGTTTTTATACCCTCGTGGAAAATTAGAGACCTTTCAGGAATGAGTAGACACCCCCCCCTCGATTTTATTGGTAGACAAATAATTACACATGGAAATTCGAAGAAGAAAGCAATGATTGGAGGAAAATTAATTACAGAAATTCGTGATTGCCTAAATTCAAAACTGCCGGATAGAAAGGATTAATGTTGCCAACCCACAAACCACAGAACAAAATTTAGTAAAGACAAAACTTATGAATACAAAAATTTCTTCAAGAAGGTACATTCCTTTACACCAGTGTGCGTTATCATAGTTTTTGGTAGAGACATCTGTTAGAGAATGTCCACACTTCTTGATCCATGAAAAACAAAAGCAAATCAAAAACACTCAGTGACATCTTCTGATAAACCGTAGAATTAGTTCAGTTGTAAAGTTCAGAGCTTCTCCAGTAGAGGAGTTTCAATTGGCGCAAGATTTGAACTAGCGTCGTAGAGGTGTATCGCCCGGTATAATAATAATAATAATAATAATAATAATAATAATAATAATAATAATAATAATAATAATAATAATAATAATAATAATAATAATAATAATAATAATAATAATAATAATAATAATAATCATAATAATATTATAATAATAATAATAATAATCGTATGGCTACAGCATTTTTGTTCTGTCATTTAGGCTGCATGCGTGCCAGTTTCCTTCTAGGTTCCTCAAACCAGATGACAGAGAAAAGGTGATCACTGTCTGAATTTGAATTAGTTCTGTCGGGTAAATTCCAAATTTATCACCAAAGATCTTATGGGACATCGTATGCCATGTGTTGACGAATGGAGTTTCTTACAACCTACAGTAAAGAAATTCTACTACGTCTGTTGGGTTTCAACCCGTCATCATGGGATCCAGAGAACCAACATTTATAACTTAGATTTTTTTCAAGCTGCATTACGTTGCACTGATACAGATAGGTCTGATGGCGACGATGGGATAGGAAAGGGCTAGGAGTGGGAAGGAAGCAGTCGTGGCCTTAATTAAGGTACAGACCCAGCATTTGCCTGGTGTGAAAATGGGAAACCACGAAAAACCATTTTCATGGCTGCTGACAGTGGGGTTCGAACCCACTATCTCCCGGATGCAAGCTCACAGCTGCGCACACCTAACCGCACGCACAACTCGCCCGGTAACTTAGAATATAGTAGAACCGCACCTTTTCCCATGCTTTTCATAGCTGTGGGATTCTAACTGCCAATGATGCATCTTTGGAATTTTATCTAATGTGAAACCACTCACCGTAAAGCAATTTTCTTGTGCACGGAAATATTCTGAGTGGGAATACAATGACGATTTGCCATCTCGGTATACGCTGTACTGTTGGCAGTGCATGCGATGAGGCGACAAATGAATGCCGCTATTATCATGTGAAGGGTGAATTGCGGAGAAACTTTCCACATCGTTGCATATCCTCTCCGTTCTCAGGAAAAGTAAATTGGTAGCGCATCAATAGGGGTGGAAACGTGATTCAGCAAGAAGCGGAGAACTTTTACCGTGTTCGAGAGAGAGCTAGTTTAATTCCGAGCCATTCTTAAAGTCTGGAGACTCGCTATTCTGTTCGGAAAGTAACGTGTCTTGCGAGAGTACGGGAGAAGTGACGAGAATATCTTATGAACGACCAATGAAACCCTTGCATTTATACAACCTGGGACACAAAAATTACTTTTGTAAATATTTAAAAAGAATAAAATGATTAAAATACTACTTTTATATGAAGAAAGTGTGCAGAAGGATTCTAAAATTACGGGACACAAACCATGAACAAAAGAAAGCAACACCAAAAGCAGGAGGTTTCATTTTTAAGTAGAAATCTTCTTCTTATTCTTCCAAATTATCACACTTCTGGGGTAGCGGATGCGTACTGTGTCGCAAATGTGGATTTGGATATGTTTTACGGATGGATGCCCTACCTGACGCCAACCCCATGTGGAAAGATGTAATCACTATTACGTGTTTCTCTGGTGGTTGGTAGTGTAGTATGTTATCTGAATATGAAAAGGAAAGTGTTAGGAAAACACAAACACCCGTCCCCGAGCCAGAAGAATTAATCCGACGTAATTAAAATCCACAACCCAGCCGAGAATCGAACCCGGGACCCTCTGAACCAAAGGCTTCATGCTGACTATTCAGCCAATGTGTCGGACAAGTAGAAATCTACTCAAATATTTAATGAAATAGAGTGAAGGAAAGGGGGACAAGCGGGTAGTATATGGTCCAATGGGTGTTCTTATTGCTGATAAGCAGTGTACAAAAGAAACCCATGGAAATTACAGCAATGTGAGCGACTGCAAAAAGGCCTCGGAAAAGTTGTGAGGTGGACAGCAGACGATGGGTCATTGGTAAACAGGGTGAAGAGTCAAGTTGTAAATTTCATCTGTTTTAATTACTGTGTTAATTAATTAATTTCGTGTGGCTATTACTAGCCGAGTGCAGCTCTTGTAAGGCAGACCCTCCGATGAGGGTCGGCGGCATCTGCCATATGTAGTAACTGCGTGTTATTGTGGTGGAGGATAGTGTTATGTGTGCTGTGTGAGTTGCAGGGATGTTGGGGACAGCAAAAACACCCAGCCCCCGGGCCATTGGAATTAACCAATGAAGGTTAAAATCCCCGACCCGTTCGGGAATCGAACCCGGGACCCTCTGAACCGAAGGCCAGTACGCTGACCATTCAGCCAACGAGTCGGACTTTACTGTGTTGATGAGGTGACAGTAAGTCATGGGCATCACTGTACGTAGTTAGGTGTTAATATAAGGCAATACCTTGATTGGGGTAAGCACATAAGCGGGATTGTAAACAAAGCTTACAGGTCTCTTCATATGGTTATGACGTTATGAGGGTGTTTAGAGTTTGTAGCTCCGGGAGAGTTGGCCGTGCCGTTAGAGGCGTGCGGCTGTGAGCTTGCATCTGGGAGATAGTGGGTTCGAATCCCACTGTCGGCAGCCCTGAAGATGGTTTTCCGTGGTTTCCTATTTTCACACCAGGCAAATGCTGGGGTTGTACCTTAATTATGGCCACGGCCGCTTCCTTCCAACTCCTTGGCCTTTCCTATCCCATCGTCGCAATAAGACATATCTGTGTCGGTGCGACGTAAAGCCAGTAGCAAAGGGTTTGTAGTAAGGATGTAAAGTAAAGGGTGTATAAGTCACTGGTAAGACCCCAAATAAAGTATGGTTCTAGCGTGTGGGACCCTCGCCAGCATCACTTGATTGGAGAACTGCAAAAGATCCCAAGGAAAACAGGAATATTTCTGGATATTGTTTAGAAAATGTTGCAGTCTTTGTGCTGGGAAGAATTGGAAGTGAGGAGACGAACAGCTCGACTAAGCGGAATGTTCCGAGCTGTCAGGAAGTGATGAAGAAGGACTTGTCCAATACTTTCTGCGAGACAAATTATTTTATTTTATTATTAGTTGGCAATCTCCACCCAACGAAACACGCAACATTCTGAAATAGAAGGACCTACTGTACTGTACGAATTGAAACGTTTTGAAATTTAATCCACTGGAACTGTGTTTTGGTTTTTAAATTTTTGGAATTGGCTTTACGTCGCACCGACACAGATAGGTCTTATGGCGACGATGGGATAGGAAAGGCCTAGGAATGGGAAGGAAGCGTCCATGACCTTAATTAAGGTACAGCCCCAGCATTTGCCTGGTGTGGAAATGGTAAACCACGGAAAACCATCTTCAGGGCTGCAGACAGTGGGGCTCGAACTCACTTTCTCCCGGATGTAAGCTCACAGCTGCGCGCCCCTTACCGCACGGTCAACTCGACCGGTTTATGTTTTATTTTCTCATTTCATAAACTCATATCTCTGCATATTTCTGAATCTGTCGGTAGTAACACCTAAGCAGTCCTGGGCTTCGCAGGTGTGTACTTATTCATCTTTGTGGAAGGAAGGCGGAGAATAAGTACCGACGAATTCTATTTGCATACTCACAAGGACAGCATGTGTCGGCTGTACACTGCTCCACGGCCACATCGAAGTATGTGAAGAGAACGTGAGGAATCGTGGTTAGTCAGGAATGTGTTTGTGTGTTCCTGCCGACGATTACATTATGTACATAATAACTGCATGCATCGAAAATAATGGCATATTTGTCGCAAAAACAGGGCAGGTTTACAACCTGAAAACCATAATCCACTACGGGGCTAGGCATGTTAGGACGCTTGCTGCCTAGGTAGGTGGTGAACACATTAGAATTCCAGGTAGTCCCCTTATCCGTCCACTACCACTCGTATCTTATAGCTCGTCAGTTCAGTCCACGAGCCAATGAACAGCATTCAACCCTCCGTCTAAGATTGAAATTATTGGATGAGTCGAGAATCGAACACGGTGTTCTAGGGATAGTGAAATACACGCTATAATTTCATCACGGATTTAGAGGGAAAGCTCAATCCAAACTCAACTCAACTCCAACTCCAACTCCAACTCCAACTCCAACTCCAACTCCTCCAACTCCAACTCCAACTCCAACTCCAACTCCAACTTAACCTCATAGCGCAATAACCCTGAAGGGCGATGACCTCAAGCAACAGCTGCTCACCTCTTAGGTCCGCACATTACGAGATGTCGTGTGGTCAGCACGACGAATCATCTCCGCCATTATTCTTGGCTTTGTAGATCGGGGCCTCTGTCTCACCGTCAAATAACTCCTCAATTAAAATCACATGGGATGAGTGGACCTCGAACTAACCCGCAGATCTAGGTAAAAATACCTAACCTGGCCGGGAATCGAACCCGGGGCCTTCGGGTAAGAAGCAGACACACTACCCCTACACCTCGGGGCCGGCTAGAGGGAAAGACTAAATTTTGAATAGAAATAAAATATTATCCAGGGCTATTCTGTTAGTTAAAATCTAACAGTTAGACCAAGATATTGCCACCTTCTGATCCTCAAGACGATGTTGCAGTTTCTTTCTCCTTGCTCGTTTTTCTATACCGTTTCAGTGAGCGGTACTTTTCAAATGTTGGCTTTCAGTCTTAACGACCATTTAGCCAGCTACAATTTTGTATGTTTCAGATTATTAATTATGAATTGACAGTGTTTTGTATGTTTCTGATTATGAATTATGAATCGACTTTGATGAATTGAACTTATACATTTAAGACGAACACAAACATCCAGGCCCCGAGTAGGAGAAATTAACCTGACGAAGTTAAAATCCCCGACCCGGCCGGGAATCGAACCCGGGACTCCAGTGACCAAAAGCAAGGACGCTAACCATTTAGCCATGGACGGGACCAGTAAGAGGTTTGTGGGCTGATGATTCCGGCAGGGGTCTTGTATTGTCAGCAATTATTTACAATGTAGGTTTTCCCTCAACTACTTCAGGTTTATCCATTATCGCTTTCCCAACTGAAAATTACAGTATATTGCTGAATATCTTCTTTAAACAAGTGCTGTCGAATTTCCCTTTGGGAAGAGTCGATGATCATGAATATGTCTTCGAATACTACACATCACAGCCTGTAATGTCACGTCGAGCATCTGTGCTCTAACGCCCCTCTTTGATAATCTGTCTCTCTGTAATGGCCATCCATCATTACTTCACACCACAGCCTGTACGGTCGCTAGGTAACATCACGTCACACATTTCGCAACACTAATTTCATGACGCAAATTTACAGATGACCCGCAGATAAAAGGCATTTATGTCAATACAGTTTTGTGATGAGAACAAATTCTGGAAAAGAAAGTAAATACTTCAAAAATATTTCTGCCATACGTGTTCTGGAAAGATACTAACATATTTTTTCCATTATTTAGCACAGAAGAATGATAAATATTGCATACTTTAAATGTCTTATAAGTAATTTTCTGGGGAGGGAATAGCAGATAATAACAACGAATTACACTGCTGCCAACTTTTAAGATAGTTGGATCAATTTATAAGAAAATGATCCATCCAATGTTTCATTTACTTCGTTTCTAGGCCGTTATTGCTCAACATTATATACGAGTGTCGAACATTTCACAACACTTATTCTCCTTGGAGAGGCACAGGTAGATATCACACTTTACATGTGGCTCTTGCTGGTCAATCATTGCAACAGAAACTATAGAAACATTCTCTGCGGGATCGGCACAGTCATTGCAGTCCGGATTGACACGCAAAAAGCAACCCGTAAGCACGCCTGAATTTTTTAAAACCGGACAGAAGTAGTGGGAGACCGGGGCAAGTTGACGATGATAAGCTTTCTTTCGACATTCCGCCGGAAAATGGCGTATTTTACGGCTGTGATGACATGATTATTACTGCTTACCTTTTCGTGAAACAGTACTGCAATATTCAAAGTTCTTGTTTAAATAGCTTTTTCATAAAGTAGTAAAGTTTATAATTATGTAAATTTCGTCATCTTGCCCCGTGGGACTAGTGCGTCAGCAGACCGGCGAGCTTCCAGCCGGCCTGGAGGGCATGACCTGGTATTTCCGTGTATTTTTCTCGTCGTCTGGCTTACCTGTGAGTTTCTCGCAGATTCAACGGGAATGTTGCGCCTCTAGCCTCCTCGCGAATGTTCTGGTTCCACTCACCCGAGCTATACAAATGGAAGGCTAGCCGTGGATAGTCAGTCGTATTGGGCTCCGTGATGGAGCACAGAAGAATGATAAATCTCACATACTTTAAATGTCTCATAAATAATGTTTTGTGGAGGGAATAGCAGATAATAACTGGACTCGGAGTTAGTGTTGGACTCCGTGGTGAAGTCAGTGGGAGAATCAGTGTGTTGGGGTTCGGTGGCTGGGATGAGGGCGATAGAGGTGTTGGCTGTCACTGGTGTCCCACCGAGTTTTGAACCAGGAGCTGTTGTTGTGGTGTCGGATAGTCCAGTGAGTAGGTTGGCTGCAGCCGACGTAGGAACGGAAGACACTGTGCTACCCGAGGGTACCGTATGTTTGGGTATTTCTGTGAACTGTTAGCAAGAGAAGCTGCTATCGTGTGTGTGAGGGTAAGTAGACCTGTGTTAATATTCGCTGTTGTGAGTATCGTCCTGCTCTTGAACACTGATGAGCTGTTGCTGTTTAGTTGTTCACTGCATGCGACTGTGTGAATGACTGGACTGTTTCTGGAGTCGAACCAAGGAATACCCATCGTGTGTTGTATAGCCCATAGTCCTGTGTTCAAATCTAGCGGTATACACACAGCTGCTGTATGAGGTGACTAGAGTTGGGGAAGTGAAAGTAAGGATTAGTCGTCCCCAGGTATAGCAACGGGCCGGACCGCCTGCTGTGCCATGAAGAAGAGAGACTTGTAAATAGGCTTAGCAAGTGCGGCCATTCATGGTTGATTAGAACTGTGTGGGTATATATGTGTGTGCATTTACTGGGTCATCCTGAAATAAATTGGAGTAATTAACCAGACGGAGTTTTATTCATAACAGTATTGTATCTGTGTACATAGAGAGAAGGATGTCTACCCAGCAAGTGTGGAAGTGGCCCCGTGAGTTAGGAGAGGTTTGAACGACCATGAAACGGAGCGAGTTAGCTGTACCGGTTTGACCGGTGTAGCCATTAACTTACATTCAGGAGACAGTAGGTTCGAAACCTACTCTCGACAGCCCTGTAGATAGCTTTCTGTGGTTCGTTATTTTCTCACTAGATTAATGCTGAGGTTGTACATTAATTAATGACCTGTCGATTAACACAAAGGAGTCTGCTCATGGCTTAACGTCTCAATCCGACGGACGAATCATCATCAACAGCGTCATACATTCTCATTCCATATGGACATTGCGGAGAAGTTTAAAATTGAATCTGGGCTTTCGGCACAAAATCCAGTGTTTAGAAATTATTTATCACCGCCTTCACTATACTTCCGGTCAATATTCTGATGGCGAAAATTTTTCTACCGACGGGAATAGAACCGACTAATCAAGGTGTCAGACCCTAGTTCACTGATCTATTGGCCAGTATATGCCTAGCTGCATAAATCAAGGGCATAATTGCTAACCTTCATTTAAATGTAAATTTAAAAGCTTTTCAGTCTGCCGTACACACACTTTCAATATAATAATAATAATAATAATAATAATAATAATAATAATAATAATAATAATAATAATAATAATAATTGTTACGGAGATACCCGTGGTAGTTAGAGGTGAAAGAAAGTGTGGGCTGGAATAGGTCTCAACTACAAAATTAAACTTAATTTAAAACTTTAACAAAGGTTATATTTTCTTTTCCAAAATCCATCAATAACAAAGTATAACAGGTACCAAGTAGCAGATTAAGAAATTACAAATTACAGTTCGTTACAAGTTTTGGGCTTCGAGCCCCACAATCACAATCCTTGAGCTATGAGCCCAACTTTACCGATGTACCAAGTTCAAACAAAGGGGCAGAAAACCCCAATCAAGCCAAGGAGCACTTGCTCCCAATTACCATGTTGAGTCTCCTAGAGGCACACAGAAATCAAATTTAGGAAAGAGCAGACCCGCTCTCAAAGTTGAAGCCTATCAAAGGCCACAACGAATTTCACTTCTAATTGCCCTCAAGGCACACATATAATGGTACAGGGATACCTCGTACCCAATCTACTGGGCCTTCGCAGGAAGGAAAACAAAACGGGTTAAGTAAATGGCCCAAAATACAAAGTTGAATGGAGGCGATAACTTGCACTCCTACACAAAGTTTTTGTCTTAAAACCTACGTGGCGCTAGGCCGATAATGCAGGGGTTAATCCCAAGCTAGGGAGGTGACCCGTATGAGAAAACTTTACTACATTAAAGAAGAGAAGAACGGTTATGAAAACGTAGTCACCTCCATTTCAAAATGAAGGGGAGTTCGAGAGGGTGAAGCACTCTCTATCCCCGCTTTACAATAAAAGATATTTGTAGATTTTACATAGACAGAAAGGGATTTACATTTTAACAAGATGGGTTACATATTAAAGGATTCGAACCCTCCCCGAGAGTTAAAATGCTGAGCTAGCAAGAACTAAAGATGTTAAAAGGCCATTACCTTGTAGAAGAACTGCTGCTAGAAGGAAGAGGCGCTTCCCGACCCCTGCTACATATCCACACACTAAGAAAGATGTTACTGAAGTGGCACCGAGACAAGAAAATCAGCAGTTTTATATCCTCGTGGAGAATTCGAGACCTTTCAAGAATGAGTAGACACACCCCCTCACCTTTATTGGATAGCTTAGAGCAACATATCTATGTCGAAGAAGACATACATGATTGGTTGGAAATAAATTAAAGAAATTTGGGATTGGCTAAATTCAAAACAGGCGGATAGAAGGGATTAATGTTGCAAACCCAAAGATAACAGAACAAAATATAGTAAAAACAAAACTTATGAATTCAAAATTTCTTCAAGAAAATTCATTCCTTCGCACCAGAGTGCGTAATCATAGTTTTTAGTAGAGACATCTGGTAGAGAACGTCTACACTTCTTGATCAATTACAAACAAAAACACATCAAAATTCACACAGAGCCATCTTCGGAGAAACTGGTGAGTTAATACAGTTTTTTAAAGTTCAGGCTTTCTCCTGTAGAGGAGTTTCAATTGGCGCAAGATTTGAACTTGCGTCGCGTAGAGGTGTACCGCCCGGTACAATAATAATAATAAAATATTATATTATTATAAAATAATTATACATAATAAAAATAATTATAATTTATTATTATTATTATTATTATTATTATTATTATTATTATTATTATTATAAAATATCCGGTTATAAACCCTATGTTACCATTATATCATAACTTACTTATAAAACACATTATTAAGCAAGTAATAAAATACACGCTATTAAAAATCTATGCATTAAAAGATTGTACTAAAGACAGCTTTGGCAAATCCCCCTGTCCCTTCTACTGGACCAATTTGCTTCATTTTTTACTTTATTCTCTCCGGAATTACCTGCTGGTGAATTATGGGATATTGATAGGTCTTTGAGTTCGACCAGCTTTGAGTAATCGTAAAATGGAATCGTTAAATGACCACTCCAATAATTGCAGGCGAAGGCTTAGACTAACCTGCAATACATTCTGTACTTAGCGGTTGTTAAGCGACTGACACTTTCATTGATATTCTGATATATTTGATTGTCTTCCTTAGTAATATCACTGCACTGATTACTACCTGTGCAGCCTGATAGTATGTACTTCCTCTGATCATGGAAGAGTACTGTTCTCTGCTAGATATACCCTTTGATTCTCTGACCTTCCTCAGCTTCTGAATATGCACAACAGATGGCAGAACGTTCCTAATAACTTACATGCTGCTAAGACAAATAGTCGACGTACGCATAGACGAGAAGGTATCAGTCGACTAGCCTTCTGTATGACCATTAATAAAGCGCAAGGATAAACTCTTGAAAAAGTGGGTAGTCCACTAATCCGAACCAGTATTCAGTCACGGCTAATTGTATGTTGCACTATCTCGAGCAAGATCGTCTGAAAATGTTAAGATCCAGATACGGGCGAATGGTCGAATCACAGAGAATATTGTATCGAAAGAAGTGTTATTAAATTTTCATTGAACTATTGATAAGGGCAGGCAAAACAATATGACTGCGACAAGCATATTAAGACGAGTTATCTGACCTATTTATAGGAGCAGCACGGGTCAGCTAGTAATGTGTTTTTTACAGGTATGTTATAGTGAATATTTATATTGAAATTTTCTGTTCGGCAGACAAGGAAGCTTCAAAGTTTACATTTAAACCGAGTCCACACTGAAAAGTATGGCTTCCTGGGTATGATGCGCAAAGGTATCACCCAAATATCACTATAAAATTTGTCACAAATGGAACATAATAATTGCTTTTACACATATCAAGTGAAAAATCCCTGGCAAATTAAGAAATACCGTCGTTATTTGAGAAATTTGAAAACATACTTAAGGCTTGTAGACAGGACTGGTTTATGTCGTACTACGTTGCTGGTGCCGTCTTTTGCTATTTTCTTCAGGTCCAGGGCTAGCACCGTGAAATGGGAGTGCTATGTCTGTAGATTCTCATTATCTTTGGCCAGTACAAACAGCAAAATGGAGGTCAAAAGAAAAATAGCATGATCCCTGGACCAATAAATATCTTTATTTCTGTTCGAAAGAAAGTAGCTCGATCTCTGGACCAATAAATCACTAGTCCACTGAATTTTTCTTATGTACATTGGCCATACCATTTTGTCGCCTATTAAATATAGCATATCGCGATACAATTCATCAAATGATGTCATTGACAAGAATGAAACGAAAGCGAAGAACTTCAGTGAACACAGATATCACACACGGAATTGTTCAAAGTGTAAGACAAAAGACATACGTGTGTCACTATGAGCGCAACACCAAATGTACTTGCAAAGTTGGTAAGTACGTATTAATATTTTCCAAAAAACATATTTCTTAATTTGCCAGGGATTTTTCACTTGATATGTGTAAAAGTAATTATTATGTTCCATTTGTGACAAAATTTATAGTGATATTTAGGTGATACCAATGCGCACTATACCCTGGCTTCCTTCTTAACAAAATAACCTTAATTTCATGCCTATGTTCCTTCATCGAAACACTTGGCCTCGAACCAACACAGACACCCTCTCAAATGTATGCAGCTATTACAGAGGTTGCTATTTCTATCCTACTCGCCCGAGGGTGTATTTAATGTTGTGAGTCCTTTAATATTTAAACTAACTAAAACATTTCTGAGGTCTCGACTGCACAAGCAGTAGCGCCAGAAGACATTCTCCCGCTGCTTTCAAAACAAACGAGGGAAATATAATTTGTGGTTCATAACACTACGTTGCTTGCTGCATTCGCGGAGAAAGCAGGCATTCAGTGTTTCATTTAACCTCGTCTTGAGATGAAGACCGTGCAAGCCAAGCGGAGGTTGAGACGGAGTCCATTCCCAGTGGAGCTGTAAGTGGCTAGAAGACTTGCTTTAATCCATATGTCCGACAACAACTAACTCCTCTGTTTTATAATTCAGCTCATTGCATTGCAAACAAGTTTATAGCTTTAGAAACAACACCCAGGAAAGACGCACAGAAAAGTTGCAATGATTTCACCGTCGGTGCAACCATTTAATTCATTGTAGAAGAAATTCAGGTCCGGCTCCTTGGTTCAGAGAATCCTGGGTTCGATTACCGGCTGGGTCGGGGATTTTAATTGCGTATTGTTAATTCCTTCGGAGGCAGGGACTGAGTGTTCGGTTTGTCTCCATACGCATCTTCATCTACATTCAACACATCAAACTACAAATCACCACAGAAACACACAATAATGAATACCTCCCCATGCATAGGGTTGGCGTCTAGAAAGGCATCTGGCCGTAAAACTGGGCTGAATCCTCTGAACGTGCTGACCTCAGGTTACTGGAAAAAGACGAGGAAGTATAAGACACAATAATAATAATAATAATAATAATAATAATAATAATAATAATAATAATAATAATAATAATAATAATAAAAAGAAGAAGAAGGAAAACAGGGTATTTTTAAATATTTCATTTAAATCTTCTCATGATTCGGCAAATCCCTTATTTCTAATAGCTAAGTGTCCGACTCGTTGGCTGATTGGTCAGCGTACTGGCCATCGGTTCAGAGGGTCTCGGGTTCGATTCCTGGCCGGGTAGGGAACCTCAACCTTCAATGGTTAACTGCTGTTGATAATTACCGATTACTCTCGTGAAGGACTCTTGTATGCTCTGCAACTGGGAACAAGTGGTTAATGTTTCCGATAGCAATTCCATCAGATACACTGACAGCAATTAGTCGGAACCGATAACTAGGAAAACGACCACGATTAAACCGCATCCTAGAAATACTAATTAATCATCTGCTGGCGTTTCAGTTTTAAAACCACAGCTTGGCTGCAGAGAGTGCTTGTGTACTGGAGTAATAGCGTCCTCGAATAGTTTCAGACGTTATGCAATCCTTGGGCTGGTTTTCTAGTTCGTGGAACTACATCGGGAAGGTGAATGAGAATAATTTCGGTCTCACTACCTTGCGCTGATTTCCTCGCAGGAACAAAGTAGTTGGATGTCCCGCATCTTCTTAAATGAGCAGTTAGTTTGAAGATATTAATAATGTGATTGTGGTCAATTTTTAATTTAAGGGGATTTGTGAGGGTTTATAGAACACTTACGGAGTCCAACTAAGTAGCCTATTCTAGCGCCTAAGTGCTTCAAAGATGACCTTGGCGTCCGAGGAGTGGGTTGATGTACTCTATCAGAAGAAGGTGTGAGTGAGCAAGTTATCAGAGTCGTTGGACAGTATAAGGAACATCTACATTAGTAGATCTACATTTCTGATCCATCTGTTTGTATAACTTCATTGCAAATATTTTTGAGCAGGCTGCGTACTGGGTGATTGATAATCAGTTTTGTTGTTTGACAGATGTTGTAGTCAGCAATGCCAAGTGAGATGGCCGTGCGGTCAGGGTGACTCAGCTGTTTGCTTGCATTCGGGAGATAGTGGTTTGGAACCCCACTGTAGGCAGGCCAGAAGATGGTTTACAGCGGTTTCCTATTTTCACACCAAGAAAGGCTGTTACTTAATTAAAGCCACGGCCAGTTCCTTCCCCTCCTAGCCCTTTCCTTTCCCATCGTCGCCATGAGACCTGTCTGTGTCGATTCGACGTGAAGCAAATTGGAAACAAATCAGAACTCAACCAATAAACCAACGAAGAACTCATCATACTTGGATGTTCGTTATAAAAATGACCTACGGGAAACTTAACTGAATGTGCTACTTCTACTACAGTGGTAACACCAAACAAGGCACAAGCAGAGTAAAAGGGGAAGGTAAGAGCAAACTACACTATATAAGAGAACACTACACACTCGGAAAAACAGTAACTAGCATTACGCGGATCTCCAACAAAACATGTACGTAAATATCAGTAGGGCCAACTAGTGAACAACAAACCGGGAAGATGAAAAGGGCTGGGAACCTACCAAAGGCATGGACATGGCTTAGATAGTGGATTCAGAAATAAATGGCCGTAATCCTTAGATTTGAAAAATATTATTAACCAAATAATTTTACAAATACATTTCGCATACAATTCCAAGTTACGAGCTATAAGTTCAGTGATATAGGCCTACATAGCTTATTTCGTAGCAGAATAAATTCAAATTTCAAATCAACTATACATCTATTTACCAATGCAGTTGTACAATGCAATATACAGTGAAGTAGAACAGTTTCTCCAAAATCTAGCGTACCTCAAGTGATACAGAACTACGAGAGGCAAACCCCAAGGGAAATAATATTAAACCACAATCTACGTATTTTAGTGAAACAAGAAATGGGAATGCCTCGGAAACGAACAGGTAAGTCTAGCTGAAAAACTAAAGCGTCATAGGTAACTAAGTTGGTGAATCTAGGCGAGGTTAGGGCAGACTCCTGTATGAAGAGCAAATCGGAACATTACCGAAATTTTAGCAGGAACGGAATTCAAGAGTGCTTACCCGAGGAGAGTGCCATCCCGGAAACCGGGGGACGTCAACCAGATAGGCTACTCGCAGACAGATAAACCGAGACCGACCGAATTCAGGATACAGAATTAATTCGAACACTGCCTCGCTCACTATATATAGGAATTTCCGGCCTTGGAGGCAGCCAATCAGCGTGCACGAGTTCCCTATCGCCACCTAGACTCACCAATCACAACCTTACTTTCGATCGCGAACTTTGACAAACATTCTAGAATACGCCTGATCGCGAATGTCGTATTTCCAGAACAGTCAGAAATATTTTCTTGAATACATTACAACAACACACCCTGTTCCATAATTCATGTGACTTTCTGGATCTTTCCAGGGAATATAGAACAGAATTCTACTATTTACAAATGCACAAGTCACCAATCTTACACAGTACGGGTTAGGTCATTACGTTATCTTATGCTCTACAAATAACAGTACAGGTTAGGTCATAATAAATAAAACATTATATAGTACTTCACCAATAAAGTCTTAAAAAAATACATTCCACTCACACTACATAGTTCACTTGTAACAAAATGCAACAAGAAATAAAATAAAAATGGAGGAACTGACGTATTCAGACTAAGGAGGTCGACCTCAAATGAAATGGGACAAATACCAGGACAAGGAAGAAATCTTTGTTACCAAAATGGAAGAAAACGCAGCCACAATTTAACTGAGGTAGTATTACGGCACAACGTCATTAAGAGAAAACTATGTTCACAGATTGTGCTACCTTAGTAATAATTCTGTTGTAGTCTACGTGCCGTCCAAGATGGACAACCATCATATATTAGACGCAAGAAGTTCGTAGCAGACCTCAGTATCAAGTTCTGATCATCGATGATCGTATTCTGCACTGGCTGTCTTATTCATTTGCGAGTAAACACCATAGCTGTAGATTTGCTGGTTGAAATGGCTAGTCCATTTTCCTAAATAAATTCTTAAAATAAATATGGGCATTCGTAAGAGAACTTTTGTACCTCTAATTGTCATTCTGGAAGTGTAAAGACATACATAAATTGCGCATTGAAGAATATAAATCTGTAATTATTGTCTTATGTTTTCTAATGAGGAAACTCTACCACTTCGAGGTCGTAAACGAATATTGTGGTCGATGTAATAGAATAAGAAAACGGAATATTTAGTCTGTATGCACAGTATTAGCTGATAAAGGAAAGAAAGTCCTCTCGAGAACGATGGAAAGTTAATATTTGATAGGGCAAAAACATTTTCCTCTGAATAGGAAGGTGTTCTATAGGAGATAGGAGTTACATTACATGAATCAGTCATCGTAACAATGCATAAATTGTTGAAAGACTTTTAACTTGTACCATGAGCAGCGAATGACGAACGAGATATGGCTTTAAACGAGAATCTTAATTCCATCCCAGTCGAAAGCATATTCTTAATGACAATGATAAGTGTAGCTACTCCTGAAAAGTGAACTTTGAATCACTTGAATCTCTTGAATTGTTTACCACACCAAAGAAATTCACTTTTGATTTAGTGAGAACTTTAATTTAGTATGATGACTTGTTTTACTTTCACTGTTTGTGATGCAAGTTAACAGCATGGCTTGATAATTTTCATGACCATAAGGATGGCAGTTCTCTTAAGTATACTATATATTGCCTATACTACATCTTCTTACTCAGGAGCAGATGTTCTTAACACCAATCGAATGTTATATTACGATCGTTTTTTGTGATCAAGCTCTTCCACTAACAGCTAGTAATACTCATTTGAACGAGACACTGCATGGCGCTTTCAACAGTATGAACAACATTTAGCTCTCATTGGGACAGATTCCTCGAAAGTCTCGAGTGTACAGAGGATACAGTAGTGGGCTGAGAACTGATCCCTGAGGAAGTCCTTAGTTGAGGCAAGCTGATTCAGGTAGGAAAACAATGGTTAACTACCTAACATTTCGTCATCAATTGAATGCCCTTTACAGCGCTGCCCCGAGAGTTAGAGGGTTCTCTACTAACACATTTTCTTTGAGCGTCCTTGGACAGTGGTTATTCATTACACGACTGGAACCGGGTTTTGACGAGACCTTACAAGTCACTTCTCGATACAGTTAATTAATTGGTTATTATAACATTCGAGTGAAATCCTGTACGGTTCTGGTCGATGAAGCCATAATAACGGTAATTACCAGATATCATGTTCTATTAGTTTGACAGGAGTGAAAGTTCGAAACTTAGGTAAGGGTTCTTCCCCCACCGGGCGAGTTGGCCGTGTGGCTAGGAGCGTGCAGCTGTGAGTTTGCATCCGGGAGATAGTAGGCTCAAACCCCCTGTCGGTAGCCCTGAAGGTGGTTTTCAGTGGTTTTCCATTTTCACACCAGGTAAATTTTGGAGCTGTACCTTAATTGAACTACTGATTGGAAAAAGGGAATAGCAGATGATAGCCATATTTTTCAAGAATCAAAACAACTGTATAAAAATGATTCTGTTATACTTACCAAAAAACACTTCACATATGAAATGTTCTTTTATACATAAGGGAGCATTATGTGTAAGAAACTGTTAATTTTATCTTACCGTAACGCCACTGGAATGGTTTAATTTTTGAGAAGTTATTCCCTTTTTCCAATCACTGGGTACAAATATAAATAAATTAGCATCATTAAAACTTTTATTTCTCCCGTAATGAATGGAATCTTAGCATTGTGACACTTTGTAGGTTTGAAATTATTAATAAACTACTCAAAAATTAGTTATTACATAAATTACAAGTTTTATGGAATGTACACCTAACAAACATCTGTATTTATTGCTCACCATAATCATCTGTGCTATTATTTTTAGTTTTCTATGATACAATGTTGCTGTAAATTTCCCTGTGCTGTTCAGAATGTATTTTATTATTTTGTTGACATCATTAATCTTTTTTACATTGATCCCCACAGAACCATCATATGCTTTGTGAATCTTTAAGATTTCCTCGAGTGTTATGTTTGCCCCTATTATCAACCGGAGATTTCCTTAGAGCAACTAAGGAAAACAGCCTTATTCGAAACACTGTGTAGGCTAAGAAATGCTTTGCGACATATTTTTACCCTTTCTGTGTTATTCACTGCAAAATAAGCGAATGAAGAGGCTTTCTTTTTTACTCTATCATCTTTTACACATTTATTTCTGATATCAAAGCGTTCTATTAAGCCTATTAAAAATGTGTCTGTTCACCTTTTGAACTTCGGAAATAAATGAAATTTAGAAGTACATTTATCTTGGCACTCATAATACGGTCCAGTAGCCTTGGCTGGGACTAAATTTCCTCTACTGTTCACATATTCTTTACCTTCTCTTCTGGCTATCTTAATTTTCTCTTTTTGATGCTCGGATGTATTTAAAACACGTTTTCTCGTCTTAGGCTGAGGCATTTCATCTTCTGAAGCGGTCATTGTAGGAGTTATAAGGTCTATACCTAACCTAAAACCCAAAGTTCAATATTCAGTTTCACTACCACCACAAATGAATGTAGGTTAGTTTCTTGCTAACCTTCTCACAGTGACTTGCGTTTGAATCACCAGTACCACTGTATTACTTCAAACCTTGATTAAAACAACTACTCTGAACAATAAACGATCAAACTTATACGTTAAAGCTCACAAGCTGAAGAAAACTGCAAACTGTTATAAACAAAAATGGCTACCAAGCCGGCCACTAGCGCAGCGATAACTGGAAAAAGGGAACTACTTATTGAGTTATTCCCTTATTCCACTCACCGCCTAACAAACATGTGATTTTAACCGGTATGGAAGTACAGATATATTTCCTTTCTCCACTCAGTAGATGCACCTACATTTAAGAAACAAAATGGCTATTTCAGTTTATTTTATCGAAAAGGTAAAGTTATTCCCTTTTTCCAATCAGTGGTTCAATTAAGGTCACGGTTGATTCCTTCCCACTCCTAGACCTTCTCTATCCCATCGTCGCCTTAAGACCTATTTGTGTCGGTGTGACGTAAATCCAATTGTAAAAAAAAAATTATTCTCCCCAAAAAGCTTTTAGGAGTGCGTGATAACTCACTTCTGATATTTACTACCTGTTCTGAGTAGTAAGTACAGATGGAAAATTACATGATTCAACATGTAAGGTAATATTGAGTAGAGATAATAAATTTTAGCATTTAAAAATGAAAAACATTTCCATTCCAAAAGTGAAATTTACTAACGTCAGTACTTTGCACTTTGTAAGAAAAGAATGTGGACTCCCACCATTATTATTTATCATGTACATGGAAGGAGCCCTCGGTGGCTCAGGCGGCAGCGCGTCGGCCTCTCACTGCTGGGTTCCGTGGTTCAAATCCCGGTCACTCCATGTGAGATTTGTGCTGGACAGGGCGGAGGCGGAACAGGTTTTTCTCTGGGTACTCCGGTTTTCGCTGCGATCTTTCATTCCACCAACACTCTCCAATATCATTTTATTTGATCAGTCAGTCATTAAGCATTGCCCCAGGGGAGTGCGACAGGCTTCGGCACCCGGCACAATTCCAATTCTCGCCGCAAGGTGGGGTCTTCAGTCATTCCATCCCTGTCCCAGTCACTGACTGGAAAATATATTTTTGGTTTCATTTCATGGAAAGAGCCCTAAAAGAATTTTAGCTAGCGACAATCTTGGCATACAAGTTAATGACAAACTGTACAATGCCATACGATTTGCAGATGATAGAGCACAGATTACTGAGAATGAAAGTGATATGAAGAAGACACTAAATCACATGAATGAATTGCTAAAAGAGAGATGAGGTATTATCATGAATAAAAATAAGTCCAATAGAATGATGTGTACAAGGGACGATGACTAAATCACCAATGTTTTGATTGATGAAAGAAAACTACATCAAGTAAAGGAATTCAAATACCTAGGAAGTCGGATTATATCTGAAGGAAAATGTACAAGGGAAGTAAACGCCCGAATTCCACAGGCGAAGAAAGTGTTCTCAAAAAAGGTCGTGACTTCTGACATGGAGGTATGAAAGTACTTCGTGAAAAGTTTTGTATGTCCTGTTGTAAGGTAATAAACCTGAACCCTGCAAAAAAACGGAAGTACTGAAACTCAAAGTATTTGAGATATGGTGCTGGAGTCTACTCCTAACAATACCTTGGACTGATAGAGTAAGAAACGAGCACGCATTCAAAGGAGCAAATCAGATGCTCATCTTGGTTGAAACGGAAGAAGAAATAGCTGCGTTTGCTACTTGCTTCGTCTTTCTGAATGGTGCATCCCCATCTTTGAAGATAAACTGGAAGGTAGAAGGAACAAGAAAAAAAGACAAATAGTAAAATTTATAGACAGCATTAAAGGCAAGTACACCTATTGACACTAGAAGCTGTTGGCCAAAAATGAAACGCTTGGAAGACAGGCATGTTAGCCACCAGCATTAGGGTTGTGGAGGATGGGAAGAAGAAGAAGGAGAAGAAGAAAAAGAAGAAGAAACGTTTTTGGTGCAATGTCTAAGGTAAGTAGTAGTTATATTTTACAATTTGCTTTATATCGCACCAACACAGGCAGGTCTTACGGCGACGATGGGACTGAAAAGTGCTGGGAATGGGAAGGAAGCGGCCGTGGCCTTAATTGTCTCGTGTGAAAATGGGAACCATGGGAAACCATCTTGAGGGCTGCTGACGGTGGGATTCGAACCCACTATCTCCCAAATGCAAGCTCACAGCTGCGCGTTCCTAACCGGATGTCCAACTCGCTCGGTTAGTAATGATTATCCTTACATTGCATCGGTTTCTTTCCAGATCAACTTTGTTGTACGGTAGTGAAAGCTGGCTGGACTCAGGTTACTTTATTCACAAATTAGAACTGAGGAAGATGGAAGTACCGAGAAATTTTGATGGTACAAGCAGGTTGGGAAAACAGGCTGTTTCGAAGCCACCCACGGCTGCAGGTCTCTTGGGGGTAGAATACGTCACGTGGATGTTAGAAAGAAGTGAATGCAGTGAGTTTAGGTCTAGAGATTCGTGTTTTGGCTAGACTCTCCTCTTGTGAATGTTGTGAAATCACGCTATTATCAGTCTCCAGCTATTGGATTACATCTTGTGTGTTTTGGGGCTTATGCAAGGGAGCTTAAAGAAAAGGAACAAGTTCTTGAAAGGAGGAACGTCATTTTTGTAGGCAGGTATAAAGGGGTACAGTGGAGTAGGGCACCGTCATACAGTACTACTGAACGTACTGTCCGGCTCCATGGATAAATGGTTAGCGTGCTGGCCTTTGGTCACAGGGGTCGCGGGTTCGATTCCAGGCAGGGTCGAAAATTTTAACCACAGTTGGTAAATTCCGCTGGCACGGGCCTGGGTATATCATTATTTCTTTCTCATTACAACGCGCAAGTCGCCTACGGGACTCAATTGAAAAGATCTGCACCTGAAAAGCCGAAGTTGTCCTCAGACACTCCCGGCACAAAAACCGTAAGCCATTTCATTTTCATTGAACACACTGTTCGCGCGCCAGGGGAAGTCTGCTGGGTTTGATGTCTGGTCGGTGGTTGCAGAGTAGGCTTCGGTCTATAAATGGTAACGGCAGGTCCTGTGGTCCGACAACTCTGCACTCGGACCTACCAACCGAGCAGAGGAGGGTGGTCACGGCTCTACCGTGGCTCTACGAGTGTTATTCCGGAGACGGAGAGGGTCTGATGCTCACAGTCGGCAGTCCTGAGAATGGCTTTCCGTCGTTTTCCATTCTCCTGGACTTAGGCGTATTCCTGAACAGTTGCGCCAACACTATCACCTTATCCGAATATCTTGTTCACCGTAGCACATCTCCCTGGCCTGAGAGACGGCGTTACCGTCTAGGTGGCCCGCCGTCAGCTTCAGGGATGGAATGGGAACTAGTAGTATTGGGTAGTAGTAATAGTAATACAAGGTCTCTTTTTCGGGTAGCTCCGCGTGTCAGGGGAACATGCACGGAAGCGCAGCCGGATGACTCATTTGCCGAGAGATATATTGCTTCATGACCGGCTAAGATGATCTAATGCAGTACGGTAACGATAACCAGTGCTTCACAGCAATAGTCTAGTTTAACATCTGTGGTATTGGTAGAGTGTTCAATGTGTTCGCTTTAAAATAGCGTAGTTTCTGTAGGAATAGTAAAATAGTCGTGTGTTTAATGATTGATGTATACAGTAGAACAGCGTGTATTCATTGTGTTGTGCTATGCGAAGCATTCCTGTTATACAGAGTACCGCTTTCGATTCATTTGCAAATTTACTGGCATCCTCCCTCCCCATAGGAGTACGGCACGTAAATTTGTAAGGAAGTTCCGCACCACCAGTTCCATTATTAACATGAAATCACGCAGGAGACAACCGTTTTAACAGAGGAAAAGCTTGACGAAGTAGGAGCCCTCTTGGAAAGAACTCCCTGTCGCGTCTCGCCGTACAAGATAATTTGTCATTATGTTCTGTCCAAAAAGCAACATAACTGTTGAAAGAAAAACCATAAAAACCCACCCCTGCCCAATATTTAAGAGGACCTGACAGTTTCGCTAGGGTTCGGTATTGTAACTGGTTGCTTCAGTCAGTTCACGATGGGTATGTTGACCCAGAACTTTTATTTTATAGCAATGAATCATGGCTACACTTAAGTGGCTGTGTACATAGTAAAAAAATCGCTACTGGTGTGCAGAAAATCCCCACCAGCTGCATGTCTTTCCACTTCGTGATGTAAAATAGGAGTTTGGTGCGCAATAAGTACTCGCAGAATTATAGAGCCTATATTTTTCCGTTAAACAATAAATGCTGATCGGATCTATAGACCTCATTCTCAGACCATTTTTTCAAGAGCTGACGGAAGAAGAAAGGAGTAATGGTTACTTCATGCAAGATAATGCGACGGCATAGTACGGGAAGTTTTCGAAGATCGTGTGGTTAATTATCCCCCTAGATCTCCTGATTTAAATCCCTGTGATTATAACCTGTGGGGGATCCAAAAGTGTATGTGAACAACCCTCACACAAGAGAAGAACTGAAGGATAACATTACACAAGTTATTTCAAACATCACATGGGCTGAGATTCGCTGAGTGTCTGCAAACCTATTTACGAGGTGTCAGGCGTGTTTGACAGCTGAGGGACAACGTTTTGAACATCAAATGCAATGCCAGGTAGGTTTTAGACTAATCGTTTCACTAGAAATGGATTTCTGTAAGTGTGAACTGCCGCGAGTAGTGGGGAGGAAAGGCGCGCATTATACCGGCTAGCGACTGAGTGTCATTGCGCCAGCCATGCCGTGCTCTGAGCGGTGCTGCGGAACGAGCTAAGAAACAGATCCCGTAGTAGTAGTCTTCCAGCGTACCGCGCATTCCTCTACCTATTTCACTCACTCAGCACATTCATTCTCTGTACTCGGCGAAGGGGATACGTGGAAGGTGAACCTTCACCGAGCTCGATTGCTGCAGTCGCTTAAGTGCGGCCAGTATCCAGTATTCGGGAGATAGTATGTTCGAACCCCACTGTCGGCAGCCCTGAAAATGGTTTTCCGTGGTTTCCCATTTTTACACCAGGCAAATGCTGGGGCTGTACCTTAATTAAGGCCACGGTCGCTTCCTTCCCACTCCTAGACCTTTCCTGTCCCATCGTCGCCGTGAGACCTATCTGTGTCGGTGCGACGTAAAACAACTAGCAAAAAAAAAAAAAAAAAAAAAAAAAACCCTTCAAAGACCGACTGACTGACCGCAGGTTTGAGACGAACAGAAGTAATCAGAGTTGCATTCGTACACAACCCGACACTCGATATAAACTATTACAGTATGCCGATACTATGCAACAGCACGAGTTGTAATTTACTTCAATGTAACCATTACTTAGCTATGTATGAAGAATGTTTAAATCAGTGAGAATAAAAAAGTAGATAGATGTGCTCTGTAGTGTAATTTGTAAAGACTGCACTAATTATAACTTATGATTTTGATGAGTGCACAGTGTCTGCTAGTGCAGCCTTTAATATCTGCTAGGTCTTCGTTTAACTTAGTGATTGCATTATTTAAGTCACTACGTTGTGTGTAACTATGTATGTCATCTGCATATAGGTGATATGTACAAAATGTCAGTATTTCAGATAAGTCATTCGTGTATGGCGAGAACAGAGGCGGTGAAAAAACTCCACCATGTGATTCGCCCATCTCAGTGGTTCGCCAAGAAGGTGTACTGTTTCCCACTAATACACACTGCTGACGACCAGTAAGATGGGATTGTACCCAGGATAAACTGCAAGGAATGTTCGTCATATTGAGTTTAGCAAATAATGTCTTTGTCTAGTGATATATTCAGTCATTTGCTTATGTAATATTTTCTCCAATATTTTTCCTATTGTAGGAAGGATAATAGGATGGTAATCTTGTAGGAAGGATATTAATAGGATGGTAATCTTCAGGACAGTTAGGGTAGTTAGTTTTAGGTTAGGGTCGGATGATAGTAGATTTTCATTTCGAAGGAGAGACCCCAGTCATGAGTAAGATATTAATTACCGGTACATGAGTGAATGCTTGAAATATGACGTCCAGGATTCTTTTTTAAAAAGAGATGTTCATTCCATCATGGACGGTGGACCCCGAAGGTGCTCCTAAAATTACTTGGGGTCACTTGAGAAAAGTGGAACTGCTCTCCATTATGTCTTACTCTTGAGGATATTCTGTTAATCACTGTTGCTTTGGTCAGTTCATCCATCTGAGTGGTTCATGAGCTAAGATACAAATTTAGTTCATCTAGTGGTGCAATACAGTCGTTGTCATTTGTCTTGTTTTTGCTTAATCCTATTTCGCTAAGAGATTTACAATCCTGGGTAGAATTGTGAGTGTTCGAAATATCGTAAGAGTGGCATATCTTAGAATTTCTATCGAACTGTCTTGTTCTGTTTAGGACTAGTTTGTAGTTTTTGAAATTGAATATTTCACGTAATGAATATACCCAGCGTTTCCGATTTTCACCTGGTCACTTATTTATTGGGAAAGCTTTGAAGGTCGCTTTACCCTAGTGGTCCATAACGGTGGATGTCTGTCATACAAAGTCAGAAATACCCCTGCGGGTGGGGAACGCACATGTAGAATACACCCGCGGTATCCCCTGCCTGTCGTAAGAGGCGACTACAAGGGGCGACCAAGGGATGATTGAATTAGAACCATGAAACTACTCTTGATTCGTACCATCATGCGGGGAACACCATGGGTTGCATGTACTTGCAAGGAGTATCACTAAATTGGTACGAAATAGGTTTGTGATTGGTTGCAGTAAAAAGCCTGGCCTGGTGGATTCCAGTACCCGTGCGTTGTACCCATGTGAGCAACACCGCGGGTCTGGGCGTAGCCTGTGAGTTGTACCACTATATGAGCGACACCGTGGGTCAGCGTTGCCTGTGATTGATACCCGCTATCTGAGGAACACCACGGGAATACCGGCGCCCGTGACTAGTACACCTAGGTGAGGAACCTTACCGGTTTGCGTTGGCTATGAGTGGCGCCATTGTGTGAGCAACACCATAGGTCTGCGTTCCCTGTACGAATTGCAATACTTGTGAGTAGTACCATCTTGTGTGGACCACCGTGAGTCTTCGCTACTTTTGATCAGTACCCCAAAAAGACAAATACCATGGTTCTACTTTACTCGCGACATGTACCATTCTGTGGGGCCTTAGACGTGAATTTAGCACCCCTTCAGACATCAAGCATCATTGTGCTTAATAAATGGTCCCTTGGTCAGTAAACTCGAATTAACTACCTTCTTTTTGAGTCTGATCCACTGTACTTGTTTGTTTGTTTGTTTTTGTATTTTTGTAGGGTTCATGTCCATCCATTCATTCTTCATGACATTTTTTTATTTTATTTTGGTCAGTGGATGAATTTGAATTTTTTGTTATTTCATTTCGTACCATTAGGGGCCGATGACCTCGATGTTAGGCCCCTTTAAACAACAAGCATCATCATCATCATCATCATCATCATCATCATCATCATCATCACAAAGTCAGAAATAGTTCGTTAAAGTAGTTTATGTTTTCGTCAATGTATGGAATGTTGTGCCATGATATGTTACGAGTGTCTTGAAAATTGTACCCCGTATAATGATAGCCTGAATCAACGCTGAAATACTGAATGCATGTTGAACAATGTAGAATTTCCTGGAGTTAATCCTTTTCGTATGGAGATTCTTGGGAATACCCACACTTTTGTAAAACTCAGCTAAGAATTTTTATATTGTTCCTCTTGCTCCGATGAAAAATCCTGCAACCCTTAACTGGGGATGTATGATTCTTTGAAGTAGCTGATTATTGGTTCATAGATGGCTCGCTTCTCTGCGTTTGCATCTGCTGGCTGACTGGAGTCGACCTTACATCTAATGGTGAGGTCCAGAATATGTGCAAAGTCCTTTTTTCGGTCAATTGCGATTATATCTATTCTCCGGTTGCTTCCACCGTCAGAAACACATGCCACCTCATCATGTACCTCGTAAACTTTCTAGGAGAATACTGCTGCTGCTGAAATTTTAGATCAATCAATCAATACTGATCTGTATTTAGGGCATTCGCCCAGGTGGCAGATTCCCTGTCTGTTGTTTTCCTAGCCTTTTCTTAAATGATTTCAAAGAAATTGGATATTTATTGAAATCTCCTTTGGTAAGTTATTCCAATCCTTAACTCCCCTTCCTATAAATTAATATTTGCCCCAATTTGTCCTCTTTAATTCCACTTTATTTTCTTATTGTGATCTTTCCTACTTTTAAAGACGCCACTCAAACTTATTCGTCTACTAATGTCATTCCACGCCATCTCTCCGCTGATAGCTCGGAACATACCACTTAGTCGAGCAGCTCGCCTCCTTTCTCCCAATTCTTCCCAGCACAAACTTGAAAATATTTCTGTAACGCTACTCTTTTGTCGGAAATCACCCAGAACAAATCGAGCTGCATTTCTTCGGATTGTTTCCAGTTCTTGAATCAGGTAATCCTGGTGAGGGTCCCATACACTAGAACCATACTCTAGTTGGGGTCTTACCAGAGACTTATAAGCCATCTTCTTTACATCCTTACTACAACCCCTGAACACCCTCATAACCATGTGCAGAGATCGGTACCCTTTATTTACAATCCCATTTATGTGATTACCACAAAGAAGATCATTCGTTATATTAACACTTATATACTTACAATGATCCCCAAAAGGAACTTTCACCCCCATCAACGCACTAATTAAAACTGAGAGTAATTTTTCTATTAGTGAAACACACAACCTGACTTTTAACCCCGTTTATCAACATACCATTGCCTGCTGTCCATCTCACAACATTATCGAGGTCACGTTGCAGTTGCTCACAATCTTGTAACTTATTTATTACTCTATACAGAATAACATAATCTGCAAAAAGCCTTACCTCTGATTCCACTTTACTCATATCATTTATATATACAAGAAAACATAAAGGTCCAATAATAGTGCCCTGAGGAATTTCCCTCTTATTTATTACAGGGTCAGATAAAGCTTCACCTACTCTAATGCTCTGAGATCCATTTTCTAGAAATATATGAACCCATTCAGTCACTATTTTTTCAAGTACAATTGCACTCATTTTTGCCAGTAGTCACCCATGATGCACCCTATCAAATGCTTTAGACAGTCCATTTGACCTCCTGAATCCAAGATATCTGCTATATCTTGCTGGAATCCTACAAGTTGAGCTACAGTGGAACAACCTTTCCTAAAGCCGAACTGCCTTCTATCGAACCAGTTATTAATTTCACAAACATGTCTAATCAGTAAGAATGCCTTCCCAAAGCTTACATGCAATGCATGTCAAGCTTAGTGGCCTGTAATTTTCAGCTTTATGTCTATAACCCTTTCTTTTATACACAGGGGCTACTATAGCAACTCGCCATTCATTCGGCATAGCTCCTTCAAGCAAACAATAATCAAATAAGTACTTCAGATATGGTACTATATCGCAACCCATTGTCTTTAGTATATCCCCAAAAATCTTATGAATTCCATCCGCTTTTCTAGTTTTCAACTTTTGTATCTTATTGTAAATGTCATTGTTAATGCACATTTTAATAACTTTTTAGCATTTATCTCCTCCTCTGTCTGGGTATTATCCTTTTAACCAACAATCTTTACATACTGCTGTCTGAATACTTCTGCCTTTTGTCGATCCTCACATACACACTCCCCTTATTCATTAATTATTCCTGGAATGACCTTCTTGGAACCTGTTTCTTCCTTAAAATACCTAGACATACCCTTCCATTTATCACTAAAATTTGTATGACTGCCAATTATGCTTGCCATCATGTTATCCTTAACTGCCTTCTTTGCTAGATTCAATTTCCTAGTAAGTTCCTTCAATTTCTCTTTACTTCCAAAGCCATTTCTAACTCTATTTTTTCCATCTTTTTCTGTCGTACCTAAGCAAGTGCCCCGTGGACATGAACCAAGGACATGGGCTAAGGTTTCAAGCTCATTGCAGTGTTTGTGTTTAAAATCCTTGTATGTGATTAATTTCGGCTTGAATTTAGAACACCTTAAGGAATCTGCTGCGTAAACCATGATGGTCGTCAACATGATGCAGTTAAAGGGATATTTCATATTCTCTTTACCCAGTCAGCCATCCTGTTAGTTGCGCTCTCTAGGTGCGATTACCGTATTAGAGATATCTGCCTCCGGCTGTTGTGGACCAAGCAATAATTGAAATACAGAGCAAACAGTTAATACAGACGGAGCTGCTGCAGTACAATTACAAGTAAACCGACACAAACAATGTGAAAGTATGCAAATAAAATTTAGTGGTGTGCGTGAAAACACGTTGTCTTAGATAAGATAGAACATTTAAATTAATAGAAGATATCGAGAAGTTGCTGAATGGTATGGATGAAGTCTTGGGTAAGGAGTACAAGATGAAAATAAATAAGTCCAAAACAAAAGTAATGGAGTGCAGTCGAACGAAGGCAGGTGATGTAGGAAATATTAGATTAGGAAATGAAGTCTTAAAGGAAGTAGATGAATATTGTTACTTGGGTAGTAAACTAACTAACTATGGCAGAAGTAAGGAGGACATAAAATGCAGACTAGCACAAGCAAGGAAGATCTTTCTTAAGAAAAGAAATTTGCTCACTTCAAACATTGATATCGGAATTAGAAAGATGTTTTTGAAGACTTTCGTGTGGAGCGTGGCATTGTATGGAAGTAAAACATGGACGATAACTAGCTCAGAAAGAAAGAGAATAGAAGCTTTTGAAATGTGGTGTTACAGAAGAATGCTGATTGTGAAATGGATAGATCAAATCACGAATGAAGAGATACTGAATCGAATTGGTGAGAGGAGATCGATTTGGCTAAATTTGACGAGAAGAAGAGATTAGGACACATCTTAAGACACCCAGCACTTGTTCAGTTGGTTTTTGAAGGAAGTGTAGGTGGTAAGAACGGTAGGGGTAGACCAAGGTATGAATATGATAAGCAGATTAGAGCAGATGTAGGATGCAATAGTTACGTAGAAATGAAAAGGTTAGCACAGGATAGAGTGGCATGGAGAGCTGCATCAAACCAGTCTATGGACTGATGACTCAAACAACAACAACAACAACGAGGGAAAAAGTAACACACAGTTAAATTTGCGATACCATGTATAAAATGTCCAAACTGAAATACGAGAGACCGGGCGAGTTACCGTGCGGTTAGAGGCGCCCGGATGTGAGATTGTATCCGGGAGAGAGTGGGTTGGAACACCACTGTCGGCATCCCTGAAGATTGTTTTCTATTTGCACACCAGGCAAATGCTGGGGCTGTACCTCAATTAAGGCCACGGCCGCTACATTCTCTCTCCTAGGCCTTTCCCATCCCATTGTCGTCATAAGACCTATCTGTGTCGTGCGACGTAAACAAAAATTACGAGAGAGAATCAGTAAGCTATAAGGGCTCACATAGCATAAGTTTACAAAATTATTTCGTTTACATTGCACAGTATGTATATTATATCGCCGCTGCTTTGCGAAAACCGCTAATGTGACAATGCTCTTCCTGTCCATTATTTCCCTTAAGAATGGTCACGCCTCCCAGCCACATGCAGATATGCAGTATATCAGATCATTTTCATTGTGTTAATTTTCCTGTGCTAGTGTGTAAAGGAAAATGAGCCTTAGATGCATCATACTCTAGGAGTGGGTAAACATGTCATGCAAACATATATTCCTCCAGTACGGTACAGTAAGGTTCATTTTCCTTTACACACGCGCATAGGAAAATGAACGCAACGAAATTTGTTCTGATGGACTGCATATCAATTTGTGGCTGGGAGGCGTGACCAGTTTTAAGGGAAATTTTTTCTTTGCTATTTGCTTTACGCCGCACCGACACAGGTCTTATGGCGACGATGGGACAGGAAAGGCCTAGGAGTAGGAAGGAAGCGGCCGCGGCCTTAATTAAGGTACAGCCCCAACATTTGCCTGGTGTGAAAATGGGAAACCACGGAAAACCATCTTCAGGGCTGCCAACAGTGGGTTTCGAACCCCGATGCAAGCTCACAGCTGAGCGACCCTAACCCCACGGCCAACTCGCCCGGTTTTTAAGGGAAATAATGGACAGGTCGAGCATTGTTACATTCGTAGTTTCGGCACACCAGCGACGATATTATAACCCGCCCTTCTCGAAGCATTCGTTTTAACGATGTTCAAAGCCATTAAGGAATTACGCATGAAGTGTTTGTTATCAGAACATAACGTGTTACTGAACTGTCAGTTTCCACTTCCTTTTACTTTCCTTTTCCTACTCTCAGTATAATGTCGCACGAACATGACAGCTTGTCGGCATTTCTGATTTTGTTTCCCCTTCATGCTCATTCAGTGGCCCGAAAGTATACTCGACGGAAATCTAGCATTATCTATCAATAAGACAATTTACTTTTACGTCGCATCGACCTAGATAGGCCTTATGGCGACGCTGGGATAGGAAAGGTCTAGGAGTGGGAAGGAAGCAGCCGTGGCCTTAATTAAGGTGCAGCTCCAGCATTTACCTGGTGTGATAATGGGAAACCACGAAAAACCATCTTCAGGGCTGCATACAGTTGGGTTCGAACCCACTATCTCCCGGATGCAAGCTCACAGCTGCGCACCCCTAACCGCCTGGCCAACTCACCCGGTTATCAATAAGAAATTGAGGGTAAACCACTACAGTGCGATTTAGGTGTTGCATTTATCAACGAATTAATTCCTTAAGATTTTCTTTATAAGACCTTGATAATATTGTATAATACTCTTGTAGGGTCAAGACTAGAATATGCCTCGATTATATGTAACCCGTACACCATGAAGTATATCGATATTATTGAGAACGTTCAATGAAAATTTTTCAGATATGCTTTCTTTACAAGAAGTTTAGTTACTATCCCTACTACGAATCGTACTCCCTAATACTCAAAGCTATTGATGCCAGGAAACTATCTCACAGAAGAAATTGTCAGGGTAAGGATTTCCTTCATAAAGTAATAAATAATGAAATTGACGTTATTAAAATCAGAGAAAGAATTGAGATATATGTTACAAATGCAATTCCCAGTAGATTGCGGAATATATTCTTCATACCGAAAACTAACACAGACTCACACAAGAATGCTCCTTTATTCAGAATTATGACTCAATGTAATCTAGTACACCATGATATAGGCATTTTCAGCATGTCGGGAACCAGTTTGTTACACCCTATGATAAAGTGCTACATATAAATAGCGTCTTGATGTAATTGAATGCATCCAATATTAGTATTATTTCCTCTTCCCCTATCTCTTTCTTTTGTATTTAAGTTCTGTTATTAATTCAAGCCATTACTTGTTGATAATGGCGTTTAAAGAGAAAACCAGAGTACCAGACGGAATCAAATGCCATGTGGAAGTCAGAGGTGATGAGCAGAGAAGTTGTCAACAGTGTAACTGGGAAATATGTAATGTTTACAACAGTGCTTTAATAAAAAGTATAGCACTCAGTGTTTGATCAGCAGAAGAAGGAACATAGTAAATGTACAGCAGGACATACCTCGCTGATATGCTGTGGCAGCGTTTGCAGAGAGAGTAGGCAAGCGGTGACTCGAAAGTTTTGCTGTTTACCCTTAATGATTTTGACCTCGCCGTCTTTGAAGAGTGACTAGTAAGAGCAGTATTTCTTTTTATACGGAATACGAGAGATCCAGGTGTTTACTAGTAGCGGCGATTAGGGGGGGGGGGCAATGGGGGGTGTGCAGTCACCCCACCCTCCACTTTCTGGATAAACTATTACATTTTTATTCCATTTTAGCTGGCTGAAACTTAGAAATTATAAGGATTGTTAAAAAAAGCAATTTATACAAGCCCTGTTGTCTTATCAACTAATCCTTACCTTTATTTTCTTTAATTCTTAACAACATTATTAGCGGAAATATGCACAAAATACAGTTCGCCCCCGTTAACCGATTTCCATAGCGCCACAGGAAGCAGTGGAGACTCTGCATGTGCTGTGAGGATGGGTAGTAGGGGTATATTTTTCTTGTCAAGGTCATGGAAACTGAGGTATTATTCACCTGCTTGCCGCGCGCATCCATCAGTCTGACAGTCTCTTTACTGTCTGTTAGGTTTTCAGTTTGTAGTCAAATGCTAAATGATTTTTTAAGTATAATCACATCGTACTTATTTTTAATTGAAATACATGTGTAATATTGTTCCTTTGGTGAAAGTTTTACTGTACTGTATCGAATCAAAATCTCAAAAAAACTATTATTACCGCACTGAAATTGGTCAAGTGTCAACCTTTACCTCTCTGTCGAAATTCGCTCAGAACTTACCATTTTGTAGCTTTTCTTCTCTCAGTTTTGAAGTATATAAACCCCCAGTACGTTATATCCCACAAAATGTATGCTGTTCGTATATTATTTGGCCCCCGCATTTTTAAATACCAACTACGCCGTATACCCCTTGGCCAAAGGAAGTCTGCTTCCACGTATATGAAATTTTCAGTCACGAAAATATGAGTTGATACTGTGAGCCAACATTACAATCTCCGAAGGATCTTAAGTTTGCCTGCGGTTAGATGTGTTGTTGTAAACACTAAATGTATTGTTACTTCGACTAGTAAGGGATAAAATACAGTGGCTTTTGAGTAACAAATTTGTAATGTAATGATTCTTTCCAATTGTCTACCCACCATTGTTTTCGAATTTAATGGCCAGCAGCTGGCAGAAGAAGTATGAACAAAAAGGGGAATGAAAATGCTCCGGGGAAAGACGGAGTGAGGAAATCCGTGGTGGAGAGGAACGGCTGAGACAGAGAGCTACATCTCAGCCGCGGTGACGGAAATGTTGTGTACAAGGCAATGAACATCGATCTGCAATCGTGTACAGGACCCCTGTGGGTCGGGGCGGTAGAATAACATCCACAGAATAACATCGTAAAATGCGACTAAAAGGGGCCCCAGAGATTCTCAACTTGGGGAGCATGCGTTGACGACCACAGGGCCTTTAGCTGAGTCCTGGCATTGCTTCCACTTACTTGTACCAGGCTACTCACTTCCATCCATCCTATCCGACCTCCCTTGATCTTTTCCTACCCCGATGCTATTAGAGCATTCGAGGACTAGGGAGTCTTTTATTTCCACGCCCTTCTTGGCCCTTGTCTTTTTTTGGTCGATATCTTAATTTTTTGAAATGTCGGATCCCTTCCATATTTTCTCTTTGATTAGTATTATATATATATCCAGTATTCGGGAGATAGTAGGTTCGAACCCCACTGTCGGCAGCCCTGAAAATGGTTTTCCATGGTTTCCCATTTTCACACCAGGCAAATGCTGGGGCTGTACCTTAATTGAGGCCAAGGCCGCTTCCTTCCCACTTCTAGCCCTTTCCCGTCCCATTGTCGCCATAAGACCTATCTGTGTCGGCGCGACGTAAAGCAACTAGCAAAAAAAAAAAAAAAAAGAAGTATTATTTAGAGAATGGTTATCTAGTTGCACTTCCTCTTAAAACACCACCACCACAATCGTACACGTGCGAGAATCTTGCTCGCGCATCGTCCAGTGTCTCCCAAATGTAGCTCCGGCCCATTCACACGGATGTTTGAGTGAATGTAGACTATAGTTATTGTGCAGCAATACAACTCTGACTGCTTACAACAACTCACGTCTTTTTCTGCGATATTTTTAGGCGCATTAATCGTTTCAGACTACGAACCTCGGTATTTAACCTTCTTTCCGTCAACCTCACCACTTAAGAACTGACGGTGCGCCTGGTATATTGTGTTAGATAATGGCCGGGAAGAAAATCGTTGGTGACCTGCTCTTGTTGAGATGAAATAGGGATCAGTACGCATGTTACAAGTCTTGTCACTTTACGTATCGGACAGCCTTTTAAACGACAGTGACTGTTGGAAGCACAATAGGTTACTGAGGAATGTTAATCTTTTCTTTACTGGCTTTTACTTATTCACTTGATGACGACACACAATGGAGATTATGGCGTAATTTTAAAATCAGGCTTCTTCTCTGACACCAGCCATGTTGTACGTCGAGAGATGCGTTCAATATTGCGATACTGTACAGCATTCCATCAGTCAAGACCACAGTGTTTTGAAGTGAAGGCCACTGTGCTAACCGTTATTATTATTATTATTATTATTATTATTATTATTATTATTATTATTATTATTATTATTATTATTATTATTATTTATTTTCCTTAAATTGTACATGTGCAACGTAGGTGTGGCAGATAGAGAATGGTCCTTTCCTTTGATTACTGCTTCACCGGTAAATGATTTGGAAAAAAGGTTTTAGATATTTCACTTTCTTAACTCTATATTTTTGATATACTTTTCAGTAATTTGGAAATACACGAGGGATGGTTGTAGCAAAATGACAGGCACAAATAAGCTTTACTAATGTGCAAATATCAATAATGCGTATTTATATGGTAACAATAACTAAGTTGTCGGCTCCGCGGTGTACGGGTAGCCGTACCTACCTCTTACTCGGAAGCCCTGTTTCGATTCCCGGCAGATCAGGGATTTCAGCCTAGGGGTTATGTGACGGCGAAAGTGCGGCCGCGGTCTCGAAAGCCGAGAGGAATCGTCGTGCTGAACACACGACACCTCATAATCTGCAGGCCTTCGGGATTTGGTTTGTTTTTGTTTTTTAATAACGAAGTTACAATCATTTTTAAACTGGAGGGAAACAAAACATGAGCTACCTTTGCATATGCTTTCGTAATTTCTTGGTTCCGGTTATTCACTAGGCAAAGCAAAGCAAAGTCACTTCCGTACAGGCCACGAAGGCCCTTGGAGGAGTGGAAGGTAAAGGCTTCCACCATTGTTAACCTCGACACGTGATGGGGTAGAGTGGTTATCTCTACGCCCGGCCGCCTTTGCCCTCAGGAATTAACCTGGTACTCATTTTTGGTGTAGGCTGAGTGAACCTCAGGGCCATATGCACCTCCGGAAGTGGAAATCTCATTTCTTAAATTTTACGACTTCCTGACGGGGATTCGAACCGAACACGCCTTTACCGCCTCGACCAGGCAGCCCCTAATTCACTAGGACCAAAACCAAACCCCATGGTGCAACAGCCCCGAATGTTTGGAGAGTAATTTGATAAAATCCGATGATGTTGTTTCGAGAATGAAACATGTCATTCTATTTGTTTCTTTTTCAGGTATAATACTGTTACCATTTTTCTTTTTCACGCAGTTTATGCATTTATTTATTTAAAATGACTTTCGGCAGAATGAAGAAGCTCAAATTAACTTAGTCGAAACTGAAAATAGATGGCTTCAGATATATCAAAAGTAAAATAAAAATTCGACGATGGTTTAGAATATCGAAGGAATGACGCCTGAATTCCGTTTTATGGTGTCCTTTTCTGTCAATGTAGAGCAAGTTCCAGTCAGATTTCAAGGAGAACTGATAAAGCTTCAGTGCAACGCAATTTGGAAAACAATATTGCAGTATTCCAGGCAGCACCTTGCATTTTATAAGAATTTGTAAGAAAAATATAGACGAATCCAGTCACTTACGTGAAACTTTCTTACCTTTTTTTTGTCTCTACATGCCTGTGAAAACACACATTCTCAGTCATGGACCTGAATAGGGTGAGCATGGAGGCAGGGTTGTGTGTTAACCCTGATCAAACAATAATTATTAATTACTAGTTGATGTACCCGTGCTTCGCTACGGGATTCTCAGAAAGACTGACCTTCTGGTTTTCACTGAAGTAAACAAAGGCCATTACAGAAACGTCAGTAGGTACTGTAAGTAGCGATTAAAAGTAATGCTATCATATAAAGTACTCTATCAAATGAAAAACTGCACATTTTCTCACTTTTAATGAACAGTACTACGGTTAAAAGGAGAACAATAAAACTTTGATTACCACCTGTTCAATACGAAAAAAATGAGGATGGCCTCTTGCAGTACAACGGTGCCGATCTAACAGTCCAAAGTTCTAGAGGTGGAATGACCAGACCGCAGACAGCCGTGAACACTCCTCTGCCATAATTCCCTTAAATATGCACACTGCTCATTCCAATCAGTGCCTCAGAGTAGGGATTAAATAGCGCGAATGCTATGACGAACCAGTGTGTTACGTACCAGCAGTATCAGAAAATTTATGAACCAGAGGAATAGCATGCTCAAGAGGAAAGTTATCTAACTCCCCAGTTACTTCCTGCCAATATTCAAGCAGGCTGTTACACTCGGTACAAACGGGCGAGTTGGCCGTGTGGTTAGGGACGCGCAGCTATGAGCTTGCATCTGGTGGATTTGAGCCCACTGTCGGCAGACCTGAAAATGGTATTCCTTGGTTTCCCTTTTTCACATCAGGCAAATTCTGGGACTGCATCCCATCGTCGCCATAAGACCTATCTGTGTCGGTGCGACGTAAGGTAAATAAAAAAAAAATACTCGGTACAAAGCAGTAATCCTATATATCGTAGATGAGTGGCGACAGAAGACACAAAGTCCACCACAACAAACAATGGTCAATGTAATGTTATTGTTGATCAGTTTTATGAACTATATTGTAGGCCATAACATATTGTTTTGTTTCAACTCTGTGATATTAGGGCGTCTTATAAAATTATTATTATATCGTAGACTGTAGTTCCTTATTCTCCGACTTCACATACTGATTGTCATTAAATTCTGTTTACCCATGTTCTCTGGACTTGGCGCTGATATGGACTTAATAACAAAAATCCAAATTCATGAATATCTCTATGATCATAGCCGGTACGCTAACAATGCATAAGATAAAAATGATCGGATATTTAAAACTGTATAACTTTAGTTATGTAGTATTTATCAAAACTACCATTGATAGAATAAATATTTGAGAATTACATTTTAGGCCTTCCCCTAAGCTACCATTTCATTCAGCGTGAATAAAATTCATTATGGCGTAGATTATAGCGACTTATTTCCCGACTTTTCATACCGATTTTCATTAACACAGGACCACTAATAACGAATAGTTGAGAATTTAATTTTAGATTTTCCCGTAAACTACCATTTTTTCTCAGTGTGAATACAATTATTTATGGCCTAGATTGTAGCGACTTATTCCTCAACTTCCCATACCGATTTTCGTCAAGATACGGCTATTAATAACAAATATTTGAGGATTAAATTTTAGGCCTTCCCCTAAACTACCATTTCTCTCAGCGTGTATAGCCTATATTGTAGCGACTTATTTCCCATCTTTGTCTAGCGATTTTCATTAAGACACGACCACTAATAACATAAATATTTGAGAATTAAATTTCAGGCCTTCCCCTAAACTACCATTTCACTCAGCGTGATTAAAATAATTTATAGCCTAGATTGTAGCGGTTCACCACCCGACTTTACATTCCGGTTTTCATTAAATTCTCTTCAGCCGTTATCTCGTGATGCGTGTACATACATACATACAGACAGACAGACAGACAGACAGACAGACAGACAGACAGACAGACAGACAGACAGACAGACAGACAGACAGACAGACAGACAGACAGACAGACAGACAGACAGACAGACAGACAAAAATTACGGAAAAATAAAAAATGCATTTTCTTGTTACTGTGGACATGGCCGATACAGAAATACCATTCTTTTCAAATTCTGAGCAATGCACAGACAAAACTCTTATTTTATATATATATAGATTAATAATTATTTAGAGTGAAACAAATAATTGTTGAATCCAAGAAGAAATCGTAGGAAGATTTCAGTAACAACCTGGAAAGGTACTTACAGGAATTAGACAATTTGATCTTTTAAGACCTGGAAGCGGCTGGGAAACCTTACTGGACAGTAATAAACAATCTTATAAAGGGAGGGATAAAGGAACTAATAAATAATAATTATGTGGCCTCAGCTACCGTGTGCAGACATTTCAATTTGATGCCGTCTGGCTGTCTGCTCGTCAATTTCGACGTTCCGTGTTACTCTAGGCCTACTAGATGGCAGACCGAGTAAAGCGAAACTCTCTTGGGCGTCTATGGCTGAGACTTAATGAATTTTATCGGGTAAACACCAAATGTGTCACCAAAGATCTTTTACATGCCGACATCGTACGACATGGAGTGTCGAATTGGCATTTTTCCGCCCTTCAAAAATCCGACTACCTCTGCCGGGTTTGAACCTGCTACCTTGGGATCCGGAGGCGGACACTACCACTGATCCACAGAGGCAGCTATAAACGAACTGAATAATGAATATTGAATTTCACGACCACATATTAATCGAAATCGACTTTCAACCTATTAGGTCGTGTTACGTACATATAGTACGTGCTGAAGAGATGTTAAGTACAGAACCAAAAATGGCCAACCGGACACCAGTGGGATCCGAACCCACAACATCCCAAATTCGCGTCGGTTGCCAGACCGATCCTTAGATCCTTTCCAACAGAACAAGGTGAACTAGGCCATCATGGCTCAATTGAAAGAGCAACATGCCTCGACGACAGAGAAGAGTACGCTATCAACAACTGTCGCCGTTTGAGAGGGCTCGGATAATTGGGCTGTGTGGGGCTTGATTATCGCTAAGGACTGTCGCTGCACGTGTTGGCCGAAAGGCATCTACGGTACAACGTGTATGGCAGCAGTGGTCAAATGAAGGTACCCACACTCGTAGACCTGGCACAGGCCCAGTGCGACAGACAACTGTGAGAGAGGATCGCCACATCATTCGCAGCGCAAATTCGAGCAGCTGTGGCACCCCACGTTACACAACAAACGGTTGGTAATCGCCTGCGTGCAGCTGGCTTACGAGCCCGTGTCCCTGCAGGTGTTCCATTGACCCCACAACAGCGACGTGTAAGGCTGGCCTGGTGTCGAGAAACATCGACGTGGGTCGACGAATGGCATAGGGTCGTCTTTAGTGATGAATCGCGCTTCTGTCTTGCCCGCAATGATCGCCGGAATCGTGTGCGCCGACGTACTGGGGAGAGGGACCGCACAGATCTTATTGTCGAGAGGCACACAGGGCCAACACCAAGCATTATGGTCTGCGGAGCTATTGGCTTTAATGTGAAATCATAATTAGTGCTTGTCGAGGGCAGTATGTCTGCTCGACAGTACGTTGATAGGGTACTCAATCCAGTGGTTGTCCCTATGATGGCGAACATCGCTAATGGGATGTTTCAGCAGGACAATGCCCGAGTTCACACTGCACGCATCTCCAGAGAAGCTCTCCACGACATCACAACCTTAGAATGGCCCGCCAGACCCTGGACCTCAGTCCTATTGAGCATGTGTGGGACATGATGGGTCGACAACTGGCCAACCGTCCTCAGCCACCACAATTCTGGAATAACTGACCCGTACAGTGCAGCAAGTATGGGCCACAGTTCCTCAGGAAGCGATCCAGGGCCTTATTGACTCCATGCCTCAATGAATTCATCAATGTATTGCAGATCGTGGTGGGCATATCCTGTATTGATTGTTGTCGAAACTTGCAGTCAGAGGGACCTGAAAGTGTAATCATCGAATCACAACAAAACACTCGTCCTGCATGTTCAATTGCAGCAATGTAGCACCACTCCTTCTGGATGTTGCAATTTCCATTTTCTTCAGTGTACTACAACATAAAATAATCCTTTCTTGAATTTATAAAATATCCTCGTATTTTCATAAACTGAAGACGTACATATTGCAAAGCATATGATGTGAACTTGTAATGTATTGGATCCTTACAATGCACTGAAGTGGGAAGCATTTGTGCTAATAAGGAGTTATGTGTTTGTATAAGATAAACAGTAACAGTGATCATTGGTAATTAATCGTGTTACGTTGGGAAATAGGGTACAAGCGCTTGATGTAAACAAACAACATCGATTTGGTTTTGGTTCAATGAGCTGTGACTCGAAAATCATACAGGCATAACCACCTGTTGTAGGAAACCATGACATGTTACAGCCAATGTCAATTCTAGGGAAATGGGCAGGTCAATACTACTGTAATTTGTAACTTCCCTCTTTCAACAGTCGTTTATTAATAGTGTATGTACATTGATTTGGGAAATATCAATTCTAATAATTCACTTCACTATTAAATCGAATTCTATATATGAAAGAGAAAGGGCATAACTTCTTAATGAAAGAGTCAATCATCGATTGTTAAAGGATAAATATTTAAGGAGTATAAAACATTTTGATTATAAACTTGAATATTAGTACACAGTACAGTAACATATGAGGAGCATATTTCCAAAATGTCCTTTCTCCAGCAGCTTCTAGTTTACAGAACGGAGAAAAAATGAATAGAAAATGTAATTTTGAGTTTGACTCTTTCAAACATTCTTCTAGCTAATTGTATATTCCATAATTCTCCACGATCAAAGAATGCATTTAATACCATACCGTTAATTAGATATTAATACAAATGTGTTGGAGAAGGGACATATTGGAAATATAAAAAGGATAAGAGACGTTTTGGAAACACATTTGAACATCCTGCATAGATAACTCTTTACATTTCAAAACATTGCTGACATGCGTACACTTCGACATCTGTGGTAGTCTCTTCTGAGCATAGAGTTTTCGTTTCTTAATATTTTTCCTCTACTCCTCCTCATACCTAGTACGTTTTCTCCCTTTTCTCAAGGGAGCAGGAAATACTGCACTGTTTTTCACGCTATCTTCATTTGACTGTTTTTCTGCCATTATTTTGCGTGGAAACGAATGTAACAGTAAACACCTGTCAAAAAGTATGTCCAAAATTATTAAATATACCACACAGTATGCGTAAAAGCACAATAACTAGGCAAAAAACGCACACGAAGTACAAGGACTTGAATGTATTATTACAACATAACCTGTAGTTCAATTGTTTTTCATGCAACAATGTTACCAGTACACAATTATCACCATATTTGCAATGACATTGCATAGAATGCTCGTTTTGCATTGCCTTTATATCTAGTTGTATTGGAGGATAAGAGTCAGCTTTGAAACAATAATGGCAGTCCTTGTTATGCAGTATGGAGGAGAAGAGACATTTTGTAAACATAATTGTGATGCACTCCAGGCAGCCATATTGCTGTGGAGAAGACACTCTTTGCAAACATAGCTCATATTTAACCGTGTTTTGTGCTTATAAAAAGGACATTCTGCCTAAAGAACTCATCACCATTCCACGGAGAAAGAGATGGACATTCTCAACGTACCCATAAGTCAATTTCCTCAAAATGTGGAGAAAGGACGTTTTGGAAATATGCTCCTCATATTTGGAATAAAGTATGCCTTAAATAGCGTACACACACAATATTAATTGATTTCATTGGTAAAAGGGGGAATTAATTGAGCTGGAACAATGTTATGTTCGTTGGTTTTGCTGTCATTTCAAACTGGCGCAGTTATTTATTCTTCTTGTACTGCTGTGGTGAAGCCGTGTCGGAGTGGACAAATTGCGGCATTGAGGATAACAGATGTGGAAACTATGGAACACCACGCGCCATAATTTGAAAAATGAACTTCGGCTGCGAAGATGCGTGAGAGCCAACTGAATATTATTATTCTAATTCTTACTACTACTACTACTACTACTACTACTACTACTACTACTACTACTACTAATAATAATAATAATAATAATAATAATAATAATAATTGCCGACATGCTGAAGGTAGGAGGTGAGAGCGTAGCCCGCAAAATCCACTCGATTCTTGAAAATATGTACCTCCTGCACGTTGTAAGAGGCTACTATGAGGGGGGGGGGGAACAAGCAAGGAATTTGTATTTGCTCTCTCGTATTCTAAGGCCAAAAACGTATCCATGACGATATTGCTTTTCCGCGTAGCGGAGAAGTTATCTGTTTGTCCGTGTACTTGGTTTCTTTTCCATGACTAACACTGTGTGCCTCAATTTGCTTGTCATGGACTTAAGTTGTGACATTACCTGCATTATCTATTTTTAGCTTCTAAATTCTAGCACTTGCTCACTTCTTTCCAGCGAGTTACTCCTCCTTATTCCAGACTCAAGACGGATCGATCTCTCCTGAATAAGTCAGCGTCATTTTCTGCTCAGACGTCATCACTTGAAGTCGAGTGCCGTTCTTGATCACCTCCACGGCTCCGTTAGGCCGTGACTTTCGGAAACTGAAACTCTTCTTCTGCTAGTAGTTTAACACCGTAAAACCACCCGAGTCCACCTCTGTGATGTAGTGGTTAGTGGGATTAGCTGCAACATCTGGAGGTACGGGTTCGATTCCTGGCTCGGCCACGAAATTTGAAATGTCGTACAAGGGCTGGAACGGGGTCCATTCAGACTCGGGAGGTCAACCGAATAGAGTGAGGTTCGATTCCCTCCTCAGTCATCCTAGAAGTAGTTTTCCGTGGTTTCCCACTTCTCCTCCAGGCAAATGCCGAGATGGTACCTAACTTAAGGCTTGTCTATCCCTTCCTATCCTCCTAACTCCCATAAGGCCACTGTTCAGCATGGCATGTGAGGCCACCTGGGCGAGGCCTCCCCAGTTGTATCCCCGACCAAATGCCTCACGCTCCAGAACACTGCCCTCAAGAGGCGATAGAGGTTGGATCCCTCGCTAAGTCCGGGCAAAGAACCAAGCCTGGAGGCTGAACGGATTAAATAAATAAATAAATAAATAAATAAATAAATAAATAAATAAATAAATAAATAAATAAATAAATAAATAAATCCGACCCTGAGGATGACCATTCATCCAAGAACCGGAAAGTATACTTACTCAAATCAGTGCAATAATCCAATTGTAAATCTTGATGTCATACAAAGAAAAATAGTAAAGTAACGGCTGATTCTATAATAGCGAACACATGGCATATGTAAAATAAGGCGTTTTCAAGCAGAATTGAACTTATCATCAATCACTGCCGATATTTTTTTGCTGAAAATTATTATTAATAGCAAGCTGTGTGCTGTAGAGATAGCGTGCCAGTCTATTATTCCAAGTCCTGGGTTATATTTACGGCCAATTCAAGGATTTTAATTTTGGACTGAGAAGTAGAACGGGGATCACTTGATACGAGATTTTCCTCAAGCTCTTAGTTACAGGAAGAAAGTGCATAGTGAAAAGATGACGCTACTGACAGAGCATACTTGAACGAACACTGGTTTCCATGGTTACAATGGTGTTGGGAAGTTGATGGCGCTAATTCCAGATAGACCCTCAGCCCAAAAACATGTCCATATTAAAATGAATGGGCTTTGGTTCATTTTGACATAAAACCTCATCTGGTAAATATTACGTAAAGGAATTTCAAAGCATGTAAAAATGTTGTTATTCTCACATCGATATCACAGCTTTCATTTAATAGAAATCTTCAAAAAAATTATATTTGCTCATTTTGATTTTGATCTCATGTTTTTGGTGAGAATACATCGATGTATGATGCAATGAAATATTCTTAGGATAAAGCATGGCTGTTTATCAGAAAACATAAAAAACCTTTACTTTTTCTGATCGTGATAATTTGCTAGTTCTAAAAATGCACTCTTGTCAATAAAACACTATCATTTTAGTCAAGTTAAGCACTTTCCCAAACTTTATATTCCATTTCTCTCTCTCTTTCTCTCTCTCTGTGTGTATAATGGGAGGGCGGCAAGTAATTATTCTCTCTTTCAAGATTTATTAATATCTTCAGTTGTATCACAGTACTATATAGGGTGCTTCGTAAGTTACTGACCAAACTTAGTGTGTGTAATCTAGAGGTAGAAATAAGACTAAGCTGTCATATTCAACTTTTTTGGGAAGTGATTTATTTCGGAGTTATAATATAATTCTCTATTTCAAGATTTATTAATATCTTTAGTTGTATCACAGTACTATATAGAGTGCTTCGTAAGTTACTGACCAAACTTAGTGTGTGTAATCTAGAGGTAGAAATAAGACTAAGCTGTCATATTCAACTTTTTTGGGAAGTGATTTATTTCGGAGTTACAATGGAATTCTCTATTTCAAGATTTATTAATATCTTCAGTTGTATCACAGTACTATACAGGGTGCTTCGTAAGTTACTGACCAAACTTAGTGTGTGTAATCTAGAGGTAGAAATAAGACTAAGCTGTCATATTCAACTTTTTTGGGAAGTGATTTATTTCGAAGTTATAATGGAATTAAAAACATGGATCATTACACCCGTCGACGACCGATACCCTCTGCTAGTATAAAAATAAACTTCGCACAACATGCAAACATTCAGTAGCAATGATGGTTTTCCCGGGAGGAAAGGGCAATATTCTATGCTGTAATGTAACTGGTCATTGTGATCAAAAAAGTTCCTATGAACATGGGATCATAATGAGACGGTTGTAGAGACAGACCTGTTTGAATATAAACCTTGATTTGTTTTGATTTCTTTTATGTTCTCTTTTTTCATAGCAGTAATAACAAGATTACAATACACAACCTTTTTGTTTCATGTCGTACCATTTTGTGATCCAGTGACAATGACTGAACAGTAAGTTCTCAGAGATCCCACCATTGACCTCAATGCATTCATCAACTCACTGAAGTTATGATGTCGAAGATCTCGTGGCGTTCCTGTACGCTATCAAAAACATTCATTATACGAGCGGCAAGTTCAGCTCGTGTATTACATTTTCTTCTGTAGAGTTCACTCTTCAGCCAAACCCATAAGCAATAATCTAAGGGGTCGAAGTCGGGAGACCTCGGTGGCCAGGAAATGCTACTACCACAAAAACAAAGAGAAATAAAACAATACATGTTAACAGGTTATCAATTTTTACTTTTAAACAGGGATATCTCGAAAACCCTCATATTGACCCCATGTTCATGTTAACTGTTTGGATCACAGTGACCTTTACTATCACAACCTAGAATATTACCCTTACCACCAGGGACACCCTTACTAATAACTCCCCATGATCATCTGAATGTGGTGCACTTTTGGTAATATCACCACACGTCCTTTGGTATTTTATGACTCAAATATAGCATTTCTGACACAGTTTATCATGAATACAGGTTTATACAGCATTTTATTCCTTACAGAATGCAAACTTTGAACGAGACTGTTGTATAAGCATATTATTATCATAATTTCTTTATTTCTTTCAATTTGTCGAAACAAACTTCTTAACTGTAGTTCTCATGAGATCACATGATATTGGCCATGTCCACAACCGATCTCTCTCTCAACACGTTCGATGAGTTCAACTGTAGTCGAATATAAAAGGGTGGCCCGAAAGGGTAGATATTAAATTAGCAGAATATATCTTGCATTTAACGCTGGGGTTATAATATTAGCTCAAGAATATACCTGTTCCCCGGAGAAATCAATCCCGCCATCATGTGCCCGTAGGATTTAATCAAGAGGCCCTTCTTCGTCTCGTGACATCACGATTGAATTTATTGAAAAGCACACCAGCGCTCGCAGTCTGTACAATCTCAGTATAAGAGTAATCTGGGAACAGGGTAAATTTGCTGAAAGGAATATGAGATTAAACACTACAATGATGTCACTGCGAAATAGGTTCAATTTATCCAATTTTGGCGAGCACTTCTAATGTGAAATCAACAATATTTTGATAGATTATAATTTAAGACTATATCTAAAATATATATATTTATTGAACGAATCAACGACTTCCCGCAATTACGGGTTGCCACAATGGACAAAGTAAAGCATATCAGGATAGAGAAAGTTTTTATCATATAGAAATATAGTGATAATAAGGATTTCTTAGATTATGGAGGTCCGAACAGGTGAGATTTCAGGATTTGTACTGATCCACGTATGGTGGTGGTAACTATTCTTTCAATGCTGTTGATGGGCAGGTCGAACTTTTTCCAGAATTCTACGAACAAGGCAGGTATTGTGCCACGAGCACCAATCATTAGGCCGATAATCTCTACTTCATTCAGCTGGTATTTATTTTTGTAGAACGGAATGGTGGGCGCGTAGATGTTCTGTTTTTCAAGATGAACTTCAGTAGACTGGCCGACATGGTGCTCGAATCGGATAGTCGGATCGATAATGAAGCCTTTCGTGTCGTTATCTTTAAAGGCAATTATGTCAATTCGTCTTGTGCTCCCTGTCGTAGACAAGTTATACTGATGTACAGCTATAGTAAAAGTAGTCGGGGAAGAATAGTTCACTCTTACTGCCTCTGTTCGTTTAATATGCAAGCATACTTCACGTCAATAAGAAACAAAATTGGCCTTTATTAGGTTAAAATAAGAGAAAATTTCATACAAATGGTCATTGAAGGAATAACAGGATAAAACATTATATCCCCGCAGATAAGTTTTCCAGCAAAATTTGCTTTTCAAAGGATTCAGCAATGTAATTGATTATCCCGAATTTCTTCCAAAGAATGTTTTAATATAAATAAATCTAATTTACGCATGCGTAAACTATTTTACTGCCAACAGTTGAAGTTCATGATTTATAAGAAATCATCACTGATGAGAATGTGTGAAACCCATTAATGCTTAGCAAGAAAGCCTGTTGACTTCAGGTTATCATTTACCAAATAAAAATCTGTGCAAAAGAGTAAGAAGGTGTTGCAAAGTTTGGGCTGGGAAGAGTTGAGTGAAAGGAGACGAGCTGTTCAACTAAGTGGTATGTTCCTAGCTGTCAGCAGAGAGATGGCATGGAATGGCATTACTCGAGGAAAAGTTTGAGTGTTGTTTTTTAAAGTAAGATCACAACCTCTGTATGTTAAACAACATGTCCTGACTGACTGACTGACTGACTGACTGACTGATTCGTCATCGCCGAGCCAAAACTACTGGACATAAAGTAATGACGTTTTTGTGATAAATTTATACTACAGTGCAGGTGCTCACTAAGGAAGGATTTGTGGATATTCCATCGCTGAGGGTGTGAAAAGGGGAATGAAATTTGGGATCTTTAAAAGTAAAGAAACATGTATTGTTTGTTTTCGGAAAATCCACTTCAAGGGAAGGTGTGAAAGGAAGTGAAGAAGGAGTTAAATTCTTTTTATGAAGATAACTTATATCTCAAAAACAGAAGATGTTACAGACGTGAAAATTGGTATCTGGAATCTCCTTTAAAAATAAGGAAACATGTATTTTTGGTTTCGGAAAGTACACTTAATTGGGGAGAGAGGTGAAAAGAATTGAACGAGTTGAATTCTTTTTTATCAGGATACGTATATCTCAGAAAATGAAGATGTTACAGATGTGAAAATTGGTATTTCAAATCTCCTTTAAGGGACACTGGGACTGAGTTTTAGGCATATTTTATCAAATATTTCGATTTTTCGATTTTCACATAATGCTCTACCCCTGACCATTGCGGATATAATTTTCCACGTTCCGCCATTTTTAAAGACACAGCGAGACATTTAAACGCCCCTTCCTCTTCGCTTCTCACAGAACATTATCCTGCACATGCATGTGTGCGTTTTTCATCATATAATTTTGAAATGTGGTGTATGGCACTAGCACAGTACTGAAGGAGGAATGTGTAAACCTCATTGCTAAGAGAATGGGAAAAGGTTTGAGACAGATGCTACAAGCTTGGAAAGTAAAGGGTGTGCACTTAGGTGGCCGTTCAGGTGGTCTTACTAATGCTACAATTACCAAGCTTACCAGCTGTTATAAGAATGATATTGTACAAAACACACTTAATGTTGCAAACATGAAAAAAAACTATCTCTGCCACACTCAACAATTACATATCCACTAACAGTAAGCCCAAATATAAGAAATGCTCCCAAGGCTTAGATGATTGGTGCTTCTATAACAAAAGCATATCAGAAGGTATGGTACCTCAGAGTCATGATAAAATGTCGGTCAAGCTTTCTGAGCATTTAGTGTGTAAGATTATGCCTGTGTATCAGAGGCTGGCCTCTAATGAAATACTATCCCGATAAGTCCGTGGTGCCAAGCAGAATCAGAACGAAAGTCCACATTCTAGCATCTGGAGAAAGTGTCCAAAGGAAACTTTTGTATCAAGAAAGAGACTTGAAATTGGTGTATGCAGTGCTGTGGCAGAGTTCAATATGGGGTGCAGTACAACAATAGACTTGAAATCGGATATCAAAAGGACTTCAGTCCCTCATGTGACAGAAAAATCAGTCCTTAGGCTGATACTCGCAGGAAGTATGAAATACAGCGATCGTCCTCTGAGAAGAAAAAATCAACTCGACGGAAGGCGAAGGTCACAAAAATGAAGAAAGAGGCTAAAAAACGGAAGACGGAGAGTGTGACTTATGTTGCAGGACAGTTCTAACGAGTAAGTCAAGTGACAATCTTAAAAAAATATGCATGATTTTAGAAAAATGCTATTTTCTCATTCACATTTTCAGATGTATAAAATATCCTACGCATTACAGATATGATGCTATTACCTTGAAAATTCAAATGAATGTTCCTTAGTACATTATCCATAAATATGTGTATTACTTTTATAACTGAAATTCTGGTTTGCCTACCAAAAAATTTCAAACCCTAAAATTTCAATAATTTTACAAAAAATAAACTTCAACAGGGGAAAAAGTCCTATCTCCATAGTAAATAATACAATCTCAAAAATGATGCACAGTTTCATTTGTATAAGAATGAGGTACTAGATCATTACTTAAAAATGTGTTATCTGGATCGCTTTGATACGCTTAACATTTATATTATTTGAATAATTTGCATATAAATAATGGAAAATAATTAATATCTATGAAAATAGTAAAGCTACACTGATCAAATTTAGTACAGATATTCATAATAGTACATAAGTTACCACGAGCAAAATAAATATTTAGGTGATATCTTAATTTTTACAGGAATTAGAAATTTCAGTCCCAGTAATAATATAATAATACAATAATAAACATGTGTTTTTGGACTTAAGAGAGGACTGTTTCTCACATGTTCATTTCTATGTCGTATATTCTAGAGTTAGCTCTGCCAGTAGCCTGGTCACCTTAGCCCCAAAAGGCGACACCACAAACTTGGTTTACAAAGAAGTTCTGGGGTAAAAGAAACTCAATTTTTCGGTGAGTTTTTATACTTTAGGGATTTTCAGATAATGTCTTAGTGCAGTACGGAGGAAAATTACTTTTATCTAATTACGACATTCACGAGAGCGAAGTCGCCGGTAACAGTTATTAATAGGATAAAGATATAACTGAAGAGGGAAAATTGGAGCAAATATTCATTTGTAGGAAGAGGAGTTAGGGATTGGACTAATTTACGAAGGGTGATGTCCTATAAATTTACAAATTCGTTGACTTTTTTTAAGAAAAGACTAGGTAAACAACTGAAAAAATATCTGCCACATGCGTGACAACATTAAATCCAGACTAGTGGTGATTGATTGATTGATTGATTGATTAATTGATTGATTGATTTATATTTTCCTTTACAAAATGTTAAGGTTTTGTGAAACAAATGAAGATCTTACAACAAATGTCGCCAACCTAGTTATTATGAATCGCCCTATTTATGTCACTTGGGACCTTTTGTAAACAAACGAAAACATAACTACTCCATATATAGCATAGGAAGTTCTTCTCGTAACTTAACGATGTATCTGCCCCATAAGGAAGTGTTTAAGAGGGCACGTGCATGAAATCCTTCAAAACTATGATTTTTTGTTGTTGAAATTCGTAGCTTATATTTGGGGAATATAGTCTGAAATGAATTTAGTTGAATTCGGTACCGGAGTGCTCCAAATTGCTAACACATGCGCATCAGGTGCTACGCCCCCGTTTTCATGCTTTTTTTTTTCTTTTACATCTTCGCTGAACACTTGCTTCTGTTTTGTCAGGCAGTTGAGGGTAACACACTTATGAGTAATGAAGCGTCATTTCCGGTTGGTCAAGCATCGCGATCACCGCAGAACGTTTGTTTTGATTTGAGAGGTACAGTTGAGGTTTGGTGTTGTGAAATTTAATCCTCATTTCCTAGACTTCTTTTTTTCCATGTCAAATAAACCTTTTCTCTGGTACTACTGAAACTGGATACACAGACAGGCTAAACAATTTCACATATTTTCCTACAAGGAAATTACAAAATATCGTATGTCATTTTATGGACTTTAGAATTTAATATATATATATTTGTATTTTTGAATTTTTGAATTGGAAGTTAATTTATATTTAAAAATTCAAAATAGTTATGAAATTAAACAAGCCTTCAGGCATTAAATAATCGTGTTATTAGAAATCACTAAAAAATTACAAGGTCCAGGAAACCAGGATCTTGGCGTTGCTGAGAAAAGGGTACATCAATATGACTAAAATTCAAATATGGAAAATATGTAAATGTTTTAAAATCTAAATTAACGTAACGATGCTTATAGGTGGAAGCAATGCATTTTAAATCAGTGTGCAAAGTTCCATGATTCTAACTCAAATATTGTCCAAGTTGCAGAGAATTTAGAAAATCAATGAATTTCCGTGCACATCTCACCTTGTTTAATGCAACCATAGTTTGCGAATAGTACAGTTGTGGTCTTCCGTACGCATTGTTTGTTGAGACCTTTATTAAACAAACTCGAAACGACGCATGGAATCTTAGGGAGAGCAATATTTTCTTTAATAATGATAATGTTATTTGCTTTACGTCCCACTAACTACTTTTACGGTCTTTGGAGACGCCGAGGTGCCGCAATTTAGTCCCGCAGGAGTTCTTTTACGTGCCAGTAAATCTACCGACACGAGGCTGTCGTATTTGAGCGCCTTCAAATACCACCGGACTGAGCCAGGATCGAACCTACCAAATTGGGGTTAGAAGGCCAGCGCCTTAACCGTCTGAGCCACTCAGCCCGGCTTACATTTTATTTCAAGAGCGGACTGTGCAATTATCCTAATTGCTTAATTAACTAAAATATACTGTGCTGAGAGTTAACTCTGAGTACTCCAGTAAAGTGCATGGGCAGGTGGTGGCAAAGGAGACTGCTTTCCGCGGGGACAACTTAACACAGTGAGATTCTATCTAAGTTGTAATTGACACCGTGCTGTTCCTTCTCTCTCTCTCTCTCTCTCTCTATCCTTTAATGGGTTTCATCTCGTTTTTAACTTCAGCAGGAAGAACTTGTTTTACGTGTCTGAATGTTTAACCACTTAACTTCCTTGTGATTCCATCTTAGATTGGGAAATGTTGTTTAACCCATTTGGGACCATAATACTATGAACACATTTAAATCATTGTAAGCTAAACACAGTCGGCCTCTGCGGTGTAGTGGTTAGTGTGATCAGTTGCTACCCCCGGAGGCCCGGGTTCGATTTCCGGCTCTGTCACGAAATTTGAAAAATGGTACGAGGGCTGGAACGGGGTCCTCTCAGTCTTGGGAGCTCAACTGAGTAGATGTGATTCGATTCCCACCTCAGTCATTCCCGAAGTGGGTTTTCATGGTTTCCCACTTCTCCTCCAGGCAAATGCCCGGATGGTACTTAATTGAAGGCCACGGCCGCTTCCTTCTCTTTTCCTTGTCTATCCCTTCATACTTCCCATCCTCCTCGACAACGCCCCTGTTCAGCCCTTGAGGCGGTAGAGGAGGGATCCTTCACTGAGTCCGATGGAAAATTCAACACTGGAGGGTAAACAGATTAATAAAGTTGAAAACATCTCATAAATCTATAACATTAAGGCAAATGTTAACAACATTCCAGAGAGGCTGAGCAATTTCGAGTGCCCCATACATAGGACATAAGAAACATATTGTCTTACGGGAAGGTGTGCATAGATTGGTATAAATAGTAAAGTTGGATGAATATTGTACGTTTAAATAATAAGTTTGCATAATATATTTAAGGGGAGCCTCCGTGGCTCAGACGGCAGCGCGTCGGCCTCTCACCGCTGAATACCGTGGTTCAAATCCCGGTCACTCCATGTGAGATTTGTGCTGGACAAAGACGAGGTGGACAGGTTTTTCTCCGGGTACTCCGGTTTTCCCTGTCATCTTTCATTCCAGCAACACTCTCCATTCTCATTTCATAGCATTTATCAGTCATTAATAAATCACTTTGGGAGTGGCGACCCCATCGTACTAATAGCCTATATCTGCTGCATTCATTCCATCCCTGACCCGGTCAATGACTGGAAAACAGGTTGTAGGTTTTCATTTTTCAGTGAACATAACACAAGTCAGCAAGTGAAAAAAATACTTTACCGTGCGGCCATCAATATATAAAATTTAACTAAAAACATGAAATGTGATATTAGTAAATTATTATCCATTCGTAGAGAGGTCGGACTTTCTAGTATCCATCCATTTAAATAATTTTATTGTTTTCATTGAAGTGAATGTCGTTTTTATATTTTGAAATCTATTTCGGGACAATCAGTCTGATGCAATAAATAAGTTTGCATCCGGGAGACAGTGGATTCTAACCCCACTGTCAGCAGCCCTGTAAAGGATTTTCCGTGGTTACCCATTTTCACACCACGCAAATGCTGGGGTTGTACCTTAATTAAGGCCTTTTCCCATCCCATCATCACAATAAGACCTATCTGTATCTGTGCGACGAAAAAGCAAATTGTAAAAAATGGAAAACAAATTTATAATATTATATAAACTAATAGATACGTTCTCGGGGGTGAACAGTGGTAACCAATAAAGCCGAATATAATGAACTCTTACAATACACTTTTGCAGTACACTTTTACAGAGAGAGAAATGAAAAAAATGAAAACCTACAACCTGTTTTCCAGTCTTTGACCGGGTCAGGGATGTAATGAATGAAACATATATAGGCTATTATTAGACTACAATGGGGTCGCCACTCCCAAGGTGATATTAATGACTGATAAATGATATGAAATGATAATGGAGAGTGTTGCTGGTATGAACGATGACAGGGAAAACCGGAGTACCCGGAGAAAAACCTGTCCCGCCTCCGCTTTGTCCAGCACAAATCTCACATGAGTGACCGGGATTTGAACCACGGTATCCAGTGGTGAGAGGCCGACGCACTTGCAGAGAGAGAATGCGTGGTTATTTTTCTCTTTACTGTTTAATGTGGCTTGTTCCAAAATATGATCTCTTATTTCTTCTCTTATGTGCAGGAATAATTCTGGGAAAATTTTTGTTACCAATTCTCCGCACGTATTTTGTTCTATATCACTAGGTATAGGCTGCTTTTGCAGAATATTTTGAGAAGTTCTCTTTATGCACTCCCATTTGTGTTTCGGGATATCCCTGTTCCCTTCTAGTTGCCGTAAAATACCGGGCGAATTGGCCGTCCGTTTAGGACCAGGCAAATGCTGGGGCTGTACCTTAATTAAGGCCACGGCCGCTTCCTTCCCGTTCCTAGGCCTTTCCTCTCCCATCGTCACCATAAGACCTCTCTGTGTCGGTGCGACGTAAAGCAACTAGCAAAAAAAAAAGGTTGCTGTGAAATAAGGTCAGAACTGATAATTCTGTCATGTTTACAAGTTTTTCTTCCCCCAGTACTTGTTCTAGGATGAGGGAGCGATGGAATATTTTCAGATTTTTCATATACTTCAGTTCTACTGCTCTTATAATGTCATGCAGTCTACTACGACTGTACTTATTGGTAATTTTAATTAAATCAATCATTAAACTCTTCATTATCACTCGCTTCACAGGGAGGATAATCTAAAGAGAAATACGGTTTTCATTATCAAGTCAAATATCTTCAACGTTGGCTTCACTCAAGCTTTCCAGATAATCAGTAGCTTCTTCTGGGAACACAGACTTTCTTCTTAGGTGCCATAAAAGGAAAGGTACAGTGCGTTTAAATAAAAATTCTTTAACAGGTTTTATGAAAACAGAATTATATTTAAAAACTATATATACATTTCCCCAATATTCTAGAGATGGACACTCAAGTATAAGTGTGATTAACTTGGGCACAGGCCTTAAATTAAGTTAATCTTTGAGTTACATCGTTTAAGTAACCCTTCCTGAGTAAGGGCATGCGAATCATAGATCACTCCCTTTCACTTAAAAGTATAAGAAATGAAAAACCACACTTGTCTGAAGATATTGCGAAGTTACTGTAGAACAGTCTTAAATAATGTGACTCGGTTGGGAAGAAGACAAAGCAGATGTATGTGTTATTCGATAGATATTATTCACTGAAAATTGGGACGAAATAGGTTAATAGATCTGTGATAAAGTAAATCGAGGAAAACTGGCAGGGAAGTTGCTATGATGCCTGTGAACTACGACATTAATTATTCACATGTTTAAATGTTGAAGTCATAGCGATCGACAGGAAAACTAGATCAGGACTTATTATTGATACATCCGTTTGTATGGAATCTGGCAAAGATCAGCCAATGGAAGTCGATCGAGTAAATAAAATAGTGGTCTGCAAATCAACAGCAAACTGTTTTAAAACCTTCTACGACCTGAACAAGTAAAGCTGCTTGTAGGGTCACCATTTCTGAAATGTTCTTCGACTTCTGCACAGGTTTTGGTAGGAAGAGACAGTTAAGTCAGGGACAGTTAAGTCAGGAAGTTTTCGTCATAGTTCTGAAGGCTTTCTCCACATGAAAATCCATCATAAAATCCACGTTAACTTACATTATTTGTAAATTAGTCTTGATGTGACTGTTAATTGATTTTACGTAGCAAACTTTATGTACTGTACTACAGACGCAGATATTTGAATAGTATGATTTGTCGTAATGGGAATCTTTAACCCGGGAAGGACGGAGCTTGCTCCTTGTCAACGAAACACTCAAATATTTCAGTGACTGACTTACCGGGAGTGAGGAGTAGTACGGATGAGGAAATGGTAAGGATTCATTTTGGAGATCACCCTGGGTCTACGTTGGCGGGTCTCGAGACATTCTTGTAGGCCTTCAACTTGGCAAGAGACCCTCTTCAAGGGGAACATTGCACCGTCTATCACGTTCGTGGCTGAAAACTATTTCGGTTACTGCGCTCATCTGCCGCCCCCTTCATACTTTCCTGCAGAGTCCTCATTAGAATGTGAAGTCTCATTCAGTGGCTCAGTGTATACGTACTTCACGTCTTTGTCATCCTCTTTCAGTGTATGTAAAACTTCCTCAAATGTGACGTCACTGGAGAGGGAAACTAATTACTAATTACCAGGTTACTGTGCTTGAATTTATGAACCACTACAGCTCTTGAAGGTCGTAATCATCGGAATAGCATCAACTGTCCTCAGGTCCGAATATATTTATATTTATATTTTAAATTTTATAGGAATTAATTTTCAAGTTGTTCTTATAATTCTTTTAATGTCTTAAATATTTTTGTACCTTTTAACTTCACTAATTGTTTTTCAGATGTGTTTAATTTTTGTAGATCTAACTTCACAATTGTTTTTAATATTTCGAGTTACAAATTATTTCTTTTTTAATCAATATTCACTCCATTGTGTATTCTTTGTGTTCGGGCAGCCTCTAGCTGCGGGAAGAAAATTTGATAAAATAATAAAACCTAACTTTTGTGATAACTCACTTCATAGTATAACAGAATTCTACTGTAAAGGACACGCTGTGCCGTAAGTCAGCCGCATATTTTCTCTCCTCCCAGATCAAACTAGTGGAAAGTTATAATATTCATTGGTATTTCTGACATACGCTTCATCTATTGCGAGTATATTTAAAGCGTTGAAAAGCCAGTGTGCACTTTCTTGTTCAGTCAATAATAATACTGGGTCCGATGACGTAGATATTAGGCCCATTTAAATCATCATAATGATCCTTACTTCAGGTGGGCAGTCGTTGTCACTTCACATAAAGATCGTGCCACTTCATAGCTCGATTGATTGAATGTGGAACACAACATAGACACGCTAACTGTACTGAGTGGTTCTTAAAAGGCCTGTCTTTCATTCGATGTGGAAATTTGCAATAATTGTCGTGCCCTTTTCGATATTACATATTCATTCACTATTTGCTATTTACACAGGTGATTGTCATTATTGGCTCTGAAAGGTGTTCTTTGAGGAATTACATAGTGATGCTTCTTTTGTGATAGAATCAGCCGTCAAGAAGAGTCCTAGTCCCTAATCCAGAAGATGTTCGGATGTTAATCAGTTCCAAAATACATCCTACTAAGGAAGTAAAATGACATCTACACAAGACTGCGGCAAACTCAAGCTAGGTTTGGCATAGCTAGCTGGAGGGGAGGTTCAATAATGTGATTCTTTTTTACAGGTATGTTATACGGTCGAGGTTGTTATATTTAGTGTTCGCCAGACTGGAGAACGTAAAGTTACATGAACTGAGTCGACACTTCGTTCTTAAAAAAAAAAGAGACATCACTGAACCAACCAAATCCGGCTTCTTTGCGTAATCGTTTTATGCCTTTCTATAAAGCCAAAACCAAAACCAAACCCCATAGTACTACAGGCCTTGAAGGGCCTTGGCCTACCGTGCGACCGCTGCTCAGCCCGAGGGCCTGAAAATTACGAGGTGTCGTGTGGTCAGCACGACAGATCCTCTCGTCCGTTATTCTTGACTTCCTAGACCGGGGCCGCCATCTCACCGTCAGTTAGCTCTTCAATTCTAATCACGCAGGCTGAGTGGACCTCGTACCAGCCCTCAGGTCCAGGTAAAAATCCCTGTCCTGGCCGGGAATCGAACCCGGGTTCTCCGGGTAAGAGACAGGCACGCTACCCCTACACTACGGGGCCGGCTTATGCCTTTCTATACGCCTCGGAAACTTGGGGAGATGATAATACATTATTACGTTCCATTAAGAATTTTTATTTGTTAACAACATGCCGAGGTGCTGCAAGCTTGTCCCACAGGAGGTCATTTACGTGCGAGTACATCTACCGACACGAGGCTGACGTAATTGAGTACCGAGCTAGTTGATCATATGGTGAGGGCCGCACAGCTGTGAGCTTGCATTCGGGACATAGTAGGTTCGAACCCCACTGTCGGTGGCACAGGAGATGGCTTCATGAGGTCTCCCATTTTCACACCAGGCACATGCTGGGGTTGTATCATAATTGAGGCTACGGTCACCTCCTTGCCAATTCTAGCCATTTCCTATCCCATTGTCGCTATAGAACAGGGATGGCGAACCTATGCCACGCGTGTCACTAGGTGGCACGGGAACACGATTTCGGTGGTACACCACATGAACATAAATGTTTTATGTACGTCTTGTAACATAGATTATACATATCTCGTGTATCGTATAGTCATAGTGTTTCAGGCTTAATAAATAAATACCAAAAATCTAAATTATAGTTCCATTCGGACGTGAATTATGGCAAGACGGAAACACTGATAGGTCCGCAAATCAAGTGAGATAAAATGTCAGATGCGGTCAGTAGTATAATTGGACAGTTCGGCGGCCACCTCCACCTCAGGCTCCCAGTGGCCACCTCCACCTCCACCTCAGCCAGAGGCCTCCCAGATGCCTCCTCCACCTCCACCTCAGCCAGAGGCCTCCCAGAGGTCTCCTCCACCTCCCGCGGGAAATTTGAATTTGTAAACAAAGCCACGTGCTTTTTGACAGCTGTCATCGACAACAACGCATCGCTAACCTCAGTACTGCCATCTTGACGGGCCTAAACCTCAGTAGTGCCAACTTAACCTAACTAGCGCGAGGTAAACAAAGCCACGTGCTTTTTGACAGCCACGTGCTTTTTGACAGATTTGTAAACAAAGCCACGTGCTTTTTGACAGACAACAACGCATCGCAAACCTCAGTACTACCATCTTGACGGGCCTAAACCCCAGTAGTGCCAAATTAACCTAACTAGCATGAGGTAAACAAAGCCACGTGTTTTTGACAGCCACGTGCTTTTTGACAGATTTGTAAACAAAGCCACGTGCTTTTTGACAGACAACAACGCATCGCTAACCTCAGTACTACCATCTTGACGGGCCTAAACCTCAGTAGTACCAACTTAACCTAACTAGCGCGAGATAAACAAAGCCACGTGCTTTTTGACAGCCACGTGCTTTTTTGACAGCTGTCATCCGCCATCTTTAAACTACAGAGCACCGTGCTGCCCTCTTTCGTCACCTGTCATCGGCAGTGCTGCCATCTTGACGGGCCTAAACCTTAGTGCTACCAACTTAACCTCACTAGCTCGAGATAAACAAATCCACGTGCTTTTTGACAGCTACGTGCTTTTTTGATAGCTGTCATCCGCCATCTTTAATCTATAGAGTACAGTGCTGCCCTCTTTAGCTACTTACCTTTGAAATGTGGTGGCGGATAATTTGAAAAATGCTTTTCGACAAGCAGCCATCTTTAATCCAGAGAGAACAGTGCTGCCCTCTATGTGGTGGCGGCAAATTGAAAAATTCCACATGCTCTTGTTTGAAAACAAACTCACGTGCTTTTTTGACAGCTGTCATCTGCCATCTTTAATCTATAGAGCACAGTGCTGCCCTCTTTAGTTTGAAATGTGGTGGTGGTAAATTCCACGTGCTCTTGTTTGGAAACAAAGCCACGTGCAGCTGTCATCCGCCATCTTTAATCAACAGAGCACTGTGCTACTATCATGCGGGCAATTTCATCACCTGTCATCCGCCATCTTTAATCCACAGAACACCGTGCTGCCCTCTTTATGGCTACTACCTTAAGCACGTAGTAGCGGACAATTTGAAAAGTTCTGTTAGCTATCATCCGCCATCTTTAATCAAGAGAGCACCGTGCTGCCATCTTTAGCTAGATACCTTTGAAATGTGGTGGCGGCAAATTGAAAAATTCCACGTGCTCTTGTTTGGAAACAAACTCACGTGCTTTTTCGACAGCTACCATCCGCCATCTTTAATCAACAGAGCATAGTGCTGCCCTCTTTAGTTTGAAATGTGATGGCGGCAAATTCCACGTGCTCTTGTTTGGTAAACATAGCCATGTGCTTTTTTGACAGCTGTCATCCGCCATCTTTAATACAGAGAGCACCGTGCTGCCCTCTTTATCGTAGTAGATGTAAATTCGTCACCTGTCATCCGCGGTGCTGCCATCTTTAGCTAGATACCTTTGAAAAGTGGTGGCGGATAATTTAAAAAGAAAAATTCTACAGCAGCCCTCTCTCGACGCTAATTGCATAAGATGGTGGCTATACATGACTCCTTAAGGGTGCTTACGCAAGATGGCTGCTATACACAGGTTCTTATGAGACGCCCTTGGGATGCTTGCGCAAGATGACAGTTATACATGGCTCCTTATGAGATACCCTAGGGATGCTTGCGCAAGATAGCGGCTGATCTTATGGGACGGCTTAAGGGTCCTTGGACAAGATGGCTTGAGACGCCCTAAGGATGCTTGCGCAAGATGGCGGACACAAGATGGCAGCTATACATAACTCCTTATGAGACGCTTTAAGGGTGCTTGCGCAAGATAGTTGCTACTCTTATGAAGAATGCTAGCTTAGAGGCTAACGTGTCGTGATAGTTCGATTCATTAAATTTAGGGCTTAAATGCAAAATGTTAAATATATCGAAAACGGTGCACCGTAGAGCAAAACGGACAAAATTTTTCTGCCTAATACCTAGGTTCGCAGTATGAGGAACAAGAAAATCATAGTCTAATGATGGGATCAACGGTTCGGTTCCTACTTAGGCCCTTTGGCATTTGCTCTGTTTTAGCTTGTATTGAAGCGAGTCTTCGTAACATGATCAGGTCTAGCTATGGTAGAGAGTATAACGTACCGTGCAGGTTCGATTCATTAAATTTGGAGGCTTAAATGCAAAATGTTAAATATCTCGAAAACGATGCATCGTAGAGCAAAACGGACAAAATTTTTCCGCCTAATACGTAGGTTCGTAGTATCAGGAACAATAAAAAACATAGTCTAATGATGAGATCAACGGTTCGATTCCTACTTAAGCCCTTCGGCATTCGCAGCTATCTATTTCTACAAGATGGTGGCTGCTCTTATGAGAAACAAGATGCCTTGAGACGTCCTAGGGATGCTTACGCAAGATGGCAGACACACAATGGTGACTATACATAGCTCCTTATGAGACGGCCTAGGGGTGCTCGCACAAGATGGCGGCTACTCTTATGAAGAAAGCTAGCTTAGAGGCTACTGCGCAAGATAACAGCTGCTGTTATGCATGTGGTGGAGGGCAATTTGAAATTCTATGTGCTTAATCAACAGAGCACCCTGCTGCCCTCTTTAGCTGAAATGTGGTGGTGGATAATTTGAAAAATTCTTTTGACAGCTATCATCTTTAAAAACAATGGCGACTATACATAGGCTGTTAAGGTCTTATCATTCTCCTCCTCCTCCTCCTCCTCCTCCTCCTCCCCCTCCTCCTTCTCTACCTCCTCCTCCGCCTCTTATGTCAAGGCATAGCTTTATATCGAACAAGTTTAAACCTGCATCGCGAAGGCAAGCGTGTGCAGCGATAACATTATTGTGCATGTTTAGACTTTCGAAACATAAGAAGAGTAGAATCAAACGCTGTACTCGATACGACATGTGATCAGAACATTGATTGATGCGTTCAGAAAAACAAAATAAGTGATCAAGACTAGAATCGAACAATGTACTCAATACATCATGTGTTTAGAATATGTCAGGGGATACGCTTGTTCTAAGAAGATCAGATTGAAACATAACAAGACTAGAATAGAACACTGTAATCGATGTTGTTAACTTCAACATGTGATCAGAACATTGATTGATGTGTTCAGAACACAAAATAAGTGATCATGACTAGAATCGAACACTGTACTCGATACAACATGTGATCAGAACATTGATCGATGTGTTCAGAACACGAAATAAGTGATCAAGACTAGAATCGAACACTGTACTCAATACAACATGTGTTTAGAACATGTTAGGGGGTACCCTTGTTCTAAGAAGATCAGAATGAAACATAACAAGACTAGAATCGAACACTGTAATCGATGTTGTTAACCTCAACATATGATCAGAACATTGTTTGATGTGTTCAGAGCAAAAGTACAATTTTGATGATTTGCTTAGTGTAAAATCAAAAACTATGGAAACACACTGTGCACATATCGCGTAGCTAACTCGCTCAGTAAGCAATATTGCAAAACTACAACTTCAATGATTTGCATAGTGTAAAAATCAAAAACACACTGTACCCATACTGCGCAGCTAACTCGCTCGGTAAACGATATAGCCAAAGTATAACTTCAAATCATTTACCTTCCATCATTCGTCTTGTGTGTAAAAATCAGTCGAACAAGTTATCGCATAAACATGGCTGAAAAAAAATCGTGATAGGGTATGGAACCCAGGGGTTACATCTTATCAGAAGGGCAAAAAGGATGAAAGGACTCTTCCTCCTCCTTACCGCACATTCCTTGAAGGGCTAATTGGCTGAAGGGCTAATGGGCTAAAGGGCTAATGGGCTAAAGGGCTAAAGGGCTAATGGGCTAAAGGGCTAAAGGAGCAACAACCTCGTCGATGGCTATCAGCAAGAACGCTTGTACTTTGTTAAGTGTAGAAAATTAATCTTTATTTGTAAATGGTTTCATGTTCAGAACAAGGAATGGAAAATCCCCGAGGTGCGATGAGTTACGTTTTTCGAACTAGTGTTTGGAACACTGAACTTTTCAAGATGATAGCAGAGAGTTTAGCAATGTTCTGTTGTTGGATTTTAAATTCCGCGCTACAACATGCATAAGGTGGTAGCCTTGAGGTTTACCGCCGTAAAGATGGCAAGAGTGAGGTTAACAATGTTCTGTTGTTGGATTTTAAATTCCGCGCTACAACATGCATAAGGTGGTAGCCTTGAGGTTTACCGCCGTAAAGATGGCAAGAGTGAGGTTAACAATGTTCTGCTGTTGGATTTTAAATTCCGCGCTATAACATGCATAAGGTGGCAGCCTTGAGGTTTACCGCCGTAAAGATGGCAGCAGTGAGGTTAGCGACGCTCCATTGTCCTTCAAAGTGAGGTTAGGGTTCGTCAAGAAGACAGCTGTCAAAAAAGCACGTGGCTATGTTTACCAAACAAGAGCACGCGGTCGTGACGTCACGGTCACGTAATCAATCCTTAGCTCGACGTCGTTAAGAGCAGTATTAGGGTTAGCTATGCTTAAAAGTCTTGGGAACAGAGCAGCAGTATGAATTGCTATGTTTCAAAGCGTGTACACATGACCTATCGATTTTACATGCATCGACCATCGAACTAAACTTCATCCGCTAGATCGTGCTGCTATCTTAGCATAACCTATACCCATAAAATTAAAGTACAATGAATAGCCATGTTTCAAAGCGTGTACACATCACCTATCGATTTTGCACACATCGACTCTCGTACTAAACTTCTTCCGCTAGATTGTGCTGCTATCTTAGCATAACCTATACGCGTGACCTTAAGGTACAAAGAATAGCCATGTTTCAAAGCGTGTACACATTACCTATCGACTTTGCATGCAACAAATATCGTACTAAACTTCTTCCGCTAGGTTGTGCTATCTTAGCATAACTTATACACATGAACTTAAAGTACAAAGAATAGCCATGTTTCAAAGCGTGTACACATTACTTATTGATTTTGCATGCATCAAATATCGTACTAAATTTCTTCCGCTAGATTGTGCTGCTATCTTAGCATAACCTATACCCATGAACTTAAAGTATAATGAATAGTCATGTTTCAAAGCGTGTACACATCAACTATCGAATTTGCATGTATCGACTCTCGTACTAAACTTCTGCAGGTAGATTGTGCTGCTATCTCAGCATAACTAAGACGCATGAACTTAAAGAACAAAGAAGAGCTATGTCTCAAAACGTGTACACATTACCTATCGATTTTGCAAGCATCGACTCTCGTACTAAACTTCTTCCGCTAGATTGTGCTGCTATCTTAGCGTAACCTATACGCATGACCTTAAGGTACAAAGAATAGCCATGTTTCAAAGCGTGTACACATTACCTATCGACTTTGCATGTAACAAATATCGTACTAAACTTCTTCCGCTAGGTTGTGCTGCTATCTTAGCATAACTTATACACATGAACTTAAAGTACGAAGAATAGCCATGTTTCAAAGCGTGTACACATTACTTATTGATTTTGCATTCATCGAATCTCGTACTAAATTTCTTCCGCTAGATTGTGCTGCTATCTTAGCATAACCTATACCCATGAACTTAAAGTACAATGAATAGTCATGTTTTAAAGCGTGTACGCATCAACTATCGATTTTGCATGTATCGACTCTCGTGCAAAACTTCTTCAGGTAGATTGTGCTGCTATCTTAGCATAACTAAGACGCATGAACTTAAAGTACAAAGAATAGCCTTGTTTCAAAGCGTGTACACATTACCTAATTATTTTGCAAGCATCGACTCTCGTACTAAACTTCTTCCACTAGATTGTGCTAAAATCGTGTAAGTGTGCTGCTATCTTAGCATAACCTATCGATTTTACATGCATCGACTATCGCAAGCATAACTAAGACGCATGAACTTAAAGTACAAAGAATAGCCTTGTTTCAAAGCGTGTACAGATCACCCTGAACTTCGTCCGCCAGATTGTGCTGCTATCTTAGCATAACCTATACGTATGACTTTAAGGTACAAAGAATAGCCATGTTTCAAAGCGTGTACACATTACCTATCGACTTTGCATGTATCGACTCTCGTACAAAACTTCTTCCGCTAGGTTGTGCTGCTATCTTAGCATAACTCATACACATGAACTTAAAGTACAAAGAATAGCCTTGTTTCAAAGCGTTTACACATTACCTAATGATTTTGCACGAAACGACTATCATACTAAACTTTTTCCACTAGATTGTGCTAAAATCATGTAAGTGTGCTGCTATCTTAGCATAACCTATCGATTTTACATGCATCGACTATCGTACTAGACTTCTTCCGCTAGAGCATGTAGCAATCGCTTTTGTGTATCCCAAACCCCTGTGCACGAACTTAAAGCATAAAGATGAGCTATGTTCTAAAGCGTGTACACATCACCTATCGATAATGTATGTATCGAATATCGTACTAAACTTCTCCTGCTAGAGCGTACGAGTATCGCTTGTGCGTGCACGAACTTAAAGCATAAAGAATAGCAATGTATAAAAATCTTGTAAACAAAGCAGCAGCATTACGTATAGTCAAGATTAAATGCGTGCACACATCATGTATCTATGATGCACACAGTACTAAACTTATTCCATTAGAATGTACAAAGTTCGCATGTGTTTGTACTGCTATCTTAGCATAGCCTATGTGCATGAACTTAAAGCATAAAGAATAGTTATGTGTAAAAAATCTTGTGAACATAGCAGAGTGTTAACTACGTAGGTGTAGACATTGAACTTTACATGCTGAGGCAACATACTACGTGACCGTGACGTCACGACCACGTGCTCTTGTTTGGTAAACATAGCCACGTGCTTTTTTGACAGCTGTCTTCTTGACGAACCCTAACCTCACTTTGAAGGACAATAGAGCGTCGCTAACCTCACTGCTGCCATCTTTACGGCGGTAAACCTCAAGGCTGCCACCTTATGCATGTTATAGCGCGGAATTTAAAATCCAACAGCAGAACATTGTTAACCTCACTCTTGCCATCTTTACGGCGGTAAACCTCAAGGCTACCACCTTATGCATGTTGTAGCGCGGAATTTAAAATCCAACAACAGAACATTGTTAACCTCACTCTTGCCATCTTTACGGCGGTAAACCTCAAGGCTACCACCTTATGCATGTTGTAGCGCGGAATTTAAAATTCAACAACAGAACATTGCTAAACTCTCTGCTATCATCTTGAAAAGTTCAGTGTTCCAAACACTAGTTCGAAAAACGTAACTCATCGCACCTCGGGGATTTTCCATTCCTTGTTCTGAACATGAAACCATTTACAAATAAAGATTAATTTTCTACACTTAAAGTACAAGCGTTCTTGCTGATAGCGATCGACGAGGTTGTTGCTCCTTTAGCCCTTTAGCCCATTAGCCCTTTAGCCCATTAGCCCTTTAGCCCTTTAGCCCATTAGCCCTTCAGCCAATTAGCCCTTCAAGGAATGTGCGGTAAGGAGGAGGAAGAGTCCTTTCATCCTTTTTGCCCTTCTGATAAGATGTAACCCCTGGGTTCCATACCCTATCACGATTTTTTTTCAGCCATGTTTATGCGATAACTTGTTCGACTGATTTTTACACACAAGACGAATGATGGAAGGTAAATAATTTGAAGTTATACTTTGGCTATATCGTTTACCGAGCGAGTTAGCTGCGCAGTATGGGTACAGTGTGTTTTTGATTTTTACACTATGCAAATCATTGAAGTTGTAGTTTTGCAATATTGCTTACTGAGCGAGTTAGCTACGCGATATGTGCACAGTGTGTTTCCATAGTTTTTGATTTTACACTAAGCAAATCATCAAAATTGTACTTTTGCTCTGAACACATCAAACAATGTTCTGATCATATGTTGAGGTTAACAACATCGATTACAGTGTTCGATTCTAGTCTTGTTATGTTTCATTCTGATCTTCTTAGAACAAGGGTACCCCCTAACATGTTCTAAACACATGTTGTATTGAGTACAGTGTTCGATTCTAGTCTTGATCACTTATTTCGTGTTCTGAACACATCGATCAATGTTCTGATCACATGTTGTATCGAGTACAGTGTTCGATTCTAGTCATGATCACTTATTTTGTGTTCTGAACACATCAATCAATGTTCTGATCACATGTTGAAGTTAACAACATCGATTACAGTGTTCTATTCTAGTCTTGTTATGTTTCAATCTGATCTTCTTAGAACAAGCGTATCCCCTGACATATTCTAAACACATGATGTATTGAGTACATTGTTCGATTCTAGTCTTGATCACTTATTTTGTTTTTCTGAACGCATCAATCAATGTTCTGATCACATGTCGTATCGAGTACAGCGTTTGATTCTACTCTTCTTATGTTTCGAAAGTCTAAACATGCACAATAATGTTATCGCTGCACACGCTTGCCTTCGCGATGCAGGTTTAAACTTGTTCGATATAAAGCTATGCCTTGACATAAGAGGCGGAGGAGGAGGTAGAGAAGGAGGAGGGGGAGGAGGAGGAGGAGGAGGAGGAGGAGGAGAATGATAAGACCTTAACAGCCTATGTATAGTCGCCATTGTTTTTAAAGATGATAGCTGTCAAAAGAATTTTTCAAATTATCCACCACCACATTTCAGCTAAAGAGGGCAGCAGGGTGCTCTGTTGATTAAGCACATAGAATTTCAAATTGCCCTCCACCACATGCATAACAGCAGCTGTTATCTTGCGCAGTAGCCTCTAAGCTAGCTTTCTTCATAAGAGTAGCCGCCATCTTGTGCGAGCACCCCTAGGCCGTCTCATAAGGAGCTATGTATAGTCACCATTGTGTGTCTGCCATCTTGCGTAAGCATCCCTAGGACGTCTCAAGGCATCTTGTTTCTCATAAGAGCAGCCACCATCTTGTAGAAATAGATAGCTGCGAATGCCGAAGGGCTTAAGTAGGAATCGAACCGTTGATCTCATCATTAGACTATGTTTTTTATTGTTCCTGATACTACGAACCTACGTATTAGGCGGAAAAATTTTGTCCGTTTTGCTCTACGATGCATCGTTTTCGAGATATTTAACATTTTGCATTTAAGCCTCCAAATTTAATGAATCGAACCTGCACGGTACGTTATACTCTCTACCATAGCTAGACCTGATCATGTTACGAAGACTCGCTTCAATACAAGCTAAAACAGAGCAAATGCCAAAGGGCCTAAGTAGGAACCGAACCGTTGATCCCATCATTAGACTATGATTTTCTTGTTCCTCATACTGCGAACCTAGGTATTAGGCAGAAAAATTTTGTCCGTTTTGCTCTACGGTGCACCGTTTTCGATATATTTAACATTTTGCATTTAAGCCCTAAATTTAATGAATCGAACTATCACGACACGTTAGCCTCTAAGCTAGCATTCTTCATAAGAGTAGCAACTATCTTGCGCAAGCACCCTTAAAGCGTCTCATAAGGAGTTATGTATAGCTGCCATCTTGTGTCCGCCATCTTGCGCAAGCATCCTTAGGGCGTCTCAAGCCATCTTGTCCAAGGACCCTTAAGCCGTCCCATAAGATCAGCCGCTATCTTGCGCAAGCATCCCTAGGGTATCTCATAAGGAGCCATGTATAACTGTCATCTTGCGCAAGCATCCCAAGGGCGTCTCATAAGAACCTGTGTATAGCAGCCATCTTGCGTAAGCACCCTTAAGGAGTCATGTATAGCCACCATCTTATGCAATTAGCGTCGAGAGAGGGCTGCTGTAGAATTTTTCTTTTTAAATTATCCGCCACCACTTTTCAAAGGTATCTAGCTAAAGATGGCAGCACCGCGGATGACAGGTGACGAATTTACATCTACTACGATAAAGAGGGCAGCACGGTGCTCTCTGTATTAAAGATGGCGGATGACAGCTGTCAAAAAAGCACATGGCTATGTTTACCAAACAAGAGCACGTGGAATTTGCCGCCATCACATTTCAAACTAAAGAGGGCAGCACTATGCTCTGTTGATTAAAGATGGCGGATGGTAGCTGTCGAAAAAGCACGTGAGTTTGTTTCCAAACAAGAGCACGTGGAATTTTTCAATTTGCCGCCACCACATTTCAAAGGTATCTAGCTAAAGATGGCAGCACGGTGCTCTCTTGATTAAAGATGGCGGATGATAGCTAACAGAACTTTTCAAATTGTCCGCTACTACGTGCTTAAGGTAGTAGCCATAAAGAGGGCAGCACGGTGTTCTGTGGATTAAAGATGGCGGATGACAGGTGATGAAATTGCCCGCATGATAGTAGCACAGTGCTCTGTTGATTAAAGATGGCGGATGACAGCTGCACGTGGCTTTGTTTCCAAACAAGAGCACGTGGAATTTACCACCACCACATTTCAAACTAAAGAGGGCAGCACTGTGCTCTATAGATTAAAGATGGCAGATGACAGCTGTCAAAAAAGCACGTGAGTTTGTTTTCAAACAAGAGCATGTGGAATTTTTCAATTTGCCGCCACCACATAGAGGGCAGCACTGTTCTCTCTGGATTAAAGATGGCTGCTTGTCGAAAAGCATTTTTCAAATTATCCGCCACCACATTTCAAAGGTAAGTAGCTAAAGAGGGCAGCACTGTACTCTATAGATTAAAGATGGCGGATGACAGCTATCAAAAAAGCACGTAGCTGTCAAAAAGCACGTGGATTTGTTTATCTCGAGCTAGTGAGGTTAAGTTGGTAGCACTAAGGTTTAGGCCCGTCAAGATGGCAGCACTGCCGATGACAGGTGACGAAAGAGGGCAGCACGGTGCTCTGTAGTTTAAAGATGGCGGATGACAGCTGTCAAAAAAGCACGTGGCTGTCAAAAAGCACGTGGCTTTGTTTATCTCGCGCTAGTTAGGTTAAGTTGGTACTACTGAGGTTTAGGCCCGTCAAGATGGTAGTACTGAGGTTAGCGATGCGTTGTTGTCTGTCAAAAAGCACGTGGCTTTGTTTACAAATCTGTCAAAAAGCACGTGGCTGTCAAAAACACGTGGCTTTGTTTACCTCATGCTAGTTAGGTTAATTTGGCACTACTGGGGTTTAGGCCCGTCAAGATGGTAGTACTGAGGTTTGCGATGCGTTGTTGTCTGTCAAAAAGCACGTGGCTTTGTTTACAAATCTGTCAAAAAGCACGTGGCTGTCAAAAAGCACGTGGCTTTGTTTACCTCGCGCTAGTTAGGTTAAGTTGGCACTACTGAGGTTTAGGCCCGTCAAGATGGCAGTACTGAGGTTAGCGATGCGTTGTTGTCGATGACAGCTGTCAAAAAGCACGTGGCTTTGTTTACAAATTCAAATTTCCCGCGGGAGGTGGAGGAGACCTCTGGGAGGCCTCTGGCTGAGGTGGAGGTGGAGGAGGCATCTGGGAGGCCTCTGGCTGAGGTGGAGGTGGAGGTGGCCACTGGGAGCCTGAGGTGGAGGTGGCCGCCGAACTGTCCAATTATACTACTGCGGTCGGCGATCCATTCGCTCACCCACATCAATCAATTAGTGAAGTTCGACGTTTGTGTGGTTGCCAGCAGCGCGTAATTTTTCTTAGTGTGTAACTTTACTGTTTTTAATTTTGTAAGACGAATAGTTGCCAAGAGATTACCCCAGTTTCGAGATTTGGAGAAACTATCGCACTTAATTTCAAACCCTCATATTGCACAAATGAGTGATATTAAGGTCAATTTTTTTGAGTAGTTAGAAATGGAGTTGACTGAATTTTAAGAAAGCAGTACATGGGTGAACGAATTCGTATAACTTGGTGAAGCATTGGTGAAAATCGAGTGTGCTGTTTATGGTTAATATCTCCAGAAGCCGGAGAAATTAATACTAGAACAGTGAAACAGTCTCCCACGAATATTTTCGAACATGAAGTAACTTGCTAATGCGGTACATACTTTGTTTGGGTCATTATACGCCGGCACGAAGCTATTTTCTACAATGAACGTTGTAAAGTCAACAGAGACCGTCTTGGTTCACACGTAAGTGCTTCTTGTGTGTTACTGAAGACAAGTTATGAACCTAACATTAATGACGTGGCTACTAAGATTCATCAACAAGTTTCACACTAAAGTTGAGAACGATATTCCACTTAAAGCCTTTCGGCAATATTAGTACTTTTATTTCTATATCTAATATTACTTAATAACGAAGTGTGTTACAATGGACGCTGATGTTAAGTATTCTTAAAACTTACATATTTAAAAATGTATTTTTGCAGTATTGGTAAATACAACCAAGGAACATGCTAGCAAAATTATTATTTTACGAGATATGTGTAATAAAGTAATAACATATTATGAAACATAATTTGAAATTAGGGATGGAAGTCGGGAGTGGGGAGGGGGCATGGGTTGTAGCTATTCCAAAGGAAAATAACTAGTGGCACAGTAGACAGTCAAGAATAATAAACCAGACTTAAAATGGCACACTGTTTGGAAAAGGTTCGCCATCCCTGCTATAGAACCTATCTGTAACCGTGCGACGTAAAGCAGAATGTTAAAAAAAAAAAAAAAAAAAAAAACGTGGTGCCTGGCAAGATGAAATGAAGCTGAAGTTTTAAAGTAATAAACCGTCGATAATTGTGGAAAACTAACGAAAACAATGGAAATTTCTGAAGAAAAGCTAGTTATCCTGAGAGCTTTCCAGCATTAATTTTACACGTGGACTGTCTGGTTCCTTGGCTAAATATTCAGCGTAGTGTCATTAGGTTCGGTTGCCGACCGCGTCGGGAATTTTCAACGAGTATGGTTAATTTCACTCGCTCTGGGACTGGGTGTTTGTGTTCATCACAGTACACATCTTCATATAGGCCTACACACAACACGTTAAACTACCAATCATCACATGAACATGCGATATTGATTACATCCCTCCACATGGCATTTGTGGCGTGGGTGATGATTGAAATATGGAACGACATATAAGCAAGTACTTGGCAAGGATAGGTCAGCCGTGGATAGTACATGGGAGAAGAATAAAAGAAATATGAATGAGAAACAAGAGGTAAAACAAGAATACCAACATAAGTTTCACAAAACAGATGTATTCAGAGCGCAAACATGACGAGGTACCAACAGCATGACCAAACAAGTAGAATATGTTTATGTGTTATAGAACTATTGGGGTTACGATGCGCATTCGTATCCCTGAAATATCACTATAAAATTTGTCACAAATGGAACATAATAATTGCTTTTACACATATCAAGTGAAAAATCTGCGGCAAATTAAGAAATACCGTCGTTATTTGAGAAATATGAAAACATACTTAAGGCTTGTAGACAGGACTGGTTTATGTCGTACTCCGCTGCTGGTGCCGTCTTTTGTTACTTTATTCAGGTCCAGGGCTCGCACCGTGGAATGGGAGTGCTATGTCTGTGGATTCTCATTATCTTTGTCCATATGACTAGAGCGGCCAGTTCAAACAGCAAAATTGAGGTCAACAGAAAAATAGCATGATCCCTGGACCAATAAATATTTTCATTTTTGTTCGAACAAAAATAGCTCGATCCCTGAACCAATAAATCGCTAGTCCACTGAATTCTTCTTATGTACATTGGCCATACCATTTTGTCGCCTATTAAATATAGCATATCGCGATACAATTCAGGAAATGATGTCATTGACAACTGAAGCAATGAAACGAAGGCAAAGAACTTCAGTGAACACAGACATCACACACGAAATTGTTGAAAGTGTAAGACAAAAGACATACGTGTGTCACTGTGAGCGTAACACCAAATGTACTTGTAAAGTGGTAAAGTACGTATACATAATATTCTCCAAAAATCAAATATTTATTAATTTACCGCAGATTTTTCACTTGATGTGTGTAAAAGCAATTATTATGTTCCATTTGTGACAAATTTTTTAGTGATATCTCAGGGATAGGAATGCGCACTATACCCGAACTATTGCTAAGGAATGGTTACAGAAATGCGATGCGGTCTTACACAAGAGGAATATCATCCGTCATTATAAAACACACGTATGGAACGAAACAAATGTTTCCCAATAAACGGACATAAAGTATATAAACGAATGGTAGGAAAATACAGGTGAAGGTTGCGAGCTGGAATGAAAGATCCAGTTAAAAATATTACAAAGAACGTACAGAATATGCATGAAAGGAAGGTTATCCACAAGTTAAAATATAATGAAGCTATACCGTAGGAAAAAAGAACACTTGAAAACACTGGGCTGCACAGATACAAGAGGGCAAAATAGAATGCCAGGTGAACAGTCAAAGGAGATCTTCAACGTAAAATATGTAAGCAACGTTGAAGAAGAAATTTCAATTAGAAATGTTCAGGTAGCGTTGCAAATGGAAGACATTAGAAATCCGTTAGTTCTCATATCGATAATCTGAATGAGCACAATCACTCGAGAATATTTAGTCACATGTATGCATAATGCACGAATTCAAGTTACAATATCTCGTGTTGCGATCGTAAAGTTCCTCGCTGGCGTGGAAAAGTTCAGAAAATAAGTAGAAATGACATCAGTATGATAAACATGGCCATCTCTCTCCAATTGTCGAGGAACGTCTCTCGAATAGTAGGCCGATAGAGCCGGCTTATATAGGCACATGGAAAGAGAGGCAGAGGGGAAATTATGACGCACTTTCACATACACACAGTGAAGAACATGCTGAAACTTAGGAGTAGAGTCTAGCGACGAGGACACAGTCCGGAGTACTGGCACAGACGAAAGCTTTCTTTCGACACACGAAATAGAGTGTGGAGGCAAAAGCTGGATGAGGCGAAGGTATCTGCTCGTATGGGTGGGTGAAATGCACACAAAGAAATTAAAAGAAAGATAACAGAAAGGAGAAGAAGAACTATAATAATATAATAATAATAATAATAATAATAATAATAATAATAATAATAATACAGTAAAACTTGACCAAAGTGGAAATTTGTCCATTACGGATATTTTCTTGGTCCCGGCAAAGGTTACGACGTTGAAATATTTTTACTTTTGTATAATGCCATGAAAGTAGCATGAAAGTAGCAAGAATGATTGTTGGTACAAACAGGTGGGAACAATGGCAGGAGGGTACTCGGAATGAGGAGATAAAGGCTAATTTAGGAATGAACTCGATGGATGAAGCTGTACGCATAAACCGGCTTCGGTGGTGGGGTCATGTGAGGCGAATGGAGGAGGATAGGTTACCTAGGAGAATAATGGACTCTGTTATGGAGGGTAAGAGAAGTAGAGGGAGACCAAGACGACGATGGTTAGACTCGGTTTCTAACGATTTAAAGATAAGAGGTATAGAACTAAATGAAGCCACAACACTAGTTGCAAATCGAGGATTGTGGCGACGTTTAGTAAATTCTCAGAGGCTTGCAGACTGAATGCTGAAAGGCATAACAGTCTATAATGATAATGTATGTATGTATGTATGTATGTATAATGCCGAATATCCTCAACGCGGAAACGGAAACGAAGAATGAAATAGTTTTCAAAAATCTGCTTGTACAATGAGAAAAATATTACGAACTGATGTATTCCTACGCACAATATTTGTGCATTGCTGCTGCTGATATGATCAGTGTCATTGTATAGACAAACTGAAGCAATGGTTTGGACATTCTTGCTATCAGAGCACCTGCCTATCTATTTCTTCACTGGGACACTTCAGGAATTTCTGTGAGGGAAAGACCAGTAATCCGTCTTCTAAGATAAACAGGTACAATGATACAGATGATGGAACGAATACAGTGTTTCAAAACTCGTCGGCAATATCCGATCTGTGTCAGCAAGGAACGTTCACTGCGAACCGAGGAACTCTATTCGAATTGATCAACAAGTTACGACACGTCACAATTTCAAATTAGCTCAGCTCTTCTAGCAGTGAATGAAATGGCGTATGGCTTTACGGGTCGGGAGTGTCCGAGGACAAGTTCGGCTCGCCAGTTGCAAGTCTTTTGATTTGACACCCATAGGCGACCTGCGCGTCGTGATGAGGATGAAATGTTCATGAAGACGATACATGCACCCAGCCCCCGTGCCAGCGAAATTAACCAATTAGGGTTAAAACTCCCGACCCTGCCGGGAATCGAACCCGGGACCCCTGTGACCAAAGGCCAGCACGCTAACCATTTAGCCATGGAGCCGGAATCTTCTAGCAATGAGAAAGGCCAAGAAAGGGGAACAAACGAAAGAAGGACAAGAGCAGGAAGATGAAGATCAAATCAAGATTCGAATCCACGAACAGGCCCTACAATGCATTTGTGACATAAAGCAATTTGCCACTACATCCAACTCTTCCACACTTCTTGAACTAATGGAGTCAGCTCAGGATTGCATTCAGAAAGACATGATCAGAAAGAAGAGGAAACAAGTTTCTTTGTTTGAGCTGTGAAAGAAAGGTTAGTGCTATGAAGTACTGTATAGAGTGTTGTGGTGGAAATAAATTTAAGGAGCTTGCATCCAGTGTTGTGAAATAGTGTAATGTAGTGTTGTGATAATATCGAAATTATGTTCATACTGTATCTATATAATTATATATTCATTGAAATCGATTTGTAACCATCAAGCAAGGGGATATCTGCCATTATTAATTAATACTTTACGAATCGATAGGACTGTTAGTAGGAGGGCGTCTGCTATTGTAATAAATACTCCCCACATCGACTTTGACTGGCAGTAGTAAAGGAGTCCTTTTCCAACTCCTGTGTAACTGGCATTAGTAAGGAGGGTCTACCATTGTAATAAATAATTCTCTTATTGATTTGACTGGCAGAAGGCAAGGAAGCATGCAATTTTGTTCAAAACTCCCTCACCCGATTGTGTCTGGCAGCAGGCAAGGGTGCCCGCCATTAAAAAAATATTTTCCTATCTAAACTGTGACTGGCATTAGGGAAAGTGGCCTGCTATTATAATCGAAACTCAACAACTCGAGTATGACTGGAAGTAAGCTGACTGGCATTAGGCAAAGGGGCCTGTCATTATAATGATAATAGCACAACTCAGTTTTGACTGGCAGCACGGTAGGTACCTGCTATTATAGTAAAAACTCCTTAACTGTAATATTTTTGGTAGTAGGAAAGGGGGCCTGATGTTGTATCGAAAACTCCCCAAACTGATTGTGACCGGTCAGTTGGCAAGGGGCCTATCATTATAACGAAAACTTCCCAACTCGTTTGTGAATGACAGTAGAGAAGTGAACTTCGCGTTATCATCACAACTCCGCAATTACATTGGAAACAACGTATGGGGATATGCTAGTGTAATAATAAAACGCAGTAATAATCGGTGTACTACAGCACTACGCACATCAATCTGGATAACCGAGCGTCACGCCGAGGCAGATACAGGTAAGAACCGGGTTGAGTGGCTCAGACGGTTGAGGTGCTGGTCTTCTGACCCCAACTTGGCAGGTTCGATCCTGGTTCAGATTTACTGGCACGTAAAATAAGTCTTGAGGAACTGAATTCCCGCACCTCGGTGTCTCCGAAAACCGTAAAAGTAGTTAGTGGGACGTAAAGCAAATAACGTTAGTTATTATTGATACAGGTAAGCTCTAAGTAATGTACATTTCTGTAGACTGCATCGTGTTTTGTGTAGCAGTGGTCATGATTGGTGTTTTAAAGCAAAACGACGATGTTTTGTGTAATGGGGAAACTTGTCTTCTTTTCATCTTTTCTTACCGCTTTTCCCACACCTGTGGGGTCGCAGGTGCGAACTGCTTCGCACATGTGGATTTACCACCGGATGCCCTCCCTGTCACCAACCCTATATGGAGGGATGTATCACTATAGCGTGTTTCTGTGGTGGTTGTTAGTATGGTATGTTGTCTGAATATGAAGAGGAGAGTATTGGGACGGACACAAACACCCAGTTCCCGAGCCAGAAGAATTAATCAGAAGCGATTAAAGTCTCCGACCCGGCCAGGAATCGAACTCGGGGCCGTCTGAACTGAAGGCCAGTGCACTGACCATTCAGCCAACGAGTCGGACAATGCGAAAAATTGTCTAATTCGGAAAAAAATATTATGGCCCCTTGAGATTCCGCTTTGAGCAAGTTCTACTGTAATAATAATTTTACACCTGGTTTGCAATTGACTCAGAAAATTGAAAGGATGACATCACAGGAATACATTAGGCCAAATGTGTATCATAGATATAGCTCACTTCGGGGTCTGCACGTCACCTGTAATTTAGCATATGAGTAGGGTATCGAAATTACCAGGCTAGCGTGCGCTTCAATTCAATTATGGGCTTACTGGAACAAAGGAGGATTAAACGGGCAAACGAATGCTCTCTGTGAACTTTCTTTTTGTTAGAGCAGAACATTTGCTTTGTGTGCCACGGTCGTCACTGGGAATTAATTTCGAAATGCGTGTGGAACACGTCTGATTCTGCCGTGGTACAAACCAACAACGAAAGAATGGGAAAATATTTGTGATTCAAAGAAAGAATTACTTGTAAAGCAAACTTCGTAAGTACCAAATGATCTGGTGAACTTTCACGGAACAAAACAATAAGATAGCGAGTCGTAACTCTTTTGTTGAATGGTTACTGCCTTTAAGATTGTTTCACGGGCCTTGTAATTTCGTTTATTAACCGGTACGTAATATAAATGAAGAACATAAATAGATATATATATTAGCTTATATAAAGGGGACGATCTTGATAATATTAAATTAGACATATTCAGTGTTTTCTCTTAATATATGAGAGGTAGTCTCTTGAGTCATTTTAGAGATTGATAAAATGTTTTTTAATTTATTTTAGATTTGGTAAAATTAATCAGTTTCGTCAAATTGTCCTCAATTGTGCAGAAAGTTGAAGGGAAAAAAGGGCCCGGGAAGGTTTCAAATTGAGAGTCTTAGATAGCTCTATCAAAATAAAGAAAGCAAATTTCGAAAATCACATCCATCCTAAATGCAGTTCCGTAAAGCAGCCTATAATAGCTTGTTTCTTTACTCGTTTTCTTTTTGATTCGAATTTGTGCCAAATTAAGCTATTTATATAGTTTTTTCTGTAATGTGTTCCGTGGTTCAATACCCTCAGGCATTTTTTGATTTTTTGGAAAATGTCCACACCGAATGTAGTTATAAGGGCTTATGTGAAACTCTGCATTAGCTTCACATTAGCGCTCGTAGTGGTGCTTAGGTGAAAGAATGCATTGACTCGCATTAGCGCTCCTAGTGGTAGAAAAAGGCATACTGTTAATCTAATCGACCGGACAACGATGATTAAGAAAAATATTGTAGTATTTAGGAATAAATAAAGACTATATTCTCATAATTTATTATATTTCATTTTAGGACTTAGGATTTTTTCAACATTGATTACCCTGCCTGAAGGGCTAGGACTGTGGATTTTTTGATCGAAGTCTGGAATTCTGTTACTGAGGGGCAAAAATTGAACAATTTTTAAAATTTTCACATTTTCAATATTTTGTTTAAAGCTTTAATTCATGTACTGAAGTATTGTTAAGCTGTTGTAGAAGTTTCAGAACCCTGGGTATTATTTTTGCTTGCAGAGATACAATTGGATATGCTTGAAAAAAGAAAGCCAATCTTGAGGAAAGCAAGATAGATTTACATTTCAATTAACAAAAATACGTACAAGAAAAAGTCTGTTGGAACTGAAAGAACCGGCACTATACTACACTTCAGAAGCTCTCTACGCATCAGAAACCCTCAATTTCCAACACAAAACAATAAAACGACAATTAGAAGTGAAAAAACCAAAATAATGAGAAAATTATAGGACCGAGAATCAAAGATGGAGTGCATTTTCCAAAACCAAATGCGGAAATATAAAAAAAGGGTCTCTAAAATTACGGACACAATGCGCATGCTACGGATACAATTCATGGGGGAGTTAGAAAGAATGGACCTGAACAGATTGACTCACAGAATGCACACATTCTTAAAGAATAAAAGCACTAGATCAAATTGGTACAAACAGACGGAGGAAAACCTTAAACACCAAATCTACTGAACAGAGATGAAATCAGAAAAATCACACTCAGCATGGATTTTTGAGGATGGTGAGGGAAAGAATAACCGACATGTATGGTCCCTGCAATGAAAACACACCCATTTACTGCGTATGACGGAGTACTGGGCTAAAAGAAGAAAACAAGAATTGTTGATTCCGCGTGGTGCTAAGTGACCCTTTCGCGATCATGAAGAATAACAAGAAGAAGAACGGTCCACTGAAAAATTGTACCTTAGAAACAACAAACCGTTAATAGTTAATCCGTTTGCCTATAACATCGTAGCCAACTTAAAGTCTGTACAATTCTCTAGCGATAGCTGCAATCACGGCTTTCTGAGTGCAACCATTCAAAAAGATATTTAGTTTCGAAACGTGACAGATCAAAATTTAACAATTTTACTTGGATGCTGATATAGTTTTAAAACTGAAATTAAATCATTTTAAATCACTTCTCGTAATAAATTGTGTGGCATTTTGGTCAGAAATTCAAACAAATTAATAACTACTTTTCAGTAGAATGGCGTATTTTTCTGGAATGTTGTCCTTAAATTAATATGCTACTTGTCAATGAAGGGATACACAGCCGATAGTTACTCAGAATTAATGTCTAATGACATGATGCCTACGCGTTTACATCTAATGACACTTGTTCTACAATATTAAGTAAACAAAATAATGTTTAACTGTGAACACCAACAAAATCACAAATGCATATTTCATACTCTTCGACTTACGTTACACATTTCTGTCCTGCAGATATTGTTATATGTGTGCTACAATTAAAACTAAGATGTAGCACAATTCCAGTTTACGGGTGTGTCATAACAGATCTGCTTCATCTTCCTCATTCACTTCTTTAATTTTTAACGTCTAGCTAAGAGCTCTTTTAAGTTGCCGTTAATTTCACCAAATCGTCATGCACTAGAACTATCTTGCATTCCTGCGACTTTATTTTATAAACATGCCTGTCATTTGAAATATGTAATCCAAAAATACTACTTCCCAGATAACTAATTCATTATCAAGGTAGTAATATTACTGCCACACAGCGCCACATTGCGCACCTTGTAACTGCACAGTATTTTCATTTTCAAAAATAATATATTAGACAGTAAACATCGTTAGAATATTCTGTCCTTTAGACTTCATGTCATTAGACTTCATTTTGAAGATTTTCTGTGATTAGAGATTTTGCACATTATTATCTTATTCGATTAGACATTGTGATTATTAGACCTAACAGTAGGGCATCTATCGATCCCTAAACCTGCTGCTCACGAACCAGACACCCAATGATAAGGTGTGATTAATCCTGTAACAACTCGCAGCGAACTCAATCAATCAATCAATCAATCAATCAATCAATCAATCAATCAATCAATCAATCAATCAATCAATCAATCAATCAATCAATCAATCAATCAATCAATCAATCAATCAATCAATCAATCAATCAATCAATCAATCAATCAATCAATCAATCAATCAATCAATCAATCAATCAATCAATCAATCAATCAATCAGATGGAAGATTTCCTATCAATTGTTTACCTAGTATAAATGATTTCAAAGAATTTGGAAATGTATCAAACATTTCCCTTGATAAATTATTCCAATCCCTAATTCCTCCTCCTATAAATGAATATTTGGCCCAATTTTTCCTCTTGAAATTATTTCAACTTGATATTCATATTACAATCTTTACGTCCGGTTCCATGGACAAAGGGTTCCGGGTTCGATTCCCGGTCGGGGATTTTAACTTTCATTAGTTAATTCCTGTGGCTCTGGTGTTCGGTGTTTGTGACGTCTTCAGCATTAGACAGCATCTTAGGTAAGGCCCCGTCCTCATAGATTGCGCAGGTCGCCTCTACGGCGTCAACTCGAAAGATCTGCAGGAAGCCTTCCAGACGCCACACGCCATTATTATTATTATTATTATTATTATTATTATTATTATTATTATTATTATTATTATTATTATTATTATTATTATTATTATTATTATTATTATTATTATTATTATTATTATTATTATTATGTCCGACTCGTTGGCTGAATGGTCAGCGTACTGGCCTTCGGTTCAGAGGGTCCCGGGTTCGATTCCCGGCCGGGTCGGGGATTTAACCTTCATTGGTTAATTCCAATGGCCCGGAGGCGGGGCGTTTGTGCTGTCCCCAACATCCATGCAACTCACACACCACACATAACACTATCCTCCACCACAATAACACGCAGTTACTACATATGGCAGATGGCGCCCACCCTCATCGGAGGGTCTTCCTTATAAGGGCTGCACTCGGCTGGAAATAATCACACGAAATTATTATTATTATTATTATTATTATTATTATTATTATTACCTTTAAAAGCATGTTACTTGATGATTTGTAAACCTTATCTGTAACTTGAGCTACCATATAATCCCCTCCCTCCCCTCCCCACCGCAACGTAACTGTAGCCCTGACAGGTCTTGGCCTTCTGAGTGACCATTGCTCGCCCGAAGTTTACGAGGTGACGCATGGTCAGTGCGCGACTAATCTTCTCGGTCGTTATTCTTGGACTTCTACACCGGGATTGCCATTCCATCGTCACGTAACAATCCATGACGAAGACGGGAATCGAACTCTGGCCTTTGGGTGAGAGGTAGGCGCTTTACGCCTAGATCGCGGGATGGCTGCGTTATAATGACTAAAAAATTACAAATTAATGTTTTTCAGGGAACGATTGTAACTGGAAAATGGCTGACGAGTATTTTGTTTTAATTCTCCATACGGGATTAGTATGCAGACGTCAATTGAGTGCTGTAAAGTGTGTAATGTAAGATGTACTTTGCTAAGGCAGAAAGATAGCAGTCTGTATATTGAAGAACGAAAACGTGTTCAGATAGACGACTGGAGGTGGCAGTGGGGTTAGTAGTGTAGGTGTTAGTGATGATTATTGTTTTCAAGGGAGACAAAATATAATGAACATTCCCTCTTACAGGTATCAGAGAAGAAAAGAGGAAGAATGAAGATAACGGGGAAAGAAAAGAAAAGATCACGGAGGGTGTGAATATAAAACACTCCCTTGGTCTTACAAACGTAACAACATTACAGAGGAAATTTTTATCGACGGAGATAGCATAATAAAGATGCATAAGAAGGTAATTTGAAATAATGATCGTTTCATCGAAGGCCTCCATAGTCACCGTCTCACGCTCCCAATTTGGAGGCCCATAGGAGCAGCATAGAGGACACTATGGTGTGTGTGTGAGGAGAGTAGATAAGAGTGACATTGACTTAAGGTTTATTATACACTTCTCTCAACTGTGTTGAGGTTCGTTGAAGATAAGTAAACTCTCTTGTAGATGGAAATTCACGTTTGAGAGCAGAGATTCATGAGGCTTTGGTGTTTATATTACCTAGATCAGAGATGATTAATTATCCGTATGTCGACGAAGGAGAGGGGGAATCAAGTGTGCAAGACCGACCTTGCAAAAAGTAAGCAACTTGATATATTAGTGTTAACAGACCGGCAAGAACACACGTGGCGTTGTCATTAAGCAACTTGCGGCAGTCGGAAGAGGACGATCTCCTTTTCTTGTGTTCAAGTACTGTACAAAACATGATACAAACTTTGCAATGGGAGTAATTAACTGATGAAGGGAAGCACTGTATGTTAGCTGTATGTGTGATAGTTAATGGACATTAACTACGTAAATGATATTATACTAGGATGACCAGAATGTTTGCATCAAAGAGAGTACCAAAGGTCATTAGGCAACGCAAAATAAATTTCATTTTAAACAACACATATACGGGGTAATATACCCACACTGGTGATTTCACCACAATAAACATTTTAAATTGTGCGTAAAATAGACGTTGAGCCTATTAGCTCGTTTCGAGTACCTATAGAATAATCTCCTCTACGCGTTTCTCATGTTACAAGAGGAGCTGATTGTAGATGATTGCAGGTCATAAATAAAGCCCGGATTTTTATGCAGTAACCGGTTAGACTGCAAACTAATTTGGTTAGTATGAAGTGACGGCCGCCCGCTCTTCGGTACTGTAGCAAGAGTAACATAAATTATAGGGGTTCTGATGGACCGTACCCCTAATATTTATGCAAACCCCACAGCATAGTCGTTGTGAAGGTAGACTCTTGCTACTCGCGTCAGGAATTGTGCATTCTAACCTATTAATGCATAAGAATCCGGGCTATAGTCGTAAAAATATATTTCATTGCTGGGGATCGTCTAAAAATTTGCGCCACGAAATTAGCGATACATTCTTTTTTTACAATTTGCTTTACGACGCACCGACACAAATAGGTCTTATGGCGACGATGGGATAGGAAAGGGCTAGGAGTGGGCAGGAAGTGGCCGTGGCCTTAATTAAGGCACAGCGAAAATTGGCAAACACGAAAAACCATCTTCAGGGCTGCCGATAGTGGGGTTCGAACCCACTATCTCCCGGATTGAAGCTCACAGCTGCGCGTCCTTAACCGCACGGCCCACTCGCCCCGGTGCGATACAAAATGTGTGATGCTATGTTACCTGGCATATGTGCAGGCTGTAACGTGAAGTGCTGATGGATGGCCAAGGGTGAGAGACATATTATTAAAGAGGGGCGGTAGACTACAGATGCTCGATGTGGTCTCTCAGAATTTGGTGTAAAGTATTGAGGAATGGTAATGACCGAGAGACATATAGAGCGCTCCTTTACCAAAGAGACCTCATTTCGTCATTCTATAGAACAGTCATTCTCAAACTATGGTGCGCCGACCCGTGGGGCGCCAGGACGATAATCCACGGAGCCCGGAATAATGATGTAACTTGTAATTATTTAAAGATTAAAATTTTCTTGTACACACACAATTCATGGGACGTTATTATAAATGTAGGAACATAATATGCCTTTACTATTGTATATTCTTGTATGGTCCAAGTTTGCAGTATCTTGTGAAGATCTTGTATGACAAGTCCACGTCTCTGATCGATTTTTGGGTGCATGACATCTCCTATACCCTACAATTTCTAGAAAGGAAATACTGCTTTTAATGGTTTTTGTGACAACATACCTGTGTGAGTGTACCTTTTCTGCTCTCACGCAAATGAAAACGAAACACGGAAATGGTACTACTGTAGATGCTGACCTTCGGTTCGGGTGACTACGCTTGTAAAACGCTTGGTCTTTGGAAAACAACACCATCCATACCATTGATCCAACAGCTGTACCAAGCGAATTTTCTCAAGTAAGTTTCCAATTTCTATGCAAATATAAAGTATCTTTATGTAAATAAATTTACATTTATATTCAATGGAAAGTAAATATTAGTCCTAAATTATATGAATGCAATCAGACATGGTAACATTAAAAAATTCTGGTTTTTATTCACTGAATTCAGTATTTAAAAAAATTGTTTTGCTATTGGCTTTACGTCGCACCGACACAGACATATCTTATGGCGACGATGGGACAGGAAAGGGCTAGGAGTGGGAAGGAAGCGGCCGTAGGCTTAATTAAGGTACAGCCCCAGCATTTGCCTGATGTGAAAATGAGAAACCACGGAAAACCATCTTCAGAGCTGCCGACAGTGGGATTCGAACCTACTATCTCCCGAATACTGGATACTGGCCGCACTTAAGCGACTACAGCTATCGAGCTCGGTGAATTCAGTATTATGCTCTGTGGCTAGGGAATCCTTGTGCATAAATGCGATATGCCAAGGGGGCCTCAGACACAAAAAGTTTGGGGAACCCTGTTCTGGAGAACTAATTATTTAATTCGTGGCAGTTTCGTAGGGTCTGAGTCAGTTTCCCCATTTCAATGCACTGAATCCTACATTTGTCGACACCAAATTCTCTCGAAAACGATTTCATATTCTGCTATTAAATTAATCGTTACCTGTGTGAATTACATTTATTGAAATATATATTTATGATCACTTGATTTTCCGAAAAGGGTATTTTTTTTCCTTTTTGTAGCAGGGATACATACAGATCTTATGACGACAATGGGATAGAGTAGGGTTAGGATTGAGGAGGAAGCGACTGTGATTAAGATACATTTGCCAAATGCAAATGATAAACCACGGCAACGATTTTCAGGGCTGCTGACAGTGGGGCTCGAACCCACCATCTCCTGAATGAACGTAAGCTCGTAGCTACGTGATCCAAACTGCGTGGTCAGCTTGCTCTGTAGTGGTGTCTATGTTAGTCAATTTCATCCGGTCAGTAATGTAAAATACAGCTTTAGATGCCTGAAGTCGTATTTTGAGTGTCTAAAATGTATTTTGAGTGTCTAAAATGTATTTTGAGTGTCTAAAATGTATTTTGAGTGCCCATTTGATAAGTTTGAAATCCTTTTTATGAAATGTTTATGCTGTGGGAGCCGACCCCGCAGTGTAGTGGTAGCGTACCTGCCTCTTACCCAGGGGCGGCTGGTTCGATTCCCAGCCAGTACAGAGATTTTTACCCGCATCTGAAGGCTGGTTCGAGGTGCACTCGGCCTACGTGATTACAACTGAGTAGCTATCTGACGATGAGATAGCGGCTACGGTCTAGAAAGACAAGAATAACGGCCGAGAAGATTCGTCGTGCTGACCACACGGCACTTCGTAATCTATAGGCCTTCGAGTTGAGCAGGGGTCGCTTGGTAGGCATGGCCCTTCGAGGCTGTTGCACGATGGGGTTTTGGGGTTGTATGCTGTGGGAATATATTCCCGAAGTTCTGTGCCTAAAATAATATTATTGGTTTCACGCCCCCACGCCCCCACCCCAGTTCTGTGAAGCGTATTTGTCTATGATCAGCATTTAGAAGAGGACCTACGAGCGGTTTGGTAGCTGCCAGGGCAATAATGTATTTCATACGGGCCTGCCAAAATAAAAAATTCGGGCCTCGTCATATATAATATAAAACGTATAGATAAATAATATGAATTTAATTACAAACACAGGGGTTATTCATTATTGTAAATCCCAACCTTCCAACGTCGTCATCCTCATGGCACACAGGTGCTGGCGGATCCTGGACTTAAAAGAACCGCTTAGTCTGATTGTGATAGTTTGGTCAGCTTCCGCTTTGAACACTAGCGTTGTGCCACGTCCTGGGGGCCATCTGGTATGGAATGGACGTGCCATTTCCATTTCTACTTCTATTATAACGTTCTAAATTCAAAAGTGTCATTGTTTAAGAAGCCTTTCTCGTGGACAGTCGAGAATTTTTCTGAGGACGCAGATCACAGTTTTCTGCGAAACGTTAAGGATTTCACCTTATTTTCTTGATACGGCACATGCCCAAAAGCCTATACAATATAATGTCTAAATTTTAATTGGTTTCATTTTTTTAGTAACTACAGAACTGTACACTGTATCGAATACGGAAGTCTCAGTAATGATAAACTATTCGATTACAGCACAAAAAATAAAAATAAAAGTTAAATCAACATTTTTAAAAATAAAATTTGAAAATTATCAAACCACACAACTGATAAGTCTAGTCTATTATAAACTTCGTGCAGAGAGACCTCGTTTGAAAACGATTTACTGATTGTTACTACACCAACTTTCTATTGGAATTATAGATTGTATCGAATAAATATGTGACAAAAGTTAAATGCTCAGAAAAATGTGTGCACAATACGGTCTCTGGTGTAATGCACATCAAGAAAGTATCATTTTCGAACTGAAATGTGATATTCTGGTATCAGTTTTAATTGCTGTAATGATTTTTAAATAATTTGGTGCAGGTCTTTTGCGAGGAGTGCGTCGACGTATTCCGAGAGACTGTAAGGTGTGCTGAGTTGCACTCAACACAATTTTAATGACTGCTGCGAGATTCAATCGAATGGCAATACTTCAACGTACACATTTTTCAAATGTATTATTTCGACTGATTTTACAAATCCACCCTGACCATTTCTGTGCAGAGTAACATCAAGCAAGATATATATTATTATTCGAGGAGTATGGAGGGCCCAATAAAGGTCCGGGCCCACCTACATTGCGGGCCCTAACGTTTCGCTCCTGGTAGCTGCAATATCTACTTATTCGTCAGGTGTGCTTCAAACTCGTGCAATAGAAGATTGCGATTGCTTGTTTGTGACTAGTGCTCGGCTTCCTTTTGGTTATTTGTTTCTGAAAATAGTGACAAAATTTCATTAAGATTAAATGATAAATTATGTACTTCAGGTTGGCAATGGTTGATGCATTAGAACAAAAGTGCAGGGTTATGTAGATTTGTCATTGCACAGTACAAAATTTCTGCGAAAATAAATCTGAATATCCTCCACAGCTGTGTTCTTCCACTTCTTCGTTATCCTCTGCACTTGCCTTGTTGGTCTTCAGTTTTCTTCTTTTCCTAAGTTTTACCATTTTTAAGGCAAGGGTATATTTCTTTTCGAAAACTATTTACAGAATATCAATCAAACTGGGCGCGTAATTTCTGGATTAGCTAATATAATTGTCACTGGAAGCATTCTTTGTCGTGTCTCTAAAATGACATTTTATAGCAAAAATGACTGTGTTATTTGGGTTATCAGTCCACAGATTGATTTGCTACATTCTACATATAGGCCCAATTATAATCAGCTAGTTGCTTTACCGCCTACACCCCTCTCAAAAACCAACTGAAAGAAGTCCTGGATATCTTAAGATATGTCCTATCATGTTATCTCTTCTTCTGATCAAACTTCACGGAATCGTTCTCTCCTTACGAACGGGATTCAAAATCTTTTCATTCGTTTCTCGATCCACATACCTTACCTTCATTATTCTATAACACCGAAAAGTTTCCATTTTATTTCTTTCTGATCTAGTTATCATCCATGTTTCACTTCCATACAATGCCACGCTCCAGACGAAATTCTCCAAAAACATCTTTCTAATTCCCATATCAATGCCTAAAGTGAGCAAATTTCTTTCCTTAAGAAAGGCCTTTCTTGCTTTCCCTTAATTCGCTCGACTGCACTCCATTACCTTTCTTTTGGATTTATTTATCTTCAACTTGTGCTCCTTCTCCAAGACTGTGTAAATGCCACTGCAGATCTTTTGAAAACTCAGATAAAATAACAGAATCATCGGAAAATCTCAGAGTTTTGAGTTCCTTTCTTTCGATTAAGATTCCCTTTCCAAATTCTTCTTTGATTTTTCCTTTGGCTAGTGGCTTTACGTCGCACCGACACAGATAAGTCTTACGGCGACGATGGGATAGGAAAGGCCTAGCGTTGGAAGGAAGCGCCCGTGGTCTTAATTAAGGTACAGCCCCAGCATTTGCCTGGTGTGAAAATGGGAAACCACAGAAAACCATCTTCAGGGCTGCCGACAGTGGGATTCGAACCCACCATCTCCCGAATGCAAGCTCACAACCGCGCGACACTAACCGCACGGCCTTTGATTTCTTCCACCACCTATTCTATATTATAAACACTGAAAGCAGAGGGGACGAACTGCAGCCTTTCCTCACTTCCTTCAGGATTGCTGCTTCTTTTCCTTAGCCCTTGATTCTTATCCCTGCAGATAGATTAATGATCATTATTCTTTCTCAGTATTCGATCCCAATCACCTTCAGAATCTCAATCAATATTATCGAATGCCTTTTCTAGATCTACAAATGCCATGTACGTGGGCTTTTCCTCTTTTTAATTCGATCCTCTAAGATCATACGTAAAGTCAGGATTTTTTCCGTGTCCCTACACTTCTTTTGAAGTGGAAATAATGTTCTCCCAACTCAGCTTCAACTTGTGTTTCCATTCTTCTGTAAATAATACGTGTTAAAACTTCACAAGCGAGAGATACTAATGGTGTGGTAGTTTTCATACTTGACTGCACCTGCTTTCTTGAGAATAGGTATAACTATATTCTGTCTAAAATAGGATGGCACTTCTCCTGCATCGTACATCTTACGCACCAAATGGAATAATTTCACTATGCGGGTTTAGGTTTTCAAATCTGTAACATTTAAAATTGATATTTAACCCTTAATTAGTCGCTCACGGAGATTTCCTCCGGACCGATTATATTTTGTACGGTACTGAACTTCCCAGTTGACCTGTGGGTCTCCCCATCCCTACACATTTCTCCTTGTTCATTTGGACTCGTCCTGTCAGCATTTCGGCGCGATCGTGCATCCTGTGTGCGAGTGTGGGATTATTGTTTTAACGAGTGACATCGCCTGGACGTTTCCTCCGTGTGTGATTAAATAAATTACCTTATATATTAGTGCGGTTTTTTATTTTTTCTTCTAAACGTATTTAACAAAAATATTATTTTATATTTTATATGATGTGATCGTCGTAGGTAATGGCGAGTCTCATGAATTTAATATCATAAGATCATTTGACATAGTTATGGTCTACAGTATTCTGCTTTTAGATCAAACAAACTGTGTAAAAATAATCTACAAGTACTAAAACGGGTTTCTTTTAATTATACCGAAGAATACTGCAAACGAACATGCCAAAACAACATCTCAAAGGACGAACATGACGCGCATTTTTAACCCCGGAGGTTAGCTCCGTGCGCGACTAGTAACGTAATAATTTTCGCGCGACTAGACAAGGGTTAAAGCATCTTTACCAACTAATGTTGTCTTAAACTGTGTAAATAAATTTTCAAACGTTTTTGAGGTTTTGAAAATAATGCACATGGGTCGTGTAATAAGTAAAAGACAATGGAAATCACCAATAACAAACATAACATACACGTTCTTCAGTCTATGGAAAATGTATACTGTATAACACCTAGAACAATATAAAATATGAACATGCATGCATTTTGTGCTGTTTTATCGTGTTTGACAGACTGAATATATTATAAGTAACTGAGGCATTAGCGATGTGCTACGCGATGTTACATAACAGCCGTCCAGCCTGTGATGTGAAGTATGGATGGCCATGACTTACATCTTCAAAGAGGGTCGTTAAAGAACACACGGACGATGTTATCTTTACCATTCTCACAATCGTTTTTGTTATTTTTGTTTTTCCTGGTTTAGAAAACTGTCCAGTTCGTTCTTAAACGCTTGAAATTAAAAAAAGTCCACTTATCTTTTGGGAAATTCAAATAATCATTAACATATATTTAAATCAATGAAACTCAAATTGATGACGGTTCATTTATTCGCATCATCTCAAAAAAAAAAAAAAAGGTTACACTTTTATTGGATGGGTTTCTCTCACGTTTAGGAAACGACAACTCCTCTGCATACTCATCGTAAATCAAACTCGACGGTCTTGACTTCATCACAAGGACCATATCGAGGCAATGCTCCTCCGACCACCACAGCCTGCAAGATCACATCGACCAACTGTACTCTAACGCCCCTCTTTGATAATAAGTCCCTCAGACATGGCTACCCATCAATACTTTACATCACAGTCTGAGTCTATCGCATGAATATGAAAAACAACCGCTTAATCTTTAAAAAAATCAATAAAAATGTTGAAAAAGACTACCCAAAGTGCTAAACCTATTGTGAACATGTGAGCAAATTTTGTTGGTCTCTCGAATATTGAAAAAGCTATGGCAAATTCAAAATCGCACAGTTCCCTAGCCATCGTCTCCCCTTGAAATATGATCATGGTATAGAAAACTTCAAAGGAAATGGCTCACGTTTAGAGCTTAAAATTACGTGAGTTATCCACATTGACCCACAGTAATGAACTGGATATACAGGGGTTTATCAGAACTATACCGACAAAAACATCAGGGATGCTCTTCGTATTATGTTATGAACGATGGTACAATTGGATTGGCGGAGAAAATGAGGGTGCTTTGTAACTTACGGACGCGCGATTCCAACTGGCGAACTCGGCGTATTTGCTATGCCAGAACACAAGCCGCTGCCATGCTTCAGGGAAGTGATGTTTATGATGGAGAGAGATAATGCTCCGCGCGTTTGCACAAGTTTCCTCCTTCGACTCGCACAGTACTAGAACACACTCTATAATTAATATGCACTTGTCAGTCAAGGAACGCAGCAGATCGTTTCGCCTCTCGTCTGTTGGTCGCAGTAACATCCTTTATTATTAACATACTCGAAGACGCAACGCTGCCGCTTCACGATTGTGTATTCCTCCACTCACAACATTGTAAATTGAATGAAATACCGGCAAAGGAAACGATAATTCCCATGGTTTGATTACAGTAGTTGTTCAATATGCCCCCTTCCTACTTCGGCGTACAGTTCACAACGGTGCAGTAGTGACCTTTGGTCACTGTTCGCGATGTGTTGTGTGTCGCGAACGACCTGCAAAGCTGCCTGCATTCTTGTTTAAAGTTCACCTTCTTTCTACGGGTTTCGCATAGTAGTCAATTTGTACAGAACTAACTGTACAGAACTTACTGGGGCTGGGAAGCGAGTATGCGAAACAAACGAAAAACATGTGCATTCACACCGAGCATTACCTCTATCTCCACTTCCCACTTCCCCTCCCTTCCCTCCTCTGACACACAGCAACAGGTAGCGGCTGGCTCTCTGGCATATGAAAATACGGCAAGTTCGTCAATTTGAATCGGAAGTAACTAAGTAAATTAATTTCCTTGAAAAGAAAATATTTATCCTCCAATCCGATTGCATCTTTGTTCTTAACGTAACACAAATAGCATATCTGATATTTTTGTCGTTATAGTTCTGATGCACTCTGTATATTTGTCTGATCATGTTAGAGCTATCGCCTGCACTATGCACGAAATTAGCGAAATAAACTGCGATGTTACCTAGCAACCGCGAGACCTGTGATGTGAAGTACTGATGGATGGCCATGACTTAGAGATATATTTTCAAAAGGGGTCGTCAGATAACGGATTGTCGATGTGATCTTGCAGACTGTGATATGAAGTATTGATGCATGGCAATACATATTTTCAAAGAGGGGCGTTGGTGTACATGTGATCGTGATCTTGTAGGCTGTGGTCGTTGGAGAAGAGTTAGCTTGATACCTTGCCTGCGATGAAGCCAAGACCGTTGAGGTTGATTTACGATGAGTACGCAGAGAAGTTGTGGTTTCCTAGCATCTACCTTGTAGAACTCCATCCATTGAGAGTGTAACCTATTTTTGCGAAATGATGCAAATAAGTGAATCAATATCAATTTGAGTTTTATTTACTCAAATACATATTTATGATGATTTGATTTTCCCAAACGAATATTTAACATCATATTATTACTTTTCTTTTGACAATTTGCTTCACGTCCCACCGACACGGACAGGTTTTATGGTGACCATGGGATAGGAAAGGGCTGCTAGGAGTGGGAAGGAAGCGGCCGTGGCATTAAATAAAGTACATCCCGAGCATTTGCCTTTTATGGAAGTGGGAACCATGGAAAACTATCTTAAGAGATGCCGACAGTGGAGTTCGAATCCACTATCTCCTGAATTCAAGCTCACAGCTGAGTGACCCTAACCGCACGGCCAACTCGCTCCAAATTTTTAAAAATTCAAGTGCTTACGAACGAACTGGAGTGTTTTCTGCAGCGCAACAAGAACAATGACGACTGTGACGATGGTAATGACTATGATTTGAACTAATTTATATCAATGTACGGTCATATTCAGAAACTACTGCATGGACGGTGAGAACGGAGAAGCATGAAAATAGGTACTTAAATGAAACATACAATAAATTAATGAAATATATAAAATGAAAGATATTTCTTTAGCTTTGGTATCAGCGAATTCTTTTATAACTTGATTGACATGCAAAGATACGGCCAGTGCTCGTTTTCAACGGACATCTTTGCCAACTCTCTTAGTCGTGCCGGACACATTGTCAAGTTTAATTCATCCGTTATAAACCGTGTATTCGTTATTCATGTTCTAAGTTTACTTAAGTTAGTGTATTCAGATGCCTACTGCCATATAACATCTATTCTGTTGAAGGATGCGGTGTTAGAGCCATATCACCATTTCTGCTGAAACCTCGCGTTCAAATTGAAGATCTGATAATACACACATACTGCCTGTGACAGCCGTGAATGTATCCTGTCAGAATAGCGGTTGTGGTTTACTTTGTTATGCCTCTGCATGATAGAGATACGTTCGTTACCATCCGTAGGTGGAATGATGGTACAAATACATGCATAGAATAAATTTGTTGGTTGTGTGCACTCAGCATTCAGTATGGATACTTTATATATTTAACTTACGTTTTTTTTTTGCTAGTGGCTTTACACAAATAGATCTTATGGCGACGATGGGATACGAAAGGCTTAGGAGTTGGAAGTAAGCGGCCGTGGCCTTAATTAAGGTACCGCTTGGTGTGAAAATGGGAAACCACCGAAAACCATCTTCAGGGCTGCCGACAGTGGGATTCGAACCCACTGTCTCTCGGATGCAAGCTCACAGCCGTGTGCCCCTAATCGTACGGCCAACTCGCCCGGTGCTTTTTTTTCTGGGAGTTCATAGGTGACTTGCGCGTCTGGATATGGGAGGATGATGACAAATGTATGGAAGGGTGAACCCCAGTGTCGGCATATAGTATACTCCTGTGGCTTAACACAGAGGGATCTACTCAATGCTTAACGTCTCCATCTGACGGATGAATCACCATTAACAGCGTCGTATACCGTCACTCAATATGAACACTGTGGAGAGATTTGGAATTGTATCCAGGCTCTTGTCACGCAATCCAGTGATTAGAAATTTGACAGCGAGCGAGTTGGCCATGCGGTTAGGAGCGCGCAGCTGTGAACTTGCATCCGAGAGATAGTGGGTTCGAACCCCACTATCGGCAGCCCTGAAGATGGTTTTCCGTGGTTTCCTCATTTTCACACAAGGCAAATGCTGGGGCTGTACCACGGCCGCTTCCTTCCCACTCCTAGCCCTTTCACATCCCGTCGTCGCCATAAGACGTATCTGTGTCGGTGCGACGTAAAGCAACTAGTAAAGAAAAAAAAGAAATTGTACACCACCACCTCTCATACGCTCGTGGCCAGCATTCTGATGGTGAAAGTGTTTTCCACAAACAAGACTCCAACTGGCTTGATGCCTTAACGATCATGGCCATCGGGCGGACTTGTACGCATAGAGAACCAGCTGTTCTATCCATCATTGATTGGTTAGCTCTTCTATAATAAGACAGTAATGTCTTCTAATTAAGATGTGCGGTGGCAGACAAGACAGAGGTGATAATTGCATACAATCAATCAATTTCAATTTCAATTTCAATTTCAATTTCAATTTCAATTTCAATTTCAATTTCAATTAATTCCAATTTTAGTTTCAATTCAATTCAATTCAATTCAATTCAATTCAATTCAGTACAATTCAATTCAATTCAATTCAATTCAATTCAATTCAATTCAATTCAATTCAATTCAATTCAATTCAATTCAATTCAATTCAATTCAATTCAATCAATCAACGCCATGCATTTCGGACTGTCACACAGGTGGCAGATTCGCTATCAGTCAAGCTTTTTCTTTTCAAACAACTTGGAAATTTATCGAACATTGCCCTTTATAATTTATTCTAATCACTTACTCCTCGTCGTATAAAGTAATATTTACCCCAATCTGTCCTCTTGAATTCCAACTTTATCTTCATATTATGATCTTTCCTTCGTTTGGAAGCTCCACTAAAGCTTATTCGTCTACTAATGTCATTCCACGCTATCTCTCCACTGACAACTCGGAACATACCACTTCGTCGAACAGCTCGTCTCATTACATCCAAGTTTTCTCAGTGCAATATTCGCAACATTTTTCGTAACACAACTATTTATTCGGAAATCACCAAGGAAAACTCGGGCTGCTTACATTTGGATCTTTTACAGTTCTCGAATCAAGTAATCCTGGTGTGGATCCCTTACACTGGAACAATTACGGTCTTGCCAGAGACTCACACGACCTCTTATTTACATCCTTACTACAAGCTCTAAATACCCTCACAACCATGTGAAGAAATATATCATATTTCTTTACAACCTTGTAAAATTTCATTACACCAATGAAAACAATTCTTAGGCTTCGATCACATTGGAGGCACGCTTGTGTAAGTAAATTGGTGGCGCGCGCCTGCACAAGCTGGCGTGAACAGCAATGTACTCACACTAAATGCAAGCATGTGCAAGTTAATTATTATAAACAGGTCAGTCGAAATGGAGATGTCTGGCGACGAGGACATTGTTTTGGAAAATGACGTTTTAAAGTTTTTATTTTTGGATGAGTAGGAAATCAGGGAATAGTGGGTTAACGAATATTTTTGGACATAGAGGAAGATGGAGAGTATGCACGAATATTCAACGTTTTGCTTAGACAGCCTGATTTTTTTTACTACTTCAGAATCATACCAGACACTTTCTACTATATACTGGACAAAAATCACACCTAGAATAAGGAAGCAACCTAATTTCCGAAAGTGTGTATCACCAGAAGAGAAGCCTCGATGGTCAGAAATCGACTGAGATCACGCACGCTTGCAACTACGAAACAAATATTTTTGTTTCGAAGTGGAGTCGGAACAAGCTTGCGCAAGCGTGCACTTGCTTGTGGCGGGCAGTGTGAGCAGCGACGGACAAGTCACCACTTGTTTCTGTCGCTCTCCTGAAGATTTTGTTTATATGCGCACGCTTGCGCACGCGCGCGCCACCAAATTACTTACACAAGCGTGCCTCCAATGTGATCGAAGCCTTAGGTACTTACAGTGATTCCCGTGAGGTACCATCATCCCATCAACACAGTAGTTAAAAGGTGAGAGGACTTTTCCTGTTGGTGAAACTTAAAACCTTACGTTTCATCCCGTTTACTATCATACCAGTTTTTTGCTGTCCATCTCACAACATTGTCTAGGTCTCCCAGTTTTCCACTTATGTACATAAGAAGACATGTAAGTCCAATAATTCTGCCCAGTGGGATCCTCTTCTCAATAGTTACAGGATCAGATATCACACCACTTACTCTAATTCTCTGACATTTAGCCACCCATTCTACAATTGTTTTGTTTAGTCCAATAGCCCTCAATTTTTTAAGTAGTTTCCCATGATCTGGCCTATGAAAGGTCCTGGCTGGGCCAGTAGCGACATAGTCCATTTGACCTGCTGAATCTAAAATACGTAGGTCGAGTCATAAGTCATGGCAACTACTTTTTTCTCGCGAACAGCAGACAACACGGAAAGTCTAAGATATGCATCTGGAAACGTACGGTGTGTTCTTGCGTATGATGCCACTAGATGGTGTATGTAAGCAACAGTGTTGGTCTAAGCATGCCCCCAGGTTCAGTGTGTGAGTGAGAGCGTCACAAAATCGAAGTCAACAAGCAGGAGCAACGATCGTATATTAAAATAGCAGTTCTCCGTGCCAGAAATGCACGCCAATACCATGAAGAGCTGCGGGAAGCATTAGGTGTGCGTGCGATGCCCTATATAACAGTGGCGAGGTGGGTGGAGACGTTCAACAAAGATGGCATCGTAACGGCATTTCGGAGAGAGGTGTCACACGTTAGCGATACACATGCAACGAATGGTATTCAGCGCTGCCCCACCGCTGGCAACGCACAGTGAAAACCTTGGGTGATTATTTCGAAGGTCTGTAACCAGTGGACACCTGTCCTTCGTACGTAGTCTTGTGTATTTGCTGTCTATACAAGAATAATAAACCATGTTTACGAATTTCGTTTATTCTGTCACTTTCCTACGAGAATCTCCTGAAGTCAAAATTTGTCTTTAGGCACTATGCATAAGTACATGCGCTATATTTCCAAATGCATATCTTAAGTTTTCCGTGTTGTCTCCTGTTTACGAGAAAAAAAATAGTTGCCATGACTTACGACTCGACCCTCGTATCTGCTATATCGTGGTGGAATCCTACAAGTTGAGCCTTATTTCCTGGCATCAAATCAATAATTTCCCAAAAGTGTTTAATATAATCAGAAAGAATACTTTCCCTTACCTTACAAACAACACATGTAATTATTCGCTTTATGGTTATCACCCTTTCCCTTGTACACTTGGGCTACTATTGCAATCCTCCATTTCTTTGCTATCGCTCCTTCATCAAAACTGTAATTATATAAATATTTCCGACATGGCTCTCCTATCCCAACCCACTGCCATTGGTATATCCCCAGAAATCTTACCAATGGCAGCTGCTTTTCTGGCTTTCAACTTTTGAATCTTTTTGTAGATGTCTTCATTATCATAGGCAAATTTCGGTAATTCGCCATTATTAATCGCGCCCCAATCTGGATATTATCGTTATATCCAACTACCTTTACATATTGCTGACTGAATACGTCTGCCTTCTGTATGTCCTCACATATACATTGCCCTTCTTCATTATCGATCCCTGGAACGTCCTTCCTGGAATCCTCTTCTGCCTTAAAATGTCTATATATATCCTTCCATTGTTTCTTAAAATTCATGTAACTGTCAATTATTTTTACCATTATGTTATTATTAGCTGCCTTTTTTGCTAAATTCAGTTTTCTCGTAATATGCTTCAAATTATCATTGCTCCCGCAACAATTCCTAACTCTATTCCTTTCAAACCTGCAAATACTTCTTAATTCTCTCTACGGATACGACCAAGCCACACAGAGGCTAAAATCCAGAACAATTTTTCTCCGTGCATCAGTTAAGCTTGAGGGGAAAGCAGAGAATGCTAGGATCATAATGTCGAAAGAAAGAATCAACCACATTTCTAACTGGATGGAGCCGAAAGAAAGTCTTCCATGTCGACACCAGGAGAAGTGAACAATCTGGAAAGCCCTTAACAGACTCCGTACATAAGTCGGCACAACAAAAGTAAATTTGGGGAAGTGGGGTTTCTTAAGCGATTCATCACTTTGCGATTGCGGAGAGCAGCAGACGATCCAAAATCTATGTCAGTGTGTTTTATATCCTTCAATGTGCACTATGAAAGACTTGATTGCAGCCTTCCCCAACGCTACTGACGTCGTCCAGCACTGGGAAAGAATCATCTAGCTCTCGAATTGTTGCTTTATCTGTGATTGTTTGTATAATAGACCTGTATATTTGTATACTAGGAATGCAGATATCATTGTTTTAAATATCTGTATGTAAAGTTGGTACTTACACGAATAGAGAAAGATCACTTTCTGATTCAGCTGTCCTTCCCATATTAACTTATTCAGCACTTGTTGGTAATGCTTTCTTTCACTGACATTACTTTCTCAGTTAGCATTTTGTAAATTGAGATCTCCCGCTACAATAACGCCCATTTCTGTGTCGTTCCCTACATAGGTTTTTATATTATCAAATAATGCTGCATCAACGTCAACACCAACCTTGCCTTGTCTGTAGACCCTGTGATAGTACCTTTATCACGCCCTCGCACTGTATTTACTACTACGAAGTACTATTATTGTTATTATTCATATGAATAATTTATATTATTTCGTTTGTGTATTTATTCTTAATATTTTAAGCTGGAAGATCTCCATATTTGACATAAGTAATTTGTTCGTACAAGCGGATGGGAAAACAGTGCTATTTACAGCTCGGAAAGTTTCCGTGAGCCACGTGGAACAGCCCAGAGTCCGACGATAAGGCTTCCTTACTGTCTTGGGACCCGAAAGATGTTCGAAGCGTGGTCTTGGAATGGCAAGAGGATCTTCCACTCCTGTTTGGATGGCAATCAGGACCAATCTAGAAGTACCATGAGTGACTACAGGGAAGCTGAGATCTATATAGGTATGTGAAGAAACAGCGAGAAAGGACTTAAAACTTTGGTGGAACGTGCTTGACTTAAAACTTTGGTGGAACGTATTTGACTTAAAACTCCGGTGGAACGTGGTTGACTTGAGATTTTTGTGGAATGTGAAGTGTGGTACTGATCTACAAACTGTGGAATGCTTGGGCACTTGGTATTATATCACTTGTGGTTGCTTGGTGTCTTATATGTTGTTGAAAGCTATGGGGTACAGTATTTCAGACTTTCCATAATTTATGGTCTGGAACTACAAACGTGTGTTGTTCAAGTGAAATCATCCTTAAACCAAGGGTTAGAATCAGTGAACACATAATTATACATGTACAGTATCAATGTGATATAACAAGTGCCGATAGTGAGTATCTGCAAGTCGTATTGATACACAGAGACAGTGAAGGGTATTTATACATATATATGTTTTGTAATTAGTGCTCATCGGGCTAGCTTCAAATGGTATCTTGGTCCTCGCTTTTGGGTCCTTACTGTTTTTGTTATTGTTGGATAATTGTGTAAATATGGAGTCTTCCAGCAATATTTTGTGAGTGTATTCTATGTATATTTTGGTGTGTTGATGAGGTGCTCATACACAGATATTATTCAGAATATAGTTAATTATTTTACAATCAGTGGAGTTATCCATTATGTATCCATTATGTAACATTGTCAACTCATCTCCACCGTATTCGTAATTTTCCGCTGCTTTCCTCCCGACGTTTGACATCCGCATACTGCCACAGCTACGGAGCTGTTGTCAGCCGATTACCTGCGTCAATTCTAGGTGCAGTAACTACCTATTGTTTAGTTTTCAGAAGGTTAGGTAAGCCCTGGACCAGTTCACAGCTTTATATAAACTTCCTGCTCTATTAACATTAAATGGATCCAGTTAAATGAACTCTGGCGCCCACATTACGGACATTCCGATTAATTACTTCATTAAGTTATTTGAGTTATTTTATTTATTCATATATATAACAAATGACAAATTACAAATGACGCCCAAGCGTGAGGCAATTAAGTATTTTATTTTATTCATATTATATTATTTGTAACGATATTTAAATTGACGCCCAGCTGTTATTAATAGTTATTATATATATTTCCACCCCAGAACATCAACTTGTCTATTATCTTTTGAGATAAGTCTTACACCTAGAATTTCATTTTTCTTATCCTTACATTTTTCGTAGCTTACTAATTCTTATTTCTAATTCTTCTAATTCTTCTTTCACCAGTATGAATACTCTCCCTCCTATCGTCCCTAAACAGTAAAATTTCGAAAATTAAATCCCTTTCGAGTATGGTAAAGATATAACGAAGTGCATTAGCGCCACTGTGCTTTCATTGAGATTTATGTTCGTTGACCGAGTGCACAATTAACAGCGAGTTAATTATAGACATAGCATTAGTGTGGTCTCTATAGCAGTTCGTTAGCGATGGGAGGTGAGAATTGTCATATATAAATGTCAATAAGCTCTCTGTGAAATATCGACGAGTTATAGTAATAAACAAACTGAATTTATTGTAACAAAGGACATATTAATGCAGAGTTGCTTGACGTTCTGTATTCAAGAGTAATGTCCTTCGGCAACAATTACATACGAACTAAAATAGTATTTACATATTTACTTTGTTATATCGACGAGAAATGCACATCAATCATCCTTCCCGCTTCCATGGTGCTACATCCTAACGGACCTGCAGATTACGACGTGAAGCATGGTCAATGTGACGAACCCTGTCGGCTCTTTTTGTTGGTTCTCTAGACCGGGGCTGTTATTCACAGTTATGTTTTTGTTTGGGTCATCAGTCCATATACTGGTTTGATGCAGCTCTCCATGCCGCTCTATCCTATGCTGACCTCTTCATTTCTAAGTAACTACTGCATCCTACATCTGCTCCAATCTGCTTGTCATATTTATACCTTGGTCTAACCCTACCATTCTTACTGCCTACACTTGCCTCGAAACCTAACTTAACAAGTCGCGGGTGTCTTAAGATGTGTATTATCATTCTATCTCTTATTTTGGTCAAAGTTCGCTCAGTCGTTCTCTACTCAATTAATTTTCCCATCTTACCTTCAGCATTCTTCTGTAACACCGCATACCAAAAGCTTCTATTCTCTTTATTTCTGAGCTAGTTATTGCCCATGTTTTATTTGAATACAATGTCACATTCCAGTTAAAAGCATCTTTCTAATTTCTATGTCAATGTTCGAAGTGAGCAAATTTCTTTTCTTAAGATAGAAGAACCTCCTTGCCTGTGCTAGTCTGCATTTTATGTCCTCCTTACCTCTGCCATCGCTAGTTATTCTAATGACGAAGTATCAGTATTAATCTACTTCCTTTAAGACTTCGTTTCCTAATCTAATACTTCCTGCGTCACCTGAATTTGTTCGACTCCACTGCATTACCCTTCGTTTAGATTTATTTATTTTCACCTTGTACTCCTACTCCAAAACTGTGTCCATACCATTCAGCAGGTCTTCTGCAGACTAAGTGAAATAAGATTATAATCAGTATATATCAGAGTGTCCGCCTCTGTAGTGTAGTGGTTAGCGTGATTAGCTGCCACCCCTGGTGGTCCGGGTTCGATTCCCGGTTCTGCCACGAAATTTGAAAAGTGGTACGAGGGCTGGAACGGGGTCCACTCAGCCTCGGGAGGGTAACTGAGTAGAGGTGGGTTCGATTCCCACCTCAGCCATCCTCGAAGTGGTTTTCCGTGGTTTCCCACTTCTCCAGGCAAATGCCGGGATGGTACCTAACTTAAGGCCACGGCCGCTTCCTTCCCTCTTCCTTGCCTGTCCCATCCAACCTTCCCATCCCTCCACTAGGCCCCTGTTCAGCATAGCAGGTGAGGCCGCCTGGGCGAGTTACTGGTCATTCTCCCCATTTGTATCCCCCGACCCAAAGTCTGAATCTCCAGGACACTGCCCTTGAGGCAGTAGAGGTGGGATCCCTCGCTGAGTCCGAGGGAAAAACCGACCCTGGAAGGTAAACAGATTACGAACGAATATATCAGAGTTTTAATTTCCTCTCGTTTAATTATGATTCCCACTCCAAATTTCCCTTTGATTTTCTTTACAACCTATTCCTATACAAACACTGAAAATGAGAGGGAACAAACTGCATTCTTGCCTAACTCCTTTGTGGATTGTTGCTTCTGGTATATTCTTGTTAATGTTTACTGATGTTTGTATATTGTAGATCATCCTTCTTTTTCGGTATCTTATCCCTATCTACATCAGATTCTCAAATGCCTTGGTCCAATCACCATTATCAAATGTCTTTTCTAGATCTACGAATTGCATGAAATAGTTTTCATGATGTCCGACTCGTTGGCTGAACGGTCAGCGTACTGGCCTTCGGTTCAGAGGGTCCCGGGTTCAATTCCCGGCCGGGTCGAGGATTTTAACCTTAATTGGTTAATTCCAACGGCACGGGGGCTGGGTGTATGTGTTGTCTTAATCATCATTTCATCCTCATCACGACGCGCAGGTCGCCTACGGGAGTCAAATAGAAAGACCTGCACCTGGCGAGCCGAACCCGTCCTGGGATATCCCGGCACTAAAAGCCATACGACATTTAATTTCATTTTCATGATTAAAAGTCCGTATTGACAGTGCTAAAATATATTTGAGAGATATTCACCTTTTCAATGATTCAAAATATGTATTTACCTAAAGTACAACTGGATTGTGGTGGAATATGTTTCGTCCCTTCTTTGGGACATCTTCAGCCATTTATTGAATTAATATCATTCCACATACATCAAGTTGCGGTTCTATCATTATGCGCTTTGAGAGAGTTTTCTAATGCTATCCCACGGATCGAAATCTATATTAGAACTGGAAAGTCGCTGACGTTTCAAATCCAGTGGAAATGTTCAAGATTCACAGTCGCTTATTAACAAATTGTACTTGTATTTTCTATAATATCAGTTAGATGTTGTCAGCTGTCTATTTGAAAACAAATTGAGACCAGAATATTTTAAATCGGTCGAAGTATTAACTCGCCTTGGTGCTTCCAGTTGTGCTGAGTGAACGTAATCGAGCGGTGAAGGCCCCCTCCCCCCAGCCTTTTTTTCTAACTATCTCCTTTACATCCCATCAATGCAAACAGATCTCATGGTGACAATGGGACAGGAAAGGACTGGTAATGGGAAGGAAGCGGACGTGGTCTCAATTAAGGTACAGCACATTCATTCCCTGGTGTGAAAATGGAAAACCACGGAAAACCGTCTTCACGGCTACCGACAGTGGAGTTCGAACCCAATATCTTCCAAATGCAACCTCGCATTTGCGTGCCCCTAACCGCACGGCCAACTCGCTCGGTTCATCGTTTTCTGTCCGTGCAAATTGTTTGAAAGAGTAAGTTGATAATAACCCTTGTGTAAATGGGGTGCTAGGATTATTACACCTTTTAAAATTTTATTTCTTCCTGCGTTTATTAATTTTAAAATAAATCTGCGTTCGTGCTTTGCTATTTTCATTGATCAGTGCGATATGAATAGAACCCGGTAGCTGATAAAGACTGAGTGTGTTATTTAATCAACGGACCAAAGCCTAACTGAATTCAAACCTTCTGCCATTATTAAAACAGTTGTGGGGTTCACTTATAAGGAAGCGAAGCAAACTCTTCACGAAAGATGAAGATTTCCTGTTGTTTGTTACCTTCACTTGGCTTATATCATGTCAGATAAGTAGGTCCCGGATAGGTTAGAATGGAAATCTACGGAAGCAGGTAACAAGTATAGTCTATCCTGCACAACGGCTCTGCTATGAGTTTTGCATAAACGTTAGTGGTACAGCCTGTCGGACCCCTTAGAATTTATGTTATTCTCCCTACATTACAGAAGAACCAGCTAGTCAACACTTCCTAATAATCAAATTAGTTTGCATTATAACCTATTATTACCCAAAATCCGGGGTTTACAGATAAGAATTCTGTTGGTGTTTGATGCATTTTTAGTACACTATATTAATGGTGTAATTAATAGTCCGCCTCTGTGGTGTACTGGTTAGTGCGATTAGCTGCCACACCCGAAGACCCGAGTTACGTTCCCGGCTCTGGCACGAAATTTTAAGAGTGGTACGAGGGCTGTAGTGAGGACCACTCAAGCTAAAAGTGAGTAGAGGGGTTCGATTCCCACCTCAACCATCCTGAAAGGGATTTTCCGTGGTTTCCCACTTATTCTCCAAACAAATGCCGGCATGGTACCTAACTTAAGGCCACGGCCGCTTCTTTTCTTCCTTCTTCCTTAGCTATCTCTTCCAATCTCTCCATCGCCCCACAAGGCCCCTGTTCAGCATAGCAGGTGTGACCACCTGAGCGAGGTACTGGTCCTCCTCCCCAGTTGTAACCCCGACCCAATGTTTCACGTTCCGGGACACTGCCCATGAGACGGTAAATGTGGAATCCCTGGCTGAGTCCCAGGGAAAAACCAACCCCGGAGGGTAAACAGATTAAGAAAGAAAGAAAGAAAGAAAGAAAGAAAGAAAGAAAATGTATATAAAATTATAGATGTTAACTCATCATAGAAAAAGCAAAAAGAAAAGCAAAGTCATCTCCGTACAGGCCATGAAGTCCCTTGGAGGGGTGGAAGCTAAGGTTTCCGCTATCCGTAACCTCGAAACTTCATGGGGTAGAGTGGTTTACTCTACGTCCGGCCGCCTTTGCCCCCAGAAATTAACCTGGTACTCATTTTCGGTGTAGGCTGAGTGAACCTCAGAGCCATGCTCATCTCCGTAAGTGAAAACCTCGTTTCTTAAATTTTCGACTTCCTGATGGGGATTCGAACCCACTTCCTTCCGGATGAACCGAGCACGCCTCTACCCTGTCGGCCAGGCATCCCCTGAACTCGTCATAAAACATTTCTAAACATTCCGTGCATTAAAAAAAAACAGGGAAGGTCAACATGTTGGTGTTCCTTAAGTTAACTTCATTTGACTTTTAAATGTCAGGCAGTGAAGTGGTGTCACCTTTTTTTATAGTCTTGCCCGCCCTTTCCCTTGACACTGTTATTAATAATGCGGTAAATCTGTGATTAAGAATTTTCTCTACCATTTGTAAGTTGACCAGCTCTTTGTTGTAGATACCAGTTGGATCGTGCTACCCTTCTGGTGACCTGGTCTCGATTCACAATTCTACTTCATCTACGGCTGGATTGAGGCTCACCGTATCACGCAAGTGCCGTGAAGATTAAAATGTGATCTCTCTACAGTGAACGGGTGAAGCGAAGCGAAGGTTATTCGAAGTCCGACCCTGAAGTATACAGTAGCAGTATCTCTATCCCGTACAATGCTCTGGATTTTAATTGGCATCTTTCTCTCCAAACATATCGTGCTAGAAAGAACGGCCAACCCTTTCATTTTTTCTCGTCTTACTTGTTTGCATAAGAAACTTGATTGAAACTCTCCGAAATAATTGACGATCCTGTCGTATTAATTTAGAGAAACGTCATTAAAAAGGAAAATAATAAAGAGAAATCTGATAGATTTTTATTTTTATGCTCTCAAGGCATTCGTAGTTAAGCTTTAACTTCCTCAAGTCCGAAAATCACTTTTCGCCTTTAGAAAAAAAGTATACATCAGAAAGTATTAATAATATGCGATTTTTATATGGCAAATGGCTACAACGAATGAAGCGCACTGCACTTATTGTCAGCATTATGACACACCCATTATTAATTTTGGGATGGGTATGTTAGTACATGCTTATGTAGAAATTTTGGTTATAGTTCGGCGTAGTGATCACCCCGACCGGTCGGGGACGCCTCCACGGGAGATCTGAAACGCACACCCCTCCCCACTATAGTTTTCACCCGCTATCCCCGGTTTATTGTAAATATTTCTTTTATACATGATACATACCAGGAATGGCAAACATTCAGCAACTAACGTGTCAATTACGATCTTGTCAATTACTTTTTAATGTCTAGTGTGCCACCGGTTATTTTCCTTTCAAATCATTATGAAATCTCTCATTTGAATTCAATTAGGTAATAGATTGCATAACATACAGTACATATCCATTGAACTTAATGTTTCATGATTTTATTTTGCAAAAATCATTGAAGGTTAGTGTGATTAGCTGCCACCTCCGGAGGCCCGGGTTCGATTCCCGGCTCTGCCACGAAATTTGAAAAGTGTTATGTGCGCTGGAACGGGGTCCACTCAGCCTCGGGAGGTCAACTGAGTAGAGGTGGGTTCGATTCCCACCTCAGCCATCCTGGAAGTGGTTTCCCGTGGTTTCCCACTTCTCCTCCAGGCAAATTCCGGGATGGTACCTAACTTAAGGCCACGGCCGCTTCCTTCCCTCTTCCCTGTCTATCCCTTCCAATCTTCCCATCCCCCGCAAGGCCCCTGTTCAACAAAGCAGGTGAGGCCGCATAGGCAAGGTACTGGTAATCCTCCCCAGTTGTATCCCGGACCCAGAGTCTGAAGCTCCAGGACACTGCTCTTGAGGCGTTAGGGGTGGGATCCCTCGCTGAGTCCGAGGGAGTAACCGGCCCTGGAGGGTAAACAGATTAAGAAAGAAAGAAAGAAAGAAAGAAAGAAAAGAGAAATCTAGCAACATAGGATATTTTAATATTACTCTTTAAAAAAGAAGTAAGTCTCAATTAAGAAAGAAAAATTACTGAAAATTACAGGTATATTACATTTTAAGAATACGGTATATTTTTGCTTTAAGCTAATAACATTTGTGTAAAATATGGCCATAGAATTATTTGACACACACTACTTTATTAAAGCGTAATGTTAAAATATGCTATGTTGCTAGCTTTTCGACCTATTTATTACAAGTTTAAAACAATAAAATATGTTTAGTATATTGTCTGAGATGCCACAGAATACGTGTTCGCGGGTTACCTAGAGGTTCGCCATCCCTGGAATATTACTGGTATATTACAAAACATTATTTTTGGTAAGTAACTAAACTCTTGTCCTCATCCCGAGGTGGTGTAGCTCTTTTCAGGTACACCCCAATGGAGGTGGCCTGCGTGTTCCATTTTAAACACATACCAGCCCTCCTGCCATTCTTAAATTTCTGGCAGTACCGGGAATCAAACCCAGGCCCCGAGGACGGCAGCTAATAAAACTAACCGTTACGCTACGGAGGCGGAAATTATTTTTGGTAATACCTCTTGATTGACGTATTGAATATTTTTCATGTCTGGTTTGTCAAAGAAAATTAACCTTAAAACTTGGCAAAATTACCAGTATTATGAATGTAATTTTACTATCGTACTTCATCTATTTACAGCCTCCATATGGTTCTGTTATGGAATTTAATTCATTTAATAGCAGTGGCAGTAGCTTTGAAAAGAATACTGTTCCAACAATAGGTGAAGATCGTTTAAATTGTCAGTTGTTAGGTCTGATCTGCCTCAAATATTATATGCAGACCTCGAGTGCGTAAGACATGCAAGTTCTCGTCCATTTTATCAATAGGCAACGCTGCGTAAGATCAGACGAATGAAGTTTCAGTTTCAAGAGGGTAGTTTGGTGGAAATATCGTAGACAGTTCGGCTAATTACACCAGATCAACAGTCTCAGAATGAAGACAGTGTCGACGAATTTTATTTTATTCGTGTGTGTGAACGCCTGGAAGATTGGTGGAGGGTGGAGGCGGAGGTGATTAACGCAGTGGTATAGCTGCTCCCACATCTACCAGGTGGCCGAAATTTGAAAATTGATAGATTTTGGGGACGAATATCCACTTAAATAGGCGCGGACAGATCTCTCGGCTTCTATATTCTTCATACACATGTGACAACTTCAAGGCTGCCTCACAACCTCATCTCTTCTACAGTACATGTATTTCTAAACATCAGAATATAATCTGTGAAGAAACAATATCACCTATCTGATAATGTTCTTCTTACCCATTTTCTTAACACTGGTCCTGCCTCCAGCCACATTTCGGTATTGAGTTCACCAGGATAGATTTCGTGAGCTTGCATTCGGGAGTCAGTGGGTTCGAATCCTACTGTCGGCAGTCCTGAAGACGGTTTTCTGTGGCTTCCCATTTTCACAGCAGGCAAATGCTGGGGGATGTACCTTAATTAAGACCACGGCTGCTTCCTTAACACTCCTAGCCTTTTGCTACCCCATTGTCACCGTGTCGGCGCGACGTAAGGCAACTTCTAAAAAGAAAAACCCCAACATTTTCATTGTATTAATTTTTCTATGCACTATACTGTAGAAATGCGTAAATATGCCAAACAAACATTGAATATTACCGTACAGTACGATAAAGTTCATTTTCCTTTACACATCGGAAAAAATAACATATCTCACAATGCTCTTCCTATTCATTATTTCCCTTAAGACTGGTCACGCTTCCCAGGCACATATAGATATGCAGTCCGTCAGAACATTTTTGTTGTGTCCATTGTCGTATACTAACGTGTAAATGAAAATCCCTAAGTACATTATTATGTGTGTTGTTGTGTGTTGGGTATGCAGCCCGAAGGCTAGTTTTATCCTCTACAGCTCCACCAACAGCTGTCATAGATAGCCTAGGTGTCACCGAAGAGGCATACTAGGGAAGTGAGGAGTGAGGTAGTTTCCCGCTGCTTTCCTCACTGAGCCAGAAGTTGCTATTGCATATCAGTCTGCCAACCCACTGAAATGCATGCACCAACCGACCCTATGAGCGATATTTCCATACCATTCATAACAGGGACTGGCTGCATAAGGAATGGCATTACTGGCATCGCTCATACCTCGGTCACTTTCATATTGTCAAAGCCAAGGATGAGACTGAGACAGATCAATGAAAGTAACAAATTTATTCTAGCTCATACCAGAAGACATAGTGCAGTTTAAACACTACATCCTGCCAGCAAAGGCATATTTTAATGTAGGAGTGCATAAATAAGTCATGCAAACATACATCCCTAGAGTGCGGTATGATAAGGTTCATTTTCCTTTACACATAAGCAAAGGAGAATGAACACAACGAATATTGTTCTGATGGAATAAATATCAATATGTGGCTGGGAGGCGTGACCAGTCTTAAGGAAAATAATGGATAGGATTTGCATTGAGAAATAAGACCTTTTGCCAGAAAAACGACTGTATTATGTGTTTCTGTGCCCCAATTTGTCCTCTTGAATTCCAACTTTATCTTCATATTGTGATCTTTCCTACTTTTATAAACGCCACTCAAACTTATTCGTCTACTAATGTCATTCCACGCCATCTCCCCGCTGACAGCTCGGAACATACCACTTTTTCTAATTACAATTAATACGTCCATTACTACATTAGACATTGTAATTAAACATCTATTTTCCAAATTATCACTTTTGTCGTAGATATTGAAGAGAGTTATATATTATAGGAAAAATCTGTACTCTAACCTCCATTAGTTAAATTAGTGCTTTTTTATTTTCTCTTAATTTTTTGCCACATACTTTTTTAAAATATAAAAGAAAATTACTTTCCATCACGGTGCGATTCATTCTTTGTTTAATAATTTTGCAATTGAAACTCTTTCTATTTTTGCTTTGGATTCACTATCCAGATATTTGACCCTATGTGAATCTGTATCCCCACATACTCTGAACAGATGTGTATGTTCCTCTTCCATTTTTTTCTCCACATAACGAACAACAATTCTCGTTATGTTCTTATCTTCGACACTTATTCTTATAGATAACCCATTACCCACCACACCATATCTATTACTTTTCTATTCGTAAGTCTTTCTTTTTTCTTAACTTCTTTTGGATACGTTTCCAGAATTCTAGTAATGGTCCTTTGGTCTTAAATGCTCACATGATATTTCCCTAATATTTTTCACGCTGATAGTTACCTTCTTACTCAGCTTCATTTCCTAGTTCTGAATCTATTCATCTCATAGTCTCCATTTCTTGTTCTGTCTAGCATCCTTTTCACCTAGATTACCCTTGTAGGTTTCATTTGATGTTGGTATGATGAATTCTGGTAGCCCCATTATTATTGTTATGCAGAACTTATTATCTGTTACACCTAGTTATTTACTGCCTTCTTCAGTGCCCCATACCTCTGTCCCGTACAATGCTCTGGGTTTTAATTGGCATCTTTCTCTCCAAACATATCGTGCTAGAAAGAACGGCCAACCCTTTCGTTTTTGCTGGTCTTACTTGTTTGCATAAGAAACTTGATTGAAACTCTCCGAAATAATTGACGATACTGATGGCACTGTCCCATTAATTTAGAAAAACGTCGTTAAGAAGGAAAATAATAATGAGAAATATGACAGGTAGTTGCCCACTTGGTTATTAGGAAATGTCATCTGGTCTGCTCTTCCGTAAGGTAGTGAGAGTAACAGAAATTCTAGGAGGTTTGATTGGCCGTACCCCTAACGTTTATGTAAAATTCGTAGAATTGTAACGGTTCAAATCCCGTTACAAGATGATATCTGTATTTTATTATCATTATTATTATTATTATTATTATTATTATTATTATTATTATTATTATTTTATCTGTGGTATTATTACTATTATTGTAATTATCATCCTTATTCAATTAAATTTTGCAATGCTTGTAGCTTTCAGGATTGTACTTAGATGTATGCATATATACGTATGTGTAGAATAACACTCAAGACATGTACAGTGAGAATTGTTATATATCAGATGTTGGATATGACATTGCTATATTGTGCAATACTGCTGACATTTCTGTCAAGTCATCGCCACGTCATGGCTACGTCATCGTGAGCATTTAACAATGCGATCAGATACTCAGCCGCCCCAGGGGATTTCACCATTACATGTAATACTTGTCGCGTATGTGGGAGTAGGTCATGGTTATTTCTGGAGATTACGTAGGTGTGCCATGCAACGTCTATAAAAGGTGGCTGCATATTGTAGCGTCAGTCATTAGTTAAACGGAAGCAATACAGTGAAGAAGCCAAAATGGATAAGTGAACAGTCATTATTCAATTGGAAGGAGAGGCGAATTGGTCGGAGTGTGAACGAGAGGAAGAGGTCTAATTCGGTCAGTCAACGAGAGTCAACGAGTGTGAACGAGATGAAGAAGACTCAGTGAGCCATTTGTCTTTGGTCATTGAGAGAGTGAGGCCAAAGTTGGTCGGTCACTTAGTTGAATACCATACAGATTTACCAAGAAATCATATGATATGGAGAAGAAGCAGTCACATGGATATATCACCAAATTAGGCGTGACACATCTACAGTAAACAACAGATTTAAGGAATACGTCGTAATTACACTCAAAGTGTTGAAGGTACAGTCAAGTGAAACAGTGAGGATTATACTTTGTATAAATTGTTAAATGTCCGGTCAAGAAGAATTCAAATTCATGCCTAGTTTCTTTCAGTTGCAATGTCATAATTTCATATTCTCATCTGTTTTATCGCAACAAGACTCGCTATTTTATATATATTATTTAAAGAATATATTTTGTTCTATCAAATGAATTCATAGTATTATTTCAATGACAGTAAAATATCTTAACCTCAAATTTAATGGGGGAACCGAACGCCAATCTCCTTTTCCCAGAACTTATATGGTATGTTGTCAAAAGTAAGCTTATTACCCCACACCCTAGAGATAGTCAAGATTCTCATTCTATTATTGCTGCACTGAGTGACAGCTGGCGCCCTTCAAATAACGTATGTGTAAGTAAGCAGGTAAGAAGTAAGTGTCACTGTACATGACCTACCATGACCTGTACCATGACCTACTCCCACATACGCGACAAGTATTACATGTAATGGTGAATAATAATAAAAATGATATTATGATATTATTATTATTATTGTTATTGTTATCGTGTTTTCGTGAATCACAGAGGTGAAAGAATGTGCGGGATGGAATGGGCCTATCTACGAGAGTCAAAGATTAATTCAAAACTTTAAAATAAAGGTTATATTTCTTTTCAGATCTTAAATTTTAACAAACAACAAGATTTCAGGTACAGGTAGTTAAGTACAAAATATAAAAAACAGGAAAAACTAGAAAATACTAGTTTTCATTTGAGCTTCAAGCCCATAATTTACCAAGATCCCAATATGGCAACTGTTGCGTTAGACAATAGACAAGGAGACGAATCTCCCAATTGATTTACAGGAAATTTTAGATTACAATTATCAAGAGCACTATTGCTCCAGAGGTCAAAAGATATGGCTTTCCAAAGGCACCATTCAGTATCACACAAATATATTTACATTTGAAGGAAATAGCCTCAATGCTCTACAATTTCTGCCAAGGAGACCGCCTTACAGCCTACTCAAGGCAACCATGCTTTTACTAGAGCGTCATTGCTCAATAAACTTACACTTTCAGGCCTCTCTAGGCACAACCTACAATTTACAACACCATATCGATTACTTTACACAGGGGTATCTCATACCCATTCTACTGGGCCCTTATGGAAATGAACAGGTTTAATTACTGGCCCCAAAAACAAAATGTATGGAGGCGGACATTTTCGCTCCTTGAAATTAAGAGGTTAAAACCCTACTTGGGCTTGTGGCCCGACGATGCAGAGGCTGATCCCACACTACTGAGGTGACTAGATGGACAAGTTAATTTACAATTTACAAGCGGAAAAGGTTACAAAATCATAGTCACCTCAAAATCAATTAAAAGGGGAAATCGAGAGATTCTGAATGATTGTTCTTGTCTTATTATCTAAACTCAGTTCTTTTCGAACCTGGATCAGGGTACTGAAATAATAATAACAACAACAATAATAATAATAATAATAATAATAATAATAATAATAATAATAATAATAATAATAATAATAATAATAATACCGAGCTCGATAGCTGCAGTCGCTTAAGTGCGGCCAGTGTCCAGTATTCGGGAGACAGTAGGTTCGAACCCCACTGTCGGCAGCCCTGAAGATGGTTTTCCGTGGTTACCCATTTTCACACCAGGCAAATGCTGGGGCTGTACCTTAATTAAGGCCACGGCCGCTTCCTTCCCACTCCTAAGCCCTTCCTTGTCCCATCGTCGCCATAAGACCTATCTGTGTCGGTGCGACGTAAAGCAGCTAGCAAATAATAATAATAATAATAATAATAATAATAATAATAATAATAATAATAATAATAATAATAATAATGCGAAATACAGAAACTCTTTCTCTACGTATTCCTTCATGCTTGACTACAAAACGTTACCTTTCTTCACTTGTTGATTGACGTGTCGACTGGATCTCCTATTTCAGTCCAGCAAATAATGAAGTGGCGGACCACACGATGTCCAGACACAGAACCACAAAGGCCTCTGTAATTATGGCAGGGCTGCAACCATGGCAACGACGGTAACAGCCACATCCAAATCATCGCAGTTGTGGGAACGGCTGGCGTGTGGACAGACTAGATTACGTCATTTTGAAATACTGCATCATATCTCCACCTTCCGTGTAATATGTGTATTCGTTGTTGCTACCTAAATTTCAACTTATTACTATTGCTGTTTCGTACACGAGGGCGTGTTTAATGGACATACGTACTTATAGCAGAACTGTCTCCAGCAGTAAATATTGCAAAGACCTCCCGCTGCAGATTATTGATAGAGAGTTGCGTCTAAATTCAAAGATAAAGAGCTCAAACCTGGACGGAGGTTGTCCATTTCAGCACTGAATGCCGTACGATTGCCGACATGTCTAATGGCGCCTTTGGTGTTTTATCCGCCAAAATTAATAGAAACTCGGTCGTAGGTCATGAAACAGCAATCCAGTTCTTCTGCCATCTGGTTCTGCGAAATGGTACGTCGAAATTGACGCGCGGGCAGCGTAAAATACATTAAATCAAAATGTCTTGCATACGTTATCGATGACCTTAAAATTATTGTTGTTTATATTATTATTATTATTATTATTATTATTATTATTATTATTAGTCAATTGGCGTTACTAATAATGAAATGAAATGGGGTATGGCTTTTAGTGTCGGGAGTGTCCGAGGACAGGTTCGGCTCGCCAGGTGCAGGTCTTTTGATTTGACTCCCGTAGGCGACCAAGCGCGTCGTAATGAGGATGAAATAATGATGAAGACGAACGAAACATACATCCAGCCCTCGTGCCAGCGAAATTAACCAATGGTGGTTAAAATTCTCGACCCTGCCGAGAATCGAATCCGGGACCCCTGCGACCAAAAGCCAGCACGCTAACCATTTAGCCATGGAGCCGGGCACTAATAATGATGATTATATAGACAACACATTGTCTATTTTACAATTTAATAATTTTGTGATTAAAACATAATAATTTTGCGGCCTCAGCTGCCGTGTGCAAAAATTTGGATTTTTACGCCATTTAAGTTGCTTGCATCTCAGTTTCGACTTTCCATTGTACACTTTAAGTACTTGTTGGGATTTAACTAATTTCGTTTGGTTGGCACGGATAGGTTCAGTTCCTTGGCTGAATATGCAACGTAATTGTCTGAAGTTCAGGGGGTCTCAGGTTCGATTCTCGGTTACCGGTGCTTAGCAATTTCATTGGTGTAACTCTAAATGTACCAGTTATGATGTGAATGGTCGGGCGGAGTTGGAGATTGCTTAGGCCCGTTTTCACCAACTGGAGTAAAAGCTTTTATCTTGGCTTAAAGCTACGAAAATCGAGATAACAGTTACATTTTTATTCACCAACAGCATGATCCTGTTGCCATTGATGCTTTAACGGTCCGTACTTATAGACACAATATAGGCTTCTGGGCTTATGCCGTGTCAAGAAAATAAGTTGAAATTCTTTACGTTGTATCATTGTCATACCTTCATATGTGCGTGCACCTTTTTATGTTATGTGAACCTCTCAGACTGATTCTGATGGTTCCGTCAGCTTCTGCTTCGAACGCTAGCGCTGTACCGCGTCCGGGGAGTCATCTGGTGACGAATGAACGTACCATTTCCAATTCTATTGGGTAACGTCTAAAGTCAAACCACATTGTTCTAGAAGCCTTTTTCGTGGACAGTCGAGATTTTCTACTGATGACGTAAAGAATTTCACCTTATTTTCTTGACACGGCATAAGCCCAAAAGTCTATCATATCTATAGCATTATCTGGGCTTAAAATTTCACCGGAGAAAGGTTTGGGTGGTAAAATAGGAACTCTAACCTAATAGCCTTTCAAGATGGCAGCTGGTAGGCCACTGGAATATTTAACTGAAAGAGAAAAATACAGCGACAAAGAATATGACCAAGATTATGCAATAAAACAAACTAGATGGATAAAACGAACGCTCTACATACTTTGAGGACTACGGTGACACCGGTTTTGAAACACCTTTTAGGTAATAATAATAATAATTTCGTGTGGCTATTTCTAGCCGAGTGCAGCCCTTGTAAGGCAGACCCTTCGATGAGGGTGGGCGGCATCTACCATGTGTAGGTAACTGCGTGTTATTGTGGTGGAGGATAGTGTTATGTGTGGTGTGTGAATTGCAGGGATGTTGGGGACAGCACAAACACCCAGCCCCCGGGCCATTGGAATTAACCAATGAAGGTTAAAATCCCCGACCCGGCCGGGAATCGAACCCGGGACCCTCTGAACCGAAGGCCAGTACGCTGACCATTCAGCCAACGAGTCGGACTAAACTCGTGTCCTCATCCCGAGGTGGTGCAGCTCTTTTCAGGTACACCCCCATTGGAGGTGAGCTGCATGTACCATTTCAACCACATACCAGCCCTCCTGCCGTTCTTAAATTTCTGGCAGTACCGGGAATCGAACCCAGGCCCCCGAGGACGGCAGCTAATAACACTAACCGTTACGCTACAGAGGCGGACACCTTTTAGGTTATCAAATGTTTCGACACAGTCAGTCTTATCCTTGACAAAAATTATCCTGGAATGATGAAGACAACACATACACCCAGCCCCCGTGCCATTGGAATTAATCAATTAAGGTTAAAATCCTCGACCCGGCCGGGAATCTAACCCGGCACCCTCTGAACCGAAGGCCAGTACGCTGACCGTTCAGCCAACGAGTCGGACTTATCCTGGAATTACCTACACGAAGGGAGCACGATTATAGCTTATGGCACACCGACGTACCAGGTTGAAGATCCCCGTGTGGTAAAACACCTTGTCCTGCTGCTTGAAGAAGTCCGTAACTGCCTGCTGCACATTCTCGTCCGACAGGAAACGTCGACCTTTCAAGGCCTTTTTGAGGAGACTGAAGGCGTGATAATCACAGGGGGAGATATCAGGATTATAGAGCGGGTACTTCAGTGTCTCGCACTTGAGTTGTTGTTGTCAGTATTGGATGAGGCTGGCCTCCCAGATCGACCGGCGTCTTGTGTCGAAATGCGACCCACACGGAACTTGTTGCACCATTATACAACGGTGGTTTTCGACATACACAGTCTTCATTCTCCGATGGATGTCCACCGGTGTTTGTCCTTCGGCAGCCAAGAACAGAATAACAGCACGTTGGTCCTGTTTGGACGCATTTGGTAATAACGTCGCTATGGATCACGTGGCCGCATTTAACTCACGCACCTCGGCACGACACAACTGCCACACTAGTCCCTGTGCCTACATGTCCGTGCTTATATATGTACCCGCATCGGAGTCGCGCTACGTTGCATGTCCACTGCCGCAAGGCCTTCAAACAGAAACTTTTTGATCACGCCTTATAACTGATGTTGGTGAATAGGAGCCCAACTCTGTTAACTCTACGAGAACTCTAAAGATAAACCTAGTCACATAATGCGCTCACTTGAAAAGTAATCAAAACTGTGAAACTGGAGTTCTTTGAACACGATGACGCATGGTTAACTACTCAGTTTAACCTGGGAGAGTTGAAAGGACTTAATAGGCTACATGTCGTGCACGCCAACACATAACCGTTTCCTTTGGGATTGTTAGCAGTGTATAGGTGAAAGCAATTAGCACCCGGCTTCACTTCATTACGTAACAATATGAGTGGTGAAAGCTCCATTGTATAGTAGTTCTCCAGCACAAAACAAGCTTTTCCTTGAAGGCTGAAGCCATTCAAGGGGTGTTGTGAGAAATGACATAACTATCCAATCTTAAAATTATTATATTTATCGACGTGTTTGTCGGTAACTTCTACAGTCAGAACTTTGAAACTTAGTACTGATTCTAGCGTACTTCTATAGGCAGAACTTGGAGCGTTATATGCATATTTATCAGCTGCGTTTGGAATAACTGTCAATCATACGCCTGACTACCTTTGCTCTTCTTTGCTGTCCGGCATCCTTTGGTCACTTGGTAATTTTTAATTCCGAATAAAATTAAGCCGGCCACGCGGTGTGGCGGTAGCGTGCCTGCCTCGTACCCAGAGGCCACGGGTTCAATTCCCGACCAGGTCATAGATTTTTACCTGGATCTGAGGGCTGTTTCGAGGTCCACTCAGATTGTTTATTTAAAAAAAAACTGCTATTTGTTCGTCGACCTATAGAGATCTTTTGTTCCTACTTGCACCATGTGATATGAACCTGCGTGTAATTGGAATGGAGGAAGTATAGAGTGTTGAATGTGAGGAAAGGAACGTTAAGGACGACACAGACACCCAGTCTCCAGGCCAGGGATATGAATCATTTACAATTAAAACAACCGATCCAACCGGGAATCGAACCCGGGGCCACCGGGTGACAGGCGGGCAAGTTGCCCCCCACACCGCGGTGCCGGACTCCACTCAGCTTACGTGATTACAATTGATGATGATGATGATGATGATGGTGATGTTGCTTATTGTTTAAAGGGCCCTAGCATCTAAGGTCATCGGCCCGTGATTACAATTGATGACCTATCTGGCGGTGAGATGGCAGCCCCGGTCTGGGATGCGAAGAATAACGGCTGAGAGGATTCGTCGTACTGACCACACAATTCCTCATAACCTGCAGGCCTTCGAGCTGAGCAGCGGTCACTTGGTAGGCCATGGCCCTTCGGGCTATAGTGCCATGGGGTTTGGTTTGGGATAGTATCAAGTTCTTTCGGTTCAAACAGGTGGGGAGACCTCCTCCTTCAAACACCAACGCTGTTGAACCAAAACCAACATTTTTCCTGTTCTATGTAATAAGCAAAGGAAATGAAATCCATCTCCATTCAGGCCATGAAAGACCTTGGAGGAGTAGAAGGTAAAGGCTTCCACTAAAAGTAACTTCGGCATGTAAAACAAGACCAATAAATAAATAAATAAATAAATAAATAAATAAATAAATAAATAAATAAATAAATAAATAAATAAATAAATAAATAAATAAATAAATAAATAAATAAATAAATAAATAAATAAATAAATAAATATTATGATATTCAATGATTTATGAACCAAACGTCGAACCCGAGTCTTCAGGATAATAAAAGTACACTTTACCACTAAACTACGGGGCAAACTTTGTCAAGACAGACTGAGTGACTCAGACGGCATAACGTTATATCTTTTGAGCCCGAGATCCTGGGTTCTTTTCCAGCTCCGTCTAGTGGTATTTGAAGGTGTTTAAATTCTCCAGCCTTGTGTCGTTAGATTTAATAGCACATAGAAGTATTCTTCTGGGATCGAGTACGTCGGCTACACGGTCTGTTCTTGTAGGTACGGGCTTGCTGGTTTTCCTGGTTTACCATTTTGAGCCACATCAAAGTCTGGGGCCTCACGGCCACCTCATATCCAATTGTAGACCTTTTCCTTCCCAGGATTCCCGGAAACCTTATGTCAGAACGACGTTAAACCACTAGGATAGAAAAACAATCGTCTGGGTCGAAATTTTGGCATCTTTGTGTATCCGAAAACCGTAAAAGATTTAAAAGCAAAGCCATCTCTATAGAGGTGATGAAGGCCCTTGGAATGGTGGAAGGTAAGAGCTTCTACTATTTGTAACCTCGGCACTTGCTGGGGTAGCGTGGTAAGCTATGTCCGGACGCTTTTGCCTCCAGGAATTATCCCGGTACTCAGTTTTGATGTAGGCTGAAGGCATCTCCTGAAGTGGAAATTTAGTTTCTTACATTTTTCGACTTCCTGATGCGGAATCGAACCCACGCCTTTCCTGGAGAACGGAGCAAACATTTACGACCTCGTTCAGGCAGCCCCTCGTTAAAGTAGTTATCAGATGTAAAACCATTGAAACCGGCAGCCTCGAGTAGGGAAGGCAGAATTAAGTTTTACTCTATATAAATATTTTAATTGAAGGAGACTGCCTTCAAGTATATCACATATGAGAAAGTTACGAGATGTGTCTCCTGCCACTCTAAACAGATCGCATAAAGAAAGGAGTTCTACGAAGAAAACAGAATAATGGCTGAGGACGAATAGATCTTAATATTTCTTCCTCTTGCCGCACTATCGCCTTCACTTATTCAATTTGTCTTGCCTCCTAAGTGCGTCAAATATATGACTCTCAAGGATTCGAAGAAATGTAGCGTCAATGAGATGCACTTTGTCTCTTAGATTTTCATAGAAATAGCTAAGACGAGATACGGTAATAAATATGGGGCAAATATTCGTTTACAGAGAGGCGAGATAGGGATTGGAATTATTTACCAAGGGAGATGTTCAATAAATTTCCAAATTCTTTGCAATTACTTAAAAATTAGGTAAACAGCAGTTATGGAAACTGCCACCTGAGAGACTGCTCTGATTTAATTTTTTAATATATTTCTATATTCTTTTCTTCCTAAAGACATATCATGATTATCCTGCCTGTCATTCACGCGATATTGACTAAGTGAGAACGTTTCAGGAGCTGGAATTGATACCAGCTGCAGGTTGTTATCTCTCCATTACATGAAAAATTCAATGAACCTCCTACGACAATGACTTTGTACTTTTTAAAGAAAAATTAGTTTTTTCAGCGAAATGATTGTGCCATATTTGCCATGATAACGCACACAGCTATATCTAGAGGCGCGACTTCGAATTGCTTACATCCTGAGTTACAGAAATACTGAGAATTTGGAAACGTTTAGAAGGTTCCTATTGGCACTTAATATACCTTACAAGAACAATACAATAATCACCACCATATTTGAACTATTTAGTGAAAAAGTACTGTCTTTCAGTGAAGTGAATGAATCGTCTTGACCATTCCGTCGTATGCAACGACATTACCTCCATATAAAACCACGATATAGAACTCCTAGCTCTGAGTATGGAGAGCAATATTTAACAAATTTTGTTGTACGTATTTCCATGGTAGAGATTATGGTTCAGGTGAGATGGAATTTTACATGGGTTATTTCTGGAAAACTCTCTCTCATTTTTCAAGTTGTCACTTGGTTTCACGTAGCAACGATATCATCATCTACTGGCATAACACTGAACCAAGTCCTGCAACCTACTTTAAAGCTTTTGCGAATACAAAGCAATAACTGACAAAAGAAAAATCGTTAATGCTTCTCATTCATCGCAGAGAGGTTGTTATTTTGAAGCAAGTAGCAACAACAACAACAACAATAATAATAATAATAATAATAATCATCATCATCATCATATGGCTTCAGCTACCGTGTGCAGACATTTCGATTTGACGCCATCTGGCTGTCTGCTCGTCAATTTCGACGTTCCGTTTTACTCCAGGTCCACTAGATGGCAGACAGAGTAAACCGGATCTCTCTTGGGAGTCTATGGCTGAGATTTAATTAATTTTGTCGGGTAAATACCAAATGTATCAGCAGAGATCTTTTACATGCCGACATCGTACGACATGGAGTGTCGAATGGACATTTTTTCCGCCCTTCAAAAATTCGACTACCTCTGCCGGGTTTGAACCCGCTATCTTGGGATCCGGGGGCCGACACTCGACCACAGATCCACAGAGGCAGCTAGCAACATTAATATTACCTACAGACATAAGAGTGAACAATGTTCTACTGCTTGTTTAGAACTGTTCACATTACAGAGAGCAATATTGATAAAAGACAAAAATCTCAGTTTACAAAATAACACGTACTGACTGATTGACTAATTGACTGATTCATCATCGCCGAGCCAAAATTATTGGACATAAAGAAATGAAATTTTGGTGATACATTTACACGACAGTGTAGGTTGTCAATAAGGAAGAATTTTTGGATATTCCGTCGTTAAGGGGGTGAAGAGGGGGTTGAATCTCAAAAATGAGTATATCTATATCTCAAAAACTGAACAGCTTAAAGACGTGAAAATTGATATTTGGAATCTACTTTAAAAATAAACACGTATTCTTTTGTTTTCAGAGAATTCACTTTAAGGGGGTAAAAATAAGTGAAAATGGGGTTGAATCCTTTCCATGAAGATGCTTATATCTCAATAACTGGAGATGTTACAGACGTGAAAATTGGTGCATTGAATCTCCTTTAAAATTCAGAAACACACTTCCGACAGTACCTGATGGTACTTTCTCACGGTCACAGAGCAGCTGTTGTCCAGTTAAGTTTAAAGTATTCTTGTTTACGGCCCAAAATTAAGGTTCTAAAATAACAAAATATTGCGAAGCCGTAGATTCTGATTTCAGTGAGTGGCTTCTAAAACTTGGCAACGAGAAACTCGGTCATAATGGTATTTTATCAGATTCCACAAAACTACAGTTCAAAAATATCGTAAAAGATGTGTCTTGTTCTTTGCATCCAAATGAACGCTCAAAGCTTTCAAAAATAGCAGTTTTGTGCACAACGAACGGTCAAGTTAACGTCATCAACCAACGGCTTCTGAATATTCTGTTAGATAACCAAATAACGTAAACTAACATTGACTCCGCAGAATTCGAGGATATTAACCCAGCAGTGCATTATCCTGTTGCATTTCATAACTCTATTCATCCCATCAAGTGTGCCTCCTCACATGTTAGAGTAAAAAGTTGAATGCGTTGTAATTCTTCTTAAAAATGTAAGTACTAAAGCTGGTATGTAACGAAACGAGACTGACTGTACTGAAGTTGCATAAAAATGTCCTTCATGTAAAAATTCAGACTGCCTCAGCTTCAGGAAGAAAATTCGTTTTATTTCAACAATTGATTTAGCACCTGTTAATCCCGATATACCATTCGTTCTTAAATTTAGCCTTCTCTGTCACAATAAATAAATCACAGGGACAAACTTAACATAAATATGGGGTAAATCTCTCCACTCCGGTGTTTAGCCGTGCACAGCTGAATGTAGTTTTCTCGAAGGGACGCAGTCCATAACGCCAAAATACAGCTCCCATCTAGAACTGAACTCAATAGGGATTATAAGGAGGTTCTATAATATCTGTACTTCTTATGTTCAAATGCCTTGGTTAAGTGTACCTTTTGTTCATATGCCATTGTGTAGGATTAGGGGTACAATATATTAACATATTTATTTAAAATTTCCAATTATTTCATAGATCGTATTTACGACTGTTAACCATTGGTAAGTTTTATTCGTAAGGCATATTAACATGCTAATTTCAGACTTGCAATTGCTTTCCACACAGCAATTTCTATTGTCGAATACAGGCTTATATACTAGTTATTGTATGTTACGTTCGAAGTGTCTTATGTAGCGTAAGTAATTACATGTATTGACAGGTTGATATCTTCCATTGCAATGATAATAGTGTCATTGTAAACGATTTGGGGAAAAGAAAAATGCGCCGAGAGTGCAATACGAGACTGAAATGCCCACATAGTGGCGAAAATATGTGTGGGACTAGCAGAGAACGAAACAATACCGCCGGCGAATTGTTGAAGCTCACTAGAAGGAAGCTTCATAGAAGAAGCTGGAAGCTGAATAACAGTGGAGAAGGCATCGAGAATGACCTGGAAAAGTAAACTGAGGGAATCTCCTCCCTCTGTACTATATAAATAGCGGAAATCTCATACTGTACTTGTTTCTCTATCATGCAGGTTTACTAGCTACCTCTTCAAACAGCGAATGTAACCGCCCTAATTTGAGTAATGTCTTGAAAGGAAGCACGAGTTTAGACCCTCGCTTCCCGTTTCTCAATTTTGTTTCCTCTGACTAGGATTTTCAAAATTTAATAGTATATTTTCGAGTGTTTATATTCCTTCTATCTAGTCACGAGGTAGTGTGGTATTATTCTCTGTTTCACTGAACCTCGTGAATTATTACGTTTTACTGTTGTTTGATGTTATGGGATTGCTCGGTAGTTTTCAGCACCCCCTTTGTCTTTTTTGTGTCGGCCTATCTTTCGAAATACACATTTTCTGATTATGTCTGGAATTTAACTTGTTCTTGGCCTATATTGTCGCATGAGCTTAGCTCCTGATCATCCGGGGATTCTTCCCCTTCATATGTGCATTTTTGTTGGCTTTCCTGAGAAATAAAAGCGCAGCGAGTGTTTTAATAGAGTTTATTGTGAAACATGGAGGCTCGTAGGCCTTGTTACAATGAAGATCTTATCGCATTACCAATTTTTCTTAAGTGAGATCACTTTTGCTAAATCATAAAGAAAGGAAAAAGAAAGAAATGCATTTTCCTATATGTGGTCATTTATTTGTCCCGCGCTATGGGCTTGCCAAGTCTTTACCCACCAATTTTTGGAGCGCCGTAACAATGATGATTATTATTATTAGGAGAGCTTACAACTCCCCAGCATCCTCTACTCCACAACTCGTCTACTTGTGAGGCAGCCTGTGCTCTTCCCCCCCTGTAATCAAATCAGCTCACCACTGTACGTATCTATGATGAAAACGGAATTGTAACATATGTTCCATTTGTCAGCCGCCGAATGGGTAATTACAACTCACCTCAGTGGCGCACATCTGACTTTCAAACTCATTGCATGCACGTCTCTCCCAGAGTAGATTTTTGTTACGTGCGGGCCGTGATATCGATCTCCCTCCTGTATACATCAAAGTGTGCCACGTTCTACAACACCGTTCTGAATTAAAACAAGTTGTTTGAAATTCAAAAGGAAAGCACAAAACATTAATTCACTAAGGCACTCCTTTTTTTTTTTTTTTTTTGTTAAGATTAACACTGAAGAATCCCTCTGCAATGATTTCTATCTAGTTGTTGCTTCAGTCAACCTTCACACTCCGTCTAAATACGTTGGTGAATATTGAAAACCCAACACCAAGAAGACATAAATTTAGAGAAATGCAATTGTTTAGATAACATATTAATTTGATTAATGTTTTCTCGTCACTGGTTCAAATATACGCGAGAAAACATGGACCATGTTTGTACAATAATAACCGCTGTAGTCGCCACGTGCATGGATTGTGTCGTATAGGATCTGTATGTCATTTTGAGGGATGGAGTCTCACGCGTGTTGCACTTACTCCGACAAATCAGCAACGGTTAATGCTGGATTTGTCGTCCCATAATGACACACGTGGTGAATGGGTGAAAGGTCTGGTGATTTCGCAGGCCAAAATAATTGGTCGACGCTCTGTAGGGCACGCTGTGTGACAGGTATGAGGACGAGCATTATCCTGTTGGAAAAATCCCCTTGAATACTGCGAATGAATGGCAGTACGACTGGTTCAGTAATCAATCTGACGTACAAATCTGCTGTCGAAGTTCTTGGGATAACGACAAGAGTGCTCCTGCAGTCAAAGAAAATCATTCATCCGACCGTAACTCCTAGTGTAGATACAGTGTGTCGACACCGCAGACAGCTTGGCCTCCTTATTACCAACCTACGGCCACCACTGGCACCAAGACAGAAACGGCTCTCATCGGAGAACACAACAGATCTCCACTCCATCCTCCAATGAGCTATAGCTTGACAACACTTAAGTCGCAGATGGCATTGATTCGGAGTTAGTGGCATGAATGCTACAGGACATTTCGGACCTGTCCCTCAAATAATGGACTTGTTACAATTCGCTGTGTCACTCTAGTGCAAACTGAAGCTCTATCGGCTGCTGAAGATGCAGTGCCATCCACCACAGCTATGCGGCGAATACCGAGGTCTTCCCTCTTCGTAGTCGCCTTTGTGTGGCCGCACCCTGGTCTTTTTGAGACAGTGCCTACCCGTGACCATTGCTGCCAACAATGATGCACTGCGGATACATCCCTGCCAAGTCTTTTTGCAATATCGTGAGAAGAACATCCACCTTCTCGAAGCCGTATTATACGGCCTCAATGAAACTCAGTAAGCTGCTGATATTGGCTTTTTTGTCTTCTTAAAGGCATGTTTAATTCACACCTTCCTCACAACGTCAAAACCGGTTGATGATTAACGCTCACGAAGTGTACGGCGCGTATTTAAAGCAAACTTGCTTTGCAAGGTCATAGTGGTGCAAACACTCCTCGCGAATTTAATTTATCTAGGACAACTCCTTCTTGGTATTGGTATTTTATTTTCCACCAGTGTACAATATCCTAGTTGTACCTGCGGTTTCGTCTGCGACGTAGTCAGCCTTTCAATCAAATAGCTCTTTCCAGCAGTTTTACTAAGGTGAAATTTAAAATGCGTTGTAATTTATTGATTCGACATATTTTATTATTTGAATGTTTGACCTAGTAATATTTTTATTGTGATGACGAAAGGCAATTTTAAACTGCAAGTTTGGAGAGATCACTGAAATGCGGGATATACTGGAGTGTCATCCTGTTGTTGGTAAGGATGGCGGTTTCAAGGATGTTGCTGTGCAACGCCTTTACCTACAGCCTGGTCCCGTTACACATGTTGGATGGATTTAGGTTAAGCAAGAAAATAATGTAAATTCCTACAATTACATTAATATGTCTTATGACTGGGGATCATTTGAAAATTTGCGTCACGAAATTAGCGGTGCAAAATGTGTGACGTTATATCGTCGTTGTTCGGGCAAAAGGCCATATCTCAAATTGCTCTTCCTATCCATTATTCTCCTGGTCACACCTCCTAGCCACATTCAGTCAATGAGAATAATTTTCGTTGTGTTCATTTTACTATGCTTGCGTGATTAAGTATGTGTGCTTGCATGACTTATTTACGCACCCCTACAATATAATGTACTTAAGGTTCATTTTCCTTTACACGTTTGCATACGAAAATGAACAGAACGAAGATTGTTCTGAATGACTGCAGATCCATATGTGACTGGGAGACGTGACCAGTCTTAAGTAATATAATGGACTGGAAGATCATTGTGTGATATGACCTTTTGCCCGATCAGCGACGATATTATCTAGCAACTGTGCAGGTTGTAATATGAAGTATTGATGGATGTCCATGACTGAGAGACATATTGCAGGTTCTTTTATGAAAGAGGCCTCATCTAATCATATTCTAGAACAAAGCCTTTCAAACGCCCAAAATTTTACGCATGCACACCTAGGCTGAGAGGTTCTGTACGCCGTGCATTGATCTGACTCAGCTCGATTCGGATCATCGTTTTGTCTGTGATGTGATTCGGCTAAAATCGGCTCAACTCTGCTCGGATGCTGGAGCGTTGCAGAGCAAGTGAGGAAGAGGGAGACAGCACTATTGTTCAAAATTGAATCTGGTCAGCCTAGCGAAGTCATATTTTGCACCTTGCCCCGCACAATGCACCGCTGCATTCATCCTGAACCCTGCTCTATAATGGTTATTTAATTCATGGTGGTTTCATTCTACACTTGTTGACTGCAAATTACATACAGATGTGTCTCGAAAAGAATCGTTAGTGCAAATAAATTAACCGTTATCAATTTAAGTTTTGTTTATTGTGAAGACAGATTTATGATCATTTTGTTTTATCGGATTGTGGATGCTTGAGATAAGCGAGATTGGTGCTCTGTCTGTGTCTCGTATGTCCATGCAGTGTCGTTTTGCGTTGCTTCCCATAATATTTAGACTCTTAATGGTTTGTTTACTTCTTCGTAGCCTTTTACTTAATTTACTCGGGTCAGCAATTAATACGGTTCTAACGGAGAGGAATGAAGGTGGGTATCCTTCAATGTACAGGATAGAGGAGGTATATAAGACGGAAGAAAAGTAAAGGGAGAAGTTGTATAAGACAGGTGAACCAATGATTTAATGGCAAGGAAACTGAGGGTTGGCGCAGATGTCACGAGAGATATCGGTAAGAAATCGGTATTAATCACTGCAGGTAGAACAGCATAGGAAACATGAGGGAACGGGAAATATCACTGAGGAGTTGCAGAAAAGGAAAACGCAGGAAAATGGAGTGGGGCAGGATCATGAGAGAGAGACGGAGAGAGGAAAGTGAGGGGGAAGTAAGTTCTACAGCCGGCAGGAAATATAAGGAAGACCAGGACGGCAGGGGATCCAATGAAGTGAGTGGCGTTGATTGTCTGGTCATAGGGGCTCGATTGTTAGTCAAGTGTGCGGAGGAAAGCGAACTACTCTAAAGTACTGTCCACCGGGCGAGTTGGCCGTGCGCGTAGAGGCGCGCGGCTGTGAGCTTGCATCCGGGAGATAGTAGGTTCGAATCCCACTATCGGCAGCCCTGAAAATGGTTTTCCGTGGTTTCCCATTTTCACACCAGGCAAATGCTGGGGCTGTACCTTAATTAAGGCCACGGCCGCTTCCTTCCAACTCCTAGGCCTTTCCTATCCCATCGTCGCCATAAGACCTATCTGTGTCGGTGCGACGTAAAGCCACTAGCAAAAAAAAAAAAAGTACTGTCCAGGAATTAAGTTAAGGCAGATGTTGAGGAAGGTATGAGGTTATTGATACGATGTAAACACCATGAAGTATTGATCTAACTGCAACATGAGGTAGAAATGCAGGCTACCAGACAAGGAGAAACAAACTTCCATAATGTTTTGGCTATCAAGGAATGAGAAGTCTAAGCCTTGCAGTGGGGAAAATATAAGTGAATTATTCTTTCTTTAAAATCTGGGAAATGCTTGCTTAATTCTTTTATTATTAAAAACCGAAATGATATGATTGACCTTAAGATTTTACAATAATAAACGTGAGAAAACTATGGAAGGATTTGCTTGTCGGCTTAGGGGATATCTTATGATATTGAAATCTACAAAGTCAAATTTCCTTTATTTACATTCACTTCAGATTTTTCCTTGTACTTCGTCTTTATCTCAGGTTTGGTGTAGAAAAGTAAAAAATTGTTTAAGTTCAGTATTTTATGTTTCTTGTTTGTTTGTGGTGACAATGCGGAAAGAAACAGCTAAATGAAATTCCTAGAGACTCGGTATTCAATTTCAGCAATAGTTGGGTTGTGTACTGCTGCATTTGTATATAAAATAACCCCTTCAACAGCTATAAGTCGGTGTCAGCTCAAGTTCTAAGCGCTCCCTTTGATGTTATACCGGTAGTCATCTGAAGAACTGAGGAAAATATCCTTCTGCGGATGAACACTTCCCCTCTTTTACCTTCTTCACCTCGATTCTCGCCCCTCTCAACTTGAGGGTAATGTAAGCGGCTTTTATATATCATATATAACATCAAAGGGACCGCTTAGGACTTCAATTGATTTCGAGTATAGTTGGTTAAGGAGACCACCTACTCTAGAATTGATTGTCGTCACTTTTGTTGTAAGCAATGAGCAAATACCTTAACCATCCTCTCTGCCAGCTTGGTGGCCATGATCATTAAGGTGTAAAGTAGGCTATCTGCCGTCACCGGGTTTCACCCTCTCCCTACCTCATGATCATCGCACATTCAGACGCCGAGGTCACACATGGGCGTCAGAAAGACCTGCACCAGGCCTCTTCAAAGGCCACAGGCAATCAACAAAAACAGTGTTGCCAGCCTCTACCAAAGTGATATTATAATAAAGAAAAATACTAAGATATTATACACTTGATCAGACTGTACTGAGCCAGTAAGCTACTATAATCATCATGAAACAATAATCAGAGAGCAGTGACGCCATTGGTTGTAGTCATTTCATTATTTCTTTCACGGGGAGAATAATTAATACTGGAGCTGGTTGCATAACGTTAATATGAATGTCAATGCTTCTTTTCGAATATTGCTGTAAAAAGTAAATCATTTTAATAATGCCTAGCATGCTAATTAAACACAAACTAATTGCTAATTGCTTCATTAACTGAAACGGTAATTAGAGTTTATGTGATCACTGCTGATATATTCCTTTATAATTAATACTTTGTTTCTTCTTTTCAGGTAACCTCTCTAACCTTCTCCGTGAGTAATACAGAGCTGTGCGTATGTCTTTAGTAGCGTATATCTATGGAGAACTATAAGCCAGTTTTAATGTGTTAAAACAGGACAAGTTCGCCTCTGTGGTGCAGTGATTAGTGTGATTAGCTGCCACCCCCAGAGACCCGGGTTTGATTCTCGGCTCTGACACGAAGTTTGAAGTAGTACGAGGACCAGAACGGGGTCAACTCAGCCTTGGGAGGTCAACTGAGTAGAGTGGGTTGGATTCCCACCTCAGCCATCTGCGAAGTGGTTTTCTGTGGTTTCCTAGTTCTCCTCCAGGTAAATGCCGGGATGGTACCTTACTTAAAGCCACGACAGATTCCTTCCCTCTTCCTTGTCTATTCCTTCCGATCTTCCCATCGCCCACACAAGAACCCTGTTCAGCATTACAGATGAGGCCGCCTGGGTGAGGTACTGGTCCTCCTTCCCAGTTGTATCCCCGGACCTAAAGTCTCACGCACCAGAACACTGTCCTTGAGGCGGTAGAGGTGGGATCCCTCGCTGAGTCTGAGGGAAAAACCAATCCTGGAGGGTGAACAGTTTAAGAAGGAAAGAAAGAAAGAAAGAAAGAAAGAAAGAAAGAAAGGAATTCAAGACAAATTTATTACATCTAGCTTATGTTGTTTACAGTGGCGGCTCGTGACAAAATTTTTAGGAGGTTCACAACATTTCTGTTCATGTCTCAAATCAGCAAAAGAGTAACATAGGTACATAAATCATTTCACTAACAGTTCCTTGTACGGTTCCTTCTTCACAAATACTTTGGTAGAACCCCTGTAACCGAGGATAAATTTTATACGAGACTAATTTGTTAGTGTAGAACAAAAGTAAAATTCACAATAACTTTACTACACTGAGATTATTGAAGGATGCGAGCACTATTCTTGGTTTTTAAACAGCACGAATTTCACCTGGGTGTTAGTGTAGAACCAAACCAAACCTCATGGCCTACCAAGCAACTGCTGCTCAGCCCGGTGGTCTGCAGATTACGAGGTGTCGTGTGGTTAGCACGACGAATACTCTCGGCCGTTATTCTTGGCTTTTTTGACCGCCATCTCACCGTCAGATAGCTCCTCAATTGTAATCACGTAGACTGAGTGGACCTCGAACCAGCCCTCAGATCCAGGTTAAAATCCCTGACCTGGCCGGGAATCGAACCCGGGGCCTCCGGGTAAGAGGCAGGCATATTACCCCTACACCGCGGGCCGGCTGTCTTAGTATAGAACAATAGTAAAATTCATAATAGCTTTACTGCACTGCGAACACTGAAGGATGCGAGCACTATTCCTGGTTTTTAAACAGCACGAAGTTCACCTGGGTATGACGAGAAGCATAGAAGGAATATGTACCCCCATTTACCGGTAATTTTTTTAAAACAATTATTTCCGAATTGACCCCAATAGTCTCCACATTATCTCGGTTAGTTAGGGTTCTACTGTATCACATGATAATTATTCTCATTTTGCAAATTATAGCCACTACTCTAAACAATTTAGCATGAAGTACAACCAACAATACTAGATCATGCTTATTTAAATGATAGAATTTAGATTAGCAACTCACGTAAATGCTGATTATTTGTACAGGAAAGCAATCCTTCTGTCTTTCAATCGCGCAAATTTCTCAATCACTTTACGATTGAAGTCACTGATGTTGACAAATCTCTTCTCAATAGCAAGCATAGCCAGCGCTGACAGTCGTTCTCCAGTCATGGTGTTCCTCAGAAACGTTTTAATTCGTATTCAAAGTAGAAAAACACTTCTCGGGTTCCGCTGTCGTAATTGGGGTTGTGACAACAATTCGGAGTAATTCGCATAATTCTGGAAATGTGTCCCTATCTAGTTCATTGTCAAGCAGAAACTGCAACATGGAAATGGCCCCATCATCTTTCTGAAAGCCATTTCTCATATACAATACTTCTAGTTCAGTCTTCAGCTGTATCTTATTTAGGCAGGGATACATATGCGCCATTGTATTCAGTTCTCTTTCTGGAAAAGAGTCTGAACAGACACCAAAATGCCTATTTAGAATTAGGGTACTAGCGAAATCTGCCGGTAATGTAATGCAATAGTAGCTCCTGGGAGGCTGTGGCTAACCATAATAGGGGAGGTGGCGGACCCTTGTGGTCAACTGTAATACTGCCACTGGGTTGAGGGTGGCTCTAGACGACAAGGCACGTACCTTACCGTGCTGCTCGCTAATGGGAATATCAGTGCAGGAAACCATGACATCATCTGCTTTGCGCATGCGTATAGTCTTCAGCACAATAGCGCATTATCCAGTGTGCTCGCTGCACTGTCAGTCAAAACGAACAACTGTCGGTGTAATGGAGCTTAGATATAAGTCGATTGTCGAATGCTTTCGATCGATTGTCGAAATCAGGTCGAAAGAAAAGAATGAATGCGTAAATATGTAATAAAACTGGGTGTTCACGTGCTCTTGTGCTCCTGAGAGCCCACCGCCACTGGTTGTTTACATTACATATTTCACCAATAATGCTGTTAGTAATAATAATAGTAGTGGTAGTAAATGTTGTTGTTATCTAATGGCAGGTTTAGGACTCGTTCCTTTAATCTTCTGGCATTCCAAAACATCTCATACAGGTTCTTCAGTTAACACGTGCGTTAATTTTATGCATTTTGTTTATTTTTGTTCTACTTTTGCACATCGTGCAGAGGCTGTTATTAAAGATTTTTTATTCAATAAGAAGGTGCTACGAGACTGTCATGACTGGGGGAGGGGCGGATGCTGACCTAAAAATCACTAAAAATGATCAATAAATTACTGTCTAATTTAGGGGACAATTCTATAAAATAAGTACAAAAAGACTTCAGGTGACTTTACTGAATTCTGGTGACTTTACAATAATGGTTTCACAAGTAATACACCTCGTTTCTCTTCACTGTACAACTCTTGTTTTTACAGAAATAATTATCTCCTCATTTACTTGGAAGTGTATACAGTGGACGCCGTTTATTGTAATCACGGATAATGTTATTAACCGTATTATATGATCACTTTTATGAAGTACCGTACGGACAAATACTGAAAAATTGAAAATCTTCCGTTTATTGTGATCATGAATTTATCACATTTGCTTTCAAGGATTTCGTTCTGAAATATGCGAGTAGAGTTCATACAAAGAAAACGCTCCCAACTTTTAAAAATCCGGCTATCAATTAAGTAATAGCTGGTTGCCAGTCGTTAAGAATTTACGTAGGTAGTTCCCTTCCCTGTCCCTTCACTATTGTTATTTCGTCTCGGTGTTTTTTCCAAATTCGTACGTTCCCCGTCGCCAGATGTTTCATTCCAGGCTTATGTCAATGTCTTACACCTGTCATATGTTACACAAACACGTTATGTAAACCGCTTAGTCTGATTGTGATAGTTCGGTCAGCTTCCGCTTCGAACCCTAGCGTTGTGCCACGTCCTGGGGGCCATCTGGTGGGGAATGAACGTGCCATTTCCATTTCTACTTCTATTATAACGTTCCAAATTCAAAAGTGTCATTGTATAAGAAGCCTTTCTGGTGGACAGTCGAGAATTCTTCCGAGGTCGCACAGCACAGTTTTTCTGCGAAACGTTCAGAATTTTACCTTATTTTCTTGACACGGCATAAGCCCAAAAGCCTATACAGTATCATGTCTATAAGTACGGCCCGTGAAAGCATTAATGGCAACATTTTAAAAATCCGTTTTTACACTGCGCCTGTCTTGGAAGAAACGAGACACTCTAATGTACATGGTGACCAGAAGGACGCTGATTCTGTCACTGCTGTGAGGTGGATAGAAGAGTGGCCTAAAATTGCTTCTGAATTCCCTCCCTAGTGTGTGCATAATGCTGATGAGACTACACTGTATTATCGCGCCTTGCCTGAACACACTTTTTCAAAAATGAAAGTGCTAAAGACTGTAAAACCTCCAAGGAACGAGTAACAGTTATGCTGTGCGAGTATGTGTGCTATAAAGAAAAGACTGTTAGTGATTGGGAAAAGTAAAAACCCACGTTGTTTTAAAGGCATCAATAAGTTTCCAGTGGACTATCATTCCAACTCAAATGCATGGATGACTGCCCTGATGGCTACTGAAGTGGGATAATAGGCTGGATCGTAAAATAGTTTAGGTGGTTGACAATTGTGCAGCACACAATTTGAATTGTGGGCTCAAGAACATCAATGTGGTTTTCTTACCGGCGAATACGACTTCATTAATTCAACCATGCATTCAAGGGATTATTCACACCACGAAAGCGTAATATCGCCATGAAATGCGCACAAGAATCTTAGAAAACAGAGGACTCACATAAAACTAGTGCCAACGCCCTTGCCAAAACAGCCAGCCTCCTTGATGCCCTGTATCTTCTAGCCATGTCACGGGATATTGTCTGAGCACATACAACAAGGAACTGTTTCCGGCATTGGGGATTTTTATGAGAGTTACCAGAAGTAGAGGAGAATGTTGAGCTTTGTCCAACAGGCTTAACGTAAGATGAATTTTAGGAATGGGTGAACATAGATGAGGGCATCATTACTGATGCCAAACAGACAGAAGGCGGCATATGTGAGGCAGAATTAGATATGAGAGGTGAAGAACACGGAGCAGGAGATAGTGATGTTGATGATGACCATGTTGCCGAAATTTCCCGAACACCAACGAATGCTGAAATGCGACAGGCGCTAGATATCTTGCGACGAGGTGTTCAGCGTAAGTTACTGGACTTCCAAAAACATTATGAACATGAAAGACTAATTAATGGACTTTTTAGAGACAACCAGAAGCAAACAACAATTAGAGACTATTTTACATAGCTGAAAACAGTTAACTGTATTGCAGGGCTGCGTACCGGTATCTGTTTCATTGTAGTGCATGTAGGTTATGAATAAATAGAGTAGGCTACCTATCAATTTTTATTTTTCGGCTACTGTTATCAATCGGTTAATGTTATCAAATTATCTGCGTCCCAGAGTGATCATAATAAGCGGCGTCCGCTGTATAATATGGGCATAATTATTTGCAGAATGTAGTACTAGCACTTTTGCCCCAAAGAACCTTGGTGTTCCTTGCACTCGTTACAAATTTCCGATGTTTTTGTCCTTTAATGTGCTCCTGTACAATAAATGTCCTCCCTTTAACACTGCACACTTAACAAAAATTTAAAAATACACTTCGTGGTGGTTTCACATTTTGACATTTTACTTGCACAGAACTACTTGAGATGAGGATTCCATACTGAAGTGGCAAGTTATCCTACCTGCTGTTTTCAATCCTTCTCATTTCCATTTGTGTCTTGAAGTACGCGGGGATGAATAACTGGCTGTAGAAGCGGCTGCGAAAGCCGAGACACCTTAGGAAATACTTTGTCGTAATCATCACATTTCTGTATTGTGTTCCTGCAATTATTTTGGAAACACAAGGCTTACAAGTATAAATATTTTTCTTAACCTTTCATAGTCATGAACAGTTTTCTTTGTTATGAAAGATATTTAGCAATTCAATCATTTATGTAAGAAGAATGTATAAATTTTATGTTGTCGCTTGTGGACTTCTATCAGTCTGACAATAAAGAATACATGTATACACTTTAAAAGAATCATTATAGTATGATCTAAAAAACCTTCAAAATTGACCTAAAACCTTGAATGTTGAAATCATAACCGATGATCCGAAATGCAAAATAATAAAAATTGTTATTATCGTTTGTTATATCTCAAAGTGAATATCTATACTACTGAGCAACATTCTTTTTTTTTTTTTTTGCTATGGGCTTTACGTCGCACCGACACAGATAGGTCTTATGGCGACGATGGGATAGGAAAGGCCTAGGAGTTGGAAGGAAGTGGCCGTGGCCTTAATTAAGGTACAGCCCCAGCATTTGCCTGGTGTGAAAATGGGAAACCACGGAAAACCATTTTCAAGGCTGCCGATAGTGGGATTCGAACCTGCTATCTCCCGGATGCAAGCTCACAGCCGCGCGCCTCTACGCGCACGGCCAACTCGCCCGGTGAGCAACATTCTAATCCAAAGAGAAGAAAGATGACATTTCAACAACATACGTACCCCAGTCATCACCATTATTAAGATGGATATTTACTACTGATTCCTTAGTCGATTCTATGCAGAAGGTTTCTTGTGAATATGCGTTAAGTAAAATACTTTTGATACATGATCAATATAATTTTAGTTATTGGACATGTATATTAATTCAAATCTATCTATCCACAAGAATATCAAAATTATCTATTATTTATTTACGTTCATTATAATTTTGAAATTAATTTGCCTATTATTATACACTGACATGCCAAAAGCCATGTCAAATCACACCTATTACATGTCTGGAGACTTCTAAGACGTCACGGTACTGTGGCGCCACCGACCATTGCCTTTAATTACTGCTACTCCATGACTTTTGGCATATCGGTGTAGTTTCTGTCTAACCCCGTTGTGTAAAATCCTTTAAATGTAAACGAATCCGTTGCTGTTAGTGTTACATGTATCATGAATTGAACGTAAAAAACCTTCATCTGTAGTCTAAGTACCGCAAGTTTTTAGTGTTCGGAGCATGCAACTTACTAACCAAGGACGAACAATATCAGCAGAAGTTGTTGGGCTTGCCGCAAACCTTTCGCAGTGGCCAGTGTTCACAATACCTTAATTTAGGACGGACCTCCGTTTCGACGAAATTTAGCATCTCGTCGTGACGGTGATTCAACATGTGTGTGTGGATGAGGTCTGAAGTGAAGCTGATCAGTGCGTTTCAATTGGTACCCACGGCTCCTGGTATTTGCGGGTGGTGGATAGAACAGAACTCTCCACGTGGTCCCAGAAATGTACGATCGTTTTTATATCGAGTGACGATATTGGCGCTGCCAGTTTTAGGAACTCTCTAAAGTGCTCAGGGAAACGCTGTCAGGGTATGGCGTTATGTAAAGCATTACTATTCTGGAATAGCTCAACGCTGTTGGCTTACGTTGATGTTGTGACGGGGTATAATTGGTTATGGAGCATCTGTATGCAGTGGTCCATGGTCTTTGTATCTCTTCGGGCCAGTAGGACACATCACACACATCCACGGAACCACCACAAGCCTAGCGATGTCTTGTTGATGAGTCCAGGGCTTCATGTGATGTTCGCCATACTCGTAGACGACCATCTGCGCGAAACAACTGAAACTGGGAACAACTGGCCATGCCTTATGTTTCCGATCATCCGTGGAGCAGGTAGCAACGTGACGAGCCCAGGCGAGGTGCTGTATACTGTGATGGATCAGTAACCCTAGCACTCTGGGTGCCTGCTCGAGTCCTAATGAACGCCAATTAACTCCTCACCGTCATTCCCCGTACGCGTTTGGAAACTCTGGCATTGAAATCTCATGTCGCATGAAGCAGTGTGGGTTATCGACGGCCATTGGCCATTATCGCAAAATGCCACTGAATATGACCATTCAGCACCACTGCTCTGTCTGTGGCAGATAGTAATGCCTTCCATGCCAATCTTCTTGCTCTTATGTGGATCGCGGGGGACTGAACTTCTGTGCAATTTGGGAAATAGAATGTCACATACTTGGAGCAACCGCTATGATGCTCCATTGAAACTCGATTAGTTCACGCCATCTTGCAAAGAGCGGCCAATCTTTTCGCACCATCCCTAGAGAAAATCGAACTGAAGCAATGGTATGCATTCTCTGGCCATTAAATGACGAACATCTACCTTGGCACCATCTGTCAGAGTCTGTACACCCCTCACGCGACACTCGTCCTCTGTGTGTAAATGTTTTAAAATGAAATTAAATTGCACTACCAAATCGAAAGAAGAGACATCACACATTTCTCCTCCTTACATCTGAACACTTGCCTGCTGTCATTTCTTGATGGATACAGTACTTTTGCATGCCAGAGTAAAATGTAGCCTCCACCAAAGTCCCAGTCAACATCCATGGCTGTGACAATATAGGAGCTGCTCGGGTATGGGTGTTGCTGAGTAATAATGACATTCAGAGCATGACTAGTTCATCTCAGTGTTATGAAAGGTGCTGCTCATAGGGTCAGTCGTGCTGCATTAGTACTTTCTGACCCAGTGAGGAAAGCAATGGCAAACTACCTCACTCCTCCTCTTGCCTAGTACGCCTCATTTTGGTGCTATCATTGGTTTTTGGGGTTTCCTTATAACCGCATAACCTTTGGTGGTGATTTTTGAGGATCCAACCAGCCTCTGGGCTGATGACCTAATAGACGGACACCTCTGGACAGTGTGTCTAGTGGGAATCTTCTCAACACCTTTACACCAGTCTAGTAAACAATTTTTTGAAGTACTCTTGCTGAACATGAATTCCATCAGGTACACATTTTTCTTCTCAAGGTTACAGGATTGAAACCTAACGCTGTCGCTGAGGATTTTCAAGTAGGTCCTACTGAAAGGGAAGGGCCTACTGTACACCATTAAACGAATAGTTGTTGGGTAAACAATACAATGCGCGTCCGACTCGTTGGCTGAACGGTCAGCGTACCGGCCTTCGATTCAGAGGGTCTCGGGTTCGATTCCCGGTCAGGTATGGGATTTTAACCTTAATTGGTTAATTCCAATGGTACGGGGGCTGGGTGTATGTGTTGTCTTCATCATCATTTCATCCTCATCACGACGCGCAGGTCGCCTACGGGAGTCAAATAGAAAGACCTGCACCTGGCGAGCCGAACCCATCCTGGGATATCCCGGCACTAAAAGCCATACGACATTTCATTTCATTACAATGCGTTACTTGTATCTAATTCGATGTAACAAACACCTAAGCCTTTCCTCCTATTCTAGTACATTTATAAACCACTTAAATTCGAATGCTGTCATAAGAGTCAGTATACAGAATAAGGGCCGTGTATTTTTTGCAATTTGCTTTACGTCACACTGACACAGAAGGTCTTATGGCGACAATGGGATAGGAAAATCCTAGGAGTGGGAAGGAAGCTGCCGTGGCCTTAATTAATGTACAGCCCCAGCATTTGCCTGGTGTGAAAATAGGATTCCACGGAAAACTATCTTCAGGGCTGCCGACAGTCGGGTTCGAACCCACTATCTCCCGGACGCAAGCTAACAGTTGCGCGCCCTTTACCGCACAGCCAACTCCCCCGTTGGGCTATATATTGCTCTCTGTCTTGTTCTGATAAATTACACAATCATCATTAGCTCTTGTTTTCTGCACATTCTAGTGTTCTAGCTATAGTTTGTGCAAGAATGATTGAAATAAGCACAGCATAAATATACTTTTATGAAAATATAAAGTCAACTATTTAAGAAAAGCTCTTCAGACTTGCAAGAAATGTACCGATTAGGGTGTACATTTACTAGCTCATAGCGACCCCTTCGCTAGGGATATAGGTACCTACCAACCACTCCATGGTACGAAACTCATAACACATGCATAGCATTTAACAGTGAGGAGAGACGGACAGACAGAGCGAAGATAAACATATCCCTCATTGAAGGTCAATAATTCCTGTGTTTTTGTAATCCTTGTGTGCTGAATCTCGACCAAGACTTTATTATCAAATGGTATCACACTCAGTCATTACCTTCTTCTATATACATAAAATAGTAACGACCGTGTGTCTGTAAATTGACTATTTGGGCGAAATTTCCGTACAGTCATCCGTTTTAGGTGAAATAATGACCATCTACATATTTTTTAGCTTTGGTGTATGTTTGTTTGAGTTCTTATAACTTGAAAACTACTGGATATATTTATGTCAAACTTGATATTTAGAATCCACCTGTCCTTGGGCAGGATTTATGGCCATATTATTTCCGAATACCTAAATTTACTGGGGGTTTATCCGAAAGCGAAACCATGATTTTGCACTCCTACAAAATATGCACATCCAAAATAAATGGAAATCTATCATCCTGAATGGAAATCAATTTCTAAACTTAATTCTCATGCGCATCATTTCTATAGGAGGATTAATATAGGAGATATCATTAACGGACGGTTTTTCAGCAGAAGTCCCAACGGAGTTAACTCAAAAGCGGATGCGTGTAAAGCATATTTTTATAACTTGAAAACTACTGAAGATATTTCAACCAAAACTTATATCTAGCATCCGCTTGTCCAAAGGTAGGTTTCAAGGTCCATACTATTTCAAATTCCTGGAATGGACTGGGATTTTATACGGAACCGGAACAGTGATTTTACTCTTCCACAATATATACACGATCAACCTGACTGTAAATCGACCAACCTGGAAGGAAATCCATTTGTAAAACTTTTTTCTCGTGTGCATCTTTTCGACAGTAGGATTAATGGGGGAGATATCATGAACGGTCGGTTTTGCAGACTAAGTCAAGCGGACAGGTGTTGTGCGTGGAGCAGATTCCTTACTTATCTACAGTATATAGAACCGTAACGCCCGTGCGTCTGTGCACTGACTATTTTTGCGAAATTTTCGTACGGCTATCCGTTTAAGGAGTAATAATGACCATATGCATATTTTTACCTTTAGTTTCCTGAATGTCTTGATTTTTATTCCCCTCCCCCAATATCAAGATGACGGCAAATTCTGCCAGACTAACTAGAAAATTGAAATTTGGCAAAATTATACTGTACGTTTTAGCCTGTAACTGACGGAAAACGTCTAAGATCTTTAACTTTGTGACATTTTATCACCGAAGAATATCGAAATATGGAGGCAAATTTTAATGACAGTGCAGATCTTCGTTTCGAGGTATTTCATGGCTAAACGGTAAGTCGTATCGCAAAACGGATCGCACAATCTCGTTTCAATTTGGAGTGTTTTACAACTTTGGTCCTATAACTTTTTGTCGTATCTCTATCCCTAATACGCAAGATTTGTCTCTATTTCTTGATTGTAGGTAAGTTCTACAAATTTTACACACGTAATTCATACTTCGAATCACTTATAGGAGAGATAGAATCATCAAATTCTACACGGACATTGGCCACCCAGTAGCCATATGTGAGCCAAATGCTATGTTTGTAGCTGTCGCATAATTATCCGAAACGTACTGCACTGTGAGACAATCTTACCCAAATTTCACCCTATTCAACGCTTCTAAGTCAATCCGACCCATGAATAGATGAGATACAAATTTTTTTATCATAGGACCAACCATTTTGACCGCTAAATATGGCGTCTTATGGCACAATCTGTTTGTCGATATGACATACCGCTTAGCAGCAGTTAATCTGTAAATGAAGGTCTACAATATTGTAAAAATGTATATAATTTCGTATGTGGATGTATATATATTCATTGATGTCGATTTGTAGCGATCGAGAAAGGGTGTGTGTGCTATTGTAATCAGTACTCCCTACATCGACTTTCAATGGCAGTATGAATAGCGTCCTTCTCAAACTCCTGTGTAATTGGTGTTAGTAAACTTCCTTATCCGATTGTGTTTGGCTGTAGGCAATGGTGCTCTGTACCCATCTAAAATGTGACTGGCATTAGGCATAGTGGCCTACTATTTTAATGGAAAGTCACCAGCTCGGTGTGACTGGCAGTAAGATGGCTGGCAGTAGAAACAGGGGCTTGTGATTATGATAACAGTACAACTCAATTTTGACTGGCAAAAAGGAAGCTGCCTGCCATTATAATAAAAGCTCCTCAACTGTAATTTGTCTGGAAGTAGGAAATGGGGACTGCCATTGTAACGAAAACTCCCCATGCCAATTGTGACCGCGCAGTAGTCAATGTGGCCTGCCATAATAATGTAAAATTTCCAACCGGATTGTGAATGGCAGTAGGCAAGTTAGCCTGTCGTTATCATCACAACTTCGCAACTCACACTTTACATTGGAAACAACTTATGGGGACCTGCCCATGCTGTTTCTCGGATAACGCTAAGAGACATACAATTTAAAAAATCTTATTCACTGCATTTAGAGTAATTTACTTCGATATCCGTACACAATGTAGAATACCGTAGCGAAGCACGGGTACATTTGCTAGTAAGAAATAATAACCCTTATTTTCGCTAATATATGCCTTATGAAATTACTTTAATACTTTCTCGAGCACTGTCAAAAGAAGAATGAATGTATTTTGCATCAAAATACGCTCGGATATCAAATTTGAACGCGAGATATTAAGATGAAACAAGGTAACCTTCATTGAACACTCTGAAAGGCGATTCGAATTTCATTTAAAGACATATTCTTTTATTGAAATATAAACGCTGCCAACAGTAGTACAATCTCATCTGTCAAAGAAGGACATATTCTTTACCTATGTTATCACCAAGAGTCCAATAAGGAAGTACAGTGGCAATATCGGTGACTTTGCTCATGAGTTTCCAGAGGTAATTAGTTACATAAACAACTTGGACATAAAGATATAGTTTATTTTTCAATATCATGTACGTATGTAGCGTATCTGTAAAGCCACAAGCTAAATAAATAAATAAATAAATAAATAAATAAATAAATAAATCCCTATGTGTTACTGTAACATAACAAGTAACTACCGTTGCCATTCATGCTTTCACGGCCCGTACTTATAGACATGATACTGTAGAGGCTTTTGGGCTTATGCCGTGTCAAGAAAATAAGGTGAAATACTTTACGTTTCGCAGAGAACTGTGCTCTGCGTCATCGGAAGAAATCTGAAAATAAGGTGAAATACTGTAAGTTTCGTAGAGAACTGTGCTCTGCGTCATCAGAAGAAATCTCTACTGTCCATGAGAAAGGCTTTCTGCTGACAGTGGGATTCTCGTGGACAGTCGAGATTTCTTCTGATGACGCAGAGCACAGTTCTCTGCGAAACGTAAAGTATTTCACCTTATTTTCTTGACACGGCATAAGCCCAAACGCCTATACACTATCATGTCTATAAGTAACTACCGGTCCAGTATTGGAGTGTAATGTTATCAGGATGGATAGTGCGTATTCTCCTCGAGGTTTGAAATATATGTCACTTATTTATGAGCACTGGGAAGGCCCAGCTGGGGCAAGGAAGGTAAAAGGCAACTTCAAAGATGATTCAGGCAGGGCTTGAGGCAATACATCAGGACACGCTTGGGAGACGAGATTGGGTAAGAGAATGAAAACAGAGACTCCAGGGATGGCTTGTGTTCAGTGAGGCAGAGAAATAACTCGAGGGAGAACACCACTTGCACGCTGAAGGGGAACATAAATACGATAGAGCTATATCATCATCGGCATAAACAACTTTTCGTTTCCTTTTAGGGAAAGGAAATAATTAATCCTCTCACAATTCTGTTATCATCGGCCTGTGAGTATTTAATTACGCTTTGTACTGGTTGCTTTGTCGCTTCTGAGTTGAATAATTAGATACCTTAAAGTAGAAATGTACAAAGTGCCAAAATCACAAAAAACGTGAATTAAGCTATTTTCCTTCTAATTAAACAAAGCATAAACCGTGGAGCAAATAATCATAATGAGAACGAATTGTCAATACAATTTAAGTGTAAGGGACACGTGATAAGTGCGGTTGCATTAATTTAGAGTAGTTATACTCCCATAGTTGCTGCTGAGAGAATAGCGGGATGTAATCATAAAATTTTGCTCGTAGAACAATATACTGAAGTAGGGAATATCATTTTTGGGCTGAAAGAAATTTCGAATAATGTATTAAATGCGATCTGCATTGTTGGAAGTTTAAAACTACATCTCACGTAACTATCGGCTTGAATTCGGGAGACAGTAGGTTCCGACCCTATTTTCGGCAGCCGTAAAGATGGTTTTCTGTGGTTTCCCATTTCCACACCAGGCAAATGTTGGAACTGTACCTTAATTGCGGCGTCGGCCGCTTCCTTCCTACTCCTAGTCCTTTCCAATTCCATCGGCGCCATAAGACTTACCTGTGTCGGTGTGACGTGAAAAAAAAAAAAGCAAAAAGTTATCTTTATGATATAAATATGAACCCAATCAAGAAACCATCTTCCTGAAGGCCATGAAGGTCCTTGTAGGGGTGGAAGGTAAAGGTTTCCACTATCCGTAACCTCGGCATTTTGTGGTGTAGAGTGGTTATCTCTACGCATGGCCACCTCTGTCCCCATGTTCTTCTGAGTGAACCAAGCACGCCTCTACCGCCTCGGCTAGGTAGTCCCTAAAAGTATTCCTTATAACAACATTTCTTGTTTTACAGTATCCAATGTTTCATTTTGGCACCTTGCACATTTCTACTTTACTAGGTAAGGTAAGGGTGTATTCTGCCCGAAGGCAGGTCCGAACCTCCGCAGAAGTGTGCCTGAGCCGGAATTTTCGTACGGTAGAGTGGCCAGTTCCTTTCCGCTCCTCTATTCCCTTATCCCCCTCCCCCCAACCAACAGCGCGTGGCAACCCATCCAAATCTTGATCACGCCCAATGTTGCTTAACTTTGGAGATCTCACGAGATTCGGTGTTTCAACACGGCTATGGCCATTGGCTCTACCTTACTGTAAAGTATCACATTACTACGGAAAAGTGTATCAATACGATACATTACTGTTCACTGAAATCAGATCACTTAGGCATCCTGAATAATAATAATAATAATAATAATAATAATAATAATAATAATATTTTCTTTACGTCCTAGTCCTACTAACTGCTTTGACGGTTTTCCGAGACGTCGAGGTGCCGGAATTCAGTCCCACAGGAGTCCTTTCAAGTGCCAGTAAATCTACCGACACGAGGCTGACGTATTTGATCACCTTCAAATAGCACCGGACTGAGCCAGGATCGAATCTGCCAAGTTGGGGTCATAAGGCCAGCGCCTCAACCGTCTGAGCCACTTAGCCCGGGTTATGCATACTTATTCTGATCCATCCATCTATTCTTTTCTTTATAAATACAGCTTATTGGCGGAATGGTCATTGTCGAGACGTTCGGTTCAGAGGACCCCGGTTTCGATTCCCGGCCGGGTCTCGTTCAATTACTCTGACATGGGAACCGAGTGCTTGCTTGTCTCAGTACTCTTCTCTTCACATGCAAACATTGCGTACACTACCAACTACCATTACCAATATATCCCCCACATGGGGTTGGCGTTGAAAAGGACATCCAGCCATAAAACAAGGCTAAGTCTACATGTGCACCACAGTTTTTAATCCCACCAGAGTGTGAGGATAGCGATAAAAGAAGAAGAAGAAGAAGAAGAAGAAGAAGCTTTTCTTTACCTGTATTTAAAATCAAACCAAACGCAGTGGCGCAACAGCCCCGAAGGCCCATGGCCTACCAAACGACCGCTGCTCACCCCGAAGGCCTGAAGATTACGAGGTGTCGTGTGGTCAGCACGACGAATCCTCGCGGCCGTTATTCTTGACTTTCCAGATCGGTTATGTATATTTACAAAATAAAAAGTAAGATTAATTGTTTGTTTGTTTGTTTGTTTGTTTGTTTGTTTGTTTGTTTGTTATACAAATTTACTCGCCTTCACTAAACAGTACCAAAATTTGCATCAAGGCGCATTAACATTCGGACGGGTCATGGAGGTTAATTACATTATCACATTTAAATTCGAACTCCATGTTATAAGAGGATACGAAAAAAACACATAAAATAGGCAAAGTATGGAAGTTGTCGTAGAAGTACCAGACACAGATCATTTTACGATCCTCACTGGAAAAAAAAAAAAAAAAAAAAAAAAAAAAAACCTCTCTCCGTTATTGGAAACTAATGGAGGAATGGCCAGCCGTTACCATGTTAAGGCCAGCTCGAGATGTGCCATTCAACTTTCCCTATCTGGCTCTGTAAGACGCAGTGTACAATAAAATGGTGGAGCTAACTTCAACAACTACGTAATTTGTGGGCCATCTCTCGAAGTCCTCACAAACCGACGCTTCTTTAAGTCTTCGACGTTTGCTGTGATAGCTTACTTTATAGCTGGATTTTGTTCTACGGTACTGAACCCATCATTCACAGTCATCAAAGGGGATACCAAAATTCACTAGCCAACTTAGCCGCGAGGTACGTTGTTCTGAAAGGAGCATCCATTTTGGCACCAATACTTGATGAACACCTTGTGTCTTCTTCATGTTTCGTACCCACGAGACAACAGTGCTGAAGTTAAATTGCTATCTCTTTGGGCAGGAAAGGAATCCAGATTTATAAGATCCTAGGGGAGAGTTCTGGATGGATTCCAGCACCCTCGTGGCCAATTCATAAAAATACGATAATTATCCAGAGGTAAATTAAAACTTGGATTGGTACAGTAAAACGCCCAGTAAATTGAAAGGAATTATTGTCATGTAATCCAATCTCATCTGGCCAAAGATGGAAAGATTTTACTAGACCGTGGGAAGATTTTGAAGCTACACGTGTACGGGCCATGGAGAGGGAAAAGTATTTATTCAACCCACGCTTCAGTGGTTTAGGCCACTTCGGAGCAAATTAAATTTATAAAATTATGAGATTCATATTCCTCGAATTTTTCTGAGCATTATGGATACCAACACCAGAGATGAGACCCGGGGAATAACGAAATTGCGTAATGGGATGCAATCTTCTACAATTTTCGCGTGCCAAAAGCCCGGGTATACGCAGAATGACGAGTGTGGCAAAATTCATTCCTTCTTCGGTGGTGCTTGAGTAAAGGTCTGTGTCGCTCCGAACAAATTATTAAGGTGCGGTTGATAACTTGATCACTCAAGATTATTGTTGCTATTTTGCTTTACGTCGCACCGACACAGATAGGTTTTATGGCGACGATAGGATAGGAAAGCGCTAGGACTGGGAAGGAAGCGGCCGTGGCATTAATTACGGTACAGCCCCAGCATTTGCCTGGTGTGAGAACGCGAAACCACGGAAAACCTTATTCAGGGCTGCCGACAGTGGGGTTCGAACCCACTATTTCCCGGATGCAAGCTCACAGCTGCGCGCCCCAAACCGCACGGCCAACTCGCCCGGTCACTCAGGATTGGTCATTGGTAAGAGTGAGATACCAGTCTACGGCAAGAACTGGTTTGAAATTAAATAAATACTCACATACGTGTGGATTTCAAATTTGACCGCGTATGGTGATGAAACGTAATTAAGGGCATATCTCGGCACGGTGTTATTAATACCGTATTTTACGTGGAAAATGTGTCAGATGGTGTGAATATTGAATTATGAATAAGAAGTGAATTGATAATAAATTGTTATGTGTGGTAAATGAACAGTGTTTCATGAAAATATCATTTAACGGTAAGGGTATCCTAGAAGAAACGTGTGTGATAAACTTGAAGATTCCCATATATTTATTAAGTGTGTAGAATGTAGCAAAATAAAAATAAAATAATGTTATTAATTAAGAATATACGAGAAGAAATATGTGAAGTGTGTACAGTTTGTATCAACATGGTGGGTTAAGCCTTAATTGGGCAGTCGGCGAATGATAATGTCTGAAAACATGCCACAATCCAACATAAATTCAGGTGGGTGACACGGTTTGTATTATTTAAAGTGTATTTCTGCATCATTATGTCGGTGTAAAGAAGGGCCAGAGTTTCAGGCCGATAGTTTGATGTTTCCTTTGCGTTGGTGCATATATTAAGTGCTGTTGGGCACAGATATATTACGAGAAATTTACGTACATTTTATGTTGAAATACCAGAAATTTCAGATAATTATGTTAAATCGGATTAAAGAAGGCATCGGGTAGAGATAAGTTATATGCCAGTCTATCGTTAGAGAATTCGTGTGTCAAGATTTCGTGTCAAAGTATAACGTAAAATATAGTTGCGTGTTGAAAAATGAATTTAGGGGGTATTGGGTACTGTAATGTCTAAATCAAGTCAAAATCGGAATGATTTTTCTTATCATTTTATGTGTAATATTTGCTAGAAGTTGTTTCGAGTTGTAGTCGAAGGAGGAGTCCATGAAACAAGCCACGATATGAAATGAAATATACAATTGAGATTAAGATAGGCCATATAAATGTTATAAGAAACTAATCTGAGATCATATAAACATCCAAGAGCCATGATGAGAACGGACGAACCAGCCGAGACAATGTCAAAATAAATGAGTTTAATTATATTCCGGGATAGAGATGCCCCGAGGGAGAATCGAACTCAGGATGTGTTGGTGCCGGGAAGATGTTATGCCCCGAGGAAATAATGTGTGTTAGAATGACGTAGGAGGCATGTGGAATGTCTAGGGTTTGAGAACTGTTGGTTTTGGGAAGCATGTGATCTCCGAAGGCTAGACTTTATGAGAGATAAATTCAATTGAAATGAGTATAATTAATCTGGCTTGTTTCAAAGAAAGCCTATCTCCACGCATTCTCACCACAGGTAAAACGACAGGTGTTAGACAATCAGCTAGGTGGAAGGGTGAGATATTTTTAGAATACTACGGGCCGTTATCAGACGACTGTCTGGGAGATTTTCAGAGAGTCGAAGGAATAATAATATCATGTAAACATCGTAATTGATAGAGATGATTTTGTATAATGAATTAATGGTTATTGCGAAATAGAAGAGTTTTTTACGGCGAAATCTTGACGCAAGTTTGTTGGTGTGCCAGTAAATTGTTAAAGTGTGCTGTGGAAAATTTATCGAATGATCGGATAAATGGCGGCACTCGTCTGTCACGCACCCACAATTGGGATTATGGTTGAATTTTTAAATTTCCTCAGTTCTGGGTGTCTAAAAGACCATCAGGGGTTTGGTTTAACAGTAGTGATCTGTTAAAGACGAAATTATTGCGGCTAGACCCATATGCTATTTTATTTAGTTGGTTAGTGTGCCACACGGATAGTTTGTAAGTAATGTAAATACTTTCAGGGTTAAATGAACGTAACGATGCAGAATGATTGTCATGTCATTATATTCCATTGTTTTACTTGTAACAACGTTTAAAGACATCCACTGAGAGAGAGAGAGAGAGATCGATCAGTAGTTATAAAGTCTGCAATGACCAGTGTCCAGTTTATTTTCAACATTCCTGAAATTAATTAGATAGTCAGTTCAGTCTGCAATGATCAGTGTCCACTTTATTTTCAACATTCATGAAATGAATTAGATAGCCAGTTCAGTCTGCGATGATAGTGCGTCAGCTAAATTGTAGTGGTGTTGATCATTAAAGTTAAGTGTTTATGATAAAATTTATTTTAGTTTATGATAGCAGTGGTCATAGTTGTTTTAAGTAGCACATTTCTTCAATGGTTGTGATTACTGAAATAAATAACAAACCGTTCTCTAGATGAGTGAGACGTTTAACCATGTTCCCTACCATAGTAGTAGTCATGGTTATTGTAACGAGTATGTTTTCTACAAGACCATTTGTTTAATAAGTTCATGTTAGTTGCTTTTGATTGCATAGTGATGATTATTACAACACCGTCCAATAACGTTATTCTTTTTTGTTTAGTTTGTTGGTACCGTTCATAGACGGTAGGATTAAATTAATTTAATTATTATTCAGTAAAGAAATAAGATTAATTTTCAGAAATCCATGCTTATTGGTTTATTCAATTTAAATTAGTTTATTATAAATTCACATAACCTGAAAGTTATTTTTGTGTTAACTTAAATGTAAACTCAAGCTTTTCATTACACTTTATAAATATTGTAGTTCAATGGAACAATGTTCTATATAATTTCAATTAAATAATCAATTAATAAAGTATTTTATTTTTGAGTGTCTGGTTGTAACACAACATGGTGCGATCATGTATGTTTATAGAGATATTAGGGATTTGATAACAGTGAATTTTGGAGCACCATGCCATGCCAAGGCGCAAGTTAACATGTGAATTAAATGCTTATTTTTCTTGTGTGTAATTAATCGGTTCAAATATAACCTGAGGTTGTTTCGGTTCGATTAAGGGTCTGTTCGGTAGCTGATGATATCCTACGTGGTATTTTGTGATCCATGGATAAACTTAGTTAAAGAAAAAATCAGAGTCCGGTTACGGAAACTCAATCTTCACGGATCGAGTGAATCGACCAATTTTCAGGTTTTTCTCTTTTCATTATTTTATTATTGAATTCTATTCTGGAATGCAATTAACGTTTAACTTACCTAAATATCAATAAAATAATTCCTGAGGTCTTCATCATTTTCATTTGTGTCAAAGTTATGGCGGCTGTTTTGTCAAATTAACAAACTTTATTTTATTATCCGATGCTTCATATCTTCTTCTTCTTCTTCTTTTCCTACCGCTTTTCCCACACCTGTGGGGTCGCGGGTGCGATCTGTGTCGCACATGTGGATTTGGCCATGTTTTACGGCCGGATGCCCTTCCTGACGCAACCCTATATGGAGGGATGTAATCACTATTGCGTGTTTCTGTGGTGGTTGGTAGTGTAGTGTGTTGTGTGAATATGAGGAGGAGAGTGTTGGGACGGACACAAACACCCAGTCCCCAAGCCAGAAGAATTAATCAGAAGCGATTAAAATCCCCGACCCGGCCGGGAATCGAACCCGGGACCCTCTGAACCGAAGGTCAGTACGCTGACCATTCAGCCAACGAGTCGGACGATGCTTCATATCTATAAAACGTAAATATTTTCTTTTATAGTAAATCCATTTTAGCCCACTTCCTAAATTTTATTTCAAGTAGTAATTAGATTTCCTTATGCTATCCGCCGATTTATGTCAGCAAGTGACTGAAGAGCCCGGAACCCCTGAGATTAGAAGAGTCTACATTGGCCAGAGCCAGAGGCAGATGTTGACTCTCGGTTAGCAAGGATGCAGTACAGTATAGCAATTCACTCTCTGGAGAACTGACCTAAGTTCCACGAAAGAGTATGTTTCTAAAACGATGTCTTTTTTACTTAATTTCTTGACTCAGTTTATTACATCTTGTAGAAGCTTCGTTTTAGTCGCAGAATGTAGCAATTGGATCTTTCTCTTCAAGTTCATCATTAGGGGAAACCATACCTACATGATTAGTAATATAAACTGTTGTTGGTTTATGGGACTGTACTAAATCAGCGTAACGGATATTTTGGATTACTGTGAGCAAGCCTCAAGGAATGAATTTGAGAATTTCGTGTCAGTTTTATGTAGCTTTCTCCAGGGTTCGAACTCAGAAGAGCAATACCTTTACGCTCCTAATATTGTGACACACGACACTGAATTAATGATTTTGCAGTTAGAAAAGAGGAACCAAGTTAATGATATAAATATTTCGGTATACGTTCAAAAAGTTAACAAACTGCACAAAAGCAAATGTAATTCAGTTTCCATTCAGGTAAAATTCCAGACCTTTTCACGCGAGCTTTATAAGGAGATGAGGAACTGGAAAAGATGGAAAACTTACGTGGAATTCCTTTTAGAGAAGTACCCCCCAGAAGTGTACTTTTATAACCTAATGAAGAATAGCGGTTGCTGTTCTCCATCGCATGACTAGCCATTGGCATTGGTATTCGCTAAAATGTAATCGGATATGACGTCATTTCCATGAATGATCAGACATAGCGTTACCAACCTGCGCGGGAAAAACAGGGGTATTGAATCAACGATGGCCAAAGGCACTACTGTGTCCACCGCGAGGCGCTATCTATCTAGAACAATTTAGTAGGCTTTGTTCTTATCCGGCATTCTTAATGGATTAACCTTTACACCACTAACAGGATCAAAGTTGTTTCGTTTTTGCACCACTAGTCCGCAGAGAATGTGCTGCTATTGTACGACGAGAAAAACGATCATCTTGGCCCAGGGCTCTCCAGCCGGAAAGAAACAAGTGCTAATATAAATAAAATGACCTTTTCAGCACTTGGTCCCATAGAATACGCTACTATCGCACTCAGGGCCCGCTAGCCGGTAACAAATTAAAGGTAATTTACGTTCAGCGCCCACCAACCGGAAAGAAAAATATGTTAATATAGATTAATTGAGCTTTGCAGCACTAGGTCTCGTAGAACGCGCTGCTATCTCCCTTCAAGGGAAAAGTCACTTTGGCCCAGGGCCTGCCAGTAGGAAAGAAATAAAAGGTCATTTTGGTTCAGAGCCCACTAGCCGGAAAGAAAAAGTTGTTAATTCAGATTAATTCAGCTTTCCACTACTAGTCCACACAGAATGCGCTGCTATCGAACGGCAGGAAGGAGAGGTATTTTAGTAGGCCCAGGCCAATTTCTGGCATTGGCAGCCAGTCATTAGAACACACTCCCTTCGAGAGGCCGGCACGGAAATAGGTCCTTGCAGTTCGTATTAGTTTCTTAGTAGACAATTTGGCAGCCTTTTGCACCGTGGGATAACGTCGCGCCAGTCATACCGAGCGAAGTTATTGGCTGTGCGAGTGGTGACCCATTTTAATAATGTTGCGTGAACAGTACTGGAGTAATGATTCCATTCGTGATGTATATTTAAGTGTTTGTTGATATAATATCACATTATATTACCGCAAGAATTGAAGTGTATTATTTCAACCCTCGAAACTTTACAAATACATCCGTGGGGTTATTAATGAACATCATGATACATTGCGCATGGAACCCCGGGAAATGCTGTTACAATATAATTATTTCTTTATAATGTTGTGAAAATAATTATCTCCACTTCTTCCAAATATACTTTTATGAATGTCCATTGGTGTGTCTTGCTACGTTTTCACTCTGTTACACAACGTGTCTAACCTACGTTCTTCACTTTAAATATCTGCTGACTAATTGAAGATAACAATAGGTGTTTTTCATCTCCGTGAACCTTTCAACACTTCTTTTAGTACCGGGCGAGTTGGCCGTGCGCGTAGAGGCTCGCGGCTGTGAGCTTGCATCCGGGAGATAGTAGGTTCGAATCCCACCATCGGCAGCCCTGAAAATGGTTTTCCGTGGTTTTCCATTTTTACACCAGGCAAATGCGGGGGCTGTACCTTAATTAAGGCCACGGCCGCTTCCTTCCAACTCCTAAGCCTTTCCTATCCCATCGTCGCCATAAGACCTATCTGTGTCGGTGCGACGTAAAGCCCCTAGCAAAAAAAAAAAAAAAAAAAAAACACAAACTCCTTTTAGTCAGTGCTACATGCTTGACTGGGGAAATAATTGCATTGCTGAATGTGGCTGTGATAGCGCGCAGTACTTGTCATGTGCTTTAATAAGCGCTGAGGCAGCGTTATCACGTTCCATTTTTACCCATGTGGATCTCATTCATAGTTGTTCGTTGACAGCCACATTCAGCGATGCTATTATTTTCTTCAGTCAAAAATGTAGCACTGACCAAGATATGTATTAAAATGTGCAAGTTTTCAGATCAGGTGTCAACATTCTGAACGCTTGGCATAATTATATTCTGTATATATGCAGAGTGTAACAATAATATACTGCTAAACTTTTAGAGCACATTCCTCACACGTAGAAGAAAAAAGTATGTTATATGGACATGGGTCCGGAAAGGCTTCATTTCAATATTAGGACTGATTTTCTTCAACTCCACATAGTGCATTAATCATAGGAAGCACACAGGTGCAGAACGTAGCAATATAGCACATGAAACACTTTCTTGTATGAAATGTATAGAATGTCCTCCGTGCAGTGATACGCAGGACTCTAGGGATTCATCACCATCGTATCGTATGTCTTTTAAGTACATTGGATGCAGAATAAAATAGAGCAGCTACAATTTAAAATTTAAACTTTGAATATATTCAGTTGCCTGTGTTGTTAAAAAGAGGAATAATTTCGGGTCTGCTGCTTGAGGACACAGGATATATTAAACACTCTTGAGTGTTGTGCTTAAACGTCCATCATCCCCACATTTGTCCGCCTCAGTAGCGTAACGGTCAATGTTATTAGATACCGTCTTCGGGGACCCGGGTTCGATTCCCGGTACTGCCAGGGATTTAAGAATGGCAGGAGCACTGGTATGTGGGTATAATGGTACTTGCAGCTCACCTCCATTGCCCGAAAAGATCTGTACCACCTCGGGATGAGGGAACGAGTTAATTTATTCCCACATTCATTTTGTGGGGAAGAAATTTTCTTCCATTTGAACAGTAGGTCCCCACGTACTCCATGATTAGCCCGTATACAGGTAAGTGTTGACTAGGCCCTCCAAGGCAGATCAAAACCAGGAACTTACGTGATGCAACGTAAATCACGAAGTTCCAAAAATGAGAATATTTGCTTTTCCTGTAACCATTGTTTGTTCAGGTGGAAGTTCCTGGCAGTGAGGTTTTCAGCCAGTGGCAGCGGAGGGTGCCTTGAACATAGTCTATCAACATGAATGCCATTCAGATCATTTTTACAGTTGACGATTGTGGAGTATCTTACGATATTATGCATAAGAGCACTGTATCTGCTAAATGTGGTGGATTGATGTGTCTCCACTTGATAGATCCTATGATCAAACGTATGGCGTTATTCATCTGGACATCAATCTTATTCACATACGGTCTGTTTAGCCAAACAGGCGCATAGTACTTAGCTGCAAAATAAGCAAGTTCAAGGGCCAAGGAGCATGGAGTTCTAGCACCTAAATCCAATGTTGTTCCTCACTGTTTCTGGAGGTTTTTGTTTCGACTCTTGAGCCTGGCAACAGTATAATCTATATGTAATTTAAAATACAGTTTTATGTCGAGTGTAACACCCAGGCATTTGAGAAACCTGCTGTTCAGTAGACATTTGTTATTGAAGTACACTCCAAGGTCTCTGTTCGTCCTTCTATTACTGAGATGGGAACTTGTTGCAATAAATTGTCTTCATGCTTGGTTGAAGCCTCCATTGTAGCAAACATTTATCAAGTATATGTAGTACTTCGTGAGTATATCCTTTGTAGTCTCTCCACTTGTGTGCTGAGCATCTATTTTCCAGTCATAAGCTTATCCAGACTTCTGGGGAACTGATTCAGGCATGTCTGAGATGTACAAACTAAAGAGATGAGGAGACAGCACTGAGCCTTGGGGTGCTCCATTGTTGAGCTTGTTGTACACACTTACGTTATTACTCATAAAATCTCTGAAAAATCTGCCACTCGTTACGTTATTTATGAGACTATGTCGAGAAATATGGATTAATTTATGGAGATTGTAAATTAAACCTTCTTTTCACACAATGACGTATGCAGCTTTGAAATCAAATAAAGCTAAGATAGCTCCGGAAGTTTCTAGTCGATGTTAGAATTCTTCCTCAATATGAGTTATTGAGAATAGCACCTGCTTTGTGCAACTTCGTACAGGTCTGAATCCCGCTTGCTCCACTGGGATATGTTTCAATAGTTCTGCAGAAATTCTATTTAAGATAAGACTCTCCACAAGTTTGTAACCTACCGTACGCTAAGGCAGTCGATCTAAAGATCTTCGTTCGGTCACTAGGTTTATCAAGATTCCAGATGACTATCTTAACGTCAGATAACCCCATTATATTTCTATCAAAAAAGGCGGCGTTTACCTCAAACCAGCCCAGAGATCCAGGTAAAAACCCTGCTCTGAGCAGGAATCGAACACAGTGCCTCCGGGTAAGAGTCAGGCTAGCTACCCGTAGACCGTGGACAAAAAGGAACCAAGCAAATTTTAATTTTTGGAACCTCTCTTCAAACTAGACATTTGTATCTGCTCCTCCAGTAAAGAACGTGTATTTTCAGTTGCTGGTGGTGAATCACCCCTTCTCTTCCGTATGAGTATTTGAGTAGCCTTTGGTACTATGATCACTTTCTATTTCTTTATCTCCCTCTTCCCAATTACTTGAACCACCCTGTAATTATATCTTCCTAATTCACATAATTTATTCGCACTCTTGCTGATGTACTTCCTCGCTGATTCATTGTTACATACAGCTCCGCTGACTGCTACTACCCATGAAAGCGCGACCATTCGGGCCGCTATAAAACGCAACTGCATTTTGTAGCTGTTAAATTGATACTAATGGCAGCAGGATGGACATGGGTGATAGACCTGATTAAGGCAGGAAATTATGATAAACGAACAAGTAAGGGAGGAAACGGACTAGTTCATTTCCGTACCATGGTCATACAGTCCATGGTTAAGAGTTAAGTAGATTTGTATTTACCTAGGTAGAAATATTTGAACTGGTACTAAATTTCAACTTGCAAAAGATATAAATCTTTTTTTTTTGGTACAGTATGTTGCACTTAGTCATGTAATTTTTAAGAATCTGTACATTGAGCAGTATCGAATAGGTGATTACCATTTCAACTTTCATCAGATCCATGATGCCAAGAAAGTGATGTGGCTACTTTTGACGTCTACCACCACCAAGGCGTTGAATCGAATAACATTTGAACGGTGTCTTCTAATATAGCCAACTAGGACGCCATTAAACCTAGCAGGACCAAGGGTGGCATTTGGAGTTACAAAATTATTTTCTTGTTACTTGATGATTTTTTAAAAGTAAGAGATTTGAAAATAACATCTCGTATCCACTCCCACAATGAAACACAGGACAGTCGCTCTCTCCGAGGATTGAACCTAAGTTTAGGAACGTAAGAGGAATGTTTTCACTGGGTTCTAATAGAGCGTATAATAAGATATTAAAGAGGGCGAGACAGTTGTTGTTCTTTTCTTGTAACAGTAGTTAAATTAGTATGAGAAATTTGGTGCAGTCAACGGGGGAAGGTTAACGAATCCCGAGCCTGTAGATTCAGCATAGAAGTATGAGTAAATGACGGCATAGTTCAGTCGTCGAAACTAGCCCTGACGCATTGGAGAAAACAGTGGCCCCTAGACATATGATTGGTGTTCCAGATTGTTCGAGAATATCACCAGATTAGGAAACGAAAGAGGATAGCTTTCCAGAGGCCAAGATGGCTATAAATGTGAGAGCACTTCGAGAATGTAGACTTTCGTCAGCCGTCCCTAGAAGAGTTGCCAGAGGGAACTCTGTTAGTCGGTAGATGGATTATGTAATAATAATAATAATAATAATAATAATAATAATAATAATAATAATAATAATAATAATAATAATAATAATAATAATAATGTAGAGAGCATACGCCTTGGTAAAAACATCTACAATAAGAAATGCTTATCCTGGAATGCCGAAATAAAATATTACAACACCGTGGTCAAAACCAAAATCCTGTATGTCATTGAATGCCTGCCCATGATCTACAAGTTGGAGAAGCTAGAGATCTTAGAAAGAAGCATCCTAAGATAATTATGGGAGCTGTCCAAAGTGAAAGCGGATGGAAACTTCGGAGCAACGAAAAAGTTTACCAGAAGGTGAAAAGAATCTCGGAGAGCATGAAGGAAAAGAAGACTGGCGTTTCTGGGACATATATACAGAATGAACGCAAAGAGACTGGTTACTTTTGGAGAAAAAGACCGCTACGAAGAAGGATACGGAAAGGTTAAACATCTTTATGGTCCAACTGTTAGAAAGGAATACTTTTAGGAACACAGAGAAACATTTGGAAGGTGTTCAAGCCGCAGGAAGAACCAAGAAGTCCGGAATAGACTGGACAGATGAGTAACGGAAGCAGGCCAGCGAGCACATGAAGGAATGTTGGAAACGGGAAGAAATTCCTCACGAAGAGAAATAAATGACTTTGAAGTGTGATCCCAAGTTGTCCATTCACTAGTAAAAAGTACATCAGACCGCGCTTAGTCAACCAAATTAATATACATTAAAAGTATTAGGATGGATTTCATTATTTCTTCATTTATTAGTAGTTGGAACTTGCTGATCCATTAACGTTGCAAGCCGCTCGGCAACTTACAAGTCTGCAAGTAGGTGTTCAGGAGTTGAGAGTTCATCTCCAGGTTAAGACAAATATTCATTGTCACTTCCGATATGTTCAACACATAACGTAGCAATCATTTAGTTATTCACTTCAAGTAAACGTATGGAGACTAGTTTCTCCGTGTGGTATGAAGTGACACTTGTTGTCGAATATGATTACTAATAATTTCCGAATTATTGTTTCAGTAAGTGCCCAACAGAACTTAAATTGGTATTCTTTCTGCTTTTACTTGGTTAATATTGTAATACTATTTCTGTAAGTAATGAACAGCAGATTTTCATTGTTTTCAACAATCACTTAAACTTACTTAGGCATCGCTCCTTCCCTTTACAACGATTTATCCAACCTCCCTCGATCCAAATATGCTGTCTTTAATCCCAGTTCCTCTTCTGACCCCAGGAACTCCATGAAATTTCATAGTAATAATATTCCCATTCATTAAGGAATACATCGGACGAGTTGGCCGTGCGGTTGGGACGCACAGCTGTGAGCTTGCAACCGGGAGATAGTGGGTTCTAACTCCACTGTTGGCAGCCCTGAAGATGGTTTTCCGTGGTTTCCTGTTTTCACACCAGGAAAATGCTGGGGCTGTAACTTTCTTAAGGCCACGGCCGCTTCCTTCCCATTTCTAGCCCTATCCCATCTTCGCCATAAGACCTATCTGTGTCGGTGCGACGTGCAACAACTTGTAAAAAAATATCAAGGAACAACTTCCTGTATATAAAGGCTGCCATGACAGCAAGGCGATAGATATAAAATTGTATCTATACAGTTCTATTAAAGAAAACTCTAAACAAAACGAAGATATGTTATAACAGTACAATTATCGAGGCTGTAGAGGTCGTGTCTCAGGATTTTGATGGAGCCTTGAAGGACGTGAGTCACAATTTCGAGGATGAGCTTCATTGGAAGTTGGAAGCGCTTCCACGTGGCGGCAAAGTAATGAGGTACGGTACTACGGTCTCCGACTCTCATCCCTATGTCCGACTCGTTGGCTGAATGGCTAGCGTACTGGCCTTTGGTTCAGAGGGTCCCGGGTTCGATTCCCGGCCGGGTTGGGGATTTTAACCTTCATTGGTTAATTCCACTGGTCCGGGGGCTGGGTGTTTGTGTTGTCCCCAACATCCCTTCAACTCACACACCACACATAACACTATCCTCCACCACAATAACACGCAGTTACCTACACATGGCAGACGCCGCCCACCCTCATCGGGAGGTCTGCCTTACAGGGGCTGCACTCGGCTACAAATAGCCACACGACATTATATATTATATATCATCCCTATTACTTCGATTTCCTGAAGGTGGTATTTAGTTTTGTAGCAAGGGATAGTGGGTTCGTATTTTTTAAAATCCTTTTTGGATTGACCTCCTCTGGCTGACTGCTATGGTACTCAAACCTGACAGTCGGATCTACAATAAATCCCTTCCCCTTACGGGCTGTCCGTGCATCTCCTCATATACGCTGAATCCCTTATTTCTAAGTTCTTCAGCGATGAAGGATCTCATCTGGTGGTGTCGCAAGTTCCTTAGGAGCTCTCGGTTTCTGCAGAATCCCAGGACATGACCAAGCGTTTCTTTATGTAGCATTATGCTTAATGTTTAGAATAGTCATATTCCATAACAGTGTAAGTGATGGTAACAACAAAAAGTGAATATCTGTGAAATATGTCAGATTCTAATTTAAGAAAAGTGAAATTGCATTAATTACAAAAGATATTTCTGTAAAATGTTAAACATATCTGCGATAAGTGTACGGTAGGTATTTATTCTCAACATGCTTATTTTAAATGTATTATACTGCAATCTGCTTAAAGCAGACTTTTGTTTTACATAAATACAATTTTCTACCTGAATTCATTAAATTAAGGTTCATAAAAACGTAGTACCCAGTGCAAGTGAAAAGTACATGAGCACAATGTGCTACCCTCTGTCCAATGTGTTGCAGCTGTTAACTTGCACCTGCTGGGGTTAAGATTTAATCAAGATTTTCTGGTGGACGTTCACGCTATTGCCACCATTGTGAGAACAGAGTGCGTTAAATAACGTAGAATTGTAATTGACAAAGTCAATCGCATAGTTCAATATCTTAAGAATTTTGAGTTTAATAATACATATATTTATTTAGGCTATGTTCCTTCCTTTCACATTGATTTATCCAATCTCCCTTCATCCAAAGAAGCTGTCTTCTACCTCAATTCCTTTTTGGAACTCCAGACCTTTCGTCGTAAATCCTTCATATTACTTTATCCTTTCTATAATAAAATCGTCATAATCCACCGGGGAAGCCACGCTGTAATTTCCTCTGTTGGAAGCTATCGATGATAAACATATTTTTGTACCTTACATTTGCCGGGATGAGTAGCTCAGACGATTGAGGCGTTGGCCTTTTGACCCCAACTTGGCAGGTTTGATTCTGGCTCAGTGCGGTGGTATTTTTCTTTCTTTCTTTCTTTCTTTCTTTCTTTCTTTCTTAAAATGTTTACCCTCCAGGGTTGGTTTTTCCCTCTGACTCAGCGAGGGATCCCACTTCTATTGTCTCAACTGCAGTGTCCTGGAGCGTGAGACTTTGGGTCTGGGATAAAACTGAGGAGGAGGACCAGTACCTCACCCAGGCGGCCTCACCTGCTATGCTGAACAGGGGCCTTGACGGGGGATGGAAAAATTGGAAGGGATAGACAAGGAAGAGGGAAGGAAGTGGCCGTGGCCTTAAGTTAGGTACCATCCCGGTATTTGCCTGGAGGAGAAGTGGGAAACCACGGAAAAACACTTCGAAGATGGCTGAGGTGGGAATTGAACCCCCCTCTACTCAGTTGATGGGTGGTATTCAAAAGTGCTCAAATTGGTCAGTCTCGTGTTTGTAGATTTACTAACACGTAAAAGAACTCCTGCGCGGCAAAATTCCGGCACCTCGGTGTCTCCGAAAACCGTAAAGTAGTTTGTGGGACGTAAGGCCAACACCATTATTAGTACCTTACATTTACGTTATTATGGTTTTCTCGTAGAATGACAAAGCTAGATGCACACAAGAAATAACTGGGGGATAAGTCGAAACACAGTGCATGGAGGTAAATGAGATGAGTTCCAAGGGAGCACATGTTCTTGTCTTTGGAATAATATGTTATGTTAATTTTCATAGAAAAATATCCGTTCTGTGAGCTTTTGCCAAGTGTAGACGTATCCATAGTAATTCCAAGGCAAACTTTGGTGAGTTAATCGAAATGTAACAAGTCGAATCCCCGATTCTCTTCAGTATTTTGTAATAAAGAGGGAATATGTGAATGAGATTGTGTCCAAAGCGCTTCCTACCAGTGGGATTTTAATCTGTTCTAAATCTCGCCCACATATAGCAATGGTAATACTAACAACTTGCTGAACTAATTTCTGTACTATAATTATATCAACAGGTAGAGAACGTAGTATTCTTGGACGCCTCTCCTATCACGATTAAAAATGACAGGCGAGTGTAGGCAAACCTGCAGCACAATCTAACAATGCAGGCTGCCTACCGAACCATTACATACCGTTATTATTGAATATCCATTACACCATGGAGCCCTATTTCACAAAAGTACATTAGGGCTGTAGTTTATAATCGCAAAATATTTCAAAACGGGAGATTAAGAGTAGAATTTTTTTAAAGATCTGGTTAATGTTAAGAATTGCTTATAACAACAAGGCTTTTTGAATATATAATGCAATGGTTTAAAAATACAAGATCACAACTGTTCTGGTGACATTCAAATATATGTCGTCTCATTTCAAACGTGGGGCAGGAGAAAAGTAGATCATCCACTGTCAAAGGAGAACCACAAAAGCATATAATACTCGTATAGAAATAACACACCACAAGTAGCAACTAACCTAACGCATTGCATTCAAGACTTCTTAGTGACACATACACAATAAGAATAAAAAATAAAAAACTTGCACCAGGCAGAAGTTATAAAAACGATTAGTTCAGTTCAGTATCAGGCTTTGACTTGCTAATGTGTAGCCTTTTATTATCTAGAACTTGCTAGGCTTGTCTGGTGCTTGAGGAAATTTACTTTCCCGATCGAGGGCAGAGAGATCGCGGCCAATGGGCGACGGGAGAGGAGAAAATGTGTCAAGAGCACCGAAGTTCCATTCAGGATATTTTTGTGAATTTCCTTTTGTGCAGTAAACGAAACCACATAGCTAGTAGCAAATAGAGGATTGTGGAGTTGCTCAGTTAATTCACAGAGGCTTGCCAACTGAATGCTAGAAGTCCATAATGAAGGTGGACGTTTTCGTTAAATAAGGGCCTGAGAACAATAAAACAAACAAACCCCATGCTGCATCAGTCCTGCGCAGCCTGAAGACATGCATATTTACAGGTGACGCATGGTCAATGTGACGAATCCTCCCGGCCGTTATTCAAGGATTTCTAGTCCGCGGTCACTATCTCACCGTCATATAGCTTATCAATTATAGTCACGCGGGCTGAGTTGACCTCGCACCAGCTCTCAGAATCAGAGGGATACCAGATACCAGGGATGGTATGAGCGTGCCGCTAGGTGCCACGCGAACGCGACTTCTGTGGTACGTCAGCACATACTAATATATTTTAATGTTTTTAACATGTAATAAATAGGTCGAAAATCTATCATCATAGTATGTTTTAACGTTGGTCCGCTTTAACAGTCTGCCTCTGTGTTGTAGTGGTTCGTGTGATTAGCTGCTATTCCCGGAGGCCCGGATTCGATTCCCAGCTCTGTCACGAAATTTGAAAAATGGTACGAGGGTTGGGACGGGGTCCACTCAATCTCAGGAGGTCAACTGAGTAGGGGCGGGTTCGATTTCAACCTCAGCCATCCTCGAGTGGTTTTCAGTGGTTTCTCACTTCACCTGCAGGCAAACGCAGCGATGGTACCTAACTTTAGGCCATGGTCACTTCCTTGTCTATCCTTTCCGACATTCCCATTCCCCCCACAAGCCTCCCGTTCATCATAGCAGGTGAGGCTACCTGGACGACGTACTGGTCTCCTCCAAATTTTTATCCCCCGATCCAAAGTCTGACGCTCCAGGACACTGCCCTTGAGTCGGTAGAGGTGGGATCCCTTGCTCAGTCCTAGGGAAAATCTAACCCTGGAGGGTAAGCGGATTAAGAAAGAACGAAAGCTCAATTAATTCTATGGTCATATTTTTTGCATATTTTATTAGGTTAAGGCAAAAATATACCTTACTTAAACATTTACCTGTTTACAAATGTAAATTTCAACTGATGTTTCAAAAATAAAGTCATGAAACATTCATTTGAATTTATTGGTATGTAATGCAATATAATAGCTTTATGAAGTAAAATGAAAGGTTTCGTGATGATTTTGAAGGAAAACAACTGATGGCACACTTGACAGTCAAAAGAAATAAAGAAGATCTTAACTGACACGCTAGTGTATGAGGGTTAGCCATTCCTGCCATATATCATATTCGAGACAGAGATTTATCATTTGTACGACGGGTTACGTGTTCGACTAGCTGCATGTACGGCCGATCGCACATATTTAGATGTTCGCTACTGTATACGTTTCTTCCACTCTGTATTAAATGTTTTAAGATCCGTGTTTTCAAATATACTATGTAACATCACCGCCCTGTTGTGTACCATTTTTGGGAATGATATTTGAATCCTTACTGAATCTTCTCTTGGTATACTAGTATATGTGTACTCCTTAGTCCCGTTCCCTGATACGGGGGAATATATATGGCATGCTTTTACAGCTGGATGCTTTTCCTTACGCCAACCTCTGTTGAATCTGAATCTATTGGTCATAATCTGTTACTGGGGCAAATGAGCCCCCATTATGTGGCATCTACATTGAAAACAATATACAAAATAACTATTACAGAAAAAAAAGAGAGAGAATTAAACTAAAATCTGAAGTTTGTAAACTGAATAACAAAGACTAAAATATTATTAGCATAAACTACATGAAAATAATATACAATGGTTAACCTTAAGTACTAGAAACAATGATATTGGTTAACTTAATTGCAACAAGGAGCTCTGCTGATGATCAACAAGGAATTAGTGTAAATATCTGAAATTTTGCCAAAGAAAGGAATCAATTTTCAGGGTAGTGAAATTACTGATGAAAATGAAAACCTACAACCTGTTTTCCAGTCATTGACCGGGTGAGGGATGTAATGAATGAAGCATATATAGGCTGTTAGTACGATGGGGTCGCCACTCCCAAAGTGATATATTAATGAGTGATAGATGCTATGAAATGAGAATGGAGAGTGTTGCTGGAATGAAAGATGACAGGGAGAACCGGAGTACCCGGAGAAAAACCTGTCCCGCCTCTGCTTTGTCCAGCACAAATCTCACTTGGAGTGACCGGGATTTGAACCACGGTATCCAGCGGTGAGAGGCCGACGCGCTGCCGCCTGAGCCACGGAGGCTTAGTGAAATTACTATTAAAACAAAATAAAATAATAATAACAATGGGTTATGGAAAATGAGATGATTTAACGAACATACTATCAAATGAATTAATGCGTTTTGCTGTATTTATCGAGGAAGTAGGTGGTCGTTTTTGAGAGACGTGATGTTGGCAAGATTCTTAAGTCGGTGAATATTAAAGGTATTAAACATCCGTGATGTTGTGCAGAGGAAAGGTGTATTGCATTTTTCAGAACGATATATGGAATACTGAAGTGTAGATTTTGTGTATCGATTATTTTGGTCATGGATGGTGTTCATTAATCGAAGTAGATTATGGAGGTAACATGAGATCCTAATATACACTATTTTGTACGTAAGTAGCGCAATGACCGGACGAGTTGGCCGTGCGGTTAGGGGCGCGCAGCTATGAGCTCGCATCCGGGAGATAGTGGGTTCGAATTCCACTGTCGGTAGCCCTGAAGATGGTTTTCTGTGGTTTCCCATTTTCACACCAGGCAAATGCTGGGGCTGTACCTTAATTAAGGCCACGGCCGCTTCCTTCCCCTTCCTAGACCTTTCCTGTCCCATCGTCGCCATAAGACCTATCTGTGTCGGTGCGACGTAAAGCAAAATAGCAAAAAAAAAAATAGTAGCGCAATGGAGAGATGCTTTACGTTCTCGACGTTCTAAGTACTGAATTTTACGTATTAAGTTGAGGAGTTAATGGATAAGAAATGAATGATGGTGAATGGAATTCGATAATGAGGTGGAAGGAATAGACTGTGGCCTATGAAAAGGGACTGTCCTGACATTTGTCCGGAAGGGAGAATGGGTAACCATTTGGGAGATAATGGGTTCGAACCCCATTGTCGGCAGCCCTGGAGATGGTTTTCCGTTGTGTCCCATGTTCATACCAGGTAAATGCTGGGGCTATACCTTAATTAAGCCCACGGTTGCTTCCCTCTCACTCCTAGCACTTTCCTATCCCATCTTCATCATAATACCTATCTGTGTCGGTGCGACGTAATGCAACTTGTAAACAAAATGGGGAACCACAGAAAACCATTATCAGGATAGCCGACATTCGGGTTCGAACCCACTCGTCTCCCGAATGCAGTGCTTGACTCTATAGCTGTAGCGCATTTATACGCGTGGCCACTCAGGTCGGTTTCCAAGGATTCCAAGTATCATCTTTTCGGCCACCGGCTATCCACAGTTCACGATATCTTCGCATCTCGAGTATGTATAAAATTATATATACTGTTTCTTTGCTGCCCAATTTTTGTGCGGTTGAGTCTATAGACAAATAAAAACCAACTCAAGATTATACAATAAAGTCATATGCATACAAAACGCGGAATCCACCAGGACATCTTAGATGAGATATTTCTCCATTATTTTGTGAATTTTCTTAGCAGAAACTTCACTTTATTGCAAATTCCTTGACCAGTACAGTAGCGGTTGAGATGCTCCCTCACCTGACTTGTTGATTAAAGGTAGGCACTTTAGGAAATGGGTTACTAATTAGCTCATCGTTACGTATGTTTGCATCCAGCCGTCTATGTGCCCATTTGACCATACAGTCTAACCTAATTTCCAGCAGCACTTTGTTTCCTCACGTAAGTTGCTGATCTCCTAGACATCAGCCGTTTAGCAAGTAAGAACGAAAGTGCAGAAGGATGGCTCATTTAAAACGTTTCTACCCTATTGGGAGAGTAGCTTTCCAGTGGAAGTTTGGGGAGATGTTTGAGGGGATTGGAAGTGTTTTAATAAGCAGTATGCTAATAATAATAATAGTAATAATCGTATGGCCTCAGCTACCGTATCCAGACATTTCAATTTGACGCCATCTGGCTGTCTGCTCGTCAATTTCAACGTTCCGTTTTATTCTAGGCCTACTAGATGGCAGAAGAAGTAAACCGAAACTCTCTGGGGCGTCTATGGCTGAGATTTAATTAATTTTGTCGGGTAAACGCCAAATGTGTCTGTCACCAGAGATCGTTTACATGCCGACATCGTACGGCGGGGAGTGTCGAATAGACTTTCTTCCGCCCTTCAAATATCCGACTACCTCTGCCGGGTTTGAATCCCCTATCTTGGGATCCGGAGGTCGACACTCTACCATTGATCCACTATGTCTTCTGGTATGGGCTAGAGAAATTTTGTTACTTTAATTGATCTGTCGCTGTCTTATCCTTGGCTTTGACAATATGAACGTGACAGGTATGAGCGGTGCTAGTTATTATGCAGCTAGTCCCTGCTATGAATGGTATGAAAATATAGCTCATAGGGTCGGTTGGTGAATCCGTTTCAGTGAGCTTGGCAGACTGTTGTAATAATAACTTCTGGCTCAGTGAGGAAAGAAACGGGGAACTACCTCATTCGTCATTTAGTACGCCTCTCGAATGATGCCTAGACAATCTATGGCACCTACTGGTGGAACTGTTGGGGATCCAAGCAGCATTCGGTCATAGGACCGAACATATATCCAATTTCTTCTACTGTCATATTTACTAACATTTTAAATGTACTGTACTGGTAATCAACTCAAATTCCTCTCAAGATACTTTCAACTCAGTTATTTTAAATATTTTATTATGCACGGGACTCAAATGATGTTATACTTACGTGAAAAATGATAACGAAATCTGAAGTAAAAGAGCGAAATTCTTTCTTCTTTCCTGTTCTTCCTTGAGGTGCGTTATGCGAGGTTTTGATATTTTTCTTACAAGACACCAATAGTTTTAACATGGATATGTTTTAAGCTGGGGGTATAAACAGAATTAGCGTGGACAGTTTTGCGTAGACTAGTTTCCGACACATGGTAACCATGGCAACCAGTGTACCTCATCTATATACACTAGGATAGATAAAATAACAAATGCATGCTTCTAAGCCTCTCCATGTTGCGGAGGAACTTGGTTAATTTTTATGAAATATCTTTTGAACAACATACCAAATGGTGCAAACTTTCCAATTAAATAACGCTAAAAGTACATTCTAGCCAATCCCGCGATGTAAGGTTAGCGTGCCTGCTTCTTACCGGGAAGCTTCGGGCAGGCCTTAGCGCTGAGCAGCGGTCGCTTGGTAGGCCATGGCCATTCGGGGCTGCTGCGTTTTGGGTAGAGGCATGATTTCTTCGCATTAATTTATCCACGATTTCGCGAAACGTAAAATAAAAAAATAAAAAGGAAATGCTGTTTGTTCTGGGCGTCGATCTAGAAAAATCTTTTGCCCCTGAAAAGAACAATTGTTTGCATTATTTCGCGGAACAGGTCTTTCCCATCGCTTGAATTTCGCTTTAATCATTTTCCAAAATTATTCAAAAAAAATTTCATTCGCAGAATTTGTGAATGATTTATGTGGAAGATAGGTATATAAATAGAAACAATATTGATAATCATTCATTGTTCCTTATAGTCCTAATCATGATTACACAATAAATTATCCTTTTACCCTCTATGGCCATACCATTAAGGGATTTCCTAGAAAATTAAAAATCCGGGAGATAGTAGGTTCGAATCCCACTATCGGCAGCCCTCAAAATGGTTTTCCGTGGTTTCCCATTTTCACACCAGGCAAATGCTGGGGCTGTACCTTAATTAAGGCCACGGCCGTTTCCTTCCAACTCCTAGGCCTTTCCAATCCCATCGTCGCCATAAGACCTATCTGTGTCGGAGCGACGTAAAGCCCCTAGCAAAAAAAAAAAAAAAGAAAATTAAAACGAACAGGTATTTCTGTCGAGTTGAGATATCCTTATTCTGTCTCCCGTTTCTTTTCACACACGCATTATTGCAAATGTCTGCCTCTGTGGTGTAGTGATTAGCATGATTAACTGCCAGGCCGGAGGCTCGGGTTCGATTCCTGGTTCTGCTATGAAATTTGAAAAATGGTACGAGGGCTCGAACGGGGTCCACTCAGCCTTGGAAGGTCAAGTGAGTAGAACGGTGTTGCATTCCCATCTCAGCCATCCTCGAAGTGGTTTTCTGTGGTTTCCCACTCCTCCTGCAGGCAAATGTCGGGATGGTACCTAACTTAAGGCCACGACCGCTTCCTTCCCTCTTCCTTGTCTATCCTTTCCAATCTTCCGATACCCCCACAAGGCCGTGTTCAGCATAGCAGGTGAGGCCGTCTTGGCGAGGTACTGATCCTCCTCCCCACTTTTATCCCCGACCCAATGTCTCACGCTCCTGGACACTGCCCTTGAGGCGGTAGAGGTGGGTCCCTTGCTTAGTCCGAGGGAAAAACAAACCCTGAAATGTAAACGGAATAAAAGAAATAAAGAAAGAAGGAATGAATTATTATTGGAATAACATTTCAAACTCGTTATTTTCACTTATTTCCCTGCAGTTTGGCATAAATCGCTAAATAAGTACATTTCCCTTTCAAAATGGCGTTATCGCTTTAATTCTCAAAAAAATCACTGTTTTCTTATCCAGAATCATATGATTCCTTAACAGATCTCAAAATCGCTTCAAAATATTTGTTATCGCTCTTACGGTTAATGCGAAAAATCATGCCTCTATCTATAGGTTAAAAACATACATTATAAACTGTTGATTATAGTGCTACTATTAACAATATTACGCAAAATTTTCATAGTAGTGATCTTTTCACAATACACGACTATAATGCATGCTGGAACATTTCAGGTACCGGTAAGTGGAATGTCAAATACCACTGATTATTGAAAAATTAGCAAATGTACCCGTGCTTCTCTACGGTATTCTACATTGTATGCGGATATCGAAGTAAATTACTGAACATGCAGAGAATAAGATTTTTAAAAATTGCATGCCTCTTAGTGTTATCCAAAAACAGCAGGGGGAGGTTCCCATACGTTGGTTCCAATGTAAAGTGTGAGTTGTGGAGTTGTGTTGATAACGGCAGGCTCACTTACTTACTGCCATTCACAATCGAGTAGGTAAGTTTTCATTATAATAGAAGGCCCCATTACCTACTGCGCGGTCACAATCGATTTGGAGAGTTTTCGTTACAATGGCAGGGGTCCTTTCCTACTTCCAGACAGACTACAGTTAAGAAATTTTTATTGTAATAGCAGGCACCTCCCCTACTGCCAGTCAAAAGTGAATTGTGCTGTTATCATTATAATGACAGGCCCGAGTTGGTAAGTTTCCGTTATAATAGCAAGGCCACTATGCCTAATGTCAGTCACAATTTAGATGGGTAAATTTGTTTATAATTGCGGGCACACTTGCCTACTCCCAAACACAATCGGTTATGGGAGTTTTGAACAAAATTGTATGCTCCCTTCACTTTTGCCAGTCAAATCGAGAAGAGAATTATTAATTACGATGGTAGTCCCTCCTTACTAATGCTATATACAAAGGTGTTGGAGAAGGATCCCATTCCTACTGCCAATCAAAGTCGATGTGGTGAGTAATGATTACAATAATAGACGCCTTCCTGCTGAGAGTCACTATCGATGTAAAATATTAATTATAATGGCAAACACACCCTTTCAACGTCGCTACAAATCGACTTCAATGAATATACAGTATATAGATCGACATACGAAATATATGCATGTTTACAATATTGCAAACCTTCACTTACAGATGAATTGCGGCTAGACGATACATCATATCGACAAACGGATTGTACCATAAGACGCCACATTTAGTGGCCTAATGGCTGATCTTGAGATATTTTCTCCTGTCTCATCTATTTATAGGTAAAATTGAGTTAGGAACGTTGAACAGGGTGAAATTTGCGTAAGATTTTCTCACAGCGCATTACGTTTTGTTATAAATGTGACAGCTACAAACATAGAACTTGGCTAACGTATAGATACTGGGTGGGCCAATGTGCGTTCCGAATTCAATGACTTCACCTTTCATGTAAGTCTGTCAAACTATGTAATATACGTGTAAAAATCACAAAATTTACGAACAATAGAGAAATACAGCCAAATCTAACGTTTAAGGGAGACAGAGACGACAAGAAGTCATTGGACTAAAGTTGTAGATCACTCCAAATTAAACGGGGATTGTGCGATCCGTTTTGTGATAGGAATTACCGTTCATCCGCGAAATACCTCGACACGAAGGACAGCACCGTCATTAAAATTGCCTACATATTTCGATATTCTTCGGGGATAAAATTTGAAAATTTTATGATCTTGGAAGTTTTCCGTCGGTTACGGGCTAACATGTATAATTTTTCCTGTTTTCAATTTTCTGGCTTGTCTGGCATGTTGTGCCGCACTCTGGATTTTGGGCAACGGGGTTAAATTCAGGACTTTCAAGATACTATAGCTAAACATATGCAGACGGTCATTCTTATCCCTTAAAGGGATATCTGCACGTAAATTTCGCCAAAATAGTCAATGCATTGACACATGGTCGTAACGATTTTATTTATAAAGACAGATAAGGAATCTGCTCCACGTACAACACCTTTTGGGCTATGTTCGCTGGACTTAGCCTGTAAAACCGACCGTTCATGAGATCTCCCTTATTAATCCTCCTGTTGAAAAAATGCACATAAGAAATACAATTTTAGAAACGGATTTCCATCAAGGTTGGTCGTTTTGCAATCAGGTTAGTCTTGTGGGAGAGTAATATCGCTGTTTCGGTTCCCTATAAACCCCCAGTCCATTCCGGGAATTTGAAATGGTATGGACCTTAAAACCTACCTTTGGACAGGTCGATGTTAAATATAATGTTTGTTGAAATATCTTCAGTAGTTTTCGAGTTATAAGAAATACGCTTTACACGCACCCGCTCTTCAGTTAAGTCCGGTGGGACTTGTACCGAAAAACGTTCCGTTAATGTTATCTCCCTTATTAATCCTCGTATCGAAATAATGCACTTGAGAAGAAAGGTTTAGAAATTGATTTCCATTTAGGTAGGTAGAATTCCATTAAGTTTATTTGTGTATAATTTGTGGGAGTGCAAAATCACTGTTTCGATTTCGTATAATCGCCCAGTCAGTTCAGGGATTTAGAAACAATATTGGCACTAAACCCTACCAAGGACAGGCGGATTCTAGATATGAAGTTTGGTAGAAATGTATCCCGTAGTTTTCAATTTATAGACAAACAGACAAACTAATAAACAAACAGACACCATTGCTAAAAGTATGCAGATGGTCATTATTACATCTGAAACGGATAGCTGTACGGAAATTTCACCAAAATAGTCAATGTACAGACACACGGTCGTTACGATTTTATTTATATAGATTGATATTTTCTCAGCTGAACAGGAAAGTATGGAACCAAGGATGTGTTTTGGGATTAAAAACCGAGAGTGCGAGTTCATATCCTCAGTTCTATGTATATCCATTTGGTGGAGAGAATGCCCGAGTTGGAAGCGTGACAATAATCACCATCACCACCTGTAATAGAGCACAGTAGTGTAGAGCAGTGGTATTAAAGTGTGGTTCGCGTACCACTAAGGGGAACGCGGGGTTTACTCAAGAGGTACGCAAAGGTATCGTAGCTTCTAACTGTTCTCGGTGAGCAGATAAGAAAAGATTGATCCTGCTCATTTTATATAAGTTCTTCTTTTGATTTAGTGTTTTGGTCTACCGGTATAGAAAGTTTCCTGTCCGAACTAATTCTAAAATATGTGTCACTTTGTTGCTCCCACTTACTTGGTATGTAATGTAATTTCGTGTGGCTATTTCTAGCCGAGTGCAGCCCTCGTAAGGCAGACCCTCCGATGAGGGTGGGCGGCATCTGCCATGTATAGGTAACTGCGTGTTATTGTGGTGGAGGATAGTGTTATGTGTGGTGTGTGAGTTGCAGGAATGTTGGGGACAGCACAAACACCCAGCCCCCGGGCCATTGGAATTAACCAATTAAGGTTAAAATCCCCGACCCGACCGGGAATCGAACCAGGGACCCTCTGAACCGAAGGCCAGTACGCTGACCATTCAGCCAACGAGTCGGACACTTGGTATGTAAAAATGCTGCATTCCTAGTTTCAAAATCCGCTCATTCACTTCATATTTTTCAATAACAATGTGTTTAGCACAACAGTAATTGTTTTATTAATAATAATGCTCGTATTTATAATATAAACACGAGTATTATTACGTAATTTACATACAATACATTATTGTTATTATTGAGGAAGAGGGTGATGTAGCGGCATAGCTGCTTACCTGTCATCTTGGCGACCGTGGTTTGATTTCTGGTGTTGCATGGGATTTTCAGAACGTGGTGTCAGGAAGGGCATGCGACTATAAATCCCCGGCCACAACTTTTTTATGCCTCTGTGCGTGCAGGTACCCTGAGCAAACGGGGTAACCTGCGGAAGTTGATGATGATGATTATATTTAATATTATTTGTCATCTAGCAACGATCATTTGTTATTTCTGGTATAATCGCAATATACTTGTACTTCGGGGGTACGCAGATAAAACAATTGGATGTTGTGAGTACGACTAAAATAAACTAACCTAACCCAGTGGCACTACAGCCCTTGAAGAGCCTAGGCCCGAAGGCCTGCACATTTCGAGGTGCCCTGTGGTCAGCACAACGAATCGTCTCGGCCGTTATTCTTGACTTTCTAGACAGTTGCCGCTATCTCACCGTCAGATAGCTCCTCAATTCTAATCATGTAGGCTGAGTGGACCTCGAACCAGCCCTCTGATCTAGGTAGAAATCCCTGACCTTACCGAGAATCGAACCCGGGCTCTCCGAGTAAATTTTGGGGGTACGTCAAACAAAAATTTTGAATACGACTGGTGTAGAGGTTCAATCAAGTATTTTTCGTGAAGGGAAAAGTAGAATACTTATGGAATGAAACAAACATGTATTTACACATTGATGTACAGACATACGTGTGGGTACGTAAGTTCCTATACTCAGTAATGGGTGGTGATAGGAAAAGTGGGAACCGTAGTGATGGGTTGTTGAGTGCTTTACGTGGTCACTCAACACAGCATCGGGGCACTCCTCGTGGTGGAAGTGGCTGTGTTGTCATTTAATTCGAGGGCGAACGTATCAGCATCAAAGAGAGAAACCCTTGATGAGGTGCCGACGTCAGATCGATGTTCAAATCACCACCAAGTACAATAAGTAGTAAATGGTACTCGTTCTCGCGAACAACATCCAAAATGTTAACGAAATTTGCATTACGTCGCACCAACACAGATAAGCCTTAAGCCAACGATAGGATAGGATAGGATAGGGCAAGGCTAGGAGTGGGAAGGAAACGACCTTGGCCTTAATTAAGGTACAGGCACAGCTTTTTGCGTGGTACCGAGGAAGTGGCCATGTGATTAGGGTCTCCCACCTGTCAAATTGCATTCGGGAGACAGTGGGTTTGAACCCCACTGCCGACAGCCCTGAATATGGTTTTCCGTGGTTTTCCATTGTCATACCAGACAAATGCTGGCGCTGTATGTAAATTAAAGCCATGACCACTTCCTTCCCACTCCTAGCCCATCTATATCCCACCGTCACCATAAGATCTGCGTGGGTGTGACGTAAAACAAATTGTAAAAGAAATGTGACATGCGTTCAGTGAACTTGAACTCACATTGTGTACGCAAACCGCGTTCGCTTGATGCTCTAAAGCCGGTTTTAAGCCACGTGCGGATTTTTCAATACCGCAATGTCCATTTAAAATCACAACGGTGCAACGTACGGAATTATTTTCTTTTGGAATTATTTATCAGTATGGCCAACCCTATAATGGTCATATACCCTCTTCACGTTGCTTCCGACCACCCTGTGTGAGTGTATGAAAGTCCTTCGGTGAAAGACACTAATAGAATAATAACAGTCTATATTAGAATTCAGTTATCTCAAAATCCTTGTTCAGAGACTTCGTGGGCTGCTTGTGTTGTGACCTGCTATGTCGCATCCTATGACAGGTAGTGAACAAGTGAACGAGCAGCGTTCTGCCTACTCATGCGATAACGGCAGGTGTAAACGGCTGCAGCGGTATCGTGAAGGGCGCCCACGTCGTGTTATTGGCAGCTATCATAGTTAACAGCCTCTCTAACACTGTTACGGCTTATCGCTTTTAGTGCGAGGCCAGGTACACAAGAAGAGAGTACAAACATGACGGCGTTCCTCGTAGTATAGCAGTAACAACAAGATTATCACCAGGGGCTTCATCTTATTAACAAGGTCCTTGAAGGAGTGGAAGGCAAAGGCTTCCACTATTCGTAACCTCGGCACGATGAAGGATAGAGATGGTTAGCTCCATGCCCACCCGCCTTTGCCGCAGGAATTAAACAAATACTCATCTTTGTTGTAGGCCAAGTGACTCCAGAGCAATATTCCGTATCTAAATGAACAGGGATATGAGTAGTGGTTTTTCATTGGCTCGGCGGCATCCGGTAACCGGTGGCCCCTGGACGAGGTCTGATGCGGTGGGTGAAGTCACAGCGCGGTGGGGGCTCCTAGCTAAGAGCGTGCCCTTATCCTCACATGACGTTACGCTGGCAAGTGTCCAGGCTTAACTTTACAGATCTCGGGTTCGACTTCAGGTATAAGGGCGTTAACCGTATAAACCCAAGTTCGATGCCAAAAATTGCAAGCTTAAACTAACAGGCATGACGTGTCTAGGGTTAACCTCGCAGATCCCGGGTTCGACCGTAGACCTAAGAACGTTAACCTTACAGACCTCGTTCGATGCCGAGGCTAACTGAATAACAGTGTGGGCTTAACCTTACATGATGTTAATGGCTAAGAGTGTAGGTTTAGCGTCCCGCTGACCAGGGGTTATCCTAACCGGTTGCTCTTCCTTACACTAGCTCGGGCATAACTTTGCTCGCTAGCTTAGAGTGCTGGTTTAGCCTCACGCTCGCCAGGCGTTAACCTAACCGGTTTGCCTTCCCTACACCCTGTCAAAAGTGCACACTTAACCTTCCGCTCACCACGCGATAACCTAAATTAACCTCCACGGACTTGCAGCTGAACTTGGAACAACATGACGGCTACACACGGGACTAGGAAGATGGCATAAGGCTTAATGCATGTGCTTTATTCATAGGTTTAACAAAAGTAACATTAGTCAAAATGTCTAACCTACAATGAGATCGAGTCTAGGACTCCCTTGGACAAAACAAGAATGGATAGCGAACTTGGAACTCTCTTAGACTGAAGCTCAACATAACTAGGAATTCGAATATTAGATTTGTCTTGGAACGAAGACTAGTGTAATCTAACAGCTCAATCCGCTACTGAGAAAGGAATACTGAAGCAAACAATGTCACTTCTCAGCAGAATTGTTTCTGCAAGCAGCAAAGTTACTAAGCTAGCAAAAATTGACGAATGTAGCCGTTTTGTGCATTTAGCCAGGTGCCCGTACATGTCATCGCCCCGGTCTGCCGTGTCAAAAAATATGCATACGTTTGAACTTCGGCCGATTGTCCTTCCCTACACCAGCTTGGACATAACTTAACAACCTAGCTAATTGTGCACGTTTAGCCGCCCGCTGACCATGCGTTAACCTAACCGATTGCCCTTCCATACACGAGCCTAGCGGCTACGCGTTGTACTGATAGGACTAGGGAGATGGAGTAAGGCTTATTACATGTGCTTTATTCGTAGGGGCGTAACGTCAGAATGCTACCTCAGGGGCTTGGAGCTGAACTTGGAACAAGATGGCGGCAGGGGTCTAGGGAGATGGCGTAAGGCTTAATACATGTGCTTTATTCATAGGGGCGTAACGTCGGAATGCAACCTCAGGGACTTGGAGCTGAACTTGGAATTTCGAACAAGACGGCGACAATACATTGTATGGGACTAGGGAGGTGATGTAAGGCCTAATAGGTTTGCATTGCTTATATTGATGTAACGTTAGAGGGCGATCTCAGTGTCTCGGAACTGAACGACTGCAGAGTCAACTGCGCTTGCCTTTGTGCTGGGCGGAACGCACTGTTGTTTTAATGTCTGCAACACTGATTATTTTATTTTAAATTTTCGAGCACCGGGCGAGTTGGCCGTGCGCGTAGAGGCGCGCGGCTGTGAGCTTGCATCCGGGAGATAGTAGGTTCGAATCCCACTATCGGCAGCCCTGAAAATGATTTTCCGTGGTTTCCCATTTTCACACCAGGCAAATGCTGGGGCTGTACCTTAATTAAGGCCACGGCCGCTTCCTTCCAACTCCTAAGCCTTTCCTATCCCATCGTCGCCATAAGACCTATCTGTGTCGGTGCGACGTAAAGCCCCTAGCAAAAAAAACATTTCGAGCTGATAGATTTGAAATTTAGAGACTTCTAATTGCCTGCCGTAATGTTTACATCACTTAGAGTTTAAAACTTAATGTCCAGAACCGAAAAAAATCTGTTTGCGCTACAACTGTAGTGGGAGGCTGCGGGATTTCGAGTGATCAATAGTTTTGACAAAATAATACTTTGCAATGCGTATATTGTTTTTGAAACACCCTGTATTAGTTTAAAACATTTCTCAAACTCAGCTAAAGTCTAATTTCATTATTATCTCTGTTGGGCTGATGCCCATTCAGTTTTCAAGACTAAAAAGGCTAACGCTTTGCCGCCTGAGCTACTCAGCCTAAGTTGCTTTCGAACTCGGAAGAGGGTAGGGTGTTAGAATTAGGTTTCATCTCTAAATGTGCAGATCTTCTATATAGCAATATATCAAGCGATCAAGCAGAGCGCATCCCATAAATCACCTGGAATAGGTGGACTGGGGAAGGGTTTCTATGTACAGCTATGGTCAATCATCAAAGCCGAATTTGTGCTGATATTAAATAACGCCCTACAACCTGACAGGAACATTACAAGGATGAAGGGAGGTCAAATAGTTGTAATTCCAAAGAAAGGGAAACCAATGACCCCAGCCGACTTTAGACCTATCACACTCCTCAACTTTGATTACAAGTTACTCGCTGCTTGAAACAACGGCTCAACAATTTCTTAGCAGACGTAACCTCCAGCCAACAGTCAGGAGCTGTTCAAGGAAGAAGTATTTTGAACACTGTCTGTGACATTCGCGATATGATTAGTAGGTCACTCGTAGAGAAGCAACGGTGACAGCTGCTCTCCTTGGACTTTCATCACGCATTTGACAGAGTTAACCATGGTTATTTGATCGAAGTGTTTAAAGAATTAGGTTTCACTATGCCTTTTACCACTCTGATGGCTAAGATACTGACTGGCGGCTCTTCTAAAATAACTGAGAACGGTTACCTTTCAAACCCTATCAAAATTACACGAGGAGTCCGGCAAGGTTGTCCCTTATCGATGATGCTTTTTGTGCTATCCTTGGAACCCTTTATTGTCAATGTATTACGTACTTTCCCCCCTGGTATGATCGACGTCTTTGTCTACGCTGATGATGTCACATTAATTATGGATCGCAATGCTGACTACCAGCGTCTTTTCACCGAGCTCGACACTTATGGACAATATTTTGGTGCACATCTCAACTTCCAAAATACTAAAACTACGCGGATAGGGTATCGAAGCAGGACTTCCGAAAATGTTCCCTCATGGATGCAGATAACTGATGAGATTAAGATACTCAGCATCCGGTTCTGTAATAACATACATTAGATGATTAAAAAAACTGGTCCCTTGCCCTTGCATCGGTGAAGAGTATACTGCACCAAGTTAAATATAAGTTCGTGGTGTTACAACAACGAGTGCAATATGTCAATACGTATGGTCTAAGCAAAATCTAGTATATAAGCCAAATTTTACCAATGCCAAGAGTAGTTGGCATCCGTATAGTTTCAGCAGTAGGCTGGTATATCTGGCAAGGATCACTTTTCCGCGTCGCACGACCTACACTCATGCTAGCTAAATCTGAAGGAGGTCTTGGTCTTATAGATGTACAGCTTAAAAGTAAAGTGCTCTTCTTGTTACGGAATCTCAGAATGATGCAAGCAGCAGACAACCGCAGATCCGGCAATTTTTTACTGGGAATGTGTAACCCGGAAGAGATTAAGAACCCGCCAGCATTTTACGATATCCACCACCACGCGCCACATGCACGGTATATGCGCTGTGAGATGAGCTACGTTCCCCGTGGTCTCCTCCTATCTCCAGACATAACAACGAAGAAACTTTATACGTATGTGCGTACACAGCAGTATCAAGCCCCGAAAATAGTTCGCACAGCGATGTTAATAAACTGGAACCGCGTCTGGCGGAACATCTCAAATCGCATTCTCCCTCAAATAATATGTGATACGTGGTATAGGGTAGTTCATGATATCATTCCTACAAATAGCAACCTCCATCGCATCCATATGCAGGACAACGCCGCCTGTGGATTTTGCCGAGCTCCTAGGGATACAATCCAACATAGACTGACGGAATGTGACGTCACCCAACAACTGTGGAGTGAATTTAAAGTGAAAATACATGATATCATAAATCAGCCCAAGATCTATATTGCCTCTGAGTGGACAATTCGACCTACCTTTAGCTTGCGACCGGTTCAGTTAAATAATACTGTAGTGCTCCTCTTAGGCACACATGTACATTGTGTGTTACAAGCCAAAAGACCCTACACCAAACATGAGCTCTTCGCAGACATCAGTGTTAGTGTATACAAAGCCCTCGCGTCCCCCCAGAAGAAGCTCTATATTGGAGACTTTATTAATAAACTGGTAGCAGTCATCTAACTGTCCAACTGTGTGAATAGTGTAACTACTAACATTTCTCTCTCTGTCACAAGAGTGTCGTGAACGTACACAGTGGTGCACGAGTTGTATGGGTTAGCTTGTGTTATTTCTTACTTCTTTAGCTCCTAATACTGTGACGCTGGTTGGTTGGTGTCTATGACTGTAGGCAGGGAATGTGTATCTGATATAAATTCTCGCTCCGTTATTCACTTATTATATAGTATATTGTGTTCGCTGGCATAGAACACTCCAGTTAGTCATTGACTCACAAAAGGTGTGTGTTTGTTGTTTACCAATCTTCTCGTTTGAAGTATATTGTATTTTAATTATATGTATTGTAATATACTATGTTGACAATTAAAAAAAGCCTAACACAGCTATCATCCCGGGCCCAGCACTATCGGACATACGTCAGCAAGCCTCGAGAAGAGAGAGGTGAGAGTCTGGGCTGTAATATCAGTCTCCGATCCCTTGCTCTCAGAAATACGTTCGACGTTTTTTTCTCACTGCTTTCAAGTTTTGTAAATGGAACAATGTGTCAGATGCTTACATTATAATGTGCTTTAGGCTTCCATCATTCTCAATTGAAGTTTGGGCTTCACTGATAGCCTTTGTAACCTCAGTATACGCCACTGGTGGTTAGTTTAGTTTACGTCCTCAAAATCCTGTCTTACGTCTGGAATTTTAGCGATAAGCGTGATGTGATGTGAAGCCTCCAGAGAGGCTTGATGCAGATATTTCTATTTAACACCCATGGGTGACCTCCGCGTCTGGATGTGTGTATTCGATGATAATGAGTAAAGGTTGATGTTGTCGAAATGTCATCTCTTTTCCCGTTGCATTGGGACGTTGTTCAGTAATATAAAAATTCATTCTGTGATATAACAAACGATAATAACATGGTTCTTTTGCATTCTATTGCAATTTGTTTGTCGGTTTGGGATTATCACTCATTATTATTTTCAACTTTTAAGAAGGTCTTAGGTCAATACATGGCATTTTGAAGAATTTTTAGATCATTTTGAAGTGTTTTAATAATTTACGCACGTATTCCTTATTATCAGACTAATAAATGTTTTCAGTTTGCCTTACGTCGCAACGACACAGATAGGTCTTATGGTGACGATGGGACAGGGAAGGACTAGGAGTGGGAAAGAAGCGACCCTAGCCTTGATTAAGGTACATCCCCAGCATTTGCCTGGTGTGAAAATGAAAGACCATGGAGAACCATCTTGAGTGATGCCATCAGTGGAGGGGTCGAACCCACTATGTCCCTGGTAGTGGTATGTAGTTGGTAGCTACATGAGTTAATCCATGCAGCCACTTGCTCCGAACTGATAAAAGTCCACAAGTGACAACGTGAGAACATTATACATTCTTCTTCTTCTTCTTCTTCTTTCTTATCCCAGCAGTTGCTGGTGCTGTTGTCGGAAATGTTCTTGAGTTAATACATTTCATTAAGAAATTTCATTAATAAATTTAATTATCATTGTACCCTTCTTATGTGAAAATAAAGTTTAATACTTATCGCACATGCGCTTAAAGCGCAAATTTTATCCAAGTTTGTTTGTACAATTATGTTCAATTTGAAACACTCTACTGAATTATTTGAAAACCTCTCAATCATATCTGCAGTAATATTGTCCAGCTTTGGAATGTAAACACATCTTCCCAAATGCTTTAGTATGCAGTCCCTGTTGTCACTGGACGTTTACTTGCTTCCTTCCTAATCTTGGAATGCGAATTTCTACATCCAGTGTCTCCATAGGTATTTTCGCAGATTCAACGAGCAATGAGACTTTTCCATCTTTCCCTCTTTTCCTAAGATACTTTTATCGTGTGTGTTATTTTCGCTTTGTCTGAGCACAGTTCTATAGATTCAAGCTGAAGATACTTGATTTAAACAACTGTAACATCTGTTTTATCACTTAGACAGTGAATAGTATTTATAAAATCACAACTAGAAATGGAACGTACGTTGTTTGTCTTACTTCCTCGATTTTAACAAATTCATAGAATCTTCTGTAAATTCCAAGACTGACTCATGCCGTTCTATCCATGGGTCTCACAGTATCCCCGAATGTGATGGCCAACACTTAAAACAAGTTTCATTTTCCCGAAGATTTACGAAACTAGTGATTTATTTTGAAGTGAATACGGCATTTCGCAAGATTTTATGCAGCCACAAAGAGATTTGTTGCTTCCTTTTGTATCTCTGTTACTGCACCTCGCATGTCAAACATACATCCACAGAACTTCCATCACAACAGATTAAAACATAGTTGTTTATGTTTAATCCCAGCTTTTGCCTGAACTTCAGTACAAATAGAACTAGAACTTCCCCTGTTATAACTGATTCACCTTCAACGTCCTCAGCATGAAAATACTTTGTGTTGTGAAGATCGATGAAGCCAACATCCCTCGTCATAGGCAAAATGTAGTAAAGGACATAGCTGGGAAGTCTGAGACGCATCTGTGATTTTGTCAAACATGATCTTTACCTTTCTGTTCTAATTTAACAAGTTTGCTATTTCTAGACATGGATTTTAAAATATTTTAATAAAGGATTTAACATCGGTTGTATATTTTTTGTGGTAAGCTGTTGGCTGATGCGTGAGACTCTAAATCCTCATCTTCTCCGGAGAGTTTAGTATAATTTTTTAAAAGTTCAGAAACAAAGTTAATTACACGTACTGTTTGTCTGCAAATCATCATCTTGTGCTTTTTGACAGCTGTCATCGACAACAACGCATCGCTAACCTCACTGCTGCCATCTTGACGGGCCTAAACCTCAGTGGTACCAACTTAACCTAACTAGCGCGAGATTTGAATAGGTAAACAAAGCCACGTGTTTTTTGACAGCCACGTGCTTTTTGACAGACAACAACGCATCGCTAACCTCAGTACTGCCATCTTGACGGGCCTAAACCTCAGTAGTACCAACTTAACCTAACTAGCGCGAGATAAACAAATCCACGTGTTTTTTGACAGCCACGTGCTTTTTTGGCAGCTATCATCCGCCATCTTTAAACTACAGAGCACCGTGCCGCCCTCTTTATCGCAGTAGCTGCAAATTCGTCACCTGTCATCGGCCATCTTGGCGGGCCTAAACCAACCTTGGATGACCAATGTTAGCGCTCCTATGCTCTTCACGTCGTCTTGTAATTCGAGAGGATGTAGGGAACTTGTAATCCTTGTTAGACTTCCAATGATTAGTGAAAAGCTTGCATTTGGTATGGTCACTTACGTGAGACATATTTCCAATGTGAAAACCGATGTCAAGATAACCCGTTTATGTTTAGAGGACGCTGACAAGGGCAGAAACGTAACCTCAACTTGTGTAGGCTCTTGTAATGAAGCTGAAGATGTTTCATAGTTTTGTTCCACTTGTGGAGAAAAATCTTTGTTCAGTATCTTCGACTTAACTATGAGACGATCCATTTTTTAAGACATGAACCACTCAAAGAAGCAAAGGTAATCGTCACGTATTGGCAGAGTAACACAACCGTCACAATCACAACGCTGTTTTAACACTTGTTGACGCTAATCCTCATGCGCTTCACTACCCCCACCCACCTCCCACCGGCTCAATGTAGACCCGAGCTACCACCAGCTACTAATCAAGTAAACCTGCAAGACAGGTTAGGGAAACTACAAGCAGTGTGATTACAGTGTTAATTTTTTTATTCACAATACTAATTCTATTTTACTAAATTTGATATTTACTTCATTAATTTTGGATCCAGGTTTTTAGACTTTAAGTGAGATTGGTTATGTTGCAGTTTGTATCTTTTGTTTGTTGAAGGGCTCTCCTCATACAGCCTCCACTGAATCCCCCCTTCGAGTGAACCGCAAGACCATTTTCCCCTTCAAAATTGTCTTATTGAGTTTCTTGACATGTCTCATTTGCGTTCCTTGACATCCAGACCACAGTCAGCTATGCATGTACTTTCTGTCCCATCCGCTCGTAGGAAATTACTTTTTTTTTTTTTTTTTTTTGCTAATTGCTTTACGTCGCACCGACACAGATAGGTCTTATGGCGACGATGGGACAAGGAAGGCCTAGGAGTGGGAAGGAAGCGGCCGTGGCCTTAATTAAGGTACAGCCCCAGCATTTGCCTGGTGTGAAAATGGGAAACCACGGAAAACCATTTTCAAGGCTGCCGATAGTGGGGTTCGAACCTACTATCTTCCGAATACTGGATACTGGCCGCACTTAAGCGACTGCAGCTATCGAGCTCGGTGAAATTACTTTTACCAAAATATCCAGCCCATTTCAGATCGGGAATACCAGGCTGGAACAAGCGGATCATTTCGAGTATTTAGGGTGAATCAATCCAGGATGACAGTACCCTAAGAGAGATTGAATCAAGGTGTAGCAAAGCCAATGCAGTGACTCGTAGTTTTTCTGCAATAAGGAAGTCAGCTCCGTAATGAAATTATCTTTACATCGATCTGTTTTCTTGACCGACTTTGCTGTATGGGAGCCACAGCTGGGTGGATTCACAATATCTTATTTCCAAGTTGGAGGTAAGAAACATGAAAATAAGAAGAATGATTTCTGGTACAAACAGGTGGTGAGGTGTGGGAGGGGATATTCGGAATGAGGAGATAAATGCTAAGTTTGGAATAAAGCTGTACACACACATCGATTTTGGTGATAGGGTAATGCGCAGCGAAAAGTTGCCTAGGAGAATAATGGACTTGGCATGAAGGGTAAGAGAAGTAGAGACAGAACAAGACGACGATAATTAGACTCTGTTTTTAATCATTTAAGAGGCAGAGAAATAAACGGGTTCATATAACTACTTGAAAATAGGGAATTACGGGGGCATTTAGTTAATCCACTGAGGTTTGCAGACCGAAGGCTGAAAGACGTAACAGATTATAACGAATACGTATTCCATGTAACACCAAAACTAAAACGTGTTTTATCTTCTACTTACAGTTTAAGAGCCTCCGTGGCTCAGGCGGGAGTGCGCCGGCTTCTCACCGCTGGGTTCTATGGTTCAAATCCCGGTCACTATATGTGAGATTTGTGCTGGACGAAGCGGAGGCAGGACAGGCTTTTCTCCCGGTACTCCTGTTTTTCCTGTCATATCTCATTCCAATATAATTTCATTTCATCTGTCCTTCATTAATCATTGCCCCAGAGGAGTACGACAGCTGGCACAATACCTATCCTCGCCGCTATATGTGGGCTTCATTCATTCCATTCCTGACCCGGTCGAATGACTGGACACAGGCCGTGGATTTTCACTTTCAGTTTAACTCAGAGTCCATTATAATATCCGCCACAGTCTCGTCAACCACATCATTTACTGCAAACCAAACGTTCTGTTTATTTTCCTTAGCACACTATAACTTCTGAGAAGAAAGTCCTATCTTTGATCTCGCTCCTACATCTTCATCTTGTGTCGCTGAGGAAATTAACGAGCTGGAAACTCGGTGCCCATGGGTTACATAAAAGCTCTTCTTTGTATAGAGCGTTGACATTTAGCAGAATTTCGTTCAACTTTGTCATATAAACAAACACTACACAGACTAAGCCAGGACGGGTTGCTGGTGTATAACATACGTCAGCAATGAACTTCGTTCAATTCAAACTTTCAACTATCCCTTTGTGTACTGAGGCATAGAATACAACTCCAGTATTCCATGTGCATCGTAAGAATAATAGAATGAAATGAGTTCTTAGGGGCTTTCAACTTGGCAGGGTGATCTGGTGTCTACAGGGCCCCTGGCTGAGTTTTGCCTCGCTTTCGTTTGGGTTACTTTCCCGTTTTCGTAGTTCCCACAAGGTTGGTAGCAGTTCCTCACCAGGGGTGATGAAATGTCGTATGGCTTTTAGTGCCGGGCTATCCCAGGACGGGTTCGGCTCGCCAGATGCAGGTCTTTCTACTTGACTCCCGTAGGTGACCTGCGCGTCGTGATGAGGATGAAATGATGATGAAGACACCACATACACCCAGCCCCCGTGCCATTGGAATTAACCAATTAAGGTTAAAATCCCCGACCTGGCCGGGGATCGAACCCGGGACCCTCTGAACCGAAGGCCAGTATGCTGACCGTTCAGCCAACGAGTCAGACATCAGGGGTGATGTCGCGGCCAGACAGATTTAGGATAGAATTAGTATAGCTTTAATTTAGTTAAGTAGTTAGTGTTTAGTTATATGTAAAGGTGGCATGTTGCGCGTGGAGCTGGCTATCCGCCCGTGTGCAAGGTGCTACATAGTAGGTTTAGAGGTAGTTAAGTACTAAGTAGTTAGTTCTTAGCTAATAAGTAGTCTGTAAGTGTTTAGTTTTGAATTGCACATTTGGAACATTGTAACTGGGCGAAAGCCTGTTAAGTTCAATAAATAAATAAATAAATAAAAAATAAATAAATAAATAAATAAATAAATAAATAAATAAATAAATAAATAAATAAATAAATAAATAAATAAATAAATAAATAAATAAATAAATAAATAAGTCATAGTTCCCACCCGACTTCCCTTGTTCTCTTTCGGTACCGAACTGTATGTGAAGCCTCTGAAATTGCCTTCCACAGTAATTTCCAATACATCTTTTCTTTGAAGTTTCCTACGTTTTCCTTTCTTCCGTCCACCCACATATTCTTCGCTCCTTCCAGTATGATGATCTCTTGAGGAATATTAGGCACCGTCTGATCAGGAGAGAAATAGCGCCAGCCCTGGCCATCAAAAAGTGGTGTCAGATTTCCATTTGGAAAAGCAAATGCTCATAAATCTGTCTTTCAAGAAATGAAACTCAAACTGATAACGATTCATTCATTTTCATTTAACGAATTGTTTTACAGAGACATCTGTATGGAAGTTGGAGACAAATGTAGCATTCAGTGCAACTGACTCAGGGCCTATGAAACTCCAGAGTATGATCAGGTGAAGCCGCTTTGATTAACCGACTTTTTATATGTCTCTCAGTCATGTTATCCATCGATACTTCAGATCACGGGCGGCAACATGACATCGACCAACTGTTCTCTAACGCCCCTCTTTGATAATATGTCTCTGAGTCATGGTCATCCGTAAATACTTCACATCACAGCCTGCACGGTTGCTAGGTAACATTCCGTCACACAGTTTATATCGCTAATTTCGCACATGTTCTCATGACCCTAAGTCGTAAGACATGTTTACGTCGAAACCTCGTGGTTCACAAGGAAGTTCATTACGTTGCAGCCAACAAAAGTAATATTAGAATTGTCTTCCTGGCAGAAGATAAGAAAACTAAAAGAAGCTTCATCACTGATTCCACAATTTAATTTTAAATTGGTAAAGCCCAGTCAGTGCTAGTTGTCGAAGAAAAGAAAATAAGATCTATGAACTCATGGCTATTTTTTTTCTTTTTTTGCTAGTTGCTTTACGTCGCACCGACACAGATAGGTCTTATGGCGACGATGGGACAAGGAAGGGCTAGGAGTGGGAAGGAAGCGGCCGTGGCCTTAATTAAGGTACAGCCCCAGCATTTGCCTGGTGTGAAAATGGGAAACCACGGAAAACCATTTTCAGGGCTGCCGATAGTGGGGTTTGAACCGACTATCTCCCGAATACTGGATACTGGCCGCACTTAAGCGACTGCAGCTATCGAGCTCGGTCATGGCTAATTCGAAATGAATGTTCAAGTTTAAATACATTACAGTTATAGGGTTTCTAGTGGGCTGTAGTAGATAAATACCCAGATTCTATTGTAAATATCATGCATGCTTTTGGGTAAGCAAGAAAGTTGTTCAAGGTGTAGGTATATTAGCTCTGAACGTCTTCCTTCAGATTTTGAGAAATCATACGAGGATTGTAAATGAAGTAGTGACAATATTGATAGGGTGCAATGTTTAATGAACTAACAACTACAATTGCATTACGTTCCTTCAATATGAGGAAAGCAACGGGAAACTACCTCACTCCTCATTTCCCTAGTTCGTCTCTACAGTGATGCCTAGGCCATCTATGACAGCCGATGGCGGAGCTGTTGAGGATTCAACAAGCCTTAGGGCTGAAGACTGAACATACATGCCTTCAATGTAGTCACCCACAAAGTCTATTTCTAAATGTTAGGAAGCCTTGCGGACCGTTAGGAAGTCGTTCTCTGTTGATGCAGCGACTGAGCTCTCTACTGCGCGGAGTAGGCCTACAGATGCCACGGAAATCGGCGGCCTCGGAGGAGTTCTTTGAACTTCAGAAGCAGGTCAAAGTCACTAGGACTCATGTCTGGTGAGTATGGAGGATGTTCCAAGACCTCCCAATGCCACCGTTGCAATAAGAGCTTGACACTGTTCGCGACATGACAACGTGTGTTGTCATGCAATACGATAGGGTGATCGTCTTGCGATAAACGTGGATGTTTGCGCCTCATAGCCGGACGCAGATGTCGCTCCACAAATCGGCAATAGTAGTCACTGTTGACAGTTTGTCCCTCAGGCACAGTATGCGTAATAATACCATCGAAGTTGTATGCTACAATCAGCATACGCCAGTCTCTCAAACGCCCAAAATCTTACCCGTGCAAACCGAACCGCAGAGGTCCTGTGCACTGTGCATCGGCCCGTCTCGGGTCGGTTCGGACCAGCGTTTTGTGTAGGGGCAACTCGGCTAAGCTCGGCTCAAATCTGCTCGGGTGGTGGAGCGCTGCAGAGCGAGCGAGACAGTCGTAGGGAAAGAGAGGGAGCGCTATTGCTCAAAATAGAGGACTGGGGGTCTGTACTCTGATCAACTTAACGAAGTCGTCTTTTGAACTTTCCACCGTGCAATGCACTGGGGAATGCACCCTGAGAGGCCCTGGCATAAGCCTCACCCGACTGGATTCCTTTCAAAATTTCTGTGGACGTGGCGAACCTGGGTGATGCCATTCATTCAATTGGCGATTCAATTAACGCTCGTAGTCTTGTGCCCACTTCTTATCAATGGCGACAATAAGCTAAAGAAATGTCTCTCCTTCGTTGCGATATCTGTGCAGGAGGATGCCAGCTAGTGCATACCTGTGCCATTTCAGTACGTCGGTGAGTTGATGTGAAACCCAAAGGGACGCAATATTCCTCATGTTAAGACATTTCGTCAGTATGTGCCTGTCAGTTTGATGACTGAGATCAACCTCTACGGATAATTCCAGGACAGTCCATCGATGGTCTACGGAAATGAGACCACTCACGATGTCAATCTGATCTTGAAGAATGGACTGTCAACCTGTGCGGTGCAAATCCGTAGTCTCATTCCGACCGGCACGAAACGCTTTGATCCATCGAGCAACCATCCTATATAGTAATGAATTCTCTCCACAGGCTTCACGTAATCCTCCATAATGTCCTGATCATTTTTGCCACGGGCAACCTCGATTTTAATCCACGAACTCTCATCACATTTTGAAAACATGCTTTAGAGCGGTGAAATCGACACTCTTCACTTTGACGCCACACAACAACAACACACCGAACTGGATGCCCGTCAAGTGTAAACTAAATATCGAAAACAGTGCCACCTGACCTCTCCCATATCCTATTTGCGCATGTGAGATCTCCTGCGAGTGTCTGGACTACGTTGTCACTGCTTTATTAACAGCCCTCGTGTGTACAGTTCATATTAGTAGGCTATCTAAACCATAACGCAAATATTTATTATCTCATTCATTTACTTTAAGATAATTTACTTTGGTATTATTTGTCGTAGGCCGGCCCCGAGGTGTAGAAGTGGCGTGCCTGCCTCTCGCCCGGAGGCACCGGGTTCGATTCCCGGCCAGGTCAGGGATTTTCCTCTCGACCTGAGACTGGTTCGAGGTCCACGCAGCCTACGTGATTAGAATTGAGAAGCTATCTGACCGTGAGATGGTGGCCCCGGCCTCGAAAGCCAAGAATAACGACTGAGAGGATGTGTCGTGCTGACCACACGCCCCCTCGTAATCTGCAGGCCTTCGGGCTGAGCAGCGGTCGCTGGGCAGGCCAAGGCCCTTCCAAGGGCGTTAAGTGCCGAGGGTTTGGTTTGGTTTGGATTATTTGTCGTAATGGCAACCGAACTAATTAAACTATATCAATTTAATTATTAACAAAAAGTAGGTTCCCAGAAGGAATTAGTAATTTAATTCCATCGGTTGCGAAGATTGAAGTATTCAAATTCTTTAGGCATTTTTTCAATGGTGGAATTTCCAGCCTTTCATCCCAGCGTGACAGCGGGCTCGTCAGTTTTATTATCATACCTTTCCACCACGCTGGTGGCTAATGCACACTTGATACACTGCAAGCCAAGCCATTGCTAGGCGACCCGTACTGCGCATCCGGTGCAATCTCTCTTAAGGAGATATAGTCGTCTAGTTGTAATTCCCCTTAAAGTAATAACCATTATCACCACCGCTGTTTAACTAATGAATGAGTAACTATGTTTATGTTGTTAAAAGTGACTTATTCAGATATTTGAACAGGTTTCATCTTTCAACCTACTGAGACTCCTCATCCGTCAAGGAGGACAACATCACGTCTTATAAATATGGTCATAGTGTGTACACTGCTGTGATAGCGCCGTCTGTTCTAATTCTCCCCTTAATCTGCTCATCAAGCGTCTTGATTACCTCCATTACAGTGGCAGGCCACGCTCATTAGACAACGGCTTCCCTGAGGTATCATAGCAACTTTAGTAAGAGGAATTATTATCAGCTCAATTCCATCATTAACTATCGTAATTTCTCAGTTGTTATGACTCTGACATTAAATGCAAATTACTAAAGGAACCCGTACGTGATCGGGCCCGGCTTTGATAAGGAGGCTAAATCTGTTTTAATAATATTCAAGTTATAGTTTCTACGTTTTTGAAGACGTCAAATACCGCCGGACAGAGTGGGTATCGAACACGCCAAGGTGGGCTTGGCTACTTAACTCGGCAAATCTATTTTTTAAATACAAATCGGTAACTATTACATGGAGTCAGTACTGTAAAATACCGAAGATATTCCAATTAATGGAATGTTACAAGAAATAATTAAACTATACGTTACGTATCCAACAAATATTATTTAGACTTAACCTTAAAATTTAGACAACCTTCTGAGGTATTTCCCGGACTTCAACAATTTTGTAGAGTCCATGACACCTCCTCGTGCACATTCTTACTACGTATGAATTAACGAAGACATTGAACATAATCCAATCCCAGTAACGGTTGACCACCAACTGGGGGACAGAGCATCTGCCCACCGCAATCATCACAATCACATGTAACTAGTTTTGTTATTATAATAAAATATCCAATATATTCCAATTAACAAACTGTCACAAAATATATCAGTAATTAGGCACACGATTAAAACTACTACCAACTCATTATTTACAATCACTGGAAATTTGAAAGCATTACTACTTGTAGTTCCAGAGGATTGTGTGCCTATGGTGAAATATTGTGATCATAGAAAACATTAAGCGATGTCATATTAATGTGATAGCAAGTACTGTATAAGGTAATACTTCCCGTTGAACTACAAGGCTGAAATATTAACACTATGTGAATAAAACGCCATTTCTTCAGGAAACAATTTTTAAAATGTCGAACGTTTGCCCCCTGATTGGTTCAAACACCGTTTTAAATTGCTAATTGCGTGGTCCATTTCATATAGGTAATACTTACAAATAGTTGTTGAGATACAAGGTTGAAATTTTCGAACAATGTGAAGGAAACGTCATTGATTCAGACAACATCATTTTCAAAATTTTGAACTTTTGACCCTTGGCACATCCTTCCATAAATGTTAAATGGCCCTAATTCGATTCCTTGTCCCTATCGTTTGATTTATAATAATTATAAATCAAATAATTATTATGATGAGTTAAATATGAAGACACCAACATCTCCTTGCGATGATGGGCCACAGTGTCCATGGGGGATAGGTCAGGCGACTTTCAGGCGTCTTGGCACTTTGCCACCCTCTGCGGCACACAGGGTCGAGGTTGTGGCTAGACAGTTCCGGTGAGGACATTAGACTGTAAAGTGCACATGATATTATGACTGACCTCACTGAGTTCGCAGTACCCTACTGAACTGTCTTGATGAGTTCACTCAGTGTCGTCAAATCTTACAAGGGAAGTCTATAGTATGGCGAACAGCGTTTTTGTCGAACTGTTGAAAGGTTCATATAAATGAGTAAAATATCATTGGTAAAAATATACACCATGTACACTACCACATGGTTTATAAGATTATAAAGAAGCAGAAATTATGCAATTCTTACCTGGGGTCGGTACTAGAGGAGTAATGTGTTCATTACGATGTCCAGGAAGCCACCGGACCGCCCCCCCAGAAGTACATTTACCTTCATAACTTAATAAAGAGCAGCACTCATCATTCTACATTGCTGAAGTAGCTACTTGCATGGATATTGGCCGACGTAAAATGGAATCTGATGTCATTCCCGTCGTTGATGATAATTATATTCCGTTACTAAACCCGGCAGAATAGAAGCACAAATAAATAGAACATGTAAAGGAACAATCGCTCTACAGAACGCTAGATGCCTAAAAGCAACTTCGCGGCCCTTTGCTTGATCACAGTGCAATGGTTTTGTCACTAACTAGACCTAACCAATGCAGATCAATGGTTTTGTCTTACTGCTTATCTTAGTTCCTAACTAGACAGGTTGGCAGCCTTGTAGACCGCCCGACCACACCCTGCGCGAGAAGTAAACAAACAGCAGTCATTCCGTGCGTAGATGTTAGTGATACACGGGATATAGTATTGATAAAATCAATATACACTGACTGACAGAGCAAATGCAAGACCAAGAAGGAGTGGTTCGAAAGGGAGGAAAGTTGGGGAAAGAACAGAGACGGCACGGACGAATAATTGATGTTTATTTCAAACCGATATGCAGGTTACACAATGCGCACGGCATCGACTCAGTAGGATGTAGGACCACCGCGAGCGGCGATGCACGCAGAAACACGTCGAGGTACAGAGTCAATAAGAGTGCGGATGGTGTCCTGAGGGTTGGTTCTCCATTCTCTGTCAACCATTTGCCACAGTTGGTCGTCAACCACCGTGGACACATCCCTATGGGTATCGGCTGCGATTTGACGAAGCGACCAACCTGCCCTTCTCAGCCCGATCACCATACCCCTCGTAAAGTCGTCTGTCTGCTGGAAATGCCTCCGTTGACGGCGGCCTGGCATTCTTAGCTATACACGTGTCCTGTGGCACACGACAACACGTTCTACAATGACTGTCGGCTGAGAAATCACGGTACGAAGTGGGCCATTCGCCAACGCCGTGTCCCATTTATCGTTCGCTACGTGCGCAGCACAGCGGCGCATTTCACATCATGAGCATACCTCAGTGACGTCAGTCTACCCTGCAATTGGCATAAAGTTCTGACCACTCCTTCTTGGTGTTGCATTTGCTCTGTCAGTCAGTGTATGTTTGCAAATTCTCTGGAATGGGCTTTAATTTTCGAGATTTTACCATTTCGATTTTGAAAACTAAATTATAAGCCATCGTATAAGCCAGCTTTCAGAAAAGCTTTCTCGTAGGATAGTGGTCAAGGCTTTGGATAGGTAATACAAGGTCAACTAGTTCATGTCTCCTACACTCATCTTATATTTCATTTAATTATAAAGCAAACAATTTTATGATTTAAACACAATAGGAATGCCCTACAGAGAATAACAACTTATTTCTTGTCCTTCTCCCAATCACCTATCGTTGGCACTAATGTGGACTATATCCGGTTTTACTGTCTGAAGCCCATCTTTACGCCAACCGTATGTGGAGGGATGAATTCACTTTTGCGGCATCCTGTGGTGATTGATAACGTGAGGATTTCACCAAACTGACCCAGCTAAGAGTCGAACCCGGACACTGTTGATCGCAGTCCGCAATGTTGACCATTCAGCCTAGGAGCTGGACCTCAAATAATTTTAGGGTAGCATTCAACGTAGTACTTTTTAATTTCGTGTGGCTATTTCTAGCCTGGTTCAGCCATAGTAAGACAGACCCTCCGACGAGGGTGGGCGGCATCTGTCGTGTATAAGAAACTGCGTGTTGTCGTAGTGGAGGATAGTGCTGTGTGTGGTGTGTGAGATGCAAGGACGTTGGGGACAGAACAAACACCCACTCCCGGAGCCAAGGGAATTAACTACTCAAGGTTAAAATATCCGACCGGACAGGGAGTCGAGCCCGGATTTCCCCTGAACCGAAGATCACTACGCTCACCATTCAGCCAAGAGACTGGACAATGCCGTACTGATTCATCTTCATTTTTTTTTTTGCTAGTGGTTTAACGCCGCCTTGATACTTCGAAGGTTTTCGGCTACGCAAGAAGGGGTTAGGACTGGACAGATAGCAGCCGTGGTCATAATTAAGGTGCGGACCCATTTGCCTGGTGCGAAAATGAGAAACCATGGAAAACCATCTTCAGAATTGCCGACGATGCGATTCGAAACCATCATCTTCCGAATGCAAGCTCACATGTATACGACCTTAACCGAATGGCCAAATCGCGCTCGGTTAATTGGTCTTAATAAAATATGTATCGTGTCAGAAATAACACGCACCATGAACCAACTTCACATAAAACTTCGTCTGTCGTTTTAAATCTCTCATTGGATTGTACACTTTTTTAAAATGCAATGCACCGTGAAAGTAGCCTTCAAAAGTTAACTGTTGAGAGCAACGTCTGAGGAACCAGATTACGTGGACGAGTACCAACATCAAGGATCGACATATGAATGGCTCAGAGTTCTGTCCAAGTAACGGCACTGAAGGCTTTGGATAGAGACGAATGGCGAGTTATGGTCCATCAGCTGTTGTTATTTGGGTCATCAGTCCATGCGCTGGTTTGATGCAGCTCTCCTTGTCACCCTATCCTGTTCTAAACTTTTCATTTCTACGTAACTACTACATCCTACATCTGCTCTAATCTGTAAGTCATATTCCTACCATTCTTAACGCCTACACTTCCCTCCAAAACTAACCGAACGAGTCATTTTTTCTGGTCAAGTTTCACAAAAATCTTTCTCCTCTCACTAATTCGATTCAGTATCTCTTCATTCATAATTTGATCTACCCATTTCATCTTCAATTCTCCTGTAACACCACATTTCAAAATCTTCCATATCTTTCTTTCTGAGCTAGTTATAATCTACGTTTCACTTCTATACTATGCGACACTCCACACGAAAGTATTCAAAAACATTTTTCTAATTCCTATATCAAAGTTCGAAGTGAGCAAATTTCTTTTCGTAATAAAGACCTTTCTTGCATGTGATAGACTTGATTTTATGTAGTCATTACTTCTGACATCTTTAGTTATTCTCCTACTTAAGTAAAAATATTAACCTACTTCCTTTAAGACTAAATTTCCTAATCTAATATTTCCTGCATCACTGACTTTGTTGGATTGTATTTTATTACATTTGTTTTAATTTTATGTACTTTTAAATTATTTTTTTACTTTTATTTTAATTTATTTTCATCTTGTTGTGACACAGAATGATTCAGCAATTTTTTCAGGTAATAATAATAATAATAATAATAATAATAATAATACAGAATTTTTTCAGACCTCTTGAACTGATGTCGTCCAGGTTGCCTGCTTATCATTTTTGACATTCCGATTGTGTTGCTGTTTAACAAGGTGGGATTTTACTGGTCAGATACTACGGCTAAGCTAATTTAATTTTGTCAGACAACTCTACGTGTGCCATCAGAGATCTGTAACGTGCCGACTACAAAGTCATGTGGTGCCAAGATTTCTGACAGCCCTGCAAGGAAAGACTACCTCAGCCATAGTCGACCATCAATCTCGCAACGATGGGATGAATATTTTTCTGAACTTCTAAATTCGATGAACCAGAAGGAACGGTAGAAGCAGATTTTTTTTTTACAATTTGCTTTACGTTGCACCGACATAAATATGTATTACGACGACAATCTTCAGCGCTGCCGACAATGGGGTTCGAACCCACTATCTCCCGAATGCAAGCTCAAAGCTGCGCAAATCTAACTGCACGGCCAACTCACTCGGTCCAGAAGAAATGATTCCCACCTGAACTGACTGAAAACTCGAAGTTATTGCGGATGTGATGAGTTGCGTTAGAACAATGTGAAATATTAACACAACATGACAATGTTGACAATAGCAATACCTGTGCTATTGAAATAGATGAAGGAGTGAGGCAAGGCTGTGTTCTAGCTCCACTCGTTTTAAATATCTTCGCTGAATGGGTATTTTGTGAAAACCTGGAAGGAAAACAGGAGGGGATCGTTATTAAACACAATAAACAATTACAATGCGGTCATGGCATTAATAAGGTACAACATCCGAATTTGCCTGGTGTGAAGATGGAAATAATGTGAAATTATCTTCAGGGCATCCGTCGGTGGAATTGGAACCGAATATCTCTCGAATGCAAGTTGACAGGCACGCAACCCTAACCGCACCTAAGAGTAAGTGACGAGAATGGTATATGGAGGGAAAGATGAGGATCAACAAGACTTCTACCAATTGAACAGGAAATTCGCATGTGATTGTACCACAAATAAATCTTCTTTTTAAGAAACTAAGAACGCACGTGCCTCCTTAATAAATGAAACCTTTCCTTGTGACACGTAAACCAGCAAATTTCCTGCAAAATAAATGTGTTTAAAACTGCGAGATAATATCTGTTGTACATTAAAATGATTTGAGAGCAATTATTTTAACTTTACCATCAACATCACTCATTAAGAACCAAATGTCTGTTATTATAGTGTCGATTTTATGAACAATAGAAGCATTTATAATCCACTCCTCCAAAAGTCCTCAAGGCCTTGGTACAGCAACGCACTCCTACTTACTGAAGGGTGAAGGCCCCCGAGTGTGTACTTGCTGCGGTCATCTTACTTTGGTACACATCCTTACGTAGTGCGCGGACCTTGTTGATCTGCGCCGTAGTCAAAAACGTCCGAGTACCATCTCCCTCATCCTACGAGACGACGAGCAGTCGGTAGACTTCGTCATACTTTTTAAGAGGGATAGTGACCGGTTTTATCGTGTTTAAAACTGTTCTTAACTTTTAAAAAGTTTTCTCTAATTGTTAACTATGCTTTTATTCTTTTGACTATATGTTAGTTTTTTTTGCATGTTTTAACATGGTTTTAAGATAATTTTATAGGAAAATAAGACATTACGAATTAGATCCAATCATACATTTAATTCATAGTCATTTTCCACGCAGATCGGACGCTATAGCCCAACTTGGCAGGTTCAATATTCAGTCAGTCCTGTGGTATTTGAAGGTGCTGAAATACGTGAACGTCGTGTCGGTAGATTTACTGGCACATTAAAGAAATCTCGCGGGACAAAAGTCCGGCACCTCGGCGTCTCTGATAACCATAAAAGTAGTTAGTGGGGCGTAAAATCAAATACATTTTTCTCATCGTTATCAATTTTTTGAAATCCTAGTCAGTGGGTAAATTTAAAATTTTAATGTAATATTTTATGTCGTGTCATTTCGTACCATCAGGGACCAATGAACTGCATATTAGGCCCCTTTAAACAACAAGTATCATCATCATCATCATCATCATCATCATCATCATCATGGCTGGTACGGAGGTTGCTTTACTTTGCTTTACGTAACGTGTGTTTTCGATACTGTATGAACAGACCTGGTCCTTGACTTCCATTCCTTACTCACAGATCTGCAAATCCTTGACGGTCTTTAGAGAGCTACATACATACCGTGTACTGTAGCCTGCTCCTAGACTCAAAGTAATACGCTCCGTATGGTGGTGGTGTGTGTGATTCGTGACCTCCCGCCGGGATGAGACAGGTGCAATGAATCTCCCCTTAATTGCGATGTACCGTGCGATGTCCTAGCTGACGCCACGACACGTCACTGTGTGACGTAGACCACAGCGGGAGACGAGTCTGTTTATACCCTCATTTTCTTGTCTTCTAGTTCACTACCAGCTCAGTTTCTCCAAGATTATCAACGTTGCTTTGGTCATCAGCAATTGCCAAACCTTCTTCTCCTTCATCCTAGCGTTTTCCTGGTGGTGCAAGGTCCAGTGGCTTTTGCCGAATGTAGTGATAAATTAATTTTTTTGTTTGGTCCCTTGGCTGAAAGGTCTGTTTATTGGCCTTCGGTTCAAAGGGCTCCAGGTACGAATCCCGACGGAGTCGGTGATTTTAACTGTATATTGATAATTCCCGTGGATCTGCGACCTCGTGCATCTGTTCGTCTTGATACACTTCTTTTCATTCACTACCAACCACCACAGAAATACCTGTGACATAACCACACATACTGTTCCCGTGTAAACATATGCTCTTGGCTCAAATCACAAAAAGATTAATCCGTTTACCCTCCAGGGTTGGTTTTTCCCCAGACACAGAGAGGGATCCCACCTCTACCGCCTCAAGGGCAATGTTCTGGAGCGTGACACATTTGGTCGGGGAGATACAACTGGGGAGAAGGACTAATATCCCTCCAGGCAGCTTCAACTGCTATGCTGAACAAGGGCCTTGTGGGGAAGGGAAGATTGGAAGGGATAGGCAAGGAAGAGGGAAGTAAGCGGCTGTGGCCTTAAGTTAGGTACCATTTCGGCATTTGCCTGGAGAGTATCTTGGAAACCATGGAAAACCTCTTCGAGGATGGCTGAGAGCAGAACCGCGATCGTACCATTTCTCTGTTATCGCGCTGAGCCGGTAATCGAACCCACGCCTTCGGGGGTGGCAGCTAATCACACTAACCACTACACCACACAGGCGGACATTATTATATTAATTTAGTATAATAGCCAGGCGACTTTCCTTGCTAAGGGAGTGTTATTATAAGACCACTGTAGTCAGCATAAAGACCAGATGAATTGCATTGCCAGTATCAGAGCCAGGCAACATTTCCTTGTAAGGGCAGTGTTATTACCATACACCTATAATAAAAAGCATTATGTTACTATTTCGAATATACAAGCATGAGATCATGAGTATTTGATTTTGTCGAGAGTATACCATGTGGTACAGCTGCGCCTATTCACTCACACTCAGATTTGTGCAAACCGCAGATCATTTATTTATTTATTTATTTATTTATTTATTTATTTATTTATTTATTTATTTCCTCGGATCTTACAGTAATTAAACTAATAGATCTTCCAAAGAACACATTAACTCCAACCTAAGCTATATATTTGTGAACTAACATGGAATTAAATTAAATTAAATTAAATTAAATAGGAGAACTCAAAATAAGATAAAAAAGGATAATTCATCGTCACCACGGCAAAATGGCCCCTGGTCAGCTCCTATTGGAGATATGCCTGCCATGGCAATACGTCACCAAACTAACATAACAAAACAGAATTGAGTAATTGTAATTACAAAGTTACATGACAACATAAAATAAGGCAATTTTTCAGCAACGGCAAAACAAAACAGAAATTGAGCTAATGTTCGGAGAAGCAGTACCTGGCAACCCAACATAAGTAAAAGAAATACCTTCCGGCAAAGCAAAACAAACAATAAGAATGGCACAGTGGCATACCATGGAAGGTTACTGGCCTTCCCTCCTCCTGTTGTGCCAGCGAAACTCGTCTCTCACGTCACGCGTCTGAGTGTGCAGCCACTGTCAATACTCAACCTGTCTGCTTCCTCATATCATGACCTATATTACTGACTCAGGCTTGCTGACACCAACTCACCTGTTACTAAATCTGCTGAGCTGTGCCTACCTATGTTACAACATTGTTCACGGACACTTTTACCCTACATCTTCAAGTCTAATTATATTTGCATTAACTCATATCACCAGAATCTATAACTCTATAACTTAAACGCTCATACAGTTATATCCTCCAAATCCATCTCATACCGTCTCTTTTACACCACTCTGTATCAAACCTCCAATCCAATCGCAACAATTTCTACCACTGAATCACTCTTCACCGACCTTACCACCTCACAATTTTTCCAAACACTCTCACCAAACGCTATAACTCTCTATTACTTAATCACTCTTTTCACCAAACAACTTTCCACTTATATTCACACCCATCTCATTTGAACTTACATCAACACCATTTTCTAACTTACTTGCTAATATTACTTAAACCGAAACATCTTTCATTATTTACAATCTCTTTTCTATTAAAATATTTCCAAGCCAAATCCACCTTAAGTTATACCACCATGAATTCATAATACCTTACGTTTCATATATACAAACCATTATGATACAACAACTGCAATATCACCTTTCTCTTCCACTTCATCACTCTTCACACTTACCCACCTTTCATTCTCCACGTACCAATATCTATACTCCCCTACCTCATAGTAAGCCAAACCGCCTTTCTTATATAAAATCTTATTTAAACTGAGAACTTTCATGCAACCCTGTCTTCCCAATCATATATTTCCAGACCAAACTCCACACTAAATTATACCACCATGTCTTCCTATTAACTAACCGTTCAAATAATCACATGCTAATTTCGTCCCTCCAATTTACTTACTACATACCATCAACTCAACCTCTTATTCATAATCTCTCTGACCATCATATTTCATTATTCATCACTCTTTCCATCACACTTTTTATTATAAACATAATCACTCTCTAACTATACTCCACTTACACCACCTCTTAAGGCCTTTACCATACTCGCTTCATCTCCATCCCAAATTGGACGTCCTAATATCTTGCAATCTAATTATTTACAGATCGAATCACCTTTCATTATTACCTAGCTTACTACTAATACTACTTGACTTTTTAATTCTCGTTACTATGCCTCCATCATTTTTATCTTTCTTACCCATTAGTTCCTTTAAACTCATGCTTCTCCCTTTATTCATAGTTCCTCTTACTTATGCTTCTTCTCCCAAACCATTATTTTCACTATGCGTTTGTCCACTTGACATTTCTTGTGTTTTCTCTTCTTCATCACTTCAGTGATTCCTTCTGCAATCGACTCTATGATCTCACTGTTCCTTCGTGCTCCTCTTACCTACCTTTCCTCCGATCTCCATGCTATACTAAGCTCACACGGCTCACTGCTTCCATTTGTTCTTTCCTTGACACCATGCCCGTTTTCTCCGGCGCTGCTTTCTATTACCTGCCTTTCTTCCACTCTCTTCCCCATCACTGATTCCTGAATCAGACCCTCATTTAATTTGTCACATTCCAAAATCTTACCAGTCTGCCATTAGTTACCGCTAATTGGTGGCCCCCGATATGCGCTCTTAATCCTTGAAGTCTTGCCTTCACTAAATGCTTCTTTAGGATTTTCAGATTCTTGTTACCTTCTCTTCCCATGTCTCTATTAATCCAAAATTTTCCACTCTGTAGGTTCCTCGCGTTTCTTATCACTATTTCAGCCATCAATGTGGATAACTACTTGTATAGGCCTGTTAGCATGCGCTTTACCTATCCTTTCCACGTCATCTATAGCTACTTCGCTGAAGTTAATTTTGTTCTGGATGACGTCCACAACTTTATAAATTGTCCCCATTTTGTCCTCTCCCTTTTCTTCCGGCACACCATATACAGAGTTATTCAGGAAGAAGGAACAGATTTCAAACATTTATTTCTGCCAAACTACAAAAGGTAGAACCACAATTCCAACGTTCCTAGACAGAAAAAGGTTTAAAATTTGAACAGTCCATGTAGAAGCGCCTCTGATGCAAGTTCCAATCTCGGCTGCATTGGCGCTGGTGCTCGTCGTGCGTGTCAGTTGGAGTGTACGCAAATGGCGACACAACAGGACAAAGCATTTTGTGTGCTGCAATTAGCAAAATTAAAGTCCATTATTTGAGTTCGACGTGCTTTTCGCCGTCAGTTTAATAAACAATCGCCTTGGCATAAGCAGATTTATCAGTGGCATCGAAAGTTCGTTGCATCTGCAATGGGAAAAGCAAACTTACACTTTCATTTCTTCGTTGTTTGAATACCAGTAACCACTAGAAATTATGCCAAAAGAAAAAAAGCAGCTAAAAGTATTCTTCTTCGGCAGTTGATATTTGTGGAAGCAGCATTATACATAGAGGAAAAATAAGTATTTTTCAGGATATGCTTGCTAGTGGCTTTGAGTCGCACCGACACAGATAGGTTTTATGGCGGCGATGGGAGAGGAAAGGCCTAGGAGTTGGAAGGAAGCGGCCGTGGCCTTAATTAAGGTATAGCCCCAGCATTTACCTTGTGTGAAAATGGGAAACCACGGAAAACCAACTTCAGAGCTGCCGACATTGGGATTCGAACCCACCATCTCCCGGATGCAAGCTCACAGCCGCGCGCCTCTAACTGCACGGCCAACTCACCCGGCGACAGGATATGCAATAGTGCATATATGCCTACATATATCCCTGCTTTTAGTGCATAGATTCATGCATATTTTAACATTTTTAGTGCATATGAATTCGCCCTCTAGTAATAACGTTGACAATAAGTGCAGTGCGCTTCATTCGTTGTACCCGTTTGCCATATGAAAGTCCCAACTTAATCTTTTATTTCTTTCTTTCTCTCTTATGTATGCTTTCATCGTAAAGGCACTAGCACAGTTCTACCACTTCAGGCAAGCAACTCAGTATTGAAAACATCCTAGTGATATGAGCTACGAATTTTAGGTAAATAAAATATAATAAAGTATGAGAATATACTCTTGATTTATTCCTAAACATTACAATTCTTTCCTTAATAATCGTTATCCGGTCGATTAGACTAGCAGCTCGCCTTTTTCCACCGCTACGAGCGCTAATGTGACTCAATGCAGAGTTTCACTTAAGCTCCACCACGAGCGTTAATGTGAGTCAATGCAGACTTTCACTTAAACACCACTAAGGGCGCTAATGTGAGTCAGTGCACTGTTTCACTTAAGCACCATCACGAGCGCTAATGCGAGTCAATGCAGAGTTTCACTTAAACACCACTAAGAGCGCTAATGCGAGTCAATGCAGAGTTTCACTTAAACACCACTAAGAGCGCTAATGCGAGTCAATGCAGAGTTTCACTTAAACACCACCACGAGCGCTAATGCGAGTCAATGCACTGTTTCACTTAAGCACCACTACGAACGCCAATGTGAGTCAATGCACTGTTTCACTTAAGCATCACTACGAGCGCTAATGTGAGTCAATGCACTGTTTCAGTTAAGCACCACTACGAGCGCTAATGTGACTCAATGCAGAGTTCACTTAAGACTTTTATAACTACATTCGGTGTGGAAATGTTTAAAAAAGTCAAAACACGTCTGAGGGTATTGAACCAAGGAACCCATTATAGAAATAATTGCGTACCGTATATAAGTTAATTAGGGTAGTTTTTGAATTAAAAAACGAATGAAGAAAGAAGCGATTTTAGATTGTTTCTCCGGAACTGCATTTAGGTCGGAAGTGATTATCGAATTTATTTAAAAGTCTGATAGAGCTATACAAGAATAATAATTTGAAATGTTTCCTGGCACTTTAGCCCCTCAAATTTCGGCACAATTGAGGAAATTACTTAATTTTACGTTTTTCGTTATATTCCTACTTTGTCTACCAAGAAATGTTTTTAACATTAAAATGTTGTCTGGGACAACAACATTAAACCTTTATTACGAATTCTTTTAAAGTACAATATAAAAACAAAATGAGAAAACTCGAAACCTCCAACAGCAACAGAAACACGTAATAGTTGGGTACATGGGATTGGTATCAGGAAGGACATCTGGCCTGGAACCCACTGCAGGTCAAGTGCACTTGTGACACCCCGTGAGGGTGTGGGAAAAATAGCAGAGAATGAAGTAAGAATTTGGAGAATTTTTTTCCGATGATGGTGATATTTTACTTGATAAATTGTATCCTGTTTCCCTTGTCTAGAGAACACTGGGACAGACTGACGTTGAAGAAATATGTCACTGTCGAGCTCAACCACTGTAACAAGGTAAATGTCAGCGGCTGGTATTTGCAGGTTTCTATTAAAGGAATGGGACATTCGTAAGGAGCACTCAGGTTTAATTCTTGTATCTAAAGCCTCTTCGATTTAGTTATGCATGTTGAGTAATTGGAGAAGCAGTAATTTAAAGAAGATGAGGACGTGTAGATAAATGAAGAAGCTGCTCACACCAAAGGAAACCTTTCAAACGATGTACGCTACTATTGAATGCACATAGGTGAGGAGAATTCTCACTTTTATCCTCTTTAAAGTTTTTCAGTCCGACACTAATTAAAGACATCCCCGGAAAAGGGGTTAACCCACAGTTTTTTTAAATGAAGAAAATTTTCCTTTTCTGAATGAGGCTGAAAGAAATATAAGAACTTATCTGCTCGCACGCGGACTCATAGTCCGCACGATGCTACTTTTCGCTTTCCTCCGCTTATCTTTGTCCGTAGGAGGCACGTGAATTCAATACCTTCTTGTCAACAGTTCCCATGCGTCATTCTCTCGTTTCGCTTCATTCTGTGCGGTAGTATTGCAATAAATAGCTAATGCGGACTCACAGTCTCGCGCGACTACTTCCCTAGAAGATTGCTAATTGTTGCTGCTTGTGTAAGTATTGTAAGAGAGCTATTGTTCTAGGTAGTAGGACCTCAATTGGAGGGTTTTGTGTCACAATTTGTGCTTCTCAAACATATTGATAGTGCTTTGTTGTAAATTAAGGATCTTTCTCTTTCATTTTAGAATGAATCCTTATGGGAAAAAGGCTGAAAGACTGCAGAAACTGATTAACGCTGTTCTAGCAGAAAGCGGTTCAGAGAGTGATTGTGTTGATGAAAGTGAGGGTGAGGAAGATACCGATGAAGTGAAAATTCAGACACAGAGCAAGATATTTCTGACAGTGATGAGACGGGTTAGAGGAGTGATTTTGTTTACTACAAGGTCCAGTGTATATAGGTAAAGATCAAGTCACGAAATGGAACAAACACGCACCATGCAAAAACGTACGAACGAGACCAGAAAATATAACAAAGCACCTTCCTGGCGTGAAGGTCGCAGCAAGGGAGCTCAAAACTCCTCTTCAAATTTGGAAGTACTTTTTTACGGGCGAAATAATTAATACAGTAGTACAAAACACTAACCTAATTATTCAATCTCAAAAATGTAAATATGCTAGGGTTAGGGATTGCAGGGACGGACCCTAATCCGAAATTCAAGCTTTAATTGGCTTGCTGTACCTGGCGGGAATTCTGAAAACTAATCACCTCATACGAAATATTTGTGGAAGACTGATGGCACAGGGGTAGATATATTCAGACTTACTATATCATTGAGTAGATTTCGTTTCCTTCTCGGATTATTGCGTTTTGATGATAAGTTAACACGAGAAGAAAGACTGAAGTATGATAAATTAGCTCCTATAAGGAACATATTCGAACTACTTGTTACCAATTGCAAATCTGCCTACACTCCATTTGAATACGTGACAAAAGATTAAAAATTTGGAGGCTTTTCGAGGGTACTGCAGGTTTAGGCAATATATACAGAGTAAGTCCAACAAATATGGAAACAAAATATTTGATTTATGTGATGCCAGGATGTATTACACATTGGATATGGAAGTGTACGTTGGCACACAACCTGATGGACCATATTTTGCAAGTAATGCTGCAGCTGCTGTAGTACAAAGACTGTGTAATTCATCAAAGAAAACGGTAGAAATGTCACCGTAGACAATTGGTTTTGCAAGTTTGCCGTTGATTGAAACACTCAAACGTGAGTTCAGACTTACTTTAATAGGAACTATCATAAAGAACAAAAGGGAATTGCCACCAGAGCTCACACAGCCAAAACGTCCGGAGAAGTCAAACGTGTTTGCTTTCAAAGAATCGTGTACACTGGTTTCATTTATTCCGAAGAAGGGCAAGAATATGTTAGTTATACCCAGCCTCCATCATGATGATGCTATTGAACAAGAAACTGGCAAGGCAGAAATGATAGTTACGTATAATAAAAACAAAGGTGGTGTAGACATTGTGGACAAGATGGACTCTGTTTATTACTGTGCACGACACACACGCCGATGGCCTATATTAATTTTTTACTCCATGCTGAATGTTGGGGGTAATTAATTGTGTGGTAATTCATACAGAAAATAATCCTGACAATCCCATGCCCCGCAGGGAGTTCCTTCGTCGCTTGTCCTATGAACGTTTTGCGAACATATGCGAAACAGTTGCTGCCTTAAATAATCTGCCCAGTAATATACCGTCAATGATCTGCGAAATTTTCACACTTGAACCTAGAGGACGCCCTCTTGAGAATTCCAGCCGCCATAGAGGTCGCCGTGCTTACTGTGACTGGGAAAATAACATACCTACCAAGTACAGTTGCAAGAAGCATGATAAATACTTGTGTCTCGAACATGCAACAATTGTGTGCTCCGAATGTTCGGAGAATGTAGGCAGTGACCAAAATGTGTTTAACAATGTTAATTCTGTATTATATCTAATGTATTACGTGTTTATCTGTGATTGACAACCTATTTTGTGGCTATCTCCTGGGTCGATAAGGTGATTATTACTTTAACATTGTTCTATAACAATTCGGCATTTGTGATTGTTGTATATACATTTAGAATGATTAAACATAATGTTACATTAGTCATTGTACGTCGAAAATGATGTATTTTCGCTGTTAGTTCCATGTTAACAACACTTATATCTACGTGCGGACCCAGAGTCCGCCGCGACTACTCACGGTACGAAAGGCAGCGTGACTACTGCAGGGTTAATGTTTGTGCACATACGGCGCAATCAGACAGTATAAATTTATATATTGTATTACAGACTTTCTTTAATAAACCCGAAACAAGACAACAATAAAACTCCACCTACTTCATTACTATAATTTATTTCAGTATGACGTAATAAATGCGCACGCACACATAAGCAGACACAATTCTAACCAGCTATGAATGGCCGCACTTACTAATTACTGTCTACTTACAAATCTATCTTCTGTACACATACCAGGGAGTCCCGGCCGGTTGGAAGTATATACCTGGGGACTGCTATTGGCCTTATTTCACTTTCCCCATCTCCAGTCACATCCTATAACCGCTGTGCCTAGAACGTCGGGTCTAAACACAGGGCTACGGGCCAGTCGACACACGATGACAGTTCGTTGGACCGATTCCACAGACAGTAATGTAATTCACAGTCACACGCAGTGAACAACTAAACATCTCAATGGTATTCAACAGCAGGGCGATACTCACAACAGCGAACTAAGGGGGGAGACCTAGCTTAACACAGGAAAAATAGGTCAATATTCATTCGATTGTTATATATGCTACAAACGTAGTTGACAAATGCTGCACATAACCCAGTATTGGCAGCTTCAGAGCAATCAGAAGCAACTTCAGTAATGTCAAAGTTCTAATTACAAATTTAAAAATAAAATGTTCAAAATTTCCCGCCTTTCTAACGGTTTCCTTCATAACTCCCTTACTGTCTCACAGATAATTATGAATTTTTCAGAGTTTCCTCCCATAGTGTTGTACTACAATCTTTATCTCATTCAGATCAATGGGATTGAAATTCGATTTAATATAACATATTTATTTACAAAAATATTAATATTTTCTGGTGCTCGGAATAAAAACCCAACAAAAAAATCCGAATTACAGTCTATGTTAATGACTGAGGTTCATATTGTAGCTGGAGGTTTGATACACACTTTAGAAAGGAAAAGTACGAAAATTCTTATAAACTTGGAATTTATAAGGGAAACAGTGATATATTGTTAAAAAGGCGGGGAATTTTGAACATTTTATTTTAAAATATTAAAATTATTAAAATACTGACATTATTGAAGTTGCTTCCGGTTGCCAGGAAGCATGCCAACACTGGGATATGTGCAGCAATTATCAACAACAATTGTAGCATATTTTTACAATGGAATGAATATTAACCTTCTTTTTTTCTTTGTTAAGCTGGGTCTCCCTTCTTTCACAGGTCCATTTATCCTCGCACTCACGATAGCGGGTTTCCTCGCTGGCTCACGGCGATCCTCAGTCCATAGAATTGCACGAATACAGAGTACAGTCTTCCATTCTGTCGTTTCCTGTTCACCCACTCACTGGTCTCTCCGACAACACAACAGCAGCTCGCTCGTTCAGACCTCGGTGGGACACTAGCGACAGGCAACACTCTGTCTCCCTCAGCCTAGCCACCGAACTCCAGCACACTGACTCTCACAGTGACTATAGCTCTACCGTAGAACGCAATTCTGACTGTTTGCGGCTAGCCTCCCTTTTTGTAGCTCGCGTGATTTGACCCAGAAATTTCGCGATGTCACTAGAGGCAGAACATTCCCGTTGAATCTCCCAGAAACTCACAGGTAAGCCGGCCGCTGAGAACAGCCTTATGACTGAAGAACCTATTTGTAACTGCTAAACCCGTACTAGCACAGAAGTCAAGCAAACGCTTCCCATTCCTATTAGCTTCCATATCTTCCCCACATCAACCAATCACCCTTTCGCATCCTTCAGTTCTATTTCCTACTCTCAGATTGAAATCGCCCATTAGAACTACCCTATCCTTGCTGTTGACCCTGACTACGATGTCACTCAATGCTTCATGAATATTGTCAACATCCTCATCTGCACCCTCACATGGTGAATAAACAATTCTCATCCTCATTTCTCCAGCTGCCAAATCTACTCACATCATTAACTCATTTCTCTGCTTAACGGAAACTATGTTGCGTGCAATAGAATTCCTGATGAACAGCCCTACCCCACACTCTGCCCTTCCCTTTTTAACACTCGTCAATTAAACTTTATAATGTCCTAACTCTTCCTCGTTCCTCTTACCCGAATATTATTTACTCCTAGCTCATCCAGATGCTTCCTTTTTGCTAACTCAGCGAGTTCTACTTTTTTTTTCCACAAGTCCCATTGATATTGATAGCTCCCCATCGAATTCCATTTCGTTCGCCAATTTGCTACCAAGGAGTCCTTCGCCTGCCAAACGGAAGTGGGACTCCGTTGCTCTCATAGGTTCAAGGCTTGCTTAAAATGCTCTGAGCTCGGTAAATTCTGTGAAGTAGGATGCATTTGTTACATAAACATAGCTCACTTCTCTGAGGGATTAGGGACCACCGGTGGATTGTATAGCCCTAGCCACCTGAGCACAAGGATTGCCATCACTCAGAATATGTCCGAGTGCTCACTTCAGTTCCGTAGCAACTGGTATTCCGACTCTCAGGACCACTTACTAGGCCACTCAGCCTTTGCCCCTGGTTCACGAACTAGGACGTGACAATAGTAACCCACACCATGAACCATAAATTGCTTATGAGATTCTTAATAGATTATAAGCGTATAATCCGTCTAAAATATTCCGTTCTGTAAAATTAAAATATATACGAAGGTTGGAAATTAAATAGTGGCAACTATTTATTTACAGCAGGTACAAAAGTGTTACATGTTAGCAACCTTTACTGTCCTTCAATGTAGTCACCAGCGCTGTGTGCCAGCAACGTGGAAGTCGTAGTATACCTTTAGCAGAGCCTGTTTTGTTGATGGTGCGAATGGAGCGGTCTACTGCCTGTCGAATCTCTGCAACAGTTCTGAAGCGAATGCCACGAAATGGTTCGTTCATCTTCGGAATCAAATCGAAGTCACAAGGACTTATATCCGGGAAGTATGGTGGATGGTACACTACTTCCCAGTCCCATCGACTGAACAAATCAGCCACAGCTTGCGCTGTTTGCGGCCGAGCATTGTCGTGCAAAATGATGAGTGGATTCTGCTCAAAGTGTTGCCGCTCTTTCTCAAAGCTGGTCGCACGTGGTGCTACAAAACGAACAGTAATAACTGTGCATTGACGGTCTGCCGTGGAGGAATGTAATTTGTTAGGATAACACCAATACAGTCGTACACGAGGATCACCATAACTTTCACCGTACTGGGGCTCTTACGAACTTTCGACTTTCGTGGTAATGACGCCATTCGTTCGATTAGCGTTTCGGTTTTGGCTCGTACGATTTGACCCATGTGTCATCCAGGGTTATGATACGGCGTAAGAAAGTCTCTCTTTCGTGCTCAAAGCGCACCAAGTGCGTCTTAGCAGCGTTGTAACGCAACCATTTGTGCATTTCCGTCAAATCATGCAGAACCCATCGTGATACAATTTTTCGCATGCCCAGGCGTTCCTTCAGGATGTGAAGCACAGTCGTATGCGCTAATCCGGTTTCTTGGGAAAGCTCACGAATCGTCTGGTTTCGATCACTGTCCGGTAACGCGGCAAGAGCATGCACTTCTTTTCCATTGACTCTCGTAGGACGACCTGTCCGATGAATGTCCGCCACAGTTTGCCGACCATCGTTGAAGGCTTTTACCCAGCGTGCCACTGTTCTGTAAGGTAATGCAGAGATTCCTCGCAAGCCTCTTGAAGACCTTGATGACACTGTAATACTCCGGCACATTCAGTTTTGATCCAACTCCTTTGTTCCTGTTTGGAAAACATAGTGACAACGTTACGTTAGACCGCTAGCTCACACGTGACTGTGTTTCTCTCGCTTGTGCGCACGCAGGTGATGTGGGAAGGGCGAGTCCATTTGCTCTCAGGTAAGGTAGGTATGTAACCAACGTGTGTTATCAGCGACAATATTAGATTCCGTTGCATAGCGTCTCCACAGCAGTGTTGCCATTATTTAAGTTCCAACCCTCGTATGTATTATTTAATGTTATAATAGCCAATCACGGATATACTTTCTCGTTTAGAATATTTTTTCTGTGCCGGTTACCATGCTTGTGCGTTAGTCCCTCTACTTCCACTAGGAGGCAGGAGTATTTCAGCAGTGGTTTAGCCCGTTCTTTACAGTACCGGTACACGTAAAGCAAATCCAGAAACAAAAGTATACTCGCCCTTTGTATTTAACATAATATGTTCTGCTGAAAGATACACTAGTCTGACTTCATGAAAGATACATCACGCATCCGTAAACAGATGACAGCAATTGGGTTATTCCACCTCTTCTGGCATGCCTTCAATAATTATAACACTATAACATACCTTTACTTTAATAAAGAATGACATGCTTCGTTCTGGAAAGAACATCAGATTCTATCAAATCACACTTTGTAAACTGTCTAGAAATGCAGTAACAATTATGTTTAAATTCTACTTATACCCTTTAATACTTGAAAGTTAAAACTTATCTCTCCTTGCCACTCCAACAAAGAGTGGTTCTTTGTCGCGTTAGCAACGAGAGAGGCCTTACCGCAGGAGCGCCTAATTAAGATAAGTACAAACTTGTTGTGTGTGATAATTGCGTGACAAACGCACTCAGTCATGCAAGCAGTTGAAAGTAAAGTGGTATAATGTCGAAAAGAACACCGGGACAGTTTAATGTACACAACGGGAGGAGGAAATTATAGAGGCATTTTTGGAAATAGAGCTCAATGTTTGGTCAGCGGATCTACTTTTAACAACTTGAAAAAATGAACTTCTGTGCGTGGTTAAATATGATGTGACAAGTGATGAACGCGCGGCATTAATCAACTCTCTCACAAAGGAAGCCGATAAAAGTGACATAAATTTGATTTGGCATTTCATGTGCAATTGTGACGTTTCAGTTAACACAGATAAAACTGGCTAGTAGTATATTAATTTTGTTGGTAACTTAATTTTAATTTACTTTGGTGTTCTCGTGTTATTTTATATTTTAAAATTAAATAATTTTACTTTAAATAGATGGAAATTGGCTTTGTTGTATTGGATGCACCGCTCCCAAAACGCGTCTAACCTTGAATAGACTTGAAGTGCTTGCTGACGTATATCTTTCTGTAGGTGGACTCTGTAAAAGCTGTAAAATTAATTTTTCTCATGGCTCGTTATCTGCGATACTGGGTGATGGAGAGTTTATAAAAACCCGCGTTCAAACTGTCATTGAAGATATATTGATGGAGCAAAGTGTGGCTGTGCAGTTTCTGCGAATGTCAAGGACTATTAATTGCCAGATCGAATACTTTCAAAAAAAACCTTTTGGAGCACTTGTTAAAATTAATAAATGGCTGGAGTTCATATTTCTTGGTGATAGATGAGTCGACGGACGTTACTGTCACAGCGCAGGTAGACATGCTTATTGGGGGTGTCGATGAACACCTTAAGATCACCGAGGAACTACTCAATGAAGGATACAAGCACGGGACTAGGTATTTTCAATTGTATCAAAGTATACTTTGATGTGATTTGGTTTGCTTTGCTATATAACTCAATCGTGTTATTTGCAACAGACGGTACGCTATCGAAGACGGGAAACAATATCGGATTTTATGGACATCTACTAAAATAAAATAAAAACAGCCCGTAATGTTCTCCAGTGTCTCCCAAAACACTGATTAGTACTTCAAAATTTTTTTAATGTCAATATCGTGAAGTTGGAAGAAGTGATGAATTTTGGGATTAAAAAAGGTTATTAGATTGTATGGATTGAATCACGGGCAATGTGTATGTTTTCTAGCTGTTCTGTAATGTGAATATTGCGATACTTTATTGAAGTGAGTCGTTTGAGGCGCGGGAGGCTCCTGAAGTGTTCCCTTGCACTACAGGAAGAGAGAGCTTTATTAACCGAAATGAAGCAACGTATTGTCCGACTCAAGGAGATTTAAAGGTTTGGCATTCTTAACGGATTTAATTGGATATGAAAACATATTAAATTTGCAGCTTCAGAGAACTACCCATTGCTACTAACCATATTCTCTTTCAAAATTATCCCTCATATGCATGACTCACCGGCACTCAACGCATCCGGAATTCAATGCGACGACGTGTTGATAAATGTACGCTAACGCAGGGAATTTTATTTCATGTAAGGGTGAGTTTCTTGTGTGTGCAGCTACGTTCTGTTCCTATGTATTTACCATGATTAATTTACGATACAGAGTTGTAGAAAATCAGTCCTAATATGGAAACACAGCATTTGCGGACCCACGTCTACATAACAAATTTTCTTCTCCTACGTGTGGGAAATGTGTCATGAAAATTTAGTCGTATCTTGTTGTTACAATCTGTATTGTATTTACAAACACATCAATGGTACCAGTCTTGATTGGGTGGTAGATTCGCGCGACTGAACCTTCCATAGAACAACAGGCTTACATTTTAAAACATTATGGTTATTACACGAAATGAATTTGTCAGAGTCTAGTATAAGGCATGCCAACGACCGTAGCCGTGTTGAAACACCGGATCCTGTGAGATCTTCGAAGTTAAGCAATATTGGGCGTGGTCAAAATTTGGATGGGTTGCCACGCGCTGTTGTTGAGGGGTAAGGGAATGGAGGAGCCGAAAGGAACTGGCTACCCTACCGCACGTAAACTCCGGCTCAGGACACCTCTGCGGAGGTTCGGATCTGCCTTCGGGCAGAATACACCCTTACCTTAGTATAAGGCATAAAGAATGTCTGTAATGCCTCCTATCGGTGCAAAGAAACTTGCGCCGTAATGCAAGTCATGGCCACAGCAAGTGGAGTGGACCGAACTCCAACAGAACCCTTTATTAGCGCAAGCTCCACATTTCATAAATTAATCGCATGATTTTCGCATTTCAGTACTAAGGAATACTTTGAATTCATCCATCTCAGTATTGCTGCATTGCTTTATTTAATACACTATGTTTGACTGTCTTGAAAGTTTGCGGCTTTTAGTGACGAAACAAATCTACAGACAATGGTGGAATCTGTAGTAAATCCATATTTGAGTTGTGCAATTATTCTACGATATGTTTGATGAATTTCTTTCTTTATCCTGGAAATAATCTACCTAGCAGATCAATTCGTTTCAATGCATTGCATTGCTCAATTCATTTCCATGAATTGCAATGGGCGGTATTTTCAAAACCGGTGGACTGATTTGCACTAAATATTGCGACAGTATGTGTATGCATACGAGAAACGCTAGTACAGTGTTATTTCAACAGCATAGGATTTCACAACCGACGTCATGATGAATACTTAGAGAAGACATTTACCGGGCTCGTAGTCGTGTTCCAGTTGGGTTCCTAGCTCTCAACGTTTGACTAGAAAGAACCACCGGCACCGCTACTGACTAATTTTACAGGTGGAATGGACTTAAAATCTGTGGATAAATTCAAGTATCTGGTTGTGGTGGTGGTGGGGGGGGGGGGGACGATTCACCTCACGCAGCCAAGTGGACTTCAATGTGAGGGAGGTGAGACAGGCAGGAAATAGGAGTTTCTTCAGCCTGCTAAATACACGAACCGAGCTCAATAGCTGCAGTCTCTAAAGTGCGGCCAATATCCAGTACTCGGGAGATAGTGGGTTCGAACCCCACTGTCGGCAGCCCTGAAAATGGTCTTCCGTGGTTTCCGATTTTTACACCAGGCAAATGCTGGAGCTGTACCTTAATTAAGGCCACGGCTGCTTCCTTCCCATTCCTAGCCCTTTCCTGTCCCATCGTCGCCATAAGACATATGTATCGGTGCGACGTAAAGCCAATAGAAAAAATACACGGAGACACAAAGTCCTCCTATATCGAATAATGATCAAGATCTAGATTATAATAATTGAAGACCTCTCCGGAATAAGCATGTAACCAACAAAGTTTTGAAAAATGATATTTTAGTGGAAACAGTATGTATCATCACTCCTCGTCCGACTCGTTGGCTGAACGGTCAGCATACTGGCCTTCGGTTCAGAGGGTCCCGGTATGTTTGCACGACACATAATCCTAACTAACACAACCTCTGGTCTATCTCCAGCCCACATCCTTGCATGTGCTATCAAAAGAAGTCAGGTTTTACATGTAGGCTCTTTCTTCTTTCTGCCTATGTGGTTTTTCCCTGACCCTTCAATACCATACTTCAACACCATATACCTAACACAATCTCGCCTGGTAACGTGTCTGACATGGAAACAGGCAGATACTCCTTGTATCACTTCCCACTCTACCCAGCTATCTCTTTTCTACTTAGAAATTAATAGCATGTCGGAGGCCATGTAGATTGAGTCGATGGTCACGGCGGGGGAGCGGGTTACGGAGGCCCCCCGTAAATAAAAAAAAAAGGGCCGGGGATTTTAACCTTAATTACTTAATTCCAATGGCACGGGGGCTGGGTGTATGTGTTGTCTTCATCATCATTTCATCCTCATCATGACGCGCAGGTCACCTACGGGTGTCAACTAGAAAGACCTACACCTGGCGAGCCGAATCCGTCCTGGGATATCCCGGCACTAAAAGCCATACGACATTTCATCACTCCTCTATGCTGTGGTGTCATCTTATGTCTTACATTTCAACTTCAGACTGGTTTAGAGCCAGCAGAACTTTGTCCTCCGTGGTGTACGGATGGAAAATCAGTCAAGATGGTGAACAGTGCTTGTGTTGGTCCATCATCAGCTGAAGTGATAATGATAATCCACAGTCATTCGAGTGGTTCAGGAATGGAATGAATGAAACCCCCATCTAGCGGCGAGGATGTGAATTGTGCCGGCTGCCGAAGCCTGTCGCACTCCTAATGACTAGGGCCCGAATGTTTGTGACATGCCATATTTTATTTCATTATATTATTTCTATTGAAAATACAAGTTAAGCATGGTTTTATCTACGGTGACTAAAACTACGCGAATTTCACGCGTCATATAAAGTAATATTTTAGCTCTTTTAACGTTTTTTGTTATTGTAAAGTAATTTTTCATATTATCGTTATATTTTACCGTTTTTGTGATATTTTTTATCTGTTTATTCCATTTTCACATACATGTATTCAATCGTCTCGTAACTGTCGTCTGTAATTTCATACAATTATCTTTCTTAGAAATTTATGTGACCGAGCTCGATAGCTGCAGTCGCTTAAGTGCGGCCAGTATCCAGTAATCGGGGGATAGTGGGTTCGAGCCCCACTGTCGGCAGCCCTGAAGATGGTTTTCCGTGGTTTCCCCATTTTCACACCAGGAAAATGCTGGGGTTGTACCTTAATTAAGGCCACGGCCACTTCTCCTTCCAATTCCTAGGCCTTTCCTTTCCCCTCGTCTCCATAAGACTTATCTGTGTCGGTGCGACGTAAAGCAAGTAGCAAAAATAAATAAAAATAATAAAAAAAATATATATATGTATGTGAATTAGGAGGGTAAGCTGTATAGAAAGAGAGAGATGCGTATAAAGCGACAGAATAGTGAGACTCAATTGAACTCTAATGATTTGACGTATTTCAAATATGGCCCATTAACATCCTGCGAAGTTGAGCGGTTATTATTCCGTTACAAGTCAATGTTGCGTGAAAATAGAAGATCATTCATGTTCGAAAACTTTAAAATGTATGTAATTTGCTATTCTAATTCTTTCTGATCACCCAGCGAAATATGACATTTATTTCATTTTGTGCAGAGTAGAGAGTTATGTCTGGACTGAGTAATTAAATAAATTCAAAATATAATAATAAATTAATATTATTACTAATGTATTATTATTTAATGAATTAGATTTTAAAAGAATATTTCGAAAATGTGACCAAAAAACTTTTAAGTCATATTTATTGTCATATTTTAATACTTCATAGGTCATAAATTTATTGCATATTTGTAATATTTTAGGTCATACATATCCGGCTCTTATTAATGACTTACAGATGAAATTAAATGATATTAGAGAGTGTTTCTGCTATGAAAGATTACAGGCATAAACCGGAGTACCCGAAAAAAGAAAAACCTTTTGTCCAGCACAAATCTCAGATGGTGTGACCAGGATTTGAACCATGGAGCCCAACAGTGAGAAGCCGCTGAGCTACCGCCCGAGCCACGGAGGCTGATGAAGTGATTAATGTTGTATGGCTTTTAGTGCCGGGATATCCCAGGACGGGTTCGGCTCGCCAGGTGCAGGTCTTTCTATTTGACACCCGTAGGCGACCTGCGCGTTGTGATGAGGATGAAATGATGATGAAGACACCACATACACCCAGTTCCCGCACCGTAGGAATTAACCAATTCAGGTTAAAATCCCCGACCCGTCCTGGAATCGAACCCGGGACCCTCTGAACAGAAGGTCAGTACGTTGACCGTTCGGCCAACGAGTCGGACACGGAGGCTGATCATCAGGTGTTTTTTTGCTATGGGCTTTACGTCGCACCGACACAGATAGGTCTTATGGCGACGATGGGATAGGAAAGGCCTAGGATTTGAAAGGAAGCGGCCGTGGCCTTAATTAAGGTACAGCCCCAGCATTTGCCTGGTGTGAAAATGGGAAACCAAGGAATACCATTTTCAGGGCTGCCGATAGTGGGATTCGAACCTACTATCTCCCGGATGCAAGCTCACAGCCGCGCGCCTCTACGCGCACGGCCAACTCGCCCGGTGATCATCAGGTGTAATAGGTCATTTAAGTGAAGTACATAGGTAAATTCACATATTTTGAAATATTTTAATGATAATTTTGATATTGTTGTTATTCTTATTATTTGGTATGGTTTTTGTTTTAAGTGCAGGTACAGGCTTTCTTTTCTGTTATATACAAACGTAAGATATACTTGCAATTTTTCCATTGTATCACTTTAAATTCATATATAATTTTTTAATCCTTAAGTTATAACAATAAAATATTGTTTTAATAGATGAACTCATTTGTACACATGCAGATGCAATTGGTTCAAGTAGTGTATGCCATAAAATAAAGCCCAAAATAATCTTCCTCTCCTGAAATTTGTTGCTTACATCTGTATTCCGGGAAAGTCTTCAATTATCCAGATTATATATTGTATGTCTCCGACACCTGGGCAACTAGGAGGACTGAGAGAGATATCCTCGATATCTTCGAAAGGAAAGTGGTTCTATGAATTTTCGGACCAGTCAAAGATGGTGGAGAGTGGATAAAGAGGCAGATCAAGTGGACAGGTCACGTAAAGAAAATGCACTAGAAGGAGACAACTTGCTAAGGTAACGCATGATCTTGAGGTACTGCGATCGCCGAATGTTGATGCTCAGGAAATAATTTGAACCACCCATAAACGAGCATTTTCTTAGACTGGTGGTGGGGATTTTAAGAGGAAGTGAAAGTGTGAAAGTCTGAACAAATCCTGTGGAAACAGAAATGTTAGACTGCTATCAGATGAAGCTGTTCTACTTTGGTTTTTTCCTTACGAAAATATTGTTGTGAATTCAATTTATAAGTCAAGACACCTTTCATGGTTATAAGGCAGAAAGCCATGCAGAATGAAAATATTTCATATTGTATCGTTAGACCACTGTGATATGTCGTGTTTCTGTGAGAGAAATAAGAATGCTCGTCTTAAAAATTCTGAAGAAAGCGACAAAGAGAACAAAGACGCCTCGATCTCTAATATAATATCTCCACTTTGATGCTCCTGCTGCACAGAATTGCTGCTTGAGTGATAAAAGTTGTAGAAAAAAGATCTCTATTGCTATTCTCATCTTCGTTTGAATTTCTTTTTAACTCTTTCAGAAATTAGGTCGTATGGTGTGCACTAAATACTTGCCATACATACTTAAGGGGAATCATGACTGAATTGTTGCAAATTTCGATCTAAAAATGAAGTTTTCAGTTTTTAACCTTCAAAATTCCCCCATACCTCCATACCCGTTATGCCATTTTACAGATCTAAATTCTGGATTTAAAGGGTAACGGAGCCCACACCCATTTTTGTCATGCTGTCACACAATACTGGATTAGAAGTTCTTTCGGATTACCATTTCAATAATCCCGCTGGAATATGTTTACCTTCTAGTACGCCTACGTTGTACACAAGTGGAGAAATAAGTCTGATGGAGTAACTTACAGTCCAGAGCAGTGTTAAAGCAAGTAAGTTTCTTAAAGCTTCCAATTACATTTTCTTAGCTTAAGATATTTCCAGCTTTTTGCCATGTACAAAATACTCCTTGCGACATAGTTCTAATCAGATTCACCTGACCGAGTTTGATAGCTGCAGTCGCTTAAGTGCGGCCAGTATCCAGTATTCGGGAGATGGTGGGTTCGAACCCCCACTGTCAGCAGCCCAGAAGATGGTTTTGCGTGGTTTCCGATTTTTACACCAGGAAAAGACTGGGGTTGTACCTTAATTAAGGCCACGGCCTCTTCCTTCCCACTCCTAGCCCTTTCCTATCCCGTCGTCGCCATAAGACTTATCTGTGTCGGTGCAATACAAAGCCAATTGTCAAGAAAAAAATATATTCACTTGAAATTTTTAGATAATATTTCAATTACAAATAGTTCTGCATTTTATTATCATTTGAATATTACCTTCATGCATTGCTTCTAAAATAGCACCAAACTAGAATTTTACCTATTGTATGAATAATGGCAAAATGAAAAACGTATATCTCCAACAGTTTATATCTGACTGTAAAACACAGAGTTTTATATCAAGTATATGAATGAAAATAAAAACGAAATGGAATGAATAAATCCCCCATATAGCGGCGAGGATAGAAAGTGTGCCGGCTGTCGAAGCCTGTCGCATTCCTGTGGGGCAATGATTAATGACTGACAGATGAAATGATATTGGAGAGTGTTGCTGGAATGAAAGATGACAGGGAAAATCGGAGTACCCGGAGAAAAACCTGTCCCACCTCCGCTTTGTCCAGCACAAGTCTCACATGGAGTGACAGGGATTTGAACCACGGAATCCAGCGATCTGTCGCCCGAGCCACGGAGGCTCCCAAGTATATGGGTATGTTTGACAGTTCTGACAAATTATAGCCCAAATATAATTAAAACCGTGCTGAAAGGAGCATTTTCCGTGCAACATACAAAAAATTAATAATTATTTGTTAATAACGTTGTTAATGAATCAACTCCAAATTTTGTATGGTGCTATATCTTATTAATATGCTTGTGTTTTAAATTTGGTTATGATGAGTGGTAAACTGTAGAGGTTTCAAGTTTCGGTCATGACTCCCGTTAAAATGGGACATGAGGTCACACCTTGTGGTATGGTGTGGTAACAGCACTACACTGCTGCACTGAGAGATATCGTAATGGTATGCTAGGGCTCCTTTTGACGTGGAAACATATTTCCTTTCGGTCCGGCTCTGGTCGTGACGCTATATTTAAACGCTGATATTCCCGTATCTGGTTAAGATATCACAATTATAATTATAAAGTTGGAAAGAAGAACTCTTAAGCTACCCTTATACACCAACAACTATTCTGTTACTTGGCCTGTCAAAATAAGATGGCCGCCAAATACGACCCCATTTTGGTGGTACCACGCTCGACGGCAATCCTTATAACTTCTGAAATGCCACTTCGATTTCGAAAAAGAAAAACAACAACACCAGGGTTTTGTAAAAATTAATAGGCGTTTCTTACAAATATATTATAGTGCCCTCATTCACTTGTTACTCACCATGCTACAGTCTTGTCTGTGATCAGATATCAGGGCGGGCTGAGTGGCTCAGACGACTGAAGCACCGGCCTTCTGATTCTAGCCTGGTAGATTCGATCCTGGCTCAGTCCGGTAGTAATTGAAAGTGCTCAGATACGTCAGCCTCCTGGCGGTAAAATTTACTGGAACGTAGAAGAACTCCTGTGGGACTAAATTTCGGCACCTCGGCATCTCCGAAACCATAAAAGTAGTTAGTGGGACATAAAGTAAATAACATTAATATTATTATTATTATTATTATTATTATTATTATTATTATTATTATTTAGATAACATTAGTATGTGCCTAAGCATTCACTTTTTATTTTGTAGTCTCGTGGATAAATCGATATACACACTGGAGAGGAATCTTATGATTCAGGGTGATAAGACAGAAAGTCATATAAGGCAACTGCAATGCAAATAAATTGTTTGATACGTGGATTCATTGCTGGAATATTGTGGAATAACCATAGAGTCATTCGAGTTCCAAGGTACTGCGGTATGATTAGCCTTTTGTGTTGAAAACTCGCTCTGGCTTCTTTGCGATTTTCTCATGTGGTGGCAGCTCGCGATGTGAGCTACTGTACGCATTCTCGGTTGGAGAAACACTCCCCACATCCCTTCTCGTAACTTGTGTATTGAACAGGAAGGAGAAGAATGTGCTCAAGTCGGAGGGAATTCATCTCCATCACGAGACTGGTTCAGAGTTAGTTTTCAGTCGCTTATACCCTAAAGTAAATATTAATGGATTATTATGTTACAAAATTCGCGTTTCAGGAAAACGAGAATTGCTCGGGAGTTGTATAGTATTGTGATCTTCCTTTAGCGTTGCCCGTAAAGATTATAGTCAGGTGTGTGCTTGGGCGTTCCGTGCGTATAAAACTTCACGTCTGTCTATCTGAATGGATATACCTGGAAAACTGCAGGGCAGATTTTTATATGATTTTTGCCCTTGCCTAGAGGATCTCCCGCCGAAGAACTGAACTGTGGTGAAAGGAATCTGAGCAGCAACATTTTCTGAGAAATAACTCAAAGGAGAAGATGGCACAAGAATACTTTCTCGGCTTAGGAATGTTAAACCATTAATGATATGCAAATCCACCTGATAGGGAATCAAAGTGGTCGGCCTCAATCAATTCATATGAACAATATTGAATTACTTTTATCCGTTGCTTAGATGTAAGCAGAGTTTGGGTTATGACCCAAAATTGAAATTTTCAACCATCAGGCGGACATTCCCTTTCTGATTTTATCGGAAGAGGAAAATCCAATACGTGGTACTTCAAGTCAGGTAGTAAACTAGTGTTCATTTAAATCTCGGGCAATAAATATTCATTTCAGGCAAGAAAGTCCGTACAGCTCTCAGAACTGCCTGCTTCTTCTTATCTTCTTATCTGAACCAAACTGTGTGTTCTACTAAGACAGAAGAGTAAGAGCACTGGAAACGTATAATAGTCCACGACTAATGAAGCATTTTAACGTCTGTATGCAACTCCGTTGTTTTAGTAGTTTGGAAACACTGAATTACGTGAGGTATCCGTATTCATGTGAGCCTGATCATGATAAGTATTCGAATGGGTTGAGTTGCTGTGTGCTATTCTATATTGCCGAAAATACATTAAAGTTCCGTAAGTTATTCACAGGGGAAAACGTGATAAGTAAGTACGTCTTTTCTTTTCTTTTCTTTTCATGAACTGACATGTGGCATAAACATATTCCTTCTTATTATGACATTTTTTTCTATCTTTATAAACCCGTTGAGTTTTAAACAACTGCTGAGTTGATTTCCCATAGTTGTATTATTACTATTAAATATAATGAAACAGTTCCTATGGAGTTTTTCTCAGCGCTGATCATACGCTTAAGTGCCATACGTATTGGGGTGGGATTACATCGTGCACATTTCTTAACAATAAAATAACAGTTAATTAATGATTTTCCATGATTAGGCAAGCCAGTATAGACAGAAGGTTTAACCATAGAAACATCTTAATCTGTTCCAGAGAAATTGTGTTGGGAGTGACCTCTGAGTAACGTCGCAGGCCACACCTCCTGGAAGACGAACACATGTAACGTTGTCTTGCTTACCTGTTTTCCTTTCCACCCGGATTTCTTGTGATCACGAGTGTACAAGTGGTGTCTAACAATCGATAACGAATTTTATGCGCAGAGTCCGCTCTGATCTGTATGATGATATCCGGTGATGGTGTTCAGCATCTCTTTACGAATTGCCCCTCTAGCGCCAGTCATAAGCCCAATGACTTCCAATTTTGTAATTCCATACTTCTCTGTGCATGGCTCATATATGGCGTTCTTCTCCTCGCAAACTAATCGTAGCTGTTGTTCATAGGTAAGAATTGTAATACATGAAATGTTTGTTAAGAATGAGGCTGTATTTTTCAGTGTAGACTCAGTTAATGTAACCTTAAAGCTTTCCAGTCTGTTGAAAACACCAATTACGGTATATTACATCTTACACTGCAACTTACAATAATACACTACGCTCCACCCACTAAAACACAAAAAGACATAAGATTAACAAACAAGAGTTCCTCTCCCGTCTCCCATAAACAGAGTTGTTATCTATAACATTCCTTTCAATCCCGTACTTCCCCTTCCGTCTCTACTGAACGGAATTATTACATAAAATATTTCTTCAGTCCCCTACTTCCTTCTCTCTTCACTTAACAGAGTTATTACCTACGATATTCGCTCAATCTCCTACTTCATCTTCCCTCTCCACTGAACAGAGTTATTGCCTGCAACATTCCCCTCAATCCCTTATCTCCCCTTCCCGCTCCACTTGACAGACTTATTGCCTACAGTATTCCCCTCACCACCTACATAGCAACCACAACCCAAGTACGGAAACTGGTTTCAGCCCAAACGTAGTCTCTCTGGAGGTAACGGACGATCAGCAGCTTAGGTTAAGTACAGAAAACTTTCTTAAAGTTACTAATGTGGTAGTGAAGGACTAATAAAATCATAATTTGTCTCGCTTGTTCATAACATCACCAATTCACAATCATTGCTAAGTTTACGCAACGTAAACAATATTGTACGTATATACACATGATTTAAAGTGATAATGTAGAATCTGAGAATATTCTTGTAGAGAGAAACATGTCATTTCTTGTTTATTATCATGTGTGTGTGTTCTTGTGTAGGTATTGCACCCGTCCACCTCCCGAGTCCCAGACTAGCATTTATCTCAGGGGTGTCGGTTCATTATTTAAGTCATCAAATATAAATATAGCAGCATAAATGAACACGGGAATGAACGGAGCAATTTAAAATTAAAATGGGGAAAACTCGATTGTAAACTTGAATTTAAGGACTCCATGATAGGACTAGGAAGTGACTGTTAACTTTAAAAAGGGTACCATCTAACTACAATAAAAAGATTATGAGAATGGTTTCCTTTGAAATAATTGCCAGAAGGAGCAGTTTATTACGCCATCCGACGTACGAAACTTTGATACATTTGGCAACGATATTTAAATTCCCACACATGTTACATAAATAAATCATTTGCTATACCGCAAGTGGTATCAATATTTTGCTGGGTTGCTTCTGAAAGAAATTACAATTGGAGTATAACTTATGGGTCGATTCCATTTGAATCGAACCGTTGTTCAAGGATATAGCTTCCTTCTATCGGGAGCCCGAGCATAACCCATGTAACGGTCGGCTTCCCGATTTAACTAAGATGATGTACCCCGGCTATATACATTTTTCCGAGACCGGTACTCGGACTGGGTAATGTTTCTCGTGAATTACGAAAAATGGATTACACGGACAGTTCCTATCTTACGATGTCCAGCTGATGCCATACCACTGAATTAGCATTTATATTTTATTTACACATGATCTGATATGTTACAAAGTAGCCTCAGTAGACTACTGCCACAGATGAGATAACGAGAAGCGGTGGGAAATACCGTGCGGAAACCGTACGATAACGAGGTAACAAATGACTAATATTTATCATTCTTATTATTCAACATACGAATAGAGGGATGTCGTCACCAATTAATTAATTAATTCACTATCGTCAGAATATTCATTTATCCACGAAATTATCCTTGAAATTATTATTATTATTATTATTATTATTATTATTATTATTATTATTATTATTATTATTACTCAACGGTTCCTGGCACTGTCACGTTTGATTAATATCGTCATTATTATGCGGGATGCAAACACAAATGGTTATGACTGTTATTATTATTAGTATATCCCTCTTGTGGTTATTATTATTATTATTATTAATGAATAGGTGACTCCAGATATTATTATTATTATTCACGTCACTCAAGAGGTTATTATTATTAATGAACCGGTCACTTCCGCCAAAAATGCATTAGGATATCGGTCGCAATCACAATTATTTCACTGATCAACCAACGTCATCATTACTGTTATTATTATGATAATTATTATTAAACTGACCGCGATGATTTTACATCGTCCTAACATCGTTATTATGATTATCGGTTGCATATTATCATTTATATTCCCGTTTAACATCTTTATCAACGCTCATTTAAGTAAGGCGGTCCAAACCTTTTATCTGCAATATTTATTATTATTATTATTATCACGACATCATGATTGTCATCAATCGTCATTACAATGATTACAATATCCGATCATTTATGTGGACTCTGAACTCTCATTATCCTTAGATCCGTAGTATCTCGACGAATAGCTGTGCAGTCTATTTATTTCGTACATGCTGTCACGGGTTCGAATTCTACCCGCTGCGTAACTCAGTATTTCTCTGTGACACTGCCCGTACATTTTACCCTCATTTACATCCGAAGTGTCTCTCGTACGGAATTTATATCCATTTCTATCTCAATATTCCTTGATTCATTTATTTCTCACAGAATTATCAACTGACTTATTTATTTACTTCTGACATCGTACGACCTTTTATTATCTGACTGCAGATTCTTTAACAATTTTCTATCTCATTTTGATCTACGCCTTAGTTCGTTCTCCACAAATAATCGTAACATCTTGAAATTTACCAAAATTTGACAATCATGGTTTCGTAATATTTGTCCTACGTGTTCCGGCTACTGAATTGCAAATTTAAGGCACGACATTTATACGTAAAAATATATTGGACCGTAATTTAAACCACACGTTCATTAACATGTACGGATTATTAGCACCGATCTACATTTCAATATTATTAATTTATCAAGTTAAATTACCACACACTTTAATTCCGAATTAAAAACGACCTCCCGTCATTAAATGATTCCTGATAAACTCAACACCTGATCACTTAAATTTTATTATTACGCAGGCTCACTAAATCATTATTTTATCCAAATTTATAAAAAAATTCTCTAAAAAAAGGTAGTTTTATTTTTATTTATTATTATTATTAATTTTTTAAAAATTTTAATTTCCGCCTGTTACACGGTAGTCCACTCTTAATATGTTTAACGCATAACCCCTTTTACAATTTCGATTTATTCTGGCACTAATCAATCCAGATATGAATTACATGGAAATTTTACTATTATTATCGCTTCTCACAATTTTAACAACTTCACTTTGAAAATATGATCATACTAATCAACAACAAACACAACTGGTATGACGAGGCTGGACTTTCCTTCAATGTCATTACATAGCTCGTTAAAATGACAAACAGAAAAGGACATATCGGGTCTATTTAACTATAATAACCAAAATCAAATGTAAAGAAAATTATTCTTGACTACAAAGAAAATATGAATGCATGCATGACTTAACGTACTACCCTATATATACAAAATTTACATCTCCAACAAACTGGATACATAAAAAGAAAACCCGATTATTTACATTGTTATATTTACTACTGTCCGTGCTACAAATTTAGGATGGGGTCGTTAAGCTACTCATCTTGTTACAGAAGGTAACCAAGTCTAATCAAATTATTCCCATTTTTCCCATCACGATAACATTTCCCAAATATTATTTACATTATGTACTCATCTTAGTTTCTCGGTATTCCATTACAGCTTTGCAGATGAGAGGCTCCTTTCGGCCCCTCTCTGCTATTTACTCCTCCATTCTTGATGGCGTAGTTCCACAAAAGATTTCCTGGCACATTACCATTTTACACTAATACCTTAATTATCACAAAACTTCACCATTGACAACGTTAACACTGAACACTTTAACTTTTATACAACAAATTAATATCCTAGACCCAAAAATTTAATATTTTACACTATTTTAATCTTCATCCAATTACCACACAATGGACCTGGACACGTACGACGAGGTGTCAAATTTTACGCCCGTCGCGAGTTATGTCGTCCGACGCGATACGCCCGTTTCATACGGCACTCTTGAAGTGTTCATGATAGCGGTTCGATATTGCAAAGTACAGGCTATTATTCCCTTAAAGTACTGTTCGTCACACAGTCTGTTATTTACGTACTTTGTGCGGTGCAATTTATATTACTCTCTTACAGTGCAATTAATTTACTTCACTGATATTTATAACTGACAAACACTGTCCTACGTTAACTATTTCCAGTTCATGTTGCTTGAGCGCGATCACATTTTCTAAACACTGGCGGATGCTCGCGCCATTAAATGTTGAGTTACTGTACGCCCGTAGACTTCGAAGTTAGCTGCGACCGACGGTTCGGCTCCAGAGATTCATTTCAAGTGTGGTGGCGAGTATCCCTTGTCCCGTATATATGGATGAAGCTTTCCCTCGCGGATTCATTGACGTCATACCCCTTAGGGAGGGGGTGGATTTTTAATATCGGCCCTTGCACTCCGAATTGGACGTTAAAATTTACATCAAATTAATCCACTCCGCTAGCATATTTGCTGGATTAAATATGAACTCCTAACGATCACAGATTTAGGAGATACGGGTGGATTTAGCTCCTCACATTTCGCGCCTTCGGAAGCGTCCCTTACAACGTGGTCTTCGTTCAGCCAATGACATTCAAGCTGTCTGGTTTCCAAGAAATCCAGCCTCCAATTTATTTAATTTGCCAATAATTATTGATTATTTTTCCATGCGTGACATCTAATAAATTCATTACATCGATCCGTGTACTCACAATAATTTATTACTGATTACTTTTGAAGTTACGAGAATATCTCATCCATCATTCCTTAAGATGGTATCCCTGGGTCTTCCATCAAATTTTTGCGATTGGCCGGCAAGCGGTCACGTGATTTAAATCTCCACCTGCCCGAACCTAGGCTAGCGAATGTCCTCGCAACCGCTGTAGCTTTCCATGACGTCACGGGAATCTCCGTCCTGCCAAAAATATCCCAGCGCATTACTCATGTTGCGAGCTTCCTTTGTATCACCTACCCCCTTTCTCTTTCTGACCAAGACTTATTTGTGGACTTGTATTTCCTTGTTCGCCAACTAATGAGATCCCCTGCTGTGAAGTAGCTAAATGTTGTTGTGTCGAGCTAATCCGTCAGGCTCCAGTCTGTCGTCCTTCCTCGCTCATATTTCGACATTACACAGATGAAATATTTTCAACTACACTTCTGTATTTCAATAAATGTACCATATTTTATTTTATCAATCAAATCATGATTGACTTTGGGCCTAAGTCACTCGGGTTCATCATGTTATGATGTTAATGTGTTGTAATTAGTGTCTTCAACAGACTGAGATACTTTAAATTAATATTAGTTTAAAAAGTTCTATAGAATGTTGCGGGACCATATACTTCTCTCTAAAAGGTCACCCACAATAAGAAGTTGGATGTTTATATACAGTGAAAACACTGTGCTTCGTTCAGGTATATCATTCCTGAAGCTCGACTTAACGCTGCAAAAATAGTTAAGGACATCCTCAAACTATGTGCGTAATAATGATCAATTATTCCATGAAAGGGTCGATGAGACCACATGTGTATAAAGAAGCCCTCAATTGCATAGTGGCTTTTTTCCATGTCTTTGTCCATGTGAACAAACATAGTTTGAGAATCTCTGTTTTAAACAATGATGGGGACAAAACCATTATTTCCATGTAAGTGCAGTCGAGAACATAGGCTAATACTGTATGTTAGGTCATCAGCCCAGAGGTTGGATCCTCTAATAGCACCACCAAAGGTTATGTGGTTATAAGGAAAACCCAAAAACCAATGGCAGCACCAAAATGAGGCGTACTAGGCAAGATGAAGGGGTGAGGTAGTTTGCCATTGCTTTCCTCACTGGGTCAGAAAGTACTATTGCAGCACGACTGACACTATGAGCAGCACCTTTCATAACACTCAGACGCACTAGTCATGCTCTGAATGTCATTACTGAGCACTGCCATTACCCCCAGCAACTTCCATATTGTCACAGCCATGGATGTTGACTGGGACTTCGGTGGAAGCTACACTTTACTCTGGTCTGTGCCAAAAGATGGATGCAAAAGTACTGTATCCATCAAGAAATGACAGCAGGCAGAGGCTAATATTAATAAACTGTGAACAATACCATTCTAAATTCTATATTTTCGAAAACAAACGATTGATCTTGGAGGGCCGATAAAAGTAAAAAGATATGAGCTAATTAACATTGAAAGTAACTCAAAAGACGCCATCACCAGAGTTCGCTAAACCTAGTCAACGCGGGGTTGAGCCACGGGTAAAATTTTGACGTAATAAAACCATATTCAGGAGATATTTAACAAGCTTTGGCTTCCTTTCTACCGTAGGATTTAGCAGGTTAGAAAAGGATGATCTTCTCCACCCATATCCACGTTCTCTGCTTTCTTCCATGATCGGGTGTATTCGTTTGTGTTTGTCACTTAGGAACATGTGAACGAAATAGGCTGCTATCTTCTGTTTTGCGGGGGTTAAGATTTCACATGGTTCTCTGCAGTACATCATCGTTTAAATAGCCACTTATAATAGCACAGCAGCGTAATTTAGTGAAAATTTAAATTTCATACAATTAGAAATTACATGAAAACACAATATTACAGGAAATTATATCAAAATACAACGTATATGACAATGAAAGAAGAAGTATCAAGTATATATGAAAGTGCGGAGAAAATACATGAAATTGAAAATTACTTCTGAGTAGTGTAACTTAATAAGTCGCAGTTAATTCACATAATTATGTATGTCCAACCATGGTCCAGTTTTTCTACAGGGTCGGTTATGAAGTGAGATACATCTTTTTACTACCTCATGCCATAACTGAGTCAACCTCATCAGAGTAGTTAGTGAGATGAAATGAATAACGTGATATATGATAGCAGGAAGGGAAAGGTTGAAACGTGGTGCCGGCACACAGCCTACTCCTCTCGAATATTACCAAGGTCTTTGCTCAAGGCTTAACATCCCCATCCGATGGACGAATCACCATCAACAGTATCATACGCCCTCCCTCACCCCATAATTTCTGACGGTGAATTTTCTCCACCAATGAGACCCGAACTGGCTAACCCCGATGTCAGACCATATAGACGTGATGCCTTAACGATCATGGCCACACGAGGCGGGCATTGAAATTCACATATGATATACAAAAAATGTAGGCCTACATTATCACAATCATATACAGCTAACATTAAATTATTAGAATGTAGTCACTCAGGAATTCACACAAAAGTTACAAAAATAATACGAAGCATTCCACTGCAAATAGTGTAATATAAAATTACTGGATGACCCCGTGCGAGAAATCACGCATGTTGATAAAGTATGTGGTGGAGTAGCCCCCTGGTGAACTACTGGTGAACTAAGGAATACACAAATCAGTACAATATTAGACCACTTAATGTAATGTTCGATTTTTTTAAACACTTGAACGGAAGAAAATGCAAGTGCATTATTATATTGACGAATGTTCCGGAAGTAATTTTTGGACCGGGCGAGTTGGCCGTGCGCGTAGAGGCGCGCGGCTGTGAGCTTGCATCCGGGAGATAGTAGGTTCGAATCCCACTATCGGCAGCCCTGAAGATGGTTTTCCGTGGTTTCCCATTTTCACACCAGGCAAATGCTGGGGCTGTACCTTAATTAAGGCCACGGCCGCTTCCTTCCAACTCCTAGGCCTTTCCTATCCCATCGTCGCCATAAGACCTATCTGTGTCGGTGCGACGTAAAGCCCCTAGCAAAAAAAAAGTAATTTTTGGTTTTACTATCATTCTGTTCTTAACTGATAATTACAGCATATGTTATAATGACATGAAACAGGCGTCCCAGTGGCCAAAATGTGAAGTGAACAGCAATGATGGCGCGTATTTTCTTACAGCAACAGCATGTCTCTTAGCCTTATCCGAGAAATAGCATGGGGAGGCCCCCATACGTTGTTTCCAATGTAAAGTGAGGGTTGCGGAGTTGTGATGATAACGCCAGGCTCACTTGCCTACTGCCATTCACAATCGAGTTGGCAAGTTTACATTATAATTGCAGGCCCCAATGCCTACTGCGCGGTCACAATCGATTTGGGGAGTTTTAGTTACAATGGCAGACCCATTTCCTACTTTCAGACAGGTTACAGTTGAGGAGTTTTTATTATAATACCAGGCAACTTCCCTACCACCAGTCAAAATTGAGTTGTGCAGTTATCATTATAATGCCAGTCCCTTTTTACTGCTGCTAGCCAGCTTACTGCCAGTCACACAGAATTAGTGAGTTTCCATGAAAATAGCAGGCCACTATGCCTAATGCTAGTCAAATTTTAGATTGGAACATTTGTTTATAATGGCGGGCACCCTGGCCTAGAGCCAAACACAATAGAGTAGGGGACTTTCGAACAAAACTGCATGATCCCTTGCCTTCTGCAAGACAAATCGAAAAGTGAATTATTCATTAAAATGGTAGGCCCTCCTTACTAATGCCAGTTACACAGGAGTTGGAGAAGGACCCCATTCCTACTGCCAGCAGTCAAAGTCGGTGTAGGGAGTACTGATTACAATAGCAGACACATCCTTTCTCGATCGCTACAAATCGACATCAATGAATATATATACAGATGGACATACGAAAGTATATGAATGTTTACAATATTGCAGACCTTCATTTACAGATTAACTGCTGCTAAACGGTACGTCATATCGACAAAGGATTGTACCGTAAGGCGCAGTATTTAGCGATCTAAATGGCTGGTCCTATGATATTTTCTCGCATCTAATCTATTCATGGGTCAGATTGAATCAAAAACGTTGAATAGGTTGAAATTTGTGTAAGAATATCTTACATTGCATTACTTTTCGGATAATTATGTGACATAGCATTTGGCTCACATATGGGTACTGGGTGGGCCAATGTTCGTGTAGAGTTTGATCATACTATCTTTCCTGTAAGTGATTGAAATGATGCACATGAGAAGAAAAGGTTTAGAAATTAATTTCCATTAAGGCAGGTAGATTTCCATAAAGTTTGGTTGTGTGTATTTTGAGGGAGTTCAAAATCACGGTTTCGGTTTCGTATAAACCCCCAATTAGTTCAGGGATTTAGAAACAATATTTGCCCTAAAACCTCCCCAAAGGACAGGTGGATTCTAAATATGAAGTTTGGTGGAAATATATCCAGTAGTTTTCAAGTTAGAGAAAGACAAACAGACCAACAAACAAACAAACAAAGAAACAAACAAACAAACAAACTAACTAACTAACAGACACCAAGGAAACCTACCCCTGGACAGATGGATGCTATATATAAAATTTGGTTCAAATATCTTGTTAGTTTTCAAGTTGTAAGAAGTACGCTTTACACGCACCCGCTGGGATTTGTACCGAAAAACGGTCCGTTAATGATATCTCCCTTACTAAATCCTGTTATCGAAATGATGCACATGAGAAAAAAAGGTTTAGAAATTCATTTTCATTAAGGCAGGTTGATTTCCATTAAGTTCGGTTGTGTATACTTTGAGGGAGTGCAAAATCACGGTTTCGGTTTCGTAAAAATCCCCACTCAGTTCAGGGATTTAGAAACGATATTTGCGCTAAAACCTACCCAAGGAGAGGTGGATTCTAAATATGAAGTTTGGTGGAAATATATCCAGTAGTTTTCAAGTTATAGAAGGACAGACAAACAGACAAACAGACAAACAAACAGACAAACGGACACCAGAGCTAAAAATGATGCAGATGGTCATAATTACACCTGAAACGGATAACTGTACGGAAATTTCGCCGAAATAATCAATGTACAGACACACGGTCGTTACGATTTTATTTTTTGCGCTAAAACCTACCCAAGGACAGGTGGATTCTAAATATGAAGTTTGGTGGAAACATATCCAGTAGTTTTCAAGTTATAGAAGGACAGACAAACAGACAAACAGACAAACAGACACCAAAGATAAAAATGATGCAGATGGTCATTATTACACCTGAAACGGATAACTGTACGGAAATTTCGCCAAAATAATCAATGTACAGACACACGGTCGTTACGATTTTATTTTTTGCGCTAAAACCTACCCAAGGACAGGTGGATTCTAAATATGAAGTTTGGTGGAAATATATCCAGTAGTTTTCAAGTTATAGAAGGACAGACAAACAGACAAACAGACAAACAAACAGACAAACGGACACCAAAGCTAAAAATGATGCAGATGGTCATAATTACAGGTGAAACGGATAACTGTACGGAAATTTCGCCAAAATAATCAACGTGCAGACACACGGTCGTTACGATTTTATTTATATAGATGACGGATAAGCATGAGCACGTTGAAAAGTGCAGACTTCCACTTCGAGATTCATATCTCCTAAACGGTTTATGATCATAAGAAACGGATTGCGCCATCAGACGCCTCATTTATCGCTCTACATGTTTGCTTCTAAACCATTTCCTCGTATCTCCCATATTCAGGGGGTAAATTGAGATCAAATTTTGAATAGGGTGAAATTTGGGTGCATTTTTAACATTTTACATTACTTATTGCCTACTTATGTATAAGCTAGAATCATCAAATTTGGTACACATATGTCCCTTAATCGTGCCAATGTGCGCACACAACGTGATGATCCTATCATTCTTATAAGTGTGTCAAACAATGAAATATACTTGTAAAAATCACCAAATTTACGAACAATCCAGAAATACGGCCAAATTTAACGTATAAGGGAGAGAGATACGACAAAATGTCACAGGACTAAAGTTGTAGATCACTCCGAATTGAAGGGACATTGTGCCATCCGTTTTGTGATACGACTTACCGTTTAGCCAAAAAATAGCTCAAAAGGAATGTCTGCACAGTCATTAAAATTGCCTCCATATTTCGATATCTTTGGGGGGTAAAAAGTGAAAAATTTGAACATCTTGGAATTTTCCCGTCGGTTAGGGACCAAAAGCTATAATTTCACCAAATTTCAATTCTCTACTTCGTCTGGCAGGTTGTGCCGCCATTTTGATTTGGGGGGATAGGGGATAAAAATGAGGAAATTCTCGAAAATGTTTAAGCCCACGAAACCTTTAGGTTATCGTTTTGGATATACTATACGACTGTGTTCTTATGCTGAGCCCAAAATTTGAGCCCCCCCAGCGTGCCCCCTTCAGGGAATTTTGAGAATTTCCGATTTTTCTAGGGATCCTGGGGGCATCAGTTTCCTCCGTACCAAGTTTCAAATTTCTGAGATTTCTGGAAGTGCCTCATTAATTCACGTCTTTTTTCATTTTTAAATATTTATATATACATCGCTCCAGCCCGACTTGCTTTTATATATATAGATAGATGACAGATAAGCATGAGCACGTTGAGAAGTGCAGACTTCCACTTCGAGATTCATATCTCCTAAACGGTTTATGATATTAAGAAACGGTTTGCGCCATCAGACGCCTCATTTATTGCTCTACATGTTTGTTTCTAAACCATTTCCTCGTATCTCCCATATTAAGGGGGTAAATTGAGATCAAATTTTGAATAGGGTGAAATTTGGGTGCATTTTTAACATTTTACATTACTTTTTGCCTACTTATGTATAAGCTAGAATCATGAAATTTGGTACACATATGTCCCTTAATCGTGCCAATGTGCGCACACAACGTGATGATCCTATCATTCTTATAAGTGTGTCAAACAATGAAATATACTTGTAAAAATCACCAAATTTACGAACAATCCAGATATACGGCCAAATTTAACGTATAAGGGAGAGAGATACGACAAAATGTCACAGGACCAAAGTTGTAGATCACTCCGAATTGAAGGGACATTGTGCCATCCGTTTTGTGATACGACTTACCGTTTAGCCAAAAAATAGCTCAAAAGGAATGTCTGCACAGTCATTAAAATTGCCTCCATATTTCGATATCTTTGGGGGGTAAAAAGTGAAAAATTTGAACATCTTGGAATTTTCCCGTCGGTTAGGGACCAAAAGCTATAATTTCACCAAATTTCAATTCTCTACTTCGTCTGGCAGGTTGTGCCGCCATTTTGATTTGGGGGGATAGGGGATAAAAATGAGGAAATTCTCGAAAATTTTTAAGCCCACGAAACCTATAGGTTATCGTTTTGGATATACTATACGATTGTGTTCTTATGCTGAGCCAAAAATTTGAGCCCCCCAGCGTGCCCCCTTCAGGGAATTTTGAGAATTTCCGATTTTTCTAGGGATCCTGGGGGCATCAGTTTCCTCCGTACCAAGTTTCAAATTTCTGAGATTTCTGGAAGTGCCTCATTAATTCACGTCTTTTTTCATTTTTAAATATTTATATATACATCGCTCCAGCCCGACTTGCTTTTATATATATAGATAGTGGATATACCGGTACTCATTTTAAAAATTCACCCGCTTTTTCAATTATTTTCACCCCCTTAGCGGATTTCCCGAAAACAAAAAATACGTGTTTCTTTACTTTTAAAGGAGATCACAATTACCAGTTTTCATGTCTGTAACATCTTCAGTTTTTGATATGTAAGTATCCTCATAAAAAGAATTTAACTCCTTTTTCAGTCCAACCCCCCCCCCCGCCTGTTAAGTTGATTCCCCCCCCAAGTGTGTGTTTCTTTATTTATAAAGGAGCTCCCAAATACTAGTTATCACGATTGTAACATCTTCGGTTTTTGAGATATATGTATCCTCATTAAAAATCAGCCCCCTTTTCACCCCTCCACCAAGTTGATTACCCCCAAAAAATGTGTGTTTCTTGATTTTTAAAGGAGATTCCAGATACCAATTTTCACATCTGTAATCTTCTGTTTTTGTGATAAAAGTATCCCCATAAAAAGAATTCAATTTTTCACGTCTTTTCACCCTCCGCCCCCTAAGTGAATTTTCCAAGAAAACAGGTGTTCCTTTATTTATGACGGAGCTTCAAAATACCAATTATCACGGCTACAACATATTCAGTTTTTGAGATATCAGTATCCTAATAAAAAGTATTCAACTCACTTCTCAGTCCTTCTTACCCCCCTTAAGTGGTTTCTCAGAAAACAAAATAATACATATTTCTTTATTTTTAAAAGAGATTAAAAATACAAATTTTCACGTCTGTAAAATGTTAAGTTTTTGAGATGTACTGTAGATATTCGCATTTTAAAAAGTAACTCCATTTTTAGTTCCACTTAAGTGGATTTTCTGAAAATAAATTATGTATGTTTCTTTACTTTCACGGGAGATTCCAAATACCAGTTTTCATGTCTGTAACGTTTTCAGTTTATGAGATATAAGTATCCTCATAAATGGTATTCAACCCATTTTTCATTTGTTTTCAACCCCCCTTAAGAGGATTTTCCGAAAACAGAAAAACAGAAAAGGAGACTCCAAATACCAATTTTTACGTCTGTAAACTTTTACGTTTTTGAAATATTGATATACTCATTTAAACAATTCATTCCCATTTTCATCCCTTAGTGAGCACCTACATTGTAATATAAATGTGTCCCCAAAATTTCATTTCTTTATGTCCAGTAGTTTTGGCTCGGCGATGATGAGTTAGTCAGTCAGTAAGTCAGTCAGTCAGTGCATGTTATTTTATATGTAGAGATTATAACGCTGTCACCCAGGAAAACACAAAAATTTGCAAAATATAGCTTAAAACGTTTCATAATCGCATCACAGTGAAAAAATATTTAAAACCCAGCTGACCGATTCGAGTACGTGAGGGGCGAGAAAGTACGCTATCCAGAGAACCTTCGAGTGATGGTAAAAAAGATATAACTAGTGACTAAGTACAGGAAGAGGCAGCGAAACGTTCGCAGCAGATTAGACCATGCTGTTGCGCAGGTGGGCTGGGGAAAAGCTTGATTTGTTCCCGGGTGGCGGAGATGTAATGCGCGGTCAATCAGCTCAGCGAGCATGGTTAATGGTAAGGGTATGGAATGTTCCTTTACGAGAGGAGTTCTTGTTATTAGCATTAGTAGCGTTGCAATCCTCCACTTCTTGAACACTATTGTGACATACAGTAGTGCGCAACGGATATTCTTAGTTGAGACATTTCTCTTATGACAGAACGGTGAGTGTTGTAGAATATTTTATGTTGATGCAACGCTTGTATCGAGGACGATGGGCATCATTTTCAATAGCTGCTTTGATGAAAGGTAAGATCAATAATTAGTTTTCAACTACATCCATTATTAACTATTCAATGGATTGTTGTAACATTCCATTGCCTCCCTGCTCATACATCGGGGAACTAGAACGTATGGATACCTTTAAGTCTACAAATCTGTACCAGTAAAAATGACAAATAATTATAATTGAAGGTAAAATGAATAAACAGTTCAGTAGATACAAAGGGCACTAGGAAAGTTTGGCAATACGCAAACACGGTTGGCTGGACACCCGTGTTATGGTGAGGGATGAAAAGGGGGGTGAAAACCGGTCTAGAAGATAGCAATGCGCGACCTTCACACCATTTGTTACCAAGCAGTGGGATTGAAAGCAAGTCAGTGTGGTCAAAAAGTGAATATCGCGAAATTATCCGCTACAATTTTGCTCGTGGATTAACTGTTGACCAGTGTCTGAAGGCAATGACTCCTGTGTTGTGCTGTGCTGTCCACATCGGAAAACAATTTTCCGGTGGTACAAAGAGTTCCAGAGGGGATATTTTGGGGTTGAGACGATCCTCGTTCTGGGTGACCGTCTGAATCAGTGACTGAGGAAAACATTGAAGCTGTGATGAAAATGTCGCAGCAAGGGAGGCGGCTGACATATCGGCAGATAGAAGAGACCCTTCACATCCCTGCACCAGCTATTCATTCAATTCTACACGACCATCTCCATGTTAGAAAGGTTTGTTCCCTTTGGGTGCCCCATACACTTTCAGAGGAACAAAGGGTACATCGAGTGAAATAATGCCGAAAAATGCTAAAACAGTTTGAAAATGGGACTTTGCGTAACGTTAATATCATCGTTACAGGTGACTAAACTTGGCTTTATAATTACGATGTCTCAACAAAATCCCAGAACAAGGTGTGGCTGTTTGAAGATGAGGGTACTCCCGTGACTGTGCGAATGTCAAGGTCAGTGAAGAAAAGGATGATTGCACTATTCTTCACTGAACGGGGCATCCTGACTCGGGTTATGCTAGAAACACAAAGGACAGTTACTGCGAAGTGGTACAGTGAGACTTGTCCGCCTCACGTCACCCAGGCTGTCAAGCAGCTCCGTCCAAGGTCACGGCTCAACACTTGGCTCTTGCATCACGACATTGCTCCAGCACATCGTGTTAATGTAACAATGGATTTCCTTGCCAGATCAGGGTCGGCTGAGCTTGACCACCCTCCATACAGTCCTGATCTTGCCCCATGTGACTTCGCACTCTTCCCAGGAGTGAAGATGAAGCTGAAAGGGCGGCGTTTTGCATCCGACGAAGAGCTGCTAGCAGCATGGGATCAAGAGTGTGTTTTTTTACCGAAGAAAAGTGGCAGAGTTGGTTCAGTGACTGGTATTGACGTATGGAAAAGTGTATTGAGTGTAGTGGAAATTATTTTGAAAAAGTCTAAATCGTTCACTCACATTGCAAAACCTTCCTAGTACCCTTTGTATGCACACGTTACACAGCATTAAAATGAATACATTTGAATGGTTCGTTCTTGTATGGTAAACATACTCTTACTCCGTCGAGATATTGTCAGTCGGTGCAAATCAACAACATTGGAAATTTATTTTTCTTGTGCTAATGGCACAAATTAATGATGAAGCAGAAGCGTGGAAGAGCTTCGCTCGTAAAAGCGAGTTGTTTGTTTTATTCATATCCATCAAGAAATTGATTCAGATGTATTTGCCGTCTCCTTGCCTCACACACTCATTTGAAATACAAATATGAACAGTATTCTGTAGGGTCGTTCCAGATTTGGAATATAAAATGTCTTAATGGGATTATGTAACTCACTCCTTGAGCAACACACACGAATGTGTCTATCAAATATGTGTCAAACCATATGATATCCTTCGGTGGTTTTGTGCACATTTGTCTCAATACGTTCACTAATTTCCAGAACTCCTGATAAGTTAAACTATCCTCAAGGTTACATCATTTAATCTAATATCAAATTTGAGCCGTATGAAAGCTACTCTGAGGAAGTAGATGTCATCAAAAAGCGTGTGTTCGAGTCATCTTCCGATTTCTATTGAGAGAAGTATACCGCCAATCAATGACTTGGTTTATCTTAACGACAGGAGCCAGAGGAAGCAATTTTTTGAGAACTTCCGTGAAAGTTTCGGACTTAACAAAGCTTCCATTGCTGTAACCGTGCTCAAAGTTTGCATGTGTATACTTAAGATACAAGTTTGAAATATGACTTTTAAATACCAATCCGAATACATATTTCAGAGTAATTAACTACATGCTGTTAGTCATCCTTTTTTCGCCATGAGAACATGAATGTATCATGGAAATACTTCGTATTTCACAGTTTTAAATAAATACAGGGTTCTTCCGTGAAACTCGTTATCGTGTAAGAATTTGTACAATTCATTTCAAAGACAAAAAATACTCGCTTACTCTAGCCTCACTAATACAGGAAAGAAGCTCGGTTTGAGGTGCTGCGAAGATAAGACCGAACTGAACATGGGAAGACATTTTTCTTGAAGCTTTTCATAAATATGAGTCATGGTGAACAGAAATGTCAGTCAGTTTTATTGAACTCACACTTCTTTCCTTGTAATAATATTAATAATCATTTTCCAGCTCCACTTTTCCGAGTATGCTGTATAAGCGCTCGCCACTTTTTTCTGACCGGGCGAGTTGGCCGTGCGGTTAGGGGTACGCGGCTGTGAGCTTGCATCCGGGTGATAGTGGGTTCGAATCCCACTGTCGGCAGCCCTGAATATCGTTTTCCGTTTTTTCCTATGTTCATACCAGGCAAATGCTGGGGCTGTACCTTAATTAAGGCCACGGCCACATCCTTCCAACTCCTAGGCATTTCCTATCCCATCGTCGCAATAAGACCTATCTGTGTCGGTGCGACGTAAAGCCATTAGCAATAAACACTTCTTCCTGTCAAAGTATAGTTTCTTTTCCTCCATGTGCACCCACTTGAAATTCCTATTGTTGACCTCCGACTTCACTGTGTCTATTCATCGATTCCTTGGTCTGCCTACTGGCCTCTCTTTGACGTCTTTTTCAAAATAACTCCTTGCTGTTCTCGTAATATGTCCAGACAATTGTAGCCTGCGTCCTCCTTAAAGCTCAGTAATAATAATAATAATAATAATAATAATAATAATAATAATAATAATAATAATAATAATAATAATAATAATAATAATAATAATAATAATTTCGTGTGGCTATTTCTAGCCTGTTGTAGTCCCTGTAAGGCAGACCCTCCGACGAGTGTTGGTGGCATGTGTTGTGCACGGAAACTGCGTATTATTGTGTTGGAGGATAGTGTTATGTGTGGTGCAGAAGTTGCAGGTATGTTACGGACAGCACAAACAAGTAGTCCATGAGCTAAGGTAATTAATCATTTTAAGATTAAAATCTCCGACCCGGGGCTCGCTGAACCGAAGCCACTACGCTGACCATTCCAAGAATGGGCCGGACTTCCTTCTGATAATAACATTTAGTCAGTTATCTATTGGAAATTCACTCATTTACTTGATTTAAAATTCCTCATATGCATTAATATACTGCATAATTTGGACCCTCACCTGCTTTTTTCTTCTGTACTACTCATAGTTTTCATCATTTTTGACTTCTCTGAAAGAGTTTTAGCACCTTTCTGTTCTGACACTACGCATCCAGGCCCATGAAATAAGAGACAGTCACGCTACCTAACGACAATAATAATAATAATAATAATAATAATAATAATAATAATAATAATAATAATAATAATAATAATAATAATAATAATAATAATAATGATAATAATAATAATAATAATAATAATAATAATTAGATTAGTATTACATTTATGAGGTCTAGAACGTTTTAAATTTTCTCATAATTCATGAGCCTTACCATACTTATTTGGATACTCTCATTTTTCTTTCAATATATCGGAACTCTTTATTTCCCTTGTAGATGGAGTCACAGGATTACCCCCCTTGCGTTTCGTAAAAGGCTACTAAGAGGGAAACGAACAAAGAATATGTGCTCACTTTCTCTTTTTCTAGGCCCAAAATATATCCACGATTCTATGCTTTTCCGTGTATATCCACGATTCTATGCTTTTCCGTGTAGCGGGAATAAACGAGTGATTTTAAAAAACATTGATCTCTTCAGTAACGCGGTTTTTAATAGTAATATGACTTATTTAGTTCCAATACAGTTTCGTGTTGATAATCACATCCTTATTGATCAGCCCAGTATGTTTCAGCTGATGTACAGCACAGGAATATCACGTTCAATGTTGTCCAAATATTTTTCATAATCAGTGAAGCAGGTAAGCACAGTTTGTTGTTAGTGGAGATATTTTTGAACTAAAACTTGTATAAACAGCGGGGTGTCTCTAGTTCCAAGACAGTTTCTACAACCCTAATGAGTTTCACAGATATTTTACTCTATTTTTCTTCATAAATGAGAGTGTAAAATTCTTAAAACCATTTTCAGAACGATTCATTAGATGCAAATAAATTAATTGTTCCATGCCAACAAATTCTCCCATGCCAAGGTAAAGATATATTTCAGGGTTGTTTCCTGTGTTTTTTATTTAGTTGAATAACTTGAAAATTATTATTATTATTATTATTATTATTATTATTATTATTATTATTATTATTATTATTATTATTATTATTATTATTATTATTGTTGTTGTTGTTGTACCGGGATGTATAACTCAATGTCGCGCATTTAAAACTAGCGCCTAAATGAACTCCTCTTTTGGTGAAACTGTGAAACTGTGAAACTGAAACTACACCAACTTGGAACTTTAATCAGAAGATGTCACCACTAAAATATTATGTAATTTTGTTATTATGCAGTTGCATAACCTGAGTGAATTTCTCCTTGTTTTGTTTGCCATTCATCAAGAAGTTTGGACATTTTTCCACAGATGACACTACAAAAAACTATGATCATGCATCCTGGTGCGAAGTGAAAGAACTTATGATTTAAAGAAGTTTTGTATTTCTAGGGTTTTGGTAACTAATTGATGCTCATTTATTTTTGGGTTGCCAATTCTTCCTTTTATTTCCGCCAGTTTTGAAATAGCCAATCCCTAATTTGTGTAATTAATTTCCAACCAATCCCGTATTTCTTCTTCACTTTGTGTTTAACCAATAAAATCAAGAGGGCGTGTCCTGATTCATCTTGAATGATCTCGAACCTTCCCTAGGGGTTTATAAACTGCGGCTTTTCACGTCTCTTGGCCTATTGATCGTCATCCTACTGAGTGTGTGTGTCAAAGCAGGAGGCGGGCGGTCTTTTCGTCGGCAGTTAGTACTGCTACAAGGTATGGTCACATAATTACATTTTGTTGTAGCTACCTCCGCAGATTACTCCAAGGGGAAGGTCCGAATCTCTAACCATGTAACCTACTTTTCTAGAAATGTAACTTTCTGCCGCCTAATGTAAAAACTTCATAAACTCTTTAACTGTAAATCGGGGATAGAGAGTGATGTACCCTCTCGAGCTCCCCTCCATCTTGGTTTGAGGTGACAACGTTTTGTACGGTAACTGTTTTTCTACCTTTCCGTAATGCATTAATTTATCCTTATACGAGTCACCTTAGTAGTTTGGGAATAGCCCCTGTTTCATCGGCCTAGTGCCCTTTAGGTTTTAAGTGTTCATATCTAGGAGTGCAAGTATTCGCCTCCATTCATTTTGTGTTCGGGCCATTTATTTAACCGGTTATCCTTATCCCACGAAGGCCCAGTATGTTGGGTACTTAATACCCCTGTAAAATAAGTTCCATTTGTAAATAGTGCCTTGAGAGGCCTGTAATTGTAAGTTGAGGTCGCCTCGAGTAGGCTTGGAAAACTGAGAGCCTGTTCGCTCTTTTTCAAGGTTTTGTTAGATTTATGAATGCCTCTTGAAAGCTAGATGCTGTAATTTTGGGAGCAAGTGCTCTTTGAATTAGGGTATTTCTGCCCTTGTATAAATTTGTGCTCATTTGTAAATTTGAGCTAGTAGCTCAGGAAATGTAAAGCTAGGGGCTTAAAGTCCAAAGTGTTAAGATTCTGAATCTTGGATTTTTCCCCACCTTGTGATTGCTACTTGTACCTGTAATGTTGTCATGAAAAAATTGTTATGTTTGAAGTTCTAAAAATATAACCTTCAGTTTAAGTTTTAAATTCAGTTCTTGACATTGTAGTTAGACCCATTCACTCCAGCACCTTCTTTCACCTCTGCGTTCCACGGGAAACCCCGGAAAATTATTATTATTATTATTATTATTATTGTTATTATTATTATTGTTATTGTTATTATTATTATTATTATTATTATTATTATTATTATTATTATAGCAGGGTTACACCTTCCTGAGATACTTAAATAGCGCGTCTTCTCTGTTGCAATTTATGTCAGTGAACACGAACTTTTAAAAACCTTCTAAAAACATTCTTCTCCGATGGTTAGATGGCTCTGCCATCTATTTTCTAGCGACATCTGGTGGACTAAACACAAATTAATTGCTGAAGATATTTTGGTTGTTGTAGTTGGTAGACCTTTTTTCTAATGATTGTTTTTCATGTACCGAAGTTGTCAATACTTCACTTGGTTCCTCCTCAAATGTAATATGCCTATCACATACCTGTAACTAAGTTCTCTAGCCAACCAAACCCGGCGATGGGTATGTAAATTTACCCTATCACTGATCTGTATTTTAATTTTATCTGGAACTTTCCCCTACGGAACTATTTAAGGAAAGCACTTTAGGACCGTCTTGTCTGATTTGCTCTGGATACCGACAGTGCGACTTGACGGGGAGCAGAACGCAGGGTGCGGCCGGCTTGAAGAAGATCCAGTGCTAAAATATAATGGCAGACTTTACCTAAACATGTGATTGTGCCGGTGTGTATTTTGAGGGGAAGGTTTCAGCAGTTTTCTTAAATTCGAATATGTAATCTTTTCTTTTTGAGCTGAAATGTTGGACCTCCTGCGCAGTCTTCCCTACTGGGTAAACATTTAATATAAAGGAGCATGAGTGGTGACCTTTGGATCTCTCCCATTCACCTTTTGAGCTGGGTGACCAAAGTTTTCAACCTCTAAATTATGGAAATCTTGTCTCGGCTTTTAAATTTCCCACGTTTAGTCACCCATTTTAGTATTGGATTAGCCACTGTATCATTGGGCATGAAGCCCACTTACGTTTTCGTCTCTTCCCGAAAGTTCGATAAGGAGTGCTGGTGTTCAGCCTCCTTGCCTTTTAATAATGGCCTGTTTTGAGTAACCTTTCCTGTTTATCCTTAGGGCCTTGTAGTATGGGTAAGTATGGCCCCTGTTTACTATTTATATTTCTGAGGGTAGACGTTTCTAGATTTTGGTTCCCTTTGGGAGCAGTGCTTAAACTATTTGTGGAACTTTGTAATAGATGAGCCCACCATGAAGCGGGGCCATCGTAGGGGTTACCGGGTGTAACTGAGACTGTAAACAGCAGCTGATTGGTTGATTAAGGCTAGCCTCTATTGTATTTTGGAGGCGAGACTTCAACAATATTGTACCCGTTTTGAGTAACTATGTTCTTTCATAACATTGCACAGTTATGCTCTTTCATCTGTAAGTTAACGAATGGAAGGTTCTCCCAATTAATTTTGTACCTGAATCAGGACTTGGAAGTCCAATGCATTCTTGGAGCTGATGAGCTCGTTGTTGATGTAAATATGCCCAAGTTATATTTCAATTATTCCTTGTTATGTCATTAAATTACTCTCCCTGAATTTTAAGAAAGGAAAGAAATAAAATCTCCCATTTTTGTTAAAGTAAATGATTCACTGTCAAGCCATTCAGTCCAGGCGCTTCGTATTCCTCTGTGAGCCACGGAACCGCAGTGACTATTATTATTATTATTATTATTATTATTATTATTATTATTATTATTATTATTATTATTATTATTATTCGTTTCGGCCGTCTATGGACCACGTTTGAAAATGTTTGCGATACTTTTAGCACTCTCTGCCAGTGTCTTTTCATTCCTTATCCCATTTCCTTCTTCTTTAGGGGATCTCCCTTTTCCCAGTAGTATTTTCCCAGTCTACTTTAACGGAAGGAACGTTTCGAAGAGTTGCCTAAATCGATTTGTATCGATGACGTAATATTCTGGAACATCCATCTTCGTTAAGTCCAACCTCACTCACTTCTTGAAACATTTCAGTAATTTTGCGTCTCTGTGATCTGGTATAATGGTTTTCCGTCCCAGTAAATGTGCCGGTATGGGCTGACGTATTTGAGCACCTTCTGATACCATCGGACTGAGCAGGGATCAAACCCGGGAACTTGAGCTCAGTAAATTAGCTCGCTTCCTTTGGAGCCACTTAAATAAACGAAGCAAAACATTATATGCGGATCGAGTGGACCGAAGCGCGCTGTAGACATATCATAGTCACGATCCACGAACCCAATGTTGGCTGGTACGTATATTGACACTCCAGAATGCGTCGCACAGTTACATGAGTTGACTTTACTACAAGTACTCAAGATTCTGCAAGGCCTGAAATGTGAAACTATTGTAGGAAGTTACAGAGACGGGAAATGAAGGTGAATATGCGTGGGATTGGTTAAACATGCAAATGAAGGTGAATATGCGTGGAATTGGTTAAACATGCACACATAAATACAGACAGATATTTCCATTATCCTACTCTGTTTAGTCTGCAAGCATGTGATTCATTTCTTGTGGAAAACGTGGTACCCAGTTCGATTTAAATAATCTGTTCTCTGTTTTTCTTCCTTCTGCAGCGATTACATTAGTATGCAAACATTGGGTTCGTGGGTCGTGTTGAGGGTAAATCAGCCCACACACCTTCAATTTACCGGAACGAAGAACTGTTCGAATAACTGAGCGAAAAACTGAACGAAAACCTGAACTGAAGTTGTGTAGGCTAGCTAAATTTTTCCATCAGTTTTGTGCCAGTTTTGGCGAATTTCCCAGTGAGTACGGTTGCTACGTGCTTTGTAGTGTATAAAGCAATTGAGAAAATGACGCGGTACAAGTAGTAGGTTGTTGTATGTTAACTGCTTCATGTTTAATTTTGTCCCAAAACAAAACGAAGGATAAACGGGAAAGATGATGTAAACAGTAGTACCTGGAGAGAAATGCTCATTGAACGTGCGATGCTTTCCTGTTCAAAGAATTTTCGGTATCGGAAATCATTATAGTACCACAGTGATGGAACGTAAACATCACCAGGGCAGTTCCAGACGGTCTGCAGACCGTCTTTCCTGAACGTAGAACGTAGGTTATTAATTTCTCTTTTTATTAATTTTTAGCAACACTTTCTCTAGTCTCGTAAGGTTCAATTCGTCGCAGTTTTTCAATGAGACTGTCATACTCGTCGGCCTTCTTCACTGTGTTGGAGTAAAACTGATTTCCAGTGTCCCAAAGCTCGGGCAACGAACGGTAAATGTAAGGGGTATTCTGCCCGAAGGCAGGTCCGAACCTCCGCAGAGGTGTGTCTGAGCCGGAGTTTACGTACAGTAGGGTGGCCAGTTCCTTTCCGCTTCTCCATTCCCTTACCCCCACCAACGGCACGTTGCATCCCATCCAAATCTTGACCACGCCCCATGTTGCTTAACTTCGGAGATCTCACGGGATCCGGTGTTTAAACACGACTACGGCTGTTAGCCAACGAACGGCAAGCCTCCATAAAAGACAGAGTTCCCTCTTTGTATGTAACCTGCGTTCTTTCCATGATCGGAAACAGACTATAACTGACAGATCTATGAGATTACCTGTGTAACCTGTGCAGTTTTATGAAAAGAGGACCCGTTTGGTCAGATCTAATACCTGCGTTATTTGTACAAACTGCGCAGCTTACTAAGTTTATCGCTCAGACATGAGGCCACACACGAAAATAATTCCAAAAAACTGAAGGTGTTTGGGCTGCTTAAGATATAGCACTGTTCGATGTCGACAAATTCTCTCAATCCAAGCTGAGTCGATCAAAAAGTAGAACGATGTTTTCTCCACCGTAGTTGACGGGCTCGATTCGGACTCAGTCCAATGGTGTTTGAAGAGGCTGAAATACGTAATTCATCCCCATTCCCGTAGATGTATCAGCACATAACGAAACTCGTGCTCTAGGGAAGCCGTAAAAGTAAGTGGCGGGTTTTTAAACCCAATAAAATCATTATTAATGATGATGACCGAGCGGTTTGGGACGCGAAGCTGTGAGCTTGCATTTGGGAGACATTGGGTTCAAACCGCACCGTCTTCAGCCCTGGAGATGATTTCCCGTGGTTTTCCGTGTTCACGCCAGGCAAATGCTGGGGCTGTGCCTTAATTAAGACCACAGACGCGCATCCTTTACTCTCCTAGCCCTTTCGTATCCCATCGTCTCCATAAGATCTATCTGTGTCGATGCGACGTAAAGCAACTTATAATCAAAATAATTAATGATGACGATTTTACTTTTAATGATCTTACATCTAGTCTAGATCATCGGCTCTATTATTCTTTCCCTTAAAATAATTTCATAATCAGACGGCATTATGTTAATTATTTCATGTCGACATTCTGCTTTAGCGGGCTGGGATGTTTCGTTGTAAGGAAAATAGGGGAACTAAGTTAAAACAGTTTTGATGTAGGCCTCGTATGTGACGGTGAAGTAATTATTAACGAAACAATAAAGACACTGTTACCAGTCACTTTGAAATTTTATTAAATAATTCACTTTACAACGCGTTTCGATGACTGTGCTCCATCGTCAGTTGGTGAAATGGTGACATTGTTATTCTAATCGCAACCGAATTTCAGCCTATTAGGTCGTGTTACGTACATTTCGTACGTCTTGAAGAGTTGTTAAGTACAGAACAAAAAATGCCAACCGGACACCAGTAGGACCCGAAGCCACAATCACCCAATTTCTCATCGGTTGCTCTACCAATTGAGCTATGGTGGCCTAGGCCATCTTTGTTCTGTTGGAAAGGGTTTGAGCTACAGGTCTGGCATTACTGCCATCATACTGAAGAGTGCGTTTAAGTCGCCCGTTGAGGGCCAAATCAATGAATTTTGAATTTTGACGACCGCATTGTAATCGAAACCGACTTTCAACCTATTAGGTCGTGTTACGTACGTTTCGTACGTGTTGAAGAGATGTTAAGTACAGAACAAAAATAGCCAGCCGGACAGCAGTGGGACCCGAACGCACAACACGTACGAAATGTACGTAACACGGCCTAATAGGTTGAAAGTCGGTTTCGATTACAATGCGGTCGTGAAAATACAATATTCATTGTTATTCTAATTGATGTGCAATTGTTTCCAAAATAAAAGATTACATTGTTAAGTTTAAGAATAGCAACTTTGTACATTATATTGCACTGTAAGTGCGTGTCGTTTAAGAGACATACAGTTGTTGTTGAAGCTTAAGATTGCTTTTAAATATTCAATTAGGTATATTACAATTGAGCATGTGTTGTGGATCGGTTAAGTGATATCTGTAAGTTCCTAGTTTTCTAAAATGTTCAATTTGATTCTTTGTGTATGTGTGTATGAAATGGTGGACGAGTTCATTCAGGTTAATTTAAGTCAGTTTCAGTTCAGTTTTTTATCGACATGGAGAACTGAGTACTGTGTGTGTACTGCCGTGGAGTACCGAGTACTGTGTATGTACTGCGGTTAAATTTAGCTGGAGTTGTGTTTCGGTCGAGCGTCTGACGGAAAGTTGTGTTCGTTCGTCTCCCTTCTGCAGCCTGTGAGTGCGGTGACAGTGTTGGTGACTAGCGTGTGTAATCGAACGATGAGTGTTGAGTGTACGACCGACGAACGAGTGCTAAGGCTCGTAAATGACAGACAGTGCACGGTGCGCATGACTGAAAGAGTGTTGTGTGTAACTGTGTATCGCTGAGACTGTGTCCGACTCGTTGGCTGAACGGTTCGGTTCTAAGGGTCCCGTGTTCGATTCCCGGCCGGGTCGAGGATTTTAACCTTAATTGGTTAATTCCAATGGCACGGGGGCTGGGTGTATGTATTGTCTTCATCATCATTTCATCCTCTTTACGACGCGCAGGTCGGCCACAGGAGTCAAATAGAAAGACCTGCATCTGGCGAGCCGAACCCGTCCTGGGATATCCCGGCACTAAAAGCCACACGACATTTCATTCTTGCTGAGACTGTGTAAGTGTGTAAATTGCAGCAGTTAAATGAAAGTTCTAACTAGACTGAAATGTTACCAGTTGGGTACTTATCACCTCCGTTATATTAAAATGTCATATGGCTGAAACATTGAACGAAAATACGTGAAAACTGGTTATTTTCTGGAGTTAAAACTCCCAAACATAATCATAATTTAGACGAAGAACGGAAAGGAAACGTTCATCAGCACTAGTGAAAGTAAATTAAACCGTGTTAAAATATTCAATCCAGAAGGTAATTAAAATATTATCATTTTCATGGTATTTTTTAATCGTGCCTGGTGATTAAATTAACTCCATGTAATTTTATTAGTGACTGAAATTTCAAGTTTAATTCTTTTGATGTTACCTAATGGATGTTTCAAATTATGAGAGAATAACGAAATGAAAAAAAAAATACTGCTTTGGCTGGTGATAAGGAAGAAGTTTTAATACAGTAATATTGGAGGAAATAAAATATTTTAGCCTTCATTAAAGGTAGAGTAAACTTTCTGATAGGAAAAAAGTTCTTCCAATATGTTTAATTATGGAACTCCTGAAGAGGAATGCGGTATTTAAAGAGGAATTAATTTATTGACTTGTAGGAATTGATTTATTATTAATATTATTGTTTTTATTATTATTATTATTTCACATGGAATATACGTCGATTGTTCCACAGAAATATTTTGAGTCCTAAGAAAGTGTCCGACGGATTTGTATTCCACATATGATCAGACAAAAAACTATATGCGAGAGTCGAAAAGATCACCACCCTTATGAAGAATCGAAGGTTAACATTTTATTGTAACCTGAAGAGAATGAGCCCGCACAGACTGGAACACAAATTGCCCACATTACAGGAAAAAATGAAATCTCATTCCGGCTGGCTGTAGGAGGTGAACAAAGATATGCGGGTAAATGATATAAGACCAGAGGACATAATGGTTAGAACCATAATTAGGAAGAAAGTTGCAGGGTTGAGAGATGATCCAGGGAAAGAATCTGCTAAATCGCGGAACATCTTGGCAGAAGAATGGCTAAAAGCGAGCTTGAGGTTGAAAAACCTTTGGTTATTATGGAAACAAAAATGTGTAAGCCTAAAGAAGAGAGGCAGGAAGTTTGTGTAACCGTAGTTCATAGCTGACTCTATCGATGTAAATAAATAAATAAATAAATAAATAAATAAATAAATAAATAAATAAAATAAATCATTTTACAATAATTGGCAATAGGTAGCAATGAAAACTGGCCTGCAGATATCATTTGAAAAGACACATTTCATGACCAACATTAAAGAATCCCCAAGATACATAGTAACAACAAACAATGATAAGATAGATAAAGTTGGTTAAATTCAAGTACCTTGGTGAGATTACAGAACCTAATGGGCTTGATAAAGAAGCAAACCGCGAGAGAGCCAGAAAAATGGAGCTTGCATTCCACCTTACAAAAAACACATACAACAAGAAAGCGATCTCTATTAGGACAAAACTACGCCACTATCAGGCAGTAATTCAACCAGAGTGCTTATATGCTTCAGAATGCCTGGGATTAACAACCAGGAAAGACATTGAAGAAATTGAGAAGAAGGAAAGAAAGATTCTAAGAAAAATCCTCGGTCCAAAGAAATGTACTGACACATATCGATTACGCAGTAACAAAGAAATATATAAAACATGCAGTAGGATTTCAGCTGTCATTCGAAAGCGAAGAGTTACATTTTTTGGACATATTTCAAGAATGCCTGATGACAGACTTACCAAGAAAATCTTTAACCACTTCAATAAGCCCAATAGGAAAGGCAGCTCTTATGAAAAATGGTTTGTTAACACGAAGAAGGATTTGCAAGAAATGAACATCACACATCAAGACATCCACAATAGAACCACCTTCAGAAACAAGTTACACATATTTAAGGGTTTCCTAGAGCCAGAAACAGCGACCAAGAAGAAACAACAATGGACGGCTGAAAGAAAAGAAGCAGCAAGCAGGAGGATGAAGGAGTACTGGCGCCAAAGAAAGTTTAAATCATGAGGAGTTATTTACGTGGTCCACAGCTGGCCAAATCGATAGAAGAAGAATTGGCTTTGCGTTGCACCGACACAGATAGGTTTTATGGCAATGGTGGGATAGGAAAGGACTCAGAGTGAGAAGGAATAGCCCGTGTGCCTTAATTAAGGTTCAATCCAAGTATTTGCCTGGTGCGAAAATGGGAAAACCACGGAAATCCATCTTCAGGGCTGCCGACAGTGGGTTCGAACCCACCATTTCCCGAATGCAAGCTCACATAATAATAATAATAATAATAATAATAATAATAATAATAATAATAATAATAATAATAATAATATAATATAATATAATAATAAAATTATTATGATTATTATTATTTTTATTATTATTATTATTATTATGTCTGGCTCCATGGCTAAATGGTTAACGTGCTGGCCTTTGGTCACAGGGGTCCCGGGTTCGAATTCCGGCAGGGTCGGGAATTTTAATCATTGGTTAATTTCGCTGGCACGGGGGCGGGGTGTATGTGTCGTCTTCATCATCATTTTATCCTCATCACGACGCGCAGGTCACCTACGGGTATCAAATCAAAAGACCTGCACCCGGTAAGCCGAACATGTCCTCGGACACTCCTGGCGCTAAAAGCCATACGCCATTTCATTATTATTATTATTATTATTATTATTATTATTATTATTATTATTATTATTATTGTTGTTGTTATTACTCAGGGTGGTGTTCTTAAGATAAAGTACAAGAGGACCACCTGTTTTCTTCTCCTTTTCCCCCTTCTTCTTCTTCTTCTTCTTCTTCTTCTTCTTCTTCTTCTTCTTCTCCTCCTCCTCCTTCTGTTTCTTGTATTACGTGCAACTTTTGCGTCTGTATGCCCTGAATGTCTCGATTACCTAACCATATGTGAAGTGATATATTCACTATTTCATTGACCTTCTGATGATTGGTAGTGAGATTAATTAATGGCGTGTGACCTCCTAAGAGGTCCGGTGTAGGTCTTTCGATTTGACGCCGTATAGATGGCCTGCGCGTCTGTGAGGATGGGCCCTACCTATGATGAATTCTAACGATGAAGGCGGCACACACACCCAGCTCTCGAGCCACTGGAATTAACCGATGAAGAATAAAATCCCCGACCCGACCGGGAATAGAACACGGGACTCTCTAGGCTAAAGGCCAGCATGCTAACCATTTAGCCATGGAGCCCGGTAGTGACATGTGTTTTGTGTATACGAAATGATGCGCATGAAGATGAATATAGATGCCAAGTCCCCGAGCCTGGGGAATTTATCAGACGTGGTTATCAAGCAAGCAAGTGTCATATAGAGTAGAGAACTCAAAACTAAAAAGGTCCACTTACCTAGTTGTTGTACTACCGAACTCGATAGCTGCAGTCGCTTAATTGCGGCCAGTATCCAGTATTCGGGAGATAGTGGGTTCGAACCCCAATGTCGGCAGCCCTGCAGATGGTTTTTCGTGGTTTCCCATTTTCACCCCAGGCAAATGCTGGGGCTCTACCTAATTAAGGCCACGGCCGTTTCCTTCCCACTCCTAGCCCCTTCCTGTCCCATCGTCGCCATAAGACCTGTCTGTGTCGGTGCGACGTAAACCAACTTGAAAAAAAAAGTTGTTGTACTGAGGTGACGAAATGCTGACGCTATAATGATGCTTAACTGGCAAGATGAGCTGGTTCTTTGGTCTGGTGGTAGCCTTCCTCTCTCTTAGATGGAGTACCTGGGGTTGAATTCCGGCCATGGCTGAGATTTTTGCCTGATATTTTTTACAATTAACTTTACGTCGCACCGTCACGGATAGGTCTTATGACGACGATGGGATAGGAAAGGGCTGGGTGTGGGAAGGAACTGGCCGTGGCCTTAATTAAGGTACATCTCCAGCGCCCTAACCGCACGGCTAACTCGCTCGGTTTTCTTGCCTGAACCTGACGACAAATAATTCGTGGTCAAATCAGCCTTCAATTGAGCACCTGTACGACGGTGGGATAGCGGATCTGGTCTAGAAAGTCAAACATATCGGCCGAGAGGATTCGTCCCAATGACCATATTCCTCACCTCGTTACCTCCTTGGCCTTAGGGCTCGGCAACGGTCACTTTTAGCCTATTAGGGCAGTAGTTCAACTGTAGAGGTGGGTAGGTAAAATAAGGATGCGTGAGACGGATTGACATTAATTTTCTCACTGACCTTTATCAGCAGCTTTCTCCACAGTATCCAGATGCGCTTGTATTTTGCATATTAATTCTCAGCACCACTCAGACCTCAGAAACTTCCACAGCCATAAATGAGATTGTGACTTCAGTGGAAGCTATACTTCCTGTATAAGTGATACAGTAATATTGTATCCATCTGTAGGTAGACACGTATTTATTTTCATCGTACTGGTATTAGTCGCACAATTTGGAATGCTACATTATTGTCCACTTTGAAAGGATGACATTGGCCAGTCGTACTGGGAGGAACATTAGAAGGGGATGTAAATATGGGGAGAATACGATCAAGGTGAAGACGATTTCACGAGAGTATCGTCTATGGCAATGGGTACCAAAACTCATACTACCGAGCCTCAGCACGGAAGGGATCGTGTCGTATGTCATATGATTTGACACCATCTAAGTTGTCTGCGTGCTAATTTCGACTTTCCGCTTTAATCTGCCAACGGCCGTAGCCGTGTTGAAACACCGGATCCCGTGAGATCTCCAAAGTTAAGAATCATTGGGCGTGGTCAGGAGTTGGATGGGTTGCCACGCGCTGTTGGTGGAGGGTAAGGGAATGGAGGAGCGGAATGGAACTGGCCACCCTACCGCACGTAAACTCCGGCTCAGGAACACCTCTGCGGAGGTTCGGACCTGCCTTCGGGCAGAATAACCCTTACCTTACCTACCTTTTAATCTAAGAGATAGCAGAGGAAGTGAAACTGTAAAAGAATGACTGAACGGGCGGTTACATTTCTAGAAAGTCCGGCTTCATGGTAAAAAGGTTAGTATTCTGGCCTTTGGTGCAGAGGGCTCTGGATTCGATTCCCGACCGAGTCGGTGATTTCAGCCGGAATTGGTTAATTGTATGGTTCGGGGGCTGAGTGCGTGTGCCACCTTCATCCTTAAAATCATCTTACGTAGGGTCCCGTCCTCGCAGACATGCAGGTCGCTTTTAGCCCGCCTACTAGGAAAAGACCTGCCCTAGGCCTCTCCGGACGTGTACGCCATTATTATTATTATTATTATTATTATTATTATTACTTATAGAAAATAGAACCCCGAAATGTTATCTGATCTTGTAATTATTTAGAAGGATCGAATCAGCAGGCCCTTCGCTTTTCATATGTTTTTTTATTATAAATTAATGCCCTAATTGTGACCCTCCATGGCGCAGGCCGTAGCGCGCCAGCCCCTAACCGCTGGGTTTCGTGGGTTCAAATCCCGGTCACTCTATGTGAGATTTGTGCTTGACAAAGCTTTTTTTTGCTAGCGGCTTTACGTCGCACCGACACAGATAGGTCTTATGGCGACGATGGGATAGGAAAGGCCTAGGAGTTGGAAGGAAGCGGCCGTGGCCTTAATTAAGGTACAGCCCCAGCATTTGCCTGGTGTGAAAATGGGAATCCACGGAAAACCATCTTCAGGGCTGCCGATAGTGGGATTCGAACCTACTATCTCCCGGATGCAAGCTCACAGCCGCACGCCTCTACGCGCACGGCCAACTCGCCCGGTTGACAAAGCTTAGGTGGGCAGGTTTTCCTCCGCGAACTCCACTTTTCCCAGATATCTTTCATTCCAGCAACACTCTCCAATAAAATTTCATTTCATCTGTGTCATTAATCATTGCTCCAGAGGAATGCGACAGGCTTCGGCAGCCGGCACAGTTTCTACCCTCGCCGCTTGTTGGGGACTTCATTCATTCTACTCCTCACCCGGTCGAATTAGTGAACTTTCATTTTCAATGCCCCAATTACGAGGACTCCATCACCGAGGAGATTTACTGAAGGTTAACTCGCCATCATGTGATCTGGTCTGTTGTTTCATCAGTGCGACCAGAGAGAAATCAACAATAGGAATAAATTCAGAGACACGAAGTGAATGAGATCTCAAGGCGCATCGATATGATCGGCGCAGTGGCCGACTTCATCATCGGCGATGCCATTGAAATGAATACGAGCAAACATTAGCCAGCAGAAATCTATAAGGAATCAGCCAAGCATACTCTACTCCGAGAAAAATACCATCTAACATCCATCCGGGATATAGGGTTACTGGGGGGTGGAGGAATAATTTCGCGAATTTCCGTGAACAATTTGTCCCGAGACGTAAAGACTAGTTGTTGTGAAGTGTTTGTTGGGAGAACTGATGAAAATTTTTATAAATGCAATACGAGAATATATGTTATACATATTTAATATTTGGTACATTGTGTAATAGTATTTCATTCGATTGTTCGGAACTTATTGCACCATATTTTGTCTTTTTAAATTGTACTTTCCATATAAACTCTTCCAATGAGAGAATCTCGAATGAGAGGGAAATGAAAGCTGTCAATCAGCCAACTTATCTATCTACCTACCTATCTTTAGATATGGATAGGGAATCTGCCACTTGGGCAACATTCTTAATTACAGATGATGATGATGATGATGATGATGATGATGATTGTTATTATTATTATTATTATTATTATTATTATTATTATTATTATTATTATTATTATTATTGCCCACCCTTTGGTGTAGACCCTAGTTAGTGTGAATAGCTGGCACCATCGGAGGCCCGGGATCGATTCCAGGCTCTGCCACGAAATTTTTTGATAAGTGGTACGATGGCTGGAACGGCGTGTATTTACTCAGCCTCGGGAGGTCAACTGAGTAGAGGGGGGTTCGATTCCCACTTCAGCCGTCCTGGACGTGGTTTTTCGTGGTTTCCCACTTCTCCTCCAGGCAAATGTCGGGATGGTACCTAACTTAAGCTCACGGCCGCTTACTTCCCTCTTCCTTGTCGATCCCTTCCAATCTTCCCAGCTCCGACAAGGCCCCTGTTCAGCATAGCAGGTTAGGCGTCCTGGGCGAGGTACTGGTCCTCCTTCCCTGTTGTAACCCCCGACCCAACGTCTCACGCTCAAGGGCACTGCCTTTAGGCTGTAGAGGTGGGATCTTTCGCTGGGTCCGAGGGATAAACCAACTCTGGAGGGTAAACAGATTAAGAAAAAGAGAAAGAAAGAAATTACCATTATTATTATTATTATTATTATTATTATTATTATTATTATTCATCGTTAGGGCCACTAAGGACCGCAAGATCTCAACTCTTTGTCTTCTTGCGGGCCCAGCAGGTTTACATTCTTTTGGAGTGCGCTTTCTTCCATGCATCAGAATGGACATGCTTCAGTCGAGATGGAACTTCTTCTTGGTGAACCTCTTATACGTGCCAGTAAATCTACCGACACGAGACTGACGTATTTGAGCACCTTCAAATACCACCGGACTGAGCCAGGTTCGAACCTGCCAAACTGCGGTCAGAAGGCCAAGTCTGACTAGCGACACGTCTGGCTAATTATACAGTATAGTTAGAGTATGCGGGGATAGTGCCAATTCGTATCATTCCGAACCAGTCGTCGCATGATATTTTACAAGCTGTATGATAACCTTTTAAGTTGAAGCCTGCCCGGTTCCGTAGTTAAATGGTTAGAGTGTTGGCTGGCCTTAGCTTGAAGGGGTCCCGGGTTCTATTACCGGTTGGGTCGCGGATTTTAACTTTCTTTAGTTAATTCCTTCCAGGATAGCTGAGGAGGGAATCGAACCTCCCCTCCTCCACTCAGTTGATCTACCGAGGCTGAGTGGACCCCGTTCCAGCCCTCGTACCACTTTTCAAATATCGTGGCAGAGCCGAGAATCGAACCCGGGCCTCCGGGGGGTGGTAGCTAATCACACTAACCTCTACACCACAGAGGCGGACTGGCAGCACACTTTGGGTTATATAGTTATCACCTTGCATTCGGGAGACAGTGTGTTCAAATCCCACTGTCGACAGCCCTGAAGATTGTTTTCCTGATGTCACCCTCATCAGTGGAGTTAATGAGATGAAATTAACGAGGTGATTTATTAAAATAAGAAGGGAGAGTGTGAAACCCGGTGCCGGCACATATACTACTCCTGTCAAATAGCACCATATGGTCTGCTCAAAGCTTAAAGTCCCTATTCGACGGACGAAACATTGTCAACCACGTCATATGCCCTCACTCCATATGAGTATTGCGGAGAGGTTTTGAAGTGAATCCAGGCTTCTTGCACGCAATTTAGTGATTAGACATTGCACACCACTACCTCTGCTACTTTACCGCCTAATATTCTGTTGGCGACATTTTTTTCAACGGTACTCGAACTGGCTAACAACGGTGTAAGGTCATATAGACTTGACGCCTTAACCATAATGGCCACCAGGTGGGCTCTGTAAAGCAAGAAAAGAAATGATAACACAGTTTACTATTATTAGAATTCCTCTTTCCATTGATGCTGAACGCGGTAAAGATTCAAATTATTTGGTAATTTTCTAAATTTCGTGCACCACGTTACATCCGTAATTGTTCTAACTCTACCGCAATGGTATCGTCAGGTTGGTCGTGATACTGTCTTTCCAATTAAACACACATTTACATTCAGAAGTCGAAATGGTGCAAATGACGGTAGCCAGAAGGGGGACGGTAGGTGTCACGGGACGGATGTGCAGTAGACTGCCGTGGTCGTGACGTCACTGGACCGTCCCTCCCATTACACTACGCATTGTTTTGCGCGCTAACTTCAGTCTATATAAGCCTACTCTTTGGTGTAGGTTATTTCAGTCAAGCAGTGAAGTTCGGCGTATTGTTGTTCAGTGTGTCAAACAAACAAGCTCAATATAAATATTACACTCTGACATAGTCTATCTGTAAAAGAAACACACTGTTAAACATAGAATGGCAAGTTTCGTTCTTAAAATAACATCTTCAGGTTCCATCACGTCACTCTCAGTATTTGTTAATATTGATGTTTATATTTATTTATAACCAAACACCTGTAAAACTGGATTTATTTACCTTGATTTATTTGTTGAAATTGAAATTACTGAAATCTGGATTTATTTATCGAAATGTTACATATTACAATTAGGTATGTAAAATGAACAATACTTTCTTTATATTATAAACACTACACTAAGAGATCTAAATTGGTGACATATTTTATGACATCAGCAGTTGTCATCAGGAAGTGGGTGAAGTTCCCATTATATGATGATGCTTTTTGTTTACAGGGGCCTAACATTTTAGGTCATCGGCCCCATACCCATTATAGGACCTACTCTTGCAGTCCTGTATAATGTGGTGGATGGTCTGCCTGTCAACTCCACATTCACATTTTAGATATTGTAATTTATCCTACTTATGGAGAGCATCTGCGCACCTGCCATGATTGGTCCGTACTCTATTTAAGGAAGACCAAATTCTGCGACGCTGTTCAAATGTGGAAGGTTTCCTCGTGAATCACGGTAGAGTTTGACAGCTTGGAGGAACTTACCTTGGTGCCTTTGTATACTGGAGTGCAGGCATGGCAGGGCTTCATTACAGCAAGTCCCTGATTTCAGTTTCATAGCTGTTTGGATAGAAATAAACATCATTCCAATTATTGAGTGTGACTTAATGGAATCTGATAATATTCTTTTAAGTACAAAACATGTCATTCTTTGTGTAATAGTGTTTTTTACAGGTATATTATTAGTATAATATTTATATCGAACTTGTCTGTTCGACAGACTGAACAGCTTTTAAGTTACATTTAACTGAGTCTGGACTGGAAAATATGGCTTCATTTCGAACAAGTTAACAAGATGACCACCACGCGAAAGGTTTGTTAACTTTAGTTGGAATCACGCGGATCATCCAGTGTGTACTAGGTGTGCTGAGTGCCTGTGAGAGTCATATGAAGGTACTACTTTTACAATATTCTCCCAGCGAGAACTGAATTCTGAAATTAAACACAGGACATCTCATCTTATTAACCCTATGTTCGAGCTGAACAAGTTTTAATGCCCTGCACTTGAATAGCCGGAAACTTTCCAGTTAATGAGGGAACATTACCCTGCCACTGTTTACAACAGCTCTTAGCTGTTCGCAAACAGTGATTCTGTTACCGACTCTGGCCAGCATACGTTCATTTATTAAACTTCGTGAGATCTCTGCTCACTTAAACTTTATTACATCCCTTTAATTAAGTTGAACTGAGGTCGCTTGTGGCTCAGAAATGGATACTGACAGGAATAATGTTGCGGTGTGTTGCACCACTGGCAATGAAATGCGAGTGTACGTTCTTTTTAACGTAGACTTACGTCCCTTGACAACGGCTTTATGGAAAGAAAAAAAATGTTAAAAAGCTTTCAGTGTTTGGTTGGAACGCGTATATCTTGGAGAGTATTTAACTGATGATAATGTTTAATGTCTCAATTGAGAGATAAAAGAGGTTGGAACCCGTATATCTTCGAGATTATTTAACTGATGATTATGTTTAATGTCTCAATTGAGAGATAAAAGAGGTTGGAACGCGTATATCTTCGAGATTATTTAACTGATGATTATGTTTAATGTCTCAATTGAGAGATAAAAGAGGTTGGAACGCGTATATCTTCGAGATTATTTAACTGATGATTATGTTTAATGTCTCAATTGAGAGATAAAAGAGGTTGGAACGCGTATATCTTCGAGATTATTTAACTGATGATTATGTTTGTCTCAGTTGAGAGATAAGAGGAGGCTACCTGTTGCAAACAAAACTCTATCTGAAAGGTAGTTTTCATGACATGAGATGTGTGACGTCACACGCATACTATGTTACAAGATGGCGCTGTGTTGACTCGCGCGCTCAGTTGCAGGTTAGCTGTAGTTGTGAATACATTGTGGTCAGTTGTATAGACTAATTTGAATGGGCGTTTTCGGTTTATGTTAGCCACTGTATATACCAGGTGGCTCACGAACGCCGTACTTTCTACATGTTACCGTGTTTTTGTGGTAGTTATGTATGAAAGAAGGTGCTGGGTGGTGAATAGGTCTCAAGCTACTAAAGTGAAATTAATTTAAAATTTAACAAGGTTATATTTTCTTTTCAAAATTAGGTAACAACAAATAGAACAGGTACTTAGTAGCCGAAACACGATTGAAAAATACATTTACATAGGTACCCCATTTGGGGCTTCAAAAGTCAGAAACATAATTCTTGAGCAATGAGCCCAACCTTACAATGAACACCATACAACAAAGGGGCCGAAAACCCCCAAACATGCCAGAAACATTTGCTTCCAATTACACCCAAAAGCCTCCTTGAGGCAGAAACACAATTTTCAAGAAAGGGCAACGTCCCCCTAAAATACAAGCCTATCATAGGCCACTCCGAACTCCACTTTTAAGCTGTCCTCCAAGGACATATACACAGGGGTAAAATACCCAACCTACTGAGGTCTGTTAAATGACAAGAAGGTTAATGCATGACCTCTAAAATACAATTTGAGAGGAGGCGAACTTGCACTCCCAATACACTTTGCTTAAGACCTACTTGGCACTAGGCCGTTAATACAAGGGCTAATCCCATACTAAAGAGGTGACTTAAGAAGAGAACAATTTGTTTTACGTTAACGAAGAATAGGTTGAGAAAACTAAGTTCACCTCACCACAATATGAGTGGGAGCTCGAGAGGGTTAGCACTCTCTATCCCAGTATGAAGCTTTAAAAGAGAATATATGAAAAGAGTGGTTACATTTTAGGAAAAGGTTACATGGTTGAACGCTTAGAACCCGCCCCGAAAGTTAAACTGCTGAGCTAGCAAAGAAAGAAGTTATAAATCGGCCATTACCTTGTTGTTGACCGCTGCCGAAGAAAGAGGCGCTTCCCGCCCCCTGCTATGTACTTAACACACTGAAAGATGGAACAGAAGTGGCCCGGAGACCCTAAAATCAGCAGTTTATATCCTCTCGCGGAAGGTTCTAGGCGTTAGGAGAATGAAAACACCCTCCCACAAACTTTTTATTGGGTAGGACCCCGCAACCGATACAAGTTGGGGGAAGATACACCAGATTGGTCAGAAATTAATAGAAGAATTTCGGGATTGGATACATTCATAACAAGGGGAAGAAAGGGGTAAATATTGCCAACTTAAACAATGACAGAAAGAAATTTAACAAAGAACAAACTCTTGAAATTAAATTTTCTCCAAAAAAATAGTTCTTTGACTCCGCACTAGGTTGCACTATTGTTGATCTTCAGTAGTGTCCTCTAGAAGAGAAAGTTCGCACTTCTTACTTCAAGCCAAACAAAAACACATCAAAAATGACACAGTTCAAAAACTCAAAATTTTCCACGTGGTGACATCTTCTGAGAAAGTAGAGAATTAATAGCGTAGATAAAGTTCAGACTTCCTCCAGAAGAGGAGTTTCAACTGGCGCACATTTTAAATTAGCGGAGTGGAGGTGTACCGCCCGGTACACTACATATAAATGTTCCGCATGCACAAGTGATGAGTGGGATGTCTACCAACTGATTTTCACAGGGGAACTACTGCCAGCAGGCAGGTTACGTCAGAATACGAAGAAATATGAATCGGAGTGTCGCTCGCAGCATGTTATTCAGCGACACCGGTCTAATGCACCCCTTGCATTAGTAAACCTCGTTTTTTACCGCATACTTCTAGGCTGGTGTATGGTATAGCTTAGGGGGTGGGGTGGGGTGAGGAGGTACTGTCGCTGCCCCCCCCCACTTTGTGGAGTAAAAATTAAATTTCTATTCCAATTTAGCCAGCTGGAACTGTGAATTATTTTTAAAAAGCTGTTTGTACAAACGTTCTTATCTTATCTGCTAATTCCTTCGTTTATTTTCTTTAATTATTAACATAATTATTGACAGAAATACGTACAAAATACTGTTCGTCGCGGGTAACCAATTTGTATAGCACTACGGCAAGTAGTGGAGACTTTGCATGTGCTGTGAGGAAGGGTAGTAGGGTACATTTTTTTTTTCCAAGGTCGTGGCTACTGAGTAATAATTCACCCGATTACCGCGCACATTCGTCAGTCTGGCAGTCTCTTTAATGTCTGTTAATTTATTAGTGTGTATTTACATACAAGATGATTTTTAATTGCAAAATCATGCCGTACTTCTATTTAACTCTACCAGGCGAAGTGACAGTGGGGTTAAAGGCGCGCAACTGTGAGCTTGCACTCGGGAGATAGTGGTTTCGAATCCCACTGTCGGCAGCCCTGAAGATGGTTTTCCGTGGTTTCCCATTTTCACACCAGGCAAGTGCTTGGGCTGTACCTTCAGGCCACGGCCGCTTCCTTCCCATTCCTAGGCCTTTCCTGTCCCATCGTCGCCAAAAGACCTGTCTGTGTCGGTGCAACATAAAGCAACTTTCAAAAAAGGAAAAAATGATTGATGACGAGTTTGATATTGATTTTGACGTGCTGATCATCATGATGGCCGATTTTAATATGTATGCGTGTGTATGTTCAGTCCACAGCCCTAAGGCTGGTTGGATCCTTAACAGCTCCACCATCAGCTGTCATAGATGGCCTAGGCGTCACTGAAGAGGCGTACTAGGGAAATGAGGAGTGAGGTAGTTCCCCGTTGCTTTCCTCACCGAGCAAGTAGTTGCGATGACATATCAGTCTCCCAATCCCACTGTAATGCATGCACCAACTTACACTATGAGCAACATTTTCGCACAATTCATAGGAGGGACTGGCTGCATAAAGGATGGCATTACTAGCATCGCTCATACCTCAGTCACTATCATACTGTCAAAGCCAAGGATAAGACAGAGACAGATCAATGAAAGTAACAAAATTTCTATAGCCTATACCAAAAGACGCTTTTTTTTTTGCTATTTTGTTTAACGTCGCACCGACGCAGATATATCTTATGGCGACGATGGGATGGGAAAGGTCTAGGAAGTGGACGGAAGCGGCCGTGGCCTTAATTAAGGTACAGCCCCGGCATTTGCCTAGTGTGAAAATGGGAAACCACGGAAAACCGTTTTCAGGGCTGCCGACAATGGGGCTCGAACCCACTATCTCCCGATTACTGGATACTGGCCGCATTTAAGCGACTGCAGCTATCGAGCTCGGTATACCAAAAGACGTAGTGCACTGTAAACACTAGGTCCTGCCAGCAAAGGCATGGTTTTAATATAAACTTCTAAATAAATGGAAGGGTGATTGATTTTGTTAAACATCACTTCAATTTGAATGTTGTCCCAGCAACGAACCGAGCACATTGGGCAATTCTTGTATTTATCTTGCTTCTACTCTTAGGATTACTCTCGAACTCTTAAATAATATCCTTTTTTTCTCATATCACAGACCCATACTACACCGAGTTATTACCCACATTCGAAGTATACCATGTTCTACTGAATGACATTAAAATACACACATAATATTTGTCTTTTATTTCTAATAAGGAAGTCTAATAATAATACGTCCGACTAACTACTTTTACGGTTTTCTTAGACGCCGAAGTGCCGGAATTTTGTCGCACAGGAGTTCTTTTACGTACCAGTAAATGTGCCGACACGAGGCTGACGTATTTGAGCACCTTCAAATACTACCGGACTGAGCCGGGATCGAACCTGCCAAGTTGGGGTCAGAAGGCCAGCTCTTACCGTCTGAGTCACTCAGCCCACCTTCAGTACGAAACCCTCAAAATCCTGCGGCCGTTATAATAGTGACAGTCTACCGCCAATGTGTTTTTACAACTTGCTTTACGTCACACCGACGCAGATCGGTCTTACGGCGACGATGGGGCAGGAAAGGTCCAGGAATGGGAAGGAAGCGATCGTAGCCTTAACAATGTACAGCCCCAGCACTTGCCTGGTAAATGAAATGGAAATGGCATATGGCTTTTAGTGCCGGGAGTGTCCGAGGACATGTTAGGCTCGCCAGCTGGAGGTCCGTAGATTTGACGCCCGTAGGCGATCTACGCGTCGTGATGAGGATGAAGACGACACATACACCCAGCCCTCATGCCAGCGAAATTAACCAATGATGGTTAAAATTCCCGACCCTGCCTGGAATCGAAATCGGGACCCCTCTTACTAAAGGCCAGCGCGCTAACCATTTAGTCATGGAGCCGGATATTTGCCTGGTGTGAAAATGGGAAACAACGGAAAACGATATTCAGGGGTACCAGCAAGGAGGTTCAAACCTGCTATCTCCAGAATGCGAGCTGATAGCAGCACGACCAACTCACTCGGTGAAGTACATTCTTCATTAGCCAGCCACGTTTGAGTATTTTCTATGGGTGACCTTTCGAATGTTTAACTATGATATCCAAAGATCAATAATAATGTTGCCGAGCTCGATAGCTGCAGTCGCTTAAGTGCGGTCAGTATCCAGTATTCGGGAGATAGTAGGTCCGAACCCCTCTGTCGGCAGCCCTGAACATGGTTTTCCGTGGTTTCCCATTTTCACGCCAGGCAAATGCTGGGGCTGTACCTTAATTAAGGCCACGGCCGCTTCTTTCCCACTCCTAGCCCTTCCTTGTCCCATCGTCGCCATAAGACCTATCTGTGTCGGTGAGACGTAAAGCAAATAGCAAGTAGTAGTAGTAATAATAATGTTATTGGTTTTAACGTCCCTCTAACTACTAGGCCAACGGCCGTAGCCGTGTTGAAACACCGGATCCCGTTAGGTCTCCGAAGTTAAGCAACATTAAGCGTGGTCAAGATTTGGATGAGTTGCCACGTGCTGTTGGTGGTGAGTAAGGAAATGGAGGAGAGGAAAGGAAATGGCCATCCTACCGTACGTAAACTCCGATTCAGGCACACGTCTGCGGAGGTTCGAACCTGCCTTCGGGCAGAATACACCCTTACCTTACCTAATTAGTTGTGACGGTATTCGGAGATGCTGAGGTGCCGAAATTTTGTCCCGCAGGAGTTCTTCTACGTGCTAGTAAATGTACCGATACGTAGCTGACGTATTTAAGCGCATTCATATACCACCGGACTGAGTCGGGATCGAACCTGCCAAGCTGGGGCCAGAAGTCCAGCGCCTCAACCGTCTGAGCCACTCAGCCTGGCATTGTAAAGATCAATAGGAAGGGGAAACCTGAAATTACTTTCATATAACCAAGCGAGGGGCTACGCGTTTTGGGTCACGTACCGGTGAGCTTGCATTTGGGAGATAGTGAGTTCGAACCCTACTGTCAGCAACCCTAAGGATGGTTTTCCGTGGTTTCCCATTTTCACACCAGGCAAATGCTGGGGCTGTATCTTAGATAAGGCCACGGCCGCATCCTTCCCACATCTGGCCCTTTCCTGTCCCATCGTCGCCATAAGACCTATCCGTGTCGGTGCAACGTAAAGCAACTTTCAAAAATTTAATTAATTAATTTAGTGTATGGCTTTTAGAGCCGGGAGTGTCCGAGGACATTTTTGCCTCGCCTGGTGCATTTGAGTGTGAGATGATGATGATGATGATTATGATGACGAGGAGGAGGAGGTAGGGAAAGCGTAAAGCCATATGTCGACACAAAGCCTACTCCTGATGAATAACACACGGCTTAATATCTCCATCCGATGGATGAGACACGATCAGCATATATGCCCTCACTGTGTATGAATTCTTTTTGAGAGGTTGGGAATTGAATCCAGAATTTTAGCACACAATCTAGTGGTTAGAAATTATTTGCCAAGTCCTCTCCTACCCTACATTCCGATGATAATTTATTTTTTCCCCACCAACGTGAATCGAACCGGTTCTCGACTCGATGTGGAATAGCATAATTAGGCCTATTATTATTTTCCATTTATTCTGACTTCACTTTGCACTCAGGCGTTGTTCTCACTGGAACATGACATAAACTGCGTTGCGAGACAAAGCCAGAACCGGTAGTCTCCGCAGGTTCTCCTCCCTCCCACGCATTTGTGGGGTTATTCACTCCCATCCGCCACTCCGGTTCCAAGATAATTGGATGGCCCTGATCCAAGACGGATTAATTGTTATTCATGAATAACTCGAATTTTGAGAAATATTTAAGAAAATGAATTATATTTAGGGTCGAAATTCAGTAAAGCTCTCTTAGCAATTATTGGCCAATTCTACGCAGGACATGTAGGTAGAAGGCTTGAAGGGTTAAATTCGACCCAGATACATTGCATCACATATCAGTGGAATGTCCTTTGCTCGACTCACATTATTATGACATCGAAGTTACGAGGCTGTTGTTTATTCATCAAGAGTGACTTGCTGCAGGCTACTGTTCTCATCAAATAACAACACCCTCGTGCACCCTGAAGCGTGGTGTAAAATAAATACTTGTGTGTGAGCATTCTGTGCGCTTAAAATGTTCAACCAGCTCTCAGATGAAGGGACAGTAATGATCACTGCATGGCCCTGGAAAATAAAGCAAATGAATATAATGGCCTTCCACCTACAATATTGAGGATCGAATACCGATGACTGTCAGTAGGAATTATTCTTTGAGATATTACGTTGTGTGAGGATATGCATCAGGTCTGAAAACCTCAACCAGAACCTACGGTGGCTCCACGTATTCAGCAATGTATATGACAAACTGAAGATACATTTCTTATAATGTGTTCCTTTTTTACGGTTCGCTTTACGTCGCACCGACACAGATGGGATAGAAAAGGTCTAGGAGTGAGGAGGAAGCGGCCGTAGCCTTAATTAAGGTGCAGCCCCAGCATTTGTCTGGTGTGGAAATGAGAAACCACGGAAAACCATCCTCAGGGCTGCCGATAGTGGGTCTGGAACCCATTATCTCCTTGATGCAAGCTCACAGCAGCGCGCTCTCACCGCACGGCCAACTCGCCCGGTTTATTATGGAACAAATAAGGTAGAAGTATAGATACATCTATTTCTCTATTATTCTTATGTCTTGTCACTTCCGTGTCTTCAACTTCGTTGTAGTACGTCCTCCTTACACCCCCTCCCCTCTTTCGTCTGACTCACGCTCATTTTTCACGTTATATTTTCTACTACACATTTTTCATTCCATCTTCAGCTTTATTCTTTTCTTCTATTCTTTAAGTCTTTCATTGCATTTTATTTTATTTCTTCTACCGCATGCGTCCCTGATTCGTCTGGTGACCTTGCTGTTTACTTCGCACGCGCATACGATGCAACTTGTTACATGGCATGATCAAAAAGTTTCCGTTTGAGGGCGTTGCTGCAGCGGACATGCGACATAGAGCGACTCCGATGCAGGTATATATACTAGACTTAACTAAAGTTGGCGTCTGACAGGTAAGGTTGGAGGGAGGAGCATTGCACGTGCCATTTCACGTTGTTACCGCATTCCAGCATTCCTTTCTACATGCTCTTACCCCTCGTTTCCGGCGCAATTGTTCCCTCCTTCATTCTGACCGCTGTGATCTGTTGTAGACTACCTGGCCAGGCGGTGTCGTCCCATTTGCGATCACTCTTATACAAACAATCAGGTTCTTATCAGTGACAGTGACAGGTTTGGCAACTCCCAGCAGGACGAGCTGCCCTGAAGTTTTATCTCCATGGCAACCGCAGTCGCCCTACCCTCGTTTCCATGGCAACCACACAGCCACTCCCTTTATCCCGCCTCGGCAGGCAGTAAACGGACCTCCCTCTAAGAAATGTCACACACCAACTCTTATTATTAGCAGTATAGGCACGGACATGTAGGCAAAGGGATTAGACTGGCAGTCGTGTCGTGCCGAGTTGCGTACGATAAATGCGGCTACGAGAACTATGGCGACGTTATTACCAAATGCGTCCAAGCAGGACCAACGTGCTGTTATTCCGTTCTTGGCTGCCAGAGGACAGACACGGGTGGACATCCATCGGAGAATGAAAACTGTGTATGGGGCAGCATGTCTGTCGAAAACCACCGTTGTGGAATGTTGTACCAAGTTCCAAGTTCGCGTTTCGACACAAGTCGCTGGTAGATCTGGAAGGCCAGCCTCATCCATTACGGACAACAGCAACTCAAGTGGGAGATACTCGAGCACCCGCCCTATAGTCCTGATGTCTCCCCGTGCGTTTATCATTCGTTATCCCCTCAGAAATGCCTTGAAGCTCGACGCTTCCTGTCGGACGGGGATGTGCAGCAGGACTCGGTGTTATAACACACGGGAATCTTCAAACAGGTACGTCGGTGCGATGAGTGTCTCAATACTCATGGCGATTTTTCCTGATTGGCATCCCGATTCAGGACTGTTCTGCCGACGAACGGAACCTTTTACATCATCCCTTATAATTGGAGCTCGGAAAGCTAGCGCACTGAGCCATCTAGCGACGAACGAGAGTAGCACTTACTATAGACCAACTGTAAACAATTCTTAAATTCAAACCTTCATTATTAGAGAAATCTCGCTTGTGAGCAGCTGAGATTTTCGTCCGAAGACGCAAAGCAAACTTATCTGCGTAATATGAAGAATTTCACCGTGTTTTCTGAAACGGGAAAAGCCCAAAAGCTTATCATGTCTACAGTTACGGGCCCTGAAAAGCATCAATCTAAATAATAAAAGTACCGACACTTAAACTATGAGTTTAATTCATCATTTTAGCAAGTGAACGTCATTCTCATCACCATACGATGTCTTGTGAAGCTATTATAAATACTAAAACGGGTGTGGTAGCCAAGTGGCATCATTGCTGGTTTCTCATGAAGGTGGCAGTAATTTTAGTCCCAGTCAATGCATGACGGAATTTTTAAATACAATACTACGTCCGTGCGGTTCGTTTTCCAATTAAAAATGGGGATCGCATGGCTGTGACGACAATATCAACAGTAAAGTAAAAATAAAAGTTTTGTTGATTAATAATAATAATAATAATAATAATAATAATAATAATAATAATAATTGTACCGGTTGGTACACCTATACGCCGCACATTTGAATATTCCGCCTTAAAGTACTCCTCTACAGCTGAAACTCTGAACTTTAAAACTGAATTAATTCAACCGTTTATCAGAAGATGTCACTGTGTTAATTTCGAATTGTTTTTTTTTACTAATTATCAAGAAGTGTGGACATTCTCTCACAGATGTCTCCACCAAAAACTATGATCATGCACCCTGGTGCGAAGTGAAGGAACTTTTCTTGAAGATATTTTGTATTCATAAGTTCGTTCTTTATTAAATGTTGTTCTTTCATTTTTGGGTTGGGAATATTAATCTTTCTTTCCGCCAGTTTTGAAATTAGCCAATCGTAAAATTCTGTCATTAATTTTCTGCCAATGGCGTCCTTCTTCCCCAATGTTGATGTATAACTGTAAACTACCCAATAAACGATTGTGGGTGTCTCTTAATCGTTCATGAAAGGTCTCGAATCTTCCCCGAGAGTATAAAAACTGCTGATTTTCCTGGCTCTCGGCCACTCGTACAACATCTAGCTTAGTGTATGGAAAGTATAGCAGGAGGCGGGAAGCGCCTCTTTCATCCGCCAGCAGCTCTTCTTAACATTTCTTGCTAGCTCAGCAGTTTAGCCCTCGGGGAAGGTCCGAAACCTTTTCAATGTAACCTACCTTTCTAAAAATGTAACTTAGTGCCGGATTATGTAAAAGTTTCTTATTATTTAACTGTAAATCGGGGATAGAGAGTACTTTACCCTCTCGAGCTCCCCTTCATTTTGAGTTGAGGTGACTACGTCTTCATAACCGATTTTCTACTCCTACTCTTAATGTATTAAAATTGTCTTATACGAGTCACCTCCCTAGTTTGGGAATAGCCCCTGTGTCATCGGCCTAGTGCCCCTTAGGTTTTACAAGGTTTCATGTAGGAGCGCAAGCAACGCCTCCATTCGTTTTGGTATTTTGGGCCATTTAATTAACCTATTATTTTTCTTTTAAGGCCCTGTAGGCTGGGTATGAGATGCCCCTGTTTAATTCTTGTAAGTTGCGCCTCGATAGCAAGTGATTGTAAAGCATTGTATTGCCCTTAATAGGCTTGAAAGATTGAGAGCGGGTCAGCTCATTCTTGTGTTTGAAAAGTGCCTCTGGGAGGCTTGAGGTTAAAAGTTGGGAGCAAGTGCTCCATGTAATGAGGGGTTTTCTGCCCTTTGGTAATTTGTGGTTGTGAGCTGTGGGCTCAGGAATAATAAACTTGGGGCTCGAAGCCCAGAATTTGTAAAGACCCCTTAACTTGTGCTTTTGTTTGTAAATTTACAATTGTACCTGATTTTTAATTGTTATTTCACCTAGTGAAAATTTGTTAAATCTTGTTGTCTATTGAAAATATAACCTTTATTTAAATTTTAATTAATCTTTCGGCCTTGTAGTTGGACCCATTCCAGCCCGCACCTTCTTTCCCCTCTGCCTTCCACGGATAACTCCATAATAATAATAATAATAATAATAATAATAATAATAATAATAATAATAATAATAATAATAATAATAATAATAATAATAATGGCGTAGCTGCTTCGTGTATGACGCAAACTTTTCGATACATATTTTGACTCGCTTGTTACGAATATACATGGTTTCGTGATGGTTGTAACTCTATTTTCGGTCGTTTTTGATAATATGTATATTAAAGATTCTTGAGTGATGGAGTGTGATATTTTCATACGTTTCGTATAGCATCTATGTTCGTTTGCTTGGCACCGAGCTCGATAGCTGCAGTCGCTTAAGTGCGGCCAGTATCCAGTAAATATTCTTTAAATAAATGAAAACATTATTGATAACCATTAGTTTATTTGCATCTAACGAATCGTTTTATAGCATTCAGCGGTTATAAATTGGGAAACAGATTCAGGGCCTGTGAAACTACCACCAATGAAATCAGAGTAAGATGAGGCCTCTATCATAATAAAGCGTTCTATATGTCTCTCGAGCAAGGACATCTGCCAATATTTCACATTACAACCTACAAGATCACATGGCCGTGGTAGAGCAATGCACTCCTACTTAGACGGTTGAGGCGCTGGCCTTCTGACGCCAACTTGACAGCTTAGATCCTGGCTCAGTTGGGTGGTATTTGAAGGTGCTCAAATACGCCAGTCTCCTATCCGTAGTTTTACTGGCACCTAAAAGAACTCTTGTGGGACTGAATTCCGCCACCTCGGCGTCTCCGAAAACGGTAGTTGGGCGTAAAGTCAATAACATTATTATTATTGTCTCATAGTCATGGCAATCCATGAATTTTTTATATCACAGCCTGGAAGATCATATCAACCATCTACACTCTAACGTCCCTCTTTGAGTCATGGCCATCCCTTAATACTTCACATCACAGCCTGCACGGTTGCTATTGTTTGTAGGCCTTCTATTGCCGGGAGTGTCCACGTTCGGCTTCATCTCGCCTCGTGCAGTCCTCGTAAGACAGACACTTTAACGAGGGTGGGTGGCATCTTCTGTGTGTGGAAACTACGTGTTTATGTAGTGGAAGTTAGAGTTGTATGAGAAGCAGCAATTCTGGGGACAGTACAATCACTAAGTCTGCGAGCCACGTGAAATAACCTTTAAGATGAAAATCTCGGACACGACTGGGGATCGAACCGGGGGCGCTCTCAACCGAAGGCGACCATTCAGCCAAGGAACCGGATGGTTGCTAGGTAACATCGTCTCACACACCCTCAATTTCGAGACGCGAATTTTCAGTTGACTCCCAACCATACGATATATTCATGTCGAAATTTCTTGTCTTACCCTTGCATATATTCCAATAACGGAAGGTATGACTGTATTCAAGTATACTTCTGCACTTACACCAGCCTCCTTCACACTCACAATCAACTCATATTCTATTAAGACGACCGGGCTGATCGGCTGAGAAGGTTGAGGCGCTGGCATTATGACCCCAACTTGGCAGGTTCGATCCTGGCTCAGTTCGGTAGTATTTGGAGGTGCCCAAATACACCAGCCTTGTGTCAGTTGATTTACTGGCAAGAAAAGGAACTCCTGTGGCACTAAATTCTGGCAACTCGGCGCCTCCGAAATCCATAAAATATTGGCTAAATTCTCTGGACATTAAATTATAAATTATAAGTTAATTACCGTCCATTGATCCTTTGTCCGATTGTTGTTCTGTCTATTTTAAGTGTATATAGTTTTAAGTCTATTAAGTTTCTTTGTACACTCTAAACGCCATACGAAATAAATAAATAAATAAATAAATAAATAAATAAATAAATAAATAAATAAATAAATAAATAAATAAATAAATAAATAAATACATAAATAAATAAATAAATAAATAAATAAATAAATAAATAAATAAATAAATAAATAAATAAATAAATAATAATAATAACAATAATAATAATAATAATAATAATAATAATAATAATAATAATAACAGCTACGGCACAAAGTTGGGACATTGACCAGAAGATGTCACCATGGAATTATGGAATGATTGTGTTATTGTGAAGTTGCCTAAACTGTCTGTATTTATTGGTTTTGTTGTGGTTTACGTCAAGAAGTTTGAACTTTTTTCCATTGATGTCGTTGCAAAAATTGAGGTAATGCACTCTGGTGCAAGGTAAAATAATTCATGATTTATAGATGTTTTGTGTCATTATGTTTTCTCAACTAAATTTGAATTAACTTTCATATATTTTGTTATTTCAAGGTTCGCAACACTTCTTTCTCATTCCGCCAGTTTTAGAATCTGGCCAATCACTAATTTTCTGTAAATAGTTTTCAGCCAATCACTGGCTTCTTGTAGGTTTTTGGTTTACCCAATAAAAATGAGAGGGTATGTCCGGATTTAGTCCAGAACCCTCTCGAACCGTCGCCTTGGGTATATAAGCTGAGGCATTTCTGGCTACCTTGTCTTTTGATCGCCGTATTTCTGAAAGTGTGTGGGTTACGACAGGAGGCGGGGCGCCTTATTCTTCGTCAGGCAGTTCAACAGCCAAGTTAATGGCCACCAGTCATATCTCTCTGTAGCTACCTCCGCAGGCGTACACGAGGTGAAGGTTCGAATTTCTAACTATGTAACCACCTGTTTTATAAAATGTAAATTTTCTTTCGGCTAATGTAAAATTTCATAAGGTCTTAAACTGTAATCGGGGAGAGTGAGTGCGTTACCCTCTCGAGTTCCCCTTCAACTTAGTTTGAGGTGACTATGATTTTGTAACTGTTTCTCTTTTCTGTAAAGCGGTTAATTTACCTTCATTCTAGTCACCTCAGTAGCTTGGGATTAGCCCCTGCATCATCGGGCCGAGAGCCCAATTAGGGTTTTATATTTAATTTTCTAGGAGCGCAAATGTACGCCGCCATTCGTTTTGTGCTCGAGCCAGTAATTTAACCTGCTTTTCTTTTCCACGAAGGCCCAGTAGTTTGGTTACTAGTTACCCCTATGTACTAAATTGTAAAGTTGCAAGTTGGGCCTAGAAAGGCCAGAAATTCGTAAGATTGTTGTAAGAAATTGTGAGCGCAGTCTCCTTGGTTAATGTTGGAGAGCATGTAAACTCTTTTCTGAGATTGCTGTAATATTGAGGGGTGCCTTTGGAAGGCCGTATTTGTAACCTTTGGAGCAAGGCGCTCTTGTTTTTTGAGATTTCTCCTTGTCTATGTAAACCCTTATTGGCTATATTGTAAAGTTGGAAATTACGGGCTTGAAGCTCAAATCGGTTAAATTCTCTATTCTTGGGTTTTCCAATTATTGTATCAAGATTGTTATTGTACCTGATCTTTCTTTTCTTCACCTAGTGAAGAAGCTGGTTAAATTTGAAATTTGAAAAGAAATATAACCTTCAATTTTAAAGTTTTAAGTTATCTTTAATATAGTAGATAGACTCATTCCACCCAGCACCTTCTTTCACCTCTTTCTGCTCCACGAAAACACGGTAAAAATTATTATTCTATTAAGACGATGGTGTTATTATCAGAGAATCTAAAATATTGATCATCATCATCATCTGTTTACCCTCCAGGTTCGGCTGTTCCCTCGGACTCAGCGAGGGATCCCACCTCTACCGCCTCAAGGGCAGTGTCCTGGAGCTTCAGACTCTGGGTCGGGGGATACAACTGGGGAGAATGACCAGTACCTCGCCCAGGCGGCCTCACCTGCTATGCTGAACAGGGGCCTTGTGGAGGGATGGGAAGATTGGAAGGGATAGACAAGGAAGAGGGAAGGAAGCGGCCGTGGCCTTAAGTTAGGTACCATCCCGGCATTCGCCTGGAGGAGAAGTGGGAAACCACGGAAAACCACTTCGAGGATGGATGAGGTGGAAATCGAACCCACCTCTACTCAGTTGACCTCCAGAGGCTGAGTGGACCCCGTTCCAGCCCTCGTACCACTTTTCAAATTTTCGTGGCAGAGCCGGGAATCGAACCCGGACCTCCGGGGGTGGCAGCTAATCACGCTAACCACTACACCACAGAGGCGGACTAAAATATTGATCTTGCATTATAATCATGAAAAGTGACTCGTAATATTACAGTCTTTCTCACTGTACATGTATTATTCTAAAGGAAATTTATTCGAAGCAGATATTTTAAAGTAAGGTGAACTTTGAAACTCATCGAGTTAAAATGATTACATATTGTTCTTAAACAGATAGTACGAGATATTTTAACATAGCTTGGGCGAGTCTCGTAATAAAATGGTAAGGAAGGAAATTCGTCTCTAATGTAAATGTTATTTCAGCTTTCAGTTTAGAAACACGGAACTGAGTAGCTCCTTTTGTTGACTTTGTAACTTATTTTGGCAAACTAAATATCGTGCTGCTCTTACGTTTATCTTTCAAGTTCCTTGTGTAAAGTTCCACAAGGTGCAGCATGGTCAGAAATAAAATCTTCAGAAGCATAACTGAGTTCATTCTATAATGCATAACTGAATTAAGTCATGAACAATTAGCATTACTCTCACAGTATAATTATAAAGGAAGGTTCATTAGCAAACGCCAAATTATTTCAAAACTATGGAATATGAAATTCGTTATGGCGATTCGAATATGATGCAGAGGAACATTTCCCAGATTTGTTGTGAATATTTGCCCATGTTGGTGTAAATAACAAGCCGCCGAAGGGCTTCCTCTGATTTTAAGAAAACAATAGTACACTTTACATTAGCAGACTACCTAAAACTTAATCAGGGTCTTTAATTAAAAGACACATGTAAGTACCAGGGGTAGGTAAACATAAAATTTCCACCTTGATAGAGGAGAATGTTTGAGAACAGTTATCTCTCAACCTGATCTCTAATGATGTGATGCGTTGTTGAGCAAATATTCCAACGGTACGTTATTGTTTACTGAATGTTGGCTTCTTCGAGATTTAATTTTCGAATGGAGAGTCGCTAACAAGAGTTTGGAACGGGAAGTTTCATGACTTAACTATTTGGAGATACGTATGCAAGCCACATAAAAGAGAAAGTAATCAGCGCTATGAATATAAGACATTCGACACCCAGGCCTGTTATCACTAAATTCCATCATAGAGGTCTACTGAGTAAAATTCTCCACGGGCTAGAGCCTGTTTGGAATAAACCGAGCCTAAACAATGTTAATGAACTAGAAAACCGGGCGAGTTGGCCATGCGGTTAAGGGCGCGCAGTTTTGAGCTTGCATCCGGGAGATAGTAGGTTCCAACCCCACTACCGGTATCTCTGAATATAGTTACCCGTGGTTTCTCATTTTAACACCAGGCAAATGTTGGGCCTGAACCTTAATTAAGGCCATGGACACTTCCTTCTCGTTCTTAGACTTTTCCTATGCCATCGTCACCATAAGACCTAATTGCGTCGGTGCGACGTAAAGCAAATAGTAAGAAAATGAACTAGAAAAACTTAAAGCACCTTTTTATAAAAGAGTTTTATGCGTCGACTCGTATGTGACATGGTCATAAGGGTCTTCCTTCTTAGAATATTTACGCTTCGAGCTGCTCCTGCTCCGTCATGCATGCGAGAAAGTACTTCAGGACTTGAGAGACCAAAAGGAACATATTTGGTGCGATTCCCGCTCAGCTACAGTCATGGCAGCTAAATGCAAGAGCACAGCCTAATAACCGCGGCACACTCCGTTTGCAATACTCGAGTGCCGCCACAAATTATGCAAGACTAAAACCTGTCAACAGCCAGCAGAAGAATGTGTCTGTGATCTGTACGGGAGACATTGCGGCAGGTATCATAATCCTAGTGTACTTACAAATAACAGCCTCACTCATGAGAGGAGGCTTATAAGTAAAGCCCGGATTTTCATGCGGTAATAGATTAGATTGCAAACTAATTTGGTTAGTAGGAAATGCTGACCACCCGCTGTTCCATAATGTAGAAAGAGTAACATAAATTATAGGGGTTCTGATGGACCGTACCCCTAATGTTTACGCAAAACCCATAGCATAATCGTTGTGAAGATAGACTATACTTGCTTCTTGCTTCAGTAAGTTTGCATTCTAACCTATTAGTGCATAAAATTCCGGGCTCTACTTATAAGTCTCTGGTAAGACCCCGATTAGAGTATGGGACCCACACCAGGACTACTTGATAAGAGAACTGGAAGAGATCCAAAGGAAAGCAGCACGATTTGTTCTGGGAAATTTCCGACGAAGGAGTAGGGGTACGAAAATGTTGCAAATTTTGGGCTGGGAAGACTTGGAAGTAAGGAGACGAGATGCTCCACTAAGTAGTATGTTCCGAGCTATCAGTGGAGAGGTGGCGTGGAATGATATTAGAAGACAAATAAGCTTGAGCGGAGCTTCGAAAGGTAGGAAGGATCATAATATGAAAATAAAGTCGGAATTCAAGAGGACTAATTCAGGGAAAATCTTTATCTATCAGACGGGGAGTAAGGGATTGGAATAATTTACCAAGGGAAATGTCCGATAAATTCCCAAGTTCTTTTAGAATATTTAAGAAAAGTCTAGGTAGACAACTGATGGGGAATCTTCCACGTGGGTGACAGCCCTAAATGCAGATAATTGATGATGTTATTGATGATATTTTGTAGTTATTACTTCGATATCAGTGTCTTGATCAGCCTCGCTGTTATGGGCATTATAAGTGGTGGTTTAGAACAATCAATCATTCATTATATCCTTTGCATATTTTACGTATTTCAAAAAATATTATTGTTTTGACAATTGCAAGGAAGAAACTTAGCTGAAAGGGAAGATGAACAAGGAAAGCAATATCGGTGAATGTTCAATATTGATACGAATATATAGTTATTGCCTTATAGGTGAAATTGTGTTATTTAATAGATTGGTTGCATGATCATGGATAACTATAGTTGCATTAATGTTGCTATCACTTTTAGAGCGGTATATACATTATATTTATATGTTTATAGTCAACATGGTATAATATATTCCGGAATTTATTCATGTTCTGGGTACTTTATGCGCCCCCTCCCCCCTCCCTGAAGTCGAATTCATCCTAAGTGAGCAACTTCTCAATTTTACATTCCATTCACTTTTTGATATACTGATATAACTTTCGAATGAATTTTGGTGGATTGTTAAAACATTAATTTAGCGCTTTATCGCTCGCAGAAGGAACGCTTGCTTTGGAAAACACTGTGCTCCCTTAACAGTACCTTAATTGGAGCTACAAGTGAATTTAATCATCGAAGTATCCATTTAGTATGTCGAACACTTTATTCAGATTTGGCTGTGGTATTGAGGAAAAGGATGTTATCAATCTCTTTTGAGCAGTTAAATATCGTGGCAAATTCACTTCATGTAAAGGAAACATATACAGTAAATACCTGATTATGTAACAGTCTAGTGAGTCTGCAAACTTTCCATGAATTGGAATTACTCGAATGAAAGGGCACAGGTTCATTCGACCGGAGCGTAAGTTAAAAATAATCAAGTAAGAAAGGCTTGTGAAAGGGTTGATCATCACCAACTCACGAATTCAAAACTATGTGGCTCAACATCACCTCTGGTCACAGCGTTCTACGAAACAAAAACACAAGCTCCTCTGATAAAAATGGAAATATACGTGGTCGAAGTATAGAAGGACTACCCTGTCTCTCTCTTTTCCGTCAGTCTTCTTAGCCGAATGATCAGTGTCACTGTCTTCGAACCAGAAGGTCCCGTGTTCAATTTCCGATAGGGTTGCGAGTTTAAACTGCTCCTGATTAATTACTAAGATTTGAGGACTCGATGTTTGTCTCAATTCCTACTTCTTCATATACACACACAAAACATTCCTTACTACTAATTACTGCGATGATGAATACCACATTCCGCCCATGGTTGAAGTCAGTAAGAGTAGCCGACGGTTAAACTGGAACAAGTCCACGTGTGCGACTCATCTTGCACACGTAACTGTACCGGGGAATGGGAAATAAGACAGAAAAAGGTGAAGAAGAGAAAAAGTAAATATCTCCCACAGTGTAACAGTGTCCACTCGGGTGCAAGGATTTCTCCTCCTCTACTGATCGATCAGCAACCCTCACACGTCTTCTTTGATCAAGTGGTGTTTGAAGAGGAAGTACAACTGAGCAACCATCCACCATTAACACTAATTAGAGGGGAAAATGTAAGCGGCCTGACACTTGAAAAAATGACGGTGTCGGCCAAAGAAATAGAAGGGCCACAAAAGGCGTGAAAATGAAAGGTTCCCTATCCCTCGGAACCTAATAGCGTCGGGGTTGGAATAGGACAAGTGTTGACCAAGGGAAGTTGGATAGGATGGGTGAAAGTGTGGAGCCTGACACAAGTAGGTGGAAACAATACCAGGACTCAGCTAAAGGTCCTATGGTCACCAAGCCAGACTCCCAAGTTAAGAGCCCTTGGGACCCGTTTTAGTCACCTCTTAAAACAGGCAGGGGATACCGTGGATATTATTCTACCGCTTCCACCCAGAGACGGTTTCATTGATCAAACCACCGTATTTTGGTACGACCACGAGGCAAGATTTGGCTGAGTCTTATGGGAGGTCATCTTGTATCTCATAAAATGTGCTTCTTGTATTTTTCTTGTTCCTAAACCGGCTCCCATTTCCTTCCCGATGTGACACGTTCGGGAAGGTCCAGGAACCAAAGCAGCAAACATTGTGTGGAGGGTTTGCTCATGTTCTTCTAATCCTACATGCGTTCTCAGGCATAGACCGCCACGGGTAGAGTCAAGATTAATAAATATTGTGACGGTGAAGGCGGAAGGTCCGTGGACAATGAGGGCGAATCGAGCGGCAAGCAGAACGATAACCGCGGCGAACTGTTGAGACACGCGATAGAGAAATTGGTCGAGATTCTTCGAATTTCCATGAAGTGGCTAGCAATGGAGAGACACCCGAAATGATCTGGAAGCGGACACCGTGTGTCCCGAATCTTCCATTGAGTTATTTAATGAATAAAATTAGGGTGCCAGAGTCAGTCTGGAGTGAGTTAATCAGGAGTGCGTCAGAGATGAAGGACTCAATCAGGCAGTCTTGACTGCACAGAGTTCAGCTGAGTTCTTGGAATTACTTTGCTGTGAATGAACAACACTGTGGTGAGAGAGGCCGTGTTGGAGATCAGGAGTTCGATACGCCGAAGGACTGTGCGGTCGAGGTAGTGAGTGTAGGATTGATTTCGAGTGCAATACAAAATAACTGTATAAATAAGTGTATATAGTAACTTCTGTTGTATGTGTTACATTTTATTATGAAAGTTTAAATTTATTAATTTATCTGTTGACAGTGCAAGTGAAATATGTTCCGTGTATATGTATCTGCACGTTTTGAATAAATACGTAAATGAAAGAAAATAATAAATCTAGTAGATAGCAAAACTCTCCACCCTCTGTGTTGTCATTTTAAGTTTAAGGACCGTGAAAGCTCAGCACAATTCCCTTGAGGTGGATGAGTTATACCTTATCGCGTAAAACTCCACTGAATTTGCATAATTTTAACCAAGCGACGTTAACTCGGTTGTAATAGCAAACAATGGTATGAATGTAAATGGGATGAAAGTCAGCTTGCAAATTTCACCAAGAGGAACTTCCTCTCAATTTTAATTATTGCGTTGATGGGGTGATAGTTCCAAATAAGAAACAATACAAGTACCTAGGTGCTAATATAAGGAATGAGCTTCATTGGAGTAATCATATGAACGAGGTAATTAAGAAAGGTTACAGATCTCTTCTCATAGTTGAGAGTATTTAGGTGTTGTAGTAAGGATGCAAAGGAGAGGGCAGTAGTATAATAGGCGGATTTGGCGGCCACCACCACCACAGGCTCCCAGAGGCCTCCTCCACCACCACCACCACAGCCAGAGGCCTCCCAGAGGCCTCCTCCACCACCACCACAGCCAGAGGCCTCCCAGAGGTCTCCTCCACCACCCGCGGGAAATTTGAATTTGTAAACAAAGCCACGTGCTTTTTGACAGCTATCATCGACAACAACGCATCGCTAACCTCAGCACTGCCATCTTGACGGCCCTAAACATCAGTGGTACCAACTTAACCTAACTAGCGCGAGATAAACAAATCCACGTGTTTTTTTGACAGCCACGTGCTTTTTGACAGACAACAACGCATCGCTAACCTCAGTACTGTCATCTTGACAGGCCTAAACCTCAGTAGTACCAACTTAATCTAACTAGCGTGAGATAAACAAATCCACGTGCTTTTTTGACAGCTGTCATCCGCCATCTTTAAACTACAGAGCACCGTGCTGCCCTCTTTATCGTAGTAGCTGCAAATTCGTCACCTGTCATCGGCAGTGCTGCCATCTTGGCGGATCTAAACCTTAGTGGTACCAACTTAACCTAACTAGCGCGAGATAAACAAATCCACGTGCTTTTTGACAGCTGTCATCCGCCATCTTTAATCTATAGAGCACAGTGCTGCCCTCTTTAGCTACTTACCTTTGAAATGTGGTGGTGGATAATTTGAAAAATGCTTTTTGATAACAGCCATCTTTAATCGACAGAGCACCGTGCTGCACTCTGGTGACAGACAATTCCACGTGACAGCAGCCATCTTTAATCAAGAGAGCACAGGGCTGCACTCTATGTGGTGGCGGCAAATTTCGCATGCTCTTGTTTGGAAACAAAGCCACGTGCTTTTTTGATAGCTACCATCCGCCATCATTAATCAAGAGAGCATCGTGCTGCACTCTCTAGTTGAACCTATGCGCTTTTTTGACAGCTATCATCCGCCATCTTTAATCCAGAGAGCACCGTGCTGCAGCTACCATCCGCCATCTTTAATCCAGAGCGCACCGTGCTGCACTCTCTAGTTGAAATGTGGTGGCGGCAAATTCTACTTTCTCTTGTTTGGAAACAAACCTATGCGCTTTTTTGACAGCTATCATCCGCCATCTTTAATCCAGAGAGAACAGTGCTGCATTCTTTAGTTGAAATGTGGTGGTGGCAAATTCTACGCGCTCTACAAACTCATGTGCTTTTCTGACAGCTGTCATCCGCCATCTTTAATCCAGAGAGTACAGTGCTGCACTCTATGTGGTAGCGGCAAATTCCACGTGCTTTTGTTTGGAAACAAATTCTACGTGCTCTTCAGCTGTCATCCACCATCTTTAATCAAGAGAGCACCGTGCTGCCCTCTTTGTGGTGGCGGATAATTTGAAAAATTCTTTTTTGACAAGCAGCCATCTTTAATCCAGAGAGAACAGTGCTGCCCTCTTTAGCTACTTACCTTTGAGGCGGTTAATTTGAAAAATTATATTTGACAAGCTGCCATCTTTAATGGAAAGAGCATCGTGCTGCTATCTTGCAGGTAATTTTTACGTCACAGCTGTCATCCACCATCTTGCACTGCTAACCTTAGTGCTGCCCTCTTTAGCTACTTACCTTTGAAAAAAAACATCTATTTGACAAGCTGTCATCCGCCATCTTGCATCGCAAACCTCAGTGCTGCACTCTTTAGTTGAAATGTGGTGGCGGATAATTTGAAAAATCTCTTTGACAAGCAACCATCATTAATCCAGAGAGAACAGTGCTGCCATCTTTAGCTACTGCCATCTTACATCGCTTACCTCGGTGCTGCACTCTTTAGTTGAAATGTGGTGGCGGTAAATTCGAACAAGTTTAATCATGCATCGGGAAAGCTAGAGTAAGCACGTGCTGCAGTGATGACGTTATTGTGCATGTTTAAACCCGTTCGTTGACTAAAAGCTTTAGTCTTCGAGAAACAGTGATAGAGTGTAGAGTGCAAACATGACGAAAACATTAATAGTTGATGTGCAAGGCTTTAAAGTAAACGGAAACAAATTTGTGTTTTAAGAGGTGGCTGTGTTAGATTGCAGTGTGTTGTGGGCACCAAAACTTGTTAGTTTAGTATTTAGTCCACCGTTCCCTTACTGCTTGCAAACAGATGAAGATAAAAAGCAGACTCAGTGGATTGAAAACAATTTAGGTTTGAAGTGGGAAGAAAAAGTAATACCTTATCGTTTTCTACCTTTAATGATGAATGCACATTTGTCAAGAGCAGATCTTGTTCTTTTAAAGGGTTGTGAAAAGAACGAATGGTTGCGTGATTTTCTACCATCATCGTATGAAATTATCGACATGCATGAATTAGGGTGCCCATCATTTAAAACTCTCCCGAAAGAGCATAGTAGAGAAACAAGTAAACAGTCTTTACAACATGTGTGCATGCTCTTTGATTGGTTGTGTCGCAGTGCATGCCGGGAAGTGAACAACATATGTAAACTTCAGTGTCGAAATAACCTTAGTGTAAAAGAAACATTTGTAGAGGAAAGACATCATGTCATTTCTAACAGATACTAAGTGTAACGCAGTTGAAAAGGCGATCGTAAAGTTTTATGCATGCAAAAAGAAACTAAACACTTTTACTGAAGAAGAGTTAAATGCATTACCAAAGGCATTTTTGGTTAATGTAGCTGCGAATGCTGTAAAGAAGATTTGGAATAAGGTGCCTCGTGAGTGGACTCAAGATCCTGTTTTGTCAGAGCTTCAAACGTGTATTTTACATCATGAACACGTGAGTTTAGGTAGAAGACCTTCTGTGAGACAGTGCCGTACATGTCAACTAACTAAACTGTATCACGGACCTAAAACTAACGAGTTGTCTTCGCTTATAAACACTTATCATGGCTGTGGAGAGAGTAAACAAGGAAAAGGTGAAGAAACGTGCTGGGAGAAAGATGAGGAAGCATGTTGGGCGTGGACTCATCAATAGAGTGATTGATCTTCTTTTGTTCGTGCTTCATCTCCCCTGCAGTCCTAGAACACGTTCGCCTGACACGTAGTTACATGCTGCCTGCATAGAGTATGTCGTGTAGCTGTTAAAATCTGCTTCGTAAAGTTATGCTGTGTGTGTGTGTTATTACCTAGTGCTTTAGCTGCTCAGAAGAATATAGCAGCTTTTGTCGTTGTTGGTGTAATAAAACGAAAACTGAGTGACAAAGACCGTAAAATAAACAAAGGATAAAAATGTATATATATATTCTAAAATAAATATGAATTGTCAAAACATATTACAGGTGTTGTTTAATCCTACAGCATGTCCTAGTGACTTAGAAGAAAGGAAACGTAGAGGATTAAAAGAAAACACACATACGATTTAAAGTACATCCTCTTTATTAATCCATGAATTAAAGCTGTTATTAAAACCAAGCCATTTAACATACAGTTTATTGTCACGACGTCGAGTAACACGTTCAACTAAATAGTGATCAGGATATTTTGTTTTCTGCAGTTCTTCGATGTAGAATCCTCCTTCAATAGGCTGTCCTCTGAGATCGCGAAGTAAATACGTAACTGGATTAGTAAGCTTAACACTTCTGATGTGAAAAATTTCAGTGCTCCAGTTAGGTGTGTATCCTTTTGCAAAGATATACTTGTGTTTGCTGATGCGAACAAAATCACCTTCTTTAAAGCGATGACGACGTGGATCAGCTGTTTTAATTACAAGATGAATAGCATTTATACGAGGTGTATTCTTTGTAACAAGACGTGGCTTTGTTCCGATAGTGCGAAGAGGTGTATCGTTGTAGGTAGATAAAAGTCTAGGTAGCAGAACAATCCAACGATATGAACCTTGCGCTGTAAATTCTCGCCATATCATTGTTTTGAGGGTACGATTAAAGCGTTCTACAACATTTGCCTTGAGATTGCTGAACGTAGAGTAGTGTTGAATGTCAAGTAACTTGAGGTAAGAAGAAAAATCCTTGCTGTAAAACTCTTTACCTTGATCAGTTTGAAGAAGCCTTGGGAAGCGTTTCGATTCTTCAACAATATGTTTAAATGCTTCTTTAACTTGAGCTGCTGTTTTAGAACGCACGGGTTGTGCAAAAGCAAACTTCGAGTACACATCGATAACAGTAAGTAGATACTTATACCCCTTATTACTAGAGGCATATGGAATCATTTCTACTAAGTCTGCTTGCCAGAGATCATCTTTTCCTCGTGTAATAATGCGTCTGCGACAGTAGGTGCGACGTGCTGGTTTATGTAACTCATGTGCGGTGTTTACCTTTACAGGTGAGATCTTCTCTTGACGAGCCATTACAAAATAATACCGGCATAACGTAGTTCTCTTTCTATTTCTAGAATTTCTGATCCGTAACCAGTGTGACCAGCCTCTTGCGATGCTCTTAAAAGTTGTAATCGTTCAACGAGTAAGTTTGGGTCATTCCAGTATCTTACATCCACATACGGCAACAAAGGCTTGTAGATAACATCAAGACTACGTGCAGTCGGAAACGGCTTAGAAATAAACTCACGATACTTGTAACTCTTATTCGCATTTACAGCTTCTGTTCTCTTGTAATTACGTCGTGTTGCATCAGTAGCAAAAAGTATTGCTTTATATTTTTAAAGATCATCTTGTAAAATTATATCCTTGTCAGGTATTCGTGAGAAAAGAAGTTCTAAGAGTCCTTTCGTAGGTTTATGGGTAACACCTTTTACAGTGAGTTTGTTGTTATTAATCTTAACATTTGAATTTCCTATCCGGAAACAGTCATCTTCGTAGCGAATACCGTAGGTAGTGTCAGTTTGTCCTGTAAAAAGTTTTTCTATATAAGGTGCAAAGAGAGATCCATAGATATCTTGAATAAAAGTTCTAAACTGATTGCGATACTCTGGTGTAATCATAACCTCAGACAAAGATGATAGATTTTGCGTCGATGTAGTAGGTGTTTCAGCAATAACATCTGTAGTTAAAAACTCAACACGCTTAGATGGTGATGTATGATTAAGTTCTTCTTCTTCTTCTTCTTCCTTATCTTCCTCTTCCTCTTCTTGATCTACATCCTGCTTCTTCTCTTCCTTATCTTGTTCATGCTTTTCTTCTTCATGCTTCTCTTTATGATATGATGTTTGCATAGAAGCAAAACTTGTGGTAGACTGCGGTAATGAAGTAGAATTAAAAGTTTCTTTGAGTGGTGTACTTAGTTGTGTTTTTAAAAATAAATCCGTGTCTGCTTGAATACGTTTAAGGTCTTTAAATTTCCGTCGAATATTGTTTCGAGCTTGGATGATATGTTTTGTGATCTCCTTGCTAGATGTTAACATGATGATGGTTTTTAATCAAGTAGTTACTGTAATTCTGTGTTAATGCATATAAAATGTTCGAAACCCATGCGATATCGTCCATGCTGTACATCACCTTCTTTATCAATAACTAAAAAACTGTAACGGTGTAATGACCAACATTTAGCACACATACGTTTAAAGTCATCGAATGTGATATCAGTGTTAACATGATCGTTATACACATGTCGCATGTTGCGCTCATCTTGCCGAAAAAGCACAATAACATTTGCGTTGTCGCGTATCAACTGCTTAGGCACACGAGAATAGGTTTGACACAAATAGATGCAATCAACATATTTATGCCGGCCCATACTAAATAATGCACGAATAACGTTTTGCTGTTCTGTTGCGACGTCATCAAAGATCATAAGAGAATTAGGAAGCACATCGTCTGGTGATGGTACTTGCTCATGCGAATTAAATTTAAAATATCTTATTCCATCTTTAACTAGATCGTGCATTACAGTTTGTAGAATAGTATATAGCGGCTGATAGAGTGACTTTGCGAAAACGTAAATATTCTCGAAGCGTACACCATTTACAGAAGTAATAAGTGTGAGTAAAACATTTGTTTTCCTGCATCCCGACGGGCCTGATATAATACATCGAACAGTAAAAGGAAACAACGTTCCATGACGTTTTCTCGTAGTTGTACTAGAACTAGGTAAGAGATGTGGTACAATGTCGGTAACAGGTAGCGTGTCTTGCTGCTTTATAATCTTCATGATAACTGAATCATAAAGTACGTAATAGTAATATATATATATTAAACGAAACAAGAGGTAACGGTGAGTTTATGATTTGCTCTTGAGTAGTAAAGTCGTGTCCAGCATGGTGAAACAACGATATCCAAACGACATGAAGCAGAAGAAGAAAGTAAAAACTGTTAGATGGAAAGATGTTATAAAGGCTGCGCAAAAAGTTATTCGAGGGGAATACAATCCTCGTGTAGCTATTACTAAGGCGTTACGCGCAGCAAGAGCGAGAATTTCTCCAAAGTGCAGAGCAATATTTAGTAAACGTGCACGAATTATTCCTGTACCAAAACGAGGAGGATTTCTTCCTGCGCTGTTTGCTGGCTTAGCAGCTTTAGGGTCATTGCTAGGTGGTGCTAGTGCTGTAGCGAGAACTGTCAAAGCTGTAGAAGAAGCGAAACAACAGTTGAAAGAGAGTGAACGTCATAACAAGACGATGGAGGCAATTGCGTTACGAGGCAAAGGTATGAACATGAAGCTAGCGCCATACAAGAAAGGGCTTGGTATCTACATTTCTACTGAATGCACTGCCATATCGAGCTCTAACGCATGATGAAGTTTTTACGTTTGCTAAACAACTAGGAATTCATTATTTTCGAGGAGTGTATATGCGCGATCAACTACCAGCGCGCCCACGTGAACGTGAAAGTGCCGTAATTAACTTGGACGACAGTCGTGGACCTGGAAATCATTACGTTGCTTATGTAAAACGTAAATCTAAAGTAGGGTATTTTGATAGCTATGGAGACTTACCTCCTCCTTTTGAGCTCATACGTTATTTCGGAAGCAGTGCAGACATTGTTTACAATAAAAACCGTGTGCAAAACTTTAATACACGCATGTGCGGACGATTATGTCTTATGTTCTTATATCAAACCCAGACAGTAGAGAAAGTGCATTAGTGTCTACGTGATGACGAACAGTGAAAGAACGTTTGCTGTACCTGGAGAAGGACCTGAAACAACCGTCTATTTTAATCCACCAATCGAACTTAGCTATCAGCCGCATAGTCTTGGACTAGCATCGTTTGAAAGCTACAATAAAATCTATAATGTGCGTGATGGTTTAAACAAGTTCTATTACGATGAGTATGTGCTAACACTACCCTCAGGTAGTTATACAGTTGACGATATTCACGACTATATTGGAAGTACGTTAATTGATCAGTTTGGGGAAGATAGTTTTAGTAATCATAATTACAAGTTCTCAATCACTATAAGCAACATTACACATAAATGTGTTATTGAATCATCATTTATGATTGACTTCAAATCACAACCTGATTCGATTGGACCACTGCTTGGATTTTCATCGAGGGAGCTCCTACCGAACGTACGTTACGAGTCTGATCAACCTACAAAACACTTTGATGATTATAATGTGAACATTACTTGTAATATAATTACAGACTTGAATAGTAATCTACAACCTTCGCACGTCCTGCACGACTTTATTGTTACAGAGGAACGTGGACATACTATTTGTGAGAAACCAGCAGTAGTTCTTTATCATCCTGTGTCTGTAAAACACATTAGCAACATTACTCTTAGACTTGTAAATAAACATAATCAGCTTATTCGTTTAGATCAGCACGCGTACGTAGCTTACAAACTACATCTTAAACCAGTATGAAAACTATCTATAAAACACGGTGTACATTCCGAAGACATACTACATGTGTGCAGAGACTCATTGAGTTAACAGATACCCATAAGCAGATACTCCAAGATTTAGGATATACACTACTACAACAGAATGGAAGAAATGCTAGACATTACGAATACAGTAGAAAGTCGTGAAGGTGTAGTACGAAGTGAGCTTCATTCCTATCAACCTTTTATGTTTGGATTAAATAACAATGATGAAATTCATTTTATTATTAATCAGCAAGAGGTATACACCTTACCACACGAAAGTTACCTCTATATTAAAGGACGACTAGAAAAGTCTGATGGAAGTGGACCAAGCACTTCACAACTAAACAACCATGCTCTAGCTTTTCTCTTTTCTGAAGCGCGATATGAAGTAAATAATGTTGAAATAGATCGAACGAAGAATGTTGGTATTACAAGTGCAATGAAACTCTACCCTTCTTTCTGTGATGAAGAAAGTAATCTTTTGCGGATGGCTGGATGGTTTCCAAAAGCTACTAACAACTGGATGATTAATGAGGATGGAACTTTTACGGGTATGTTATCACTGAAACATATTTTTGGATTCGCAAAAGAATTTACACGTATTATAATCAACGCAAAACAAGAGCTTATTCTAATCCGTGATCGAAGTGATTACAATTATCTTAAAGCAGTAGAAACACCAGTAGAATCGAAAATAACACTGCATCGTATACTGTGGCGGATTCCACATGTAACCTTATCTGATCGTGAAAAACTTCGATTGCTCAAGATTGTAGAAAATGATACACCATTACCTATACGTTTTAGAAATTGGGAGCTGCATGAATATCCTGTGTTACCACCTACAAACAAGCATAGCTGGGCTGTTAAAACATCACGTTTTAGTGAGAAGCCCTTGTACATTATTTTTGGATTTCAAATTAATCGTAAATTCAATCACGAAGAAGATAGCTCACTGTTTGATCATTGTAAATTAAGACACGTTAGACTATATCTCAACGGAATTACGTATCCCTACGAAAACGTAGACATTAACTTTGAGAAAAATAAGTTTGGGATGCTCTATGACATGTTTTGTAAATTTCAATCATCGTATTATCAGAAAGAAGATCGTCCGCTATTTACACCTCAAGAATTTTAAAATAAAGCACCGATTGTAGTTATAGACTGCTCTTATCATGAAGAATCTATACAAGAATCTCCAGTTGATATTCGTTTAGAATTTGAAACATCTGAAAACATTCCTGCTAACACAGCAGCCTATTGTCTTATTATTCGTATGAGTGATGTTACTTACCATCCGCTAAAGAATATTGTTACGAGACTATAAATAAGAATAGATCTTTATCATTTTCATTAGTGTGTGCTTCGACATCGTACGCTATGGAACAAAACTGTAAATGTGCATGCTGTTTGCATGCTCATACGCAACATCTCATTTATCTTACACGAGTGAGTGAGGCTATTAAGATGTTCTATAAACATAGATCGTCGATGCCGAAACATCTTATTCAATACTTACCACCAGGATTTTTATATACGTACGCTGCCTCTTACGTACATAATTTTTGGGACATCCTTCCTCTACACAGTAAGATGTCGATCGAAGTAGCTTTATGCAGAACTTGTGAACGGCATTAAAAGCATCGAGGAGAAAATGGTGATGATGATTGGGATGGATCAAATCCGAGGACTGAACACTGTACACAGTGTATGAATGAACTTTCTCTAGTACCTCATGATGATGATGATGATGATTCCGAAAAGGAATAACAACAAGGTAAGAAGTATATGATCTTCTCTGTAAAGCATAACATACTTAGTATAATATATTTCTAAATGTTTTGTTTAATTTGAATGTTGCAGGAGGCATTTCAGAAGCATACGTTGTTAAGAAGCACACCAACCTTGTCAGCAGCAAAAACGAACACTGTTGTAGTACATTTGTAAATAAATATTTGATCGCATTCAAAAATGTTGTACTTATTGCATTGCTTTACACCGACTTACTCTTAAGAAAAACGATCAGGTCTAAACATGCACAATGACGTCATCACTGCAGCACGTGCTTACTCTAGCTTCCCCGATGCATGTTCAAACTTGTTCGAATTTACCAGCACTACATTCCTTTACACCGACTTACTCTTAAGAAAACGGACAAGTCTAAACATGCATGATGACGTCATCACTGCAGCACGTGCTTACTCTAGCTTTCCCGATGCATGATTAAACTTGTTCGAATTTACCGCCACCACATTTCAACTAAAGAGTGCAACACCGAGGTAAGCGATGTAAGATGGCAGTAGCTAAAGATGGCAGCACTAAGGTTAGCAATGCAAGATGGTGGATGACAGCTGTGACGTAAAAATTACCCGCAAGATAGCAGCACGATGCTCTTTCCATTAAAGATGGCAGCTTGTCAAATATAATTTTTCAAATTAACCGCCTCAAAGGTAAGTAGCTAAAGAGGGCAGCACTAAGGTTAGCAATGCAAGATGGTGGATGACAGCTGTGACGTAAAAATTACCTGCAAGGTAGCAGCACGATGCTCTTTCCATTAAAGATGGCAGCTTGTCAAATATAATTTTTCAAATTAACCGCCTCAAAGGTAAGTAGCTAAAGAGGGCAGCACTGTTCTCTCTGGATTAAAGATGGCTGCTTGTCAAAAAAGAATTTTTCAAATTACGCGCCACCACAAAGAGGGCAGCACGGTGCTCCCTTGATTAAAGATGGTGGATGACAGCTGAAGAGCACGTAGAATTTGTTTCCAAACAAGAGCACGTGGAATTTGCCGCCACCGCATAGAGTGCAGCACTGTTCTCTCTGGATTAAAGATGTGGCGGATGACAGCTGTCGGAAAAGCACATGAGTTTGTAGAGCGCGTAGAATTTGCCACCACCACATTTCAACTAAAGAGTGCAGCACTGTTCTCTCTGGATTAAAGATGGCGGATGATAGCTGTCAAAAAAGCGCATAGGTTTGTTTCCAAACAAGAGAATGTAGAATTTGCCGCCACCACATTTCAACTAGAGAGTGCAGCACGGTGCGCTCTGGATTAAAGATGGCGGATGGTAGCTGCAGCACGGTGCTCTCTGGATTAAAGATGGCGGATGATAGCTGTCAAAAAAAGCGCATAGGTTCAACTAGAGAGTGCAGCACGATGCTCTCTTGATTAATGATGGCGGATGGTAGCTATCAAAAAAGCACGTGGCTTTGTTTCCAAACAAGAGCATGCGAAATTTGCCGCCACCACATAGAGTGCAGCCCTGTGCTCTCTTGATTAAAGATGGCTGCTGTCACGTGGAATTGTCTGTCACCAGAGTGCAGCACGGTGCTCTGTCGATTAAAGATGGCTGCTATCAAAAAGCATTTTTCAAATTATCCACCACCACATTTCAAAGGTAAGTAGCTAAAGAGGGCAGCACTGTGCTCTATAGATTAAAGATGGCGGATGACAGCTGTCAAAAAGCACGTGGATTTGTTTATCTCGCGCTAGTTAGGTTAAGTTGGTACCACTAAGGTTTAGATCCGCCAAGATGGCAGCACTGCCGATGACAGGTGACGAATTTGCAGCTACTGCGATAAAGAGGGCAGCACGGTGCTCTGTAGTTTAAAGATGGCGGATGACAGCTGTCAAAAAAGCACGTGGATTTGTTTATCTCACGCTAGTTAGATTAAGTTGGTACTACTGAGGTTTAGGCCTGTCAAGATGACAGTACTGAGGTTAGCGATGCGTTGTTGTCTGTCAAAAAGCACGTGGCTGTCAAAAAAACACGTGGATTTGTTTATCTCGCGCTAGTTATGTTAAGTTGGTACCACTGAGGTTTAGGCCCGTCAAGATGGCAGTACTGATGTTAGCGATGCGTTGTTGTCGATTATAGCTGTCAAAACGCACGTGGCTTTGTTTACAAATTCAAATTTCCCGCGGGTGGTGGAGGAGACCTCTGGGAGGCCTCTGGCTGTGGTGGTGGTGGAGGAGGCCTCTAGGAGGCCTCTGGCTGTGGTGGTGGTGGTGGAGGAGGCCTCTGGGAGGCCTCTAGCTGTGGTGGTGGTGGAGGAGGCCTCTGGGAGCCTGTGGTGGTGGTGGCCGCCGAATCCGCCTATTATACTACTGAGGGCGTATAATTCCCTGGTAAGACCGTAGTTCTTTGAAAATTTTAAAGAAAAAGGTAGGTAAAGGATTGATGTGGAATCTGCCACCTGGGATACGGCCCTAAATGCAGATCAATGTTTTATGGATTTATTGATTGATTGACTTAAAATAAGGAGACCAAGTTAACTTAGGCCAGATCTTAGTGATGGATTTGAATGGTACTAGTAAACAATTAAAATACTTATGAATTTCGAGAAAAAATCATTTAATTCCTTCAGGATATTACATTTTTCCTTAGAAGACACATAGTAATTGCAGGTTTAAATTTTATCTTACATGTTTCTATATAAAGCTAAAGCAGATGAGCTTAATTTATTTAGAGTCACTAGTGAGTTACAAAAGGCTTATAATAAATTCAGTAATTGTTTATACTTCTCTATAATGCAACTTTATATTGGAATGTTGTTCTTCAAATTATACTTAGACGGGCGAACGATTCTCTCATGTCGAGAGGCTCCAAGACTGCATCTTAGTTTTCAGTTGAATCCAATGGTATATGAAGGTACGAAAATACGTCAGTCTGGTGTCAGTAGATTTACAAGCATGGAAAAAGCTCTTGCGGTATAAAATTCTAGCACCTCCGCATGTCCGTAAATCTTACAGGTGGTTAGCACTAAGTAAGGCAAAGATAATTATTGTCTTTACCATTCCACTATCCCCGAAAATATGTATGTATTACAGTGTACTTAAGCAGCTAACAAAAGGAAATCACAGTTCTTTATGGAAGGAAAGACATGTATAATGTAAAAAGAATAAAAGCATTTACCACCTCAGCCTCCACAATTGTTGTGCAAATTAAAGCAAGATATTTTTAACTTTGTTATTCCAGCCAACAGTGGTAATGTGAAGGAACAAGATAATAGGGAGATTGGACATACCAGTCCTTTACTCAGCAACTACAATTATGTCATTCATACGCAAATACTGTATTACATATTATCAATACTTACTATCCTGTAATAAAAATGGCGCGCAGCCCCCGGAGAGGCCTGCTGCAGGTCTTTCGATTTAACGTCGCATAGGCGACCTGCGTGTCTGTTAGTATGGAATCCTACCTATGATGATTTCTAATGCTTAAGACAACACACAAACACCCATCCCCCGAGCCATCAAAATTAACCAATTATGGTTAAAGTTCCCGAACCCATCGGGAATCGAACTCGGGACCCCCTGGACCAAAGGCCAGCTCGCTAACCATTTATCCATGGAGCCGGACAACTATTCTGTAAAATATTCGTACTATGAAGTGCGGACTGAAATAATTGTAATTGATTATTTTTAATTCAGTAAATGGAGGTTACCATTCAGTACTTTGACGTTGGTCATTGTGGAAAGATGTCGATGACTGCTTTCTAGGGAAAACATATTGCCACCCAGTTGTGCTCAGTTTTCTTCAACGCACATCTGAAATAAATTGGAACTATATCCACTTCGGTATCTAGATATTTACAGAAAATGAATAAGGAATGGAGAAGAAGAACATTTTCGGGCACTACAAAACTGTTTTCTTATATTCGGCCCTTCTGTTGCTGTAACTATGACCTGATTGTCCATTACTTCAAATAGAATGACTAGTAGCTGAAGAATTATACATGGAGACATGGACACTGGGGAACGTAAAAGAAAGAAAGAAGGAAAGAAAGAAAGAAAGAAAGAAAGAAAGAAAGAAAGAAAGAAAGAAAGAAAACTAGATTCATTTGAAATGTAGATTTGGAGGAGGATGGAGGGGATAAATCTGGTAGGGAAAGTGAAACATGAGTAGGTGCAGGTGCTCGAAAGAATGGGGGGAGGGGGAGAGAAATATTAAAGGTAATCATGAAGAGAAAACACAATAGGCTTGGACAATGGATGAGAAGTGATGGTTTACTGATGGTTGCTTTGCATAGAACGGTAAAGAGAAGAAGAATGAGAAGAGTACGAATAATAATAATAATAAGAAGAGGACGCAGAAGATACCAGATGGTTGATAGTATCAGGATAGATGCCAATTATGAGAAGATGAAGTGGGTAACAAGTGACAGGATTCCATGGAGAGCTGTCATATGAAGACCTGCCCTAGGTCAGAACACTAATGAATGAATGAATGAATGATTAAAATTGCTTTACCCAGGTGGGAATAGAACTCAAGGACATGACGATCGAAGACCAGGACGATGACCACACAGCTGTAATGCATCAGGTAGGGAGCATTTCAATTACCAACTTAAAAACTAGTTATCCACGAAGCAATATAGAGAACGTGCTTTAGGTCCCAAGAGGAATACCGTTAAATATTAACGTAATTTAGCTGCACCAAGATTCCGGTGGGGAAGATTATGTGACGCTTGGAGTCTGTTAGTTGTTTATGCAGAGATCAAATCAGGTCTAAGGGAACTTTATATCCCCTCGAGAATAATATCTCGCAAGACGTGTGTGGTAGCAACGAAGTTCCAAAAGAGCTTGATATACCTGCTGTCTGAGTGTGTCTTTAATCAAGTGTTGCTCTTCTCTACAACTTATGTCCGGCTCCATGGCTAAATGGTTAGCGTGCTGGCCTTTGGACACAGGGGTCACGGGTTCGATTCCTGACAGGGTCGGGAATTTTAACCATCATTGGTTAATTTTCGCCGGCACTAGGGCTGGGTGTATGTGTCGTCTTCATCATCATTGCATCCTCATCACGACGCGCAGGTCACCTACGGGTGTCAAATCAAAAGACCTGCACCTGGCGAGCCGAACTTGTCCTCGGAATTTCACCTTTTTCGGGTGAGGTCTCAATGGAGTACGGGCCGAGTAGCCGTATGATTGCTTGCTAAGGATTGTGGCTTGGGATCTGACTGTTCGGGATTTCATATTTTCAAGAAAATTAGTGTGTTGGACCTTATTATATATCGCGGACCCAACTACTGCAGTCCTATCCGTCCCTTATCATATCTTCGTGCATACTTATCTGAGTTAGCCATAATCAGACCACTCATTTCTAAAACATTTGCATAATATTATCTAAATTGATGCATAAAATGTTAATACGTATTCATTATCAATCCACAATGGTGTAGAGAATCTGCAAACACGGCTACAACTTTTCTCCAACTAGGAGTTAAATCTTTCAGCCAGGCTGAATACTTCAGGCAATAGAATACTGGCCTTCTGTGTTCAAGTTGGCAGGTTTTATCCTGGCTCGGTCCGGTGATATTTGAAGGTGCTCAAATACGTCAGTCTTATGTCCGTAGATTAATCGGCAAGTTGAAGAACTCTTGCGGGACAAATTTTCGGGTCCTCGGTGGCCTTAAAATATCGTGAAAGTAGTTAGTGGGACAGAAATTATTATTATTATTATTATTATTATTATTATTATTATTATTATTATTATTATTATTATTATTATTATTATTATTATTATTATTATTTCGTTATGCCCATTCATAGAGCGCCTTGAAACAGACGCTTGTATGAAGAACGACTTCCTGGTTGAAGGTTGCCACCTGGAGATAAATTTTGAGGTGTTAAAAGACGGTTGCGTACAAAGGGTTAAGTTCAAACATTATCTCCATCCCCCCGCTATTCTGGTGTCGTGAAAGTGTCGAATGAAGAGGGGAATGGCGCTCTATTGTCTTCAGTGACGATGGTAGGTTCTGAAATGAAATGAAATGGCGTATGGCTTTTTTAGTGCCGGGAGTGTCAGAGAACAAGTTCGGCTCGCCAGATGCAGGTCTTTCGATTTGACACCCGTAGGCGACCTACGCGTCGTGATGAGGATGAAATGATGGTGAAGACGACACATACACCCAGCCCCCGTGCCAGCGAAATTAACCAATTAAGGTTGAAATTCCCGACCCTGCCGGGAATCGAGCCCGGGACACCTGTGACCAAAGGCCAGCAAGCTAACCATTTAGCCATGGAGCCGGACGATGGTAGGTTCTGTCTGTATGCAAGTGATGGTCGTGCACGTATACGGCGTAGCGGTCTATTCAAGTGTGCATTTGCCCACGACACCCAGGTCCCATCCAAGGCTTCATGTTCGTGTTTCTGTAGAGTAACGCAGCCACTGCCCGCTACAAGTACATTGCACAGGTTGTTCAGCAGAACAATGCACGTTCACATACAGCTGCTGTGACGCAACGTGCTCTACGTGGTGTACAACAACCATCCTGGCCTGATATCTCGCCAAATGAACACGCATGAGACATGCTGAAGTGCTACGCGTTCTCTAGAGCCTGCAAGAACCATTGCCTAATTTCATAAAAAGGTGCAAGTTGCTTGAGACAAACTATCGCAGGATTCCATTCGGCACCTTTATGATCGTTTGCATGCGCGAATACACTGTGTATTGTAACTGGGCCCATGGGAGTAATACACAAATATTGTGTATAATAGTGCCAATGGAAAATCTAAGAATAGTTTCCCTCGAGTAGTAAGATTTATGCAGTGGAGTAACTATCAAATTAAGAATGGAGGCCGTGGACTTAGAAATCTCCACCAAACATTGCAGAGTAACAAGATATTGGGCAAAGGAAAGTATGCTACATAACCTGGAAAGGAGAAATATACGGAGGAATAAGGGACATAAGTGAAAATAGATCAGAAACCAGTATAAGATTTAAAAATATATATATATATATATATTGAAACAATAAATCGAACCTCTGACAATTTACATGAAATGAGAACTATACAAATATAAAATTTTCCCAACCACATACACGGATTACAAATTCATTATGTCAAAAAAAAGAGATAAGATATCCAAGAAAAAGAAAGGAAAAAGAGAAGATCCCGCAGGAAAGGAAAAGGGCAAACAAGGAAAGGATGAATACTGCAATAAAAAGAGAAATCCAGAACGACAAGAAAGGGAAGATGTTCAGTTAGCAAATTCGAGTACACCAGCAGAAAAAATTATCTGAACAAAATGCAAATACTATATGCAGGTCACCACCACTTCTGTTATCCCACAGATTAACACTAGGTAACGTAGTTCTACAGCCGAATAATCACAATGTAGTTTCATTGAACCAGTTTCACAATATCCTGAAGCACTGAACGAATAGAAGTACGTGTACAGTAGAAGTCGCACAGTTGCCAATACACCACACGCACATTTCAAAAGAAAGTTGTTACGAAGATCGTGAATGAAAAGTTTTAAATACAAAAAGGGCAAGTGAAATTTCGGCCTGGAAATGCCATGCTCCCAGCTTAATTTTGCAGGGAAAATCTATCCCAATGCAATTAAAAGTATTTACAGTGAAGAAATCAGTTTGTCATACCTCATCTTGAAGCAAATTGAACCGCCCGCAAATGAAGACTTCTGGGCACATGCAATTAAGGACGAAGTTGTCGTAGGATGTTGCTCCCTCCACACAGGCCTAAGTCCATCTCAATGTTTCCAAAGGAAGGCCAGGTATTTATAGTGTGGAGTAGAATGAGAAATATATCTAGAAGATTCCAGAGATTAGTGAAGCATGCGCGAATAAACCAGGCGGTCACATGACTTCAGCCGGCAAAAAGGAAGTTAGTTTATCGAAGATGGTGAAGATGAATAGAGTAGATTTCATGCAAAGTATGAAGTATGCAGGTTCACAGAAGTATGCAAGTTCCAGTTGGAGAAAAAATGCAGTTTATATCATGATGAGGGTAAGTCCATATTAATCGTAGAAAAAAGGTTATGTGCGTGGCGAGTTTCATAACAGTAGTTGCCGATGAAGTGAAGAGTCCGTTACAGTATTACCGAGATGGATAGCTGCAGTCGCTTAAGTGCGGCCAGTATCCAGTATTCGGGAGATAGTAGGTTCGAACCCCACTGTCAGCAGTCCTGAAGATGGTTTTCCGCGGTTTCCCATTTTCACACCAGGCAAATGCTGGGACTGTACCTTAATTAACGCCACGCCCGCTTCCTTCCCACTCGTAGCCCTTCCCTGTCCCATCGTCGCAGCAATAAGAGCTATCTGTGTTGGTGCGACGTAAAGCAACTAGCAAATAAAAAAAAAAATTAAAGAAAACACTGTGTATTGATGCGACTGTTTGGCCACCCTTTACTGTGACGTGTGTTTCATTTGGTCTGAATTTGTAATCATATACTCACCGAGCTCGATAGCTGCAGTCGCTTAAGTGCGGCCAGTATCCAGTAATCGGGAGATAGTGGGTTCGAGTCCCACTGTCGGTAGCCTTGAAGATGGTTTTTCGTGGTTTCCCATTTTCACACCAGGCAAATGCCGGGGCTGTACCATAATTAAGGCCACGGCCGCTTCCTTCCAACTCCTAGGCCTTTCCTATTCCATCGTCGCCATAAGACCTATCTGTGTCAGTGCGACGTAAAGCAAAGAGCAAAGAAAAAAATCATATACTCCTGTAGTGATGAACTACGTGTCACATCACTTGTAAATACAATAACCTTGTCCTTGAGGATGCTGCATGCTTTTTTTCAGCGGTGTACAGTATTTTAGCATATTCAGTTTAAAATATTGTTTTGCAGTATGAAGTTAAAATTCATTTATTTTTTAATATAATATATTCCCTCAAAAGCTGTCACATCTTTTATGACATCGTGGTCACATATTTTATGATTTATTGTAAAAGTGTATCGAACAACTGTTCACCTCTCCCCAACAAGGCCATCAATCAACCCTCAGCTCTGGCTGCTACAGTTACATACCGAGCAGTATAATTAGTTGCCTATCCTGTCGTAATGCAGGGGCTACCCGTGTGAAAAGCAGTCGCTTGAGTCGCCAGTTCTGGTTAGAACCAAATGTTCCTTACGCATAATCAGAAAAGCTGCCGGAGGCACTTAAAAGCACGATGCGCTTTTTAATTATGATTAAATTGAGCAATTAGCTAACCGCGAGGTGTAGGGTAAACTTCTGTGCCTTTTACCTGGAATCTCAAAGTTTAACACCTCGAGGTAAACAAACATCTTGTCTCAAGGCATCCTTGAGAAAACTTAAAGAAGTAGGAATATTGATGAAGATCATAAAGTTACGCTCTAAAGTGTTTAATGCCCGGTTGTATAAAGACATCTGACCGGAGATCAAATTAGAACTTCGTTCTGAAAATGAACTCAGATTACGACTTGTGTTTCCAAGGTGCCCATTTCAGTTCGGTTAGCATTACTAGGAAATTAAGGATGTAAAAACATGCGTAGGAGAGGAAATGTGAATTGTTACTATGAGGCTGGCACCAAACAATGAAGAATGGGGAACTAAAGAAAATTGTGAAGGCGTTGAAAGGGTAGCCGGAGAAAGTGAAGGACAGTTCAAGACCAAATAAGAACATACCCGCTTCATGTGTACGTAGATTGGTTGATTAATTTTCAAAAAAATACAATTTGCTTTACGTCGCACCGACACAGATAGGTCTTACGGCGACGATGGGATAGGAAAGGACTAGGAGTGGGAAGGAAGCGGCCGTGCCCTTAATTAAGGTACAGCCACAACATTTGACTGGTGTGAAAATGAGAAACAACGGGAAACCAACTTCAGGGCTGCTGACAGTGGGGTTCGAACCCACTATCTCCCGGATGCAAGTTCACAGCTGCGCGCCCCAAAATGCACGGCCAACTCGCCCGGTGAATGGTTGAAATTAAAGCGACAATGTTTGCACCAGGTCCTCTAGGATGTCAGCAGAGGGGTGAATCTTAACTGCGTGGGATCTGATGAATGTAAAATAATAGAAAGTGCCTTTCGACTTGAGTTTGTCGAGTAGTTACCACGGGATCATTACCTGAGTCTGATAACGTTCTCATTGAATTGTGCCAGGCTACTCATTTTTACCTTACCTATCAGACCCTCATCGATCAGTACAATGTCAATGAAGATACGACTGAGTTTCTTCCATGCACAACTGGAGTTAGGCAACATTCACGTTTCTATTAATTTAGCAATTTAAAAGCAATAATAGCCTATGTTGTAGGCGTTGAAAAAGTTATAGCTGATATTAGTGATTTTATTTTCAGGTTATAGATACTGCTCACTGTACACGGAACATTGTTCTGCTCAATAATTCCCCCAAGAACAAGAAAGTGGACAAATATTTGTCTATTTACTACCTTTAATTCCCTGTTACTGCGTCCATCCGCCCAACTATAACTCTCGTCATCAGAATCTCTTGTATTCTCTGCTAATCCTAATTAATTTTCCTGTTTTATTTTCCCCCATTGATTTCATAATCAGCTAACTGAAACCATCCTTAATGGATGCACAATAATTCTGGATCACTTTCCAGATTTATTATATAAGGTTTGTCCAAGTGAAAATGAGAGTTTTGCTGGTTTCAGTAATGGTTTATTTCTTCCAATACGTGGACATACAAGAAGTAAATTGTGATATATGGGTGACATGTCTACTTAAATACAGTCGTCATGCTGGTTCAAGCTGTGTCCCAGCGGCGCCCACTTGATGACGGATACCCGAGAGAACAACATCCATTGTTGGCGGAGGAATCATTCTTGAACGGATTCTCAGACTCACCATTGCTTGCCAACTAGCATCCCTTCATTGTTATTTTTCATTTTCTCACCATGTTACTCACTGTAACTGGTTATTTCCAGCGCCGTCTAAATACTGTACATAATGATGCACACTCATTCCCCTTCACACCCTTCATACAACGGTAAATGTCCGCTTGGCTAACACCATTTGCCATTTATGTATGTGGTGCATCTAAAAAATTCGGTGTATGTTATCAGAATACAAAACAAAAGACAAAATCAAAGTTCTTTATAGCCCTTCAAAGTAATCGTCATATGCTAAAGCACGAAACGTCCAAACAAGATCCGACAACTGTCAGCAAAGACCGCATTATGAATCGATTTTAGAATGGCTGTCACACGATCCACGTCGGTGATCAACAGTGTTTTCATCTTGGAATTTTGCAGGTGGCTCCATGTTAGTTGTCGGAATTCGATGAACGCCATTCCATCGACTGCCGCTTGGATTTCTGATCAAATTGATATATACCCCTTTTAACGACAGACCTGGCGAGTTGCCCGTGCGGTTAGGAGCGCGCAGCTGTGAGCTCGAGTCAGGGAGATTAGTGGGTTCGAACTCCACTGTCGGCAGCCCTGAAGATGGTTTACCGTGGTTTCCCATTTTCACACCAGGCAAATGCTGGATTGTAACTTAATTAAAGCCACGGCCGCTTCCTTCCCATTCCTAGGCCTTACCTGTCCCATTTTTGCTCGGTGCGATGTAAAGCAACTAGCAAAATCTTAACGATAGTTCGCATAAAGAACAGATCCTGGTCATACATGGTAATGATATATCAATGCATTACCATCCGACCAAAACAAGAAGTGACCTTTGCAAAAGTACAGTTTCAAAACACTGTTCACCACCAACGTGGCAGCCGTTCTGCGATCGATCCCCGAAGAGGCCTTCACTGACGTATTCCAGAAGCTGTACAGAAATATACAAACATGTGTTGTACTGGATGGCCATTAATTTGATGGTCGAAGAAGAAAATGTGTTTTTAACTTCGGATTTGTTTATTTTCTGAAAGCAATCACCGAACATTTTAGGCACACCCCGTATGTATGTATTTATGTACGTGTGCATTCTTTCTCACTGTACCATTGCGAGGGCCCAAGACCTAGATGTTAGGCCCATTTATACAACAAGCATCATAACGTACCATTACGTCGTTGCTAACACGATAAATAAATCCGAGACAGAAATTGTGGTAGTATTTTGTTTCGTATAACTCTGATTGCATGTTTGTTACAGAGAGCTAAATCACTCGTATATCGTGAATAAATAAAACTGGCCATGATTTGCCTGTACGGTTCATGATTTGTGGAGAGCGTAATTTGTAATACCCTCCTCCACACGTGAGTTAGAAATGTGTTTGTACTGTGCTGTGGAGAGAGGCGTGAAGCAGTAAGAATGTAGGACATAATTATATCGCGAGCTTTCGTTGCGTTTCTCCTTTACTTACAGCCACATTGGATGTGTAAATTCACCATTGTCATGAATGTGATCATGTACTCGCCCTTACATTACACTACGGTGTTATTAGTTTTGTTACATCATGAATAACGACAGGAGAGCAATGCAGTGAGAGTGGAGTGTGCAGAGGTCGATCGTCCCTTCATTTTACGTCTGCTCTTTTTGATAATTGCTTTACCTCGCACCGACACAGATAGGTCTTATGGCGACGATGGCACAGGGAAGGGCTAGGAATGGGAAGGAAGCGGCCGTAATTAAGGCATAGCCTCAGCATTTGCCTGGTGTAAAAATGGAAAACCACGGAAAACCATCTGCAGGGCTGCCGACAGTGGGGTTCGAACCCACTATCTCCCTAATGAGAGCTCACAGCTGCACGCCTCTAACCGCACGGCCAACTCTCCCGGTCGTCCCTTCTTTAATAGCTGGCTGGATCATCTTTTACAGTATCACAGGGTGCAATTTAACTACAAGCTTGCTTACGGAACGGTTTAGACCACACTGTCGAAAATTGATTTTCTGACATTCCCACCATTTATACCTTATACAGCAACACAACCCAAGCCCGTACCGATGATTCATTTCTTTTGGTGGGGGATTGGAGTTTTTCGAGTGAGAGATGGGGTTTTCATAAACGAAAGTCAGAGATGTAAATAAAAACGTTATATCTTAAGTTATATAAATATTTTCCTATTATTATTATTCCGCGTTTCCCGCTCTTGTTGGGTCGCGGGTGCAAGCTGCGTTAGCATATGCGAATTTGGTCCTCTTTTACAACCTGAAGCCCTTCCTGACGCCAACCCCGTATGGAGGGATGTCATCAATAGTGCGAGTTTCTGTGGTGATTGGTATTGTGATGTGTTGTCTGAATATGAAGGGGAGAGTGTTGTGGCAGACACAAAACCCCAGTCCCTGAGCCAGAAGTATTAATCAGAAGCGATTAATATCTTCACTTATATCTCCATTGATTTACTGCAAAGATAACCATTTAGGTGAGGAAAAATATAGAACTAAATTTTTTAACAGTTTTTTTCTCTTTTGACACACCTCTTATAAATTCATGAGGATCATGTTTCAGATATACTTAAGAGTCTGAAAAATGGAAACCAGGGGTATTTTCCGTACTCTGTAGTAACGAATTCAAATAACAGATTTGATTTTTAAACAACGGTTGCCAGTTTGTAGTATCCAGTTTCTTCAGTGTCCTACGATACTTCGACCCTAATAGCTGTCGTGCTAATGTTTACTTTTTATTAATTTATGGTAGTCACTAACACAAATTATTTCATTATTTTGCATTTTTCTTGGAGTAACTGCATTTTTAAAACCCTTTCCAGAGTCAGTCATTGATCATGAGTTTAAACCCTGGCTCAAAAGCAGAAAATAAGGTCCGGGCTTAGTGGCTCAGAGGGTTGAGGCGCTGGTCTTCTGACCCCCAACTTAGCAGGTTCGATCCTGGATCAGTCCTGTGGTATTTTAAGGTGCTCAATTACGTCAGTCTTGTGTCGGTAGATTTACTGGCACGTAAGAGAACTCCTGCGGGACTAAATTCTGGCATCCGGCGTCTCCGAAAACCATAATAGTAATTAGTGGGATATTAAAACAACAATACGGCTCGAAGAGAGAACCTCAAACGCGAGGAAAACTCAACAGTCCATATTTCTCTCCAAATTAAAAAATATATACATTTTTCAGTAAAAATGTTAACTTCTTTCATAGAGAAATGTTTAAAGACAGCACGGTTTTTATAGGTTAAATAAAATGGTTTAATTTTCCAAGTGCTTGATTTCCCAATAGTATTGATTTAATGGCTTGAATTTAAAAACTCATATGTACTGTTTATATATTTCGAGTTCCATTTTATTTCGGGGTGGGGTTGGTGGTTTAAATCCACCTAGCACCTCCCATGGGTACGGTCTAGCCACAACCGTTACCTTTCTGTTAGCCAGTTCCAATCCACACGTCACCTGTTAGCGCGACTTAAAACTGCTAATCCTACAGATTTTCTGTTTTGCAGTACCTGAGAAGACTGGCAGTCGTCATTTACGGAGTAAAATTACTATATTTTCCGAAAATGAATGTAAAAGACACACAATTCTCGGTAGGTCATAACCCTTTCTAACTTGACCTGCATGATCGTGCAGGATAGTTAAAAGAAATCTGGTGGGCTAACATGTCACTTTTGTCAAGACAGTTTTAACTGGAATGATTGTGCGGGACTCGCAGAGTGTGTTTCAAATTCCTCTCTCTCCCTTCTCTACTTCTCATATCCAAGCCCAATTTAGATATTTATGGATACCATACAGTATTGTTTCTTTTGGCAGTGTAATGCTGTACCATATGTTATCCCTTTTAGGTAGTTTATACTTTTATTTACTCAAAGTTAGTTTCAGCAGACTGAAGAGCCTAACAGTTGTAAATAAATTGAGTAGAAATTGAAAAGAAATGGCTTCAGATATTACAAAAGTCCCACCATACCATGCAGATAACTTTCTATTCCTAGACAGGACGAGATCTGAATAACTGAACAACAAGGCGATAACGTTGACTTGCACACAGTCAAACGATCGTGGTAGTGATGGTGGTAATCTCTTACGCATAAGTGCGGCTAGTATCCTGTATTCGGGAGATACTAGGTTCGAACCCCACTGTCAATGATTGAGACGCCCTCTATACCCTCTATCGGTTCATCATTCTGTGATGGAGCATGATATATTTGTAAAGCCAGAGAGTATGTACTAATCACAGAAAAAGGATTCGTTTATAGCTTGTAAACGGTCGTTTCTCATGTAGAGCAAGGCAGCCCTGAAGATGGTTTCCCGCGGTTTCCCATTTTCACACCAGGCAAATGCTGGGGCTATACCTTCATTAAGGACACGGCTGCTTCCTTACAACTCTTAGCCCTGTCCTGTTCCATCGTAGGCATAAGATTAAGTTTTAAGAGGAAGGAGAACTGGGCAAGCATTCTTTCTTATCACAAACCAGAAAAAACAGGAAGAGGTCCGTTCCTTTGAAGAAAACCGGTATCGGAAAAAGAAAGGAAAGGACCACAAAGGGTGTGAACATTGGAGACTCCCTAAGCCTCACAACTTAGTACATTCGGGGTTGGTGGGGAACAAGGGTTGATCAAGGAAAGCTGAAATCCGGGAACCTTCCCAAAGTAAGTAGAATTAATGACAGACTCAATTAGGCACCCACTGGTTGTCAACCCATGCTCTTCTGTTGAGAGACCCCCAAGGTCACCCCCCTTTTAGTTTTCTTTTACAACAAGCAACGGATACCGTGGATGCATTCTACTTCCCCAAACCTCCAGGCTAAATCAAAATGATCGGTGGAGAAAGAAGAATACTTGCAGTATTTCTGAACACTGGTCAAAATTGATCTCGCATTGAGAAAGCTATAATTAAATTTTTAAAATTCGCATCGTCGTGAAGACCGTAAAATAATATACAGTGAAACGTTACTTATTGCCATTAACCCCGATACCCTCGAGCAGCGTGCAGATAATGAACTGTGGTATAAAGTCATTAGAGGGGGACCTATCCCTGAGGTACAGTACATTAATCGAAAATAATCTCATTCTATGCAACAATTTATGACATATTATCGCTTACTGAAGAATTACCCAACCAAAGAATTAGGAGAAAGGAGACAAGCTGCTCAACTAAGTGGTATATTACGAGCTGTCATAGAAGAGATGGTGTCGAATATCATTAGTTGGCGAATAAGCTTGAGTGGAGCTTTCAAAAGTAGAAAGGATTATAATATGATGATAAAGTTGGAATTCATGAGGACAAATTGGGGCAAATATTCATTAATAGTACGAGGAGCAAGGAACTGGAATACTTTATCAAGGGAAATATTCGATATTTTTGCAGGTTCTTTGAAAACATTTATAAAAGACTGGGTAAACATTTTACAAGAAATCTGTCATCTGGACGAAAGTCTTAAATGCAGATCATTGATGATTGAAAAATTGAATCGCAATGGGACGCCTTGCCTAGGCAGGAGGGAAGAAAAGAGATCAACCAAATTTAATATTAATTAATTAATTTAATACTTAAATCTAATGGCAGCTGAAATTCTTGATTTATATTTTTACAATATTCATGGATTTAAAAATTGGTTTAACCGCTTATTGGGCATAACGTTTACAGAGTTGTTACAAATTCACTCACACCTAATTACTATTTCTACCTAATCTGTAAATTGTAGTTTAAGAAAATAAAATTATTTTTCTCCTAGGGAGCCGGCCCAATGGTGTAGGGGTAGCATGCCTGCCTCTTACCCGGAGGCCCCGGGTTCGATTCCCGGCCAGGTCAGGGATTTTTACCTGGACCTGAGGGCTGGTTCGAGGTCCACTAAGCACACGTGATTAGAACTGAGGAGGTATCTGACGGTGAGATAGCGGACCCGTCCTAGAAAGCCAAGAATAACGGCCGAGAGAATTCGTCGTGCTGACCACACGACACCTCGTAATCTGCAGGCTTTCGGGCTGAGAAGCGGTCGCTTGGTAGCCCAATGGCTGTAGTGCCATGGGTTTGGTTGCTCGTCTCGGTTTAGCCCGTTCGTCAATATTTTCTTGCGGAAGAGATCTCTGTTAAGGGCGTCTTCAGCTGAGATATGTAGCATTTGCAGGTCTTCTTTGGTATTTCTAAACCAGGGAATTGTGGTTTTGGGGTTTGCATCAAAAAAGTGAAAGATTTCTTTAGTTAACTTTCTTCCGTCCATTCTTTTCAGATGACCGTAAAATCGTGCCCGTCTTCTTCTGATTGTGTCGGTAATTTTCTCTATTTTGCTGTAGACTTCCTTGTTGGATCTCTTCTGATGGATTCCATTTTTGTACTTTGATCCCAAGATTCCTCTCACAATTTTGCGTTCTCTTTTCTCCAGGTCTTCAAGGAGTCCTTTGTTGGCATTTAGAGACAGGGTTTCGGCTGCATATAGAACTACTGGCTTCAGAACTGTTTCATAGTGTCGTATCTTGGTGTTTTGGGAAAGGCATTTTTTGTTGTAGATTGTGCGGGATGTTTGGTAGGCTATTTCCAGTTTGCGTACTCGCTCCTGAAGTGCTTCTTTGTCCAGTCCATTTTTCATGATGATCTCACCCAGGTATTTGAATTTGTCTACTCTAGTGATGTCCCCGTATTTTGTATGGAGTTTTGGTGGAGCCTCTTTGATGTTAGTCATTACTTGTTTTCTCAAACGAAATCTGCAAACCAGTTTGTTCGGCAATTTCCTTTAAAATTTCAACTTGAGCTCTAGCGGTTTCTATGTCGTTTGAGAGAACAGCAATATCATCGGCAAATGCTAAACAGTCCGTTGCGATCCCCTTGGATTAGGTTCCTATTCTCAATGGACTGTAGTTTGTTTCCTGTAATCTCACCCGCCAGGTTCTGATGATCGTTTCATGAACACAGTTGAAGAGTATCGGTGATAGACCATCACCTTGTCGGACTCCTGTTTTGATGTCAAAGGAATGCGAGAGACATCCGTGGAACTTCACCTTGGATTTTGTATCGGTCAGGGTGGCTCTGATTAATGCCAGCAGTTTCAAATCAACTCCAAATTCATTTAAGATGTTTAGCAGGACTTCCCGGTCAATGGAGTCGTACGCTTTCTTAAAGTCCACAAAGGCAGACACATACTGCTTGGACCTTAGTGTACAATCTCTGATGATCGTTTTGATATTTTGTATCTGTTCAGCTGTTGAGCGACCTTTTCTGAACCCTCCTTGGTATTCAGCTATTTGATGTTCGACTTGTGCTTCCAAACGCACCAGGATGGCAAGTGATAGAATTTTGTAAGTCACGGGTAGCAAAGATATCCCTCTGTAGTTGTTGATGTTCTTCATGCTGCGTTTTTTGTGTAGTGGATGGATCAAAGCTATTTTCCAATCTTCGGGTAGGGTCACCTCGTTCCAAATTTCTTCTATTTGCTTTTGCAAGATATCAAGTGATTCCTCTGGGGCATATTTCCATAGTTCTGCTACTACTGAGTCTTCACCCGGCGCTTTGTTATTTTTCAGACGGGCAATGTGGCGCTTGATTTCATCTCTGTCGGGTGGTCTGGAATCTGGGTACCTGAGTAAGGGTTCCTTGGTCTCAATGGCGCTTTGCGGTTTAGAGCAATTAAGTAAATTCTTGAAGTAATCTGCCAGAATGCTGCAATTTTCTTCATTTGACGTCGCCAGTGTGCCGTCCTTTCGCTCAAAGCATAGAGATGGTGGTTTATAGCCAGTGAGTTTGCGTTTGAAGGCTCTGTAGTACTCTCTGCTTTCATTCTTCCTAAAGTTTTGTTCTATCTTTTCAATGAGAGATTTTTCGAATTTACGTTTCTCAGTTCTGAACACCCTAGCTGCTTGGGCACGTTGGATTTTGTAGGTTTCCAAATCATTTAATGATTTCGTAGAGTAGTACTGTTTCCATGCATTGAGTCTTTCTTGGAGCACTAATTCGCAGGTACCAATCCACCAGGCATGCTTTTTGCTTCTCTTGATTTCTGCAACGTCTTTGGCAGCCTCAACAAGGAGACTTTTGGCGTTGTTAAAGTCACACTCATTTGGTCTAGCCTTCTCCTGGAACTCCTCGACCCTTTGCCGAAGTTTATCGTTGTCGAAGCGTGTGATCTGTTTGGTTGTCTTCCTTGTGTATGCGGGAATTGGTTTGAACTTGATAAGAGACATATAATGATCTGAGGCCACATTGATGCCTTTCTTTACCTTGACATTCATAATCTCAGGGCTGTTTCTCCTGGAGATTGCAACGTGATCAATTTGAAACTCTCCGAGAGCTTGGACGGGAGAACGCCAAGTCATTTGCTTTCTGGGTAGATGGCGAAAGTGGGTCGACATGACCTGCAGGTTGTGATTTTCGCAAATGGACACCAGTCTTTTTCCGTTGGGATTGGTTCTTTTGTGAGCAGGGTAAGTTCCTATAACTTTCTTGTACTTCTGTTCACGACCTAGTTGGGCATTGAAGTCACCCAAAAGAAGCTTGACATGGTGTTTGGGGATTTTGTTTAATTTTTCATCCAGTAGGTCCCAGAAATTATCAACTTCGTCTGGATCAGACTTGTTCTTATCGTTTGTAGGAGCATGTGCGTTAACTAGGGCGTAGGTTTTGTTCGCGCATTTAATTGTGAGTATAGACAATCTGTCATTCACAGGTTCGAAATTTGCAACCGATTTAAGGATCTTGGTTCTAACAGCAAACGCGGTTCCAAGCATCACAGCTCCATTGAGGATTCCTCTTTGCGCTTTGCTCTTGAAAAATCGGTAGCCTTCGGATTCAAAAATCTCTTCATCTGGGTACCTTGTTTCCTGTAGGGCCATTATGGATATCTGATTTTCGTGAAGAGCTTTGGTGAGGGTTTTCAGCTTGCCAGTTTGTGTAAGTGAATTTATGTTGAAAGTTGCTAGAAAGGTTTTAGATTTTGGCCTGAGTTTTTGACTCTTCGGGGTACACCGAGACGCTCCGACTCGTCTCTTGCATGATGTCAAGTCTCCCCCAGAATCCGAATGAGACTCGTGCGCCGTGGGATTCACGACGAGGGATTTATCCGAAGATTTACACCCTGGGGTATGTTTCTTGAAATGTTGTGCCATCATGCTTTTTGACTTGACTTTGCTTTGGACGGGTACCCATCCTTTTACAACTAGGGTTGTTAGCCTTAGAGGTTGCCTCGAGATGTTTTCTGGCTTCTGGTCATTTACCAGTCTTCGCCGTATCCCTGGAAAGGGACCAGTTTTTTTTCACGGTGGTATTTTATTTCCCTACTACCCTCTGACTCTGCTGGCGGCAGAGCCAGCGAGCTTCCCCAATTCCAATGGGACGCGCCCGATGGAGGTAACCGGTAAATCCCCACACGGGTATTATTATTATTATTATTATTATTATTATTATTATTATTATTATTATTATTATTATCCTAATTTTATAATTACCATCCGATCTGTGAATTATTTACAGTCCTATCTAAAATTCTAAACTACATTTTTGATCATCGACTGTTCATAGCCCTACTTGTTTACAGATTTACATTTTGCTCATTTACCTTATTTGTGCTGGAGGCAGGTCAGATCATCCTCCGGACCCCGTCATGATGAATTAATATTTCATCTTCAAGCTGATGTTATCCAAGAGGTCACACACGCAAACTTGATGCATTTTTACAATATCGTTGCACACGTCCATATATATATTAACACTCGCATTTTAACACTCCTACGAAGAATATTCAATGACACTGCATTGATCACCTGACGTGAAGTCGAAAGTCTGGACTCCGCTACCTGCCTGTTGTTGCCTCTCTCTCACGCCTCTCAGATTGTTTGTGTAAAGGATTATTGGTTATTCACCTTCTCTGACCATGACACTGGACTCAAGGTCTTACTGCGGCAGCATTCCAATTATGAAAACAAAGTTTTTCTCCCTGTAACTGGCTGGACTAATTCTGCTCCCAAATATCTTACTTGCAATAATAGTTCTATGAGAGTGTGGAAAAATTACGTGTAATGTTCCCAATGATGTGGAGAATTTTATAATAATCGTTCTCCAACATATGACTTTTCCACGAAATATACAAGCTACACGTGAAATAGGGATAGTGATATGCAGCTACGTGTTACGACGAGATTCAATGTTCACCTCGGTTCTAGCACCTTAAGTTCATTCATGGCAAGTGTTGAGAATATAACTACCATTGTCATTTGTTAATTTAATTTCCTGATTATATCTGCATAATCTAAAGTTGAATAAAAATTTGTCAAAGTGTTCATTTCGGCTAAGATATTACTCTCACAAATAAATACATTACTCACTCGGATGTCAACTACTGTATAAGACACTGAAGATTCTTACAAGACTGCGAATTCTCACAAGACGACGAGATTGAAGATTTCCTACGTGATTGAAGTTTACTACGAGACTGAGATTTACCACGAGACTGAGGTTCACCACCCTGGTGTCTTTGCTTTTGTAAAAAGTCCTCCCCCACTTCGAAAATAGTCCTGTGGAAGGGATGTGGCGTAATAATCCTGTACTTGGGACCGATTTAACATGTGTCCGTAGGTTAGAATTTTAGAAAAGGTGTTCAAAATCTTCCTAATTCTGGTCCGATTTATGTGTTACATTGCGTTATGAGAAACGATCACAGGTTAATTCCTACGACGGCGCGCGTCAGTGGCTCTATTTTCTGTCAGAGTATGGCGCCTTCCCGCCATGACGGTTCGCTTCCTGGGCGATACCACTCTTCCATGAAAAGTTGAAAATTTCTGATTGAACCACTGATTAACCACACACTTGCACTGATAAATCCTTAACTATTACTTGGAAGTCAGGACACAATATTTCACAGCTACTTCGGTCACCAAATCGCGAAATATTAGCTGTAGATTCCCGATATGACAAGACATTAAAATTTGCAATTTTGTGATTGGCTGAGACGTTCGCGCTCTTGGTAGTTTGGGTTCTTCCATTTTCTGCTAAGGGATGACGGGTATGATTCGTGTCTCACTCACTCTTCTGGGCCAAGTGCATTCCGACGTGCGGATTCACGTGGGAACTGGATAGAAAGTTTTCACTTCCCGTCGGCATCATAAAACATAATTGGACGTACCACTCAGGCTAGCTACATCCTGTCCGTGCCTTAAAACGCATTCCGTGGATATATTTTCAGTCTGAACGGCGCCTGGCAGTTGCTTTGTTAGACTGCAATCTTTTCCCAGCCTACTGCTGTACTCTCATATGCGAAAAATTGAACATTTAATTTATGCATTGATTACGTACATTCGCTTATGGGTGCAATATTATCTGCGGTTCTCATACATTTCGTAAATCATGAGTGGTACACTGAGAGTATAGAGTAGTCTTCTGCCCATTTCCTAATCCTTTTTGCCAAAATTCCTTTGCAGATCTTACTGAGTATATCTAACAGCATAATACCCCTGTAGTTATTTGTGTTTGATCCTTCCCCCTTTCTTTTGTATATCGGGCATATTATTCTTTCTTGCCAAAAATTTGGAATCTTTGCGGTATCAAAGATTTTGTTAAATATTTTAGTTATTATTTCCAGCATCTGGCTGTTATTTCCTAGATCTTTTCAGAATTCATACGTAATTCCATTGACAGCACCGAACTTTCCTTTCTTCCCTTTTTTTCATTGTGTCTAATACCTCACCTGTGATTAATATATCATCTAGGACAGGCGGAGTGAATATTTGGGTTGTACATATTTTTTATATAAGACAACTTTGAACATAATTATGTTAGCAAGATCAGTAAAATCGACTATAAAATGATATAGTAATAGATCGTAAATATATTTCTGTTCACTCGGATGATACTGTTGCCGGATGCTGGTAAGGATTCTTGTAAAAACACGAGTTGAGTCCGTGATTATGCAAGCCATGATCTTTATTAGTCTCGAAATTGCTCTTCCATTTCGTGATTAAAATCTTTTACAATATATAAATTTGGGCTGTCTTTCTTCAGTCATTTCTGATTACATATTCTATTTTACAATAAGATGGCGCTGTAAACTCAAGTTGTTTGTGCATCCGTGTCCGATCAAAGAACAGTTCTCCAAAACCTAGCAGCATATCTGGCTAAATCACTGTATTGCTCCATTTCTTGAATTGTGCACTTGTCCTCTTGGTGAAACTTACAAACTGACTTTTCATCTTGTTTAGTATCATGCCATTTTCTGTTGCCCATCTTACAACATTGTCGAGGTCCTTTTATAGTCGCTCACAATACTCACGCAGTATAACACCATCTGCAAAAGCCATGTCTGTGATTCCATTTCCTTACTCATTTCATTGGTTTACATAAGAATTAACACAGCCTTCTGGAACTCCCTCTTAAATGTTACAGAATTGGATAAAGCTTCACCTACTCTAATTCTCTGAGTACTATTTTCTAGAAATTCAGCTACCCATTCAAGCACTCTTTTGCCTAGTACAATAACATTCATTTTTGTCAGTAGTTTCACATGATCCACCCTATCAAAAGCCTGAGATAGCGATACAGTACATATGGCCTCCTGAATCTCAAATATCTGCTATATCTTGCTGGAACCGCATAAATTGAACCTCACAGGAATAACCTTCCTGAAACACGAACGGCCATATATCAAACCAGTTAGTTTCTTCGCAGCCTTGTTTAATATGATCAGAAAAAACATTTCTCAGTGCTTACAACAAACACATGTAAACCTGACTGGCCTGTAAAGTATCTATTTATTTAGTATACCGCTTTCATGTATTGCCTTTAGTATATCCCTAGAAATCTTATCAGTCCCAGCTGCTTTTCTAGTTTCAAACGTTTTCATCTTTTAATGTATTTATTATTTCTGGTGAATGTCAATAATTTGATAGTGTTAGTCACCTCCTATACCTGGACGTTATTCTTACATCCAGCTATCTTTACATACTGCTGGTGAATAATAATGCCTTCTCAAAATACTCGCATATATTTATTTATTTATTTATTTATTTATTTATTTATTTATTAATGCCTTTTTTTTCAGTGGCGAAGTTAGGGCTCGAGGCCCTCTCTTCCACTTAACCACATACTAATCAAAACCATACATAAAGTTATGAGATATTTAAAATAGTTAAAACCAAACAAAAAATTAATAGAATTGAGAGCAATTTTAAATACATTACTAAGTTAATAATAAAACTAATTAAAAGTAAGAACTCTTAATAATGACTTATCCTCAGGCGCGCACACATTCATACTTCAACCATTCAGTTAGCTGTCCTCAGCAGGTAGTCTCGGCAGGTGACCTTAAACCTTTGTAAAGAGCTAGTTTCTCTGACCTGAGCTGGCAGGGAATTCCATAATCTGGTGCCGGTCACTACAAACGATCTATTAATTTTATTTGTGCGGTGCACTGGAATAGAAAGAGTGGATCTGGAACGTGTATTTAAGTTGTGAAATGATGATAGAAAGGTGAATTTAGAAGAAATATACAGTGGCTGACTTTCCGCTAGTACTCTAAATACCATCGTTAAAATGTGTAGCTGCCGACGTTTATCAGGCTTCAGCCATGAGAGAGCCTTATAGTATGGAGTAATGTGAACATCGTACCCAATATTGTAAATAAATCGCACGCAGGAATTCAGTGCTCGTTGAAGTTTAAGTGTTTCTTCTCTTGTCATATCAACTAGAACAACGTCACAAAAATCAAGAATAGGGAGAACCAGTGTCTGTATTAGTTTAGCCTTAAGCTCAAATGGAAATACATCCCTTTGCCGTTTAAGAGGGTGTAGCGCTCCAAAAATCTTTTTACAGATGATTTTCGTGTGATCAGACCAATCAAGTGTTTCATTCATAATTACGCCCAGATTTTTAACTGTTTTATTGTAGTGAATAATGTTACCATTCAGTAGGATAGGCGGGATTGCAATATTGTTTGAGCAGTTCAGTAATTTTCGTGTTCCTATTATGATTGCCTGAGATTTTGTGGCGTTTAGTATAAGAGAATTTCGTTGTGCATATATACTGAGTCGTCGGAGGTCATTGTTAATATCTTGTATTGTTTCATCTAAGTCTGAAGTCTTGCAGTGTCGATAAATCTGAAGATCGTCAGCATAGAGGTGATGTGTGTTATTTCCTGTCACCGATGATATGTCATTGATATAAATACAGAAAAGTAAGGGCCCTAGAATACTGCCCTGTGGGGCACCACTAAGTTTCATTTTCCATTTAGAGACCTTGTCGTTTACTGTTACACGCTGCTGACGGTTACTCAAATAAGAACTAAAAAACTTAAGCGCAGCCAGGTCAAAATTTAGTAGTTCCATTTTCTTTATCATAGTCTGAATGTCTATAGTGTCAAAGGCGCTACTGAAGTCAAGAAGGATAAGTATAGTAAGCAGTCGTTTGTCCATAGCATTTCTAATGTCTTCAGTAACCTTCAAAAGTGCTGTCGCGGTACTGTGCCCCTTCTTAAATCCAGACTGCAAAGGGTCCAAAAGAGCATTTTTATTTAGGTACTCCAGAACCTGCTCGTATACTAAACGTTCGAAGGCTTTAGAAAGCGCAGGGAGTATGGACACCGGACGATAGTCAGAGGGTGATTGTGGGTCTAAACTCTTAGGTACCGGTATAATATTGGCTGTTTTCCAAACAGTTGGGAAAGTTCCGTTTAGTAAACAAACGTTCAGTATGTGCGTCAGTATAGGCAGGACAGCACCCATAATGTTATGTATAAAAGCAATAGGAATATCGTCTACACCTGTGGCCTTTGATTTAATCGAGTACAAAGCCTTTTTAACCTGATTTTCTGTGACACTGTGAAATGTGAATGGTGGATTGGCTGGAGGGGAGGGCGGTGAGACGGTACAGTTAATTGGGGTAGGTTGAATATTTATTCTACTAAAGTAATCGTTCAGTTCGTCAAGTGGAATGTCAGGAGTTGTCTGTCTCTGTTGATGTTTTCCTATTCCCAGAGCTCTTAGTTGGTCCCAAGCACGATTAGAATTTATGTTGTTAGCTAAATTCCGGAAATATGCACATTTTTTATTTCTGATTAATTGCTTTGTGCGATTTCTTAAGATCCGGTAAGATTCGAAGTCTGCGTCATCTAGGGTATGCTTATAATGTCGAAATAAAGAGTCACGGTGGGCCATCATTCTCTTGGTTTCATCATCTAGCCATGGACAAGAAGGGCGAGAAACCTTTATTCGACGTTTGGGGGCATGTCTGTCATATAAGTTCTTTACCATCGTATTAAACAAGTTAACTTTAGCGTCAGTATCATATATATCGTATATATCCGTATATCGTCCCACGGTAGTTGTTAAGCGTCATATTTCAAGTTATCCAAGTTTAAGTCCTTCGCATTTCTGACAGTTATGTACTTGGGTTTGTATTTAGGCACTTTGAGGGAATAGGATAAATATATAAGGTCGTGGGTCGAAATGGATGGTACAGGGATTTGTCCATGGGTTATTACTTTACCTGGGTTGTTCGTTATAATGAGATCTATGAGTGTATGTGATAAACGGTTTGTTGCATACACGTGGTTCGTGGGTTGTAGTGGGAGAATGGTCATGTTACAGGTACTAAACAAATCTACTAATCGTTTACTGTCATGAGTCGTATTAAGTAGGTTACAGTTAAAGTCACCCATAATGATTATGTGTTCATAAATAGCCTGGAAGTCTAGTAAAGACGTTTCGAATTCGGTCATATCAGTTACACCAGGCGGTTTGTATATGACAGAAAACATCACTTTTTGTCTGTTGATATTTACTTCAACGAACATGAATTCCGGCCGTGTTCGTACACCCTGGGAAGAAGTACATATCACTCGGCTCTGTAGATCGTTTCTACAGTAAATCGCTGTCCCGCCACCACGCCTTCCATCCGACCGATCGAAGCGTATTAGATCATATCGATCGATATCAACCATGGAGGAAGGGATGCTAGGAGACAGCCAGGTTTCAGAGATGCAAAGTATATGTAAATTATTTTCCGTTAGTATTGCTTGAATTTCGTTGTAGTGCGCCGGAAGAGAAAGAGCATTTACATGGCAACACTGTAGACTGTAAGAAGAGGACGACAATGCATGTTTCAACAGAGTACCGGTACTTGCTGAGAAGGGAGAGACCGAGAGTGAGGGATTATTGATACTGTCACTGCCAAGGTCAGGTCCAGGTGCACAATAACTGTCTAGCTGAATACTAAGAATTCCAACAAGTAGATTATAAGATAACAATACATGCTATTTAGAAGAAGGAAACTCACCTCGACTTCCTGGAGAATGAGACAGCTAACAATCACTTGCCGGCATTTACACACACATTCACACATTCTTAAAAACACTATAATAATAACAACAACAATAATAATTATAAGAAACATAGTTGTTAACGTTTATCCCACTAAAACTTTAAAGATTTCAAATCCGCATTCGTGGTAATAATCTTCTTAGTGCCGTCTGGAAGCAGAACTACAATACGACCATCTAGTGTCCACACATTTCTCATGCCGAATCTGTCCCGAGCAGAATTTAAAATTGCCTCACGTGTTCTTGTCAGCGATTCAGTGATCAGGATTTTCGTGCCTTTTAGCTTGCGCTTAGCACCCCACACGCGTTCACGTTCCCAGTAGCGAGTGAACTTGACGATAATCGGCCGCTTACCCGCTGTTAGTACCTCTGCTGCTGTCCTCTGAGGCTTTCCAATTCGGTGGATTCTATCGATCCCTTCCATGGGCACTTCCAACTCTAGATGTTTGAAGAATACGTCCTTCACTTTTCTGTAAATGTCTTCATTTGGTTCCTCGGCGATACCATGTATGAGCAAACAGTTTCTTCTACTGTACTGCTCTGCCTCATCCAGTAGCTCGTCATGTTCCTCCAGTTTATGTTGAAGATCATTTAGTTCATCTCTAAGCGACTTGAGTTCACTGGTTATCGCTGACCTAAATTCCATGAATTCCTGCCTCAAGGAAGCTAGGGAATTACCAGCAGGGTTGGTTGTGCTGGAGCCTTGGGAGCCATCAACAAGTTCTAGGCGTGCCTCGAATCTGTTCATAGCTGCTTCAAATTTATCCAGTCTTTCGTGTGCACCTTTGACTGAAGGCATCTTCCAACGTACACTAGTTACTAGTTACAACTTAACACCACTTTTCACACAACTTACGGACTATATATGCTGTTTTAAATGCAGTTAGCGCGGGATAAACACGGAGCACACTCACAGCGTCACCTCAAAGTCCGCCATCTTCCTGGAACCTGTTTCTGCCTTAAATTACCTAATCATATCCCCTTATTTTCCCCTAAAATCCATATGACGGCTAATTATGTTAGCCATAATGTCATCCTTAGTTGACTTTACTGCTAAATTATTCCCCTAGTAAATTACTTAATTTTCTCTTTACTTCCACTACAATTCTTAACTCTATGTATTGAAACCGGCAGCTCCTTGTTAATCTCTGTATTTCTCTGTTAACCATTCCGTACCACATTTAAAAATAGAGGCCTTTTACCTGATTTCACACTCCGTAGCAATTACTTCAAACCCATCCCTTAGGCGATTTACATTTTTATTCACCACTTTGCATTGATGATAATTAATTTTTAAAACCTCCCCTATGCCTGTCTTATCAACCAAATATTATTGCCAAATAGTCCTAATTTTACAACCTTCCCTTCGATAGCATTTATTTAACTAACAGCTTCGTGATCACTTATACTACTGATTACTTTAATATCCTTGTAGAGCTCGTCAGGTTTTATCAGCACAACGTCTAGAGTATTTTCCCCTCTAGTATTCCCATCTCTTTCTGATGTAGTTTTTCTTCCCAGAGAAAAATTGTGGCGCGAAGAGTGTGAAACATTTATTTCACAAAATATCACTACATACGGCTTGAGAATTATCAAAAAGCATTCGAGAGAACAGAATGGCTTATCAGAATTTTAAAAACGTTCAAACTCTCCCATGCCAAACAATAAAAGCCATACCTAAAATATATATTTTTAGAATTGGCTTTACTTCTCACCGACACAGATAAGTCTTATGGTGACGATGGGATAGGAAAGGCCTAGGAGTGGGAAAGAAGCAGCCGTGGCACCATCTTAAGGGCTGCTGACATTGGGGCTCGAACCCACTCTCTCCCGGATGCAAGCTCACAGCTCCGCGCCCCTAACAGGACGACCAACTCGCCCGATGCCTAAAATATTACGGTGGCCCCACTTTTTCCTCGTTTGGTGATGCGCTCCCTCAGAAACATGCGTTCTTGATGGAAAAGTCTTCTGGAACAACGAGTAGTGCGTTTGTATTCCTAAAGTAAATGGTGGGAATTCGTCTGTTACGTCCTCCTCTCCAAATCAGCAGATATTTCTGTCCGAATGTGACATGGCGCTTTCCTCATCAGTGGATATAATATGTACAGGGGGTTTGTATCAGACATCTTGGCATACCATACTGGTACAGTACACATACACCGAGTGGCCTAAAGTCACGGGAAGGAGTGTCCCATTAGAAAATGTGCCGTGTATGACTCCTGAACATTGTGGCTAGCTGCGGCGTAGCTGAGCAGTCTGTCACAGACACCAATGTCATAAAGATGGAAACACATCGCGAGTTAACCTACTTCGAAGGTGGTATGATTGTCGGCGCACGGCGCATGGGTCATAGCATTGCGGAGATTACACGCGAATTCGGTTTTCCGAAGTCAACAGTATCGAGGGTGGATCTTGAATATCGCGGAGAGAATGTTACCCCTCGTGTAAACCGCCATACGGGAAGACCACAGGTGTTTAACGAACGAACATCACGTTGCATCCGCAGAACCATACGGGGCGCTCGATGGGCTGCTGTGAGTCAGATCACCGCCCAGTTGAATGTTAGGAGTCAGGAACCCATTTCTACCAGAAGTGTAAAGAGGCAACTGAAAGCATACGCTTCACCATCCGACGATCAACTCGTGTCCCTTTGCTAACACGTCGACACAGAGCTCAAGAACATGCACGGGCCCGCGAGCATCGGCACCGGACTATGGAACAGCGGCTGCGTGTGGTACGGTCCGATAACTCCCGGTTCCAGTTCTATAGAGCTGATGGGTGCGTGCGAGTGTGGCGAATGCTCCATGAAGCTATGAATCCTGCGTGTCAACAAGGTTGTGTCCAAACGAGGGGTGGCTTAGTTCTGGTCTGGGCTGCGTTCTCATGGTCACAATTAGGCCCCATTGCCCGGCTGCAGGGAGCGCTGACAGGCGTACGTTATGTGAACATTCTTTCAGACCATCTGTATCCCTTTCTGGCCCTAGAGTGCCCTGATGGAGATATCATGCTTCAACAGGACAGTGCTCCATGTCACCGCTCTGTGGTAGCAGGCACGTGGTGGGAGGAGCACTCCAGTGAAGTTACGACCATGGATTGGCCCTCTAGATCACCCGATCTTAATCCAATTGAGCACTTATGGGATGATGTCGATGCTGGCGGAGGAGCACCTCGTTATTAACATCACATCCAGTGTCTTCCGATGAGTTTTGGCCCTTCAGTGTATAATAGGAAGGTTGAGGTTCGTAATGTCTTGGGATTTGCACCCCAGTTCCTCCTCGTTGGCTTTCTGATGATGTTATCCAGAGCCAGTTAATTATCGCTGATGTTTCTTTTGAAGGGAACGATTTTAGTTTCTGAGAGCCAACAGGTCAGTTGATAATGAGAACACTCTACTATCGAGTAAGAGGCTTACCACTACTTTGTGAAGAGCTTTCAACTCACGCTGCCAAGGATTCAATGCACATTAAGCCCTCTTATTACTGAGTTAGAACGAGCTGGTTGTAAGTGGTAAGAGCTCTTGAAGGATTACTTCTTGACAAGAGGACAAAGTACCCAGATTATTTGTCCTAATAATGGACACATATTTTAAAATTTAACAATCCTCGTGAAAGTACGGAACAAGAGGGGTACGTGAATCTATTTATTTATGTCATAAGCTGTTCAGAGTTCTCCTCCTCATTAAACAGATATTATGAATGAATTTAATAAGCGAATGGCTGCACTAATGACTGAAATAATCAATAATCAATCAACCAATCAATTAATTGAATGAATTAGTTAATTGTATTCATGCAGTAATGAATAAAATATATTCTCTCCCTTTCACGGATAACCACCAACTGGGCAGACAGCATTCATAATTGAAGGAGTAGTCGAATGAATGGTTGAATGAGTGAATGAATGAATTAATTAAATAAGTAATACCGTCTGCCTGTAGCTACGGATACCCAGCAGCTGCGAAGAGAATACTCTATCCTGAATGAATGAAAGAATGAATGAATACATAAGTGAATGAACGAATGAATAGACAGAATTCATGCATAGATGAAATGAAGAACTCTTCACTTCCAGGAAGGGGTAACCAATAACTGTGGCGAGATCCCTCATTAATGCATAAATGAATGAACGAGTGAATTAATATTCTCATCCTACAGCTACGGAATTCCTGCAGCTGAGGAAGAAATATTTCATATATTGGAACCTAACTTATTACATGCAATTTAACAATTAATTACAATAAGCAGTAATAACGACGACAAAATAAATAAATAAGTAAATAAATAAATAAATAAATAAATAAATAAATAAATAAATAAATAAATAAATAAATAAATAAATAAATAAATAAAAACCCTTGTGCATACTCTAAGGGCTATGGCCTCCTGCAATGCAGGGGCAGTGCTCAGTTTAACTTCATCATGTGTGCATGTCCTGAAGAGTATTATATTGATTATTTCCTAGTTTGTTTCGTGGGAACGTATTACAGCATGTTGTACAATTGTGTAGTCTCGCTCCTGAGTGGATGCAATTGTGTTTTTTGAGATCAAGAAATTGCGAAAACGAACTGTTACATATATTGACACTTGTACACTTTTCCCCTAAGAACGGTTGAGATTCCTTCTTGGTGAAAGCGTACCTTTGCACGCTTCGTTCTTCCGTAGCTTCTCCTCCGAATGTTGTAGACGCTTCTTTTAAGTTCTTGAGCTTATCCTCCGTTGGAAATTCTCTACGACATAGTTTTCATGTGCATTTACTCCTTTCGCTATGTGTTCCGTGATGAGTTATCAGATCACTACTTCATGCAAACGTCTTAACGTCTATTTGAAAACAGTCTTGCTGCTTTCCCGAGTGATCAGAAGATGACAACACTGTGTCCTTTTCGTGGAGGCGTACTATTGTATGTTGTATACTTCGCTCCTGTCCTGACGACTATACAATAATAATACTCACTATTGTAATTACCACTATTGACAACATTTCCCCACCAGGTCCTAGCTCCCTTAAGGGGAATTCGAATATCCTACTTGTCCATTGTTACCATATTTATGCCTCTTGTCCAGCCAGAATTTAGGTATGTTTAGATGTATCTCTCGTATTCATAATAAGCTCACTGATGTGTCATCATCATTACTCGTTTCGCTAATTTCTGAAGGTCTTGATCTTAATCACTTGATCATTTCTGTGTTGCAACATTGACGAGATGCCTCCGTCCCGAGCGGTCTTCAACTTAATATAATACGAAGTGATATTCTTCGCTTGATCTAACAACCAGCTGGCTGTTCTTCCCCGTTGTCTACTGCCTTCAACTTTGCCCTGCTGAACGGTCTTTTGAAAATGCTGCCCTTCTCTTCTGAAAGTGAAATTATATGATATTTATGAATTTTCTTTTCCTGTATGACTGCGATGCTCTTCAATCTCTTGAACCTAATTGGTAATAAAATATATCACCCACCATTCCACATCCCTCAGCCCCACCTTACGCTACACTATACGTACCTCCCTTCTCTTCCTCCTCCCATTTACAACTCAGCTCTGTTCCATTTCCTTACCTTTGCTCGTTCAACTTTGTCAAAAATTCATATTGAAAAGAAATACAGTAAACATCTCAACACTTCCCCATCAACATTTTTCTGTTCACACTTCTTTCAACTGAACTGAATTCAAGAAGATTCCCCAAGCGTTAATATTTGAAGTGTTTGACTTAGTCTTTAAAGAAGTGCAATCATTAAATTAGAAGAAAACGTTGAGAATAACTGGAACTTATACTAGAACTATTAAGATCGTAATGAGGGTTCATTATTCAACTCTTTAATTGTCTTGCACCAAATATCAACAACACACTCTTAATTCATAAATTTTATCTAATATAATTTATGTCTTGCCTTAACTTTATTATTTTGACTGATGATGGTCTCTAGCAAGACCGAAACTAATTACAAACGAAAATAGACCTAACTTTTTGAAGTTACAATAAATGAGTAATGAATAGATTGAAAACATTTAACTCTCGTTTTACATTAATAAAATACATTTTGAAAATACCTGATAAGTAGCCGAGTGCAGCTCTTGAAAGGCAGACCCTCCGATAAGGGTGGGTGGCATCTGCCATGTGTAGGTAACTGCGTATTACTGTGGTGGAGGATAGTGTTATGTATGGTGTGTGAGTTGAAAGGATGTTGAGAACAGCTCAAACACCCAGCTCCAGGGTCATTGGAATTAACCAATGAAGGTTAAAATCCCCGACCTGGCCGGGAATAGAACTCGGAATCCTCTGAACCGAAGGCCAGTACGCTGACCGTTCAGCCAACTAATCGGACTACCATTGATTCAAAGTGATTTTTACAAAAGTATATCATTAATTAAAACTATTTTTGAAAAAGATGAATGACTGAATGAATTAATGAATGCATAGGCCTACTCTTCTCAGCCTATCACGAATGAGCACCAAATGGGGAAAGAGTATTCATTTATTGTAATCATAACTATTTTGTTAGGTAGTAAAGTAACTAATGATGGCAGAAGTAAGGAGGACGTAAATGCAGGCGAGCACAAGCACGGAAGACCTTTCTTAACAATAGAAATTTGCTCACTTCAAATATTGATATAGGATTTAGAAAGATGTTTTTGAAGACTTTCGTGTGGATCGTTGCGTTGTATGAACAAAAATAGAAATGGCGTATGGCGTTTAGTGCCGGGAGTGTCCGAGGGCGTGTTTGGCTCGCCAGGAGCAGGACTTTTGATTTGACACCAATAGGCGACCTGCGCATTGTGATGAGGTTGAAATGATGATGAAGACGACACATACACCCCGCCCCCGTGCCAGCGAAATTAACCAATGATGGTTAAAATTCCCGACCCTGCCGGGAATCGAACCCGGGACCCATTTGACCAAAGGCCAGCCTGCTAACCATTTCAAATACAGTACATGTTATATCATCTACTAACAAAAGTTGTACAGTAATACTTTTTCTCAATTGTTCAAACAATATAATACATTTTTTTCTTACGTTTACGACTGTTTTATGCACTAGAATAATGTGTGAGTTTCTTCTTTTTTACATTTGTATAGCGTTTGCGATGACGTTCTACTATTATCAGTTATGTCGCTGTCGTTTCAGTCTGGGATTCAAAGTAAACCATCAGTTTGTCCAGTTGCATTGTTGCCCCTCCATGAGTCATTGTTTCTTCTGATTGAGTGCCAGTTTCATTTTCTAATTAACCATCACTCTCATCATTACTTGCCGAGGAACAAGAGGCAATAATTTATTCATCTATCATTATGCTGTAGCCTGAATTACAGTCATAATCAGTTATTTACTTTGTTCACATCTACGTCCAAGCATCTGGGAATGCGTGCAAATGTGTCAAGGAACTCAGAAGTGTCCACGGTTTGCCATTCTGAATTCCAGGCGAATGCCAGGACGGTACCTTTGATAGACCGTGGCTGAATTACTTGCAGTTCCCGTCCTTAACTATCCTTGACGGGGAAAAAAAAATATTCAAGAGGAGTCGACCCCGTAATAGAAGTACTGTACAACTAAAAATAAATCTTTATTATTTTAAATCCGGATAAACCGGAGTCGGATTAATGAGGGCCGGATAAACGAGGATCGTGTGTACTCACAACGATAGCTAGCCTCCAACTGAGCACGCGAGTCATCACAGTATGCGTGTGACGTCACATGTTTAGCACAGATTTTGCCTTAGCCTGAAGCGCTATTTCATGAAAAATACGTTTCATATTTTCATTTTTTTGCATTAGGTGTCAAGAAAATAAGCTGAAATTCTTTACGTTTCGCAGAGAACTGTGCTCTGCGTCATTAGAAGAAAATCTCGACTGTCCGCGAGAAACGCTTCTTAAACAATGACACTTTAAAATTATAATAGAAGAGGAAATGGTATGTTCATTCGCCACCAGATGGCTCCCCGGACGTGGCACAGCGTTAGCGCTCGAAGCGGAAGCTGACCGAACCATCAGAATCAGTCCGAGAGGTTCATATAACATGTGTACGTAACATATAAGCCCCAAAGCCTATACAGTATCATGTCTGTAAGTACTGGCCGTGAAAGCATCAATGGCAATCTCCTCTTTTATCTACCAATTGAGACATTAAACATAATCGTAATTTAAATACTCTCGGTGATATGCACGCTCTAACCAAACACTAACATACATACATACATACCATACATTATCATTATAGACTGTTATGCCTTTCAGCGCTCAGTCTGCAAGCCTCTGTGAATTTACTAAACGTCGCCACAATCCTCGATTTGCAACTAGTGTTGTGGCCTCATTTAGTTCTATACCTCTTATCTTTTAATCGTTAGAAACCGAGTCTAACCATCGTCGTCTTGGTCTCCCTCTACTTCTCTTACCCTTCATACCAGAGTCCATTATTCTCCTAGGTAACCTATCCTTCTCCATTCACCTCACATGACTCCACCACCGAAGCCGGTTTATGCGTACAGCTTCATCCATCGAGTACATTCCTAAATTAGCCTTTATCTCCTCATTCCGAGTAACCTCCTGCCATTGTTCCCACCTGTTTGTACCAGCAATCATTCTTGCTACTTTCATGTCTGTTACTTCTAACTTATGAATAAGATATCCTAAGTCCACCCAGCTTTCGCTCCCGTAAATCAAAGCTGGTCTGAAAAGAGACCGATGTATAGATAGTTTCGTCTGGGAGCTGACTTCCTTCTTACAGAATACTGCTGATCGCAACTGCGAGCTCACTGCATTAGCTTTACTACACCTTGATTCAATCTCACTCACTATATTGTAACCGTTAGGGCATATGTCGTCGCACCAAAACGAAGTATGAACCAGCCCTGAGCACATCGGACGATAAAAATGAAACTGGCCCCATTAGTTGGGCAACAAAATGAGGCTTACCTTGGGTATAATTAGGGCAATAATTCTTAATTTAGTTTTACAAACAGATGTACAGATGGAACATTTGGATGAGAACCGCCAGAAGTCACTTTCCAGGCTTGAAGTCTCATCCTCCCTACTTTCAGAGCATCACCGGCTGAATTCGGAGAGCAATACGGGTAATGGAGTGTTCGATAAAGAAATAAAATATGCACTATCTAAAACAATGAAAGTAGGATTCTATAATATGACAGGAATATGCTAATAATTGTTAAATGAGAAGAATCTCCGTTCAAGTATATATTCTAAACATTTTTATTATTCTGATGCGAACCACACAAATAATGTTCTATCTCAACATATGAGCAAAAGAAAACAAACTGACACAATTATATACATTGTATGCCTTCTTTTCTTGAAATTGTCCTGGCATAATTAGTTCTTGGCGTACATCAATTCACTCGATCAACATACACTGATATATAAAAAATGGATATTGAATGGTATCCTTTATTTATTAAACTCTCGTCACAAATGGATATTAAATATGGTTCCGGTACCGGGGATCGAACCCGAGCCTCCTGGGTAAGAACCAGGTATCATTTATTTATTAAACACTCGTCACAAATGGATGTTAAATAGTATCCTTTGTTTACTGGTCCTGATTTGGATAGAGAAATAAAAAAAATATAACACAATATAAGCACATCTGTTATACACACGAGATTGCATTGCAGAGTATCAAACATGTGATCCATTTGACCACGACAAATGTATATTTACATTGAACACTTACGATGAACATACACGCTGAACATATGTGCGTATCCTAGGTTTACCTAACAAATTATACATTCAAAGAAAATCAGCCAAAGCTGGAATCGAACCCATCACCATAGAACACTTTGGGAAATAATAAAACACACAGAAACACACTTATAAAAATATCAAATATATTTACACAACACATCTTGAAGATATGGCTTAACCAAGCCATAATATCTGGTTAATTCTTCGCTCCAGCATCGTTCAAACCCACAGGCATCGGCTTCCACGGTAAAAATGTTTGAACTCCAATCAGAGGCTAATTTAATGCCTAAGCATGAGAAGGGATCTATCCTTCATAAAATCAGAAAAATTATCCGTGTTACTCGCAACGTATAATTAGAATGGGATTGAGACTACTTTGGTGAATGAAAAGAGCTTGGCCCGTTAACATCACTTTGCTAGAAACTGCAAAGGTTCGCTCGGCCTACAGTCGACCGGCCATAAACTTGTCAATCACTTTAACAGCTGCGTAACTAGCCCTAGGCTGCGGACACCATAAATCGTCCTTCACTCTTTCTTTCATTTTCCTTACATATTATCTCCGCTTATTGTCAAGTATGCACTCACTTGAAAGCCATTATTTCTTATTACTCGTTATTTGGCTATATATTCAGCCCAATTCAATATCTCACAACAGCTATAATTATTTATTATTCCTTACCACTCCAACAACATAACATGTTACTGCTTCGCCCTCTCATATCATGCCATGTATCTCAATCCGTTCATTTAATTACAGAGAAGACTCCATTTTTTCAGGCTATTTAATTCTTCTCACATTTTCATATATAATTATAAATTAATTATACCTCGGTTTGGATCAACTCCAATGATTATCTAATATTATCCGGGATTACAAATACCTGAATCACAAGCGTACAATTTATATCCAAACTACTCTGAAGATCTTTACCAGACGAAGAAATATAAGTCTAGCTAACTTGCCGTTCTTCCCAAAGATAGTTCATATAAGCTAGGAACTTTGGAGTCTATATAATAATTCATGCAAATGAATTTTGTTAAATATCGACGATTATCTTGAAAATCACTTGATGATCCTAACTAATAATAATAAATCTTTCCCAGTCATACGCGCATAATGTTCCCTATATATCATTATAATATTTACAAAATAAAATTATTACTGGCATGCATCTCTCGTGTTTAAGGTATATAAAAGCATGTACTTAACACATGGTGAGTAAGGCTTGCTGTCATCTGGGGTACATCTTAGATCTTTACACGAACATGATGAATATTCTTGTTCCTGATAGTCCTCGGTTCCTCTTCATACGACGATCCATGACTCGAACTGTTGTCTTCTCAGTTGAATTTCTGGACGTTCCCTGTAAAGATGATCGCAGGCACTCAGGCGCGACTCTTGTAGGCTCCGAGTCTTCGGTTCGACGACCACTCACTAACACACAGAAAAATGGAGAATGAGTAATTAAATACTGTTTATGCACTTTCAAAAGGAGGCCTACTTGTAACATGATCCGCTCTTAAGTTGAAATAGATTAACGCAAGTAGTGATAAGTTTGTAAAAATCACTGTTCATTCCCTGACCGTCACACAGACTATCACCACGAATGTCCCTGGAGGATGCGAATATTAATTTTGTCAAGAACAGTTATTTAATTTTTGCTAAATGTCACTCGTTCTTAAATGCTCAGGAGCGGTGATAATAACACTTGTATATATTAATTAACTGTCTCACCACGCCAAATAACCTGAAGCGTTTGCCCTCCGTTGGTGATTGCACCATAAGTCATAACTGACTGTCTTCAACGATTGTGATGTTAAAATGCCAAATTAAGGCTTCTATTCGGCAATTATGTACATTAACTTGTACCACACGGCTTATTCCGTAAAAATATTTACATCACACTGATGTGTTTCTTCAATGGCACAACACTTGGTACACTGATATCCAAGTCACTGATATCCAGGTCCACTTCTAATGTGTTGAGCTGCAACTACACAGACGACAATGAGGTAACGTGTTACCACTGCAGCTACACGGATGAGAATGAGATACAGTATCTGGGTCCTAGCTATACTTATAACCTCCGGACAAATGGTCATGGGGGAGATGAATTATGTCCCTGTTGAAAATGACGGTCCGGTAATCGGAGTCTTTGAACGACGTGATAACAATCGAATTAAAGCTTATGACCTCTACTTTCTACTGAACATATGTGAAACCAAAGCGATCAGTAGGTCATTCATAATTTCCAAAGCGTCCTTTTGGAAAATCACGCGTCATGTTTCATCATGCAATATCTCCCACTTTTTCCCACATGTTATCAGATTTCAGTAGTCACCTTTCATCTGAGTACTACTGTATGATAGGCGTCATTACTGATCCATATTTAAAGTATTGTATTTATATGCATTGACAGCCAGCATAAAATACATTGGTTCGAATGAGACCTGATTTATAAAGTTAGAAAAATTATTTCATATAGAAGTATTCTTCTTCTTCCTCTTTTTCGTAAATTATGGTGAAGTGGTACTAATGAATGCGGTGTTGAATTTATAGTGGGCATTTATTTTTCAAAGGTTAACACACCTTAATTCGGCCCAGTCTCCAATAACCTACATTTCCTTGCGTAGCGTTATCTTCCCTTCTCGCTCGCTCGGAAAGAGAGCGCGGTTTCAAGGTTTAGCAATACTGCGCTATCCTTCTCTTGTTACAGCGCAGAAAACTGCTCCCTTCGGGCTGGCCTATCGCGAATCATACCCCGGTTCGACATACAGAATGCTAACTACTGCATTATATGTCTCAGGATGTTGCGGAATACGGCATATATAATTAGCCAGACCTCCTAACATGTCCATGGCATGATGGTGAACGGTCACAATATTACCATCCTGGGAGAACACAGAACTAAACACTAAAAGCATCTTAAAATATTTCTTTCCATGTATCCATTGTCGATGACCGTGAGTCTACGGTAAAACAATTACCAAGTGATTTCAAATGATTCCGCAGCAGTATGACCGGGTGGTGCACGACAAAGTACTCCAAGGCAGGACAAAGGGAGCCTGTAAAAAGACAGCTGTTTGCCTGATTCAAGGAAGATCGGGACAAGTTACATGATGTGCATGATAGTAATCTACTATGTTATGGACAGGGCATAGGTCACAGTGATTTCAATGGGTAATGTGGATTGTTGCACAACTTCAAAACAGCATTAGACGACGTAAATTAACGAGATTCCAAATAAAATCGGCAACTTGACGATGCAGAATCCGGTCGAGCGTTTGCAGAAGATGCGAAAAACAACTGATCGTGGAGGCATTAACTGCCTCGTCGTATTTCGGTACTCATTCGTAAAAAAGTCCCTGTTCCATAATGCCAAGTTCTAATCTGATACCAGTTCACGATTTGTTGTAAATGCATTCAAAATTCAAGTTATCCAAAGTCTGTACTAAAGGGCGAGAACTGTGTTAGATCTATAACAGGAGACTAATGGAAGAAATATTAATTAATCAAGGTGTACGTCAGGGATGCAGCCTCCTTCTATTCAATGTTTATAGATGAAGTAATCAGAAATTAGAAACGAATTGTGTATTCTGAAATAAAATTGAACACAAACACATACATAAATACTACGCTCTTTGCAGGTGATCAATTTGTCCTGCAGAATTATGAAGATAAAATCCAGAAATCAATACATCAGTTAAACACCATTTGTAAAAGTTATAATTTTCGGCTATCCAGAACGAAAACCAAAGTTATGGAATGGCAAGGGAAATATCCTATCTGAGTGAAGATAGTAATTGACAATCAACCAGTAGAATGTCTCAAATTTTAAGTACCTTGGTTGTGAAATATCTTTTAATGATGCTGAAGCTTCATCGATTTCAACACATGTGTGGGACAATTCGCCGAACACTGAAAGGAAAAGTAAGAGAAGATACTCAACTTAAATTCTGTAAGACTATGGCTGTACGAACTTTGTTATATGGAAGTGAGACATGGGTGGATAAAACAAGCTATAGGAATAAAATACAATCATCTGAAATGAGATTCCTAAGATCAGTGAAAGGAGTGAGTGAGTGAGTGAGTGAGTGAGTGAGTGAGTGAGTGAGTGAGTGAGTGAGTGAGTGAGTGAGATGAGGTAGTGAGGTGAGGTGAGGTAGTGAGGTGAGGTGAGGTGAGGTGAGGTGAGGTGAGGTGAGGTGAGGTGAGGTGAGGTGAGTGTGTGAGTTGGCCGCGCGGTTAGGGTCGTGTAGCTGTGAACTTGCATTCCGGAGATGGTGTGTTTAAATCCCACCGTTGGCAGCCCTGAAGATTATTTCCCATGGTTTTCACTGCCATGCGGTTAGGAGCGCCCAGCTGTGAGACTGCATCCGGGAGATAGCGGGTTTGAACCCACCGTCGACAGGCCTGAAGATGGTTCACCGTAGTTTCCCATTTTCACATCACACAAATGCTGGGACTGTACCTTAATTGAGGCCCTTTCCTAGCCATGCGTCGCCGAAATCCTTCGAAGTGTTACTGTGACGTTAAACCACTAGCAAGTCAGCCAACAGGGCGTCAACCATCCTTTTCTTTATTTTTGTTCTTTCTTTATTAACGGTATGGCATCACACTAAATCACGGAAGGTTTCCAGCAAAGCGGGCAAGGGAATGTGACAGTTTTGGAAAGGTAGCGACCGTGGCCTTAGTTTCTGTACAATCCCAGAATGTAACTGATGTGAAGTGCGAGCTCACAGTTATGTGACACGAAGCTCGTACCCAACTTCTTTCTTTCTTCATCTGTTTACCCTCCAGGGCTGGTTTATCCCTCGGACTCAGCGAGGGATCACACCTCTACCGCCTCAAGGGCGTGAGACATTGGCTCGAGAGATACAACTGGAGAGAATTACCAGTACCTCGCCCAGGTGGCCTCACCTGCTATGCTGAACAGGGGCCTTGTGGAAGGATGGAAAGATTGGAATGGACAGACAAGGATGCGGCCGTGGCCTTAAGTTAGGTACCATCTCGGTATATGCCTGGAGGAGAAATAGGAAACCACGGAAAACCACTTCCAGGATGGCTGAGGTGGGAATCAAACCTACCACTACTCATTTGACCTCCCGGGGCTGAGTGGACCCCGTTCCAGCCCTCGTACCACTTTTCAAATTTCGTGGCTGAGCCAGGAATCGAACCCGGGCCTCCGGGGGTGGCAGCTGATCACACTAACCACTACACCACAGAGGCGGACTCGTACCCAATTTACTCGGTAGAAAACAAATCTACGTCTATTTATTGCGTGATGGGAAGAAATGAAACGGTCATTTATCGCTCGTACTAAATGTGGGGGCAAATGTATCCAGAGAGTACATACACATTTGCTCTGAGAAGAGTTGATGATGTGAATGTGTGGCGTTATCTGATAATATGAGGAAGAGAGTGCAGTATCCGGATTGACGTAAGCCTTCAGTAAGCCGCAGCTAACACGTAATGTCACCAGGAATATGGCCTGTCAAAACAGAGCCGTGTACACGGTTCATTAGATCACCGCTAGACCTCACTGAGGTGTGTGCACTCTGACCACAGAATGGCTCGTGTGTAACTATTAATTCTACAACACTCGCTCGCATGGTCTGTCTAGACTGTGTTTGATTTGTCAGCGCTATGCAGCAGAAGAAATATTAGTGCTACAGTCACTCAAACAGTAATGTTTGCTGTACTGGCAGAAATATTTTATTGACCAGAAAATCGTGACGCGCTGCGAGGCTTATGATGAATAATACATACTTAGAATGGATTTTAACCGCAATTCTGTCGTTATGTTTTCAAATTGATTTCAAAAGTGTCCAGTGTCACTATAAAGCAAACTTGGCATTAGGTATCAGAGTTACCCTACATATCCTGCACAGCGCAACACAACAAAGTAAAGGAAACTCCATGCACGCTATGAAGACCCTTGGAGGGGTCGAAGGTTAAGGTTTCCACTATCCGTAACTTCGGCACTTGGTGGGATAGAGTGGTTAACTGTACGCCTGGCTTCGCCGGGCTGAGTGGCTCAGGCGGTTGAGGCGCTGGCTTTCTGAACCCAACTTGGCAGGTTCGAACATGGCTTAGTCGATGGTATTTGAAGGTGCTCAAATACGTCAGTCTCGTGTCCGTAGATTTGCCGGCACGTAAATGAACGGCCGCGGGACTAAATTCTGGCACCTCGGCATCTCCGGAAACCGTAATAGTGGGACGTAATAACAATAACATTATTATTACTACACGCGGCCTCCTTTGTCTCCAGGAATTAACCTGGTAATCAGTCTTGGTATAGGCTGAGTGAACCTCAGGGCCATGCTCACTTACGGAAGGGGAAATCTCGTTTCTTGAGTATTTCAACTTCCTGACGGGGAATCGAACCCACATCCTTCCGGGTGAGCCGAGTACGCCTTTATCGCCTCAGCCATGTGTCCTCTATACTGTGACATGAATGTGTCCAAGTCTTCTCTTTCCTCTTCCAATCTAGTTAAAGAACCAATAGTTATTACGCCTGAATATCTAATGGTTCTCAAGCAAGTTCCCGCTGTGTGTGGGGGTGATAGATTACAACCACGGTATCTCCTGCTTGTCTTAAAAGGCGACTAAAAGGGGTCCCAGTGTCTTTCTCCTTGGGAACGTATGTTGGTAACCACGGGATTCCTAGCTGAGTCTGGCTTTGCTTCCACCTAATTGTGTAAGGCTCTTCGCTTTCATATATCTTGTCCGACTTCACATGGTCAACTCTTGTTCTTCTCCCACGTTATTAAGTTTGCGAACTCTGAGAAGTCTTTCATTTTCACGCCCCTCGAGACTGTCTTTTGCCAATACTTTTATTCTTCGAAGTGTCAGACCTCTTTCGTTTTCCTGCTGATTAATGTTAAAAGTTCAGAGGGTCTCGGGATCAATTCCGGGCTTGGTTGTGGGTTTTAATTGCGTCTGATTAATTCTTCTGTCTCGCGGAATGGGTGTTTGTTTTTGTCCCAACACTCCCATCTTCTTATTCAGACAACACACCACACTACCAACCACCATAGTAACATGCGATATAGTGATTACATCCGTCTATATAGGGTAGCCGTCAGGAAGGGCAAAGGACCAAATCTGCATATGCGAAACAGTTTGCACCCGCGAACCCACAGGTGTGGAAAAAGCGGTAGAAGAGGCTTTATTCTTCTTCTTCTTATTATTATTATTATTACTGCGTTTCCGTGGCACACAAAGGAATAGGAAACGCCTGGGTTGAGTCGCTGGACAGGGGATTACTTAAAACAACTTTTACTTTAATAAATTTATAAATTTTATTTCTTTCCATTCTTAAAATTCAGAGAGAGAGATTCAATGACATACAGGGAACAGCTGAAATATTAACAACGACCCCGTCAGTTCCAGCAATGCATTGGACTTAGAAGTCCTAAATCAGGTACAAAATAAATTGGGAGAAACTCCCATTCGTTAATTTACATACGAAAAAGCATATTTACTCCTGACAGGTACAATATTGTGAAAGAGCGTAGTTGCTCCGAACAGGTACAACATTATAGGAATCTCAGATCCAGGATACAATAGAGGTTAGCCTCAGTCAATCAATCAATTGCTGTTTACAGTCTCCGGTACAACCAGCAACCCCTAGGGTGACCCCACTTCAAAGTGTTCATACACTGGTTGCCCCACGGTGGGCTTAGCTATTACTAAGGTCCACAATTAGTTTAGACTCGGTTACCTTGAGAACTATAAGGAATATACAGAAGCATAATCACCCATACTACAAGGCCTTAAGAATAAAAAGGAAAGGTTACACACAATAGGCCTTTAACGAAAGGCAAGGAGGCGAAACACCAGCACTCCTTAAAGAACATTCTGAAAGAGACGAGACCCTAGTGTGCTTAAGGACCAATGATGCAAAGGCTAATTCCATAATAAAATGAGATGACTAAAGTGGTGGGGGGATTTAAGAGCCGAGACAGGATTTCCAAACTTTAGAGGTTCAAAACTTTAGTCACCCGGCTCAAAAGTTGTAGGGGAGAGATCCAAGGGTCACCACTCGTGCTCCCTTACAATAAATGTTTTCCTAGTAGGGGATATAAATAGAGTCCGAAGACTTCGCAGAAGGTCCTACATTTCATCCTAAAAGAAAAGATTACATGTTAGATATTAAGGAAACTTCTAAAACCTTCCCCTCAAACTACCCGCAGGCAAAATCATATGTTTAGGTAAATTCTAGCATTACCTTGTAGCGCTGGATCTTCTTCAAGCCGGTCGCATCCTGCCCTCTAGTCTTCTCAAGCCTCCGTCAAGTCGCACTCTCAATAACTGAAGCAAATGAGACAAGACGGCCCTAAGGTGCTCTTATGAAATAGATCCGTAGGGAAAGTTCCAGATTAAATTAAAATACAAAGCGCTGATACGCTAAATACGCCTTTGCTGGCGGGACCTAGTGTTTACAGTGCACTATGTCTTCTGGTATGGCCTAGAGCAAATTTGTTACTTTCATTGACCTGTCTCAGTCTTATCCCTGGCTTTGACAATATGAAATTGACTGAGGTATGAGTGATGCTAGTAATGCCATTAATTACGCAGCCAGCCCCTGCTATGGATGGTGTGAAAATGTTGCTCATAGGGTCGGTTGATGCATGTATTTCAGTGGGCTTGGTAGACTGGTATGTAATAGCAACTTCTGGCTCGGTGAGGAATGCAACGGGGAAACTACCTCACTCCTCATTTCCCTAATACGCCTCTTCAGTGATGCCTAGGCAATTTATGACAGCTGATGGCGGAGCTGTTGAGGATCCAAACAGCCTTAGGGCTGACGACTGAACATACATACGCTAAATTTCAATATACACCCTCCGGGTTTGATTGGCTAGAGAACGTAGTCACATGCATGTGATAGACAGATTACATTAGAGGAGGAACCAGGTGAATTGTTGACAACTTTGGTACAAACAAATAAAAACAATCATCAGAAAAAAGGTTTACCAACTACAACAACAAAAATGCCTTCATTAATGAGTTTGTTTTGTTGTATACAAGGAGCTTGATATACAAGGCACAACATAAAAGTTTATTACTTGGAAATTTTCATACAGTATGTACAAAAAAAGAACGAAACTTGTCTTGATGTTTAATGTGCTGCACACGTTCAATGATAACATAAATTAGTAGACTGAGGGTCTGACAATTATTTACAGTTATGCACATTAATATTTCTATGTACATTGAGTTCTATATTGATAAGATAGTCTGCTCGGATGAATGTCCGTGATAGTTGAAGACCATCTGTAGTTGGTAGAATGACAAGTGGAACTTGTAGAAAGTCCGTAGTAGCAGGATGCTAGTTAGGAGTCGTAGAACTTGCAAGGAACTTGCGGTAAAGTTCATGAATAGCAGAATGCTTGGATTGAAGTAGGAGAACTTGTAGGGAACTTGTGCTAAAGTTCATGAGTAACAGAATGCTAGGACAGGATGCACGACGGCGATACGGGAGACAGGATACATGAGGCAATGTCCTGAGGTGACACCTCCCGACCAGAGTTAGTCCACCTATTCAGAACACTTATTTAAGAGGGTACCTCCGTGTCTGACATACGGTGTAGTCTGATCGCTGGACACTGTGGGAGTGCCTGGAGAGGCGGAAACGTCGCTCAATTTATAGTGCTGGCTGACGTCACAGACGATTACGTCAGTGCACTGCAGTCCACCTCGTGGTCTCTCGAAACGTCGATGCTGGGCGGGCTGCGGAGCTTGCAGGCGGCGGAGGATAAACACAACGGTTTTCTAGCCGTAAGAGGTCCGTAGAAACTAGATTTCTGAACCATATAACCGTCGGAGAAGAAAGTTTTTGAAAATGTTTTAAAGTTCATGTTCACTGACATAGATGGCCCTAGAGAAGGTGTGCAGTTTAAGTAGCTGGGGAAGATGTACCCCAGGTAAAATTATTATTATTATTCACAATAACGCATATAACGAATTCATTTATACCTGATACCACACGTCCTTGGAGTCCAATCCCAGCTGAAACTAGAGACATAGGCAATCCTAGGCTACTTAAGAGGAAATGTTTAATGAGGTACTTAAAACTGCATAAAGTAGAACCAGCTTTTGGGTGGTTAGGCCGCGTGCGTTTTCAGAGTTTCGCCCAGACGTGCCATTTGGGCTCGTCAGCTGGATTGGCACGCCCGTCCAAGACTGTGCTTAGCATTGGCAGACTAACTTCGTGGTCCCGCCTTGTTAGCAAATAGTGATTGCTAATCTCGTAAAGGAGAAATCAATTCTCCGGCGGCCGTGAAAGCTATTTTTGGAATTGTATATAGTAGATTTCGCAAATGTAACACAACTAATATTAACTTCATAATTAATAAGGATAGTTTGATTCTCGTCTCAGCCATCCTCAAAGTGGTTTACCGTGGTTTCCCACTTCTTCTCCAGGCAACTACCGGAATGGTGCCTAACTTCAGGCCACGACCGATTTCTTCCGTCTTCGTTGTTTGTCTCTTCCAATCTTCTTATCCCTCCACATAGCCTGTGAGGCCACCTGGGCGAGGTACTGGTCCTCCTGTCCAGTTTTATCCAGGACCAGATGTATCAAGATGCATAACGCTACCCTTGAGACAGCAGAGGTAGGATCCCTTGCTGAATCCAAGGGAGGAAACCAACCCTGGAGAGTAAACTGACTAAGAGGAAGCCAGAAAGAAAGAAAGAAAGTAAGAAAGAAAGAACGAAATTAATAACGATTGTAGAGGTTAAATTCATTTTTAATGATATTTAGGAATATGACGTTTAACTAATGATTTATTTTATTCTGTAAATTTTTTAACGGTGCTTCATAATACGGTTTGGCATAATAGCAGGCTGATAACCAGAACCCCGCCATATAAGAAAGGCAATAAACTAAACTAAACCTTAACGGACTGAGCTTAAAACATGGAACTTAATGGGAAGTACATTACCAATATATATATATATATATATATATATATAAAATTCATCACACCTCCTTAGAAGAAGGCTACTATCAAGTATGCTCGGGCACTAAAGTTTGAGCGAATCTAGTAAGATATAAAGGTGTGTGGCGAGAAGCACCTCGACGTAAAATAGCTGTGCTTGGTTTAAAATATTCATAGAGTTGAAGAAAGAGAGAGGGTGTGGATTAAGATCCGTGTTCTGTTGAAGTCGGGTGAAGATAATGTAATGGCTCCATAAAAGCAAAAGCCATCACAGCTCCTAACATAGCACGGCCAATTCATTAATAATTTACAACGTGCTCACTTACTTCTCTCTCACTTTGGCCTTTACGTACGTAGGTTGCGTGGATGTGGCTTAATTGTAATACAATTATTATCATTTTTTATATGTTATTTGTTCCGGGCGTCGGCCTAGAAATATCTTTTGCCCCTACTTGCACCATATGTGAGGAGCCTGCGTGTATTTTGTAAATAGTGGAAGTGTAAAGTGTTGAAAGTGACGAAAGGAACGTTAATGACGACACAAACACATAGTCCCCAAGCCAGGGATATTAATCATTTGCAATTAAAAACCCCTGACCCGGCCGGGAATCGAACCCGGGGTCACCGATTATTATCATTAATAGTAACACTAGAAAATTATAGCAACAAGAATAATACTCATAATAATTATACACTTATAGCATTTATTTATTTATTTATTTATTTATTTATTTATTTATTTATTTATTTATTTATTTATTTATTTATTTATTTATTTATTCTCCAAGAGAGATATCAGCTTGCAAATATCAAGTGACCAAAGGGTTCTCAACCCAAAACACTATTCCTTGTATTGTTGAGTATCAGTATGCATAGTTTAGTAATAGGATTGAATCCCTAGCATTGCTACGGTAAAATGTTTGTAATTTGCATCTCAGTTTTATTGTTTATAAGAAGAAACACTGTTCCAGAGACGTTACAGTGCCTTAAAATACAAAAAATCTTTAAAGGTGGTATGTGGGTTGATAGGAATGCCCGTGTGCATAATTTAATGAAAGAACGATTCTATTTAAGTTTTATTGTCCATACATTCCAATGAATAATGTGATCACCTGTGGATTATGGTTAAAGGGATATTCAAAGATAGAGGTTTAAATCCCTATCATTGTGGAAAGGGTGAAGGATCACTATCAATGCGGTTTCGAGGGATAGAACAACAGATTTACAGAAAAAAGAAATAATTTTGTTGAATTTAAAAGTTGTAAAACAGAGAACAAGCAATGAATGTAAAAATTATGAATATTTAACATTGAAAAGGCCATGAAAAGCAATTCAAGAACAATCTAAAAAGGAGGATTAAGACCTGACACTGAAAGGTAGATAAGACTGCGTTATTTACAAGAACGCCATGAGGCAATTGAACAACATTCAAACAAATTAAGATACAGGTCGTAAATAAGTGGCGTGGGAAAAGGCAGTGAAGCTACAGACAAACTTTATAAGAGGCCATGAAAGGCAATTCAAGAACAATCAAAATAGACATTTAGAAGGCAACACTGAGGTGCAATGCCAAAATATTCTAATGAAAATGAACAGCAACGTAAAGTTTGGTAAGTTGAAAAAGTTACAAGGTATGAGTTCTCAATAAATAATCTCCTTGTTTATCATATTCATATTTACACCTACATCAAGTGCCTCAAAAAATAGTTGAAAAGTTACAAGTGATGAGTATCTTCTATCATAATATTTGCAATTACAACATGAAAATGGCAAAGTGCCGCAATGAATGCTTGAAATGGAATGCAAAGTCCTTTAAACCTTCAGACTGAAGGGATTAATTTCCAAAGTAAATGTAGGTAGCAAACCCATTTGTAGTTGCCCAGAGATCTGGGCTTTCACTCCTGATGAGGAAGTTTATTCCAGAACGTGGTAACTTCAAAAGCCCTCAGTAGCGAGTAGCTGAGGCGGAGAAATAATCTTGACAATCACGGTGCAGCGATAATTCAAAGGCCTGTAGCGTAGCGCATAGTGCGAGAGCTCGGTGTGCGTCAAGTAGGTACACTGTTGCAGAGAAAATAAGATACTTCTAGCGAAGAGCAGAGTTCCAGCGCTCGATGTGTAATGTATCAAGTGGTCACTGGGAGAAGTTGGTAAGTCTTGAGTAGAGAAGTTCCGTCTGGTGATTACACTACAAAGCTTGAGAGTTATAGCATTCCGGCGGGCGGTGGATCAGCCCGAGTAGTGCTGGTTGACGAAATTGTTGAAGCTGTCCAAGCAGTCGGTCGAGCACAGTCCTTATACGGAGAGTAATGCGCGGCGTATAACACAGTAAAACGTAACGCTGAAACAAACTAAATTTAAATTGTAGAGCCATAGTAAACAAATAAAGGAGAAAATCTTGTGTAAGCCTTAAAAGAAGAGAAACTCAATAATAAATGATAAAAGAAGTAAATAACACTGCAAAATAAGAAATAATAACTGCTGAAGGTTACATTATATCATTCGCAGCCAATAACAAGGCAAGTGGCCGGCTACGTCACAGTAACGAAGACAGAAAGACTTCGAACAGAAGTTCGACATGTTAAACCAGCAATTTCTTGTGCAGTCTGACGTAAGTCACTGAAGGAGCCGGGTCGCAGTCGGCGACTCGAAAGAGATGATGAAAGCATAACATAAAGGTACGAGCCTAAGCTCAAATTTAAATAAGTGATGTATTGTAATTAGAGCAACCATCAATCACGATTTAAAGGAATAACTACAATATATTCGTGGAAACACGAACAACATGCAAGATACTGTATAGAATAGCCAGCTGTATGGCAAGAAATAAAGGTTTCATAAGGTTTCACGTGAGAAATAAATATTTTTAAAAAGAAAGAGAGAAAGAAAGAAAGAAAGAAAGAAAGAAAGAAAGAAAGAAAGAAAGAATCATTTGAATGGAATTGAATACTGCAACTGTATTCCAAACCTTACAACAATCTAACTAACAAAATCACTATGTTTACAAGAGCAAACACTGTGTACGAAGCTGCACTTAGTTTCACATTTCCTTTCAAGTTCAGGAATCCTAAATACTCCATCTTTATCGAATTCTTTGGGGGGTCTATTGCCCCAATAACATGCTTCCATTCATAGAACAGTTTATTACATTGATACATTTTTCTGACTACCTTTTGAATAACATATGGTCACGAGAATAAACACTTGACAACAGAGTAACCAAAATGGTGGGAATATCTATGAAATTTGTTCAAGGCATGCTTTGAAATTCCATCTACTGGACTATGCCAAAATTGTCGCCATAAGATCTGTCTGTGTCGGTGCGACGTAAACAAATTGTAAAAATAAAAAATGCCAATACTACCCAGCTACTGTTACGTTTCTGTCCACCAGATGGGGGTAAATCCCTTTTCCCTCTGGTGCAATGTAACCCCTGAAGTTGCAAAGTATACTCCGTTTCACCTTATTATTATTATTATTATTATTATTATTATTATTATTATTATTATTATTATTATTATTATTATTATTTAGGCCACCTGAGGACCGGGTTAATTTGTATCAGGTGCGTTTCTTGTGGTCGGTCTTCTTGCTCAGTATTATTTCGTTCTCATACTTCGAAACTTTCTTGGCTCTTCTGTCCATGACGATCTTTTTCTGGGACTTGTTCCATCCTGAAACCCTGGGTAAGCATGATTTTTTTATATTTTAAAATCACTCTGTTGTATATCTCTGGTTCCTGTATTCCCATTTCTTCTACATCCTTTTGCACCTTTTGGATCCAGCGCACACTGGTTCTCTTGTTCACAAGAACCTGTATTATTTGCAGTGTTTACATCCACTGGTCCATTCTCAGGATGTGTCCGAAGAACACTCTCCTTATTTTCCGTATGATGTCCGAGATTTTCTTTATCTTTATATACAGCTCTTAGTTCCCTCCTCTTCTAAATTGGCCATCGTCTGTTCTTCGCGGTCCCAAAATCTTTCTGGTAATCTTTCGTTCCACCATTTCTAATCTCTTACGTACTCCTGTTCTTACTAGGTTACGGGTTTCTGTTGCGTATAAGGCTTCAGGGAATCACTGTCCGGTAATGTCTCAATTTTGCATTAATCGAAATATTCTTCCTGTAGACGTTCGTAGTTAGATCATTATCATTACTTCGCTAAGGTTTGAGAGAAACCAGGGGTCAATTACGTCATGGTTGTTTATTTTAGCAGTATCTGGTTAATTATTTTCGGTTGGGGACTGGGTGTTCATCTTCATACTTACATTTTTGTTTACACAGACTAAACAGGCCACAATAAGAGTCATCACAGGAATAATTAGTACATCCTCTTCACCGAGCTCAATAGCTGCAGTCGCTTAAGTGCGGCCAGTATCCAGTAATCGGGAGATAGTGGGTTCGAGCCCCACTGTCAGCAGCCCTGAAGATGGTTTTACGTGTTTTCCCATTTTCACACGAGGCAAATGCCGGGGCTGTACCTTAATTAAGGCCACGGCCGCTTCCCTCCAATTCCTAATCCTTTCCTATCCCATCGTCGCCATAAGACCTATCTGTGTCGATGCGACGTAAAGCAAATACCAACATACATACATACATACATACATACATACATACATACATTATCATTATAGACTGTTATGCCTTTCAGCGTTCAGTTTGCAAGCCTCTGAGAATTTAGTAAACGTCCCCACAGTCCTCGATTTGCAACTAGTGTTGTGGCCTCATTTAGTTCTATACCTCTTATCTTTAAATCGTTAGAAACCGAGTCTAACCATCGTCGTCTTGGTCTCCCTCTACTTCTCTTACCCTCCATAACAGAGTCCATTATTCTCCTAGGTAACCTATCCTCCTCCATTCGCCTCACATGACTCCACCACCGAAGCCGGTTTATGCGTACAGCTTTATCTATCGAGTGCATTCCTAAATTAGCCTTTATCTCCTCATTCCGGGTACCCTCCTGCCATTGTTCCCACATGTTTGTACCAGCAATCATTCTTGCTACTTTCATGTCTGTTACTTCTAACTTATGAATAAGATATCCTGAGTCCACCCAGCTTTTGCTCCCGTAAAGCAAAATTGGTCTGAAAACAGACCGATGTAAAGATAGTTTCGTCTGGGAGCTGACTTCCTTCTTACAGAATACTGCTGATCGCAACTGCGAGCTCACTGCATTAGCATTACTACACCTTGATTCAATCTCACTTGCTATATTACCATTCTGGGAGAACACACAACCTAAATACTTGAAATTACCAAAAATTATCAAATACAAAAAAAAAAAAAAAAAAAAAAATCTTCTTAGGCTTGGTGCGTTACGAAGGGCTTTCAGCCGTAAAACTGGATTTGATCCATTCGTAATGTCGACTCAAAGTAATTTAAAAATGGGGAAATTAATTATTGTCTTATTCTTATTCTTATTCTTATTCTTATTCTTATTCTTATTCTTATTATTCTTATTCTTATTTCCGTCTCCATGGATAAAGGGTTAGCATGCTCCACTTTGACCAAAGGGGTTCCAGTTCGATTCCCGGCTGTGTTGGGGATTTTAAATTTCTTTCCTCTTAATCCGTTTACTCTTCAAGGTTGGTTTCACCCTCGGAGTCAGCGAGGGATCCCGCGTATACCGCCTCAGGGGCAGTGTCCTGGAGCGTGAGACTTCGGGTCGGGGGATACAACTATGGGGGGACCAAGTACTTCGCCCAGGTGACCTCACATTCTATACTGAACAGGGGCCTTGTGGGGAGATGGGAAGATCGGAAGGGATAGAGAAGGAAGTGGCCGTGATCTTAAGTTAGGTACTATCCCGGCATTTACCTGGAGGAGAAGTGGGAGACCACGGAAAACCACTTCGAGGATATCTACTCAGTTGATCTTACGAGGATGAGTAGACCCCGTCCAGACCTCGTACCACTTTTCAAATTTCGTGGCAGAGCCGCGAATGGAATCCGGGCCTCCGGGATTGGTAACTAATCATACTAACTACTACACCACAGAGACTGACAGTTCTAAATTTCATTGGTTAATTCCTTTTCTTCAGGAACTGGGTGTTTGTGCCGTCTTAAACACTAGAATTCATTTTAGGTAGGGCCTCATCCTCACAGACGCCCAGGTCGTCTATAGCGTTCAACTCGAATGATCCGCATCAGGCCCCTCCGGAAACTACACGCCATTATATTATTATTATTGTTATTATTATTATTATTATTAATAATAATAATAATACTCGGGCTGACTAGTTAAGACACTCGAGCGCTAGCCTTCTGAGTCCATCCTGACCGGTTCAATCCTGGTTCAGCCCAATGGTATTTGCAGGTGCTCAAATACATCAACTTCGTGTCTGCAGATTTATTGGAACGTAAAAACTTATGCGGGACAAAATTCCGGCACTTTCCAGTGTGTCCATGTGGTGTTGATTTCACCGCGGCCCACTTCCTCACTGAGTGCGCCTATGTCTCCCAACTAAGACGGAACCTCTGCCGGCAGGAAACACTCGAACTCATACTAGTTGATAATAATAATGTTGATCTCGTCATTTGGTTTATTGTGTGAGAGTGGATTAATCAGTCACATATACATTTCAAGTACTCAGTGAGCTTGTGCTTCCAGTTGATTTCGTATCCAATTCAGCTTTACAAAATCATTTATGTATTATTTTCTCATCTTATTTTTATTACAATAATATTTTTATGTCTTCTGCTTTACGTTACACTCACTACTTTTGCGGTTTTCGGGGACGACGAGGTGCCAGAGTTTAGTCCCGTAGGAGTTCTTTTATGTGCCAGTAAATCTACCTATATGAGGCTGACGTATTTGAGCACCTTCAAATACCATGGGACTGAGCCACGATCAAACCTGCGAAGTTCGGGTTAGAAGGCCAGCGCTTCAATCCTTTGAGCCACTCTACCTGATATTTTTATTACATTTAGTATGCAAAGAGTGGAAAGTTTTCGCGTGGTACTTCCACTTAACACAACCACCATCACATCTTCTGGATTAAAAACAACACACCACACTACCAACTACCACAGGAACACGCAATAGTGAATATATATACTCCCACATACGGATAGCGTCAGGAAGGACATCTATCTGGTCTTGAAATAGGGCCAGACACCGATAATCTGCGAGAAAGGCAAGAAAGGGGGAAAAGAAATATCTTTGAAATTACATAATGAGATTATCTTCCAGCAAGCAATGTCTGAATCATTGAGATGATAAATGTGTCAGGTACCACTTCATTTACTACGTGGGTTGTAATGTCGCTAGTGGTAACTGTTTAAGTACTACGAAGACTAATATACCCCTGTTTCAAACTTTTAGTGCTATTGTGTGGAGTGACCAATGGTACCGGTAAATTGCACCCACCGCCATCCCTTAGTTGGTTGAGCACAGGAACAGAGTGATCTACTGTCTAAAGAATAGCTGGAAATGGTTTTGAACAGAGTACAACGTAGTAATTTATTTTACATATAGGTGAAATGGAAGTCACAATTGAAGTAAGGGAATAATATGGAATTTCTCATCTCCATTGACTGAACAACTGAACCACAGCAGTATGTGACATAAACTCGAATATATTGTCTTGAAATATTATAGGTCTGCTTGTACAGGAAGCATTTTCGATTTTCTTTCTCAAAGCCAGTCAGAAATGATATTGCTAAAATCTAGCGAAACACATACTCGGCAGTTTGCATAGTAGGGCATGAGTGACTATTACACAAGCTGTGGTTGTATATGTATTTCAATTGTATATATAAAATATTGGACATTCAGAGTAGCAAAGAAGATTAAAGCACATAAAACTGAACGCTTGCTTGTTATTGTAACATTACGGATCTGGTTATTTATTTATTTATTTATTTATTTATTTATTTATTTATTTATTTATTTATTTATTTATTTATTTATTTGTTTGTTTCTTTCTTTCTTTCCTTCTTTCTTTATGTATGTATGTATGTATGTATGTATTTATTTATTTATTTATTTATTTATTTATGTATGCATTTATTTATGTATTTATTTATTTATTTATTTGTTTGTTTGTTTGTTTGTTTGTTTGTTTGTTTGTTTGTTTGTTTGTTTGTTTGTTTGTTTGTTTCTTTCTTTCTTTCTTTCTTTCTTTCCTTCTTTCTTTATGTATGTATGTATGTATGTATGTATGTATGTATGTATGTATGTATGTATGTATGTATGTATGTATGTATGTATTTATTTATTTATTTATTTATTTATTTATTTATTTATTTATTTATTTATTTATTTATTTATTTATTTATTTATTTATTTATTTATTTAACGCGATCAGGCCCATAGGACCTCTTGCTTGGCCTACCCAAGGGTATTAAGCTTCCGTAGCCTTCTGTGGTCTTCCATCCTAGCCACATGCCCAGCCCAGTGCAATCGCTTGTGTCTAATGGTCGCTGCTATGTTGGAATCTCGATACATTTCTTCTAGCTCACGATTGTTTCGGATCCTCCGTTCACCCGTGTTTGCGTCCACCACCGGATAGAAGACTTTTCGTAAAATGGTTCTTTCAAATACGAGGTTTATGCCTACGCTGCTTTGGGATACTCCGCGACGCACGGCGATATAGTACAATGGGCTGGATCAGGGTTTCGTACAGCAGCATCTTGAACTGTTCTGAGAGAATTTTGGAGCGGAGCAATTGTGTTAAGCTGTAGAAAAATCGGTTTCCTCTCTGGATCCTGGCGTTGATTTCCCGCTTCGCATGACGAGTCGCCATTGAAAAGCGTTCCTAGGTAATTGAATTCGCGGAATATCCTGTAGGACCAATCTCCTACGCCTAGTAACTGTACCTGTCCAGTACCTTGATCTCGCCTTCGAACCATAACGAGATAATCGGTCTTAGCTTCGTTTATGAGGAGCCCGAATCCACCGGCGACCGTTCCCAGTGCTCTGTTCATTTGTATAAACTCCTCCTCAGAGCTTGTGAGTAAGATATCGTCTCCGTAGGCTTAGTGCATCAAGTTCTTCTCTTCGACTCTGATCACTTCGATTTTCTCTCGGAAAGTCTCACGTATTATTTTTTCGAGGGCAAATTTGATTACTTTCTGTTGTTTTGGAGACACCCTGTGGAGGGATTTCATAAATAAGATCCATGTGAATAAATGTGAAACACAACAAATTGAATTAATATTGACAAATCAAATCATGAACTGTTAAATCTGTTCTATTCAAATGCTCACATATCCTCACCAGTGGTAAATTGCTTCGAGTTTTCGACATGGAATGTCTACAGTAGAACGGTTGCCGTGTTGTTTTCAACTTTACCCCAGAAAAAAGTGCACTGTCATTTGTTACAGGGCTCATTTATTCATTCAGAAATGCTTGTTGATAACATTGTGCGCAGGTGACAACGCGCCTTCCATTGATTGGAATAAAATATCTTCACAATTGTTCAAAGGCGAGTTGGCTGCCCAGTTTGAGTCTTATCTTAAATCTCGCATTCCGGAGATTATGGGTTCAACCCCCCCCCCCCTACCACAGTCCTGAAGATGGTTTCCCATTTTCACACTAGACTTATGCGGAGGTTGTAAGTAACCTTATTTAAGAACATGTCCGCTGCGTTCCTATTTCTACCCCTTTCCGATCCTATCATCGCTGAACCTCTTACACAGAGTAAGTTGGCCACGCGAGTTGGTTCACGCACCTGTGTGCTTTTACTCGGGACATGGTGGGCTCGAATACCATCAGTGGCAGCGCTGAAGATGGATTCCCATTTTCACAAAAGGCAAATTTTGGGACTGTACCTCAATTAAAGCCGCGGCCACTGCCATCCCAATCATATCACTTTCCTCCCATCCTTCCGCCGCCGAAAACCTTTGATTTGTTAGCGCGACGTTAATTAAACGCCATGTACAAAACCATTAAAAACAAATAAAACAGTATTTTCCTTCATCATGTTGCGGGGTAGGAGGTGGTGAGAACGCCATCTAATCTGCCTACTAACTGCGTTATCCTTCCATTCCAGTGCACTATAATGCATCACGGCCTTATCGAACGCCATCTGTCTCGCCATATATATTGCCTTTGGGCACCGCTGTATACTGTAATTGAATCTTTATCAAGAACGGTTGGTTTTCGATTTACATTTATGTTCATACATCTTAGGGCACACGGGGAAGCGAACAAGATTAATCTTTCCTAGAAATGAACTGATTGCCTTCGGGGAACTTGAATTAAATATATTTTCCATAAAATAGACAGTTTAGTTTTCATATGCTAGAAATTTCGCATAATCTCCTTGTTATGAAAAGGAATTTAAATAGCTTTTCGAATAGTAATTTACTCTTACAAAAGGGAAAAGTATGAAGGACGAGGGGTGAATATTAAGTAGACGTTTCAGCTCGTCGTACTGGAGCCAATCTGAGCTAAAGCCCTCTCCAAATATCTTGCTTCACACATCCAGAGCATACTGCTTATAAATAGTTAACTGGTCGTCGCGATGGACATCAAAGGAAGCTTAAGCCACGAGATCTCCCGGACGGGCTATCGCGGTTACTAGGCAACCTCTACCACGTAGAACAAACAACTGTCGCCTTTGGAGGTGAATAATTTACGGGTTAATCTGATGTTAGGAACAGAGAAAGCGCCTGTCTCGTGGATTAACGTGATGCGAGTGCTTTGTTACATTACTGGTGATGAAAATTGACGTAGTCCTAGTCTGAAGCAACCCTGAAGTATGTATATAAATTGTCCTGTCCACAGGGAGCTCAATATACAGGCCTGTATTCTGCAATCCTCTTCAGTTGCTGGAGGTTTCCTGTTATCCTAGCACTGCCCACTACCTGATACCTTCTCCAGTCCCTTCCTTTCCAGCTGTTCATCATTCCTTATAGTTGGTTCACCAACAAACATTCTCTTCGCTACCAGTACCGAAGCCATTCTCTCTTTCCTATTTTGTATCATTTCTCTTCCCACCAACTCTCTAAAAACACCCCCTCATTTTTATTCCCTTTACGAAAGTTATCCTCCCCACTTTCATCCACAACCACATCTAAAATTCTGTCAGACTCCTACCTCAATGTTCAGATATCGGCTTAAAACAGCTCTGCGTTCCAACCTGAAGTATTAAACCAAAGGAAAACGAGAATAATTCGTTTGAAATAGTCATGCATGGTAGATGAGGTAGATTTTAGCCATATTTTTGGACATCGAATTCCTTTTTTTGGTTTTTGAATTCGTGTGGCTATAGCCTGGTGTACCAATACATATTCCCCACACTTCCGCACGTACTACAAACAGTACAGTAACACTTATCATCAATACCAGATTTCTTTTGTATGCACATATCCTTCCACCAACGCACAGATGCATGGAGGGTAGCATCTGCCGTGTACAGGGTACATTATTATTGTACTGGAAGATAGTGTTGTATGTGGTGTGTGAGTCGCAGCGATGTCGGGATCAGCACAAACACCCAGTCCCCAAGTCAAGGAAATTAACCATTTAAAAATCTCCGACCTCACCGGGAATAGAACCCGGAGTCCTCTGAACCTAAGAACTCTGCACTAACCATTCAGATAAGGAGCTGAACCCTTTCCATGGAGGGGAAAGGGATGATTAGCTCAGATGAAGCGTTGTTCTTATGCTTATACCTAGAGCGCTGCGCAATTATGCAAAATATTATCCGCATCTGCACTTCCTTCATCCGCGAATTGTTATCCGCGAATATTGCAACTGAAAATGAAAACCTACAACCTGTTTTCCAGTCATTGACCGGGTCAGGTATGGAATGAATGAAGCAGATATAGGCTATTAATACGATGGGGTCGCAACTTCCAAAGTGATTTATTAATGACTGATAGATGCTATGACATGAGAATGGAGAGTGTTGCTGGAATGAAAGATGACAGGGAAAACCGGAGTACCCAGAGAAAAACCTGTCACGCCTCCGCTTTGTCCAGCACAAATCTCACATGGAGGGACCGGGATTTGAACAACGGTATCCAGCGGTGAGAGGCCGAAGTGCTGCCCTCTGAGCCACGGAGAATATTGCAACTATTTAACTATAATACAACCAAGGTATTCAAACAGACCTATGTGTTAAAATAATGCAATAGACCTGATACCTGGCACTCGCCATGTCAAAATGTCAGGCTTATGAGGAATTTACTCTTGCGACAGTTTCCGACATATTGAGCGGTTCTCTTTCGGAACCTTTGTTCCTTCCACTAATAATAATAATAATCGTATGGCCTCAGCTACCGTTTGCAGACATTTCGATTTGACGCCATCTGGCTGTCTGCTCGTCAACTTCGACGTTCCGGTTTACTCTGTCTGCCATCTAGCGGACCTAGAGTAAACCGGATCTCTCTTGGGCGTCTATGGCTGAGATTTAATTAATTTTGTCGGGTAAATACCAAATGTATCACCAGAGTTCTTTTACATGCCGACATCGTACGACATGGAGTGTCGAATGGACTTTTTTCCGCCCTTCAAAAATCCGACTACCTCTGCCGGGTTAGAACCCGCTATCTTGGGATCCGGAGGCCGACACTCTACCACGGATCCACAGAGGCACTAATTGCGGGCAAAAGCCAGTTAGGCTTCGGTCAGATTTACGGCTTTTCCAGGTTCTTTATATATCACCACTCTCCCGTTTAAGTATTGTCTTACCTTAAGCAACAATAACCGCATGAAATGTATGAAAGACTGACTTATTGAGATTTCTCGAGTATAACTGAGTGAAAATAAACATATTTATGCAGAAATGATCAGCAAAATTATTTACACTGCCATAGACTTTGCATCCAACAAGACACTAACTTCGTGGATATTCGCGGTTAAAACCGCGAATATCTCCGTCCGTTCAGGGCTCTACTTTTTCCGTGCGTAATACGTAACAGGCATCCTGTTAACGCAGTTGCCGGGACGAAACCTCCTATGTGATAATATTTTTGAAGATATACTGACCCGCAGCACATACATTATGAAGAGCGAGAATGCCTTGACAATATTCACACAATATTGCACCTCAGATGACAGAACCTTACCGGCCAAAGTACTAAGCTGAAATATTTCACATAGGAGGTTCTGACCCGGCAGTGACGTAAATAATACCGTTGTTATTTTTATAGGGGATGCGAGAGTGAATTTGATATCGTTGCTGGCTTCTCATCAATATCTCGTTCCTTCCTCGTTATCTCCCCTTATCCGAGTATCATTTTTACGTAACACATCCAGACGCATCCTCTTCGCAGACTCAGCCACACCAAACCCCATGACGCAACTGCCCGAAAAGGACATGACCTACCAAGCGACGGCTGCTCAACCCGATGGCCTGCAGATTATGAGGTGTCTTATGGTCAGCATGACGAATCCTCTCTGCCATTATTCTTGGCTTCCTAGATCGGGGCCGCCATCTCACCGTCAGATAGCTCGTCAATTGTAATCACGTAAGCTGAGTGGATCTCGAACTAGCACTCAGATCCAGGTAAAATATCTGACCTGGCCGGGAATCGAACCTGGGACCTCCGAATAAGAGACATGTTACCCCTACACCGCGAGGCAGGCCTTTTTCCCTTAAGCCACATTAATACTTATGACACCCTGTCGAATTCAATTTCATTTGGTTTATTGTTTGAATTACGTTAATATACATTAACTAAAGTTTGTGTATGGGTGAAATATCTCTCTAAATATAGTCACCTTGTTTGTAGAAGCAAGTGTCTCGTCACTCTTTGACGGAAACTCCGAAGCATGGTTAGCGGCAGTTAGACACTTCAACGGTGTCTCGCACCCATCATTGCTAGCGCATCGGCATCCCTTGGTTGTTTCTTTCATTTTCTCACCAGGCTCTCCACTGTGTCCACGGGGACAATATTTTGCCACAGTGGATGCATCCATTCCATGCTCTGACGTTTTCTCTCTGGCTTTCATGTTTCACCTCCAGTGATGATCCGTTTCATAAACGTTTCACCTTAGTTAGCATGACGGTCCCGTAGATGCTGACAGATTCTCACACGATCATGGAGTGGTTTTGGAACCCATCTCAATAGACCCTTTGCGAAAGTTAACCTTGTTACGCATGATTTCATACACAGAACCATCAACAGTCACTCGTCTGTTATTCAGGATCATATCACGCATTGTTCAATATTGCCATCAATTACGGCTGCAGATGGACGCCCGGATCTTTCCTCATCCTTCACGCTCGTGTGACCCAGTTTGAACTGTTCAATCCACTGGTAAATAGTTCGCTGTGGCAAAACATTATCCCCATATTGTGCTGAAAGTCTTCTATGAATTTCGGCTCCTGGTACACGCTCAGACCACAAAAAACGGACTACGGATCACTGTTCTTCCTTGGTGCAAACAGTGTGTGGCGCGGCCATCTCTACGTCGCAACAGCACGAGTTGTACTGATCTGATAACACTGAAACCTACCACAAACATAGACAATGCTGCTGTCTAGCGGCTGGTGAGCACATAACGCCATAGGGACAACCTGAAGACAATTATAGCAAAATTGTTGATACTTATTGACTTGCCTACGTATCTAAGAACTACCTGCAAGAAGAGGAAGACCTAAAGACACGTGGAGGAGATCATGTGAAATATTTATTAGAAACAGAATTATACCTCCGTAGTGAGCTGTAATAAATTTTCTCAGATAAAACGAAATGTGTGACTAATGATCCTTTACTGTGCTGACATACAAAAATATCAAGTACGAAATGGGCTTCCTTACGGCGACACTCCGGAGATAAGAATCGACAGTTTGGTCATTTTGGCAACATTTTTCTTATGGATGAAACTGAAAGGATTGACTTTCTTTTTTCTTGCCACGAAGTTATTCCGGTGAATTCGAACAATTTATCTCTGTAATAATGCTTTGTTTGCCAATTGTAATTTTACATTGAAATGCCATTTTTACTCCCATAATATTCTGCCAAATGTAACACAATTTGTATGGTATATGTATCACAGCTATACAGGGTGAAGCGAAATTCGCGCACTCGGGCGTCGCAGTGCGACTCCTCACATGCCAGCAATAAAAAAAAAAAATGTCTCTCACAAAAGTCCGTCCTGCAGGGAGCAAAAGGCCGTTGAAGAGTGGCAATCTGGCAACACTGTAACCACATGTAGCGTAACCACCTCTGTTAGCACTTAATAGTTGTGCTGTAGAGTTGGAGTAGTGGATTGGGTTTTGGGTTAGCATGCAGGAGGTCGAGGGTTCGATCCTGCGTTGAGGCTTATGTTTTTGATTTAGTAAATGTAGTCCAGGTGGTATGGTATCTGGCATCTTAATCGTCAGCAGCGATTGCAGCGGATTCTCTGCAATTAGGTACTACGATCCTAGAAATGGACGAACATTCGTTTTCATTGGTCAGGTTTGAAAGCCGCCCTTTCCACGTCGTGAGCGTGAATTTTTTTCGCACCACTTCATCTACTAGATGCGCTACAACGTGTTCAGCATTACTAAACTTTGTAAATGTAGGATACATGTGACCTACGAATCGGTGTCTTACTGTGTTACTGTATGTAATGTCCGATGGAAATTAGCAAATATAAAAAAGCGCATCAACCCAGGATCGAACCCTCGACCTCCTGCGTGCTAACCCAAAGCTCGATCCACTGCTCGAACTGTACTGCCCGACTAATACGTGCTGACAGAGGTAGTTAACCTACACGTTGTTACAGTGTTGCCAGATTTCCAATCTTCAGCGACCTTTTTCTCCCGGATATACTCGCAGGACGAACTTTTGTGAGAGACACTTTTTTATTGCTGGCATGTGAGGAGTCGCGCTGCGACGCCCGAGTGCGCGAATTTCGCTTCACCCTGTATTAAGAAACCTCATATGGAATTTATGATTGCGGATATTTTTAATGTAGTAAGGATTTTTAAGTCCAAAATATTAGAACGAAAATAATTACACAAACTTTAGTACGACATATTTGATTCTATAAATTATGTACAGAAAAATCGATACATTGTGCTTTTAAAAGGTGTATTATCTACTTGATACATTATAAAATAATAAGGAAAATGTAGAACGCATATATTACTGAAATTAATGATTTTCCTGTGCATATTGCCATAAAACCTTCACCAACAATAAATATAACATAGAAATAATAGAATGACGGCCAAATCTTGCAAATGAAGCGGTGGCAACTCCACACCTGGAGCATATTGTTCATCTTTCACTCTAGCAGGTCCATCTGAAACTCGAGAAAAATTATAATTTACTTGAAGCAACTTGTGTCCGCCTCTGCGGTGTAGTGGTTAGCGTGATTAGCTGCCACCCCCGGAGGCCCGGGTTCGATTCCCGGCTCTGCCACGAAATTTGAAAAGTGGTACGAGGGCTGGAACGGGGTCCACTCAGCCTCGGGAGGTCAAATGAGTAGAGGTGGGTTCGATTCCCACCTCAGCCATCCTGGAAGTGGTTTTCCGTGGTTTCCCACTTCTCCTCCAGGCGAATGCCGGGATGGTACCTAACTTAAGGCCACGGCCGCTTCCTTCCCTCTTCCTTGCCTATCCCTTCCAATCTTCCCATCCCTCCACAAGGCCCCTGTTCAGCATAGCAGGTGAGGCCGCCTGGGCGAGGTACTGGTCATACTGCCCAGTTGTATCCCCCGACCAAGAGTCTGAAGCTCCAGGACACTGCCCTTGAGGCGGTAGAGGTGGGATCCCTCGCTAAGTCCGAGGGAAAAACCGAACCTGGAGGGTAAACAGATGATGATGATGATGATGATGAAGCAACTTGTAAGGCCTACCATCAGCCGTGCTCAAGGGAGAGAGGAATTAATGCGTAGCATCGACTTATTCCATCGAATACGCCTAGGGATTCAGTGAAATTGCGCCTAGTTCAAAGTGCTACTGGTACTAATATTTTTATTGAACTGTGTAGAGACTAACTGATAATTGCCAATAAAGAGTAACTATCCAATTCAAAAAAGTTTCAAAATGTACATTTTTATAGGGAAGGGGTAGTTTACTTACAGGGGAATTATATACCCTCTCCCCCGCTGCGTACTGCCCGAAATAAACACTGGTAGTTAAGCCCTATGATTCTTCTCCTCCACCCCCTCTATTCCTTTCTGATTTTGCACCCTGAGAAACATCAAGATGAAGAATACGATACCAGAACAGTGCCGTTATATTTGTGCAATGGCCATGATTCAATGCGCGATCTCCTTTTATTTTTCCACAAATCGTTGATCATGCCAATCGACTATCACACCCCTTTATGTCATTCACTTTGTCTATTTCCATTCCTTCTCTTTGGATGGTTTCGAAAAGCCTTATCTACAATTAGGTAGAGTGGAAAAAGCACTTTATACTGCAGCTGGTGACGGAGGAAGCCGTTAAAGACAGCGCGGCTCGTTGTCATGACAACAGTAGCTGTAGCACAGCACGCTTCTGTGGCGGTAACAGGAGACGTGACGTCTCATTCTTAGCTTGAACGATCAAAGTTTCAGCTGATGCCCTGAGTTGATTCAAAGAAAACAATCCTCGGCCGTGTTTCCTCCATTCCAGTCATCAGAATTCTTTAGTATTTGCATGTTCCTTTCAGTTTTTATGTGGAATCTTTCTTTCCTCTTTTAAATGAGGCATACCTTTTTTTAAATCACGTGTTGACTACTGTGAATTTCTGAATCAGGAGATGCGTGAAGTAGAAATAAAGTCAAAAGAGAACTGAAACAGGAGTAATAAATGTAGAATATGTTGGAATGAGCACTGGCTTTCTGAAGACAAGGTGACGGGTTCAAAATCGGCTCTGTCCGGTGACATTTGACGATGCTCAAATACGACAAACTCGTGTTAGTAGATTTACCGGCGCATTAAAGAACTCCCGTGGGACAATACCTCGACACACTACCACCTCTAAAAACTGTAAAGGTAATTAGTTGGTCGTAAAGCCGGTAATATTATTATCTAAAAAACACTAGGCTGATTTTTGTTACATCGATTTTGAGAGAACGGCTGTACTTTTGATGTCGTAAAGCGTTCTGACGAAAGCTCTTGGTCTGTAGATTTGCAGAGTGTTTTTAAAAGCATACTAATTTCTTGCCGTATATCCTGAAATTATTAAATAAAGATTCACCAAAACGCTCGTCGGTAATTCCTAGGCCACCTGGAGCATACGATGAGGCGTTCGATGCGAGAGGGGAGGTGGAAGTGGGAAAGCACGCATGCGCTGTCTTCCTTGTCAGCTGTTGCAGGTGTGTTGTGTTGCAGAGTGTCGCTTAGTCGAGAAGAAGGTATTCGGCCCAATTTTACTGTCTATCTGTAGCTCTCCCTATATTTGCTAGCTTGAAATGATATCGCAGAAATGTTTAGGTCCTTTTCTCTCTTTCTGAAATTGTCAGAGCACAATTTCTCTGACATTGTGCTTATAGCAAACCAAGAGCAACTTTCAATTATATTAATGCAATCCTTGACGTGCCCCCCCCCAAAAAAAACCACAAATGTCAAGAATGCGTTTTTCATCTGTGGTCCCGTGCGCATTGGAGAAAACGTATATGCTTAATTCAAAAGTGCTTTTAATTTAAGGCCTCCTGTTTTATTGGTAGCGTGGACAGGAATAGCCACCATTTTGCTTCCCGACGGTCGATCAGTGCACAGGACATTCTATAATCTCTCGAGATGAGTTAACTCCTTCAGATAAAGCACTTCTATTTTCTTTTAAGTGACATCAATTTTCATTTCGCTTGGCTATTTGTGTCATGATCAATAAAACTGAAGGAGAAACACCACAACGTGCAGGTTTCGGCATTGGCAATAACGAGTGCGAACTTTTGACGACCTGAAAATTGCGATATTGGCAAAAAGAAATTGCACAAATAATGTCTCGTTGTTGCTGTTGTAGTAGTAGTAGTAGTTGTTGTTGTTGTTGTTTGAGTCATCAGTCCATAGACTGGTTTGATGAAGCTCATAAACCTCATTTTAGGTCCGTATTGAAAAATATTTTACAGTTCAACAATAATAAAGGTGTTTCAATTTATTCCACCTATTCAATACTTATATTTTCACTTATAGTTGTTACATAATTAAATTCTTAATTACATGGGACATGTTTCGCCCTCAATTAAGGGCATCTTCAGCCTAAATACAATAATCAAAAATACAACTAAATTAAAAGTGGAAGTTAAATACAATCATCAAAAATACAACTAAAATAAAAAGTGGAAGTTAAAAGTTTAGTCTGTTATTAAAATTCGGAACAATAAAAATGTGAAAAATGATAAAATAAAAAGATGCTAATGGAAAACTGTCTTATGATTAAACTATAATCTTGTCGGAGACTAAAACTTCTATTAAAATTCTAATTAAAACAGTTCATATAAAATATTGGAAAATCAAAGTTGTAGTAATAAAAAGCCAACGACATGAGGGCATGTACACAAGCATAAACTTGATTGTCATGAATACAATCTTTTCAAGGCCGCTGATGAAATTCGTAGCAAGTAAGGCAGAAGCGTCTATTGAAAAATTGTAAGAGGCCGTTAGCACCGGTAGGTAATAAAATGGCTGAATCCTTGCCAGAAAATGTCAACAGATGCAGAAATAAGTTTTATGTAAGTGGAAGTTGTTATTTGTTAACTACTGTTGAGTTGGTTGCTGCCCGTCTGTTGGCTCTGAGTCTGGTGTTTAACACCTTTATTATTGTTGAATTGATGAAGCTCTCCATGCCAACCTGCCTTGTGCTAATTTTTTTTCATTTCTACGTAATTATTGCATTCTACATACGTTCTAATCTACTTGTCATACACCTTTGTCCTCCTACCGTTCTTACCGCCTACACTTCCTTCAAAAAAACTGAAGAAGTCCTGGGTGGCTTAAGATGTGTCCTATCATTCTATCTCTTTTTCTCGTCAAATTTCGCCAAATCGTTCTCCTCTCTCCATTTCGATTCAGTATCTCTTAAATCGTGATTAGATCTGTCCATCTCACCTTCAGCATTCTTCTGTAACACCACATTTCAAGAACGTCTATTCTCTTTCTTTCTGAGCTAGTTGTCGTCCATGTTTCACTTCCATACAATACCACGCTTCAGAAAAATCTTTCTAATTCCTATATCAATGTTTGAAATGAGAACATTTCTTTTCTTAAGAAAGCTCTTCCTTGCTTGTGCTAGTCTGAATTTTATGTCTTCCTTATTTCTGCCATCCACGGTTATTTTACTACCCACCCCTACTTCCTTTAAGACTTCATTTCCTAATCTAATATTTCCTGCATCGCCTGCATTCGTTCGATTGCACCCCATCACTTTGGTTTTGGACTTATTTATTTTCGTCGTGTACTCCTTACCCAAGACTTCGTCCATACCATTCAGCCACTTCTCGAGATCTTCTGCAGTCTCAGATGAAATAACAATATCATCAGCAAATCTTAAGGTTTTGATTCCCTGCCCTTCGATTGTAATTCCCTTTCCAAATACTCTTTGATTTCCTTTACTGCCTGTTCTATGTTAATATTGGAAGTGAGCGGGGACAAACTGCAGCCGTGCCTCAGTCCTTTCTGGATTGCTGCTTCTTTTTCATAGCCCTCGATTCTTATCACTACAGACTTATTTTTAATAATAAAAATGTTATTTGCTTTACGTCCCACTAACTACTTTTAAGGTCTTCGGAGACGCCGAGGTGCCGGAATTTAGTCCCACAGAAGTTCTGTTACGTGCCAGTAAATCTACCGACACGAGGCTGTCGTATTTGAGCACCTTCAAATACCACCGGACTGAGCCAGGATCGAACCTGCCAAGTTGGGGTTAGAAGGCCAGCGCCTTAACCGTCTGAGCCACTCAGCCCGGCAGACTCATTTTTATACAGATTGTAGATAATACTTCGTTCTCGGTATCTGATCCCAATCACCTTCAGAATCGTAAATAGTAAGGACCAATCAATATTACCGAATGCTTTTTCTAGATCTACGAACGCCATGTACGTGGGATTGTCCTTCTTGATTCGATCCTCTAAGATTAGAAGAAAGTCTGGTTGCTTCACGTGTCCCTACATTTCTTCTGAAGCCAAACTGATCTTCTCCCAACTCATCTTCAACTCGTCTTTCCATTCTTCCGTAAATAACACGTGTTAAATATTTGCAGACATGATATATTACATTAATGGTGCGGTAGTTTTTCACACTTGTCAGCACCGGATTTATTGGGAATAGGTATAACAACATTCTACCGAAAATCGGATGGCACTTATTTTGTCTCATACATCTTACACAATAAATGGAATAACTTTTCCACGCTGGATTTACCTAAGGCAGTTATTAATTCAGAGTTAATGTCACCAATCTCAGATACCTTGTTCCTATATAGGTCTCTCACAGCTCTGTCGAACTCTGACCTCAAAATTTGGTCTCCCACTTCGGGCCGATGACCTTCGATGTTAGGCCCCTTAAAACAACAAGCATGGTCTCCCATTTCATCAGCATCAACAGCCTCTTCTTATTCCAGAACCAAATCATCTACATCTTTACCTTGATACAACTATTGGATATGTTTCTGCCATCTTCTTTCCCTAGAAGTGGCTTTTCATCTGAGCTATTAACATTCATACACCTAAATTTCCTTTCCCCAAAGGTTTCCTTAATTTTCCTGTACGCAGCATCTATATTTCCTTTGACCATACAACCTTCAAAGTCCTTGCACTTCTCCTTCACCCATTCTTCCTCAGCTACCTTACACTTTCTATCCACTTCATACTTTAATCGCCTGTATTCTTTCCTGCCTTCATCTTTTCTATCATTCGTGTATTTTCGTCCTTCACTATTCAGGTCTGGTATCTCCTGAGTTATCCACTGATTCTTAGTAAAACTTTTCTTCCTTCCTAACATTTCTTCAGCAGCCCTACTGACTTCAGTTTTCATGACTATCTACTCTTCCCGTATTGTGTTTCCTTAAAACTTTTCATTTAGTCCTTGTGCAACATATTCCTTGAAAAAAACCCTGACACTGTTTTCTTTCAAATCGTCTAGATCCCGTCTCCTTGCATTAATTTCTTTTTTAAATTTCTTCAACTTCAGTTGGCATTTCATGACCAACAAGTTTGTGGTCAGAGTCCACGTCTGCTCCTGCGAAACTTTCGCAATCCAACACCTGGTTTCTGAACCTCTGCCTAATCATAATGAAGTCTATTTGATGCCTTGCAGTGTGTCCAGGTCTCGTTCACGTATACAGTCGTCGTTTATGGTGTTTGCACCAAGAATTAGCAAGGAATAAATTATGATCAGTGCAGAATTCAACCAGTCGCCTTCGACTTTCGTCCTTTGTCGCAATCCGAATTCTCGTACTGTATTACATTCTCTTCATTGGTCTACCACTGCATTCCAGTCTCCCATCACAATTATATTTTCGTCACCTTTGACATATTGTATTAAATCTTCTATCTCTTCATATATTCTTACGATTTCCTCATCATCCGCTGAACTCGTAGGCATACCGACCTGCACTGTTGTAGTGGGCATTGGTTTGGTGTCTACCTCGACGGTAATAATTCTTTCACTATGTTGCTCGTAGTAGCTTACCCGCTGCCCTATCTTCTCATTCACTATTAAATCTCCTCCTGATTTCCCCCCTTTTGATTTTTTGGTAATTATGTAGTCACCTGACCAAAAATCCTGTTCTTCCTTCCAATGTACTTCGCTTATGCCAACTACATCTAACTTTAGTCTGTCTATCTCCCTTTACCGATTCTCTAGTCTACCACAACGATTCAAACTTCTAACATTCCACGCTCCGACTCGCAGAATGTCAGTATCCATCTTCCTGATAATCGCCCCCTTTCGTGTAGTCCCCACCCGGAGATCCGAATCGGGGACTATTTTACCTCCGGAATATTTTACCCGGGAGGAAGCCGTCATCAGTATATCATTCATACAGAGTGAGCTGAATGTCCTCGGGAGTTAGTTACAGCTGTACTTTCCCGTTGCCTTCAGCCGTGTTGCATTATCTGCACAGCTAAGCCATGTTGAGTATTATTACAAGGCATATCAGTTAATCATCTAGACTGCCGCCCTTGCAACTTCCGAAAGGCTGCTACACACCTTTCGATAAACCATTCGTTAGTTTGGTCTCCCGACAGATAGTCATTCGTTATGGTTGCACCTGCGGCTCGGCTATCTGCTTCATTGGGACGCACAAGCGTCCCCACCACGGCAAGGTCACATGGTTTGCAGGGGAGGAAGAATGTCTTAAATACATAAATCCTTCACTAAATATTTACCCCGTTGACCGCCATGTTTTGTTGGATTTCAGCTACATTAGTGTCCAAAGTTAAGCATAATTTACGAGTAAGGAGAGCAACGAGAAATAAACCGCAAATCGCACGACATATGCACCTACCAATCTTACGTGTTCGCTTTGTATAGGAAAGGAGTGTTCCCTGCTTTGACCAGCGCCGTAACCGCAAGGTAAACATAGCCAGTGCCTGCGCCCCATATTGCCTCAGTTGTGTTTGCCCTGTCATAGTGTGCAGAGTGTAGCCTCGTGGTGAACATGACAACATAATGCCACAACGACGCAGTATGGACCCCGTTTTGCAGGGTAGAATACTCGGCCGCCTGGAAGCAGTCCAGACACAGACCGAAGTCGCCGTATCATTGAATGAGCCACAAACTGTCATTTCCAAACTTTGGAGATGATTTCGAGACACAGGAGATGTTAGACGTAGGCCAGTACCAGGTCGACCAAGAGTAACCACCCCACAGGAGGACCGATATCTAGCCTTATCTGCCCGACGAATTCGGAGTGCACCTGTAAGACAATTGTCGGTGGAGCCTGCAGCCGTCTCAGGGGTTGCCGTTTCCCGGCAAACTGTGTACCGGAGGCTCAGAAAAGCAGGGCTGTTGGCCCGATTCCAGCGGTGTGCGTCCCTCTCACTCCACCACAGAGACGGGCCCGTTTACTGTGATGCCGTCAACATCGAAACTGGACCATGAATAAATGGAGGCATGTGCTCTTGACAGATGAATCGCGCATCAGTTTGCAGAACGATTCCCGTCGCACATTAATCTGGAGAGAACCGGGTAGCTGATACAACCACAGAAACATCGTGGAACGGGACCAGTTTGGTGGTGGTGGCGTCATACTGTGGGGCGTCATAATGTTGAATGGCCGTATGGACCTGCACATCTTCATGGGTGGTCTGAGGAACGCTGTTAACGCTCGGAGATGCAGGGATGAGGTAATGAGACCACATGTTCGACTCTTCAGAGGTGCGGTTGGTCCAGACTTCCTCCTAATGGACGGTAATGCCCGACCGCACCGCGCTGCTCTGGTGGATGAATTTCTGGCTGGGGAAGACATACATCGCATGGACTGGCAATCGGGTTCTGCGGATCTGAATCCTATAAAATATGCCTGAAGTGCATTGGGGAAGCGAACTGCATCCCGTAAGCCTCCGCCAAGGACCCTCCAAGTCCTTCGCATTGCCCTTTCAGAGGATTGGGTTCGACTGCCAGAAGAGCTCTTGCACCATCCGATAGAGAGCATGCCACGTCACTGAGAAGCATGTGTGGCCGTTAGGGGTAAACATACACCCTGTTGACATCATATTTTGTTGTGGAGGGCATTGCCAAGTTTTGTTAGTTGTTGTCAAAGGTATACCTTAGCTATCAGAAGCTTTCTGACACTGCTTTTTGGACAATTTGTGTGACATATTGAACCCATGACGTTTGTGCCCTAAGAATTCAATATGGTGTGAGTCAGCTTCCGTTTGTTCAGCAATCCGCCTGACATTCCTGTCAGGCAGTGTGGCCTTGTTTAGTGATTATGGACAATATTATTATTATTATTATTATTATTATTATTATTATTATTATTATTATTATTATTGAGAGTGATGAACAGATTGCTTGATTGGAAATTAGGTCTATGTATTTAGAAAAGGAACAAGAGGTGCCATTTGCCTGTTAAGAATATATGGGAAAGTTCGTATACTGCGAAAAGAAGTTTTTAATGTCTTTAGACTTTCGATAGGGTAGAATGGAGAAAATTTATGGACATCTTAACCCTCTACTGCATGAATTATTTTTCGTTTTCGTTTGGTGAAGAAAATTTCAAGCTTTAATGTTCAACATATGTTCAGTGTATTAGATGTCCCAGCAATTCTTAACTGGGGCTAATAACTTAACACTCATATGTAATTTGGATTGCCATAGTTGAATATATATACGATTTTTCACGATTTTACGCTAAGCTTTTAACATTCAAAGACCGAACATTACTACCTACTGGCCATGGGTACGTACTGCAAGGCGCAAGTACAACTTGCAGAACCGTAGATCGGTAATGTCTTTGAGGTTGAGCCAGAGGTACTCCTGAAGCCTGTGGTAATGTGATGGGGAGGGCCCACGTAAAATAAACGGTGGTTGGTTCCCGTGGATGTTGACGGGGTGGAAGGAGTACCTTTGGTTGTAGGGCTGTTTTGTACGTTATGTAAAAAACTGGGATATGTGTTTAATTGATTGTACAGTTGAAGGTGTGCCGTAAAACTATCTCTGTCTACAATATTTATCCATTTATACAGGTGAAAAGTTATTTGTTGCCTAAAGGCAACAGTATGCAGTAGAGGGTTAACTCCTCACTCCTACAGTTCATCAGCATCATTACAATACCTAATTGTGTTAGTGAAACGTTAAACAGGAAAGAAATACAGTTGGGAATAATCCTACACATTCAGTTCTCACTCCTATCCTTCCATCCAAGAATTTTTCAATAATCTCTTCCAAGTATAACTTGAGCAACAAAGGGTATAGACAACAACATTGTCTAACGCCCCTCCTGTTCTTTTTTCTTCCTACATTCCATTGCCAATCCTTATTCTTACATTCTGTTGTAAATACAGATTGTGTACAAGTCTTCTCTCTTTTCAATCTACTCCTTTCTTCTTTAACAGCTGATACATGGCCCATGGCAAACCACGGAAACTATTTCACTGTCTGTGATGTTTCAACCCACCTCTCCGAAATAAAAACTTAAGGCTGTATGACTCGCGCTACTTGGCCAACGAGCTTCACATTCTCTCACATTATTACTTTATCCATTCGTCTCCTCTCCCCTCCCTTAACATTTTGTTACCTCATCGCTAACTTCCTTCCTGTTAAATATTCCCGTATTCACTCCAGAAATCAATACCTGTACATTTTCGCTCACGCTCAGCTATGACGCTATTGCTCGATCAGCGGCTTTCTCAAGTGGTCTAGAGGGTCAAATCGATGTACTATCCTCATGTTGTTGTCCACTTTGACCATAGAGTGTTACAGTTTCTGAATTCATAGGGTGTCATTTCGTATTGGTGGCTGGAACTGTTGTCTGTGATCATTCAACTTAAAACACGTCCGCCTCCGTAGAGTAACGGTTAGTACTGTTAGCTACCGTCCTCGGAAGCCCGGGTTCGATTCCCGGTACTGCCAGAAATTTAAGAATGGCAGGAGGACTGGTATGTGGTTCGAGCGGCACACGCAGCTCCCCTCCATTGGGGGTGTGCCTGAAAAGAGCTGCACCATCTTGGTACGACAACACGAGTTTACTTATTCTAACTGCAAATATTTTATAATAATAATAATAATAATAATAATAATAATAATAATAATAATGTTATTTGCTTTACGTCCCACTAACTACTTTTACGGTCTTCGGAGACGCCGAGGTGCCGGAATTTAGTCCCGCAGGAGTTCTTTTACGTGCCAGTAAATTTACCGACACGAGGCTGTCGTATTTGAGCACCTTCTAATACCACCGGACTGAGCCAGGATCGCAAACATTTTCATGCTATACCTTGGTTGTAACTTAGTTCATTCCTATCAGAAAACTAGTCTCAACACTACTTCCTAGTTGCTCTCCCGGACTGCTGTTGTAGTGGTCTTCTTCCCGCTGTTTTTCATTTCTGAACATTTTACTGTACTACTTTTTATTTCAGAAAATTTATTGTTAAAATGTAAACTATTTGAGAACATATCTTTGAGATAGTAGTCCTCCGCGAATAGTATTGTAGGAGTAGTACAGACCTTCCCGGATTTCAGGCAATCCTTCAAACATCTGTTGGCAGAGAAGCATCGCGGAGAAATTTACTGATGTATCACAAGATGTCACTACTGTTGTGTTTACTGGGTTGCAAATTGTTTCTGTATTAGGTGGCCCATACCGAGTTCCCACTCCTTTCGTATCAACCAATCAACTTACTGCCTTGTGATGTCATTATCTACCAATCAGACTACTGCCTATTTACGTTATATTCTACCAATCATCATCACCCATCCCGTCTCTTTATGCAGCGAGTTTGTGTTTAGTAGGACTATCTTGATCTGAACTGTAGAGTGTAGTCTGTTCCTGGGAGACAACGGACAAGGCTGAGGTAGCTGAGACAAATAGGCAGCATCTTTCCTAACATTTAACTTTATCTACGTGTGGCGAAGGGAAGACACGAGCGTTCCCCTCTAGCTTGTAATGGGACATGCTGCGATCACTTCTAATTTTAATGTAGGGCTCTAAGTTATGTTATGTTTTGCTTACGGACATGGTATAAACCCCTCATGGGGCCTATGTAAATTTAAGGATGTACGAGTGTGTACCCTCGTTTCTGTTATTCAATTTGCTTTCTGGTGACTAAATTTTCTAATTCTAAATTTGCTATCCTGTGTTCCGGACCTTGAGTTTAATTTCTTTCTGTCCTTGTAGTATTGCTTACACTCTGCTTCACCAGGCCTTTTACCACATTAGGTGACAAGTATTGTCACGGGATTGCTTGAGGTATTCAGAATCCATTTAATTTTGTTCTTGGCCTTTTTAAGTTGACATTTGTTTTCCATTTCTTGGCCGTACAGTATCAGCTTAAGCTCCTGTATTTCTGGATCGTTCGGTCATTTAATGAGTAATGGCAGCGTATGTAATATTAAAGCTGTTAAGGTTTTTAAAATGTATTTTGAATTTTATTCTGATTTTGGTCGACCATTGAAGCAAATTGTAAACTGTTATATAAATTGTAGTTCAGGATTCGATACCCTTCTGAAATGTAACTTTGAAGTTGAGGGTTCAGTTCCCCTCTTAATAACCTTGTTCTGGAAGCTTCTGCTTATTTCTCAGTCTGAATATTGTAAGTTTAGATATTTTCTCTGTATAGGTTCTGCTTTTTTAAAGGGTAAAGCCTCATTATTTGTTATTGATATGGAGACCTATTGGTCAGGTAGAGACTTAAATTCTTTGTCACTGTCGGCAGCGCTGAAGATGGTTTCCCGTGGTTTCCCATTTTCATACGGGGCAAATGGTGGGGCTGTACCTTAATTAAAGACACGGACGGTTCCTTCTCACTGTTAGCCCTTTCCTGTCCCATCGTCACCGTAAGACCTATATGTTTCGGTGTGACGTAAAGCAAATAGCAAGAGAAAATTATTTTGTGGATAAATGGGAGCTTCTCGTCCACAATTTATATAATGGGCTTCTGAGGTTAATCATTATTCATTGTCATCTCTTACAAAATTTATTTTTATTAAAACTCACTCTTGTTTTTGTTGTTTGAAAGGATTACGTAACAAATGAATGAATTTCTGAATTTAAAGTGTGTGTGTGCTTCGTCCAGCTGTTTATCCCTCACGTTACTTTCCTCCTCTAACGCATGTAAAACAACATAAGTATCACTACCGCACTGCGTGCACGTACAAATCACAATGAGTTTCTAGAAATACTTTCAACGACCAAAGGAAATAACCTTGTTACATAACAATTTTCCGGTGTAGAAAGCCAAGAATAACGGCCGAGAGGATTCGTCGTGTTGACCACACGACACCTCATAATCTGCAGTCCTTCGGGCTGAGCAGTGGTCGCTTGGTAGGCCAAGGCCATTCAAGGGCTGTAGTACCATGGGGTTTGGTTCTTTTGGCATAACAATATTATTTATTTATTTATTTATTTATTTATTTATTTATTTATTTATTTATTTATTTATTTATTTATTTATTTATTCCTGACTTACATTTGTGGTGAAGTTATGGCTCACTGCTCTCTCTTACACTTAACTATTTTCAATAATATTTAAAAATCGAAATTTAATATTGAATGCTGCAGAAAGGGTGAATTATTCCAAGTAATACCTCTGACCATGAAAATTCAGGCACATATGATGGGATACATCCTTTGATATATATATAATTATGTTACTCGAAATGTGTGCAGAATTACAGATATATTCCTGAGAGAAAAGGTCACACAAAGTGCAAAGAACCTAGAAGAGACGCGAACAGAACTTAGCATGTTTCACATATTTCAAGTTATCCATGTTCTACTCTATAATATACCTTCTGTATCTTACGCATTTATATTGTCGCTATTGAGCCTCCGTGGCTCAGGCGGTAGAGCGCCGGCCTCTCACCGCTGGATCACGTAGTGGAGGTGGGACAGCTTTTTTTTCCAGGTACTCCGGTTCTTGTGTCATCTTCCATTCCACCAACACTCTCCACTATCATTTCATTTCATCTCTTAATCATTAATCATTGCCCCAAAGGAGTGCGGAAGGCTTCGGCAGCCGGCACAATTCATATCCTCGTCGCTAGACGGGGGCTTCATTCAATCCATTCCTTACCCGGTCGAATGACTGAAAACAGGCTGCAGATTTTCTCGTTCTCGGTCCTACAAAGAGATTCTTGGCCAGTGTGGAATGACATTTGTAGACGAATATGCCTCAATGGAGGTTTTAAAGTAGGAAAGTTCATCATATGAAGATGAATTTGGAATTTGACAGGAAAAATTGGGAGCAAATATTCGTTCATAGAAAGAAATATTCGGGATTGCAATACTTGGAGTTGAAACTGGGAGATATTCTATGATTTGCAACTTCCTAGAAGTAATGTAACAAAAGACTAGGTAGACATCTGATAGGAAATATGTCACCTGGAGGACAGTCCTAACTGAAAATCAATGGTGATAGATTGAGGTGATAGTATAAAGCGCCTATGTGTACGCTATAAGCTCAGTGAGGAATGGAGATCACAGTGTTTAAATTAATTGAACTCATGCCCTCCCCATTCACGTCACCTACTTGTTGCTCTGCTACGTTATTAATTACAGCTGTTTCGCCCACGAAAATGTTGAGTTAATATCTTCCGGGGATTCTAACTTTGGACGCAAAGTTCGTGTACAGGGTGGTTGGAAACAACATGAGCGTTGTAACGTAGCTACCGATGAAACAAACCTTACTGGAGTATGTACAAGTAAATAGTTCCATAGACGCAATATCAATTGATTGGAGGACCAGATTGCCCTCTATGGGCGGACACAGAACACTGACCAAGCGAGTTGGCCGTGCGGTTAGGGTCGCGCAGCTGAATTTGCATTCGGGAGATAATGGATTCGAACCTCACTGCTGGTGGTTATCCGTGGTTTCCCATTTTCACACCAAGCAAATGCTGGAGGTGTACCTTAATTAAGGCCACGGCCGCTTCCTTCCCACTCCTAGCCCTTTATTATCCCAGCGTCCCCATACGACCTATCTGTGTCGGTGCGACGTAAAGCAGACTGTAAAAGAAAAAATCAATCAATCAATCAATCAATCAATCAATCAATCAATCAATCAATCAATCAATCAATCAATCAATCAATCAATATGTCTATCTTTGTCCCAAAATGTACTATTTAATTACAATTATATCTTCATATTATGATCTCTCCTGCCTTTAAAAGCTCAACTGAAGCTTATTTCTCTACTGATGTCATTCCACGCCATCTCTCTACTGACAGTTCGGAACGTACCGCTTAGTCGAGCAGCTCACCTCCTCGCTCCGATGTCTTCCCAGTACAAAGTTTGTAATATTTTCGTAACACTAGTCTTTTGTCGAAAGTCACTCAGAACAAATCGAGCTGATTTCCTTTGGATCGTTTCAAGTTCTAGTATCAAATAATCCTGGTGTGGGTCCTGTACACTAGTACAATACTCTAATTGGGGTCTTACCGGAGACTTTTGCGCCCTCCCCTTTACAACCTTACTGCAACCCCTAAATAATATGAAAAAGTCTGTAAAGTTTATTTACAACCTCGTCAGTGTGTTAACCCCAGTGAAGGTATTTCATATAGTAACATTGAAGTACTCACAGTGGTTCCTGTGAGGTACTTTCACCCCATCAACACAGTAATGAAAACTTATGGGACTCACCTCGTGGTGAAACTCACAACCTCACTCTTCATGCCGTTTACCGTCAAACATTTTCTGCTGCCCATCTTAAAGCATTGTGGAGGTCTTTTTGCAGCCGCTCACAATCCTGTAACTTATTCACTACTTTGTATGGTAAATCATCATCTTCAAAAAGCCGTATCTTTGAATCCACTTCTGTACTTATATCATTTACTGTATATACGTAAGAAAACATAATACTGCCTTGCGGAACAAATTTGTACTGTCATTCACTGCGATAAATTAACTGAGATGCTTCCATAAACAGATAAGCAAACGCACGGCAAACAAGAATATAAACGAAGATGGATTTATTTTAATTATTTTATACACGAGAGAGTGTTAGCAAAATATAAATCTGATAAATTATAAATTTTTGTATCTGCAGAAAAGTCTTGGAAATGTGGTGAAGTATAAAAGTATAAAAGTATAAAAGATCGCCATGCGTCCAAACTTCGATACTTGAAAGAAGACAACCAAATAAATAAATAAATAAATAAATAAATAAATAAATAAATAAATAAATAAATAAATAAATAAATAAATAAATTAATTAATTAATTAATAATACACCTCATCCTAGTTAATAACGAAGTATTATGCGTGATTTAGAAATATTAGACAAAGGTGTAGGATCACTTATATCGTTCCAAGTATCTCGTGATATAAGAAATAATAAGACCAAAGAATGTCTCTTGGAGTGGCGACGAATTTCAATAATTGGTCTTTTCCTCTCACTATTAATCTCCTAAATACGGGGAATAACAAGGTATCTGTCTTGTATATTAGTGACGGGCGAGAAAGTCTCAAAGGTATGAACAAGCATTATTGCAGACTTGTTGTGGCTATAAGTTAAGATATAAGGATTTGAACATCCGACCAGGAGTAGTGAATTAATAAGGGGCCCTCCTTCCGTCTTGATGGATTAATTTCACTTTCAAAGCGCGCATTAACGAAGTAAGTCTCAGCAGTGTTGAGGTAATCTGATATGCTGCTGTGTTGCAGCAATCTGCACACAGCCACAGGGATTCTCCACTCGCTGTAAGGAGCACATGAACGCTCTCAGACAGACAGACCGATTTCTTTACTATAGATCTATCCTATGGTTGTAATGTATGCACCTTCCATAATTAGGAATGAAACCATTTTGTGATTTTTTCCCTCCAATCCTAAAAGACTCATTACAAGGAAATAATAATAATAATAATAATAATAATAATAATAATAATAATAATAATAATAATAATAATAATAATAATAATAATAATTGTACCAGGGGTACACATTCTCCGGCTAGTTAAACTGCGCGCCTTCTATAAGGCCATCTAAGTAATCTATCTTGAACTGATGTTATGCCAGATATTTGGGTTTTTAACCGCTAGATATCTCTGTCATTGGTTTTGTTGCTTCCTTTAGCGGGTTGAACTCTAATTAATTTATTGAGAAATTTGTATTTTGACAAGGGCAAACCTTAAGCTTTGAAGTTTATTTTGTTAATGTGTAAAATTCATCAACACTTCTGCTGGTTCCTTCTTCAAATAGTTATCAACCAATCAGAAATTTGTAAATATTTTCGCTATTCAGATGTATTGCACACATTCTTTTCGGACATATTTTCTAGGCCTAACGACCACAAAAGACCAGAATACCCTCAAAAATTCACTGAGAGTGAAATCATGGAGACTAACGACCTATACAATCCGGTCATATCTAAAGAAGACATTATTCAGGCAACACAGAACATCAAGATAGACACCGCAAGCGGTCCTGACCACGTAATCGTCCGAGCTATTAAAAACAGCGCGATCTCAGAGATAATCGCAATCATCGCCACTAGAATGCTAACAACAGGGTTAGTACCATCGACTTTCAAGAAAGCCCGTACAATTCTGGTTCACAAAGGAGGCGACGTAAACGATCCCAGTAACTGGCGTCCAATTACTATATGCTCAGTTATTAGACGAGTCATCGAGAGAGTTCTTGACAAACAGCTTCGGAACTACATTGGGTTTCATGACAACCAAAGGGGTTTCGCCAATACACCCGGTACTTACATAAATACCTCAATTTTGGAAGCCGCTTTACAGCACACTAGGCAAGAAAAGAACGATGCATGCATTATATTTCTCGACGTTCGCAAAGCTTTTGATAACGTCGGACATGCGCACCTCCAGAGCACACTGGAGTCGGTCGGAGTTCCCGAAAAACTGACGAGACTGATAATTGCTCTACAAGAGGGAAACGTAACACAGATAGAGACACGAAAACAGGGAACAAAACCCATCAAAATTAATCGCGGTGTGCATCAAGGCTCCCCTTTGTCACCGGCATTATTTAACATCGCTACCAATCATATTGTGGAAGAACTTTCTGAAGATTCATTAGCAAGGAATTACGGTTACTCGATTGCAAACGAGGAGCCTAACCTCACTATAATGTGTTTCGCCGACGATACGGTAATATTTGGGAAAAACACTGAATCTGCTGCCGAACTAGCCAGGATCGCCATAGAAAGATTTAAGGAACTCGGCCTGCACATCAGCGCTTCAAAATCAGCTTGTCTTTCTATCAAGAAAGGTCGGCTAACGGAGGAGAATATCATCATTAATGACGACTGTGAAATTAAATCACAGTGCAACGGAAGTGCAATTCGTTACTTAGGTGTGAATTTCATCAATGAAATTAAACTGGATCCACAAGCCGTACTTGAAAAGACGCGAAACAAGATTGACACCCTTGTTAGCTCACCATTGCTGCAATCTGATCAGAAATTTTCAATTTTAAACAGTTCAATATCACCTACTCTTATTTATCCACTCCAAGTTACTCCCCTAAACAAGATACCTCAATCTTTTCTATCAGATGCGGATAAAATATTAAAGAGTGGAACTAAAGAATTATTACAACTACCAGCAGACGTTCCGGATCACATGGTATACTCCGAAAGGAAGTATAAAGGCCTCGGTTTGTTTCGCGCGACTTGGGAAGCCAAACTACAGCATATTAACATCTGTAATAAATTATCGCTTGCAAATAACGGCTACATTAATGCAACTAGAAACTTGGAACAAGAGCGTACAATTTGTTTGCAAGATCTAGGCATAGAAATGAATGATCGAGTTATATCCAAAAATAGCCATCTTCCCAACGTAAGGAAGGTCCGACAGACACTACGAGACAGAGAAGTTCAGTCATGGACGAAGTTGCCGCACAAAGGAAAGGGCGTCGGACTCTTCCAGGAATACACGCCAGCGAACAAATGGATAAGAGATCACCGAGGCTTATCCTGTGCGGAATGGAGAGAGGCCATCAAGATGACAGCGAACGTGTGCGCCGTTCGCTCCGTGCCAGGAAGGTCCCAGGACAACACCCTCTGTCGGCGTTGCCACAGAGAGCACGAAACCCTTGCCCATGTCCTGGGAGCCTGCCCTCACGGGGAGGTATTGAGAAATTCCCGCCATCATACAATACGACACATGATTGCGACCTCGCTGAGGGATCACGGTTTCACGGTGCACGAAGAGGTCTCTGGCCTAGCTACCGACGGGAGTAACAGACGTATTGACATGATAGCCTTTCAACCAGCTAGCAAGCAAGGACTAATCTTAGATCCCACAATACGCTTCGAGTCGCACGTTGGCCAGGCCGAAGAGGTGGACGCCGAAAAGAAGTCAATTTACCAGCCAACTGTAAACTACTATAAAGATAAATATCACCTAGACAATATTTCCGTCCATGGACTCATGATCGGAGCTCGAGGCACAATCCCTAAATTTCTTGTACAGCTATGGGATTCTCTCGGTCTCAGCCGGACACGACTCCACGACATCGCTATCGCCGCAATACGAGGTTCAGTGACCATACTCCGCAATCATCTATATAACATCTGACGAACCGTATTGCAAATCTATTCCTGAGCCTTTTGGGGAATCTTCTACCTGGCACACTAGCAAAGTCAACAGTAACTTAGAAGACAAAATACTGTGTAGTCGACATACTTTGTCCTTGTGGCAGCCTCCGCATGGGGGAAGTTGTAATAATAATAATAAATAATAATAATAACTGCGGGTGTGTACAGGAATTCAACCTATCTGTAATGAGTTATGGAAACTTTCTCTCGAAATATTATAAAAGCTGGGCGCTGTACGGCCGTGTTGTCCTCATCACTCCAGTTTATTGAGTGCGGAGCCTCCTAACGGAGGCAGGGGCCGCAGTCGGCGTTCGGAAGGCCCAGAAACTCAAGGTAATGGCAGAATTTTTACAAACATATGATAGCTGCTGCAGATAGCTTGAGAGAAAGGTTTCAACTACTTTTATTCCATGTAATTTTTTAAATCTGTTGGTTTAAATGTAGTACTTTTGGCCAGTCCTAGGACTATGTTCTATTCCCTACAGGGAGATCTGTAATGTCAGGGAGCAAAGAGGGATTACTGATTAACCTCTGCTGATTCCAATTCAACTCGGTATGGGGTGACTAAAGTTTCGATACCTCTAAAATTCATAACACCCTTTTGGTATTTAATGTTTCTCATTTAGTCACCCCGGTGCGGAATAAGCTTATCCTCTCTATCATTGGGCCAAAAAGCCCACTTAGGGTTCTATGTATTTCTAGAAGGAGTACAGGTGTTTTGCCTGTTCACATTTTGTTTGTGACCGGTTTCAAACAACCTTTAGCTTTTACACTAAGGCCAGGGAATATGGGCAATCCTGCCCCTGTTTACTAGATAATAGTGTGTAGTGTGAAGTTCCTTTTATGAACAGTAAGTTATAGAACTGTTGAGCAGAAGATAAGCCCAAACAAGCGCTACACGACTGTAAATATCTTATTTGAAGATTATCAGATATAACCTTGTGCACTGTAAAAAATGTATGCCTCTGAGAGGCAGGACTATTTTAACTTTTGGAGATCAAACTCATAGTTAGCGGAGCAAACATACCCTTACAAAACAGTGTGCCTGTTCAGAGCTATAATGCTCAACCCTTTGTATATTATCGTGTTGACAATTCTCTCTAGTTTTTGTATCTTATTTTCGGACTTATAGTCCGCTGTTTTTTTTTTGCTAGGGGCTTTACGTCGCACCGACACAGATAGGTCTTATGGCGACGATGGGATAGGATAGGTCTAGGAGTTTGAAGGAAGCGGCCGTGGCCTTAATTAAGGTACAGCCCCAGCATTTGCCTGGTGTGAAAATGGGAAACCACGGAAAACCATTTTGAGGGCTGCCGACAGTGGGATTCGAACCTACTATCTCCCGGATGCAAGCTCACAGCCGCGCGCCTCTACGAGCACGGCCAACTCGCCCGGTAGTCCGCTGTTGTTATCGGAGTTGAAGAGCTCGTTGTTATTCTAATTAACTGTTCTTTGTTCCAAATTTTCTATCTGTCAAATTTTTTACTAAAAAACACAGGAAAGAAATAAAATCTCGAATTCCGTTGTGTTAATTTCTACTCTTGTTAATTACTCGTCCATCTATTCATCCCTCACACTTCTTATCCGTCTGTGAGCCACGGAAACCCCGGGATAATAATAATAATAATAATAATAATAATAATAATAATAATAATAATAATAATAATAATAATAATAATAATAGAGGCTCGTGCACTTTTTTTTAAGAAGTAGTTTAGTGGAAAGCGGTGCAGGCACTGGTTGAACAGTTTACCCCCCTCTCTCCTCGGGGATCGCTCATGCTGGTGCTTCTGTTGATTTAGCCATTTTTTCTCTCCACTTAGCAGGAGTATCATCAATTCTAGGAGCCGTTAATTTTATTACTACAACTATCAATATACGAGCCCCCGGAATATCACTAGACCAAACTCCTTTATTTGTATGGGCTGTAGGTATTACCGCTCTTCTTCTCCTCCTCTCCTTACCCGTTTTAGCAGGTGCTATTACCATACTACTCACTGACCGAAATTTAAACACCTCATTCTTCGATCTCCAATTATGATGGGCATTACCATGAAGAAAATTATTACAAATGCGTGAGCAGTGACAATTACGTTATAAATTTGGTCATCACCAATTAAGTAACCTGGTTGTCCTAATTCTGCACGGATTAATAAGCTGAGAGATGTACCTACGATTCCTGCTCAGGCACCAAAAATGAAGTATAATATTCCAATATCCTTATGATTAGTTGAAAAAAGTCATTGTTGCGGGGTGGGGGTGTTCCTATTCTCTATCAACACCTCTTTTGATTTTTCGGGCACCCCGAAGTCTATATTTTATTTCTCCCAGGATTTGGTATGGTCTCTCATAATATTAGTCAAGAAAGAGGGAAAAAGGAAGCATTTGGTACTTTAGGAATAATTTATGCAATAATAGCAATTGGTCTTCTCGGATTCGTCGTATGGGCACACCATATATTCACTGTAGGAATAGACGTAGACACGCGAGCCTATTTCACATCCGCCACTCTAATCATTGCGGTCCCTACAGGAATTAAAATTTTTAGTTGATTAGCTACACTTCACGGAACCCAATTAACTTATAGTCCAGTAAGGGTTTAATGAATTTTATGCCTTCAATGGCTATGTGGTGATTTCTCCTTAGTTCTTCTAATATGGCTGCCCCTCCTTCTCTAGATTAGTTTATTTAATAGATTGGTTGCTTGATCGTGAGTGTCTATGGTTATATTAATATTATCATTTTTTAGAGCAGTGTATACTTTATATTTATATGCTTATAGTCAACATGGTATAATATATTCTGGAATTTACTCTTGTTCCAGCGGCTATAGTCGTGAATTTATTTCACTTCTGCTTCATTGATTACCATTAAATATTTTAGTATTAAAGGGAGATTTATCACGGTCAAAATACCACGGCCCTTTAATTCTACTATCAGGGGGCAGGCCTGACCTTAAATTCATCCCAAAAGGACATGTTTTTGATAAACAGGCGAACATTAAATTTGCCTAGTTCCTTCATGTAAATTTACATATACTAAATATCTTACACTCTTATATACTAATTTTATCATTATTACATATACATTTATATTACGTAACTCACTTCAATACTCAACTTAATTTTATTATAAAATCATATTACAATAAAATAACTTATAACATTATTCAACTGATGGCTAATTGAAAGCCTACACTTCTTTACAACTCCTATAATAATTATAAGTTCTATTCTAAAGCTTATCCCTTAAAATATTATACTCAATTAACAGTTAATATATAAATATAAAAACTACTATTAAATACTGAATTAAATTCATTTCTTGAAAAACCAGATATCTTAAAAACCGACTAATATTTCATTACAAACTTGCTATTCTTGATAATAATATCACACTAACCAACATAACAAATTAGCTCTTTTTAATTCGGGAAAAATAAATCTCTATTTCAATTTTATCCTCGCTTCAGGAGTAACTGTCACATGGGCACATCATAGCCTAATTTACTTTACTATTCTTCAAGCCTATGAATATATTGAAGCTCCTTTTACTATTAGTGACGCTGTATATGGATCAACCTTTTTTGTGGCAACAGGATTCCATGGACTCCATGTCATTATTGGGACTACTTTCCTATTAATCTGTTTATTACGACATTTAATATGCCACTTCTCAATCAATCATCACTTTGGTTTTGAAGCCGCTGCATGATATTGATACTTTGTTGATGTAGTGTGATTTTTTTTATATATTTCTATTTATTGATGAGGAAGATAATTCACTATTTATTTAATATATAAGTACATTTGACTTCCAATCAAAAAGATTGATTAATTCAAAATAAATAATCTGAATTATATTTATCGTCTCATCATTCACAATCATTCTCACATCAATCGTCATAGTTGGCCCATAGGGGACCTGAATGTGAGAATGGGGCCCTACCTAAGATTACTTCTAATGATGTAGACATGGCCACAAGAATTAACCAAATAAGGTTAAAATCCCCGACCCAGCCGGGAAACGAACCCGGGACCCTCTGGGCCAAAGGTCAGAACGCTAACCATTTAGCCATGAAGCCGGACACTGTATGTGACAGCATTATTATTATTATTATTATTATCATCATCATCATCATCATCATCATCATCATCATCATCATCTGTTTACCCTCCAGGGTCGGCTTTTCCCTTGGACACAGCGAGGGATCCCACCTCTACCGCCTCAAGGGCAGTGTCCTGGAGCTTCAGACTCTTGGTCGGGGATACAACTGGGGAGAATGACCAGTACCTCGCCCAGGCGGCCTCACCTGCTATGCTGAACAGGGGCCTTGTGGAGGGATGGGAAGATTGGAAGGGATAGGCAAGGAAGGGGGAAAGAAGCGGCCGTGGCCTTATGTTAGGTACCATCCCGGCATTCGCCTGGAGGAGAAGTGGGAAACCACGGAAAACCACTTCCAGGATGGCTGAGGTGGGAATCGAACCCACCTCTACTCAGTTGACCTCCCGAGGCTGAGTGGACCCCGTTCCAGCCCTCATACCACTTTTCAAATTTCGTGGCAGAGCCGGGAATCGAACCCGGGCCTCCGGGGGTGGCAGCTAATCACGCTAACCACTACACCACAGAGGCGGACATCATTATTATTATTATTATTATTATTATTATTATTATTATTATTATTATTGTAGTGATTTCAGTAATGGTCATTAAGTAAATATATCTTTCTTAAATTATTCAATTATACAGATCTCATTATATAAAACATTTAGTACTTCGATACTTTCTGAAGCCAGGTAAATGACCGAATTATATGATCACTCGAAATGTAATTGTTGTCTAATGCTATGTATTCAGTCACTCTTCAAACTCAGTGATTTATGTTAAATTTACATACGAACTTCATTCGAGTAGACTAGTTTATTTGTCTGTTGTACCTGCAGGTTAGTTATCTAATTATAACCCACTCGTGTGCTTATTAATTAAGTTATTAATTAATTTGTTACTGAACATATTTTGTTGATATATTGCTATGTTTATCAACTGAAGTATAATGTTGGTGTGTATCCATGTATATCTTCTGAATTATTTACTAATATTAATTGCATCGTCCTAATTGCCCTCGGCAACCGCACAATACGTAACGGGGAGTTTTGCGATAAATATAATGGAAATGCGTATGCTTTGGTAGTCCTCAGACTTTGTACGACTCGACCTTATTAGAAATTATCATACACGTGCAGCCATGGGGTGGCACCCACACATGAGGGTGGTATATCCATGTCCTGCTTATAGGAGAAGCAGTCGGCAGGTAAGACAGTCAAGTGCCTGAAACCAGATGAGCATGACCCCGAAGGTGACTCGACTTCATTAACATTCATATGAGCTCATCGGCGTCTCTTTCAATCAATCAATCAATCAATCAATCAATCAATCAATCAATCAATCAATCAATCAATCAATCAATCAATCAATCAATCAATCAATCAATCAATCAATCAATCAATCAATCAATCAATCAATCAATCAATCAATCAATCAATCAATCAATCAATCAATCAATCAATCAATCAATCAATCAATCAATCAATCAATCAATCAAATCATCTGCATTCAGGGCAGCCTATCAGGTGACATATTCGTTCTGTATTTTTACCTACCTCTTACTTCAATGTTTTCAAGGAACTTAGAACTTTATCGAATATTTAGCTCGATAAATTATTTCAGTCCCTTACTCCTTCTCCTATAAATGAATATTCGCCCTACAGTAATTCGTCCTGTTATATTCCAACTTTATCGTCATATTATGATCATTCCTACTTTTGAGAGCTCCAATCAAGCTTATTCCTCTACTTATGTCATTCCACGCCATTTCTTCTGTTACAGCTGGAAACATACCACATAGTCGAGCATTTCGTCTCGTAACCCCCAAATCTTCCCAGCCCAAAAATTGCAACATTTTCGTAACACTTCTCCTTTGTCAGAAATCACACAGAAGAAATCGTGCTGCATCTCTTTGGATCTTTGCAAGTTCTTGTATCAATTTGTCCTGGTGTCGGTCCATACACTGGATACATATTTTAATTGGAGTATTTCCAGAAATTCACACGCCCTCCATTTTACGTCCTTACTTCATAGAAAGGGTATTTGATCGAAGTTCTGGACAGCGGACCCTACACCAGACCTCTAAACGCTCGAAAAATTCTGATCCTTTTATTTCGTCAAGCACATCGGAATATATATGTATACTCATGTTAATAAAAACCAGAACACCTTGAAAGACTAGAGATAGGAACTTCATATCCACAGGACGTGTGCATTAAAATGTTCTGAATAAATAGTCAGCATTTGAACCATGTCGGCCCTCAGATTCAAGGTCCATATACAAATCACGGCGCACCACCACCGACTTGTAAAATGTGCCTGCGGCTCTCGTTGTCGATATAAACCGAAGGTAACGGATCACTGTGACAGCAGACGTGCAGGATGCCTCGCAGACGTCCAGTGAGTTTGAAAGAGGGCGTGTTATTGGCATAAGAGTACGTGATGCATCCATCCGGAAATTGCTGATCGAGGGGGACGAAGTGCGTCGGCAGCGCAACGGGTGTGTTCACAGTGGTCCACACAGGGCCGTAGAACATGACGAGATGGGTCTAGTCGCATCACACAGACCACCGCCGAGATGATCGATACCTCATCAGAATGACATTGCAGGACAGATTTCCGTCCTCTTCGGCTCTGGCCCAAAAGTTTAACAGTCGAACACTTCGCACACTATCAGGGGTGACAGTCCATTGCCGTTTTTTACGGTCTGGGTTACCGGCGCGTCGTCCAATTCTCCACCTACCTTTGACTAATATACATAAACATGCTAGACTGCAATGGTGTATGGAACGACGTCTTTGGGGACATGAATGGCAGCAGATAATGTTTTCGGGCCAATCCAGGTTCTGTTTGTTTGAAAATAATGACCTCATTTTAGTTCGCCGCAGACAGGGGGAGAGGCATCACATTGACTGTATTTGCACAAGACATACAGTGCTAACTCAAGGCTTTATTGTGTTGGGTTCTACTGGGTACAACCACAAATCATAGTTGGTGCGTGTCCAGGGCACTGCGACCAGTTTGACCTACGTGAATGACATCCTGCGTCCCGTAGCCATACCCTTTTTGCACGACACTCCAGACGCCATATTTCAGCAGGACAAAGCGCGACCACATGTTGCTGCACGAACACGTGCCTTGTTGTTGTTATGGGATGTCAGAATGTTGCCCTGGCTCGTCCGATCATTGGATTTGTGGCCAATCGTAAATGTGTGGGATATGGTGAAACGACGGGTGCGGCGCTGTGACCCAATGCCAACCACCAAAGATGAACTATGTAACAAAGTGAATGCAGTATGTATGGCTTTACCCCAGGACGCCATTCGCACTTTATACGCGTGGAAGCCGTCACGCATGGAGCAAGTTGTCAGTACCCATGGAGAATCCAGCGCCTACTAGGCAACAGGACACATGCTAAACCTAGGTGAGTGAAATGCTAATCGTTTCTGCAGAACATACTAATGAACATGTCCTGTGAATATGAACTTCCTAGCTCTAGTCTTTCAACGTGTTCTGGTTTTTATGAACATGAGTGTAATGTTTGTTCATCACAAAGGCGAATGGTATGACGTATCATAGCCTGCCAAGATGGCTGTTGCCAAATCAGATGGTATGTAAGTATTGAAGTGTCACGTGGAGATGAAATATTCAATGACATTACTTCTGCCACGTTTGAACCAATAATCTTGGAGTACTGAGATCGATAGTAGGCCTATACCACTGGTGCACAGAGGGATCAGTTAAATTTGTCAAATTGTTCAGCGGTGAGGTATATGTTTCAAGATTACCTTGTTTCCTAAGGATGACAATTTGGTTGTAGCTACCTCAGAGGAGAAACTGTTTAACGTCATCTAGTATAAAGAAGTCACAAATATTCCGAGATATTATCAGAACATCCGGTATCCGTGGAATAATGGGGACGTCGGTTGACACAAGGTTGCAAAAAAATTAGGCTCTTTCCGACGGCTACAGGGTCTCTGATATGTACCGAACACTCGGTGTTTGTACTCTGCGCCACGGCAGCTGCCTCAGCCGAACTTTATGTAGCGCGCGGCCGCCCTGCCTTAAGCGTGTATACAATCTTATATGGAATCTTACCTTATAAAATACGCTGGAAGTGTCGACCTTCCTGGATTATACAGGCATTTTATCTGGTAATCACATTCTGGATGACGCAAGTGAGTTCTGCCACTGTTATGTTTCTGATTTCATTCGTAATATTTTCTTTTAGTTTGTCCAATCTGCGAGGATTTGTTCGGTACACTTTTTCTTTCAGTTTACCCCGCAAGCAAAAATCACAGGTTGTTAGATCTGGAGAACAAGGGAGGAAATAGACCAGCACAGATCACTCTGTCTGCAAACACTTCCAAGATTCCAAGATGGGAATCTTATGCTGTATGGGCAGTGGTTAAATCTTGTTGAAACCACCCACGCGATTTTTATTTTTCAGTTAAATGTTGGAGGAACGGCGTAAACATATCATCTTGGTATCTCTCTGCATTTACTGTCGTCTCGAAAAAAATATACAGAATTATTCGTCTTGCACTAACAGCACACCAAACACCGAACTTCCTATCATAATGAGGGACTTCATAAACACAATTAGGATTTTCTGCACACCAATAGCCAGAGTTATGATTATGACTGTTCACGCGACCATTAAGATGAAACGAAAACTTTCACATACGAAAATACTGTCTCGCCATGTTAACAGCTGAGAATCATACTGGCGACTGATGCTTGCCAGGTCGAACACGTGCAGGCTGCTTGCAAGGTCAGCACGCGTCTCCCATACTGCAGAACCCTAATCGGAGAATAACAACGCCTCTTCGTTTATATGAGAGACGCTGTATTAGCTTTACTAGCAGGTATTTATTGGGTTGACCGAGCTCTGTAGCTGCAGTCGCTTAAGTGCGGCCGGTATCCAATATTCGGGAGATAGTAGATTCGAACCTCACTGTTGGCAGCCCTGAAGATGGTTTTCCGTGGTATCACATTTTCAGACAAGGCAAATGCTGGGGCTGTACCTTAACTAAGGCCACGGACGCTTCCTTACCATTCCTAGGCTTTTGCGGTCCCATCGTCGCCATAAGACATATCTGTGTCGGTGCAACGTAAAACAAATAGCAATATACTGGGTTGAATGAGGACCTTGATAGGAACCTCGTCATTTTTTCTTATTAACTATATAGTTAGCTCAGCAAATACTGGTTCGATGCTTGTCTACAGACTAGAAGTAGCCCAACACAATTATTGATATGCGGCGCAATGTTTGCTCGTAATTCACTCCTCTGGAGGTATGATTTTCGTCGGATGAGGTAAGGATGCTAACCACACTGATAAGGCCGCCACACACAGAAAGCTAAGCTACGCTATGCTAAGTAATTACAAGCTATGTTATGCTCTGTCACGAATAAAATGCTGAGCTAGACTTTAACGATGGCAGAATAATTGAAGAAGAGGCTTTCTTATTGGACTCTGTCGTGGAAGTTGAAGAAGAAGAAAAGAGGAGACGATTCTGTATACGAGAAACTGGAAGGATAATAATTCATGCTGAATTCCATCATGAAATTGAAATGGAAATGCATGGAAATGATGAATTAAACATTATTTTCATCTAAATCAGGAACAGTTTCATGAACTTCCCTCTATTACATAGGAATATATTAAGATACATGAAGTATCTACGTTATAGAACGTAGCGTAGTGTACATAAAAGCAATAAATGATAGGTACAATCAATTTCCAGAGTTTAATTTATTTCTTCCAACAGTTGTCCTTCATGGTTATCTTTAATTATTTGATAGACAAGTATATTTTTGTATGACTTTAATCAGTCTTTCTTCCTTTCGTCTGCCTTCCATGGTATTAAACAAGCACAGAAACAATTAAGCAATATAATAGCTGCTGTATTGAAGTAATTCACGAAAGCCACACACATGACACGACGGTTTGCTAGGTGCCGGGCAAAAATGTGATTGTGCACATGCGTGAAGCTAGCAACAGCTATGAAAATCGCCTCTTTGGCGATCTGTAAAAGTTATTTTGGCATTGTTTAGGTTAGCATAGCTTAGCATAGAAGTCTGTGTGTGTCATTTCATGTAACTTCATAGGAGCGACGTCTTTCGTTGGGTTGCACAGCTTAGCTTAGCTTAGCTTTCTGTGTGTGGTGGCCTGTAGACAATTATTTGCATTATAAGGTTGTTAATGATCGTGTGTTTGTAATATTAAGATTTGTCAGGTACCTAATACGAGTAATTGTATTTTGTTTTCTTTGGGGAGCGGTTTCTTTATACCTGTATTATGTGAATCATAATTCTGAGTTCTCGTAATGTGTTGTTTATCGATGTGTCGGGCATAGTGGGCTTATTATTCGTGATGAATTTAATGCATAAATGTTGTAAATGTTTTTTTAATGGTGAAGTCAATGGATATATTGTACTCATATTGAACGTGTGCACTGTACAAATTAGTGGCTTTGAAATATTTTACCTCTCCATCCCCTCCCCTTGACAAGAGAAACTACTGCCAGACCCAGTCCCCAATCTAATTTCTTTATAAAATCAATAGTTGTAGTTTGAAATATATGTTTATAAATGTTATTAATTTTTTACCCAATTATGTTCTTCAAAAATCCTTGAAAGCGTATATTATCTCAAAACACCTATTTTCTTGAGAGAATTTTATCTACGTCCTTCATCCAATGACCGTTACCAATCCTTCTGGTTTGATAATCATTATTGTTGGGTACTTTTGATATGATTGTGTGTTAATACGTATTTATTTTGCCTACGTTTCTTTGATATAGGAGGCTAATAGTATTAGAATACCAGTGTCACTATATGATATTCCTGATGAGTTTTGTTGTTATGTAGCGATTTGCTGCCTTGGATGTGCTCTGGAAGTATTTCTGCACGTATGGCTTTCATTTGGATACATTATTAGTGATTGTTTCACGAACTTTGTTGCTGTAAGATTGCCTTTGCCAGATCGTTGGTTTGAGCCCCACCAAGGGTACTCCTGATAATTGATTCCGTGGTTTCCCATTTTCACATCGCGAAAATAAATAGGCTTACCTTAATTAGGATCACGGTCATTGTCTTCCTGATCCTAGTCCTTCCCATGTCATGTCACTAAAGAACTGTATATAACTTAGTTTTTCTTTAAACAAATATCAAACGATAAAGTAGTAGCTTCTCTTTAGTATGTTGATGCACAAGTTAAATACGTTAGAAAATGCTAAACTTGAGATTTGTAGGATACTAATGCCTTTTTTTCTTTGTTGAATTTGGTTAGAGGCTCTGAGTTCTATCTGTACATGAATTCTAATACGTTATAAGGAACTTTACACAGTTTCTGAAACAGATAACAGCCCTAATGAAAGGCAAATAACACATTTGAGGGAGTTATGCATTAGCGAAAATCTGTGTCTGTTTGCAGTCCTAGATCATCTTTTAAGCACCAGGATTTAAGTTTTCTTATATTCCTCCGTTATAATTTGATGCTGCCCAGTTCCCACTATTATAAACAAATATGTGTTTGTCTTTTCGTGCGATAGGCTACACTTTCATGATCAAAACTCTCACATCTGTCTTCTTTAATATTGTTGTAATTATAATTAGTTGTTGGTTTGGACTGATGCCCTAAATATTAGGCCCCTTAAACGACAAGCATTATCATCAGCAGTTGCTTGTTTCCTACATCTTTATTCAAAGTAATTTATCATGGTAATATATTTTCATTTTTCATGCTTTTACAGATTTGCTGCTGAAGGCTTCAGAAAGGTAAGTTCAAAACCTACATCTCCTTCGCATGAGAATATTTGCTTACGAACTCTGAAAAACCCGATACCCTTTTTAACCATTTTGACAAGTTTGGGAATGTGGGTTGAGTTTTTCAGCTGTTAATGCCAGAACTTGGATGTGAAAAAAGGACTGATTCCTTCGACAACACTCTCACAGCACCAACAAAAACATCGCAACAACAGTTGACTAGAAAACAAATTAAAACTGCTCATCCCTACATGAAGACACATTCTGGGTTCCTTCCCCTTGATATCACCACTCTGTAAAATTCCGAAGTGCCTCTGGTTGAGGAGCTACAAACTTAGATAAGTAGTGAATGATCTCATCTATGCATGATAAGGTGCGTAAAGCGGTATCAGGCAAGTGTTAGAAAAGAACAATGTGTGAAAATGGCGAAGCTTCTTCAGGTGAAAAGTTTTCATCTTAGTGACTTTGAATTAAATCCAGATGACAAAGTTGCTTTCATGAAGTACCTATTGGTTTACTGCCAGACAATAGAGAGCCATGTATTTTTCAGAATGTCCGTCAAGTGTTTATTCTCCTTTGAATGTCAAACCTATCGTCAGAATCCATCGAAATCTGTATCTTCAAAAACAGTAAAATATAAAATTATATCTTCTTCGACATTTATAAATTGTTTAGCGCAGTAAATTTGTTTGCCACTGTAGTGTAGTGGTTATCTTGATTAGCTGCCACCCCCGGAAGCCGGGGTTCCATTCCCGGCTCTGCCTCAAAATTTGAAAAGTGGTACGAGCGATGCAACGGGGTCGATTCCGTCTCGGGAGGTCAACTGAGTAGAGGGGCGTTCGATTCCCACCTCAGCCATTCTCGAAGTGGTTTTCCGTGATTTCCCCACTTCTCCTCCAGGTAAATGCCGGGATGGTACCTAACCTAAGGCCATGGCCGCTTCCTTGCCAAACTCTTCCAAACTTCCCACCCCTTCACAAGGTCCCTATTCAGCATAGCAGGTTGGGCAGCCTGGATGAAGTACTGGTCCTCCTCCTCAGTTGGATCCCCGTCCTAAAGTCTTACGCTCCAGGACACTGCCCTTGAGGCGGTAGAGGTGGGTTCGCTCACTGAGTCCGAGGGAAATACCAACCGTGGACGGTGAAAGAATTAAGAAAAACAAAAAGAAATGTAAATATTTTATTGAACCCATTTTTTCTTTTTTCATCCTTGTTTACAATTTTAAAGACTATAAATTCATACTTAATTTGACAGTTATTAGTAAATTATAGGTCATTAAATGTCTTGCCATATTTAACGTAAGCCGGGCTGAGTGGCTCAGACGTTTGAGGCGCTGGCCTTCTGACCCCAACTTGGGAGGTTCGATCCTGGCTCAGTCCGGTGGTATTTTAAGGTGCTTAAATACAACAGTCTCGTGTCGGTAGATTTACTGGCACGTAAAAAAACTCCTGCGGGACTAAATTCCGGCACCTCGGCGACTCCGAAAACCGTAAAAGTAGTTAGTGGGACGTAAAGCGAATGCCATTTTTATTATTATTATTATTATTATTATTATTATGAATAATGTTCGGATGTTAAGGAAAAATCATATCTCCTTCCTGAGCTCCTTTTATCCGAAATCTGAAAAATAACTGCGAATGACGGGCCCATGACCATTTAAAACAAATTTATATCGCATATAAATACATATTTCGACCATTTTTGTTGTTTGTCATATTTTGCTCATTTTAGTGATATAAGGTCATATTTGGGTTATATTTTGAGCATTTTAGGGATATGTCATATTTGGTTATATTTTGAGCATTTTTGTTTAAATTGAGGCGTCGTTTTAAACAAGGTACAAGTTATCTGCGACGAGTTTCAAACATAGGATTTCCAATTACTGTACTAGATGTATTTTTCTTTATTTTTTCCGAAACAGGTAGGTGGCATCCTTACAATACATGACTCTGAGAAAGAGATACTGTACTAAGCTACGACGACAGATACCAAAATGCTCAGTTCGACTGTGTAACGTAACGGTTAGCACTATTAGCTGTCGTCACCGGACATCTAGGTTCGATTACCGGTCGTGCCAGAGATTTATAAATTTCAGGAGATCTGGTATGTGGGTAAAATGGCCCGTGCAGCTCGCCTCCTTTTGGAGTGTGCCTGAAGGAAGCTGCACCACCTAGGGATGAGGGCACAGGTTTACTTACCAAAATGCATGCTGATAATTTGGTTTATTGTTTTGAGAACCGAGTGGGAACTCCGCGTCGGGGCTATGATGCTGTACGCAAGTATAAAGCTCTAACGTAACTACTGTAGCTCTTCAGTTCGCATGATTAATTGCGTCTGCTTCTAATCACCTTTTGGCATATTTGATGTTAGTAATAATGTAATACTTGCTACCCATTTCTAAAATGCTTTTGTCATACTGTATCCTTTGTTTAGTTAATATCTATATAGTTTTTGGGGCATAATTAGGGTTCTTCGAACACCTAAAAAAAAGTTTCTAATAGTTCATCTCGATTAAAGGTGAAGAAACGTGTTCGCCTTTATAATATTGGACCATGCACAAATCTGTGCGCCTGAACACTGTCTCTCATCAAGCACACAGTAAAGATTTCGGTCTCTCGATTAATGTAATCGGAAGAACATAATTTAAAGATTGTCTAGAAAGCATTGACAAAGCGAAGACGTGATTACCAGAGAAGTGTAAGGAGCATTGCTGCAAAAGCATACGTTGTATTATGTCATATTAAGTTAAAGACAAGATTTTCTTCGAAAACTAGGATGAAAACTAGAATTAGGATGTGAAATCTCCCTATTATCTCATGTGGTATTTAGTAAAACCCTATGCGAGCTAGTTTCATTATTTTACGTATGCACCTTTAGCCTGGTAATAAATCGTAGACGTTGGTTCAGTCTGATACGAAGGATAGTTGAGATGCCTCTGTTGAGCTCTGGGGATTCTGCTCGTCGCGCAAATGCTGCGACGCCAACGACACAATGGGGTGGTTTGCACATTTATCTTATTTCCCAGGAGAGGACCGTATGTAGGTTAATCTCTTGAATAATACAAAAATTCAGTCGTAATATAAATATCTTTAATGGATGTTGCTTTGTTTTCCTTGTTTAGTTCCTAAGCTTAAGGTGTCCTCTTTATTTTCTGACATCTCTACATGATATGTACCGCTAAGAAACCAAAACAATACCGTGTATATGTCATATGAAACTCTGTATATCTCATTGGGCTCTCAATTTCCATCACACAGTCCTCTCTTTTGTGATGATGTTGAAATATAATCATTACAATCTTGAGTTGACGTAACATCAGATGATGTTGAAGTTAAAGTAGTGGATATATCCTTGAAGGTGTTGAGTATTTAGAAATATCTGAAGCATTATCCACCTATATTAAAGTAGCTTGGAGTTGTTGCATGAAGACAAGGATATCAGAGATTAAACGTAACAATTTAAGTAAGAACACGAAAGCATTGAACTTAGTTTTTAAAGGCCGTATTGATGGATATAACTTATTTCTTATTTTAAAGGATTTGTTATCCGTTTAATCAATACATTTGGTTCACACCAGGCAAATGCTGGGGCTGTACCTTAATTAAGGCCACGGCCGCTTCCTTCCAACTCCTAGGCCTTTCCTATCCCATCGTGGCCATAAGACCTATCTGTGTCGGTGCGACGTAAAACCCATAGCAAAACAAAAACAAAATACATTTGGACCGCTGAACGGGTCATTTTCCACTACTTTTCGACAAGGTAGAATCCTTGAAGGACACAAATATCATAAAATAAGATGCTTTATTAGAAGGTCAACTAGGACCATGAATTTTCAAAAGTTGTAAACACATCTTGTCAAAAGGAATCGTGCATAAATGAAATGGCGTATGGCTTTCAGTGCCGGGAGTGTTCGAGGACATATTCGGTTCGCCAGGTGCAGGTCTTTTCATTTGACGTCCGTAGGCGACCTGCACGTCGTGATGAGCATGAAATGATGATGAAGACGACACCTTCACGCAGCCCCCGTGGCAGCGAAATTAATCAACGGTGGTTAAAATTCCTGTGACCAAAGGCCATGGGACAGGAATCGTGCAGTACTATGTGAAGTACATGTATGAATCTTTAGTCTTGATGAATAGGTAATAATGTGAAAATTAACACTATCACTTCATTAGTACGTATATAAGAAAAATAGTATAAAAATTGTCATACACATGAAACTGATGAAATGTATTAATTAGGTGGATAATAAATCCTTTCAAATAAGAACCTAAATATGATTTTCTACCTTCGTGCCAACTACTTTATTATTATTATTATTATTATTATTATTATTATTATTATTATTATTATTATTATTATTATTATTATTTTGCTAGTTGCTTTACATCGTACCGACACAGATAGGTCTTATGGCGACGATGGGACAGGGAAGGGCTAGGAGTGGGAAGGAAGCGTCCGTGGCCTTAATTAAGGTACAGCCCCAACATTTGCCTGGTGTGAAAATGGGAAACCACGGAAAACCATTTTCAGGGCTGCCGACAGTGGGATTCGAACCTACTATCTCCCGAATACTGGATACTGGCCGCACTTAAGCGACTGCAGCTATCGAGCTCGGTACTTTATTATTATTATTATTATTATTATTATTATTATTATTATTATTTTAACAATTGCTTTACGTCGCACCGACATAGATAGGTCTTATGGCGACGAAGGGATGGGAAAGGGCTAGGAGTTGGAAGAAAACGGCCGTGACCTTCATTAAGGTACAGCCCCAGCATTTGCCTGGTGTGAAAATGGGAAACCACGGAAAGCCATGTTCAGGGCTGCCGACAGTGGGATTCAAACCCACTATCTCTCGGATGCAAGAGAACAGCCGCACGCCTCTAACCATACGGCCAACTTGCCCGGTTTTGAATCTTTTACCAATAAAATGTAGGGTCCGTTTAGAACTCAGTTCTCGCTCAAATCCACTCTGGTCCCGTGATGTACTTGGGGAAGGTTGTATAATTAATACATCGCCCTTTGGGTGTCTTCACAAATTCCTCCGTTGCTTTGCCAACTTCGGCCTCATATACATGAGATCTTGAAACAAATGTAGTTATCTCCCTGCCCTTAATTCTGTGTTTATTATTGAATCGATCAATCCTTGCATGAAATGCTCAGAAATATTATATGCGGAAGTTCTTGCGAAATTTCCAGCCTACCTGCCTTTTCCAGTTTGATTTCCCAACTGATTAACCACGGACGTTTTCCAAAATGTAATTTAGACGTTCCGATGTAACCAGGCAAAAGTGTCTTCGAACGCTTCTAAATGAGCGCCGTTCTTGCCACCTTCATTAATCCAGAACTTCACAGATATTTCTTTATGAGCATTGTTGATAGTGCGTCCTCTAGGTTTCCTTTCTAGACTAGGAATATAGCTGGAACTAGATGAAGAAAGATTTTTTGCAACACTGGATTCTGGGTGTTCATTCTGCAGTCTCCATATCGTTCTTTCACCATCGCGTGTGGTCGGAGAAAGAGTTTCGCGATCAAAATCACTACTGATTTCACTAACGTTACTGTTCTCGTTTATATTAAGAGACGTATCTACGAAACGATGGTCACCTGTTAAATTACTCTCAATTAAATCAAACTCACGCAATTTCTTTCTTTTTCGAATATGTTTTTCTCCTATAGAAAACCCATTTGTCGGGGAAATAACTCAGTGTGAATTGTAACACACGAATTGGATTTAAAACCTCTCGCTGTAAGGAACAAAATGTGACAACCCCCAAAATAGCTACATTACTTCCTGTTAGACTGACATTTTAAAACCTACTCTCCAGCTTACCTGTCCTCACTACTCGGAGTGCTCTCAAACATGAGTAGTAGGCTGGCAGTCGACCAGCAGCAAGGGTCGTTCAATCCAGCAATTTGCATTCACATAAATTATACTGTATGTGCAGTTTGGCTCTCGATTTGTCAGTTTCCATTTCAAAATGGCAGCTCATTTGCTTTTTGCATATTGTCTTCTTACACGATGGGGAATCAACATGAAACTGAAAAGTGGGTTCTTACATGATAAGCTGCAATACACCCCTTGTTTGATAGATCAATGAAAGTAACACATTTGTTCTAGCTAGCCTATACCAGAAGAAAAAGTGCATTATAAAAGCCAGGTATTATCAGCAAAGGAATAGGTTATAAATAAGATATCGTTACTTAACCCATCTTCCAATTTCGTTTAACAACGTCAGTCTGAAAGGAGATCTGTGTAGAGATAGTTATGTCCAAGAGCTGACTTATTTCGTACAGAATACCGTTGATTGCAACAATGATGATGATGATGATGATGATGATGATGATACCGGGCGAGTTTGCCGTGCGGTTAGGGGCGTGCAGCCGTGAGCTTGTATTCGGGAGATACTGGATTTGAAGCCCTCTATCGGCAGCCCTGAAGATGGTTTTCCGTGGTTTCCCATTTTAACACCAGGCAAATTCCTTCTAACCTCTAGGTCTTTCCTATCCATCGTCGCCATTAGACCTATCTGTGTTGGTGTGACGTAAAACATAATTGTACGATTATTATTATTATTATTATTATTATTATTATTATTATTATTCCTCTTTCGTTTCGATCGTCTGTGGACCACATTTGACAATCTTTGCGGTATTTTAGCCTTATCTGCCTTCTCTCTGCCAGTATATTTACATTCTTTTTCCTAATCACTTATTGTGTTCTTCTGTAGAGGATCTCCCTTTACTCATTAGTGCTTCCCCAGTGTCCTGGAAACCACGGAACTTTCTGATGAGTTGTCTAAATCGATTTCTCTCCATGATGTAATCTTCTGGAACCCCATCTTCATCAAGTCTAACGTCACTTCTCAAAAGAATTTCAGCTCTGTATTCCTCATCCTATGAGTCTCCGTGGTTCAGACGGCAGCGCGTCGGCCTCTCACCGCTGGATACCGTGGTTCAAATCCAGGTCACTCCATGTGAGATTTGTGCTGGACAAAGAGGAGGCGGGACAGGTTTTTCTCCGCGTACTCCGCTTTTCCCCGTCATCTTTCATTCCAGTAACACTTTCCATTATCATCTCATAGCATTTATCAGTCATTAATAAATCACCTTGGGAGTGGCGACCCCATTGTAATAACAGCCTATCTATGTTCCATTCATTACATTCCTGACCCAGTGAATGACTGGAAAACAGGTTGTAGGTTTTAATTTTCATTCCTCATCCTGAAGAATTCAAAGATTCTCTTCGTTAGTCTCTTACTGTCTATTATTATTATTATTATTATTATTATTATTATTATTATTATTATTATTATTATTATTATTATTATTATTATATGCCTCATTCTGAGTTCTTCATGATTTACATTGGATTCAATCCCTACAGAGAATCATTATACTCTCGCGTGGTGTCATTCGTTACGTAATTCAGTCGAGCAGGGCACAAAGGACTGATGGTCAAGGTGAGAGTCAGCTAATTGCGGACGCACTGTGTGTTACGCCGTTTCCATGGTGATCGCAGCTTTTTGACGATAGAACACGTCGCTAGAGAACACCGAGCTTATGTCAAACTACAGTGCTAGCTGAACTGTCGTATCAGCTCTGTACAGGGTAGGTAAATAAAACAAGAGTTCTGCAGGTCCTTCCCAAAATGTGGGCTCGAAGTGAGGTGTATGTTGATGCTTGAAGTGCAGTGTTGGACAAGTTATGTAGAGGTTTCGGTTTTATAGATTAGGTTGTCAAGAAAAGCATGGAACGTACAACTCGTTTTAAACAATACAAAATAGATAAAAAATTTACGAGTGTGTGTGTGCGACACGTGTCCCGTTGGTGTAACGGATCGGGCATTAAAGTGACACGAATCTTCGTAGCGAATTTTGATGTCAGGATCCGTTCCTGACGTTAACCTAATCAGAGGAGTTAATGAGATGAAATGAATGACGTGATATATGAAGGGTAAAGCCCGGTGCCGGCATGTAGCCAACACCTGTCAAATAGTACCGAGGGGACTGCTCACGGCTTAATGTCGCCGTCCTACGGCTGAAATACCACCATAAGCTCTCACTCTATATGAACACTGTGGAGAGGTTTGAAATTAAAACCAATCTTTTTGCACGCAGTCTAGTGATAATAAATTGTATACAACCACCTTCCCTACCCTCTTGACCTCCTAGTAATTTTTTTCCAACCGACTAATCACGATGTCAGTCCATATAGACTAGGCGAGGGATGGCGAGTCTAATACACGTGTGCCACTGGGTGATGTGGTGGTGGTGATTATTGTTTTAAGAGGAAGTACAACTAGGTAACCATCCTCTATATAACACTAATCAGACAGGAAAAATGGAAGGGGTTCGACACTTCGAAAAATGAAGGTATCGACCAAAGGAAGACAAGGGCCACAAAGGGCGTGAAAATGAAAGACTCCCTAGCCCTCGCAAACCTAATAGCGTCGGGGTCGGAAAAGAACAAGAGTTGACCAAGGGAGGTCGGATAGGATAGATGAAAGTGAGGAGCCTGGCACAAGTAAGTGGAATCACTGCCAGGACTCAGCTGAGGGCCCCGTGGTCGCCAACCCACGCCCCAAACTTCAGAGCCCCTGGGGCCCCTTTTAGTCGCCTCTTGCGACAGGCAGGGGATACCGTGGGTCTTATTCTACCGCCCCCACCCACAGGGGGACCACTAGGTGACACGCGAACACGATGTTTGTAGCGCGTCAGACTAAATACTAAATGTTTTTAACATGTAATAAATAGGCCGGAAATCTAGCAACGTCCGCCTCTGTGCTGTAGTGTTCAGTGTGATTAGCTGCCACCCCAGGAGGCCCGGGTTCGATTCTCGGCTCTGCCACGAAATTTGAAAAGTGGTACGAGGGCTGGAACGGGGTCCACTCAGCCAAGGGAGGTCAAATAAGTAGAGGTGGTTTTGATTCCTACCTCAGTTATCCTGGAAGCGGTTTTCCGTGGTTTCCCACTTCTCCTTCAGACAAATACCGGGATGGTACCTAACTTAAGGCCACGGCCGCTTCCTTCCCTCTTCCTTGTCTATCCCTTCCAATCTTCCCATCCCCCCGCAAAGCCCCTGTTCAGCATAGCAGGAGAGGCCGCCTGGGCGAGGTACTGGTCATCCTCACCAGTTATATCCCCGACCCAGAGTCTGAAACTCCAGGACACTGCCCTTGAGGCGGTAGAGGTGGGATCCCTCGCTGAGTCCGAGGGAAAAACCAACCCTGCAGGGTAAGCAGATTAAGAAAGAAAGAAAGAAGAAATCTAGCAACATAGGATATTTTAATATTACGCTTTAAAAAAGAAGTAAGTCTCAATTAATTCCATAGTCATATTTTTTACTAATTTTATTGAGTTAAACTAAGTCGGGCCTCGCGGTGTAGGGGGCAACGCGTCCACGTGTTACCCGGCGGCCCCGGCTTCGATTCCCGGCCGGGTCAGGTTTTATAATAGTATGTGATTAATATCCCTAGCCTGGAAACTGAGTATGTGTGTCGTCCTTAACGTTCCTTTCCTCACATTCAACACCTTTCTCCTCCGCAATTTCCAAATACACGCAGGTTCATGTGATATGGTGCAAGTAGGGGCAAAAGATCTTTCTACGTCGACGCCCCGAACAAATAGAAAAAAAAAAAAGTTAAATTAAAGATGTAACTTAATTTTTTTAAATTCACCTGTTTTAAAAGGTAATTTTCAGTGATATTTGCAAAATAAAGTCATGAAACTAATACCTAAATGAAGTTAGATGATGATGTTTAAAAGAAAATAACTGATAGCACACTAGATAGTAAATAATAAACGCTAGTCAGTAAAGGTTTATCATCCTTGGACTAGACGATCCTAGTCACCAGGTGGGCTTGAATGTCACATCTACAAGTATATCCTTTAATACGCCTATGTAAGTTTAGATTTTTTACAGTCTGCTTTACATCGCACCGACACAGATAGATCTCATGGCGATGATAGGAAAGGGCTAGGAGTGGGAAGGAAGCAATCGTCTCCTTAATTAACGTACAGCCCCCAGCATTTGATTAGTATGCACATTGAAAACCACGGAAAACCATCTTGAGGGCTGCCACCAGTGGGATTCGAACCCACTATGTCACGGATGTAAGCTCACAGCCGCGCGCCTCTAACCGCACGACCAACTCGCCCGGTAGTTGCATTAATAATGTCTAAGACTTGTATGTTATATAATCAAATAACAACAGTATTATGTAAACCATCGTAAAGAAATAAAACAATGGATTATTCACTGTTACGGTATAGCTGCCCACCACTGAACGAGGAAGGGAATGCGCTGTTGCGGACAACACCACCACTGCTTACATCGACCCAAAATCACGATAAAAAGACAAGGGCCATGAAAGCTTCGGAAATCAAATACCATCGGGGTCGCAAAAAACCAGAGTTGATCAGTAGAGGTCAGATAGGATAGATGAAAGTCAGTAACCTTGCAGAAATAAGTGGAAACAATGCCAGAACTCAGCCAAGGACCCCATTGTCGCCAATCTACGCTCCCAAGTTAACATCCCCTGGGGGGCCGCTTCTAGTCGCATCTTACGACATACGGGGTATGTTATTTTATAGCCTCCGCCTACAGGGGTTACGTATAGTGAACACCTTTACCTTTCACCCCTCTAAGGGCCATCATGGCTTGTACAGAGATGACTCCTCACTTGACGGGAAACACCCTCACTCCTCAGTAACTTATACGGCTCTGTAGATGTAACAGTTGATGGTAGAACTGGAGGGGATCCAACCCACCTTCAGGCTGAAAACTCAACAGACACCAATAAGCCATCGCATTATGACCACCTCGATTCGGGAATATTTATCGCGCCTGGAGCGGGGAGAGTAACACGTGACATAGCAGTAGAGTCTACACGCTTGGAGGTAGTACCGTCTCCGGCGTCAGAATGGGAAAAGCGGCCGACCTCCCCGCGCGTGATACAAGGTAAACGGTGATTTCACGGCGCCTTGGTACCATCATCTCTGAAACGGTGTGGCTTGTTGGCTGTTCTCGTGGCGGCGCTGTACTGAGCAAGTATTGAAAGTGGTGCAGCGTAGGGCTGTATGTCAGCAGCGGCTCATTGATGCCGGAGGACGTGCTTATGACTAGTTTTCTGTCTGAAATTTGGGCTAATATTTCCGATTTTATCTCCTGTACGACGAGCTGCTGAAAGTCTTTCCAGGCGAAGTTCACTTCTCGATTTTATTCCACTCATCGCATTATTTTAACTTTTAAAATGTTTTATTCGGTATCCAACATATCACATGCTTCAAACTGACCGGTAAAAAGCAATATAAAAGCAAATAACTACTGCAAAACGTGACATTTCTTAAAACTGTTTTAAGAAGAATACAGAGGAAGTGATATTACACATATGCAACTTTTAAAAAAACCTGAATTTCAAGTTCATTGTGAAAATGTAAGGAAGTCACGCTTAACACATGTTTTCGCACAACAAGTTCACTTAAGCCCTATTAAGCCAGAATGATAATATTGTTATTGGTTTTCCATCCCACTAACTACTCTTGACGGTTTTCGGAGACGTCACGCTGTCTGAATTTTGACTTACAGGAGTACTTTTAGGTGTCAGTAAATTTACTGACACGAAGCTGCTGTATTTCAACATCTTTAGTTACCACCTGCCAAGTTGGGGTCAGAAGGCCAATGCCTCAATCGTCTGAGCCACTCAGCCACGCAAGCCAGAATGGTGCGTCTGCCCTAAATCTGTTAAACTGGGAAGGATAGGGGTCATTGTAAGTTTTCAGAGCCAGTTCAGGTGTAACCCAGGGCCCAGTTCGAACGTAAATTGCTTTTCCTTGGGAACCAATTCGAAAGAGAAGTTGGGAGCCAATAAATGGTACTATGTTAGGGCAAATTTGTCTATCTGTCCTAAATCTGTTAAACTAGGAAGGGTAGGTTAGATGCAAGTTTCTGGAGAAAGTTCAAATGTAACCCAGGGGGCTAATTCGGAGAAGTTCAGTGAAGGAGCAGGTCACAGGATGTAGAGAGGAGAAGTAGTCTACCTAGGATGTCTAATTTGCAGTGAGGGAAATTGTTAAGGCGAAATAAGGAGAATAGGTATGGCTAAAATTGCCCTGTCTAACTAAAATATGTAAAGATAATCATATTACCAAAGAAACGACTGATTCGAGTTTTGCTATTTACTATCGCCACGTGTGGCTCCGAGTAATTGACTACAACCCACTCGTGAACAATTTTTCTTTTTGTAAATAAAATATTTCATGAATTTCCCTAAAAGAAGATTTTCCTCAACACTAACTTCATCAGAAAGTTGTCCGTTTGCAAGAGGGGTGATGATCATATCAAGAGAAAGGATATATTTTCCTCCGAGGAAAGTATGTTGAAAGTTTGATCAACAGTCAGTCCGAAGCAGAAAACAAAGACTTCATGTAGCCATTCGTGACCACTGTTACAATAATGAAACATCGAACTTTGTGATGTATAAACGGTCAGATAATATTAAATGTTAGGGGCCGATGACCTGCGATGTTAGGCCCCTTAAAACAAGAAGTATCATTATCATCATCAAGGAGGTTGATGTTGCTCACGTCCGTAGGTTTAACCTCAAAATACCCTACACGTGACCCCTAGGTGGTGCTAAGCGAGCAACAATATATTTGGCAGCCAGTCTATCACTGCGATCTCCTGGCAATTACATACAATGACATATCAAACACGTCTCAACAGCTCTTTTAAGAGCTCCCTAACAAGAAACATTGGACCAACGATTCGACTCCTCCAACTAAATGTCGAAAGTATCAGCAAAGCAAAGTGTGACTATCTATCTAAACTTTTATTGGACAACAATATTGTCGCCATTCAGGAAACGCATGTTTCTAATGCAGGTCAGTTTCGAAGCAGAGGTCGTATCCCTGGTTGTACTGCTCTTGGAGTGACATATCACGATGTGTATGGAATAGCCACCTACATCCGTAACAACATAAATGAAGCCTCGCTTATTTCTGAAAATACGGATGGAAATATACATACAGTTGTCACACAGTTGCATGGCATTACTATAACAAATGTCTATAAACCACCTAACATTCTTTGGCCTGAACATGTCTTACATACTGCAAAGCATCCTGCAATTTATGTTGGGGATTTTAACAGTCACCATGGACTCTGGAAGTACTCCAAAAATGATGAAAATGGTAGAATGCTCGTGCAATGGGCAGAGGAAAATGACCTCCATTTAATTTTTGATGCTAAAGACAAGGGCACATTTAGATCAGCTGCATGGATCAAATATACAAATCCAGACCTCTGTTTTGTAAGCTGTAATGGAAGTGGTTTTCCTGAAAACATCACGAGAAAAGTGATTGGTGAATTTCTACATAACCAACATAAGCCCATCCTAATTGAAATTGGTATCACAATCCCTGTAATTAGACCAACACCACATTCTCGTTGGAATTTTCGTAAAGCTGACTGGACCAATTTCACAGCAGAACTTGATAAGTGCATCCGATGGATTACTCCTAAATATAACAACTATAGACGTTTTGCTGGTGCAGTCATAGAAACAGCTAAGACGTTAATTCCAAGAGGTTACCGCAAAGAATATATCCCTGGATGGAACGAAGAAAGTGAAGCACTATATCAAGACTTTCAACGATATGGAGATCCTAACATAGCAACCAAGCTGCTGTCCAGTCTGGACTCATCTCGAAGGTATAAGTGGAGAGAAACAGTTGAGAGGATAGATTTTACTCGCTCTAGCAGAGAAGCTTGGAGTCTTCTCAGAAAATTAGGAGGAAGCCCACCGGTATGCAGATAACAGGCTGAAGTTACATCAAATCAAATTGCCTCTCACATCATTGCAACGTCACGAGTTCCAGGTGACAAGAAACACACCAAATATATTCGACGACAACTTCAAGTCTTGAAGTCAACAGCACCTCAGTCTTCAGAATATGCAAAGCCCTTCACAGTATCCGAGATTGATACAGCACTAAAAGATGTAAAACCATTTGAAGCTCCTGGCTTCGATGGAATTCATCCCGAGTTCTTGATCAGTCTGGGACAAAATGCAAAGAAATGGCTGGCAACATTTTTCACAGACATCTTATTAACTGGACACATGCCTTTGGAGTTCAAAAAAAGCTAAGATAATTGCGTTTCTAAAACCTGGCAAACCCAACAACAAGCCAGAAAATTATCGCCCCATAGTCCTCTTTAGCTGTTGCTACAAACTGTTAGAAAGACTCATATTCAACACAATAAGCAGCACCATTTTACAGCACATTCCCATGGATCAGGCAAGCTTCAGACCAGGTCGCAGCTGTTGTGATCAAGTTTTGGCACTTACTACATTCATAGAAATGGGGTTCCAAAGAAAATTGCAAACATCTGTTGCTTTTGTTGATCTCACTGCTGCATTTGATACCGTGTGGAGCGAAGGTGTGGTCTATAAACTTCTCCGGGTCGTACCATGCATGAAGATAGCAAGACTTATTAACAATATGTTGAGTGATAGGAGGCTTCAGGTTATCATCGGGAACAATGTGAGCAAGGAGAGGAAGCTTAAAAATGGTTTTCCTCAAGGTTCAGTCCTATCGCCACTCCTTTTCAGCTTATATATATCTGATCCTCCTGAAGTTACATCACGGAAATTCTGCTATGCTGATGATATAGTATTAGCTGTGCAACACAAAGAACTGGAGAGAACTGAAGAGATTTTAACAAGGGATTTGTCCATTTTGAAAACTTACTTCAGGAACTGGAGACTTAAGCCCAACACCAATAAAACGGAGGTGTCTTGTTTCCATTTAAACAATTACTTAGCAAATTCTAAATTGAATGTAAGTTTCTGTGGCAGGATACTTCACCACAACTGGAAACCAAAATATCTTGGAGTAATCTTGGATCGAACACTATCCTACAAGCAACATCTGCTGGGCTCTGCACAGAAACTGAAAACACGTAACAACATCATTCATAAGCTTTGTGGAACTACCTGGGGTTCTTCGGCAAGCGTTTTACGGTCTTCAGCTTTAGGCTTGGTATATTCAAGTGCTGAGTACTGTGCTCCAGTATGGATGAACGGTCATCACACAAAACTCATTGATACTGAATTGAATTCCACTATGCGCATAATAACTGGCACAATTCGATCTACACCAACTCATTGGCTCCCGCTTCTATCTGGAATAATGCCATCTGATTTACGCAGATCCACCGCTCTTATCAGGGAATTCAATAAAATCTTAAGGAACCCCGATCTACCTGTACACGAAGATCTGCGAACTATCAACCAAAACAGATTACGTTCACGCCATCCAACTTTACGTAACGCCTCAGACATGGTTGCTAGAAGCTACAATCCAACTACAGAGTGGAAAAGACGGTGGGAAGCAGCAACGGAGACGCACCTGCACAGTATGTTGTCGAATGCCAAACTTCCAAGTGGATTCCAACTACCACGTAAAACATGGTCTGCTCTGAACAGAATAAGAACAGGCCATGGCAGATGCAGAGACATGCTGTTTAAATGGAACAAGTTGCCGACACCCGCGTGTGACTGTGGAGCTGCACGATAAACCATACATCATATTGTCAGAGAGTGTGAAACGCGGGCATACACAGGCAGCGAAGTGGATTTCCTGATGGCAACTCCAGAAGCAATACAGCGGATCAGTGATCTTGACATTCAGTTGTAGGGAGCCTTTTCTTGTTCATTGTTATCTTGTTATGTAAATATGTATATAATTTATATCTAAACTTAATTTGACTGTATGGGCCATACGCTAAATAAATAAATAATCATCATCAATATCAAATGTTAAATGAAACATTATATATTAAAAAAAGCTTTGGCTACTGGCATGTTAAAAGTTGCAAAACCAAGTTACAAGTAAACATACTTAGATTACGTTTCTCTAGATGGCACATTGTCCTGGAAAAACTGATGGTACAAACGTAATTTGCCTGACTCATGTATGAAGTTCCCGACAATATGGTCACGACGCATATATCAGTAATAACAACACAACATTTGTACGCAAACATTTCCGAACAGTTTTGATTATTATTAATGAAACGGTACCCAAATTTAAAAGCGTTCCAATATTGGAGTGACAGTCCTGAATGGGAAATGTTGTAGGCTTAGGAGAATCGAAGCCTTGAAGATGACATGCTACTGAAAAATGCTGCGAACATCACTAGATCTTTCGTGCATTGAGCACATATGGACGATAAATCCAACGTCATCTAGTAGCAGCATTAACCATTGCTGATTTGGCAGACCAGTTGCTACAGGCACAGAACTCCATCCCACAGAATGACAGACGGCACCTGTATGATACAACGCATGCATGTTTGCATGCTTGCATTCAAAATCGTGGTGACTGCAGCTGTTATTAACGTACCACCATGTCACATGTTTCCTTGCGCACACTTGTATATGTGACATGGAAACTATAATGAAGTATGTTACCTAGAAAATATTACAAAGCTTAAATTGCATTCCTCTAAACGAATGTCTTCTTTGTGTTGAGATTTCATTTCATTCCTGTGTATGCCGCAGTTATGTTATTTCTTGGCATGTGAGAAGGTACGAAAAACTTATTTGATTTGTGTATTGTTTGATTTTTTTATATTTCTGTATTTTTCGTTCATTTGGCATGGAACGAATTATTAATGTTGAAAAAATTTCTTAGCAAAGCAGAGGTCTTCATTTCCTCAATCGTGCCTAAGGTTGAAGGGATAAAGGGCCCGGAAAGGTATAATTGTGAGTCTTGTATAGCTCTATCAAACTAAAAATCAAATTTCGAAAATCACTTCTGGCCTAAATGCAGTTTTGGAAACAACAGCCTAAAATCGCCTGTTTCTCTACTAGTTTTCTTTTCTAATTCAAATCCTAGACAAATTGACTTACTTACATAATTCTTCCTGTCATGTGTTCCTTGGTTCAATACCCTCAGGCATTTTTTTTAAATGTCCACACCGAATGTAGTTATAAGGGTTAAGTGAAACCCTGCATTGACTCACATTACCGCTCATAGTGGTGCTTAAGTGAAACTCTGCATTGACTCACATTACCGCTCATAGTAGTGCTTAAGTGAAACAATGTATTGACTCACATTACCGCTCATAGTAGTGCTTAAGTGAAACAATGTATTGACTCACATTACCGCTCATAGTGGTGCTTAAGTGAAACAATGTATTGACTCACATTACCGCTCATAGTAGTGCTTAAGTGAAACAATGTATTGACTCACATTACCGCTCATAGTGGTGCTTAAGTGAAACCCTGCATTGACTCACATTACCGCTCATAGTGGTGCTTAAGTGAAACTCTGCATTGACTCACATTACCGCTCATAGTGGTGCTTAAGTGAAACTCTGCATTGACTCACATTACCGCTCATAGTGGTGCTTAAGTGAAACAATGTATTGACTCACATTAGCGCTCATAGTGGTGCTTAAGTGAAACTCTGCATTGACTCACATTACCGCTCATAGTGGTGCTTAAGTGAAACTCTGCATTGACTCACATTAGCGCTCATAGTGGTGCTTAAGTGAAACTCTGCATTGACTCACATTACCGCTCATAGTGGTGCTTAAGTGAAACCCTGCATTGACTCACATTACCGCTCATAGTGGTGCTTAAGTGAAACTCTGCATTGACTCACATTAGCGCTCATAGTGGTGCTTAAGTGAAACCCTGCATTGACTCACATTACCGCTCATAGTAGTGCTTAAGTGAAACAATGTATTGACTCACATTACCGCTCATAGTGGTGCTTAAGTGAAACAATGTATTGACTCACATTAGCGCTCATAGTGGTGCTTAAGTGAAACTCTGCATTGACTCACATTAGCGCTCATAGTGGTGCTTAAGTGAAACCCTGCATTGACTCACATTACCGCTCATAGTGGTGCTTAAGTGAAACCCTGCATTGACTCACATTACCGCTCATAGTAGTGCTTAAGTGAAACAATGTATTGACTCACATTAGCGCTCATAGTGGTGCTTAAGTGAAACAATGTATTGACTCACATTACCGCTCATAGTAGTGCTTAAGTGAAACCCTGCATTGACTCACATTACCGCTCATAGTAGTGCTTAAGTGAAACAATGTATTGACTCACATTACCGCTCATAGTAGTGCTTAAGTGAAACCCTGCATTGACTCACATTACCGCTCATAGTAGTGCTTAAGTGAAACAATGTATTGACTCACATTACCGCTCATAGTGGTGCTTAAGTGAAACCCTGCATTGACTCACATTACCGCTCATAGGGGTGCTTAAGTGAAACAATGTAGTGACTCGCATTAGAGCCCGTAGTGCTAGAAAAAGGCAAACTGCTAATCTAATTGACCGGATAACAATGATTAAGAAAAGGATTGTAATTTCTAGGAATAAATAAAGAATATATTATCATACTTTATTATTTTATCCATGCATATTTTGAAACGTAACGTGTCATGTACACCACCTTTCATGCGAAAACTACTTGTTCAAAGTCTTATATTTCCAATAATTGACTATGGTGCAGTCGTATACAACGACTTATCTGAAACTTTGAACATAAAACTACAGAGGGTACAAAACGCATGTGTTCGTTACGTTACAAATGCCAGGCGTGATGAACACATAACACCCTATTACATACAGCTACAATGGTTGAAACTCCATGAACGTCGAGAAATCTCAGTAGCTGTTGCCACGCAGAAAATTCTCAAACTGAAGACACCATCCTACCTTTATAATGCATTTAAACCTATGGAGTCGGTACATAACAGAGATAATAGGTTTACAAAAACCACCCTTCAAATTCCCCTTCATCGTACCACTAGATTTAACAAATCCTTTGTTTGCACTGCATCACGTATCTTTAACGTCTTTAATCTTCACCGTTTCGCAAATAACACTAACTGTACACAACTAAAGCAGTTCTTAACATCTATCTTTCTGGAGGAGTACACAAGAGACTGAGATCAGGCATTCTTGTGTCGAACAATCAGAAATATGTATATTTCGAAGAAAATTGTTTCTCTGCCTTAGGTTTATATTCTTTAAATCCATGTAGTCCAAAATAACAGAAGGGCTTAATGACTTAATTTCTTACTTATTATATATTGTATGTCTTAACCTTACTGGATTTGGTATCTGTATTTTCATTTTTTTGTTTCATGTTTAGTTTAATACTTTAATATTATAAAAATGTAGTTACTGTGATCATAAATCTGTATTGTATTATAAGCAGACGCTACATAAAGGGGCTTTTCAGCCTCAGTGGCATGTAAATCATGATCAATAAATTCAATTCAATTCAATAAAATTCATAGCTCTTATCGCTAGGATGTTTTCAACACTGAGATGCTTGCCTGATGGGCTATAACTGAAGATATTTTATGGTTTATGTCGAAATGACGTTTTACATTGAATGTGTTACATACATTTACGAACACAGGCAACACAGACCTTCATTGTTTTATTCCTTATATATTCGAGCATGGGCGCCCATACGACAGTTTGGTGGTGGGAGGGGGGGGGGAGGAGGCGTGCCTAGACTTGGGGGTATGTAGTATTTTGGAAGATGAATGGTGGTAAAATAACACCCACGGTATGCTCCGCTTATTGGTGGGGGTGGGGGCGGTACTACCACTTCTACGTAATACCGACTGTTAAATAATTTTCTTGAAAGAAAAACACCTGACTACGTTAGATTTTTGCCTTTCCCTGAGAGCTAGAGGGGGCCCCGGGCATGGGTGCCCTTGTAATTCGAGCACTGTATTTCTTAAATTTCTAATGTTTCGGCAGTGAAAATATGATTGCCAGGTTCCGTATATAAAACCACCAGAAAAAATTCCAATACTGAATTCGCTTTACTGACTTACTGATTGTAGAAATGGAGACTCGGTGAGTGAGCGAAAGTGACAGACTCGCTGGCCGCGCCTGTCAGTAGAACCAGGGTTTTTAATGTAATACCGGAATGTGAAATATGTACATAAAATGCAGGAAATATCGGCGAAATATGCAATTAAATATAGAATATTCATAAAATATGTAATAGTATTGATGCACTAAATTTACGAGAAAGTCCGTGTATTCCTATGGTTAAGGTACGAGACAGTACTGTGCATTTTGTTTAAATACCTCCATATTATATGACAAAGGTACCAACTCGTTGGCTGAATGGTCAGCGTATTGGCCTTCGGTTCGGAGGGTCCCGGGTTCGATTCCCGGCCGGGTCGGGGATTTTAACCTTCATTGGTTAATTCCATTGGCTCGGGGGCTGGGTGTTTGTGCTGTCCCCAACATTCCTGCAACTCACACACCACACATAACACTATCCTCCACCACAATAACACGCAGTTACGTACACATGGCAGATGCCGCCCACCCTCATCGGAGGGTCTGCCTTACAAGGGCTGCACCCGGCTAGAAATAGCCACACGAAATTAAAATTAAAAAATATGACAAAGTCATCGCTGTTGCTTTAGATAATTTGACAATATAGATAATTAGTCTTTTTCTAACTCCGACAGTGTTAAGTAATCAAATTGAATACTAAATCGAAATACTTTAAATATTCAAAAGTAAATCGTGGAGTATAGTACACAGCCATTTCCTGTCGCCCTTATGCTCTGAAAATGGAATGAACACATTTCACTAAATAAAGTTTATATATATAATCTTCTTTAAACCCCTGTTAACATAAGGAGTACACAAATAGTGTGTCACCAAGTACTTCTGTCTATGTTTTTCATTGAGATGTTCAGGCGCAGATCAGATAAAATTAACGTGCAGACTGAGAAGGCCCGTTGAACATCGCAGGAAGTCACCATTGCATATTTTGAAAGATAAAGCTGGCTGGGTGAAATATATCCCAGGGTCTCTTCTTGTTTGCACCGATTTATCTTTCAAACAGATAAAGAAATTGAATAATCTGGATTTCGCTTCAAGACCGCATTATTTTGTTAGGAACTGTGACAATTGAAACGCACCTAGACGTATCAGATTCTGAGAAAGGATTAGTGCTGTTGTATGCAGTTGAGGCTCTCGGGCCTACTGTATTTCACAGACAAACGGTTAGAAATCACAATTTTAAAGAAAAAGCCAACTTTAGCAGTTAAAATTGTTTTTCCTGAAGACCTGTCACATCTCCCAGCCACATACAATATGGATATTTAGTCCATCAGAACAATTTATTTTTTGTTCATTTTAAGGGAACATGAAAGGAAAATGAACACAACGAATATTGTTCTGATGGACTGCATATCCTTATATGGCTGGGAGGCCAATTACAGTATTTTATTATAGTCTGGAAACTTTTTTATTCGTGTCAGAGGTACCAATATATATAAAATTCGATTCAAATTCAATTAAAAAATAAATAAAAAATATGAAGTATGTTAATCTGTAACGTGCAGCGGGGAGACACTTACTTAAAATACAATGACACTGTGACGTGCGATAATAAGAACGGTGACGATGCAATTATTTAAAGGTTAGGTTTGGGTTACACTTAGAGATGTCACGATAATTAGTTAAAATTCCAAGAGATATACTCAGTTACAGTTAGGTTGATTACAAGTATACGGTGAGGTCCAATTAGAACTCAGACAGTATCCGTAGCACTGCTACACTAAGCCTGACTATAGACACACAGTGATGGACGGGTTAGGTCAGTACATAAACTAGAGAGAATTTGGTACATCGATATGAAAACACTTTTAGCACAATAAGGAGCTAGGACACCAAACATAACACTAGAAGCTCAGAGCGACTCACTAGTTAATAATCCTTTGGTACCAAGGTATCTGGTAAGTCTCGAGACACAGTGATGTAGTAGGCGTTTGTCAAGTGACAGTTCAAAGGCAGTAAGTACTCCGGTGCACAGCAATTACCGAAGATAATGCACCCAGAAAATCCAAGTAACTTATCACACAGAGTCACCACATAGAAACAGCGAAAGCAATAAGTATATGCCAGTTTTTTTTAAAAAAAACAAACAACTTACCTCGAGGATGGTATGTAGAAGGTGCTTTTGGATCTTTGCAACCGTGACCAATAGTGTTACAGTATCATGGTAATCTAACAATTAGTGCACTTTCATAAACACGAAAGGATAAGCCGAGGTTTTAGGAATATAGAAATTTAATTTAAACACAAAATGAAATACTACACCAGGTTGAACTAAACGAAGATTAATCAAGAGGTTTGCGAAATTAAAGATTCAAAGGGTGGAGCTAATAATAATTTACATGAATTCACAATCACAAGGAGAGAAATGAATTCTATCCTTACCACGATGTTAATCTGGAAATACCTGCATAAATTAACAGGACACAGAAAACAGGAAAAGCCCCAAAACGCGAAACATGAAAAACCTCACAAACCAGAGGTACAGCACGGGCACAATAAAAATGGTTAACTCGAGAAATAGCAGAATACAGTTTTAAGAAATAAATTCAATGTGTGACACCACAGGGCCAGTGGAGACCAGAAATGGGAAACACGGTAATATATTTACCAATACTTCAGGAGCGTATCGGCGGGAGCAGGAATAACCGCTCGATATAATATTTCATAGGTTAGATCATATGCCCATAATCAGAAGGGCATCACAAGCGCAGAGGAGTAATTGCAATAAAATTCCACACCGACTCAACCAGAGCCTTACAGGAAACGGAGAAGTTACTCCCAAATTCAACACTTCACGTACCCAAATCACAATAGAGATCGCACGGATCTCACTAAGAAATCAGTTACCGGGGAGAAATAAAGAAATCAATAATAATAATAATAATAATTCCCCAAAATTCCAAGTCAAGTTCACAAGAACCAACAGTAAACGTAGCCGTGTCAGTCTCCAGCAAAAAACATTAGTCAACTCATTCAATCGAACAATGTCAATCAATCTCAATGACAATAAAAGTCACCAAGGCAACCCCGAACTAAAATTAAAAAAGACGGTCAACGAGAACCAAACACCGTTGAAGGGATTGGAATTAATTTTTCTCAGCTCCGTTAAGAAATAACAATTTACCACCCAGGGTGGTTGGTGATAAAGGTTTAAGCTTATAGATCTGTTAGGCATATTTAGCTTGCCAAGTTTGAAATGGGTATAACCCTATACAGAATTACATTCTTTCAATAGAACAACTTTGATACCTTGCATAAAGGGAAGGTTAAATTAGCATAGCTGACCACTGAAAAATAAAACCGAGAACCAGAAGAAAATGAGTTTTTGAAAAGGGGTCAGTTATGGACTAGCGAGAATGACGGCTCCGAAGGAGAATCAGAACAGAAAAATATAACACAAGTTGAATTTACGTAAATAAAATAAGAATAGTCAGAAAAGGTCAGAACCTACCAAAATTACACCCCAAAAGGGGAGAAAAACCAGGGAAAACCCTGGATTAATATAAACCCTCACATGGCACGTCCGTCCCGTACAAGGACAGGAAACAAAATCAAAGTGGCTTCCACAACACTAATCAAGGCCCCGCCGTTATCGCTAGTAATAGGGAGCGAGTGGAGGGGGAAGGAGGAAAATAGCCACAATGAGAGCAGCGTGATACAGAGGTACACAGACAAAGATATGTATACCTCTGCTAACAATTTAAGGAGGACATGTTTGAAGGAGATTAAACTTAAAGTATTAACCTTACAAATCACTAAAAGTGAAAGACATATGAACAAATTAATTGTAAAACTAAAAAAAAGGAGAAAAGAAGTATTACATGGAAATCTCTACACCCTATATACATTATTTACACAAGTTGTGACCAGTATTTGGCTACATTGACGGCATTGTTTCCAGCCAGTGCCAATTCCATCCTGTACATGAATCTGGGCATAGACGACACTGCAAGAGGTGCCTAGAAGTCTGTTCCTCTCCACATTCACACAATGAGTCCACACCATGCACGATGTCTCATTTCACAAGATTATCTTTAGATCTTGCAACGCCGGTCCGCAGTCTGTTTAACGACTTCCATATGCACCATCCCTCTTCGTGCCCAGGTGGCAGCTTTTCTTCAATTTCAAGACGTTCCGGATGATCTGGGTACCTTTGTTTCAAGAGCTTAACCCTGGCCTTCTTTCGGTCAGAATCAAGTGGAGCAGAAGACTGTAGAAAACTCTTCCTGGATTTCAGTCGAGCTGGTGGTGGCTGATGTTCATGAAGGGGATGGGCTGAAATGCTGCAAACCGTTTGTCTCTCGATATTAGCGGCCACCTCACGTCTAATATCAGGTGGGGCTAAACCTGCAAGTGAACACAACTTCTGTGTGGGTGTTGGTTTTAAATAGCCTGTGATTAGCCTGCAGCTTTCATTCAAGGCAATGTCGACTTTCTTTGCGTGAGCTGATTTATACCACACGGGACTAGCATATTCAGCAGCAGAGTAGCAGAGTGCTAGGGCAGTTGTCCTTACTGTCTGGGGATGGGCACCCCATCCAGAACCAGTTACCTTACGCAACAGGCAGTTTCGTGATGAAATTTTTACCTTGAGTTTGGTTCAGTGTGTGGTGAAGGTCAGCGAACGATCCAGGGTAACACCAAGGTAAACTGGAGTATTGCTATGTTCCAGCTCCATTCCTTTCCAGTTCACACGCAGCTTCCGCGGGGCTTCTTTGTTCTTTAAATGAAAGGCGTACACATTAGTTTTCGAGATGGGTTTGACTTGAGGTGATTTTCCTCATAATAATCTGAGAGCATCTTCAAAGCAGCAGTAAGGTTTTGTTTCACTTGCTCGAAGATTTTACTCTGAGTTGCCAGGGCCGGGTCATCTGCGTACAGAAAGCTCCTTGTGTGAGGTGGAAGAGGTTGGTCGTTGGTACATATGTTAAATAGCATTGGTACTAGGACACTGCCTTGTGGGAGACCTGTATTCTCCATCTACTCCGCTCTACTTGAAATTTAACGAAGAAACGTCGGTTTTGCAACAGTGTGGCAATAATCGTTGTGAGCCTGAAATCCATAGTAAGATGGTAAAACTTCCTTAGAGCTATCTGGTGTTGTACAGTATCATATGCTGAAGAGAGATCAACAAAAGCCACTCCAGTAATATCACCACGCTGAAATCCACCTTCTATGTGCTGTGTCAGATTAAGGATCTGTGTACAGCAGTCCTTTCCTGGTCTAAATCCAGCCTGATCTGGGATTAGAAAAGGTTCGACCACTGGTGTTGTACGGTGCAGAAGTATTCTTTCAAAATTTTTATATAGATGGCACAGGAGTGATATTGGTCTGAAATTCTTCGGATCCGTAGGCTGTTTACCAGGTTTCAGGATTGCAACCACCTTAGTCTTCCACCAGATTTTAGGGATTTGGCATCGTTCCAGACAGTTATTGTAAATCTGTAGGATCCATTGTTTGGTAGCATTCCCAAAGTGTTGTATCTGCTCCATACGCCTGTCATCTAGACCGGCTGCCTTGCCAGTTTTGCTCATTTTTATGACGTTTTCCAGCTCGTTCATAGTGAAGGGATTGGACAGACTGGATGTTTCTTCTTCGATATGTCTTTGAAATTTTGGTGGTCTTTTTCGCTTATCTGTTTTGCCATTTATTAGGAGCTGATGAGCTACCTAGTTAGAAGTAATGTTGCTATGTAGAGGACTTTTCGTGGGGTCATTGTTCAGACGTCTAAGAAACTAAAGGAGCTGAATTTTTTTTAATTACCTAGATACATACAAAAATGTTACATTCTTCACATAATATAAGAAATATGTAATATTACTAAGAATATGTAAAATTAAGCATATGTATAACACAGGAAGACATTTTCATTTTCAGGTGTATACAAGTAAAGGAATGGAATATGTAATCGCATAAAACTCTGGGTCCTACCTATCACGCATTTCCGAATGTTGACAGATGTTCCATCTGTTTATGAAATATTAGCTATATTACCCGGCGCTGCCAGGGCACTTTATTGATTGTTTCCTTTAAGGTATTTTATTATCTGTTAATTACGTGTGAAACGATTTTCTGGTAGATTTCGTTATTGTGACGTTGACTGATACTTCACCGCCTTTTCAGCCCCGCTGTCCAGAGGGGTGAACACACATAAATCCACAATCTGTGCCATTTTAGACTTATTTTACCCCTTCTCACGCCCCCCTTCCTCCCCCAATGGCGATGGGGCTGAGCATCGACATAAACGACATGCGGAGTGTCACTTTTGATCTCAGCGACCCTGAAACCTATGGATTCGACAATATTTTCGATTATCGCGCGAGTTGGCCGTGCGCTTAGGGGCGCGCAACTGTGAGCATGTATCCGGGAATAGTGGTTTCGAGCCCCACTCTTGGTAGCCATGAAATTGGTTTTCCGTGGTTTACCATTTTCACACCAGGCAAATGCTGGGGCTGTACCTTAATTGAGACCACGGCCGTTTACCTCCCATTCCTAGGCCTTTCATATCCCATCGTCACCATAATACCTATCTGTGTCGGTGCGACGTAAAGCATACTAAAAAATCGATAATTTTTATATGCCACCCCCTCCCCACCTCCCTTACCACCACAGTGCTTTTTTCAGACAGTTGTATATGTAGCAGAATCTCTCCTTGGCCTAGCCTACATTTACGCACGTGCCTACTTCGAACACCAGGCCTGTTTTCTATTATAGAATCCTTGAGCTGACGTTGCCATGGTTACGGCTGGTCATTTCTTCATCCGGTTCCTAGAGCGAGGTAGTTTGATAGCAACATCTCCATAACGGTTGCTTTTAGGCACTTAACGTATGTTTTTCGGGGCCCGCAGAGCCTTACCGAGTTCTTTTCTTCGCATCGTGAGGTTTAAAATGAGCTTTGTCTCGTCCTTGTGCGACAAATTTGATATTTCGTCTATATTGGCCCATAATCACATTTATAGGCAAACTAGCAAATGTATCCATGCTGGTCATTATTACACCTAAAACGGAAAACTGTACGAAAACTTCACCAAAATAGTCGATGTACAGACACACGGTGTTACATTTTTTAAGATAAGTATTATAATAAAAATACTTCAATCCTTATTTCACTTCCTTTTAAGGCCCACTTAAGTGCATTTTCCACAAACAAAAAGTACATTTTTCTTCATTTTTAATGAAGATTCCACATACAAATTTTCATTTCTGAAACTTCTTCAGTTTTTGAGATATCAGTATCCTAATAAAATTAATTCAACCACACTTTCAGTCCTTTAAACCCCCGTTAAGTGTTTTCTCCGGAAACAAAAAAATACGTTTCTTTATTTTTAAAAGAGGTTAATAGTGCCAAATGTTCACGTCTGTAACATGTTAAGTTTTTGAAATATACTAAAGATATGCCCATTTCAAAAATGTAACCCCTTTTTCACTTCCCCTTAAGTGAATTTTCCGAAGACAAATTGTGCATGTATCTTTACTATTACAGGAGATGCCAAATACTAATTTTCACGTCTGTAGAGTGTTAATGCTTTTTGTATACTCATTTAAAAATTCACCCCTTTTTTCACTCCTGTTTACCCCCGTTAAGTGGGTTCTCCGAAAAAAAAAGGAAAAATGGTTTCTTTATTTTTAAAGGAGATTCCAAATAGCAATTTCCATGCCTGTGACGTTTTTAGTTTTTGAGATATAAGTATCCTCACAAAAGGTATTCAACCGATTTATCACTTCTTTTCACTCCCCTTAAGGAGATTTTCCGAAAGAAAGAATGACTTGTTCCTTTATTTTTAAAGTAGTTTCCAAATACCAATTTTTACGTCTGTAAACTGTAAAGTTTTTGAGATATAGATGTACTCATTTAAACAGTTAACCCCCTTAGCGACGGAATATTAAAAAATGCTCCCTTAGTGAGCACTCACACTATAATATAAAAGTATCCCCAAAATTTCAAATCAGTATGTCGTGGGCGATGATTATAGTCAGTTGGAGTTAACCTTATACATATAGAAGATTTTGGTATCTTGGGTTACATTATTTCAATTTTCGTACGGAACTCTAATTGTTTTGAAAATAAAATACAGCCCATGTTACTCACTTGTAATGTAGCTTTCTATAGGTGAAAGAATTTTTAAACTCGGTTCAGTAGTTGTTGAGTTTATCCATTACAAACAAACATACAAATTTTTTTCTCTTTATAATATTAGAGATTACAGATGTGAACTTGACCGAAATCGCGTTTACGTGTCATAGATTCGAAATAGTAAATCTGTACGATGCAGGATAAACGTTTTTATTTTTGATAATTTATTTTTCTCTTAATTTTTTTAACCTTACTAAAATAATATTTTGTAATGTGATAAAGTTCACCTTTCCAGTTATTCTGGCACAGTTAGACACAGATTCTGTATTGTATTTCACTCACAGTCCATAAATGCACGTTAATAATGGGTCTAATTTGGCACTGTGCATAATTGATGTACTGCTAATTAGTAATATTTGTACTTTACATGGACAAAATATGAGTTATGACATGGCAGTGATAAATAGTTTCGCCGTGTCAGCGCTCTCGAAAGTACGCGTTCTGTCATCACATCCCGTGTCCGTCAATCATCCTCTGTTCATCCATCCTTGAATTCCTTGCATGCGTAGCTGAGTGCTCACGACGGATTGCATAAATTGTATGTTCGTCAACAAAGCTTAATTCACATGTGAGGAGGAATGTCCTCAATGTTGTCTCTGTAATGCGTCGCAGGACCTGCCAATAATAATAATAATAATGATGATAATAATAATAATAATGATAATAATAATAATAATAATAATAATTTTTATTTTATTTATTTTATTTATAACTTATCTAAAATACATTTGCAAATATGCAGTAGGATATTATACATTATCTTTGCAATTATTTACACCTGCAAAGCACTTGATGTGCTTATCTGCCGGTGTAGTTGTTTCACATTTATATACAATGTTGCAATCCTTACTGTTTACAACATTAATAAGGTATGTATATTTACATTAGCATTGTAATTTTGTCCTGTGGTGTGAGTTTTTCTTAATCCCTGAAAGTATCACTCAAAATAGATAAGTCTTTGGTACATTTTTCATTTATGAACAAATATTTAAACTGTAATTTTATTATCTATGATCCATAGTTTCACATGTCTTTTTAGTTGATATTTGGTTTTCAAGTGTGTCAATTCTGAGGGCAACTTGTTCAAAAATTTAGGAACTACAACTTGCAGTGTTCTGGATCCATATTTGTTGTAGTAACTCATGACCAGAAAATAACTTATATGCCTCAGTCTTGTTCCATGTGTATGTTCATTAACAATTCTATATTGTGGCTTCCAGTAATTTTCTTTAATTATGTTGTACATATATAGTTGTTTAACTATCAAGAACCTTTCCTTCTGGTACATCCCTGTTAACATATTCTCACTTAAGGTAAATATTCCTCTGTTTTCATACCAAAAGAATGCTTTGACAATGCGATTTTGTAACATTTGTACCATGTTAATGTCTGTAACAGAAGCTGATCCCCATACACTTACACCATATGATATAAGTGACTCAACAAGTGAATGATAAACCAATTTTAAGCTATCATGAGGTATTATATACTTAACCATTTGCAATTTGAACAAGCTTAGCCTCAGTCTTTCACACAACTTATTAATAATAATAATAATAATAATAATAATAATAATAATAATAATAATGTTACTTGCTTTACGTCCCACTAACTACTTTTACGGTTTTCGGAGATGCCGAGGAGCCGGAATTTGTTCCCACAGGAGTTCGTTTACGTTTTACGTTCCAGTAGATCTACCGACACGAGGCTGACGTATTTGAGCACCTTGAAATACCAGCCAGGATCGAACCTGTAAATTTGGGGTCAGAAGGCCAGCGCCTCAACCGTCTGAGACACTCAGCCCCACGGCCCGCCTGCCTAATTAAAAATTTGTGCCCCCTAAAATGAAACGTAAAATCCACCACATACAGAAAGCTAAGCTATGTTACGTGTTGCTACGCAACCGAATGAAAAAAGTCGCTCCAATGAAGTTACATAAAATGGTACACACAGACTCCTATGCTAAGCTACGCTAACCTAAGCGATGCCAAGGTAAATTTTACAGATCGCCAAGGAGGCGATTTTCGTAGCTTTAGCTGGCTCCACACATGCGCACAATCACTCTTTTGTCCTGCGTCAAGTAAACAGTCGTTTCATGTGTGTCGCTTCCAAGATTTACCTCAATACAGCAGCTATTATATTGCTTGATTGTTTCTGTGCTTGTGAATTGTCATGGAAGGCAGACGAAACTATAAAAACTGATTGAAGATATACAAAAATATACTGGTCTATCAAATTATTAATGAGATATAACCATGAAAACAACGGCTGGCAAGAAATAAATGAAATCTTGGAAATTGACTGTACATATCATTTATTGTTTTTACATACATTTTTATCCTGCGTTCTATAATTTGCGTACCGGTACTTCTTATTCATTTTTTAATATCATACTCAGTAATAGAGAGAAATCCATAAAGCCGTTCCTGATTTACACGAAAGTGATTTTTAATTCTTCATCATTTCCATGTCCGCCACCATGGCTAAATGGTTAGCGTGCTGGCCTTTGGTCACAGGGGTCCCGGGTTCGATTCCCGGCAGGGTCGGGAGTTTTAACCATAATTGGTTAATTTTGCTGGCACGGGGGCTGGGTGTAGTGTCGCCTTCATCATCATTTGATCATCACGACGCGTAGGTCGCCCACGGGAGTCAAATCAAAAGACCTGCATCTGGCGAGCCGAACTTGTCCTCGGACACTCCCGGCACTTAAAAGACCATGCGCCACTTTTTTTATCATTTCCATGAAGCCTCCGTGGCTCAGACTGCAGTGCGCTGGCCCCTCACAGCTGGATACCGCGGTTCAAATTCCGGTCACTCCACGTGAGATTTTTGCTGGACAAAGTGGCGGCAATACAGGATTTTCTCCGAGTACTCCGGTTTTTCCTGCCATCTTTCATACCAGCAATCCATTAACATTTCATTTGCTCTGTCAGTCATTTATCATTGCTCCAGAGGAGTGCGAGAGGCTTCGTCAGCCGGCACATTTCCTATCCTCGCCGCTAGATCGAGGCTTCATTCATTCCATTTCTGACCCCGTCGAAAGACTGGAAACGGGCTGTGGATTTTCATTTTTCATCATTTCCATGCAATGTTTAAATCAAATGATGGAATCCATCACGGATTATTCTCCCTCCAATATCACGTATACAGAATCTTCTTCTCCCTCTGTGCTTTCTTTCTCTTTCTTCGCTTTCCATGACAGCAGCCAATAAAAATCTTCCTCTTCAATTAATCCACCAACTTTAAACTGATCATTTTATTCGTGACACACCACAACATGGCTTCGCATCGTTTAGCATAGCGTAGCTTAACGTAGCTTATCTTACCATTCTGTGTGTGGTAGCCTTGAAACCTATGAATAACTACACTGAAGTTCATAAAATCCAGAACACCTTGAAAAGCTAGAGATAGCACGTTCATATTCACAGGACATGTGCATTAGTATATTCTGCTCAAATGATTAGCATTTGAAACATGTAGGCCCTTAGCTTCAAGGTCCACATCGATATCCTGGGCACCACCACTGACTGGTAAAATGTTCTTGCGGCTCTCTTTGTCGCTATAAACCGAAGGTAATGGATCAGTGTGACTTGAGCAGACATGCAGGATGCCTCGCAGGCAAATGTGAGAACCGTATCGTCAAATGAAAGAGGGCGCATTATTGGCATGAGAGAACGTGATGCATCCATCCGGCAAATTGCTGAACGTGTGGGACGAAGTGTGTGGGCAGTGCAACGGGTGCGTACAGAATGGTTCACAGAAGGCCGTAGAACATGACGAGATGGGTCTGGTAGCATCACCCAGACCACTGCCCGAGAAGATCAACACCTCATCCGAATGGCATTGCAGGACAGATCTGCGTCCTCCTCGACTCTGGCGCAACAGTGGAACAGTGTAACACATCGTACACTAACAGGAATGACAGTCCGTCGCCGTTTATTACGGTCTGGATTACCGGCGCGTCGTCCACTTCTCTACCTACTATTGACTAATGTGCATAAACATGCTAGACTGCAATGGTGTGTGGAACGACGTCACTGGGTACAGGAATAGCAGAATTCAGTGATTTCGGACGAATCCAGGTTATGTTTGTTTGAAAATGATGGCCGCATTTTAGTTCGCCGCAGACAGGGAGAGAGGCATCACATTGACTGCATTCGCACAAGACATACAGCGCCAACTCAAGGCCTTATGGTGTGGGGTGCTATTGGGTACAACCACAAATCACAGCTGGTGCGTGCTCAGGGCACTGTGATCAGTTTGACATCCTGCGACCCGTAACCATACCCTTTCTGCACGACACGCCAGACGCCACATTTCAGCAAGAAAATGCGCGACCACATGTTGCTGCACGAATACGTGCTTTCTTGTTGTCACAGGATGTCAGACTGTTGCCCTGGCCCGCCCGATCACCTGACTTGTCACCTATCAAAAATGTGTGGGATATGGTGAAACGGCGGGTGCGGCTGTGAGACCCAATGCCAACCACCAAAGATGAACTGACGATCCAGGTGAATGCAGCATGGATGGCTATACCCCAGGACGCAATTCGGGCCTCATACGCATCGATATCATCACGCACGGAACAAATTGTCAGTGCCTATGGAGGACCCATTGCCTGCTAGGCAACAGAGCACATGCTGAACTTAGGTGACTGAAAAGCTAACTGTTTCTGCAGAACATACTAATAAACATGTCTTGTGAACATGAACTTCCTGTCTCTAGTACATAGCCTCTCAGGGTGCATTCACAGGTGCATTGCGTGGCGCAAGATGCAAACGACGACTTCGCTAGGTTGACCAGAGTGCAGACCCCCACGTCTGGATTTTAAGCAATAACACTGTCTCTCTTTCCCTACACCTGTCTGGCTCGCTCCGCCTGTCTCCCACTTCCTCACTTGCTCTGCAGCGTTGCACAATACGAACAGAGTTGAGCCGAGCTCAGCCGAGTTGTCCCGAGATAACACGATCATCCGAAACAAAACAAGGCGAGTCGAGCCGATACAAGGTGCAGAGAACCTCTCCGCCTCGGTTTGCACGCATGAGAATTTGAGCATTTGAGAGGCCCTGCTGTAGTTTTTCAAGGTATTCTGTCTGTTAAGAATATGACTGTAATATAATTGTAATTACTGCAAGTAGAACTAATGCAATGTATTTTCGAAATATGTCAAGTAAGGGATTATTCATTATTGTAAGATGATTAAAAATTATGTTTTAATTGGTTTTATTTGACTCTCTCTGCGGTTTAGTGCCTGAGCTACTGAACTGCCAACGTACACCACTTAGATAATCGTACTTAAAATTGGTTTCATGTCTAGTAACTACAGAACTATACTTTGTAGCCAGTACTGAAGTCACAGTTATAATTATAATAATTCATTCAATTACAACACAAAAAAGTATACGAAAAAAATAAAAATTATAAACAGCTCACATGAAGTTTGAAAAATATCATTCCGCATAATTGTGGTGTGAGTACACCATGTTATTTCCTTCGCGTATCCAACCATATGCTGTATTCAAAATAAATTATCTGTGTCGGCACTGTCACGAGACGATATGAGCTGAGCTCCTGATCAAATTCCCACAAAATTAAAATATTTGATATATTTGAATCCTAAGACTAATGCATAGATCATTAACAAACTTAAATACTACTGCATTTCTTCTAAATCATAAAAAAATATTTTCAAATAATGACCGACAGAAGAGCGCAACGAAGCGCACCGGTATCGGTAGTTCTCGAACCAACTATCCCTTTGTAGATAGGTGGATTATATGGATGATCAGGGCGCAAAGAGAGCTCTTTCGAAACTGAGATGTCTGATTGTTGCTACACCACGGTATTATTGGAGTTATAGAGAGGACAGTGGAGGGCATAGTTGTTACTACTGCTATGTTAGGCCAGGGCTCCACTGGGAGCTATTTACTGCTTCTATGAGCAGTATTATACTGCATATTTTCTGAAGTAAAACAGGGTGGCTACATTTCCTGAGTTTTTAAACACCGGCTAATGGCAGAGGTCCCGGCTACACTGCAGTAACAGGCAGTGTGCAGTGAAGTGTATTGCAAGCCGATAAAACGTAATATTATCAATATTTTATTGTTAGTTAATATCATATCATAAAAATGACAAGGCTGTCTTTTCTTACAACTGCTTGACCTCGGTAACTTTCTACCAGGCTTGAAGTTTTTCGCACTTCCATTCTTATAATATTCATTCACAGGATTATAAAGAACTAGATATTTCTCTACTTCTATTATTATTACTCAATATCAAGCTCCATTTTAACGAGCAAAGCGCAACAGCTGAGGAGGAATGCAATCCGTAGTGTTAAACAGCGTGGTTGGCAGTCTATTACTGCCGGTGGAGCCTGAGTGCAAACAGGAAATTACTGCAAAGAAATGGAACCCGGCCCATTTTCGGCAGTAGGACCTTCAAACTGCCTCCACCATTCGTACTTTCACAGTAAAATATTTCCCATGTAGCCGCATCCAGTGGAAAGCATGCTTTTCATTTTAAAACAGTGCAGACTATATAGTTATATTGTCCGGCTCCATGGCTGAATGGTTAGCGTGCTGGCCTTTGGTCACAGGAGTCCCGGGTTCGATCCCCGGCAGGGTCGGGACTTTTAACCATCATTGGTTGTTTTCGCTGGCACAGGAGCTGGGTGTATGTGCCATCTTCATCATCATTTCATCCTCATTACGACTACAGGTTGCCTACGGGCGTCAAATCAAAGGACCTGCACTAGGCGAGCCGAACATGTCCTCGGATACTCCTGGCACTAAGGCCATACGCCATTTCATTTTTTTCATATAGGTATATTTATATAAAATAATAGTTCTGTCTGTACATTGCTCAGAATTTAAAAATAATAGTAGTTCTATAATCGGACGTGTTCACAGTAACAACGAAATGCACTTTTAAATTTCCCGTCATTTCTGTCTGTGTGTCTATCTGTATGTATGTATGTATGTATGTATGTATGTATGTATGTATGTATGTATGTATGTATGTATGTATGTACGGGCATCACGAGAAAATAGCTGAAGAGAATGTAATGAAAATTGGTACGCACAGTCGGAGAATGATGTACTGCAATCTGGGCTATAAATAGTTTTATTCACGCTGCGTGAAGTGGTAGTTTAGGGGAAGGCCTAAAATGTAATACTCAAATATTAATGTTGTTAATGGTCTTCTCGATAAATACTACGTAACCACAGTTATTTAGAAATAAATTTCCGTTCATTTATGTTTTATACATTTTTACCGTACCGGCTATGATAACAGAGTTTTTCGTCAATTTCGATTTTTGTTGTTAAGTCCATATTAACACCGAACTATGAGAAAATGGGTGAACAATGTTTAATGAAAATCGGCATGCAAAGTCTGGGAGGAAGGCGCTACAGTCTAGGATATAAATAATTTTTATTGACGCTGGCTGAAGTTGTAGTTTACGGTTAGGTGCCTAAAATTTAATTTTCTAAATACCCATGTTATTGTCCTATGAAAAGTATTACATACCGTATCAAAAATTATAGAGAATACAAGTCTCAAACGTTTATGTCTTATATAGTTTTTAATATAATAATGAATTTACACTTTTGGTTGTTAGTCCATAGCATTGTTAACATGGAAATATTGCTCAATCATGTTAACTGGCTTTTGTCATGATTGTCTTAAGGTGTAAAACCGCGTTGTCATCGGTCTACATCAACAAGGAAAAATGTAAAAAAGGCTTATAAAACTTACAAGACACCCGTGCTTCGCTACGGCTTTAAAATGAAAGTTATTAATCAAAGTGTTTCATTTTGGAGAGTCCATGGTCAGCTGAGCCAGTAAAATACGTCCTCAGTTCGTACGTTAAATGGTTTTGGGAGAATGAATTTTCATTTTGTAATCTACCACTCACTTAAACCCCGCACGGAAGAATTTGAATGTTCTAAACCGTATCTTATTTAACATCTAGGGCGTAAACACGACCAACCTGAGAAATTTGTTTGTGTACGTCGAACAGTAATGGAGGAATGAATGTTTCTAAATATTTATTAACATCTAGGATATAGAAGACCAGTCTTCATTAAACAAAGTTATGTTCGTGCCTCAATCGGTTTACTTATTGTGTTTCTGAGAGTCAACTACCATCCAAACCCCCTGACGGGAGAAATATTTTGAAGTACACAGTATTTTACAACTAAGACATAAAAGAAGTCACTTCTCGTAAAATTGCAACTTTGTATCCTAAACGGTTTTGGAGGGATGTATAATTTAGTTTACCGAGCTAACTTCATTTAACACTTTAGTGGTGCAACCTTTATAAATATTTCCTCTTTCACACCTAGGATTTAAAATATATACCAATATTTGGAATTTTGTCTTCGTACGATAAACCGTTTCGGAGGAAGGAATTAATATATTTGTTTTCGGATCTTAACCCCCATTTAACTCTCCAAGTGGCTCAATTTGTTTCAAACCTTCTGTTATTTAACACCAAGGATATGATTTGACATTTGTAATGTAATTCGAACGGTTTCATATCTATATGTAAAAGAACTTTGACTGACTGACTGACTGACTGACTGACTGACTGACTGACTGACTGACTGACTGACTGACTGACTGACTGACTGACTGACTGACTGATTAATCATCGCCGAGTCAAAACTATTGGACACAAAGAAATTCAGTTTTGGGGATACATTCATATTGCAATTTAGGTGCTCACTAAGGGGGGTGAAAAGAGGGGGAGATGAATATTTAAAATGAGTGTATCTATAGCATATCTCGAAAACTGAACAGTTTAAAGACGTGAAAATTGGTACTTGGAATCTCCTTCAAAAATAAAGAAATATGTATTTTGTTTTCAGAAAATCCGGTTGAGAGGGTTGATAAAAGCTGAAAAAAGGGTTGAATACCTTTTATGTGGATACTTATATCTCAACAACTGAACATGTTACAGCCATGAACGTAGGCATTTGGAATCTCCTTTACAAATAAATAAAAGGTATTTTTTTTGTTTTCGAAAATCTACTTAAGGGGTGGTGAACAGGAGTGACAAAGGGGGTGAATTTTTAAAATGAGTATATCTACAGTACGTCTCAAAAACGTAACATGTTACAGACATGAAAATTGGTATTTCGAATCTCCTACAAAATGAAAGGAACACGCATAATTTGTTTTCTGAAAATCCACTCAAGGGGAAGTGTTAAAGGGGGTAAATTTTTAAAATGAGCATATATACAGTATATGTCAAAAACATAACATGTTACAGATGTGAAAATTCGTATTTATAACCTTTAAAAAATAAAAATAAAGTAACACGTATTTGTATGTTTCCGGAAAAACATTTCAGTGTGGAGAAGAAAAAATGCAATCAATCAAAGGTATTTATGTTGGCAATTGGGCTGCAGTGAGAATTGATGGTAGAATGAGTTCTTGGCTCAGGGTACTTACGGGGATTAGATAAGGCTGTAATCTTTCACCTTTATTATTCATAGTTTACCTACGTGGATCATGTGCTAAAAGGTATAAAGTGGCAGGGAGAGATTCAGTTAGGTGGAAATGTAGTAATCAGTCTGGCCTATGCTGACAACTTGGTCTTAATGGCAGATTGTGCAGAAAGCCTGCAGTCTAATATCTTGGAAGTTGAAAATAGGTGCAATGAGTATGGTATAAAAATTAGCCTTTCGAAAACTAAATTGTTGCCAGTAGGTAAACAATTCAGCAGAACTGAATGTCACATTGGTGATACAAACCTGGAACGCGTAGGTAATTTCAAGTATTTAGGATGTGTGTTCTCCCTGGATAGTAATATAGTAAATTAGATTGAATCAAGGTGTAGTAAAGCTAATGTAGTGAGCTCGCAGTTGTGATAAACAGTATTCTGCAAGAAGGAAGTCAGCTCCCTGGCAAACCTATCTTTACATTGGACTGTTTTCAGACCAACATTGCATTTCTGGAGCGAAAGCTGCGTGGTCTCTGGATATCTTATTCATATGTTAGAAGTAGTAGACATGAAAGTAGCGAGAATGATTGCTCGTACGCACAGGTGGGAATAATGTAAGGAGCATACTGGGAATGAGGAGATAAAGGCTAAGTTAGGAATGTACTCGATGGATGAAGCTGTACACATAAACCGGCTCGGTGGTGGGGCAATGTGAGGCGAATGGAGGAAGATAGGTTACTTAGGAGAATATTGGACTCTCCTGCAGACTGAACGCTGAAAGGCATAACGGTCTATTATGATGACGTATGTATGTATGATGTATGAAATAATTCCTGCGGAAATGTCTAAACACCGTTGAAATTTTAGTGGGACGTAAATCGGCCAACAATTTTCTTCCTCTTCTTCCTATTCTTCTTCTTTCTCTTTATACCTCTTTTATACCTCTCTGTACGACAGTTATCACTCCTTCAGTTCCCCATTCTCACCTTTTGCCTCTGTCGCTACATTCCTTATTGCGTTGGAATGCGAAATAAAAGAACCTCATTGAAATGTTTTAAGCAACATTATTCTGATTGATTGAATATCACACTGATGTAGAAGTGAATGCTCCAGCGGCAGAGGTGTCAGTGATATGGAATTGGGAAATTTAACTCCACTGTGATTGTATAGCACAAGTGTCTGCATACACATTTTGTCTAATGCAGTGCCAACCCATCCGCCATCTGGGTCTCTGTCGTTTGACCTACCGCCCAGTAATCAAACACTTTCACTAATTAAGTTCAGATGAGAGTGCTTCACTGGAACAAGAACGAAGTCTGTTGATCTGCTCCACACGGTTCTCAAGATTCAAACATCACAGTCATACCGCAGCCGATAGGGAACTCATTATCCTCGCTGTGAATACAGTTCCGTCTACACACTACCTCACGCACAATTATGTAAATACAGCAAGGAACTCAAGATAAATTAGCATACGAAAACAAAAATTGTAAATGCTCTAACGAATACAAATACAATATTCAGTTTTTCATATATTCATTCATGATTTAAAACAACACAGTTCCAAGTGTATCTTAAATAACTTTCGCTGATTAAATATAGCTCACAAAGTGGGAAGATGAGGAAAATTACATTTATGCAAATGAAAGAAAGCCATTCGCGTTTAGATCTCCAGAGGGGTAAATATTAAACGCTTCCACTAATCGTAACATAAGCTGTAAGTGCGATAGAATCGCTAGCCTCATATCCGACCGCCTTTCACCGCTGGAATTAAACCTATGAATCATTTCTGGTGTAGGTTGAGCGAACGCGATGCACCTATCTAGAATTTGAACTCCTGTTTTTAACCTTTCCGTCTTAGGGCCGGTATTATAATACAGGTTTAAACTGTTGGTTCAGTTTAAACTTCGGTTTATCTGTTAGTCGTGCATTATAAAACTTAATCTTAAGTTTAACTAGAGATTAATTTTACTGCCACTCATCTACCGTTTTAACTGAAGTTTAAGAATACATAACCTTACAACATGGCAGAACGAATGGATCTCGCAGATATTTTTCAGGTGTTTGAAGAAATAATAAGCGATGACGAAGAAATTGTTCAAATTATTGAACGACCACGGGCACTACGAGTTTTCCCAGCAAGGGGAAGTCACTTTCATGTACGGAATGAAAAAATAGTTTTTAAATTTGCTTTAGGCTCACAAAACAGACTGTCATAACCCTATTTCAGCAAATTGGTGCTAGAATAAAATATCCAACGAAAAGGTAAGAATGTACAAATTACTTTTTGAACTGCTTGAAAGTCAAAAGTGTAAATTTTAGAAAATAAAGTAACTTCCTTCTGTTTCAGAAATCATGCTGTAGAACCCCTCAGTCAGCTACTAATAGCATTGCGGATTTATGCCTCCCGTAGTATGTTTATTACAATGGGAGATTTCGGAGGAATTCATGAGGCCACTGTTTCCCGGACTATATAAATATTTCTGTACTAATTGCACAAGCAATTCTGTTTCCTTACAAGTAAAATTAGGACAACGTTTATTGCTTTTATCCGCTATTTTACCTACAAGAAGTAAACAAAACATCATCGATAGTCATCTTTTCTCGCAAGTCACTGCTACCAAGATCATATATTTACTTCTTCACCTCAGTTTAACTTAGGCTGGCCATTATAAGACTCAACATCGGTTTAAACTCAAGTTACAGTTTAACTCAATCTTCAGATTAAACCCTCATTATAATACCAGCCCTTACTGACACAAGTTGAACCCACGTTCTTCCAGGTAACCAGAGAAAATATTTAACGCCTCGGCTAGGAAATTGTCTCATATTAAAATAAACATTATCTTCATCAGTGATAGATTGTCGGCTTACGGATCCCAAGATAGCGGGTTCAAACCAGGTAGTGGATTGTTGAAGGGCGGAGAAAGAAGTCCATTCAGCACTCCATATCGTACGATATCTGCATGTAAAATATCTCTGGTAAGAGATAAAAGGCTAGCGATTCTATCGCGCTTACAGCTCACGTTTATCCACCAAACTTCACTATATCTCAAGAGGGATTCAGTTTACTTTGCCATGTAGTAGGACTAGAGTAAAACTGAAGGTCGAAATTAACGAGCAAGTAGCCAGATGTCGTGAAATTAAATGCTTCGACACGGCACCTGAGGCCATGCGGTTGTTATTATTATTATTATTATTATTATTATTATTATTATTATTATTATTATTATTAGTATTATTATCAATCACACAAAATGTCTTTCTCACCACAATGTTTACAATGGGCTCGAGGTATCAGATGTTCTGGAAGCCATACGACCGAAAATGTTCAAAAATGCTCAACTGTTAGCTTCCTATTGGGAGTTCACATTTCATCAGCAGGACACAATAGATATGAATATTCTAAAAATCATTTTTCTTCTTTATCGGTCCTCATAATGTATTTGCCTGTATAATTAACGTGAATGATTTATGTGGCACTTGTAGCATTCACTGATCATACCTCACATTTCAGAAATGTGGTCATATGGGTCAGGTGTGGCGCACACTGTCTGTTATTACATTGATGAATAGCGATGTTTTGTGTCACTGACAACTACAATTAGTGTTGATATTGCACTCAAACCGAGCAGTTGGAACTTAAAATAATTTATTTTGATAAACTAATTTCGATCGCTCTGCCTGCAGCCACAGAGGACACTTGAAACGGCAAAACAAGTGGCTCTACATCGCTGAGAGTAATTCTATTTCATATCAATACGAATGAATGCCTGCCTGGTATTGATATGCCCGCATCAGGAAATGAAGCATAATTAAAACTAATGAAACCATTCCGGAATAAAGTTGCACAATTTTGTATGTGTGCGTAATCTGCTGAAGCGTGTTCATGATAGAGCTGTCGGTAAAGAGATGGCGTGGAATAACGTCAGTAGATGAATAACCTTCAATGAAAATTTTGAAGTTAGGAAAAAAGAGGAATTAGGGACTGGAATAATTTATCGAGGGTTTTATATGACAAGGCTAAAAACTACCCGTTTTTCAAAATTGTACAACTAAGGGAGTGCAACACTTAGTAATATCTGAAAATAACAATGTTTCTGACAATATATCGATCATCTCTAAAACTGTGCCATTTCGTAATAAACTTAAAGTGGTACCTCTTAGGCACTTCAAATGTTTAACAGTTATCCCTCTTAATTTTTTTATTTTCGAAGTCACCTTGAAAGTTGAAATAGTTGTTATTCCTGTACTGCTACTTTGAAAACAATCCACTTAATGTAATACTCCCTATTAGGTAAATAGTGGTAGTCAAACCATATGTAAAATCACTATAATTACTCGTTCACTTCTGTAACTTAAGACCTCAATCCACCATTGTTGTAATTATCTATGTATTGCTACCACCGGGCGAGTTGGACGTACAGTTATGGGCGTGCAACTGTGAGATTGCATCCGGGAGATAGTGGGTTCGAGCCCCACTGTCGCCAGCCCTCAAGATGTTTTTCAGTGGTTTCCCATTTTCACGCCAAACAAATGCGTGGCTGTACCTTAATTAAGGCTACGGCCAATTCTTTCCCGTTCCTAGGTCTTTTCTATTCTTACGTCGCCGAAAATCTTCGAAGTGTTAGTGCGACGTCAACTAGCAAATAATAAATAAATAAAGAAACAAATAAATAAATAAATAAATAAATAAATAAAATAAATAAATAAATAAATAAATAAATAAATAAATTGATTAATTAATTAAGAATATGGTCTAACCGTCATAAGTATGATTTCCTTCTGCCTATATTTTAATCCTGGAAACATTTCTTAGTAAAGTAGGGGTCTTCATACTACGAAAAACGTAAAATTAAATAATGTCCTCAAATGGGCCCAAAAGTTGGAAGGGCTAAAGGACCTGGAAAGGTTTAAAGTTTGTACTCTTGAATAGCTCTATCAAACTAAAAAAAACTAATTTCGAAAATCACTTCCATCCTAAATGCATTTCCGCATAAAACAGCCTAAAATCGCTTGTTTATTTGTCGTTTTCTTTAATTTTCCTTGGTTTAGTACCCTCCGGCGTTTTTAATTTTTTGTAAAACGTCCACACCGAATATATATTTATAAGGGCTTAAATGAAACTCTGCATTGACTCATATTAGCGCTCGTAGTGGTGCTTAAGTGAAACAATACATTGACTCACATTAGCGCTCGTAGTGGTAAAAAACAAACTGCTATTCTAAGCGACTGCATAACAATGGTTAAGGAAAACACTGCATTTTTTACTAATAAATAAAAAATATATTCTCATACTGTATTATATTTGATTCACCTAAAATTAGTACCTCATATCCCTAGGCCAACGGCCGTAGCCATGTTGAAGCACCGGATCCCGTGAGATCACCGAAGTTAAGCATACCATGCCATGCGCTGTTGGTGGGGGTAAGGGAATGGAGGAGCGGAAAGGAACTGGCCACCCTACCGCACGTAAACTCCGGCTCAGGAGGAGGTTCGGACCTGCCTTCGGGCAGAATAACCCTTACCTTACCTTATCCCTAGGATGTTTTCAACATTGAGTTGCTTTGCCTGAAGGGCCAGAACTATGAATTTTTTATTCCAGTCGTTGAACGTCGCACTAACACACTGAAAGTTTTCTGCGACGCAACGGTGACAAAGTACTGGGATTCGGAAGGTAGCGATCATTGCCTTAATTAAGGTACAGTTCCAGCATTCGCCTGGCATAAAAATGGGAAACCATTGAAAACCATCTTCAGGGCTGCCAAAGGTGGGTTTCGAACCCACCCTCTCCCAAATGCAAACTCAGAGCAACGCAACCCTAACCTTACTCGGTTTCTGTTTATCGTATCCTCCATAGCCGAGTCCATTACTCTCCTTAATAACCTGTCCTCCTCAATTAGCCTCACATAACTCCACGACTGAAGTAAAACTTGTTTCTTCGAGTTAATTCCTGACTTAAAATTGTTTATTTCCTTGCGAGAATTTAAGCCACTGTACACACTTGTAACAGGATATATTCTCGCTACTCTCAAGCCTGTTGCCTCCAGTTTATTTAAATGCATCTTGATTCCGCGCCGTGTTCACTCCCACGTAGTCAGCTCGACCTGAAGACAGAGAGAAGTCCTAATGAATAAATAGCAATAAAAAATGTTGTCATAAAGCAATGAATTAAGTTGAACGTGTAGACTATAAAATAAATGAAAGATAACTAAGCTAACTAACAGATTTCTAGAACATATAACGAAGAAAGCAAATCTCAACAAGTAAAATAAAATAAAAAGAAATCCGGAGCATAAAATTAGAAAAGAAAGAGAAACAATTCATAACATGTTACATACACACTGAAAAATATAAGCCAATTCATAATCACAACACGATACATAATAAAGTAACGGAAATATAAGCATGACAATAAAAAGCGATAGGCCCTATGGCTTTTAGTGCCGGGAGATCCCAGGACGGGTTCGGCTCGCCAGGTGCAGGTCTTTTGATTTGACTCCTTTAGGCGACCTGCGCGTCGGGATGAGGATGAAGACAACACATACACCCAGCCCCCATGCCAGGGAAATTAATTAATGATGGTTAAAATTCCCGAACCTGCCGGGAATCGAACCCGGGACCCCTATGACCAAAGGTCAGCACGTTAGCCAACTCGTTAACGTTAACCATTTAGCCATGGAGCCGGAAATAAATAGCGATGTATGTACACGAGTTAAGAGCTAAATATTGTGTACATTTTCACTATGATAATAATAATAGTAATAATAATAATAGTAATAAACAACAGTGTCTTCAGCTGTACAGTAAAATGGCAATGTTACTAGCCCACAGACCATAATCACACAACGTATCATACGTCAACAACCATACGAAACAATCAGTGGTATTCATCATCATCATCATCATCATCATCATCTGTTTACCCTCCAGGTTCGGTTTTTCCCTCGGACTTAGCGAGGGATCTCACCTCTACCGCCTCAAGGGCAGTGTCCTGGAGCTTCAGACTCTTGGTCGGGGGATACAACTGGGAAATATGACCAGTACCTCGCCCAGGCGGCCTCACCTGCTATGCTGAACAGGGGCCTTGGGGAGGGATGGGAAGATTGGATGGGATAGGCAAGGAAGAGGGAAGGAAGCGGCCGTGGCCTTAAGTTAGGTACCATCCCGGCATTCGCCTGGAGGAGAAGTGGGAAACCACGGAAAACCACTTCCAGGATGGCTGAGGTTGGAATCGAACCCACCTCTACTCAGTTGACCTCCCGAGGCTGAGTGGACCCCGTTCCAGCCCTCGTACCACTTTTCAAATTTCGTGGCAGAGCCGGGAATCGAACCCGGGCCTCCGGGGGTGGCACCTAATCACGCTAAATCAGTGGTATTCAATAGGTAATTTCTGCATGCAGCCTTAAGGTATTGAGTTAGTGTTCATGACAGCACAGGTGGAATTGAATTCCAAAGTCATGACCCAACCACAACGACGGATCTATTATACATTAAAGACTGGTCGACAGAAATATCAAGGGAAGTGCTAGATCTAGTGTTACAATTGAAGACACTTTTACAAAAGCAGCCATAGTCCAAACATTGTATTTTTCAGGGGAGTAAAAAACTGTGCTAATCTCTTCTCTTTAAATCGTAGTATACTTAACCTTATATCAAACTATAAAATTTATTTAATTTATCACTGCACTTTACATTAGACTTATAAATTGTATTGAATGTGAAAAATATAAACTTGTCATTAATTCACTGGACATTAGTTGTTTTTAATGCAAAATCACAAATTAAAATAGTACTTTGTAGTCCATTGATTTCTTGTGGTGCTTCACCACCACTGCTATTATCGTCAGGATCAATGTCATGCAACACATCATAATTTTCAACACTCACTTCGGCTTCAAGACTCATATAATATTCCTATTCTGATGTTTTGTAAGAAACTAAGCCAATCTTCGTATGTCCTGCAACTTCGCTGATTTCAATGCTAGTGGTAAATGGTAGTTGGGCACTAGATTCAGTGTCGTGGGTTGGGATTGAGCATTGCGTATAGTAATGTGCTCCTAAACCTCACTGTAGGTGTAACGCACTAGAACGTCTGACCCTTCTCACACTTCTAAGTTTTATAGGTAGTTTACACTGCTTAAGAAAATATGGAGACAGAGAAAAGTCCATATCAAAAACATCATCTTGCTTATTGTTCAATAAATTAAACGCTGAAGGACTGACTAGCATATTTAATCAATTTGCCCCAATCGCCTTGGATTTTTGAGGTTTCTTTCTTCTTTTTAGCCTCAATGAAACTGAAATCTTGATCATTGGGGAGATAGCTATGACCTCTAATGGGGAATAAGTACCTTATAGTTTTGAATACCTTGCAAAAGTGAACCAGAGCATAGAGGAATCGGATCATAACATGATTATTGTTCTGGCCTGAACATCCGTCGCCAATAAGTACGAATATTTCAGTTCCGTTGCCATTTATATTAAAATGCTTAAGTAGCATTGAAGTTACATAATTCTGGCTTTTCTTGGCAGTCATTTCATCATACACATTCATGCTTACCATCTTCGTCCCCGTTTCACGAATCCCAAATACATACTACCAAAGTTGGCGGGCATAGAAAACTCAGATTTATTTATATGAGGTACAGGAAGGTTTTGCATGAAATCAAAAGAGATGCAGGTAACCTCTGAGCCAGACGTTTGAACATTAACCTCAATTCAAAAAACTTATCAGCTCCACAGCCCTTTTCAACTTTGTACCCCTTGATATCTTCTTCAGATTTATATGAATCGATCTGCTGCTGAAGTGAATCGCATGTTGAACACGTATCACTTCTTGGTAGGCCAAAGGAAATATTGAATTTCTCTTTGAACACTTTTAGATAAATGAGATATGACACTTTCAGTCTATTGGATTACATGAAGAGTTTGTGCATTGCTCTCACAGTTAGAGTTTCAGGAAGATTCATTCTGTTTGGGTTTCTTTTCTAGAATAATGAGATTGAAGTACTTTAAATGACTGAATATGATTAATAGTCAGGTCAATAACTGCTAGAGGAGTCTTTCTAAAACTATTAGCATGCCTTCCTCTTATTGCATAACTTCCACTATTCCTGAGACCAGATTTTCGAGATCTCCTCCTGTATGAAGCATGAAATGATATCAGACCAGTCAAATGAGAATCTTGTTCATCTTTAGTTGCTAGTTTGTTTAACAGAGTTAAAATATTAGGCCATTCTTCGGCCTTGAATTTAACGAAGCGTTGAAATCTCAAACACCTACAAATAAACAATAGCATTTAATGCTAGCTGTATGATGCACGTCGTTGTTATTATGAGTAAAGTACGGTTATATTTACCTGTAATCTGGTCCAGTTGTTAGCGCAGCAACCTCTTTGCATTGGTGATTAATGTGTGTTTCACCAGATACTTTCTTCTTTAGTTACATCTTCCTTTTTCTTCTTTTGAGACCTTATACGCTTCCAATTTGTTGAGTTTTTAGGATCAGCATACACATCATTATTCTCTATAGCAATCATTTTGAAGTCACTGCCTACTTGATAACGATATGTCGTCTAGATTATTCTGGACATTGGCACTTTTTGTAACAAAGTTAAAGGGCAATGGTTGTTTTTGTAAAACAGGGCAAATCTTTCCTTGCATTTATCGTGGGACTATGGATGTTGATGTGAAATATTTGAATGTAAAACTGTGCATTATGTTGCAAAGTACATAGGTGATCACCGTTAAATATCCAATTTTTGGAGTATGGCTGTTTTTGTAAAAGTGTTTTCAATTATGGAATTAGCACAATAAATGTAATTTTAAAGAATGTATTTAGGTAGATTTTCATTCAGATTTCGATATATCAACGTAAATATATGAAACTTCCGTCAGGATTTTTTTGGTTAAGTGTAAGAGAGGGCCACGAGCCCGAAATTCACCACTGCCAAAGTCATAAATAAATAAATAAATAAATAAATAAATAAATAAATAAATAAATAAATAAATAAATAAATTGGTCGATCGCAAAATTTAAATTCAGTAGAATAAAATTCGGTCACATAATTTTATGTCGTCTTTACCACGTCTTCCACTGTGCGACTGACCGAGCATTAAGCACATTTTAGTATTAGATGAACACATCTGCACCGAGTGGTTCACCCACCCCTTGCGATCTAGTATTATGCAACCCGCCGCGTTCTTTTACAATCAGTTTTGAAGTACATCGGCCCCTCTCCTTAAAATAGGGATTACATAAGGAGATGTGTGTTTACGGGCTAGAAAGCAGTGTGTGTGCCGTCTTCACCATTATAATTCATCACCATCCTCATAGACGCCCTGGTCGGCTATAAGGAGTCAACTTGAGAGACCTGCACCAGAACTCTCAGGAGGCTACATGCCATTAATTATTATCACTTGAGTTATGGCATATCATGTACGGAAACTCTTCGCTCGGAGTGGTTCCTTTAGTTTGGGGAACAGATCAAAATTACAGGGGCTCATTACCTGTGGAAAGGGTGGTTTCTCTATGATGCCGCAATTCCACAGTGCCAACAATTCCCTTCTAGGGGCAACATTGTGACAGCCAGCAATATCAAGCGAGAAAAAGTGCGGATGCTTTTGCAAATGGGACTGTTTCCTGCGCAGGGCACGATGAGAATCGACCATTGATTTTAAGGCAAAGTGTTGTTCCTATTAAATTCAAGTTATGTTAATTGATCACGCACCCAAATTTCATTGAATTCTGTCTTGGCCAACTCAGACAGTTCTATTGAAGGTAGTCTTGAATAAATATTTTCTTGATCTGGTTCATTGATATGCTTGGTTATATGCAGACAGGTCAGAGGATGTACTCGAAATGTTACTACTTTGGTCATCCATTTCTAGGGTATATTTTCATCGCAAAGAACAGTAGATATTCTGCTGAGTATTATAACTAATGATTTAAATATTTGCAGTTACGTATACTGTAACTGTCTTTCTTTGGCAGATTAAATTAGATGGGTTTTAACTACGAATTCACGAGAGGACTGCAAATAGAGACATATCAGACAAACACAGTTGTATAGTAATTCACGATGTGTGAATTGTACCGTGTTTTAACTTTACTGCGAGTACGTTATGTTCTGCATTCATAGAAGTAACCCGAGCATTAATTACTATCAGTACCTCCTGTGGAATTTGTCACAACATGTTTCCTGCAAGTGAGCTGCATCGGACTGTTAATTCCGCGAGAACGGGAACTGGTCGAACTTATTCCAGTTCATGTAAATGTATTACATAGGAGCAGCATCAATACAGAAAACAATGAAACAAGGTTGCATTTTGTGCGCTCTCTGTTTCAGTATTTAGAACAGGTGGTGGGGAAATCAAAAATTAATTTGGAAAGGGAATCACAATCTAAAGAGAGGAAATCAAAACTCTGTGAATAGCCGGTGATGTTGTAATTTTATCACAGTCTGCAGAAGATCTGGAGATACTGCTGAGTGGTATGGATACAATTTTGGAGAAGGATTATTTCTTTTCCTTCCCATGGCACAACGGCCCCGGAGAGCCGTGGCTTACCAAGCGGGAGAAGGATTACAAGATGAAAATAAATACATCCCTACAGTGATAGAGTGCCGTCCAACGATGTCAGGTGTTGCAGGAAATATTAGATTAGAACATTAAGTCTTAAAGGGAGTAGATGAATACTAGGACTTTGGTAACAGAATAACTAATGATCTTAGAAGTATTGAGGATATGAAATGCAGACTAGCACAAGCAAGCAAAGCCATTCTTAAGGTAAGACATTCGCTCACTTAGAACATTGGTATAGGAATTAGAATGATGTATCTGAAGGCTTTCATCTGGAGCATCACATTGTATGGAAGTGAAGTATGGACAATAAGTAGCTCAGAAAGAAAGAGAATAGAAGCTTTAGAAGTGTGGTTTTGCAGAGGAATGCTGAAGGTGAAATGGGTAGATCGAATCACGAAAGATGAGATACTGAATCGAACTGGTGAAAGGAGAAGGATTTGGTGAAATTTGAGGAGAAGAAGGAATATGATAGGACACGTCTTTAAACACTCAGGACTTGTTCGGTTAGTTTTGAGGGAAGTGTAGATGGTAAGAACAGTAAGGGTCGTCCGAGGCATAAATATGACAAGTAGATTAGAGTAGATGTAGAATGTAGTATTTACGTAGAAATTAAAAGGTTATCACAGGATAGGGTGACATGGAGGCCTGCATCAAACCAGTCTCTGAACTTATGACACATACAATAAGAAAAACTCCAATAATAATAATAATAATAATAATAATAATAATAATTATAATTATAATAATAATGATGATAATAATAATAATAATTGTACCGGGAGGTACACCTCAACGCCGCGCATTAAAATTAGCGCCTAAATGAACTCCTCTATCGAACAAAACTGGAAACTACTACAACAGGAACTTAGAACTTTAATCAGAAGATGTCACCACTGAAAAATTAAGTTGGGCTTAATTGTTTTGTTGTGAAGTTTTCTAAACTGACTGAATTTCTCCTTGTTTTGTTTTGCTATGCATCAAGAAGTTTGGACAGTTTTCTACAGATGACACTATGTAACATATTTATTTTTAATACTAAACCAACAGGGTGTGGGCTAATAAGCTTACTTTTGACAACATACCATATAAGTTCTGGGAAAAGGAGATTGGCGTTCGGTTTCCCCATTAATTTTGAGGTTAAGAAATTTTACTGTCAATGAAATGAAACTATGAATTCGTTTGATAGAACAATATATATTCTTTAAATAATATATCAAAAAATAGTGAGTCTTGTTGCGATAAAACAGATGAAAATATGAAATTATGACATTGCAACTGAAAGAAACTAGGCATGAATTTAGATTCTTCTTGACCGGACATTTAACAATTTATACGAAATATTTCCCTCACTGATTCACTTGACTGTACCTTCAACACTTTGAGTGTAATTACGACGTAATCCATTGCTCTGGTGTTTACTGTAGATGTGTCACGCCTAACGTGGTGATACATCCTTACGACTGCTTCTTCTCCATATCATCTGACTTCTTTGTAAGTCATTATGGTATGACCTCTTGGCAGGTCCAGGGTTGCCCTCTCTGACTCCATGGTAAGCCTTGCGTCCGTGTCTTCAACTAAGTGAGCGACCAACCAACTTTTGGCCTCACTCTCTCAATGACCAATAATTAATGGCTCACTGAGTCTTCTCCATCTCTCGTTCACACTTGTTGACTGACCAACTAAGGCCTCTTGATCTAGTAGACTACTTCACTGTACTGCATCCGTATAAGTAATGACTGACGCTACAATATGCATCCACCTTATATAGACGTTGGTTGACACAACTACGTAATCTCCAGAAATAACAATGACATACTCCCACCTACGCGACAGATATTACATACAGTGGTGAAATAGCCCCGCGGCGACTGAGTCCGTGCGCTCATTGCTAAATAAATACGATGACGTAGCCAAGGCGCGGCGATGACTTGGCAGAATCGCCACTAACCTTGCACAATGTCCCAACGTCACACTCAATCTCTGATATATACAACAATTCTCACTGTACAGGTATTGAGTGTTATACTACACATACGTATATATGCATACATCTAAGTGCAATCTTGCAAGCAACAGGCAATTGCAAAATTGAATAAAACGGATAATTACAATAATAGTAAAAATATCACAGATAAAATAATAATAATAATACTGACATAGTAATAGTAATAATAATAATAATAATAATAATAATAATAATAATAATAATAATAATAATAATAATAATAATAATAATAATAATAATAATAATAATAATAATAATAATAATAATAATAAAATACAGATAAAATCATACAATAATAAAAATACAGATATCATCTTGTAACGGGATTTGAACCGTTACAATTCGCCTCCCTCATAAATAAATCGAAGAACAAAGAATCGATTGATTTATGAACAACATAATATAAATATAACACTGACACATATAAACACTTTAAATAAGTATACAACAATAATTTTCTTTTTCAGCGTCCATACATTTTATAATACATCACATATGAGAATTTTTCTCGCACATTGCCATCGTAGATAACTGTTCAGTGTCCCATTCTCATACAATTCACAAGAGCGTAGCCCTTAATTTAACACACACAAATAATTTTCAATCAATATACAACATTCTTCTCCTTTTTTTTTAACATATCAAAATATTTTGTGAAAATTCACTTATATGAGAACTTTTCTCGCATATTGTTATCGTAGATAACTGTCCAATGTCCTGTTCTCCGTTTTTTTGTCACACAGTACATGACAATGTAGCACTTATTCTTCCAATACACCAATACGACACTTGGTTCACACGCATATCGCAGATGTTAGTTTTATTTTGCCAGTTTCTCACAAAATTTAATCATCTTACTCTTATTTCAACAAATCTCACGTGAAATACTTCTTTACATATATAATACTACACATACCGACAATATCCCCTTCCTGATCTTTTAAGGAATATGCACACTTCCCGATACGGTTCACAATGGTGAAATACCCCTGATACAAAATAATAACTTAGACATATTTCCCGCCTCTGCAGATGATGAAATGGAACTCTGAGTAGCACTCTGTCACTCAAACGAATCAATTTTGCCCTTATTAACTTACGTATCTCAATAAATCACATCCTCCTTGGCAACAATAATTAAAGGCTGAACACTATGGCTGCAAGATGGTTCAATTATTCCATAATCCAGCATAATGTTTATCTGTTCTTAGACTTCACTAGCATTTTTAAGTTGAATGGGATACTTACCTCCCACAAACGATCTATGGTCATTTACTACAAATTTATGTTCATATACGTGTTCTTCCTCACTTACCACTAAATACATCTCGATGCTTACCTAACATCGAACACAATTACTCCTCCTGTAATTCACTCAAATTACCTCACGTCACTGCCTCATACCGACGATCCCTCAGATCCTGGTCGTATAGACACGTAACACACCTTAACATTTCCTCTCACTAGGAACAACTTCACTTACCTCTCATATCTTTCAAAGAACACACGTCACCAACACACTTACCTCAGACCATCATAACTAATACGTACTTCTTTGCTAGTTTCCTCACAGGACAAACACACACTACCTAAATTAAAGTCTACTCTACCTCCATGATTTGCAACCAAGTCAGCCCCTAAAACAACTGAATACACAAGTTCTGGTACAACAAGGCGTGGCTGAAACTTACAATTATCTTCAATTATGATTGGTACCGCTATCATTTTATTTACTCACAGTGACTTACCCAACGTCTGTTATAAGATCTGATAGTACCTTCTTCATATCACAATTTCCATCATCGACTACCTCACTGCTTACAGTATATTCTCAGCATTACAAGTACTTACATCACTTACCAGAACACTTCTTACGTCTAACTTACTGCTACCATTAATTACTTCATTATCTACGACTACGTCATTACTTAAATATCTCACTTAACATTACTTAAATCTACTTTCACTACATAACTACTTATAATAAATACCAGTTCATCTTCTACCTTCGGACTGTTCGCTTAATTTACCCGATTCCCTGTGAATCTGAGATACTCTGGCTCGATAACGACACCTTGATAACATTCATATTCAGACTATCATAGAGTCTCTGATAACTCAAATCCGTACGCCTCCCATCTTCCGATTCTCTCTGATTACTCTTCTGACCTTCTCTCTCATAACTCAAATAGATAAGCCTCCCATCTTCCGATTCTCTCTGATTACTCCTCTGATACTCTCTCTCACAACTCAAATTCATACGCCTCCCATCTTCCAGTTCTCTCTGATTATTCTTCCGACCACTATCACCATCGACATAACTATTAATCCTCTGCGGATCATGATCACTACCTCTCCTCTGATACACGGCTAACATTTTCCCCCTTATCTCTACTGCACTACTTTCCCCAGCCATCATGCGCTCTCTCTCTCGCGCGCGCCCTTCCACACATTCCTTCCAAAGCCTATCAATGAACACTTTACTCTCCTAAATTAGACATATTATTCCAGTATACTCGAAACCATATTTTACTTTCACCGATAAAAACATTAGACAAAATCTCCAACACGTATTCCCATTCAATAACATTATTCCTCAACTTACTTGCAAATCTCTTCTCAACTACTTTTACAAATTCTACAGAACTGAACTGTTCTCCAGAAAACTTGGTTAAATCACGATCCCTACTGAACAAACCACTCGCTATTACCACTTCTCTCGCCATCTCACCTGTACCTTCTTGCCGTATCACTTCCTGGCAGTTAACAACTCCTTCTTCTTCTTCTTCTTCTTCCGCAGCTCTCTCAGAATTCTCTTCCACTATTCTCACCTCTTCCTTCAATTCTTCCTCTCTTTCTCTTACCTGCTGTGATAGCGTTTCCTGTTCGTTCCGTAGTTCAGTGACCTCCACAAGTTTGCTTTCGACTTGCTCATTTCTACTAATCTGTTCCCCCATCTCTTCCCCAACTGCGTTGCAAATCCTGTCCAATCTCTTCTCGACTACCTCATGAATTCCTTCCCGATTACTAGAACTTTTATCACTTAATTCTACGATATTCTCTGTACATATGTCTTTGACTTGCTCGGTCTGAATATGAATATTGCTCCGATTCAACTTCATTTCACCTTCTCTAAGGTCAACACACTCTTTGTTTAACTTATTTTCTAACTTAGATATTTGACTAGTTACCTCTACTATCTTAGTATCTATTTTAGAATTTAGTGATTCACTTAGCCCATCTATTTTATCATTAATCCCACTGTTACCATTAATCAATTCTTCGATTTTATTACTTATTTCTTTCTTACTATTTTCGTTACTACTAATTATTTGTTCCATCTTACTACTTAGAGAGTTAATCTGTTTATTACTATTTTCACTCAGTTTTTTACAGTTTTCATTACTGATCTCGGTAAATTTGGCCATCATTAATTTTATAAAATCTTGGTTCATTCCCCCCGCGATTTCCTTTTGAGTTTCAGTGTGCTTCTCAATTTCTGCACTTTCCTGAATTATCTCAGAAGCTTCCATCGTATTCACCTGCTCCCTACTCTGAATTTCACCTTGGATGTCCGCAGAAACAATGACCTCGTCGTCACATGACTTTTTATTGTCTTCCTTGTCCATCTTTGGTTCACTAGTGATAGTACGCGATCTCAAATTAATTTCCCTCTTCAAATCCCTTGACATATCCCCAAAATACAAATATATATCACACAATTATAGTCCTGAAATTTACCGGTAATAATTTCTGTTGGCTTAAATTGTGCATACTCTTCCCAAATGAACCTATGATATACTGTCATTCAGAACAGATTCTAAATTTATTCGAGCCCCACGTTGGGCGCCACATTGTAACATATTTATTTTTAATACTAAACCAACAGGGTGTGGGCTAATAAGCTTACTTTTGACAACATACCATATAAGTTCTGGGAAAAGGAGATTGGCGTTCGGTTTCCCCATTAATTTTGAGGTTAAGAAATTTTACTGTCAATGAAATGAAACTATGAATTCGTTTGATAGAACAATATATATTCTTTAAATAATATATCAAAAAATAGTGAGTCTTGTTGCGATAAAACAGATGAAAATATGAAATTATGACATTGCAACTGAAAGAAACTAGGCATGAATTTAGATTCTTCTTGACCGGACATTTAACAATTTATACGAAATATTTCCCTCACTGATTCACTTGACTGTACCTTCAACACTTTGAGTGTAATTACGACGTAATCCATTGCTCTGGTGTTTACTGTAGATGTGTCACGCCTAACGTGGTGATACATCCTTACGACTGCTTCTTCTCCATATCATCTGACTTCTTTGTAAGTCATTATGGTATGACCTCTTGGCAGGTCCAGGGTTGCCCTCTCTGACTCCATGGTAAGCCTTGCGTCCGTGTCTTCAACTAAGTGAGCGACCAACCAACTTTTGGCCTCACTCTCTCAATGACCAATAATTAATGGCTCACTGAGTCTTCTCCATCTCTCGTTCACACTTGTTGACTGACCAACTAAGGCCTCTTGATCTAGTAGACTACTTCACTGTACTGCATCCGTATAAGTAATGACTGACGCTACAATATGCATCCACCTTATATAGACGTTGGTTGACACAACTACGTAATCTCCAGAAATAACAATGACATACTCCCACCTACGCGACAGATATTACATACAGTGGTGAAATAGCCCCGCGGCGACTGAGTCCGTGCGCTCATTGCTAAATAAATACGATGACGTAGCCAAGGCGCGGCGATGACTTGGCAGAATCGCCACTAACCTTGCACAATGTCCCAACGTCACACTCAATCTCTGATATATACAACAATTCTCACTGTACAGGTATTGAGTGTTATACTACACATACGTATATATGCATACATCTAAGTGCAATCTTGCAAGCAACAGGCAATTGCAAAATTGAATAAAACGGATAATTACAATAATAGTAACAATATCACAGATAAAATAATAATAATACTGACATAGTAATAATAATAATAATAAAATACAGATAAAATCATACAATAATAAAAATACAGATATCATCTTGTAACGGGATTTGAACCGTTACAACTACTAAAAACTATGATCATGCACTCTGGTGCAAAGTGAAAGAACTTATAACTTAAAGAAGTTTTGTATTTCTAGGTTTTCCATAACTGATTTATGTTCATTTATTTTTGGGTTGGCGACCCTCCTTTTTCTTTCCGTCAGTTTTGAATCTGGCCAATCAAAAATTTCTGTAATTAATTTTCAACCTATTACAGGCTTCTTGTTCGATTCTGAGTGTAACTTGGAGATTAACCAATTAAATCGAGAGGGTGTGGCTGGTTTAGTCTTTAATGATCTCGAACCTTTCTTAAAGGTATATAAACTGCGGATTTTCATGTTTCCTGGCCAATTGATCGTCGTCTATCTGAGTGTGTGTTTAAGCAGGAGGCGGGCGGCTTCCTTCGTCGGCAGCTAGAACATTTATAAGGTAATGGCCACATAATTCCATCTTTCTTGCTGTATCCGAAAATTATTCCGAGGGGAAGGTCCGACTCTTTAATCATGTAACCATACTTTTCTAAAATGTAACTTTTCTTTCGGCTAATGTAAAATTTTTTAACTGTTACCCTCTCGACCTCCCCTTCATCTTGATTTGAGGTGTCTGCGTTTTAGCAACCTTTTGTAATGTATTACAGTTATTTCCACCTCAAGTAGCTTGGGATTAGCCTCTGTTTCATCGGCCGAGAGCCCTGTAGGTTTTAATTTTCCCATATCTCGGAGTGCTGTGTACGCCTCCATTCAGTTTGTGTTCGGGCTGAAGCTGTTCTTTGTCGCAAAGGCCCTATAGGTTGGGTACTAGATACCCCTGTGTCAATTTGTCAGCTGGGCCATGGAAGGCCGGAGAGTGTAAGATTTTTGTTGTTACCTCGGGTAGGCTGGAAGAAACGGAGAGCCTGTTAGCTCTTTCCAAGTTTTGTAATTGTGAAGGGTGCCTCTGTAAGGCTTGACATTGTAATTGAGGGAGCAAGTGCTCTTGAATTAAGGGGATTTCTGCCCTTGGATAAACTGGATCCGGTATCTCTGACATTGTAAACTAGGGGTATGAAGCCCAAAATTGTTAAAGTTCTGAATTTTGGATTTTCCTAGTCTTGTTTCAAGATTGCTTTTGTACCTGATATGTGTTATGTTCACTCAGTGAAAATTGTTAAATTTGAAGTTCTAAAAGAAAAATATAACCTTTTACAATTTTAATTCAATTCTTGGCATTGTAGATAGACCCATTCACCCCGGCACCTTCGTTAACCTCTTTCTGCTCCACGGGTATCCCCGTAACAATAAAAATAACAAGTAGCCTCCGTGGCTTAGGCGGCAGCACGCCGGCCTCTCACTGCTGGGTTCCGTGGTTGAAATCCCGGTCATTCCATGTGATATTTGTGCTGAACAAACCGGAGGTGGAACTCGTTTTTCTCCGGGTACTCCAGTTTTCCCTGTCAGCTTTCACTCTAGCAACACTCCCCAAGATCATTTCATCTCATCTGTCAGTCATTAATCTTTTCCCCAGAGGAGTGCGACAGGCTTCGGCCGCCGGCAAAATCCGTATCCCCGCCGCCAGATCGGGGCTTCATTCGTTCCATTCCTGACCCGGTGGAGTAACTGGAAACAGGTTTTGAACTTTTAATAATAATAATAATTGTTCCGTGGTATTTGTGGATTGCAGAGGTGAAAGAAGGTGAAAGAACTACAATGTCAAGAATATAATTTAAAACTTAAAGTGAAGGTTATATTTTTAGACACCAAAATTGACAGTTTTTATAAGTAGCAAACGCTAAATAAGATTGGTAAAAAAAACAATATTCAGAATCTTAACACCTTGGACTTTAAGCCCCTAGCTTTGCATTTCCTGAGTTACACGCTCAAGTTTACAAAAATCACAAACTTACTCAAGGGCAGAAATCCCACTAATTCATGGAGCACTTGCTCCCAAAATGACAACACCTAGCCTTCCAGAGGCATTCCGAAATCTTACTTTGAGAAAGAACTAACAGGCTCTCAGTTTCTTCTAGCCTATTCAAGGCAATATCAGAAAATTACAATCACTCGCCATCAAGGCACAACTTACAAATTTGAAACAGGGGTATCTTGTACCCGACATATTGGGCCTTTACGGAAGAGAACAGGTTAAGTAAATGGCCCGAATTACAAATTGAACGGAGGCGTGTACTTGCACTCCTAGATATGAACTCTTAAAACATAAAGGGCACTAGGTCGATAAAACAGGGGCTATTCCCAACCTACTGAGGTGACTCGTATAGAAATAACTTTAATGCGTGGCAGAAACGAAACATCACAAAAACGTGGCACCTCAAACCAAGATGAAGGGGAGCTAGAGAGGGTACATCACTCTATCCCCGTTTTACAGTTGGAGATTTTTATGAAGTTATTACATTAGCCGGCAGAAGGTTACATATTTAGAAAAGAAGGTTACATAATTGATGATTCGGACCTTTACCTCGGGTTAAACTGCGGAGCTAGCAAGAAAGAAAGAAAGATGTTATGTGGCCATTATCTGGTAGAAGTTCTAGCGGCTGACGAAGAGGCCTCCCGCCTCCTGCTTGACACACACACACTCAGTAAGATGACGATCAATTGGCCAAGAGACGTGAAAATCCGCAGTTTATAAACCTTCGGGGAAAGTTCGAGACCATTCAAGATTAAACTAGCTACACCCTCTCATGTTATTGGGTAATTTAAAAGTTACACTACCGGACGAGTTGGCCGTGCGCGTAGAGGCGCGCGGCTGTGAGCTTGCATCCGGGAGATAGTAGGTTCGAATCCCACTATCGGCAGCCCTGAAAATGGTTTTCCGTGGTTTCCCATTTTCACACCAGGCAAATGCTGGGGCTGTACCTTAATTAAGGCCACAGCCGCTTCCTTCCAACTCCTAAGCCTTTCCTATCCCATCATCGCCATAAGACCTATCTGTGTCGGTGCGACGTAAAGCCCCTAGCAAAAAAAAGTTACACTCAAAATCGAAGAAGAAGAAGAAGAAGAAGAAGAGTGTGATTGGTAGAAAATTTATTACAGAAATTAGGGATTGGCTAGATTCAAAACTGGTGGAAAGAAAATATAAATATTGCCAACCCAAAAATAAATGAACATCATTTAGTAGAAAAAACTTATGAATACAAAACTTCTTTAAATCGAAAGTTCTTTCACTTCGCACCAGGGTGCATGATCATAGTTTTTAGCAGTGACATCTATGGAAGAATGCCCAAACTTCTTGATGAATGACAAACAAAACAAGTAGACATACAGTCAGTTCAGGAAATTTCACAATAACAAAATTATATCATATTTTTGTTGTGACATCTTCTGAGTAAATTTATAAGTTGGTCTAGTTTCAATTTCACTGTTTCACCAGTAGAGGAGTTCTTTTAGGCGCTAGATTTAAATGTGCGGCATAGGGGTGTACCTCCCGGTACAGTAATAATAATAATAATAATAATAATAATAATAATAATAATAATAATAATAATAATAATAATATTAATAATAATCCACTACTCCCATATATGCAGGTAGTTTGATATGATGCCATTTAGTCTGCTTGCGTATCAATTTCGACGTTCCGTGTTACTCTACCAGATGGCAGGAAAACATGGTTGGTTCATGGCTAAATCTTAATTTTTATTTTGGGTAAACATCAGATGTGCCACCAGAAATAGTTTGTGCCCACATCGTGCGATATAGACGAGCGTCTGGTTGTGTGGTGTTGGTAATGATAATAAGGCTAGGGAGGGGATGAAGCCCGTTGTTGGCAAATAGCCTATTCATGTCAAGTAACACGGAGGGATCTGCTTAAGGATTAACGTCTTCATCCTACGGACAAATCACCATCAGCAGCTTCATACGCCCCTCACTCAATGTGAACACTAGAGGGTAGACGCTTTTGTGTCGTAATCTAGTGTTTAGGAATGTTGTACCACCACCTCTCCTACCCTAGCGGCCAACAATCTGATGATGATTTCTTTTCCATCAACGGGACTTGAACTGGCTAACCACGGTGTTAGACCATAAAGTCTTCACGCCTTAACGATCTTGGACATCAGGTGATCTATCATAGATAATATTTAACCGAGCTCGATAGCTGCAGTCGCTTAAATGCGGTCAGTACCCAGTAATCGGTAGATAATGAGTTCGGGCCCCACTGAAGATGGTTTTTCGTGGTTTCCCATTTTCACACCAGGCAAATGCCGGAGCTGTACCTTAATTAAATCCACGGCCGTTTCCTTCCACTTCCTAGGCCTTTCCTATCCCATCGTCGCCGAAAGACCGATCTGCGTCGGTGCGACGTAAAACAAATAGAAAAAAAAACAGATAATATTAACAGGTGGAAACTTTGTTGGTATAATTTAAATATTTTTCGTCCCATCCAACATTCTACACCATTCCTAAATCAATACACCCATCGTAACGCAAATTAATATACAGTACGATTGGAAGACAGAATAATGTCTCTGTGTTATATTTTTTTTTCCAATTAACTGTTGAGTAGTGTATCATTCGTTAAATTTTCTTTTTTCAATCAGACAAAAAAGCACAGTTACATGCTAACTAACAAGGTGTATTTGCTGTAGCAAGGTAACTCGAGTAGTAATTGACAGAACGGATACCGTACACAAGTAAAAAAAAATGAGTCGCCCACGGATGTTTGTACTACACTCCATACAACGAGTCAACTTGCGTCACGGGAAACTTGTGGTTGGTTTGTATTCAGTAACTCAGTGCACAACGACCGAACTGGTCTCGCAGTACAGTGCAGTGGGTATAAACATTAGACCAACAAACTTATAGAGGTTGTAGAGGATATGAAAAATGAGACTTGCTTAGAGAAGATACGAGGAATAATATTTTCTATATTTCGTGGCATTCATGTCATTTTCCTCTGGAGTACAGTGTCATACTCAGTTATATACTTCAGTGCACTTAACAAAAGAGGTTCCAAAACATCTCCATTGACCTGTGCATCATGGACTGTTAAATAAAGTACTCCAGCGACAAAACTCTATAATCTACAAAGGAAATTGGTGTCGCTGCATACAAATTCAAGATCGCCAACCTTGTCTAAAAGACGGCACGAATAAATTTGGGTGGTGTCTTTAAAAGTAGGAAAGATCAAAATATAAAGTTGGAATTCAAGAGGACAAATTGGGGCAAACATTCGTTTATAGGAAGGGGTGTTAGGGATTGGAATAACTTACCAAGGGAAATGTTCAATAAATTTCCAATTTCTTTGCAATCATTTAAGAAAAGTCTAGGAAAACAAGAGATAGGGAATCTGCCACCTGGGCGACTGCCCTAAATGCAGATCAGTAGTGATTGATTGATTGTATGGCACATTAGGAAGGAGGTCGTCTTGAATTCCAACAAATCTATATTCGAATCATATCGTTTTGGTTCACTCACACTGGAAGAGAAACTGCCCTTGTTGACAATCTTTCTTGACGTAATTGTATTATGGGGATTCGATTATGCCTTGACACTATCCCTATCTCCATCATTGGCGCTACTACTTCAGATAAGAGAAATGATACTATATTCGTTTTCGTGTGTTAATGAAACTGCAATTAATTCAAACTATTCTTTTCTATATTTCTTAAATTAACATCTTTGAAAAGGTAACTATCGTGTAAAGGAAGAGAATGTAGATTGGTATCCATAAGACCCAGTGTGCAGTCCGCGACACATTAAAATCAATGTTCAGTGTGAGGGCTAAAATACAGCCTAACTTTACAGCGTAACGCTCGGTTTATGTTTATAGGTGAGGATGTATACAGATGTGGTTATAATTACATACAACTGAATGGTCAGCTTTCAAGTATGGGCTTTGAGGTTAACAACATATTGACATTAAGTATATGATGAAGCAAATTTATTTTTATGAGGGTTAAGATATGGAATCTGGGTGAGTTAAAGTAAATTTGAATAAAATATTATTTCTATTGTGAAAGTTTAAAATCCAGCAATCGTTATTTTGGCACATATTAATGAAAGTAGCCTTTAGGATTAATCATTTTAACAATATTAGTCAATGTAACTTACTATTTTATTCCCTAAATTAAGATACATCGGCAGTCAGAGTGGGGTTCGAACCCACTATCTCCCGGATGCAAGCTCACAGAACGTCAGCTGGACTAAGTCATCCCCCACATTTTCATTTCACGACAAAATTTTGCCAATATCAACAAAAGTAACCTTTAGGATTAATCATTTTAACAGTATTCACATACATAACATTCTCCCTAACTCTAAATTACGATAAATCGGCATTCAAAATCAATATATTTTCCATAAAGAAGTATGCATTTCTACCGCAAATAGGTCGGCCGCCAGCGCCTCGTGTCGAGCTGTGTAACTACTCTGATTACAGTGCGTGGACCCGATTGTCAAGGCCGGTAACGAGGCAGCTAGAGCGACGCATCAAGTCGGCCGTGCTCCAATATTCGAGTTTCACAATCGTTCGATACTCTGCAAATTCGCGGCACGGTACAGACATCATTTTCTCTCCATCTACACACAAAATGTTCATGTGAATATCGAATAGAATCCTCTGCCAGAGAGCGGAATACCACGATGACCTCCTCACATGCCCACTCGTTCAGTAGCATGGCCATGTTTCAACTGTAACTATGCCAAGGTTTTGCAGAACCTGCTTGTGTGTCTATCGAGTGACTTCAAACTACCGGTTACATATGCTGAAGCGAGCTCTATTCGTTTGTTTACGAGTATGGCTCGGAAGTTGAAGACCTATAAATTTCCTAGAGCAAAAATGTTAACCAAAGGATTTAAAAATGGCACTAAGATTGTAAAAAATGCGATCCAAATTATATCATAATTGTACTTTTAATTACTTATTTAATGAAGGAATATACTGTTTTAAAATGCAAAATTCTGGTGGTGTGCAGCGTGCAGTGTAAAAATATATAAATGAAATACTTCTTTATTAAGACATTATATATTTTTAGATTAACATAATTTAAGAAAGGGAATTCTGTGTTTGTTAAAAATCTATATGAAGAATTTAGAATGAAATGTTCTTTCCGCCTAGAATGAATGGATATCCTGAAGAAAGAAATTGGAATTAGTACGTCTAGAATCATATTTGGCTTAGCCACGCTAGGGTTATAGAAACTGAAATTTGGAAACCTTACCTCAGTTGATATTGAAGTATATGACTATAGTCATCTCCAGGTTCCTAGATTTTTACTACAGAAAGTATGTTTTCAGAGAGCACGTTGTGAAACATCGAGAAACTTCTCTCCACATCAACGGATGTTAAGCGTTCAAATTTTTTGCTATTTGCTTTACGTCGCACCAAGACAGGTAGGTCTTATGGCGACGATGGAAGGGAAAAGGTCTACAAACGGAAAGGAAGCGGCTGTGGCCTTCACTAAGGTACAGGACCGATGACCTTCGATGTTAGGCCCCTTTAAATAACAATCATCATCAACTAAGGTACAGCTCCAGCATTTGCCTGGTGTGAAAATGGGAAACCACGGAAAACCATCTTCAGGGCTGCCGACAGTGGAGTTCGAACTCAGTATTTCCCAGATGCAAGCTCACAGCTGCGCGCCTCTAACCGATGGCCAACTCGCCCGGTGGGTTCATACTGTACTTTTCCAAGGCATCAGTACATGAACCAGTTACCATTGTTCATAAATATGACGTTAGAATGGAGCACCATCGGTGAGCTTCGAACTCAGCCCGGTTTGTCGAAGCCTCACCCTCCCTTACTAGAATAGATCGCTAGCTCAGTCGGTATCGCATTTTCGGGTCTGTGGACTATCCGATGGGGCGGTAAGTTCTTTAGTGATAGTCTCTATAGTAGGGGGGAAAGTTAATTATGAGAGGAATACCATTTCATTACTAATGAGAAGAGAGACAATATCTTGTATGACAATTTTTTACTTATACTAGTGAAACACATTATTTACATGGGTATGCCATACAAACACCTTACATACAGTAACTTAGGTGATCTTGACGTTTAAATGTTCGGTAGTCTTTTTCTACACTTCATTATACGTTAAATATTCAAACTTAAGAAGGCGTTCCCTCTCGAACTATTACACTACCTCAGACTTAGAGAGGCGTTTTCTCTCTAGTTATTTCACTCTACACTAATATTAAATCACACACATATTTAATCATTATGGACACACCCCGCTGTAAATCTGTTTACCTGCCAAGAATTAATATATTGAATTTGCATCAAATTATGATATAAGTTTGCTAGTATCGTATGAACTGAAATAGGCAATTTACACTCCCAATCCTTTGAAAGTCGCGTTACAACCCTTCCTTAAGTTAAACGTTGCCAAATATGCAGTATAATAAACACGCTCATTTCATTAGGATTTATCAACACATATATCAGGACATTATTTACTCAACGATGTTACCTATAGACAAGCATTTAGCGACTTCAATACCAAAACATTATAAACATATCATTATAACACTTCCTGCAAGAAAAGGACAAGAATATATACATTTCACATACACACAATGGACCGCAGGTGGCCTTAGTCACCTGCCGCTTGCGACAGTAAGCTTTACTGTCTCCTGCAATGAACTCAGGACCTTCTGAGACAGGGTATATCTGACCTGGAATTCCCTACACGCTGTGAATAATTAAAGAAATAAATTGGAGGGGTCCTTCATTTAATGCTCATCTGGAATCACCGCGACGTTGATAATACTTAAATCAATGCATGTAGTCGTAGCACCGAGAGGCTCGAAATAGCTACTTGTATCTGTTTACTTTCAGTGTAGAAAACACTTTTCTTCGTCCCTACAGCCAGGCTCGTAAATCTATTCAACTGATGGCCTTCCAAGACCCATTTCTAAAGGGCGGCCACTGGGCCGTCTTCATACAATGACTTCGCGGTAAACGACCTTGCTTTCTTTTTCTCAAGCCACTATGGCCTCACATTCAATATCGGCTATGTCCGGCCGTAATTAACATATTCACAACACGAGATCCACTTCGTGTACATTACTAAAGAGTTCCAAGGGAACTTCACATTTTCATTTCACACTATATATTATGGCTACAGCCTGTTCACCCATTTCATTTCTCCTCTCGGTACACTGACTACGATGCAGATTTATTGATGATCTCCTGCCACCAGGGTCCAAATTAACTTGCGCATTCACGAGCTAATAATAGGTCGAGATATATACCCCAATCTCATGCTCCATTCGTTGTTCCAGCAGTTTTAATTTCTAGTAAGGAGGATTTCCTAAGAGCTTGTGAAGTACAAAAAAATCAGTTACTGAGATATATTTGAGGACTCCTATTGGCTGTAGAAAGATGATAACTGGAGTCGTTTACGTAGAATATTTAAGCCCTTTTACTTGACAGTACTTCACACTTAATTAATCTGAGGTCCTTAAATTTACGTCATGCATTATCAAACCCTTATAAAAAATGGAAGTAAAATATGGTCGTTCCCAAACCATGAAGAAAGTATTCTATAAAGGACCCAAATAAAAATGAAATTATAATTATTATCCCTCTGAAATGACGTGCTTGCAGTCTACGTTATATCTAAGTGAAAATCTACATATTTACAATGGGACACGACCTTCAAATATATAAATACTTGGAAATGTACTCAGCCTTCTGGATACCACGTTCACAGCTTTACAGGAGGGCACACCATGGACTTAAGCTGCTTGCATCACGTCATCGGCGATGTGAAGACCTTTGATGACCTCCCGGCTAATCACGAACATAACGGCTTGATCTGGTATGACGTTCTCGACGTTCTCCGCTACACCAGGCGAAGACAGCTAGGCGTCTGGTTCTCTCTAATATACAGGCAAAATTCTGGCATTCAGCTGGACGTCGGCGTTCACTCCGGCGTTCTCGTAGACATGTAAATGAGGGGAAATTATCTAAAGTGAATACGTTAGTTTAATACACATCACAATTTGAATATGTGGTTGAATCTGCTCAATAGCACGAGCATTCCAACCCAATGCCGGTATTGTCTCTGTAGCCCGACACTGCTCCCTTCTCATGTACCTATTCTTTTATAAACAGCATACAGCTATTCTAGGTCCTGAATAAAGAAAGTCACTGGTTATGCGTAAGTCAGGCTCTCAACTGCATTATGGATTTATAGACGTGACACTACCCTTAATTATGCCGACACTGAGCCGTTCACGCACTTTCTTGGTAATTCACATTTATAAGTACGTCTCTATATATGTTAACTGAGCCGTATTAACTTAGACACATAGGAGGCTCGATGTACGACCTCTTCTACACACGGACATCGGTTGTTACGGTTTCGTACCGTTCCTATTTTCTTAATTAGCGGCACACTGTACGCGCCGACATCTCACTCAGATTGTGATTATTTCCACATACTCACAGGCTTTAATGAATCACTGCATTACACTGCTCAAATTACAGGATTATTTCTTCACAAACGACTCAGACACAAACCACGACGAAATACTACCGTACTGGCGTTACACTGAGAATGCACTGGGTAGTTACTGTTCTTCAGCTCGTTCCTATATAGGCAAGCTGTCGGGATGCTGAGAGAGGGGGAAAATGCAACCTTTTCTCACACGATGCTCCGTTAATACGCAACGTATAGTGACGAACAGGATATCAAATTGTAGCTCCTGCATTCTCATCTCCACTGAGTGAATGTTATTAAAATAACTTCGTAGGTTCTCAAGCAATCTTGAAAGCGTCCTTTTGTCTCTGGCGGTGAATGATGACGAGCACAGGGGATTCCTTGTGTTCGTTGGCACGGTTAGGGTCCAACATCTGTTAGTCATTAAGACGCGCCCTTGTTTACAGCGTAGTTACCGCTCTGTCAGTTAAGTAGAGCACTTCTCGGTCTCATACTTATGCGTAAAATTCCCTGATTCAAATGAATGTTTGCGCTTAATTATCCATTGGGTATTTTGCGATTTATAAAAATTAACAGAAATAAAACAGTTGAATGCGTTAAGTTGGCAGTGGTGAATAAGCGAGGAAAACAGGGTATAATGTTAGTTTTCACGTTGGATGTACTCTCTGGGCTCAGCTAGTGACCTAGATTCTTTGTCACGTGATAACGCGTATCGTCTCATCTCGCTCGCGGTGGGAGTGAGAAAACTTCGAGTACAAGCGCTCTTGCACCGCCTTGCTGCTAATTGCCAGCAACTAGAGCTCGGTCGCGCGACTCTGGATACTGCAAATCGAGTCCTGGAGCGAGCAGAAAAATTCTAACTCGGGCAGTTTTTATCGTAGAATGACGCGGAAAACGGCATATTTTATCTCCTAGATATCATGACATACCATAGGTGACGTTGTGAACGGTCACATCCCTCCCCTGCTTAAAATAAGAAAAGTCACGGGTAGGGATTTTTCTTACCAATCACATGGTTCTTGTATTATTAAATGTGAGTGTATCGTAGGATAGCATTTTCTTGTCTTAGAGCGTATCTGGACACGAGGATACGCAAGTATTCTTGGGTCATGATATCTCGTCTTTCCGTGCATGCTAGACAATCTTCATCTCCGACTCGTCAATGTTATCAGGCATCCAATGGTGATCTTCTAGTCCCATGTAGTTTACTCCATCCATTTCTTCTTCAGGATCCTCTTCATCCGCGACGTCCAGTCCGTCGTCGTCCTCGTCTTCTTCTGGAAGTTGTCCTTCATCTTCTAGGTCATCTGGATCGTTTGGATTCTCCTCCGGTAATTGTCCTGGCACATGGTATAGTTTTAGATTTGAGGCGTTATAGATAGCCTCAGTTGTCCCATCCATGGATTGTACCCTGTACGCGTTATTTTCTAAATTTTGAATTATCGATAAGGCCCAATATACAGCTCTGCAAATTTGTGGTAAAATTTCCGTGGTGGATCCGAAGTCGCGGGACGTTTGAACAATACGAGTTCTCCCACACGTAGAGGTCTGTGGAATCGTTTGCGTCGCAATCGTCGTAACCGCTTCTCTGCCTGTTTCTTCAGAGATTCCAACGTATCTCTCACCCTCAACTCTACGGATGGTCTTGGATCTTCTGGACATGGCACGACATCTTTCCATGGTCTCTCAGGATGTTCGTTGAAGTGCACGACGCTAGGAATCTGCCCTGTCGATTCGTGTACGGTTGAGTTTATGCATTCCATTATGGTTGGAACAACATCTACCCACCGCCAATGCTGTCTCGGGCAATAGATTCTGCAAAATTTTCCGATCTCCCTCATAATCCTTTCAGACGGATTCGATTCTTGATGGCGAATCGAACTCATGAGGTGTGAATTCCCATCTGCTCCATGTTTCTACGGAACGCGGCTGATGTGAACTGCGATCCGTGATCGTTTAAGAGTTTATCGGGTTTGCCCATCTTGGGAATGATCTTATTCCTTATCTTTTTGACAACGGTACGCGTATTCGCTTTCTGTACTGGACACAGCATAACATATTTGCTGAAGACGTCCATGCACACCAAAATGAATTGGAGTCCCCTGGTCGCCTTAGGAAGCGGACCATAGAAGTCCATGGAAAACAGTTCACGGGGCTTCTCAGGAATCAACGGCTTTGGTGGTTGTTTGAGTAAGTACGCGTTGGGCTTAATACGTTGACAGATGTCACAAGTCATTAAAACTGTACGAGTCATCCTCCTCATTCGCGGCCATGTAAAGGTCTCTCTAAGCGTTGCCATGACTTTGTCTACACCAGCGCGTCCTATGGAGTGATGCGTCAGCCATATTAAGTCAACCTGGAGAGCGGGTGGAACGACCACTCTAAGACGAGTATGTGCATCGTCCACATATTTGTACAAGATCCCATTTATGTAGTTATAGTTTGGCGCATGTCTCTCAGCGTCTTGATATTCTGGCGTTCCTGGTTGCAACTGCTTTCGCAGAAACTGAATCATTCGATGGGTCTCCGGCCAACTTCCTTGTTCTTCAGGAATTTGTCTGAGTCGATCCAAGGTCTCTCGATCTTCCTCAACTAGCTGTAGATGATGTATGGCTTCGCCCTCGGGATCAGGATTTCTGCTAAGGGCGTCCGCAATGATATTTTCTTTGCCCGCGCAATGTTCTATCTCCAGATCAAACTGTTGAACGAACAAGGTCCAACGATTTACCCTTTCAGAAGATATGGTGGATTTGAGTACAAATGTTAAAGATCGATGATCCGTTCGTAACAAAATGGGAAAACCATAGATGTATTTGCGCCAATGATTCAATGCAGTTACGATCGCAAGCATCTCCAATTCGTTAACGGTGTAACTTTGCTCATGTCCGCGTAGCTTGCGGATCATGAAGGCCAAGTAATTTATTCGTGGCTCAGTGTCCTTCTCCTGATATAACACTGCGCCGACACCAATCATGGACGCATCCGTCTGTATTATAAACTTCTGACTGTAATCAGGATATCCTAATTTAACGCTGTTACTCATCAGATCCTTAGTCTTACGGTAAGCTTCCTCACAGGCTGTATCCCACTTCCATCGGTTGTTTTTCTTTAGTAGCTCTTGCAAGGGAGCAACCGTGGTGGTATATGACGGACAGTGATCCGCAAAGAATCCGCATAAGCCTAAGAACTGCCGAACGTGCTTCACTCTGGTTGGCTTCGGGAAGTTCTGAATTGCCTTGATTTTCACGGGGTTTGGAGAGATACCATCGGCATCAATGACATGCCCTAAGAAGAGGATACTGCGCTGACAAAAATGGGATTTTTCAAGGTTAATTTTGAAATTGTTTCGGCCTAAATCTTCCAAAACGAGACGCAAATGTTCCATGTGTTCTTCCAAAGTTTGCGTAGCTATCAAGATGTCGTCTACATATTGGACTGTGATTTTCTTCACCTTATCACTTAAGTTGCGATCAAATGCTCGAATGAGGGCTGACCCAGCGTTTTTGAGTCCGAACGGGAGACGTTTGTAAACGTATGTCTGCTGGTCAAACAAAAAAACCAGTCAAGACCTTTGACTCGGCTGACAACTCTACATGATGGTAGGATGCTCGCAAGTCTACACTGGAAAAGAACTGCATATGCTGAAATTTCTTTAGGAGCTCTTTGATATTTGGCGCACGGTCGTATTCCGGCACGAGTCTCTCGTTAATTGCTCGGGAGTCTAAGCAAACCCTCAGATATCCGTTTGGTTTAGCAACAATTATCAATGGATTTAGGAATGGTGTTGGAGCCTTTGAAATGATGTCATTGTCTTCCATCTCCTTGAAGATCTCGCGCACCTTAGGGTAGTGCTTCTCTGGTACAGGGAAGGGGTTTTTCTTAAATGGTTCCCAACTAGTTACAACCATGTTATATTTGAAATTTAGAATCTTCCCTGGTTGAGATCCAAAAAATCCCGATAAGTTTCCAAAATTTCCTTCAATTTACACTTGTTCTCGTCATCAATCTTCGCCTCGCTCAATTTGACCTGTACAATATCCTCAAACTTCGGTTCTGCTTCTTCCACTTTCTCCAGATTAGCAACCATCTCGTCGAATTGTTTTCTAATTTCTTCAACTTTCTGTTCGTCCCAATTCAAGAATTCATGGTAGTGTTCCGCTGTATCTTGTGACAACTGGGTCGTCCATATCCGTTCTCCATCCATGGTCTCTGGTTTATCGTTCAACTGCAAGTTCTCTTGAATCATATTTATGTACAACTTAACATGGTTTTGATCCATGTCGATGACTGCCTATTCACGTAAAAAGTCAGATCCCAGGATAACGTTGTATTCCATTCGGTCCATGACCGAAACGGGTGTGCGAGTGTGGCGTTGCCTATTTGTAAATCCAAATACACTTGCGTGTCACATACTGCAGTGCGATCCGGAATGATTCCTCGCACCTTCACCTTGAAAACGGGTAAAGTCGGAATTTTGAATTTTGACTGTATTTCACGTACAAACGTTCTTGAAACTACACTGACACTAGCTCCTGTGTCTATTAGACAGCGTACACGTAACTCTTGGACACGAATATAAATTACTGGAAGTTCTCGGATAATTTTTTTACAGCATGGACTTGGATCCTCTAACAAATCTTCGGGTTGAATTTCCCATGAGTCAATCGTGACAATGACTAATTCTGAATCGTCTCGATGGTTGCTAATGTGTGGAGAAACTATCTCCTCGCTACCTAGTTCTGCTTTTTTTAACAGCACCACCCCCTGCGAAGTATTCTGACGCATGAGGGTCCAGCCGGTTTCCTCGGTCTTGTTCCCGTTGAGCTTGAAATTCGATACTCTCAGCTCCTGTAACTTCTTCAGATGATGCCATCTCTTGTATAGGCCTTTGCCATTTGTCAATTCTTGCGGGCTGGTTTCGGAGCTGCTCGACGTATCTCTTCGATTCCGCTTGTCGATCTCGTATCTGGTTGTCCATATTCCTCGGTCTATCCCATGACCGTCTGCTCTCTCCTCTCCATCTACCGTATGGCCTTCTACAATGGTCGACCTGACTATACCTAAACCTATTTCTCCGCTCAGGTCATCTTTGGTAGTCATAACTCCTGGAATTCCACTCTTCACGGCGTCTATCTCTCGGCTCACTCTATCTCGGAGGATTTCTATCACCATCCCTCGACGTTAAGTTTCCCTTCTCTCTTCTGTACTCGTGCCCTGATTTCGCCGTTTTGGTGACCCTCCTTCTGATTTCACGTCTATCGTGTGCACCGTCTCATGGTGTCTCTGTCTCACATGTCCTCCACTTTAGTCTGGTGCAGCTGGCGCAAAATGTGCTCAGCTTCTACTGCGGTCTTAACATTGGCAGAAATGAGAATCTTTTGGACTTGGGGCGGAAGTTGTTTCCCGATCGCAGAGATCAGCTCTAACTCGGAAGGTGGGCTGTCTAACTCTTTCATGCGAAGAAGCTGATGGACGAAGTACTCACAAAACCTCGTTCGTCCAGTTGCCGAGTATCGCCGTGAGTACAGCTCGAGGCGTAACCCTTGCTGTGTCTCGATGCCCCAGTATTTCTCTAAAAACCTACGCCGGAATTCTTCGTATCCGTCAAAGCAGTATTTAAATGCCTTGAACCATATCAACGGCTGGTCCGCGAGGTATCTTTCAACTATCCGTAGGCGCCTCTCTGCGGAGACATTGTGGTCGGAAAAATATTGGTCCATCTCATTTAAGAACCCTTTCGGTGTCATATGGGCATTGGACCCGAATTTCTTAGGTTCATCATGACTGAAACGCAAAAGGTTGTAAAAAGGGATCGAACCAAGATCCTGTGGTGTTGAGCTACGTCCTGACATAAAGCGAGTTTGATTGTTCTCACGGGTTAGAACTGATTTTCCCGTCAAGTCAGATTCGCTGTGCGTTCCTGGCGGTTCCTGGTCCTTCTTATCGGACTTGTTCAAGATGGACTTCAACAGGTCGTCTCCTCGACATTCTTGCGTCTTGAGGTTCTCTACTTCTTCTTGGAGTTCCAAGATTAGCCTCTCGTGGACGTCTAATTTAATGGTAGCTTTATGAGCCTTCAGTTCAAATTTATCAATTTTTTCCTTCAACTCCTGGACCTTTCCCTGCGTTTCCCGTTGTTTTCCCTCGGCGGTAACGTTCAATTCATTCTTCGCCCGATCCATGTGCTGATCAATATATTCCTTGCATTTAGTCTCTGTGCCGTCCCGAACCTGCGTTATTTGTCCTTCCATTTCTTCAGTCCTTAAAGACAGGTCCTCAAATCTTGTTTGTAGGTCTATCATGGCTTCCGTGCTGGCGTTAACCTTCGATTCCATTTCTTCCATTTTGCTTTCCTGAGCTGTCATTTTTGTTTCAATTTCGGCTGTACGCTCATCCAGACGGCTACTGGTTTGCTCCAGCTTCAACGCGAGGGAATCTATGCGTGTCGTCACGTCATCAATGCGGGAGTTAACGTGTTCTTTAAGCTCCGCGGCTTGGGCCTTACACGACGCCTCGTATCCGTATAACCGTGCAGTGAGCTGACCTACTCGACTATTGTGCTGGTCTAAACGTTCTTCAATTTGTGTGGTTGCCTGTCCTAGTTTATTTAATAGTTCTGCCCGCCTATCACTATCAGCCTTTAGCTGCTCCTTTAAAAGTCCTGCCTGTCTTTCACTATTGTCCGCATTAGCCTGTTCCAATTTCGCAAGACGCTCATCAAACTTCGCACTCTGTTCCCTGAAAAGCTCTGCCTGCTTCTCACTTTGTTCGGCCAGTAAGGCGGCCATCAACTGTTTAATACTTTCCACATCCATAATACTTCATTTCTTGAGAAATTTGTGCCCCCTGAATTAAGCTGTTCGTGGTATTTCAGTTCATAAGATTCAGTTTCCTAAACTTAGGTAGGTGTGCAATTTTTGAAAATGACCAAGTCGTATTACGCCGAAATTAGCTTCAAAACAGCTGCGTCACACCTCCTAACAATTACTTGTGTTTCCCTAGTATTTTCCTACGTAATTCATAAGCATTATCCCGACATATTGTTTTTTAATAACTAAATTTATGTAGCCCTTTATTAAAATAAATATTACCTAAATCCGCGACCTAAATGGGCTCGGTACTTCACGTGTGCCAGAAATGTGATGCACTTATTAAACATTGGATGTTTTCAGCCTCGAGATTTGGAAGATGCTTTAGCAGACAATTCCACGTCTCGAACTGACAACATTGCACTGTTCATTTTGAGAAAAAAATTAAGAGTGATGATTCTTCCACTCTTGTCCGCGATATCTACACTGTTTACATTCGATGAATCTCCTAAACTACCAAGGCCTGCTTTAAATGCATTGCCTTCGGCATGAACCTGTGACCAGAAGAATTTGAAGAACTCAGTCAGTCATTTTATCCTCAACAATGGGAAGGTCATTTTATTGCTCCTCTGAAGTTACACAACTCCATAACTTTTTCCAGGTCCGCCATACTTCTGAGTGACCATCGTGTATATTTCCACTTAACCTGGTACACGATCTCTTCATTCTTCTCCCTACATCCGTTAGATTTAATTTATTCCAGTCACTCATTCAAATATCATTGCGCGTGACGTAACTGTTTATGGTAGCGGCTTACGCACTCCATCCGACACATTATCCATATTACCTATCATGTTCACACGCTCTGATCCTATTTTGTATTCCTCTCTCCTAACAAATTTAATATACGGGTAAAATTTGGTATTTCCAATCGTTCAGTTCTAACCGAATCAATTTGATAATCCTACTACCTTAGGTACTCCTTTTATAGTAGTGGTATTCGAACTTGTGCCTTAATATTGGCTATATCAATATTTATGGTGCCGTAGGGCTTTACAAGACTTGCCCCAACAACGGGACGCTAAATTATGCGTCGCGAGAACAATATGTAGCTCGCCCCAAACAACAATAAGGCCACACGTTACGGGACGCCAAATATGTACCTTTCCAAGGCATCAGTACATGAACCAGTTACCATTGTTCATAAATATGACGTTAGAATGGAGCACCATCGGTGAGCTTCGAACTCAGCCCGGTTTGTCGAAGCCTCACCCTCCCCTACTAGAATAGTTCGCTAGCTCAGTCGGTATCGCATTTTCGGGTCTGTGGACTGTCCGATGGGGCGGTAAGTTCTTTAGTGATGGTCTCTATAGTAGGGGGGAAAGTTAATTATGAGAGGAATACCATTTCATTACTAATGAGAAGAGAGACAATATCTTGTATGACAAATTTTTACTAATACTAGTGAAACACATTATTTACGTGGGTACGCCATACAAACACCTTACATACAGTAACTTAGGTGATCTTGACGTTTAAATGTTCGGTAGTCTTTTTCTACACTTCATTATACGTTAAATATTCAAACTTAAGAAGGCGTTCCCTCTCGAACTATTACACTACCTCAGACTTAGAGAGGCGTTTTCTCTCTAATTATTTCACTCTACACTAATATTAAATCACACACATATTTAATCATTATGGACACACCCCGCTGTAAATCTGTTTACCTGCCAAGAATTAATATATTGAATTTGCATCAAATTATGATATAAGTTTGCTAGTATCGTATGAACTGAAATAGGCAATTTACACTCCCAATCCTTTGAAAGTCGCGTTACAACCCTTCCTTAAGTTAAACGTTGCCAAATATGCAGTATAATAAACACGCTCATTTCATTAGGATTTATCAACACATATATCAGGACATTATTTACTCAACGATGTTACCTATAGACAAGCATTTAGCGACTTCAATACCAAAACATTATAAACATATCATTATAACACTTCCTGCAAGAAAAGAACAAGAATATATACATTTCACATACACACAATGGACCGCAGGTGGCCTTAGTCACCTGCCGCTTGCGACAGTAAGCTTTACTGTCTCCTGCAATGAACTCAGGACCTTCTGAGACAGGGTATATCTGACCTGGAATTCCCTACACGCTGTGAATAATTAAAGAAATAAATTGGAGGGGTCCTTCATTTAATGCTCATCTGGAATCACCGCGACGTTGATAATACTTAAATCAATGCATGTAGTCGTAGCACCGAGAGGCTCGAAATAGCTACTTGTATCTGTTTACTTTCAGTGTAGAAAACACTTTTCTTCGTCCCTACAGCCAGGCTCGTAAATCTATTCAACTGATGGCCTTCCAAGACCCATTTCTAAAGGGCGGCCACTGGGCCGTCTTCATACAATGACTTCGCGGTAAACGACCTTGCTTTCTTTTTCTCAAGCCACTATGGCCTCACATTCAATATCGGCTATGTCCGGCCGTAATTAACATATTCACAACACGAGATCCACTTCGTGTACATTACTAAAGAGTTCCAAGGGAACTTCACATTTTCATTTCACACTATATATTATGGCTACAGCCTGTTCACCCATTTCATTTCTCCTCTCGGTACACTGACTACGATGCAGATTTATTGATGATCTCCTGCCACCAGGGTCCAAATTAACTTGCGCATTCACGAGCTAATAATAGGTCGAGATATATACCCCAATCTCATGCTCCATTCGTTGTTCCAGCAGTTTTAATTTCTAGTAAGGAGGATTTCCTAAGAGCTTGTGAAGTACAAAAAAAATCAGTTACTGAGATATATTTGAGGACTCCTATTGGCTGTAGAAAGATGATAACTGGAGTCGTTTACGTAGAATATTTAAGCCCTTTTACTTGACAGTACTTCACACTTAATTAATCTGAGGTCCTTAAATTTACGTCATGCATTATCAAACCCTTATAAAAAATGGAAGTAAAATATGGTCGTTCCCAAACCATGAAGAAAGTATTCTATAAAGGACCCAAATAAAAATGAAATTATAATTATTATCCCTCTGAAATGACGTGCTTGCAGTCTACGTTATATCTAAGTGAAAATCTACATATTTACAATGGGACACGACCTTCAAATATATAAATACTTGGAAATGTACTCAGCCTTCTGGATACCACGTTCACAGCTTTACAGGAGGGCACACCATGGACTTAAGCTGCTTGCATCACGTCATCGGCGATGTGAAGACCTTTGATGACCTCCCGGCTAATCACGAACATAACGGCTTGATCTGGTATGACGTTCTCGACGTTCTCCGCTACACCAGGCGAAGACAGCTAGGCGTCTGGTTCTCTCTAATATACAGGCAAAATTCTGGCATTCAGCTGGACGTCGGCGTTCACTCCGGCGTTCTCGTAGACATGTAAATGAGGGGAAATTATCTAAAGTGAATACGTTAGTTTAATACACATCACAATTTGAATATGTGGTTGAATCTGCTCAATAGCACGAGCATTCCAACCCAATGCCGGTATTGTCTCTGTAGCCCGACACTGCTCCCTTCTCATGTACCTATTCTTTTATAAACAGCATACAGCTATTCTAGGTCCTGAATAAAGAAAGTCACTGGTTATGCGTAAGTCAGGCTCTCAACTGCATTATGGATTTATAGACGTGACACTACCCTTAATTATGCCGACACTGAGCCGTTCACGCACTTTCTTGGTAATTCACATTTATAAGTACGTCTCTATATATGTTAACTGAGCCGTATTAACTTAGACACATAGGAGGCTCGATGTACGACCTCTTCTACACACGGACATCGGTTGTTACGGTTTCGTACCGTTCCTATTTTCTTAATTAGCGGCACACTGTACGCGCCGACATCTCACTCAGATTGTGATTATTTCCACATACTCACAGGCTTTAATGAATCACTGCATTACACTGCTCAAATTACAGGATTATTTCTTCACAAACGACTCAGACACAAACCACGACGAAATACTACCGTACTGGCGTTACACTGAGAATGCACTGGGTAGTTACTGTTCTTCAGCTCGTTCCTATATAGGCAAGCTGTCGGGATGCTGAGAGAGGGGGAAAATGCAACCTTTTCTCACACGATGCTCCGTTAATACGCAACGTATAGTGACGAACAGGATATCAAATTGTAGCTCCTGCATTCTCATCTCCACTGAGTGAATGTTATTAAAATAACTTCGTAGGTTCTCAAGCAATCTTGAAAGCGTCCTTTTGTCTCTGGCGGTGAATGAAGACGAGCACAGGGGATTCCTTGTGTTCGTTGGCACGGTTAGGGTCCAACATCTGTTAGTCATTAAGACGCGCCCTTGTTTACAGCGTAGTTACCGCTCTGTCAGTTAAGTAGAGCACTTCTCGGTCTCATACTTATGCGTAAAATTCCCTGATTCAAATGAATGTTTGCGCTTAATTATCCATTGGGTATTTTGCGATTTATAAAAATTAACAGAAATAAAACAGTTGAATGCGTTAAGTTGGCAGTGGTGAATAAGCGAGGAAAACAGGGTATAATGTTAGTTTTCACGTTGGATGTACTCTCTGGGCTCAGCTAGTGACCTAGATTCTTTGTCACGTGATAACGCGTATCGTTTCATCTCGCTCGCGGTGGGAGTGAGAAAACTTCGAGTACAAGCGCTCTTGCACCGCCTTGCTGCTAATTGCCAGCAACTAGAGCTCGGTCGCGCTACTCTGGATACTGCAAATCGAGTCCTGGAGCGAGCAGAAAAATTCTAACTCGGGCAGTTTTTATCGTAGAATGACGCGGAAAACGGCATATTTCATCTCCTAGATATCATGACATACCATAGGTGACGTTGTGAACGGTCACATCCCTCCCCTGCTTAAAATAAGAAAAGTCACGGGTAGGGATTTTTCTTACCAATCACATGGTTCTTGTATTATTAAATGTGAGTGTATCGTAGGATAGCATTTTCTTGTCTTAGAGCGTATCTGGACACGAGGATACGCAAGTATTCTTGGGTCATGATATCTCGTCTTTCCGTGCATGCTAGACAATCTTCATCTCCGACTCGTCAATGTTATCAGGCATCCAATGGTGATCTTCTAGTCCCATGTAGTTTACTCCATCCATTTCTTCTTCAGGATCCTCTTCATCCGCGACGTCCAGTCCGTCGTCGTCCTCGTCTTCTTCTGGAAGTTGTCCTTCATCTTCTAGGTCATCTGGATCGTTTGGATTCTCCTCCGGTAATTGTCCTGGCACATGGTATAGTTTTAGATTTGAGGCGTTATAGATAGCCTCAGTTGTCCCATCCATGGATTGTACCCTGTACGCGTTATTTTCTAAATTTTGAATTATCGATAAGGCCCAATATACAGCTCTGCAAATTTGTGGTAAAATTTCCGTGGTGGATCCGAAGTCGCGGGACGTTTGAACAATACGAGTTCTCCCACACGTAGAGGTCTGTGGAATCGTTTGCGTCGCAATCGTCGTAACCGCTTCTCTGCCTGTTTCTTCAGAGATTCCAACGTATCTCTCACCCTCAACTCTACGGATGGTCTTGGATCTTCTGGACATGGCACGACATCTTTCCATGGTCTCTCAGGATGTTCGTTGAAGTGCACGACGCTAGGAATCTGCCCTGTCGATTCGTGTACGGTTGAGTTTATGCATTCCATTATGGTTGGAACAACATCTACCCACCGCCAATGCTGTCTCGGGCAATAGATTCTGCAAAATTTTCCGATCTCCCTCATAATCCTTTCAGACGGATTCGATTCTTGATGGCGAATCGAACTCATGAGGTGTGAATTCCCATCTGCTCCATGTTTCTACGGAACGCGGCTGATGTGAACTGCGATCCGTGATCGTTTAAGAGTTTATCGGGTTTGCCCATCTTGGGAATGATCTTATTCCTTATCTTTTTGACAACGGTACGCGTATTCGCTTTCTGTACTGGACACAGCATAACATATTTGCTGAAGACGTCCATGCACACCAAAATGAATTGGAGTCCCCTGGTCGCCTTAGGAAGCGGACCATAGAAGTCCATGGAAAACAGTTCACGGGGCTTCTCAGGAATCAACGGCTTTGGTGGTTGTTTGAGTAAGTACGCGTTGGGCTTAATACGTTGACAGATGTCACAAGTCATTAAAACTGTACGAGTCATCCTCCTCATTCGCGGCCATGTAAAGGTCTCTCTAAGCGTTGCCATGACTTTGTCTACACCAGCGCGTCCTATGGAGTGATGCGTCAGCCATATTAAGTCAACCTGGAGAGCGGGTGGAACGACCACTCTAAGACGAGTATGTGCATCGTCCACATATTTGTACAAGATCCCATTTATGTAGTTATAGTTTGGCGCATGTCTCTCAGCGTCTTGATATTCTGGCGTTCCTGGTTGCAACTGCTTTCGCAGAAACTGAATCATTCGATGGGTCTCCGGCCAACTTCCTTGTTCTTCAGGAATTTGTCTGAGTCGATCCAAGGTCTCTCGATCTTCCTCAACTAGCTGTAGATGATGTATGGCTTCGCCCTCGGGATCAGGATTTCTGCTAAGGGCGTCCGCAATGATATTTTCTTTGCCCGCGCAATGTTCTATCTCCAGATCAAACTGTTGAACGAACAAGGTCCAACGATTTACCCTTTCAGAAGATATGGTGGATTTGAGTACAAATGTTAAAGATCGATGATCCGTTCGTAACAAAATGGGAAAACCATAGATGTATTTGCGCCAATGATTCAATGCAGTTACGATCGCAAGCATCTCCAATTCGTTAACGGTGTAACTTTGCTCATGTCCGCGTAGCTTGCGGATCATGAAGGCCAAGTAATTTATTCGTGGCTCAGTGTCCTTCTCCTGATATAACACTGCGCCGACACCAATCATGGACGCATCCGTCTGTATTATAAACTTCTGACTGTAATCAGGATATCCTAATTTAACGCTGTTACTCATCAGATCCTTAGTCTTACGGTAAGCTTCCTCACAGGCTGTATCCCACTTCCATCGGTTGTTTTTCTTTAGTAGCTCTTGCAAGGGAGCAACCGTGGTGGTATATGACGGACAGTGATCCGCAAAGAATCCGCATAAGCCTAAGAACTGCCGAACGTGCTTCACTCTGGTTGGCTTCGGGAAGTTCTGAATTGCCTTGATTTTCACGGGGTTTGGAGAGATACCATCGGCATCAATGACATGCCCTAAGAAGAGGATACTGCGCTGACAAAAATGGGATTTTTCAAGGTTAATTTTGAAATTGTTTCGGCCTAAATCTTCCAAAACGAGACGCAAATGTTCCATGTGTTCTTCCAAAGTTTGCGTAGCTATCAAGATGTCGTCTACATATTGGACTGTGATTTTCTTCACCTTATCACTTAAGTTGCGATCAAATGCTCGAATGAGGGCTGACCCAGCGTTTTTGAGTCCGAACGGGAGACGTTTGTAAACGTATGTCTGCTGGTCAAACAAAAAAACCAGTCAAGACCTTTGACTCGGCTGACAACTCTACATGATGGTAGGATGCTCGCAAGTCTACACTGGAAAAGAACTGCATATGCTGAAATTTCTTTAGGAGCTCTTTGATATTTGGCGCACGGTCGTATTCCGGCACGAGTCTCTCGTTAATTGCTCGGAAGTCTAAGCAAACCCTCAGATATCCGTTTGGTTTAGCAACAATTATCAATGGATTTAGGAATGGTGTTGGAGCCTTTGAAATGATGTCATTGTCTTCCATCTCCTTGAAGATCTCGCGCACCTTAGGGTAGTGCTTCTCTGGTACAGGGAAGGGGTTTTTCTTAAATGGTTCCCAACTAGTTACAACCATGTTATATTTGAAATTTAGAATCTTCCCTGGTTGAGATCCAAAAAATCCCGATAAGTTTCCAAAATTTCCTTCAATTTACACTTGTTCTCGTCATCAATCTTCGCCTCGCTCAATTTGACCTGTACAATATCCTCAAACTTCGGTTCTGCTTCTTCCACTTTCTCCAGATTAGCAACCATCTCGTCGAATTGTTTTCTAATTTCTTCAACTTTCTGTTCGTCCCAATTCAAGAATTCATGGTAGTGTTCCGCTGTATCTTGTGACAACTGGGTCGTCCATATCCGTTCTCCATCCATGGTCTCTGGTTTATCGTTCAACTGCAAGTTCTCTTGAATCATATTTATGTACAACTTAACATGGTTTTGATCCATGTCGATGACTGCCTATTCACGTAAAAAGTCAGATCCCAGGATAACGTTGTATTCCATTCGGTCCATGACCGAAACGGGTGTGCGAGTGTGGCGTTGCCTATTTGTAAATCCAAATACACTTGCGTGTCACATACTGCAGTGCGATCCGGAATGATTCCTCGCACCTTCACCTTGAAAACGGGTAAAGTCGGAATTTTGAATTTTGACTGTATTTCACGTACAAACGTTCTTGAAACTACACTGACACTAGCTCCTGTGTCTATTAGACAGCGTACACGTAACTCTTGGACACGAATATAAATTACTGGAAGTTCTCGGATAATTTTTTTACAGCATGGACTTGGATCCTCTAACAAATCTTCGGGTTGAATTTCCCATGAGTCAATCGTGACAATGACTAATTCTGAATCGTCTCGATGGTTGCTAATGTGTGGAGAAACTATCTCCTCGCTACCTAGTTCTGCTTTTTTTAACAGCACCACCCCCTGCGAAGTATTCTGACGCATGAGGGTCCAGCCGGTTTCCTCGGTCTTGTTCCCGTTGAGCTTGAAATTCGATACTCTCAGCTCCTGTAACTTCTTCAGATGATGCCATCTCTTGTATAGGCCTTTGCCATTTGTCAATTCTTGCGGGCTGGTTTCGGAGCTGCTCGACGTATCTCTTCGATTCCGCTTGTCGATCTCGTATCTGGTTGTCCATATTCCTCGGTCTATCCCATGACCGTCTGCTCTCTCCTCTCCATCTACCGTATGGCCTTCTACAATGGTCGACCTGACTATACCTAAACCTATTTCTCCGCTCAGGTCATCTTTGGTAGTCATAACTCCTGGAATTCCACTCTTCACGGCGTCTATCTCTCGGCTCACTCTATCTCGGAGGATTTCTATCACCATCCCTCGACGTTAAGTTTCCCTTCTCTCTTCTGTACTCGTGCCCTGATTTCGCCGTTTTGGTGACCCTCCTTCTGATTTCACGTCTATCGTGTGCACCGTCTCATGGTGTCTCTGTCTCACATGTCCTCCACTTTAGTCTGGTGCAGCTGGCGCAAAATGTGCTCAGCTTCTACTGCGGTCTTAACATTGGCAGAAATGAGAATCTTTTGGACTTGGGGCGGAAGTTGTTTCCCGATCGCAGAGATCAGCTCTAACTCGGAAGGTGGGCTGTCTAACTCTTTCATGCGAAGAAGCTGATGGACGAAGTACTCACAAAACCTCGTTCGTCCAGTTGCCGAGTATCGCCGTGAGTACAGCTCGAGGCGTAACCCTTGCTGTGTCTCGATGCCCCAGTATTTCTCTAAAAACCTACGCCGGAATTCTTCGTATCCGTCAAAGCAGTATTTAAATGCCTTGAACCATATCAACGGCTGGTCCGCGAGGTATCTTTCAACTATCCGTAGGCGCCTCTCTGCGGAGACATTGTGGTCGGAAAAATATTGGTCCATCTCATTTAAGAACCCTTTCGGTGTCATATGGGCATTGGACCCGAATTTCTTAGGTTCATCATGACTGAAACGCAAAAGGTTGTAAAAAGGGATCGAACCAAGATCCTGTGGTGTTGAGCTACGTCCTGACATAAAGCGAGTTTGATTGTTCTCACGGGTTAGAACTGATTTTCCCGTCAAGTCAGATTCGCTGTGCGTTCCTGGCGGTTCCTGGTCCTTCTTATCGGACTTGTTCAAGATGGACTTCAACAGGTCGTCTCCTCGACATTCTTGCGTCTTGAGGTTCTCTACTTCTTCTTGGAGTTCCAAGATTAGCCTCTCGTGGACGTCTAATTTAATGGTAGCTTTATGAGCCTTCAGTTCAAATTTATCAATTTTTTCCTTCAACTCCTGGACCTTTCCCTGCGTTTTCCCGTTGTTTTTCCCTCGGCGGTAACGTTCAATGTCATTCTTCGCCCGATCCATGTGCTGATCAATATTATTCCTTGCATTTAGTCTCCTGTGCCGTCCCGAACCTGCGTTATCTTTTGTCAACTTCTCATTCTTCAGTCCTTAAAGACAAGGTCCTCAAATCTTGTTTGTAGGTCTATCATGGCTTCCGTGCTGGCGTTAACCTTCGATTCCATTTCTTCCCATTTTGCTTTCCTGAGCTGTCATTTTTGTTTTCATTTCGGCTGTAACGCTCATCCAGACGGCTACTGGTTTGCTCCAGCTTCAACGCGAGGGAATCTATGCGTGTCGTCACGTCATCAATGCGGGAGTTAACGTGTTCTTTAAGCTCTCGCGGCTTGGGCCTTACACGGACGCCCTCGTATCCGTATAACCGTGCAGTGAGCTGACCTCACTCGACATATTGTGCTGGTCTAAACGTTCTTTCAATTTGTGTGGTTGCCTGTCCTAGTTTATTTTAATAGTTCTGCCCGCCTATCACACTATCAGCCTTTAGCTGCTCCTTTAAAAGTCCTGCCTGTCTTTCACTATTGTCCGCATTAGCCTGTTCCAATTTCGCAAGACGCTCATCAAACTTCGCACTCTGTTCCCTGAAAAGCTCTGCCTGCTTCTCACTTTGTTCGGCCAGTAAGGCGGCCCATCAACTGTTATAATACTTTCCACATCCATAATACTTCATTTCTTGAGAAATTTGTGCCCCCTGAATTAAGCTGTTCGTGGTATTTCAGTTCAATAAGATTCAGTTTCCTAAACTTAGGTAGGTGTGCAATTTTGAAAATGACCAAGTCGTATTACGCCGAAATTAGCTTCAAAACAGCTGCGTCACACCTCCTAACCAATTACTTGTGTTTCCCTAGTATTTTCCCTACGTAATTCATAAGCATTATCCCGACATATTGTTTTTTAATAACTAAATTTATGTAGCCCTTTATTAAAATAAATATTACCTAAATCCGCGACCTAAATGGGCTCGGTACTTCACGTGTGCCAGAAATGTGATGCACTTATTAAACATTGGATGTTTTCAGCCTCGAGATTTGGAAGATGCTTTAGCAGACAATTCCACGTCTCGAACTGACAACATTGCACTGTTCATTTTGAGAAAAAAAAATTAAGAGTGATGATTCTTCCACTCTTGTCCGCGATATCTACACTGTTTACATTCGATGAATCTCCTAAACTACCAAGGCCTGCTTTAAATGCATTGCCTTCGGCATGAACCCTGTGACCAGAAGAATTTGAAGAACTCAGTCAGTCCATTTTAATCCTCAACAATGGGAAGGTCATTTTATTGCTCCTCTGAAGTTACACAACTCCATAACTTTTTCCAGGTCCGCCATACTTCTGAGTGACCATCGTGTATATTTTCCACTTAACCTGGTACACGATCTCTTCATTCTTCTCCCTACATCGCGTTAGATTTAATTTATTCCAGTCACTCATTCATCAAATATCATTGCGCGTGACGTAAACTGTTTATGGTAGCGGCTTACGCACTCCATCCGACACATTATCCATATTACCTATCATGTTCACAACGGCCTCTGATCCCTATTTTGTATTCCTCTCTCCCTAACCAAATTCTAAATATAAGCCGGCTAAAATTTGGTATTTCCAATCGTTCAGTTCTAACCGAATCAATTTGATAATCCTACTACCTTAGGTACTCCTTTTATAGTAGTGGTATTCGAACTTGTGCCTTAATATTGGCTATATCAATATTTAATGGTGCCGTAGGGCTTTACAAGACTTGCCCCCAACAACGGGACGCTAAATTATGCGTCGCGAGAACAATATGTAGCTCGCCCCAAACAACAATAAGGCCACACGTTACGGGACGCCAAATATGTACCTTTCCAAGGCATCCAGTACATGAACCAGTTACCATTGTTCATAAATATGACGTTAGAATGGAGCACCATCGGTGAGCTTCGAACTCAGCCCGGTTTGTCGAAGCCTCACCCTCCCCTACTAGAATAGTTCGCTAGCTCAGTCGGGTATCGCATTTTCGGGTCTGTGGACCTGTCCGATGGGGCGGTAAGTTCTTTAGTGATGGTCTCCTATAGTAGGGGGGAAAGTTAATTATGAGAGGAATACCCATTTCATTACTAATGAGAAGAGAGACAATATCTTGCTATGACCAAATTTTTACTAATACTAGTGAAAACACATTATTTACGTGGGTACGCCATACAAACACCTTACATACAGTAACTTAGGTGATCCTTGACGTTTAAAATGTTCGGTAGTCTTTTTCTCTACACCTTCATTATACGTTAAATATTCAAACTTAAGAAGGCGTTCCTCTCGAACTATTACACTACCTCAGACTTAGAGAGGCGTTTTCTCTCTAATTATTTCACTCTACACTAATATTAAATCACACACATATTTAATCATTATGGACACACCCCGCTGTAAAATCTGATTTACCTAGCCCAAGAATTAATATATTGAATTTGCATCAAATTATGATATAAGTTTGCTAGTATCGTATGAACTGAAATAGGCAATTTAACACTCCCACAATCCTTTGAAAGTCGCGTTACAACCCTTCCTTAAGTTAAACGTTGCCAAATATGCAGTATAATAAACACGCTCATTTCATTAGGATTTATCAACACATATTATCAGGACATCTATTTACTCAACGATGTTACCCTATAGACAAGCATTTAGCGACTTCAATAACCAAAACATTATAAACATATCATTATAAACACTTCCTGCAAGAAAAGGACAAGAATATATACATTCTCACATACACACAATGGACCGCAGGTGGCCTTAGTCACCTGCCGCTTGCGACAGTAAGCTTTACTGTCTCCTGCAATGAACTCAGGACCTTCTGAGACAGGGTATATCTGACCCTGGAATTCCCTACACGCTGTGAATAATTAAAGAAAATAAATTGGAGAGGGTCCTTCATTTAATGCTCATCTGGAATCACCGCGACGTTGATAATACTTAAATCATGCATGTAAGTCGTAGCACCGAGAGGCTCGAAAATAGCTACTTGTATCTGTTTACTTTCAGTGTAGAAAACACTTTTCTTCGTCCCTACAGCCAGGCTCGTAAATCTATTCAACTGATGGCCTTCCAAGACCCATTTCTAAAGGGCGGCCACTGGGCCGTCTTCATACAATGACTTCGCGGTAAACGACCTTGCTTTCTTTTTCTCAAGCCACTATGGCCTCACATTCAATATCGGCTATGTCCGGCCGTAATTAACATACTCACAACACGAGATCCACTTCGTGTACATTACTAAAGAGTTCCAAGGGAACTTCACATTTTCATTTCACACTATATATTATGGCTACAGCCTGTTAACTTGCGCATTCACGAGCTAATAATAGGTCGAGATATATACCCCAATCTCATGCTCCATTCGTTGTTCCAGCAGTTTTAATTTCTAGTAAGGAGGATTTCCTAAGAGCTTGTGAAGTACAAAAAAAATCAGTTACTGAGATATATTTGAGGACTCCTATTGGCTGTAGAAAGATGATAACTGGAGTCGTTTACGTAGAATATTTAAGCCCTTTTACTTGACAGTACTTCACACTTAATTAATCTGAGGTCCTTAAATTTACGTCATGCATTATCAAACCCTTATAAAAAATGGAAGTAAAATATGGTCGTTCCCAAACCATGAAGAAAGTATTCTATAAAGGACCCAAATAAAAATGAAATTATAATTATTATCCCTCTGAAATGACGTGCTTGCAGTCTACGTTATATCTAAGTGAAAATCTACATATTTACAATGGGACACGACCTTCAAATATATAAATACTTGGAAATGTACTCAGCCTTCTGGATACCACGTTCACAGCTTTACAGGAGGGCACACCATGGACTTAAGCTGCTTGCATCACGTCATCGGCGATGTGAAGACCTTTGATGACCTCCCGGCTAATCACGAACATAACGGCTTGATCTGGTATGACGTTCTCGACGTTCTCCGCTACACCAGGCGAAGACAGCTAGGCGTCTGGTTCTCTCTAATATACAGGCAAAATTCTGGCATTCAGCTGGACGTCGGCGTTCACTCCGGCGTTCTCGTAGACATGTAAATGAGGGGAAATTATCTAAAGTGAATACGTTAGTTTAATACACATCACAATTTGAATATGTGGTTGAATCTGCTCAATAGCACGAGCATTCCAACCCAATGCCGGTATTGTCTCTGTAGCCCGACACTGCTCCCTTCTCATGTACCTATTCTTTTATAAACAGCATACAGCTATTCTAGGTCCTGAATAAAGAAAGTCACTGGTTATGCGTAAGTCAGGCTCTCAACTGCATTATGGATTTATAGACGTGACACTACCCTTAATTATGCCGACACTGAGCCGTTCACGCACTTTCTTGGTAATTCACATTTATAAGTACGTCTCTATATATGTTAACTGAGCCGTATTAACTTAGACACATAGGAGGCTCGATGTACGACCTCTTCTACACACGGACATCGGTTGTTACGGTTTCGTACCGTTCCTATTTTCTTAATTAGCGGCACACTGTACGCGCCGACATCTCACTCAGATTGTGATTATTTCCACATACTCACAGGCTTTAATGAATCACTGCATTACACTGCTCAAATTACAGGATTATTTCTTCACAAACGACTCAGACACAAACCACGACGAAATACTACCGTACTGGCGTTACACTGAGAATGCACTGGGTAGTTACTGTTCTTCAGCTCGTTCCTATATAGGCAAGCTGTCGGGATGCTGAGAGAGGGGGAAAATGCAACCTTTTCTCACACGATGCTCCGTTAATACGCAACGTATAGTGACGAACAGGATATCAAATTGTAGCTCCTGCATTCTCATCTCCACTGAGTGAATGTTATTAAAATAACTTCGTAGGTTCTCAAGCAATCTTGAAAGCGTCCTTTTGTCTCTGGCGGTGAATGAAGACGAGCACAGGGGATTCCTTGTGTTCGTTGGCACGGTTAGGGTCCAACATCTGTTAGTCATTAAGACGCGCCCTTGTTTACAGCGTAGTTACCGCTCTGTCAGTTAAGTAGAGCACTTCTCGGTCTCATACTTATGCGTAAAATTCCCTGATTCAAATGAATGTTTGCGCTTAATTATCCATTGGGTATTTTGCGATTTATAAAAATTAACAGAAATAAAACAGTTGAATGCGTTAAGTTGGCAGTGGTGAATAAGCGAGGAAAACAGGGTATAATGTTAGTTTTCACGTTGGATGTACTCTCTGGGCTCAGCTAGTGACCTAGATTCTTTGTCACGTGATAACGCGTATCGTTTCATCTCGCTCGCGGTGGGAGTGAGAAAACTTCGAGTACAAGCGCTCTTGCACCGCCTTGCTGCTAATTGCCAGCAACTAGAGCTCGGTCGCGCTACTCTGGATACTGCAAATCGAGTCCTGGAGCGAGCAGAAAAATTCTAACTCGGGCAGTTTTTATCGTAGAATGACGCGGAAAACGGCATATTTCATCTCCTAGATATCATAACATACCATAGGTGACGTTGTGAACGGTCACAATACTTGAAGCAAGTGAAATCTTCCTTTACATAAACACTCAGATCAAAATTTTCTCGTTTCAATACTTCACTTATCTCGCACATATTTTGATACCCATGGTTTCTTTCAAGCATTATTTTCATTTTTCATGTCATTTCATTTTTCTCTCTTACTACAAGAAAATTGTTGAAGAATTGATGGATGAGCCAATGACGATTGGAATTGAGAATGGGCAGTACAAAAGTAGTCGAAGGAGGTGAAGTTGCAAAAGAAGCCTTTAAGACCCAAAAAGTCTAAACAATGACCTATAAGCGAAAAAACGCCGAAAAAGGCAGAAAAGGACAAATGAAACCCACCATTTTCTGGTTTTTCAATGACCCAGAATGAACATATATTATGGGTGGCCTCGTTTTCAGACACTCGAGAAGAAAGGACTTTTCCTCAACTTCCGAGTCCTATTTAAGCCATATGAGCAATAAAACTGGAAGACTTACTTTTTGACTCACCCTCGTAAAAGGCGTTATCTTCACATCTTTGTACGAATAATTAGTTTTACAGGGCTTTAGATTAGATGTCTTCAATTGTAACATGAATTTTCCTTACGTCTCACTCTTCTACTTGAAGTAGAGCTGGAATATTTTCTTATCTTCTAACGCACAATCGCTGGTAAATTTGTTTTGTTAAACAGTGAATGATTTTCCCTTACCGGTTTTGCTCATACATTTCTCCCTTTGTTCTCCACTTTGCACAGTCCCATTACACATTCTAAGTCTCATTGCAGTAGGTCAATAGAAAATGCTCATTGTTCGCAAACAAAACTACTCCTGCCAGCTCTGGATCCATGTACAGTGGCACGATAACTTTCTGTGCTTAGTTAACAGTCTCGGTGAGTGTTGTTCACTTCCGGTCAAAAAAAAGTCATCGACGAACCGTTTTTGAAACACTGAGTTGTAAGACCACTGGAAGGAATAGGCACATTGTCACAGAGATTCCTTGACTCGTTAACAGACAGAGAATGATCGACATTTAACCGAACAAGTTGGCCGTGCGGTCACCGCGCGGCTGTGAGCTTGCATTCCTTCCCACTCCTAACCCTTTCCTCTCCCACCATCGCCGTAAGACATTATCAATGTTGGTGCGAAGTAAAGCAAATTCTAGAAAAAAAAACCCATTATTTTACGGATAAAATCTTCTATGCTATTAGGACTAGTTTGAATAACCACATTCATTACAAACTGCCCTGAATACTGCTTGTAACGTTCCTAATAAAATATAACCACGTGACCTCTATCTTTGCATGGAATCCGGAACACAGGCACGTGGCTTTACTTCATACTAAGACGTAATTATTCTTACGGAAAATTGCACTTCACTGTACAGTAATTACTTTCCGTATGTTTTATTAGGAATTGTCTCTGACTGATTGAACTTCACCTCACAGTAATGTAAAAAATGGATAGTCAGAGAGATCATGAATTGTTGAACAACAAATTTAAAAATTGTTGGATTGTTTCTCCGCCTGATTGCATCATCGTTCCTATCGACACCAAAAATGGCGTCTCGGTATTCCCTGCTGAAGTAATCTATTCCCATCACCATGTTGACTAATGTATAGGTTCCACTGTGAGCTTGCATTCGGGCGATAGCGGGTTCGAACCCCACTGTCGGCAGCCCTGAAAAGGGTTTTCCGTGGTTTCCCATTTTAACACCAGGAAAATGCTGAGGCTGTGCCATAATTAAGGCCACAGTCGCTCCCTTCCCACTCGTAGCCATTCTAAATCCTATCGTCACCATAGGACCTTTCTGTCGGCGCGACTTAAAGCAAGTTGTACAAAATATATTTAAAAATCCATGTCAGACAGATAAATATCGCGTGTATCACATTGTATCATACAGTTCATATTACTTTTATTCATCCAGGTCCGGAGGACCATGCTTACGACTCTGGTAGCTTAGTGGACGGTTCACTGCTTAAAATAACATTACTTTTTTGGTTTATTATTACATAACTCCATGTACTTCATAGCAACATGCTAACAACAGAACAAAAAACGCAACTGCATGAGTCAGACATGGGTGATTTGCGTGGCGCCATGTCATAATTATGTAAAACCTCTCAGTTTACGCTAATCGTTTCGAATTACCCGTCCTCGCCTATCGTAAGAGACCAATTTCCGTGGCTGCTGCGGAAATAAATATTTCATTTTCATTCGACATGTCTTGGTCGGTATTCCAACCACAACCTTCTTGGCAGAAAGCAAGTAGCTAAGCCACTCGGTACCATACCCTCTTGCTGAAATCAACTTGGCACCGTCTAAAATCCATTCTACAGTTTATGCTGTTCTCCATGAGTTCGCTCCACTCATCAGTTCAGAATACATCAGTTGCTCTCGGAGGTCCCCTGCCTGTCGGAAGAAGTGACTAGAATGTACAGCTAATAGCTGAGTTATAATTTTATGTTAATATAGAAGTATGCAAATAGATATAGCTATAAAGGCAATAAAGCAATGGTTAAGAAGGGAAAAGGGAGGCAAATATCGAATTTAGCTCACCATCATCAGATGAAACATCTACACGATATTTACTGGGTGATCATCATCATTATCACCATCGGTCGTTCTTCTCATGGTCTGTTCTTCCATGTTTCTCGGTATTCAGCAGATATTTGGTATTTTTACCTTCGGAAATATTTCTAGCATAGAGGTCCATGCCATGAACTTCTAAGCAGAATAATCAGGTGGTTTTCGGTTGCCTTCCTGTTCCGCATGCAATTGACCAATTCTAGTTGATTCTTCTACCTTCCGGGATAATTCCTCGTACCCAGTACAAGCGAATGACCTTAGCCTCAGTTCATCCGCGATTGTTCACTTAACAAGGCCTTATTCCCATCTGTCCTTTATATTTCCCCGATATTGGGGCTGAGGTCCCCCTCTCCATTCTCTAACGTAGGGTTAAGTCCAGCTCTGGTTGTGAGTTTCACAAATAGGAAAAGTCCTCTCAGTTTCAATTACTGCGTTGATGGGGTGAAGGTTCCTTTTGGGGATCCTTGTAAGTATCTAGGTGTTAATATAAGGAGAGATCATCATTAGGGTAATCATATAAATCGGATTGTATATAAAGGGTACAGATCTCTGCACATGGTTATGAGGGTGTTTACGGGTCGTAGTAAGGATTTAAAGGAGAAGGCATATAAGTCTCTGGTAAGACCCTAACTACAGTATAGTTCCAGTGTATGGGACCCTCACCAGGAATACTTGATTCATGAACTGGAAACAATCCAAAGAAAAGCAGCTCGATTTGTTCTGGGTGTTTTCCGACAAAAGAGTAGCGTTAAAAACATGTTGCAAAGCTTGGGCTGGGAAGAGTTGGGAGAATGAAGACGAGCTGCTCGACTAAGTGATATGTTCCGAGCTATCAGCGGAGAGATGTCCGACTCGTTGGCTGAGCGGTCAGCGTACTGGCCTTCGGTTCAGAGGCTCCCGGGTTCGATTCCCGGCCGGGTCGGGGATTTTAACCTTAATTGTTTAATTCCAATGGCACGGGGGCTGGGTGTATGTCTTGTCTTCATCATCATTTCATCCTCATCACGACGCGCAGGTCCTGGGATATCCCGGCACTAAAAGCCATACGACATTTCATTTCGGCGGAGAGATGGCGTGGAATGATATTCGTAGACGAATAAGTTTGAGTGGTCTCTTTAAAAGTAGGAAAGATCACAATATGAAAATAAGGTTGGAATTCAAGAGGACAAATTGGGGCAAATATTCGTTTATAAGAAGGGGAATTAGGGATTGGAAAACTTACCAAGGGAAATGTTCATTAATTGTCGAATTTCTTTGCGATCATTTAAAAAAAAGGTTAGAAAAAATGCAGATCAGTAGTGATTGATTGATTGATTGATTGATTGATTGATTGATTGATTGATTGATTGATTGATTGATTGATTGATTGATTGATTGATTGATTGATTGATTGATTGATTGATTGATTGATTGATTGATTGATTGATTGATTGATTGATTGATTGATTGATTGATTGATTGATTGATTGATTGATTGATTGATTGACAGTTCAGAGCTAATCACCGACGCAAGTTGACCAGATTATTCGGTTTTGACTGTTGATTCAATATAAAATATTTACGTAAGCAAACATGCTGCTTAACAACACAATACAATCTACCAAAAGCAAAATTGGATGTGTTAAAATATAAAATGAACACACATATATATATATATATATATATGAAGTTCCAACAATAAAACGTTTATAATCTGACTACAATTTAGCGTAGACCCTATATATGGTTATGGCACTTAAATTGTCACAAACACTTAAAAAGCACAGGTATTTCTGAAGCGAAACTTAAAAATATTACGGACATGATTATAAACCCCCGTCAATACTGATAAACCGTAATATTATCAAATAAATCTGTTTGAGAATACAGTTCTAATCAAAACAGGTTATTGATAACCCAATAAACCGTGGCAACGTTTTAAAGAAGAATACTCAACACGGACGTAGCTTCTAAACCTTGCAAAATTACGCTATAAAATCTTAATAAATGCTATAAAACCACTCAGTTACACTAAAACAAATAAAAATCTGTTACAACATAACCTCATAATAATCTCATAAAGGGACTTACAAAAACAATAAAATTCCGTCAGTATAGAATGGTCATGTTACTTTCGTAGACCGCGTTCTGAAGAAAAAAGTTAAACGGATGCTAGATAAAACAGGAATGAGAGATTGTCTGGTTAAAGAGGTTCATTACGAAGGAAAGAAGCTGAGCAAGAAAGTAAAACCATTACAGTGAAACATATTGAGAAGCAGATGATCGTGTGTCAATGTAAGGCCAAAAGAACATTACTGTAATTTTGCGAAGTTATCCAAAATTTGCGAATAAAGAAAGAAAAGCGTACGAAAAAGTAACAGGCTAATAGGTATCTGTAAGAATGAGGATCAAAGGGTGAAACGTGACGAAAATCGTTATGTGCAGAAATAATGGAAGAATCACATACTTTGACAGTATGTAGAGAGACTGACTCACTTAGGATCAAGCTGGGCTAAGTGGCTCAGACGGCTGAGGCGCTGGTCTTCTGACCCCATCCTGGCACGTTCGATCCTGGCTCAGTCCGGTGGTATTTGAAGGTGCTCAAATACGTCAGCCTCGTGTCGGTAAATTTACTGGCACGTTAAAGAAATCCTGCGGGGCTAAATTCCGGCAACTCGACGTCTCCGAATACCGTAAATGTAGTTAGTGGAACGTAATAACAATAACATTATTGACTTATTATTATCTTCATTGACTGTTTTATATAAATATTAAGGAGGTAGGAAATCTTCAACCCCGCCTTACTCCTTTCAGATGGCACCTAAAACCATTAACATTATTGATTTTTAGTAGACTTGTTTTACGCCAAGACTTACAATAATGTGCGCATTGTAGGTTGTGTTTGATTGACCGAGGATTTTTCAAGTCTCAATACCACGTACTTCCTTAGAAGCAAGAGTATAATTCTTCGAAGACAGATACCGTAAAACAACTATCAATCTTGTTTCCAGACCTCTGCACCTTCATTAGAAACACACAACGGTTACCCTACTTTAAAGCGGCAAGACATTACGATATTGTAGCGATTTGTTAGCTGGGGAAGTTCCGTCTGTAACTCAATAAGAGACGACATTAGAGAAGCAGACGGTAAATGTATTAAGAGCTCGTGGCTTGTTCCCACTTCATTACTATCTGTTCCGCCGGAACTGGGGGAGACAGCTCCCGTCTTAAAGGCGAACACCGTAATGGCTCAGTTGAAACGTATTACTTCTTCGGTGTCAAAAATATGAATCAGTTCTTCTGAAACGATCCACAGTAGAACCTGTAGATTTTAGAGGCAATGGTAAATGTCCAATGACTTCTGTAAAATGTTTGGCTTGAGACACACTTTGATTAAAGAAGTGTGTCTATACGCTCTAAGACATTGCCTAAGTATCCTTAGGAACAATCCATATAGATAATGAGGAATTCATAACCATAATGGTCTACGTATCAAAAGTTCAGGTCTTTCGGATTACTAGAAGAAACAATGGAAATGAAAGGCGTTTATCTGATCAGGAAAGAACGTGTATACGTGAAGATGGCAGTGTATGCAAGAGAAGCAGTAGCGGCGGTGTCCTCCATAGAAAGCGAAATGGGTAGTTTTTTTTAACTTTCTCTCGACATTTGAAGTCAAATATTGAACTCGAATAATACTAAGGAGATTACGTTTAATTGTGAAACTGTAAATTCTCATTAACAAGGAAGACTGTTCGGAAAAGGTTATCAAACTTATGTGACTGACTTTCAGCGCGCTGTTCACTGGTAACTGTTTTCAGGTTGAAGGTAAGGCACTTACTCTCGAGCTTTCGTTCGAGGATATAGTGCGGGTGACGGGGTTGAGATTTAAGGGAGAAGCACGCCGGGGGACGGTGTCGGACGGAGGAATGATGCGGGAAGACGCTTTCACGTGGGGAGGTCCTCACGAGATCTTTATATGAGCATGCACCTGCCAAATCTCCATGGTCGCATACAATACAGTTAAATAATAATTTTATGACCTTGTTTTCCCTATTATTTATATTTTCAGAATTCACATGTAACATTTGAGACCAGGAATTTTTATTCGCGTTTTCTGAGGGTTGGCAGCAGTGAACTAGTTTGTTTTCTCGCGGAAGACTTGAATGAGTGCGGTGGTACCGGTCAGCAGCAAAGGAAGATTTGTGGGAAAAAGTACTGTGGCCGCCCCCTGACCTGAGAGTCCACCGGCCGCCACTGAAGAGAATGGAACAAATAGAAAAGAGATCGAAGAACGTCAACATAAAAAAGGATGAGGACTATTTGAACAACTTCATACGAAGGTATCTTGACATAGCTAGGCTCTCTCCTCATTAATCCCATTTTTCCTCTCCATTTACCAAAGAAGTGGCTGCGCGGTTTTAATCATGTACCTGTCGGCTTGCATTCGGGAGATACTGAGTTCGAAGCCAACGTCGGCAGCCCTGAAGATGTCTTTCCGTGGTTTCTCATTTTCACACCAGGTAAATGTTGGAAATATACATTAATTAAGGTTGCTTCATTTCCACTGAAAGTCCTTTCCTATTCCATCGTCCCCATAAGATCTATCTGCGTCGGTGCGACGTAAAGCAAACAGTAAAAAAAGGTCCTGTCCGTTTCCGCGTGTTAGCTTCATCGGGAGGGCGTCGTCGACATTCTTCGAGCAGCATATAACAGCTACATTTATGGACTGCTAGGAATACCCACCAGAAAATAAATTAAATTTGAAGAAATCAAAACAATGAAACAAATTACAGAAGTGAATGGATTCAGCACAGAAATAGTAGACAGAAACACGCTTAAAAAAAGGAAAATAAATACAGAATTACAGTGTAAACAAGACAAGTTGACATTGTAAACATTTCGTAAACTTTTTCACATTTCGGAAGTGAAACTTTAAAAATTGCAAACATCTTTAAGAAATGTAAGTTAAGAACAGCTTTTAGATCTAAACATATAATATCAGAACAAATCCACAATTCAAATGCAGTCAACAGAAGTTATGTTTATAAAAAAATCGGGATATAGGCTCACTTGTAACGATTGTAAAATGATTTGCATAGGAAGGACCGAGCAGGCACTAATTCAGTGATATCAAGAACAATTTATGGATATAAAATACAACAAATATTCAGCTTTTGTAGAACATATTTACAGTAATGACCATCATATTCAAGGCATTGTTAAGGGCACGAAGTGAATTTTTAAAAGCACCTACGTGAAAATATTGAAATATTTATGGCACAAACCGCGGTTATGTGAACGAATATGATCCATGAAATGTCACGGTATCATTTGTCCCAAATGGAAGGTAATAATTGCTTTTACTCAAATAAAGTCTAAAATATGAGGTAAATTAGGAAATAATACGAAATATTTTATTTGTAAAGAATGCATACTTTACTGCCTTATAACTACTATTTCTGCAACGTCGCAGCGCTTCCGTAAGTGTTTCGTTTGTCTAACACTGCCATGTGTGATGTCTTTGCTCACTTAAGTTGTTTGAATTAATTAGGTGTTGTTTTCTTCATGTTGCTCATTCGTCTTGTGATATAACTCATTCATTATTATTGGTCCAGGGATCATGATATTTTCCTTTCAACGTAACAGTAATATATTTACTGGTCCAGGTATCAGGTTATTTTGCTGTTTGAACTGCCCGCGCTAGTCATATGGACAAAGAAAATGAGAATTCACAGACATAGCACTCCCATTCGTTGATGCTGGACCTGAAGAAAGAAGCAAAAGATGGCGCGAGCAGCGGAATGCAACATAATGGAGTCCTGTCTACAGCCCATAAGATTTGATACTTTATTTGATTAAAAGCAGTTATTGTCTTCCATTTGGGACACATATTATAGTGACGTTGGTTTAAAACCTGAAGATGTCAGCAATAGGACGAAATGGAGGAGATATAGCAAAGCAGCGGACCGCATACTTTGGGAAAAACGCTAGGAAAGAGAGAGATTATAGTGACTTTTCGTGGATCAGATTCGTTCACATAACCACACACCACTCTTAGTAATATATTGTTTTCAACCTTCAAAAGACGCAATGTCACGTGCTACTAGCACACTACGGCTCGATGCTGAGTGTCTGTTTAGAACTTGCCCAACAGCTTTCACAACATGCCCAGCCAGCAATTGTAATGATGTATTTCATCATGAAACAACACTTTTCAACGTCTAGCGTTAGGTTCTCATACTCTCCGTCATTCGGCTTTTCTTATTTATTTTTACAGTCTTGACGATACACCTATATGGATTGGCATGTTTTAAATAATTCTTTAGTCACTGATGATGGACCTTAGTGTCTGAAAAATGGTTATAAACTAAAAAGAAGTGATTGTTTTGTTTTAATAATAATAACAACAATAACTTTATTCAGCTTATCCCGGTTATTTCTGCGATACCTACCCCCAGCGAGGCTAATTTTTGTTCTGTTCCTTTCGGGGTTTTTATGCCGGTTGCCCTTTCTGACGCCACGTGATTTATGAGATGAATTTTTCAACGTAAGGATCGACCAGGATTTGAACCTCAACCTACGGATGGGAAGGCTGCAGCTAAGCTAGTCATGCCCCAATGGTGATTGACTGATTGATTGATTGATTGATTGATTGACTGATTGATTGATCGATTGATTGATTGATTGATTGATTGATTGATTGATTGATTGATTGATTGATTGATTGATTGATTGATTGATTGATTGATTGATTGATTGATTGATTGATTGATAATCCTTTATTTAATTGGCTCATTCTCTAAAGCTCCACATGCGTTCTGATTTTCTTGCCGGTGGCATCTTTTGAAAACTGTGTAAGGCTATATATTATTTCTTTCTTAATCCGTTTACACCCCAGAGTTGGTTTTTCTTCGGAATAAGCGAGGGATCCCACCTCTACCGAATCAAGGGCAGTGTCTTGGAGCGTCGGACTTTGGGTCGGGGGATACAACTCGGGAGGAAGAACAGTACCTCGCCCAGGCGGTTTCACCTGCTAAGCTGAACAGGAACCTTGTGGGGGAAGGGTATGGGAAGATTGGAAGAGGTAGACAAGGAAGGAATCGGCCGTGGCATTAAGTTAGGTATCATCCCGGCATTTGCCTGAAGGAGAAGTGGGAAACCACGGAAAACTACTTCGAGGACGGCTGTGGCGGGAATCGAGCCCCCTTCTACTCAGTTGACCTTCCGAAGCTGAGTGGACTCCGTTCCACCTCTTGTACCACCTTTCAAATTTTGTGGCAGAGCCGGGAATCCAAGCCGGGCCTCCGGGGGTTGCAGCTAATCACACTAACAACTACATCACAGAGGCGGATAGGTTCTACATTAATGATGTAAAATGATCGTCATGTATTGAGACAGTATAACTGGTATAATTTGTAACAGTTTTCATTATTCCACAAGATCGTCTTAATGATGGAACTAATAATAATGTTAATCGTTTTTACGTCCCACTAACTACTTTTTACGGTTTTCAGAGACGCGGAAGTGCGGAACATTAGTCCCGCAATAGATCTTTTACGTGCCTGTAAATCTACCGACACGGGGCTGACTATTTGAGCACCTTCAAGTACCGCCGGGCTGAGCCAGGATTGAACCTGCCAACCGTCTGAGCCACTCAGCCCGGAGATGGTAGATACTGTACGGAGAGCTGGCTTGAGGAGAGGGGTCTGTGAAGATGTATTTCCTGTAGATATACTGCATACCACTTGGCGTTCTGCTGTAGGGTGCATATCCCTTGTGAGAGTCTGATGAGTGGCTTCTTCAAAGAATGGGCAAAATAATACAGTTTGGCTAGTTGTCAATATATACTGCTGTGCAACTAATTTTGGCATGTTATGTGACTGCCAAGTAACATAGCTCGATGAAACTTGAAAAAGACATAGGAAGAACGGCTACAGTATGGTACGGTAGGCAGCTAAAAGGAATATGCAATGAGACGAACAGAAATGACACTTTTATACAGAGACAATAAATTACACGTGAGTCATTGTGACTCATGATGGTCCCCTGGACATCACAAAATAAGGGACATAGTTCTTTGAAGGGTGTGTGATCACCACGGACAGCTATGCATGCTCTACATTATGTTCCCATGCCGGCTACAAGATTGGTAAGGAGTTCTTCTGGTATGGCGTTCAATTCCTCAACCAGCGCGGTTGAGAACTGCTGGATGACTTAGACGTGCTGCAATACGTCTGCCCAACATGTTCCACATGTGCTCGATGGGATTTTAGACGAGAAACGGGCAGTCCAATCAATTCGCCGAAAATCCTCTCGTTCAAGAGTTCCTCCACCTGAGCTGTTCGAGGCGGTCGTGCTTTGTCATCCATAAAAATGCAGTCAGGGCCGAATGCACCCCTGAAAAGACGCACATAGGGAAGGAGTACACTGTCACAATAACGCTGACTGGTGAGTGTCCAAAAATTTGGAGGTCGGTACGCCCACACCATAACACTTGGGCCACCCAAATTATCATGTTCGACAATGTTCCCGGGTGCATTACGTGTTCCTACCTCTCGCTAGATGAGGGTACGCCTAGAATAACTACTCAGACTGAATCTGCTTTCATCTGGGAAGAGCACACGACCCCACTCCTCGTCCCTCCAGACCTCAAACGGTGCCGCTGATGTGTGGGTGTCAACGGAACACAACGTAGTGGTCATCGGGCTAACAGATCACCCCCATGCAGTCGCCGTGCCGCTATGGAGCGTTAGATTGGGTGCCTTGCAGTTCTCTTAAATGTGGTTGCAATTACACCCGCTGTTTGACGTGAGCCTCTTCTTGCTTATTGCGCAATGTAGCGGCCTTCTACTGCTGTAGTTGACCGTTGTCGTCCCCATTGCCTCCTTCGGGCAGCAGTGTCTGTGGTTCAGAATGCTCTAGATGCACGTGAAACAATGTTGTGAACAATACAAAACTCCTGGGCTACACTCGTCATACTTTGTCCTTCTTCCAGTTTCCTGATGATTCTTCCCCTGTGAAGTAATCCAAATTTTGTCTCCGGGGCACTTTGTATCGATCAACACCATCACAATGCACCGTAACAGCTCGCTAATTTACCCACACTGTCTTTTCCCGTTCGTTCAACTGCCTCGTTTTGTGGGGCCAGACCCATTGGCGCTAAAGTCGCGCTGACCCCACGCCAGTTTCTTATGCACGTGTGGGAGACCTCTGGCAATATGTTTACCGCCCTCTCATTCATTTCTACCGAGACATGTTGCTCTATCTATCTCGTCCTCAAGTTTTGCACAGCAGTGTATATAACTTGTTCTTGTCATTCTGAATGATTTTGCACCTGACGTCCTCTAGGAGGCCCACCTCCCCCTTCAGGAAATAATGAAAACTTGCATAGGATAGGTTAATAAATCAAAGAAAACATTTCACCGCAAAAGGCATCGTAATTAGTGCCACTTAATTAAATTCATTCTGGCCCCGGTAAGCCTTCCGTATTTTCAAGGCATTCCCGGCTTCCTATTTCAGCAACACAACGCCAGACCGTATAACTTACCTCTATGCTAATGCATACCTAATGCCATGAAAATAACGTGTGACTCCCGCCCTGGCCTGCATGATCGCCTGCAATGCCACCCTTTAGAAGCATCGCCAACATGCTCATGCCATGCATGTAGCAGCAAGAATGTCTACCAGTAAACCTTGACGAATATTTGATTCGGGCGAATAGGTAACTAGATTGCGGTCGGTTACGTAACAGGATAGAATTAGAATTTTATTTCGTCCAGTGCCTGGCTGTGAACAATAGGCGACAGAGTGTTAAATACCAAAGGTGGCCGTGCTACTTCCTGTCATGAAGCATTAGAGGCGTAGGACTCTGAAATGATGATATTTTGTTTAGTACTGCCCAATAAACACACTCACTGTCAAAATAAGCATTACGATGCATCTTCTTTGAATGTTTCGATTTTGGTGAACGGTCATGTATTACTACAATGAAGAGCAAAACTTGAAGATAACATACTTTTCCTCCTACAGCGTCTTAGAGAAAGCGTATATCTGTGAGAAAAGTATACCAGGCGTACTGTATGTTCCAGAAGTAATAAACGATAATAAATGAAGAAATAAATTGAAATGCTTCAATCATAAGTTATCCAGAAATGTTTGCATAGCATTGACTGATATAATACGGACACACCTTTGTCAGAAGTGTAAATCAGTGCTCCCCTCTAATCGAAATGCAAGCATTGCATCGTCACTCTTTGCTTTGTGCGATGTTGTGGAGGAGTTCTTGCGATCTTCTTTCTTACCTCTTCAGTCCAATTCTCAGCTATTTCTTCCATTCTCTTAATGTCTTCAAACTCACCTACTTTTCTTCTTTTGTTTCACTATCAGTTCTTCGTTTTCTCTTCCTCCTCAAATCCTCAAATCCTCGAATCTCTTTTCTTCTTTCAGCTTTCCAGGAATATTCAAAGAAGTCTTATGAGTAGGTCTATTATTTTTGCTGCTTTTCTTCAGACCAGGTATCCCTTTCATTAGCCTGCCGCTCTGCTTAAGTGGAAGTGGAATAGTAGCGGATTGAGGCCTGTTAAACCCGCTCCTTATAAAAATCAAAATGCCCACCACTTAGGTTTCCAGATAATGTTAACCTTCTGATCATAACTCCTTCCCCAAATGACACGACCTATGCGTACACCTTGAACTTGTAATTTTCATCGCTATACATGGTCTTCCCTCTGTCTACTAGTATCCTTAATTCCTCAACACTTTTTGGAGAGTGATGTTAATAGGAAACTTTAAACCCCACGTAAGCTATACATCATCGCTACGGAAAATATATCCCATAGGATAAAAAATGCTAACACTTGCGTCCATATGCGGAGCCTAAATACTGAACCCCCACCCCCACCCTAGCCTGAGAACTTCACGTATTTCCGATTTTTCTGGGAATCCTGCTGCGGCATCAGTTTCTCTGATACTGTTTTAAATTTCTAGGATGCCTGGAAGTGTACCATTAATTTATGTGTATTTTCATTTTTATATTCAATTTATTAGTAAATATGGAAGATTCCCTGCAAGCAAAATGCCGACATAACCTAAGTGGATAAAAATTACGACAGAGAGGAACAGGCTAACCAACTTCACTCGGTGAAAATGCCTGTGGCACTTGTTCAACCACATGCTAACTTTCCTAGAGTTCTACATATATTGTACATTGCAGTATCGTTCTGCGTACTCTATAAACAAGGATGTGGAGAGAAACCAATCCTGGGGCTACATCATGTGTTCAGATTTCTCAGATATACTCAACTGTTTTATTTTTGTAAGCTACATATGAGATATTTAGTAATTGACGGGGAAGTTGTTCCATTTCAAGAGACTGAAGGAGGATTCAAAAATGCTACAATTGCTAGAAATATTAAACCTCAAAGAGAGCTTGTTTCTACAGAAACCACCGAGCAAGTGGTCGCGTGGTTTGGGTCATGAAACTGTCAGCTTGCATTCGGGAGACAGTGGGAGGGAACTCCATTGGTGGCAGCCCTGACGATGCTTTTCCATGATTTCCAACTTTCATACCAGGTAGATGCTGGGGCTGTACCTTAATTAAGGCCAGGATCTCTTCCTTCCCACTCCTAGGCCATTCTTATGCCATCGTCGCCATAAGATCTATCTGCGTCCGTGCGAATATAAATCAAATCGTTAAAAATTCTACAGGAACCGATGTGTCTGTCACTGTGCCATGGTTGATTGCCTTTTGACGTTCTCTTTCAAAGGGATCTGGTTAAATCATGGCTGAACTCAAGTTCATCTGAATATGTATGAGAGAGATGCATCCATGTTTTTGATTTCCGGAATCTTCTATACTCATGTTCATAAAAACTAGAACACCCTGGAAGATAGGAAATTCATTTTCACAGGACATGTGCATTAGTACGTTTTGAAGAAATGATTAGCGTTTGAACCATTTCGGCTCTAAGATTGAAAGGTCCATATCGATAATTCTGCCCACCATCACCGACTGGTAAAATATGCCTGCGGCTCATGTTGTCTCTATCAACTGAAGGTAATCGATCAGTGTGATTTGAGCAGACGTGCAGGATGTTTCGCAGACGTATGCGAGAACCGTGCATCCATCCGAGAATTTGCTATTCGTGTGGGACAAAGTGTGTCGGCAGTGCAACGAGTGTGTACAGAGTGGTGCACAGAAGGCCGTAGAACACGATTAGATGGATCTGATCGCACCACCAAGACCACCCCCCGAGAAATCGACGCCTCACCCGAGTGGCATTGCAGGACAGACCTGCGCGCTCCTCGGCTCTGGCGCAACAGTGGAACAGTGTAACTCATCCCACACTGTCAGGAGTGAGATTCCGTCGCCGTTTATTACGGTCTGGATTGCCTCCGCTAACCTTTGACTAATGTGCATAAACATGCTACACTGCAATGGTGTATGGAATGACGTCACTGGGGACAGGAATGGCAGCAGATAGTATTTTCGGACGAATGCAGGTTCTGTTTGCTTGAAAAGGCTAGCCGCATTTTGGTTCACCGCAGACAGGGTGAGAGACATCACATTGACTGCATTCGCACAAGACATACAGCGCTAACTCAAGGCCTTATGGCGTGGGGTGCTATTGGGTACAACCACAAATCACAACTGGTGCATGTCCAGGGTACTGTGACCAGTTTGACCTACGCGAATAACATCCTGCGACCCATAGCCATACCCTTTCTGCAGGACACCCCAGACGCCATATTTCAGCAGGACAATTGTCGACCACATGTTGCTTCACGAACACGTGTAATATTGTTGTCACAGGATGTCAGAATGTTTCCCAGGCCCGTCCGATCACCGGACTTGTCGCCAATTGAAAATGTGTGGGATATGATATGGTGAAACGACGGGTGCGGCGTTGTAACCCAATGCCAATCACCAAAGACGAACTGTGGAACCAGGTGAATGCAGCATGGATGCCTATACTCCAAGGCGCCGTATACGCGTCGATGCCATCACGCATGGAACAAATTATCAGTGCCCATGGAGGACCCAGTGCCTACTAGGCAATAGAACACATGCTAAACCTTGCTGACTGAAATGCTAATCGTTTCTGGAGAACATACTAATGAACATGTCCTGTGTATATGAACCTATTTCTAGTCTTTCAACGTGTTCTGCTTTTTGTGAACATGGGTATATATGTATATAATTTGAACGTGCAACGCAATATTGTGAGAAAACTGTAATACTCACGCCTATATATTATACATGAAAAGAAAGGCCTCCATTTTAGGATTACTAAAAAAATATAATTTATATTATTAAGTCCTTTTTTTGCTTTAAATAGTCATTTATTCAAATAATACGATGATTAGGTCATTGCAGTTCACAGTATTCGCCGGTAGATGGCTCCATGAACGTTGCCTTCACTGCTCTGTCTATGCAAGCCCGATAGAGAGCTTTGTGAAAGTTGTCTATGCAGATATTTTTATGTTAGTCTGACAGATGGCTGTGTGAAATCATATCATCACGAGCATGATAATTGTTGCTCTATGTTGGTTCTAATAAGCGAGAAACAGAAAGAAATCCATCGCAGAATATTCTATATTTCAAAATGTACTTTAATATGAAACTTAAGTTGAATTGTACTGTGTACGGTTATCAAATGAAATCTGTATGCACTTCCGAGCACGGCATTTCGCTGCGCAAATGGTAAATGGACGTTTTGAATTGTGTCGCCACAATCGTTTGGTTTATTTAACACAACCTCAAGTAAACGAAGTACTTAAAGTTTTGATGCTACATTATAACGATTTCAAGAAACATATAAGGCAGTATAACATTACAATGTTCTTTTCATCCTTCTCTACTAATGATAGCCAGTATTACTTGATTCAAGAACTGGAAAAAATCCAATGAATAGCAGTTCGATTTGTTCTGGGTGATTTCCGAAAAAAGAGTAGCGTTACAAAAATGTTGCAAAGTTTGGGCTGGGACGACTTGGGAGAAAGAAACCGAGCTGCTCGACTAAGTGGTATGTTCCGAGCTATGAGCGGAGAGATGGCGTGGAACGACAGTTGTAGACGAATGAGTTTGAGTAGTGTCTTTGAAAGTATGAAGAATCTCAATATGAAGATAAAGTTTGAATTAAAGAGGCCAATTTGTTTCAAATATTCGTTTATAGCAAGGGGAGTTAGGGATTGGAATAACTTAGCAAGGGAGATGTTCAATAAATATCCAAAATTTTGAAATCAATGAAGAAAAAGGTAGGAAAACAACAGATAGTAAATCTGCCACCTGGACGACTGTCCTAAATTGGGATCATTATTAATTTGATTGTGGACACATTCCAGGATTAGGTTCTTACAGTTTTAAAATTCAGGAAATGATTAATGGGTATGTTTCATATTTACCTACTGTATGTGATAGAGTTGTCTTTCGAATATAATTCATTGAGAAAATTCTATAAATCGCCAAGATTCAAAAATTCCATATGTATAGTCACAACGGGAGTGTGAGTTTAAAGGAAAATAAATGATCGTCCGGAGTTCAGTGTATTTTACATTAATTTTCTCACGCTTCCTTTATTATCAGTTTAATTTATTCTTTGTTCGCTGATATTCCTGCGACAGGCCACAGAGAAGTAATTCGATATCTTGGTGTCACTTTTAACGAAACACTTACCTTTGATGAGACCTCTTCTTTAAAATCCTTGCATAAGAAGTTAAATGCTCTTACAGCCTCAACTTTGTTAAAGGTATATCAGAAGTTCATTGTTTTCAACAAAGCAATCCGCCCTTCGCTTGTGTACGCTTTTCAGACTGCGGTTAGCTTCTTAGAAACCGCTGACGGAATGTTAAATAGAGCTCCCTAAATGAAATTTTGCAGTTACCCACGGATACATCTGATAGTGCTCTGTATTCTGATTTACGATTCAAAGGCCTCGGACTTTTCAAAGCAACCTGGGAAATACATCTGCAACAAATAAGCGCATGCAACGCTCTTCGTCGAGCAAGCAATAGCTACGTTTTAAAGATGCGTGATCTGTCATCCGAAACGAAGCATTGTCTGCAGGCCTTCAGCATCACATATATTTACGGATTCCCCAATAGAGGCAGCAATCTTCCAAATGCGAGGATAATCCTCCAAGAACTAAGAAGTCGTGAAATGGCAATTAGGTGCTCTTTGCCTCAGAAGGGGATCGGTGTAGAGCTGTATAAATAGTACACTCCGGCCAACAGTTGGATTACGTATCACCGAGGACTTTCTTGTAGCGAATGGCGAAATGCAATCAAGATGACATCAAATGTTTCTGCAGTACGAACTATCCCGGGCAGAACTCAGGACGGAAACCTCTGTCGCAGATGCGTCCGAGAGAAATAAACTCCGACTCAAGTTCTGGGTTCTTGCATCTACGGCGAAGTACTGAGGAACTCACGTCACCACAAGATCAGATCACTGATTGCAGAAGAACTCCACAGTAAAAACTTCCATGCACATGAAGAAGTCCATGGTTTGTGTTTGATAGGGAGTACAAGAAGAATTGACATAATTGCCTTTAAAGATAAAGACAAGAAAGGCTTCATTATCGATCTGACCATCCGATTCGAGCACCATGTCGGCCAGCCTACTGAAGTCCATCTTGAAAAGCAGAACAGTTACGTGCCCACCACACTGTTCTACAAAAATAAATGCTATCTGAATGAAGTAGAGATTATCGACATAATGGTTGGTGCTCATAGCACAATACCTGCTTTGTTCATAGAATTCTGGAAGAAGTTCGCCCTGCTTATGAACAGCATTGAGAGAATAGTTACCACCACGATACGTGGATCTGTACACATCCTGAGACCTCATTTGTTCGGACCTCCATAATTTAAAAAAATCCATACTAACAGTATATTTCTATATGATAGAACATTCTGTATCCTGATACGCTTTACTTTATCCATTGTGGCAACCCGTAATTCCGGGAAGTCATTGATTCGTTCAATACATTTATAGAAACCTTGTGGTGTAAATTCTAGACAACCGGCGATTGCTAAGGATATTCGCAATAATAACAGACGTTTGACTGTTATTGTTCTTCTTCTTATTATTATATATATAATTCGCTGGGGCCATCAAGGACCACGTTAAGTCTTGTTGCATTTGACACTGAACTTGGCCTTCTTTAGAGCCCAAATTTCCCTCATTCTTTGTGAGTGGGCCTGCTTACGCTCCTCTGTCCAAGGGGCACCGTATCTTCTCTTCGGTTGCTCGTCTCGGTTTAGCCCATTCGTCAATATTTTCTTGCGGAAGAGATCTCTGTTAAGGGCGTCTTCAGATGAGATATGTAGCAGTTGCAGGTCTTCTTTGGTATTTCTAAACCAGGGAATTGTGGTTTTGGGGTTTGAATCAAAAAAGTGAAAGATTTCTTTAGTTAACTTTCTTCCGTCCATTCTTTTCAGATGACCGTAAAATCGTGCCCGTCTTTTTCTGATTGTGTCGATAATTTTCTCTATTTTGCTGTAGACTTCCTTGTTGGATCTCTTTTGATGGATTCCATTTCTGTACTTTGATCCCAAGATTCCTCTCACAATTTTGCGTTCTCTTTTCTCCAGTTCTTCAAGGAGTCCTTTGTTGGCATTTAGAGACAGGGTTTCGGCTCCATATAGAACTACTGGCTTCAGAACTGTTTCATAGTGACGAATCTTGGTGTTTTGGGAAAGGCATTTTTTGTTGTAGATTGTGCGGAATGTTTGGTAGGCTATTTCCAGTTTGCGTACTCGCTCCTGAAGTGCTTCTTTGTCCAGTCCATTTTTCATGATGATCTCACCCAGGTATTTGAATTTGTCTACTCGGGTGATGTCCCCGTATTTTGTATGGAGTTTTGGTGGAGCCTCTTTGATGTTAGTCATCACTTCAGTTTTTTCAAACGATATCTGCAAACCAGTTTGTTTGGCAATTTCCTTTAAAATTTCAACTTGAGCTCTAGCGGTTTCTATGTCGTTTGAGAGAACAGCAATATCATCGGCAAATGCTAAGCAGTCTGTTGCGATCCCCTTGGATTTGGTTCCTATTCTCAATGGACTGTAGTTGGTTTCCTGTAATCTCACCCGCCAGGTTCTGATGATATTTTCAAGAACACAGTTGAAGAGTATCGAGGATAGCCCATCACCTTGTCGGACTCCTGTTTTGATGTCAAAGGAATGCGAGAGACATCCGTGGAACTTCACCTTGGATTTTGTATCGGTCATGGTGGCTCTAATTAATGCCAGCAGTTTCAAATCAACTCCAAATTCATTTAAGATGTTTAGCAGGACTTCCCGGTCAATGGAGTCGTACGCTTTCTTAAAGTCCACAAAGACGGACACATACTGCTTGGACCTTAGTGTACAATATCTGATGATCGTTTTGAGATTTTGGATCTGTTCAGCTGTTGAGCGACCTTTTCTGAACCCTCCTTGGTATTCACCTATTTGATGTTCGACTTGTGCTTCCAAACGCTCCAGGATGGCAAGTGATAGAATTTTGTAAGTCACGGGTAGCAAAGATATTCCTCTGTAGTTGTTGATGTTCTTCATGCTGCCTTTTTTGTGTAATGGATGGATCAAAGCTATTTTCCAGTCTTCGGGTAGGGTCTCCTTGTTCCAAATTTCTTCTATTTGCTTTTGCAAGATATCAAGTGATTCCTCTGGGGCATATTTCCATAGTTCTGCTACTACTGAGTCTTCCCCCGGCGCTTTGTTATATTATTATTATTATTATTATTATTATTATTATTATTATTATTATTATTATTATTATTGTTGTTGTTGTAAACAGGAGAAGAAGAGTGGAAATGTCTGCTGTCAGGAGGATAGCTACATACTGTGTAGCTACGGTTCTTGCTGGTTGGGTTCAGTCACAAAGCTATGCCATACAGAGAGTACGTTTCTCTGTTTGCTCTATCTAACTATCAGTAATTAACTGGACGCCCACGTTTTGAGGGGCACTGTACTATGTGCGCTACTGATGCAGATCAAAGGTGACGTCTTGTCTGGAGGAATAATACCATCACTTCTTGTAGCGTAGAACCTGACAATAAGGATTGAGGAATGCCCTTGCTGTGAACACTGCATGCAGGTAGATGTAACGCCGCAACAAAATGCTTGGCTTAATGCTGTTACTTGTACCACTAAAGTAATATTATTGATGGATTGTTGAACATGATACCCGTGTCCCACGTGCGCTGTAGGTTTAACTCCCATACAGGGAACACGTAAAACTAGTCTCACTTCCTAATACTATGATTAGTTTCGGATGACATTATACTGACGGCAACACATTGATAATATCTGCTATAGCACTTACCTATTCTTCAGCTGAGTATTGCTCCGCGATGTGGCTTAACAGCTGCCACATTCACCTTGTGGATGTTCAGCTTCGCCAGAGGATGCGAATCATAGCTGGTACATTGCTTTCTACTCCAATCCAGTGGCTTCCAGTGCTGAGTAACATCCTGCCTCCTCACATCAGAAGACAACAAATCTTGTTCACCTTTGGTCAAGAATGCTCAAGAACTTTGCACTCCCAATACATGAAGACGCGTGCCAACTAGGAACGTCTAGACTGAACTCCGGCAAACCGGCATATAAAACTGCCTTGGAATTGATAAATAATCACTTCAATACAAAAATCAACGGGCGGAATGAATGGACGTCATCTGTAGCACCAGGTATCCTGAAAGTTGAGAACTCAAGTATAAAACTTAGCGGCTGCAATCTGCCTAGGTGTGTCTGAAGTAGGCTCAACCGTATCAGATGCGGCTTGGAAGGAGCTACTTTTGTTCTTCATAAGTGAGATTGGCGAGGTAGCCCTTACTGCGACAGTGCTAACATTCCACAAACAATGGAACACATAGTGTTGGATTGTCGCCTTAGTGCCTTTCCTGGAAATCTGGAGGACAGGAACTCAGGTACTCCTGAAGCGGTGGAGATTAGAGTTTAGGGTAAAAATCTAATCTTTTGGTTGGGAGAGATATACCACTTCTGTTGATATACTTATGGATCTGTATTATTTTATTTTTATGTTGAATTGCATCATACTCTAAATAAATAAATAAATAAATAAATAAATAAATAAATAAATAAATGTATTAATGGGGTTATGGTATCGCATGGGGAACATCTTCGTGTTAACAGAAGGAATTATCTTCAATGGGGTAATGATATTAACGAGGTTGTTAGGAAAAGTTACAAAACTCTTCACATAGTTATGAGAGTATTTAGTGGTTATATAAGGATCTAGAGGAGAGGTCGTGTAAGTCTCTGGTAAGACCGCAGTTAGAGTATGGGTCCAGTGTATGGGACCCTCACCGGGACTTACTGATACGAGAAGTAGAAAAAAATTCAAAGGAAAGCAGTCCGATTTGTTCTGGGTGATATTCGACAAAGGAGTAGTGTTACGAAAATGTTGCAAACTAAGGGCTGGGAAGACTTGGGAGTAAAGAGACGAGATGCTCGACTAAGTGGTATGTTTCGAGTTGTCAGTGGAGATCTGGCGTCGAATGATATAGGTCGAAAAATAAACTTGAGTGGTGCTTTTAAAAATAGGAAAGGAAGTTGAAATTCAAGAGGACAAATTAGGGCAAATATTAATTTATAGGACGAAGAGTAAGGGATAGGAATAAATTATCAAGGGGAATATTTGACAAATTTCCAAGTATTTTGAAAATGTTTAAGATAAAGCTAGGAAAATAATTGATACGGGATCTGTCAACCGGGCGACAGCCCTAAATTTTTTATTGGTAGACGAACGCAAGTCGAACATTAATAGGAGTCTACAAGGAAAATGCCTAATGTTCATAAAGCGAGATCGTCTGATTTGAATATCATGTGGTGACTTTTGTTAACGGCATCAGTAAGTCATAATGACAATCTTTTACAGTATGATTTTTTAATCAGAGAGCACTTAATAAATAAATAAATAAATAAATAAATAAATAAATAAATAAATAAATAAATAAATAAATAAATAAATAAATAAATAAATAAATAAATAAATAAATAAATAAATAAATAAATAAATAAATAAATAAATCAATCAATCAATCAATCAATCAATCAATCAATCAATCAATCAATCAATCAATCAATCAATCAATCAATCAATCAATCAATCAATCAATCAATCAATCAATCAATCAATCAATCAATCAATCAATCAATCAATCAATCAATCAATTCACGACAGTGAGAAACAAGACCATGTGCTAGGGAATGAGAGGGAATATACAGAAATATTTCATTGATCTCCTGTTTCCTCTTTAGAATCGATTCAGTATTTACTGTACTGGTTCTTCAGATGGAAAGATAGATAGATAGATAGATATGATTTATTTTAACTGGCAAAGTTAGGGACACGTGTCCCTGTCTTACACTTAACCAGTGAAATACATAATTAACATAAAAATATATAACATGCTGATTAAATGAAAAAATAGATTGAAACAAATTACTACGGTACTATGCTATCCTGCTGTACATAAAAATAACTATTATAATACACAATACAAATTAACATTTTGCTTCCTACGAAGAAATTAACATACAACAAAGAACGAATTACAATTTCAATAATAATAATAATAATAATAATAATAATAATAATAATAATAATAATAATAAAGTAGATAAACCTACTAATATTTACAATTAATTTGTCCAATTCCAGAAATATATCACATTGAAGAATGTTACAGTTTTCATGTGTATACTGTGTTACAGTTTTCATGTGTATACTGTGGGTGAAAAACATTGTAAAATGGGGATAGGGATAAGGATAACTATGCAGGAAACCACAGCTGAGTACTTTCTATCACGATTGATGAATAATAATAATAATAATAATAATAATAATAATAATAATAATAATAATAATAATAATAATAATAATAATAATGAGAAGAAGAATTACCATAATAATAATAATAAGAAGAAGAAGAAGAAGAAGAAGAAGAAGTCTGTCTCACTACGAGCTCGTTTCATAGAGATAATTTGAACACATACTTTTAAATCTTCCGTGGTTAACAATAAGAACCACTGAAATGATCCCATTTTGCTATATTAATAACAATAAGTAAACTCGTGTTTTCATCCCGAGGTGGTGCAGCTCTTTTCAGGCACACCCCCAATGGAGCTAATAGTGCTAAGAGTTACGCTACGGAGGCATTAATGACAGAAATAATACTGTTACTGACTGCCCTTGTCTTTAGGAGACGCTGTGGTGCTAGAAGTTGGCCCACGGTACTCTTTTATATCTAAGTAAATCTTCCGACAGAAGGCTGATGTGTTTGAGCACCTTCAAATACCACCGGACTGCGCGCGATAGAACAGGCCGTCTAGTGCTCCGGAGAGCAGTTTACCACCAGAGCCACTCAGTCCAACGAAATCCATCGGGACGCGTTAAACGAAGCCGTTGATATTTTTAAGTCTATGTATGTATGTATGTATGTATGTATGTATGTTCATTTCTCAGCCTGAAGGCTTGTTGGATCCTCCATTAGTTACCATAGATGGTTTAGGCATCAGTAACGAGGCGTACTAGGGAAATGAGGAGGGACGTAGTTTCCCGTTGGTTTCCTCGCCGAGCCAGAAGTTGCTATTACATATCAGTCTGCCAATCCCATTGAAATGCATGCACCAACCGATACTATGAGTAACATTATCACACCAATAATAGCAGGGACTGGATGCATAAGGAGTGGCATTACTAGCATCGTTCAAACTCAGTCACATTCACATTGTCAATGCCAAGGATGAGACTGAGACAGGTCAATGAAAGTAACAAAATTGTTCTAGCTCGTAGCAGAAGACATAGTGCACTGTAAACGCCAGGTCTCGCCAGCAAAAGGGTCTTTGTTCAAGTATAGTATGGTTATTATTATTATTATTATTATTATTATTATTATTATTATTATTAATATTATTATTATTATGATTATTAAGCTATTTTGGGCTCCCTGAGGACCATGGTGCTTGTGATTTAGCTGTGTTGTCATCGTCGATGGCTGCCGCTTCTGGTGTTCTTGAGGCTGAGTCTGGGTGCTGCTTTCTTCGTGGTTTATTATTATTATTATTATTATTATTATTATTATTATTGTGAAAACTATAAAATTTTATTTTCGGTATGTATTCCACCCGTACTGTGACATAAATTCGTGTAAGAATCAACAATATATAATTAAATATACGAGTATTTTACTTTGGCATGTGATAAACTAGTCCATCTCTCTTCCATCGTCGAATATATGCGAACAGAGATACCCCACTGTTAACTAACAAACTGATGGCAACACGAAGTAATGTACCATGATTTGATACATCACCTTTCTGTATTTTATAGCTCTTAAAATTATAATTACGTAACCCAGTGTTGCATCAGTGGGGTGGAAAGTGTTATGACTCAATATATTTGAAGAGGTTTACTCAATCATGTCACAATTCACCTAGTGCTGTAAGTTATTACTATGAACACTGTTAACGATTACTAATGAAATAAATACAGAATATCAGTTAACACTATAAACTCTACGATAATTCATACAAACGGAAGGTAAATAAACTTCAATACGAACATTATATTGCCTTACTTTTCCATCAGGCGTCTCACGAATCAATTGCTCCGGAGATCCCATTTCTGGACATCGGCTACAGACAAGGAGATGGTCCATAGTTTGTTGTTTACCAGATTCATATAAGTCGCTGGCACACTCGCATGATTTGGCCTGCTAACTTCAGACCGTAATTGGTTCAGTTTTTTCCACGGCGTCCATTTTCGTGATGACCAGCAGGAGGATTCTAAGAAAGCACCATCAATCCTCGAATATCACTTTTTCTGAACCACCAAGGTTTTTACCAAAAGTTTGAAGGTGTTTTAGTTAGACCTGTGTAGAGAAGGAAATTTCTCCTATATTTAAGGCAAGTAGTAGCTAGTATATAGCCATTTAAATTATGAGTGTCTGAGGTTGGCTGCAGAATCTTGACGGGTGTCTGGATTGGTGGGATAACTACCAGAATGTTATTAGTTCAAGAGGTGTGGATACAGAAAGTGTATGATGAATGTTTAATGAATTCCAGAGCAAAAATATTTTGAAGTTTTAAATGAGAACATTTTGATTACACTGCCTTTAACCTAAGTATGTACGTATGACTTTCGTACTAAAAGTGAACAAAAGCCTTCTTCTCACTTCAAACTGAGTGTCTGAGGTGGTAGACCACTGGACTTTTGCTCCAAACTAACTGGTTCAATCTCGGATCAGTCCTATAGCATTTGAAGGTGCTCAAATAATTCAGTATATTCTCTGGTATATAAAAGAACTACAGTGGGACAAAAGTTTGGAACCTCGGCTTCTCCAATAACCGTTGAAGTGGGTAATAAAACAGAATAATTACTTTCTTGTCGCTTGAAAACTGTATGTATTTTATAAATTTCAATTGATTCTAAATTCCTGTCTACACAGCGTGATTCAGATGCATACAACTCAGTGATTTCAGTGGCCTAAAGCAGCAGCTCGTTCCAGGAGGTAGATTTCTAGTCCACACTCCCGATATGCCGGCACCTCAATGCTGTACTTGTGCAGCGGGATGGTCTACTCTCAAGCAAGGAAGCCTCAATTAAAAGAAACTCAAACAAGCACATTTGTTTTGAAAATAATGCTCAAAATACCCGCCGACTTGTTCCCTCAAAAAACACCGTACGTTTCATGTTTTCTTGTAACTTAGACGGCATGAAGGGTATAACACTTTCAATTTACTGCCATAATCATTCCGACAGGATAGTCCCTGTGATCAAGTAATGTTGCGTAAGTCTTGCCTCACAAAAAGAAATCGACCAACTCGTCATTACTATAACTCCCCTGCTCCATTCAATAAGAAATAAGAAGTAAGTGATTACTAATGCTCTACTCAGAACTAATTCATGGCGTCTGCAATAACCCTCTCCTCGTGTACAGTGTTTCAAATGGGTCTTAAAAAGTATCGTCTCATAATACAGTAGGAAGCTACAGCACGGATATCGCCTTTAAACTAGGGTAGACCGTCCCGGTGCACAGGTAAAGCAGACAGGTTGCCGACAACCGAGAGTTTTTACTGCAAATCTTCTCCGTATCACCTGTTACTTTAGGCCACTCAAATTACTGAGATGCATGTATCTGAAGCGTACGGCAGTGAGATCATAGTTCACAATTATGCCGGAATTCGATGTAAACAGTCTTACACTGAAGAAATTTTCTTCTCAGTAGCTTAGTGAGTTCAAATCCTTCCTTCGGCATTCTTGAAGGCCAAATTTTCAACACATCCAGGATTCACTGCGACAGCGAGTTGATGCTTGTATCAGTGCTAACGGAGGGTATTTCGAACATTTGATGTAAGAAATAGTTTCATGTGGCATGCTGGTGCGTTCTGTTCTTGTATGTTTCCCATGATGAAATGTAACTGCCGGGCTGAGTGGCTCAGACGGTTGAGGCGCTGGGCTCTTGACTCCAACTTGGCAGGTTCGATCCTGGTTCAGTCCGGTGGTATTTGAAGGTGCTCAAATACGTCAGCCTCGTGACGGTAGATTTAGTGGAGCGTAAAAACTTCTGAGGGACTAAATTCCGGCACCTCAGCGTGTCCGAAAACCGTAAAAGTAGTTAGTGGGACGTAAGGGTAATAACACTATTATTTATTATTATTAAATGTACCTATGTAGAGTGGTAAAGTTCTAAGGTAGAAATAAAGCGTTTCTGGATCTATGTCCCTATAAAATATTTTCTTCCTACGTGTGAGGAGTATGTCCTGAAAGTATGGCCTATCTTATTGTGTAAATTGCCATCCCTATGTAAATTAGAGCGCTGCTATTCAAAACAGTCTGTGAATAGGAATAATTCTGTGGTTTTGTTGTGTAATACGTGTCTGCGAGTGAAGTTGTGAGTACCGCTCATTCTCATGTTTGCAGGTACTGCTGTTAATTTTCTTGATCTAATGAGCGATGATATTTACATGTACTATAGACAGCGGCCGATAGTATAGCGAAGACGGGTTATATATTAGAAGTCGTCGGTAGGAGACGAAAAGGACGACTAAAACAGCAATGGGCCGACACTCTTCACAAAGGCCTGAAGAGCACCAATGTCCATCCTGACATGGCCCAGGCGAGAACTAAACGAATATAATGAATCCATGTAGCGGATCCCGTCACCGGGAGGGACAAACGCTGATGAGAAAGAAGAAGAACGAATGAGTCCATGGCTGTCAATAAGTTGTAATTTTGGTGACAGTGTTGCGAGCAATTTGCAGCTAATTAAGTTAATAACATTTATAAAATATACATTTTGAGTTATCGGACAAGCAATATATGTGTGTGAATGTGAGTGTTGGTAAGTTAAGGAGAAGCTCTAACCATGCTCCTACGTGCGTGAGCGGTCACTCATCCATAAGGTGACCACTCCCAAAAGTGTTTAACTGCACTTTTGTGGCATCTTCCAACTGATTCAGTGTTGCTGTGATTTGGGAGCGCTCTGATAGTTTCCCAGTGTAATGATGAGTGGGAGTTCTCTAAAGCTCCCGTTTCAGGATGTAACCATGTGGTATATTGTATCACAGCAACACTGAAACTTGGTATATAATAAATTAACACATTGCTGTCCGGGCGCGCGCTACTCCATTCTTTCCTGTGGACCGGCAACAGAAGCACACCTTGCATAAGAAGTAGGATGTAATATAAATACCTGTAACACCTGTAAATGGTTCTAGGACTTTGTTTTCATCCTTATTTGTACATCCATCAACCTCACTGTCACTACTATCACTAGCATCTTCACTCGTATTATTGTCGCCGTCAACTGACTCGTCTGAACTGAATGTCGCACTTTCACTTCCGCGCGTATGTTTTGATGTTGACGGACACATATCTCCACAATCACTAATATTTACGCTTTCGCAATAACTAGGGACATCAGATAAACTATCAGTATGCAATTCTCCAAATATTTCATCATCTTTCAAGCTGTCTTTGCAACGGCGCGCCTTGCTGACACCTGACAATACACTCGGTCACGCGGTACTGAGTGTTATGAAACCACACTTCCTGTGCCGAAAACATTGTCAAGGAAAGAATATATCTATCTAAATTCCGATCAAAAAAGACTCTAGTTTGTAAAAAACACGAAATATTTCGATTAATATACAGCGAAGAGGAGAAAATCACACAAGAATGAAGCAATGTGAGAAAACGTTAATTTACGTAGCCGGTCGCCCGCGCACCAATACGAAACTACGTTAATTAACGTAGTCCGTCATTAATGTGTTAGGCACTTTTAGAAATGATAAATACTGGCATAGATGGACCAAGTGTATATACGGAAATAAACCGGCCACTATCACTGCGATCGAACTCTGACTCTGACTATCTGGCCAGTTATCGCTCGCTTAGATAGGGAACTCCTGTAAGAGTATAAATGTAAATTAAAATTTTGTATGTGCTTAGATATATGAACAAAAATACATAACAGACAAGATGTATAGGTTAGAAATATATGTGTCACTAACAGGCAAGAAAAGTGCACCACATGATGCTTTCACACTCTTTAGGACTGCTCACCTAACGAGTTTATCCGAGCGAAGCCCTACATAGCAGGACGCCATTGCCCTTAAGGGATTTCGAAGGCTAGATTTAGATTTTAGATAGGGACACTTATGAGGTTACCTTTGTAAAGGAAGAGATCAGGCACTGAATACACAGTTCAAAGGAGGACGCATATGAAGCATTTCACCATTATTAACCTCGACAATGAGTGGGATTAAATAACTAGCTCTACACTCGGGTGAGAAGGCTTAGGGTAGAATTAACTCGAACACAATATCCGATGTAAAATGAGTGAGAATCAGGGCCATGTAACTCTCTAAGGATATAAGTCCTGTTTCTCAATTTCTCCCATTCCTAACAGCGAATCAAAACTACGACCTTCCGTGTAAGCCGAACGCGCCTTTACCATCAGTTGGGCAGTCCCTGAATATGGCACTAGGAGAAGATACATGAAACCCTTGAAATAATAAACTTATGCCGTTATTGTTGGGTGAATAAATTGGGGAACATCACAGAAAAAAGTGCAAGGGGAAGAAGGAAAATAAACAAAATAGCTTAAGGGGAGTCATGACTGACATTGTTGCGATTCTTTACCAAAAAATCGAATTTTTATTTTTATGTTTAAAATTTCCCTCAATCCCTCCTATTTCAAACCTCCTTATCAGTTTTTACTTACCACCTTTTTAAAGCTCTAAATGCTGGATTTAAAGGGTGGCGTACGGAGTATACAGAGAAAGCCAACGCCTCTTTCTGTCATGCTGTCGGACATCATTAGCTTCGAAGTTCTTGCGGAACACCATTCCAATAATGCCGCAGGAATATATTCGCCTTTGTAGTAAGTCTATACCGTGCGTAAGAGGATAAAAAATCTGACAGAGTAATTTACAGTCTAGTGCATTTTCTCAGCTCTTTGTCATGCATAAAATGCTCCTTGTGACAGAGTTCTAATAAGATTCACCTGGAATTTTCAGTGATTCTGCGTTTATTATCAGTTGAATATTACATTCATATTTTTCTCCTAAAATAGCACGAAACTAGATATTTTTTTCCTTTTGAATGAACAATAAAAAACTGGAAAAATGATATCTCCAATAGTTTATACCTAACTGCAAAACCCGGCGTTGTTTCTATATATGAGTATTTTCGACAAGTCTGCTAATTTATAACCCAGAAAAATGAAAACTCTGCCGCATAGAGAATTTTTCATTGAACATATAAAAATACAAAGTTTTTGTCAATAACTTTCCAACCAATTAACTTATCAAATACAAATTTTATGTGGGACTATATCCTATTAAGATGTGGTTATGTTTTAAATTTGGTTTCGATAAGTGTCTTAATTTCAGTCATGACCCTTTAGTAGTATATAACAACGAATGAATGAATGAATGAATGAATGAATGAATCAATGAATCAATCAATCAATCAATCAATCAATCAATCAATCAATCAATCAATCAATCAATCAATCAATCAATCAATCAATCAATCAATCAATCAATCAATCAATCAATCAATCAATCAATCAATCAATCAATTTTTATTTAGGGTACATCGAAGGAGTTTAATGTATCCTTAACTACTAGAGACTGTAGATGAAATAATTCTGACGACAAATAGAACTGTCAAGCTCATAAGTAAAAACACTGAAACAGATACATTCAATCGCTTGCATATAGTAAGGTTAAACTCGGGATTCATTCTCATTACCTCACTCGTAAGGGACCGTAATCTCACGATTGAATGAACTTTTGAATGAACAAAACAAATCGCCGTTGCGTTCAACTTAAAACTTTGGCCGATACAGTTCTGTCATCTAAGGTTAAATATTGTGCAAATATTATCAAGGAATTATCGCTCTTCATAACATGTATGTGCGGATTAGGCTTTTCCCCAAAATATTATCACATAGCGGTGTTTGCAGGCGCAACGACGAGATGTATTACTAACACGATAAAGGAAGAGGAACGACTCAGAGCAATAGATCCCCTGTTGCACGTGTCATGAATCCAATATTTGGTTTCATGTGTGTCATTGCGGTGAGGTGTAATTACTACAGTTCTTCTGGGGCTAATAAATGGAGCACAGCATAAAAATTCGTTCCCACAATCCCGGGGAATGGTAAGCTGATTTGATTACTAGCAGGAAAATGTACTGTGTACATGACAGGTGCAAATCAACACGCGTGTGACGGGAATCTCAGCGGGTTAACTAGCTGGATCACTTTGTGTGGTAATGTGCTCGTTTAGTGAGATATGAAATTAAAGTTATGATGAAACTGAGAATCCCTTGTAGATAGAAATGTTTATCATCTACTTCCAGTTCAAAATATATTTTATTGATTACTAATAATAAATGTCTATGAATACCTATACATAATAGTAATAAGAATGTTTCAAAACCTTTAAAATAAAATGAAAAGCAGTAATAGAGCCCAAAAATCTCTCTGCTATGGAATGCATGTTCACCATAAAATCAGAAGAAATGGAAGCGTTAGAGGAAAAGGAAAGGAAGATTCTGAAAATAATTGTGGAGCACTGAAAACAGAGAAGGAGAGTTTTCTTACAGAAAGAACGAGAATTTCTGTAAGAGCAACGAAAGCCAAAAGGTGTCGGATAAAATCAGAAAGAGGAGACTTAAATATTTTGGACACATAATGAGGAAGGACAACAACAGACTCACCAAAGGAATTTTTAAACATATTTAGAGGAAGAAGAATGGCATCCACTGGCTTGAAGACATAAAGAAAGGCATGGAAGAAGTGAGGATAACTGAAAAGATAATATAGGACAGAACAGCTTTTATAAGGCAAATAGAAGATTTTAAAGCGTTTACAGCAGAAAGAAAGCTAGAAAAAAAAAGGTACTACCTGGCCATATTCGATATTATTATTATTATTATAATTAAAACATAATAATTCTTTCACATATATTTTGAAGACTATTATTTCTATTATTAATCCATCACAATGATAACGATTATTATTATTATTATTATTATTATTATTATTATTATTATTATTATTATTATTATTATTATTATTCTGTGGAATAATGTTGAAATTTGTGACTGATTGGCTGATGCTCGGTTAAGGAATACTCAGTGAATCAAATTAATTCCCTTTAAGTCGAGTCGTCGGAAACCATGAAGTGCTGAGATAATTCTTAACTTTTTTCCTATAAGCTTTGTCGCAATTTAAGCACAATGATCCTAGTATCCTAACTTGCGCTAGGCGGCCAAGCTACATCCATATCAATCCATTTTTATCTGAATTCATGATTAGGTTTGGTCTCTTGGGTTCCCTAAAATAATTTGGCCGGAGGACACTGCTGTTAACTTCAAAGGCGTGAAAACGTCTTAAAAGAAATATTATTAATTAGTCAGTTCGCTTATGGTGTCGTAACTATTTACAAATTAATTACTGAATTATTTGTAATTTTTACTTACTACTAATCCATACTGTACTTGCAATGACTGGAATGGCACTTATAATGCTCATGAGCTCTTTGTGAATGGACGATAACGGTGATGACCAATTATTAATGCACCAAACAATATTCATTGTTTATTTCTCCTGTAATCGTTAAGTGATCCTAAAATCCCTTCCCATTAATGGAGAAAATAGTACGAGGAATGAGTACAGAGGAAAACATGAATTATTAATACATTTACTTGTGGAACGTTCTTCCTTTGATGATACGGTTTTGATCACTGCGCACTGAAGAGCTGTTTTAGGCCTCATTTTCTTCGAAATTCAGTCATTTTATCAATGGTTGAGTAATAGGACGTTTCTACTTGCTTTGTTGTAGTTTGTAGTTGGACACTATGAAGATTTGTTGAAAATCTCTCAAAATATATTCTTAAAAAGAGACGTCCACTACTAACGGATTCACAAATAGCTTTTTTAAAGTCATTTTATAGCGTATTGTATAGGACACCAAGCACAACTTTGTTTTTCGAAGTTATAACGATTGCCCTCGAGCGCGTTATCTCCAGAATGGGGCCATTTGTTTTGACGGATGACGTAAGAAAATTCCTTTCTATGTCAAATGTAATTCCAGAGTTCTTGTTTGAAATTATGTAATTAAAATGGCGATATCTTTAACAGATACTGGGATATCGGCGTTGCGAAATAGCGTCACGTTTTGTGACAAGTGTTTCAGCGCTTGTAGATGGCCAGTGCCGTAACGTAAAGAAAGACGTTTACACGTCAAAGTTTTGTACAGTACTATTTAGTGATTTGAAGTGATCTTTCTGGAAATAAAGTCTAGTATCTCTTGTTTATGATGATTCACGCACTTCATCTATAATATTATGCTGAGTTTCTTACTGTTTGATGTAATTTGAGAACCGTACTTCGACCGGGGAGTGTAAGGAAAATATGATGCAAAATATAAAATGGTAATTAATTCTAGGCTAGACAGTATGTGTGGCGACTGTCTTTAATGTCTCATTTATGTAAAGGAAGGATCAATGTATTAATAAATAAGAGACCTATCTTGATATAGCATCATCGGGTAACTGTGTCATCTCCAGGTTTTGAAAACCTCCGTACCGCGCGGCTAACGATAAGTATAGTTCCTGACTCCACTCATGTGAGGTGTCGTTTGATTTTCGTCAGTGGTTTGTACGCGTATATGGCAAAATGTAAAATAATGAACATTCGTGAAGTTTATGTTGCGAAGAAGAGCGAAACATATTTATCTCGTAATGTGTCACTACGTATGGGTGGGATATTGGTGAACAATTACCGAAAATGCATTTGAGAGAGAATATAGTGCTTGTCAGAATTCCGGAGGGAGGCGAGTACAGCACCGCTGCAGCCCCAGTGAACACATCTACTGCCCAGTGGGGAAGAATGATTAAAACTCATGGTCATCATGAAGATGTGGAAATTAAGAAATAAAAGTCTTATTATATTTCCCTTTGGGAAAATCAAACGATCACGCATATATCTTTCAATAAAGTATGTGGAGCGACGTTACTCAGCAACCGTGCAGGCTGTGATGTAATGTGTTAATGGATGCCCATGACATACAGATCCACGGCCTGTACAGCTCTCAAAGTATTGTTGCTAGGTAACATCGCATGTCACACATATTGCTGCATGATAGTATTCCTTTACACAAATTTTCCGATTACCACCCAGCTCTAAGACATATTTATCTAAAAATTCAACAAGAAATGTTCAAACATGTGATGACTAGGTGATTTATTTTCACGATACCTTTCACGTGGTGCATATTTTACGTCAGAACTTCCTGTCGTTTCCCCAGTATACGTCCGTTTAAATTTTTGTTCACTCTAAACTTCCTCGTTATAAAATACAGTTTCGCTTTTATAACGACCAAATTTTAGTAATTAAAAAGTTATAATCCGCGGAAGGTGTTAACTTTACATATTCGTGGGTGGAACAGTGATAATTAGCTGCGCGGTAGAGCAACAAGTACATGATGCAAAGGGGGAAAGGGGGTGAGATCGATTCATTACTGTGATCTCCTCTCCTCATGAGGCAACAGAGCAAAGTTTTTTTTAAAATCTGAGACCACGTCCCGATATATGCAGAATGGTATTTTATTTATTTATTTATTTATTTATTTATTTATTTATTTATTTATTTATTTATTTATTTATTTATTTATTTATTTATTTATTTTTGTTTCGAAAGGGCCTATTGGGACCACGCTTATTCATCCCCTGGTCTTTGATCTTTGTCCAGTATTGTCGTATCTTCTCCCGGTGCTTCTCATTGCTTTCTTTTGACCAGAGGAACCTTTCTTTTTCAGAGGATTTTCTTGAAAACCACGGGCTATAATCAGGGTCTCCATCACAGCCTGTTTGGTAATTCGTAAGCTCCATTTCTTTTGTCTCTTTCTCGGTCTCCGTCAGCCAACTGGTGCAGACTTTGTTGTTTAGCCTGGCAGTGAAGAAGCACCCGGTTAGTCTAATAGTTTCCAGGGGATCGTGTAGATCACCCTTCAGCGTCAAACAGAAAGACCTGCACGAGGCCGCTATGGAGACCGCACGGCATCATATTCAGGCGATGACGGATATTTAATTCATTTCTTTTTCATATTGGACTTTTAAAATTTTTCTTAAAAGTGTCTTACGAGCCTGTTGAATGAAGGATGAAGTTATTAGCTACCACTTCTTTCAGGCAAGTTTCCGTATCCATCATAAATAATGAAGTATTGGGAAGCATTTATATCGATACAGTGCTGTACATTTCTCCAGAATGTTTTCTTTTTTTTTTTTCTTTTTGCTATTTGCTTTACGTCGCACCGACACAGACAGGTCTTCTGGCGGCGATGCGATAGGAAAGGGCTAGCAGTAGGAAGGGAGCGACCGTGGCCTTAATTAAGGTTCAGCACTAGAATTTACCTGGTGTGAAAGTGGGAAATCACGGAAAACTATCTTCGGGGCTGCCGACAGTGGGGTTCGAATCCACTATCTTCGGAATGTATCCTGATAGCTACGTCGTAACTCAAACCGCACAGCCATTAGCTCGGTGATAATAATTCAATATACAGTAATTCCCTGTTTTGACCACTTCACCCAGCACAATTCACAAATGATTTTCAATTGTTCTGACAAGCGCTTGTCGATGCAGTCTGCATACTGACGCCATGTTTAAATGGCTCCTTTAGGAGCTTTAAATACACTGACTGACAGAGCAAATGCAACACCAAGGAGGAGTGGTTCGAAAGGGATGAAAGTTGGGGGAAAAACAGAGTCGGCACGGAAGAGTAATTGATGTTTATTTCAAACCGATATGCAGGTTACACAATGCGCACGGCATCGACTCAGTAGGATGTAGGACCACCGCGAGCGGCGATGCACGCAGAAACACGTCGAGGTACAGAGTCAATAAGAGTGCGGATGGTGTCCTGAGGGATGGTTCTCCATTCTCTGTCAACCATTTGCCACAGTTGGTCGTCCGTACGAGGCTGGGGCAGAGTTTGCAAACGGCGTCCAATGAGATCCCACACGTGTTCGATTGGTGAGAGATCCGGAGAGTACGCTGGCCACGGAAGCATCTGTACACCTCGTAGAGCCTGTTCGGAGATGCGAGCAGTGTGTGGGCGGGCATTATCCTGCTAAAACAGAGCATTGGGCAGCCCCTGAAGGTACGGGAGTGCCACCGGCCGCAGCACATGCTGCACGTAGCGGTGGGCATTTAACGTGCCTTGAATACGCACTAGAGGTGACGTGGAATCATACGCAATAGCGCCCCAAACCATGATGCCGCGTTGTCTAGCGGTAGGGCGCTCCACAGTTACTGCCGGATTTGACCTTTCTCCACGCCGACGCCACACTCGTCTGCGGTGACTATCACTGACAGAACAGAAGCGTGACTCATCGGAGAACACGACGTTCCGCCATTCCCTCATCCAAGTCGCTCTAGCCCGGCACCATGCCAGGCGTGCACGTCTATGCTGTGGAGTCAATGGTAGTCTTCTGAGCGGACGCCGGGAGTGCAGGCCTCCTTCAACCAATCGACGGGAAATTGTTCTGGTCGATATTGGAACAGCCAGGGTGTCTTGCACATGCTGAAGAATGGCGGTTGACGTGGCGTGCGGGGCTGCCACCGCTTGGCGGCGGATGCGCCGATCCTCGCGTGCTGACGTCACTCGGGCTGCGCCTGGACCCCTCGCACGTGCCACATGTCCCTGCGCCAACCATCTTCGCCACAGGTGCTGCACCGTGGACACATCCCTATGGGTATCGGCTGCGATTTTGACGAAGCGACCAACCTGCCCTTCTCAGCCCGATCACCATACCCCTCGTAAAGTCGTCTGTCTGCTGGAAATGCTACCGTTGACGGCGGCCTGGCATTCTTAGCTATACACGTGTCCTGTGGCACACGACAACACGTTCTACAATGACTGTCGGCTGAGAAATCACGGTACGAAGTGGGCCATTCGCCAACGCCGTGTCCCATTTTTCGTTCGCTACGTGCGCAGCACAGCGGCGCATTTCACATCATGAGCATACCTCAGTGACGTCAGTCTACCCTGCAATTGGCATAAAGTTCTGACCACTCCTTCTTGGTGTTGCATTTGCTCTGTCAGTCAGTGTATAAAAACACATAGGGTAGACGAGGGTAACTGTAAACAGGAGGTATATGTAAACAAAAGCATTGGCAAATTTAAGGCTTTTGATAGAAAAACTTGGATTGTGGGAATATTAGGATGACCATGTTGGCTAACATGTCAGAGCATTTTGGCACCAAATTTCAGCAACTGTTGGTTTGTGAACAGCTACTTTGTGAATGTGTGTGAATGAATTTGATAAACAAGTTTGCTTTGTCTTCTTTTGATCTCAGTAAGTAGACATTTATCACACATTTATAAAAGAAAATAGTTTCTATGAGTTATGTACTGCAGTTATGATATGTTTCTATGTTTTAAGAGATTTGGCATAAACTCCAAACATGGTGAAGTTCTGACTATACAGAAGATAATAGAGAGACCAAAAGAAGCTGAAGCTGCAACATCTTCACTGAAAAAAAGGAAAGTCAAATGTGGACCCAGGGATCAAAACATAGACCTAATCATAAAAGGAAAGGTGGTAAAAGAAAGAAGAAACCTCAGAATCAGAAAATGAGGAGGGGATGTCTTTGGCGGATGATAGAGTCCTATCGAATTGAGCGAAGAAGAGTCCGATGCAGAAGAGGAAAATTTCTTCACAGAAGAATGATTTGCTCCAAAGTTAGAAGATTGGGTTCTAGTCAAATTCTAAAAGAAAAAAAAGATATTGTTTTTATGCAGGTCAGGTTGTTGAACTGGGTCAAACAGATGTGGTCAATTTTCTTCGGAAAGGGACATCACACTTTTTCTTGACATCAATCCAGATAAATCGTCATTTGACCTTTCTGATGTAAAGAATTTGTTACCACAACCAGAAGTTCGGAGGGGTCATTAAAATTTCAAAATAAAATTTCTTGGTGCAATTGAAATTTTGTAAAATTCGTTACAAAGTTTTAACCTACATACTTTTTTTATATTTCATGAAGCAAATTAAATTTTGAAATTTTTATAGGCCTATGTCCTGATACAATTTATTTTTTCTCACAGTATTGAACTATCAAAACTCAATGGTGCTTCTGTATTCCCTCATAGAGTTCCAATTTTGTTAGTGTTTCATAAGTAAAAGGTTAACCATATCCTTCAATTTTCTTTGTCTTCTCGTCCAACAAAAATGAAGATTGGGGTTAATAATTGTAAATGCATATCATAATTAATGAAGGAATAAATAACTTTAGACCTGTAGCGTTTCATAATATGTGTTTAATTTCTACAGCTACGCTTTAACACTAAATTTGATGAATACATTTCCCCCCTCTCAGAGAACTGAGGACTATGAGGAGTAAAATATATCCAAGATAAGTAGAAAGTGTTTACAAATATTCATTTATAGGAGGAAAACAACAGATAGGGAACCTGCCACCTGAGCGACTGCCCTAAATGCAGATCAGTATTGATTGATTGGTTTGATTGAATTACTCTGGTCTACCCTATATTACAACATATCTCTGGATGCGGAGAATCACTAGAAATGTAATAAAAATAAAACAAACATTTTTTTTGACAGATTGTCTCCAACCAGTAACATTATACCGAAGTAGAATGTCCGTCAGCCTACGTAAACGGATAATGAAGGCGTACATTAAGTTAGGTTTGATACCGTACTTCGTACTGTTCGGAAATCCAGACGCTGTATAAGGAAGACACTTTAAGGCCTGGAAGCTTTCAACACGTGCTATTGGTGTTGAATGCAGAAAGTGAGTTCGGCAAGGAGGATGATCATCACTAATATGTTGGGCTCTCTACGAGAAAATAGCGGCTGTTGAGACAGATTACGGAACGACAGCTTATGCGAATAGGCCATAGGCGATGGTGTGTGGCATTTTGATGACTGTCGTGACTGAAGGTAAAATACCACAGAAGCTTCTCCCGGGATGAACAAGAAGGGCCTGCGCGAAGTAATTTCTTCAGAACACTGATCTGAACAGCTCTCAAGAAGCGAAATATATCGCTGAAGGCTGAGGATAGTAAAGAAGAATTTGATACTTAACTGCAGAAAGGTGCAAAGTGCCAAATTTATGAACAGAAGTTACTACAAAAAATCTGTCTGTAGTGCAATGTTTTAATTATTTATTCCTCAAACGTTTCAAAGTTACAAATGAGAGTTTATCATCATACATTATGGGCAGATTCATGACAAAGTCGGAATATTTTGGTGCTGAAGGAAATTCAGACTTAGATATTTATAAAATGTTCTATGTCCATCTAATTTTTGGTAGTTGCTTTACGTCGCACCGACTCAGATAGGTCTTATGGCGACGATGGGGCAGGGAAGGGCTAGGAAGTGGAAGGAAGCGGCTGTGGCCTTAATTAAGATACAGCCCCAGCATTTGCCTGGAGTCCATCTAATTATTCTAGATGCTGTGTTCTCCATCATCTCAACAGATCTACATATAACATTCTTTATGCTCATTCCTTTCCAGGCTTTAAATGTTTCCTTCTTTCACCTGTAATTGAATTCAGTGGGGAAGTAGATTCAAAGATAGCATAGCATAGCATAGCATACGTCACTGGGGACAAATGCCTTGGTCACTGACCTCTCTATCAAGGCAAACATGGAGTCACAGGAAATATTTATATACATGCCTTATAATCTGAAGAGCAATATTTCACAAAATGGGTCAGGATAAAAATCTATGCATACACTTATCACGCCAGGAAAGAGAAACAAAAACAGTTTAATGACACATGCCACCATTCTTAATAAATCATCAAGCAAATTAGCACTATTGCAATCTAGCGGTGGCATTTGTAAACTCTTGGAATTCTCAGCGCACGTAGCCCTTTTCACATGTAATCAATCCTCTTCGGTATCCTGCAACTTTCAAATCACTTATATTTTTCATGAATTTGGCACTTTGCACTTTTCTACAGTAAAGTATCCAATTATAACTTGGGTAAACAAGTCGCGTACATTGTTTCTTGAATCCTCTAGAATGTCTTCAGTTTATTAATTATAAACTTCCCCATTATGAAATAGTTTCACTTTATATTTTCTAGATTTCAGTAATTAAAAAGTTAGAATCCCCGGAAGATATTAACTCAAGATTTTCGTGGACAGAACAGTTGCAATTAGTGGAGCGACAGAGCAACAAGTAGGCGCTAGATGGTGTGAAGGGGAAAGGGGTGAGTTACGTCCAATATTATGATCTCCATTCCTCACTGAGGTAAGAGCGTGAAGCTTGCGGAAGTTTCTGAGGATTATGAGCACAAAGCTCGAATAAAAAAATTAAAATACAACTTTCACCAAATTTACCGGTCTTGGCTCATATAATAATAATAATAATAATAATAATAATAATAATAATAATAATAATTTCTTTTAGGTTTCTAAGCGAATTAATGTTTGCGTATTAAGCTTCTAAATCTTGTTCTGCCTTGACTAGTTTCTTCAGTAATACCAATTCCTCCTAGATATTTGTTTATTTCCACTAAACAATTATTGTGGTTTTTCAGGAATAGTGCTCGGGGCCCTTAGAATTTTTCTAGGATATTTCCTCTCGTACTTTCCGATGTTTTTTTGATGGTGTTCTTCCAGATATCAGGTTTGCCTGTGGTTTGACGACTGTATTGTTGTGTCGTAAATTATTTCTTTTTTAGTATAGATTCTTTGTATCTCTTCCAGGTGATTTTGTATGCTCTTTGCAGTTTACCCGTTGTTTCTTCGCTTCCTGATTTCTCCCTGCTGTTCGAATAATTTCACCTAGATACGTGAATTTATCTACTTAGAATATTTTCCGAAATCGGTGATTAATTATGGATTGTGTAATCTTGATAACCCCTGCGGGTGGGGTGCGCAGACGAAGAATACACCCACGGTATCCTCAGCCTGTCTTAAGAGGCCCTAAAAGGTGCGACCAAGGTATGCTGAATTTTGAACCAAGACTTTAGCTTTGATTAGTAGGATAATGTGAGAAACACCATGAACCGACTTTTTTTGCGGTTAGTGCCATTATGTGAGGAATACCATGGGTCTGTTGGTGGATCATTATAGGTTTACAGTATCCGTGTATAGTATCCGCTACTATTACACCAAATTTTAAGATTTCTGGCCTTTCCAGGCACGATTTACAATGTAAATAGTTTTACACAGGGACATCTAGTACCCAACCTACTGGGCCTTCGTGGAAAAGGAATAACAGGTTAAATGACTGGCCCGAACACAAACTGATTGGAGGCGTACACTTGTGCTCCTAGATAATGAAGTAAATAAAACCTAACAGGGCTCTCGGCCCGATGATGCAGGGGCTAATCCCAAGCTACTGAGGTGACTCGAATGAAAGTTAATTTAATACATTACAGGAAAGAAAACGGTTACGAAATCGTAGTCACCTCAAACCAAGATGAAGGGGAGCTTGAGAGGGTAAATCAATCTCTATCCCCAATTTACAGTTATAGACTTTATGAAATTTTACAATGAAAAGGAAGAAGTTTACATTAAAACGGTTACCGGTACATAGTTAGAAATTCGGACCTTTCCCTCGGATAAATTTGCGGAGATAGCAAGAAAGATAAATTTTAGGTGGCCATTACCTGGTTGATGTTCTGCCTGCCGAAGAAAGAGGCATCCCGCCTCCTGCCTTAACACACACACTCAGAAAGACGACGATCAATGAGACAAGGTAGCCAGCAAAGTCTCAGCTTATATACCTAGAGGGAAGGTTTGAGAGGATTCTAATCCGGAAACACACTCGCAATTTTTATTGGACAATTCAAAAAGCGACAAGAAGCCTGTGATAGGCTGAAAAATAATTACAGAAAATTCCAATGGGCCAGATATAAAACTGGCGGAAAGAGAAAGAAATGTTGCCAACCAGAAAATAAATGAACATAGATTCTGTTAGGGAAACCTAAAAACAAAAAACTTCTTTAAATTATAAGTTCTTCCACCTTGCACCAGAGTGCATGACCGGAGTTTTTGAAATGACATCTATGGAGGAAAGTATAAACTTCTTGAAGTAAACAAACACAAGGCAATAAAATACAGTCAGTTTAGTCAACTTCACAATTACTTAATACTTCAGTAGTGGCATCTTCTGATTAAAGTTCCAACTTCATGTAATAGGAGTTTTGCGTTTGGTTAGATAGATAGAGTTCTTTAAGGCGCACTTTTGAATGTGCGGAGTTGAGGTGTACCTCCCTGTGAAATTATTATTATTATTATTATTATTATTATTATTATTATTATTACCTGATTCAAACCTAAATTTCCCTGTACTTGTTTTTTAATGACGTGTGTTTTATTACCTTTTAAATAGCAACACCTCTTCATATATTGAAACATCCCTCACTTGTGACGCTCCTATTGCCTTTAAATCCTCCATCATATTACGTTTATCCATGCAGTATGTCAACTTGTATGTTATTTAAGCCTCATTCCACGTAACCCTCTGTAACATTTCAATTATTTCGCTCTCCAATTGACACGCTGTTAATGGACCAGAGGTCCATCTGACACTTCGTTCTGTGATCGTAAAACCAGATAAAACATTCGTTCATTTGCAGACATATTCACGTGGTGTCATTTGTGATATTAATCTGAGAAATACAAGTACCAATAATTTAATACTGAAACTAATATGAAAACCTTTCAACAAATCATAAATCTGTGGTACTAAGGCGGAACCCGATATGCCATAGAAGATTCTTCAGGAGACCTTTTAAAAGTTGGTGAGCTCGCTGAAATTCGTATTGTATTTCAATAATCCGAAAATTGAAGTGGCATACGTTTGAAAATTAACATTAAATACTGTAGGGGTGCGCAAATAGGTTATGCAAACGTAATCTCCTACGGTACGGTACGGTAAGGTTCATTTTCCTTTACACCTAAGCATAGGAAAATGAAGGCAACGAAAATTTTTCTGATAAACCGCATGTTCATATGCGGCTAGGGGGTGTGACCAGTTTTAAGGAAAATAATTGGTAGGAAAATTGTCAGATACACGGTATTGCTCCAACGGAGATGATATTTTCTGGTATGTGCCAAGTTCTTATCTCCGTGAAAGACATGTTTAATGGAGAAATGAATTACCGAAACCTTTCTTAATAAAAGCTTCTGTTTTAATTAATGAGTATGAATGGAAATTGAAGATAAGCGGTTTTCCTTCCAGCAGAAAATACTATGTAAACAAAAGTCTAAAATACTGAAATCCATCTGCGAGAAGTAAAGCTATTTCGCCTTTGATTTAGACTCTAATCTTTCGAGACATACAAAACGTCAAAGCTTTGGAGGGAGGAGTTGTTACCAAGGCTGTAGTGTCTTGCTCCCCTAATTTTATAATTATTTTGAAACATTTAGAAGATTTGGAAAATGTTGATTGATTAGTTAGTCCTTCAAAATTTCCATATTCTCTCCAACTTACGAACCCATCAATTTTACAGTATAAATTAGTTAATATTGTTGTTCTTACATTTAATATTGAAGTGCTGACCCACTAAAGAATATATGGATTTCTGGTGCTAGGGTATGAAGCCACCAAATGTCGGAATAGAACTGAGAACTGAAGTTCGAATTAATTTGCTTGATAGCAAGTGTTTGTACTTTATTCCTGAAGTCCACTTTAAAGAAACGCAGAAAATGATTATATCCTTGTTATGATTCAATTAACTATGGTATTATACTTCAATGGTATTTATTAAACGACTGAACCATACAGAGGTGCAAATATAGACGTCGCTAATAGAAAAGCACTAAAGTATTCATGTAGTACACTGGCAATCACAAGTACATGACAATATCAGTAGACCGAGCTCGATAGCTGCAGTCGCTTAAGTGCGGCCAGTATCCAGTATTCGGGAGTTAGTAGGTTCGAACCTCACTGTCGGCAGCCCTGAAAATGGTTTTCCGTGGTTTCCCATATTTACACCAGGAAAATGCTGGGGCTGTACCTTAATTAAGGCCACGGCCGCTTCCTTCCCACTCCTAGCCCTTTCCTCTCCCATCGTCGCCATAAGACCTATCTGTGTCGGTGCGACGTAAAGCAACTAGCAAAAAAAGATAATATCAGTTAGAAAAATAATATGGTTTGTAAATTTCTAGGAAGATGTTTTGTGATTTATTTTGTACGCGTCTCCGAAAACCATAAAAGTAGTTAGTGGGACGTAAATCAAGTAACATTATATTATTATTATTATTATTATTATTATTATTATTATTATTATTATTATTATTATTATTATTATTATGTGCGTATGGACACAATGGATCACGCAAATCTCTAACGATTCTGTTTTCTGAGTTACCAAACAGCTCTCATCCTTTCACCGTAGATACTTTTTCGTTCTTCTGTCCACTTTGCTCCAGTCTTCTTTTTCACTTCGTTCTCTGGTTGCACTTTCCATCCATTAACGTTCTTCCTATAAAGGTATCTGTCCGCGGTGTCAGTTGAGTTCATCTGGGATTTGGTCCGACTCGTTGGCTGAACGGTCAGCGTACTGGCCTTCAGTTCAGAGGGTCCCGGGTTCGATTCCCGGCTTGGTCGGGGATTTTAACCTTAATTGGTTAATTCCTACTGCACGGGGCTGGGTGTATGTGTTGTATTCATGATCATCATCCTCATCATGACGCGCAGGTCGCCTACGGGAGTCAAATAGAAAGACCTGCACCTGGCGACCCGAACCCGTCCTGGGGTATCCCGACACTAAAAGCCATACGACATTTTTTATGTGGGCTTTTTCAGATCTTTCTTCACTTCCAGTACCCATGGAATATTTTTTAGATGTCCTATGTAGGTGAGAATCTTGTGCATCATTCTCCTTGCTGGCAGTCTGCGGACGTGCCCATAAAATTTCTGACGTCTTTTGCGGATGTCTGCTGCAATGTTGGAAAGCTCTTCTGTCACTTTGCGTGGCCTCAGTCTATAACCATCTTCTGTTTTTCGCGGGCCGAGAATTTTCCTCAGGATTTTTCTTTCTTTTTTTGAAATGTTTTCTAGGTCACCTTTCCCGTTTAGAGTAAGGGTCTCCCTGGCATATAAGACTTCGGGCTTGATTACTGTATTATAGTGTCTGATCTTTGCATGGCGAGACAAGCACTTTTTATTGTATATGAAGTGAACCCTACCGTAGGCTTTCCGAAATTATTGTAGGTGAATTTTCTGGGCAGTCTTCTCACCTCCCATTGGTTCAAGTATTTCTCCCAAGTACTTGAAATGTGTTACTCGGTTGATTTGCCCATATGTTGTGTTCAAATTTTGGATGTCAAGTTTTGAGCAGAAGAACTTGGTCTTTTCAAAGGAAATTTGTAGGCCAATCTTTCTAGCACATTCGCTAAGGGTATTATTATTATTATTATTATTATTATTATTATTATTATTATTATTATTATTTCTTATGTATGGAGTGTGATATTGCATGGCTGTGAATCGTGTACAATCAGAGACCAGGAATAGGATTAAATGGATTGGAAAGAGAACAAACAAAAGCATTCTGCAATAAATTCAAGGTCAGAGAGAACTGAAGCTAACAATACAGAGAAGAAGAGCTAAATTCACTGGCCACATCTTGCGATGTAATATCTTTTCTTACCAATCTGCTGGAAGGAAAAATCACAGGGAAGAAAGGCCGAGGACGACCGAGGTAAACATTCCTTCAAGACTTGGCACAGAATCTATATTATGACTCCTCCTAGGAAATTATACGTAGAACTGAGGACAGAGCAGAATTGTTGTATATAAAAGGGATTACCTTCAGATACTGATGATGATGATGAAGTAAATTTCCCCGCCACACGAAAATTCATAGAATCACGGATATGTATTTTTGGCTTAGAAAACGAGACAGCAAGTAAAGATTCTTTGGTTGTTCCCCTTTTAGAGCCTTTTATGACATATAGTGGGTACAGATAACGCATCCTTTTTCTCTATTTGATTTACGTCGCACCGACACAGATAGGTCTTATGGCGACGATAGGAGAGGAAAGGCCTAGGAATGCGAAGGAAGCGGCCGTGGCCTTAATTAAGGTACAGCCCCAGCATTTGCCTGGTGTGAACATAGGAAACCACGTAAAACCATCTTCAGGGCTGCCGACAGTGGGATTCGAACCCACTATCTCCCGGATGCGAGCTCACAGCTGCGCGCCACTAACCGCACGGCCAACTCGCGCGGTCCGTATTCTTTCACTCCACCCGCAGGAGAGATAAAGAGTTCAGATAAATCGAAAGAAATAAGTAGAATCGTGATATGCGCCCGACAATACGGCAACAGCATTCCCACGCCATGTCACCTATCAAGATCGACGTCCAACAAAATGGCCGCTGATTTAGCTCACAATTTTATGGCCATAAATATTCGCAAGATACGTATTCTGTTAAAAATTTTGCTGCCTTCAGTGAGGTTACGGTTTCTGTAACCTACACGAAACGCCAATCAAAGACAGTTGAAAATTATTTTTTCCTAAAATTCTAAATTTTTTGCTGACATTTTTGCCAAATTAGATTTGCTAGTAAAGTCCTTCAATCTCTCATTTGCTGTACTTTAAACACTATGTCTCACACGAAATCGATCTGGTCCACCTATATGTAGTTTATTATTGTTTTTAGTTTCCTTGTTTTGTTGACGGTTCATCGTCCTTAAAATAAACGAGATAAAAAAGAGTACATTGACTTACATGCGAGTGATAAAAGATAGGCATTCCAGACAAGCTTGGCTCATGGATTTATAATTGATACTACTGTTAGGAATGAAGCTTCCGCAACAGAATAAGATAATGTCTATTAAGAAAAATTCTGATGCCTACGAATCCACACCTCCGTACTACAAAGGGAAATAATTACGAGTTAACCCTGCGGGATGTACAAACTGTACAATTAATTTATGAACTTAGTGGTCTTGGTACCTCTATAGGGTTTAATTTCACTTCCGAGAAACCATTTGGCTTTTCCGTGCAAAAACACAATACTCTCTTACCATCTCGATTATAAAACCATGTGTGTTCTGAATTCACGAAAGGCTTTTCAACCTGAGGCTTTCCCTCTGTTGCTCTTTGATCGAGACGCTCTGCGGTTTAGCATTGCAATGCTTAATTTCACAACCTTCTTTCTCTTGAATTGCTGCTGGTTTTACAGAATCTTCATGTAGATCTTTTAACAGTGGAGATGGATTTTCCATTATTCTCGTGAAAAAATAAGACTGCATGCTCCCGTCTCTATGGGTTCATTCTCATCAGTTGTCCGAAGGAAATCAAGCTCCTCTTTCTAATAGTAGTGATGATATTTTCAATCCATACATGTAATTCTTTGCTAGACCTCACGTGGAAGGTGAGTCTCTCTGACAATTCCGTGGGTCGTAAGATTTTGCCCGGGAATTTTCTTCCATTTTTCTCAGTCGTCGAAGAACATTATTTTGACCAATGACCTCGCGGGGTAGAACATTCTGGTTAAGCCACTGTTTCAATTTTGCCTAGAAGGAGAAGTATGTGTCATTGTGTGGCTTGAAGGTGTTTCTTTCTTTCCTTCTCTCTCCCTCGGGGTTTCATTTTCATTGCTATTATAGCGGTAGGAATCTCAGTCATGTATTTAAATTTAGATGTACTCAGTGGAATTCAATCTAGAGATTAAGGTACATCATGTCATAGCCATGACTCGTTCCTGTGTGTTGTCTCATTAGACGCAGAATTTGTGCAAGCACTGTAGTGAACTTTCTTAATTATCTCGGTACTGGTATGTTTGCCGTGACCACAAGAAGACCACATGTGTCGTATTAATTCGCCAGTGTATTGCCTGACAGTGTTGATTGATTTATAGAGCAAGTTATGTGGGTTTCTTCTCCATAGACGTGACAAACGAGACATAAACGTCATCAATAAGCCAGGCTAAACCACAGAATGTCGTTCGTTCGCAGTCGTAATTTATAGTACGTCTTCAAGTTATACCGGTAAATTCTAATTTCCGTTATCTTTCCACAGATGAAAATTTTAATGCTGCCAATTTGATCAATTGTTAGTACTCCTGACCAATTTTATTTTGAGCCAGAGCTCCACTATTGTAGTTTGAATGTTAACATAGTACACTAGCTTCCCAAATGCTGGACTCGGGTTTCAATTTCCAGCTCTCCTGCGAATGTAAGACTGATTTGAGTGACTGGCGTAAGGCTGGCTTGGGTATATAAATAAACTGTAATAATAATTGTTCCGAGGTATCTGTGGAACGGCAGAGGTGAAAGAAGGTGCTGGATGGAATAGGTCTCAACTTACGAAATTAAAGTTAATTTAAAACTTTAACAAGGTTATATTTTCTTTTCAAGATAAATAAATAACAGAATATAACAGGTACCAAGTAGCAGATCAACAAATTAAGAAAGTTCACTTTTAGTTTATTACAAAATTTGGGCTTCGAGCCCGACACTCACGAACCTTGAGCTATAAGCCCAACTTTACCTATATATCAAGTTCAAACAAAGGGGCAGAAAACCCCAATCATGCCAAGGAGCACTGGCTCCTGATTACCATATTAAGCCTCCTCGAGGCACACAGAAACCAAATTTAAGAAAGAGCAAACCCGCTCTCAAAATTCAAGCCCATCAAAGGCCACAACAAACTATACTTCAAACTGCCCTCAAGGCATACCAAGGACAGGGGTAACAAATACCCAACCTACTGGGCCTATTCAGTAAAGAAGCAGGTTAATTACATGGCCCAAAATACCAACTTGACTGGAGGCGTAACTTGCACTCCTAATACACTTTTAAAACCTACTTGGCACTAGGCCGCATACACAAGGGCTAATCCCATACTAAAGAGGTGACTTGTAGAAGAGGACATTATTACATTAAGAAAGGAAGAAACGGTTGTGAAAACAAAGTCACCTCAAAACAATAGGAGTGGGAGCTCGAGAGGGTTTAGCACTCTCTATCCCAATTTATAGTTAAAGAGACGAAGTTTTACCAAGTGTCTATTACATTTTAAAGATAGGTTACATGAGAAAAGTTTCGAACCTGCCCCGAGGGTTAAACTGCTGAGCTAGCGAGAAATGAAGTTATTAAATGGCCATTACCTTATGGATGAACTGCTGCCCGAAGAAAGAGGCGCTTCCTGCCCCCTGCTACATAATCACACTAGGAGATATGTTACTGAAGTGGCGAGGAGACCAGAAAATCAGCAGTTTTTATATCCTCGTGGAACATTCGAGACCTTTCATGAATGATAAGACACACCCACAGCAGTTTATTGGTTACAGAACACAGTTACAGAGCGGGTTGGGGAAGAAAGCCCCGATTGGCCGAAAATTAATTTAAGAAATTTGGGATTGGCTGATTTCAAAACTAGCGGAAAGAAAGGATTAACATTGCCAACTCTCAAACCACAGAACAAAATTTAGCAAAAACAAAACTTATGAATGTTAAATTTCTTCAGGACAGTTCATTCCTTAACACCAGAGTGCGTTATTATAGTTTTTGTAGAGACATCTGTTAGAGAACGTCCAAATTTCTTGATCCGGAGGAAACAAACACAAGTCGAAATAGACACCGTTCAGACACTGCAAAATTACCAAATTAACTGTGGTGACATCTTTCGAGAAACCATTGGATTAATATGGTTGTTAAAGTTCAGGCGTTCTCCTGTAGAGGAGTTTCGACTGGCGCAATATTTGAATTTGCGTCGTGGAGGTGTACCGCCCGGTACAATAATAATAATAATAATAATAATAATAATAATAATAATAATAATAATAATAATAATAATTGTGGGCGATTATTATTGCATGGAATAGCAGACTCTCCTACGAGCGCAGGCGGGTCAGCTGTGTACATGAAATACCGTGTTCGATACACGGAGGATAACCTTGTGTGTAGTGCGTGAAATTCAGGAATACCACAAACACATTGCTCCTGATCCATGGTTATTAATCACTCATGATTAAAATTTCACGATCATGCTGTGAAGTGAACCCGGACGCTGAGGTTGAAAGACCAAGTCGCGAGACACTCCCTTTATTTACAATAGCATGGTTAAGGAATGATACCAGAAACTGTGATGCATTTCTGTTTATATTCAACAAATATAATTGAGGGTTATCTAACTAAAGGATTATAAAATTTGTGTCTTCATAATCAATAAATCAATATGGAGAGGGAGAGGGAGTTCTAGCAGAGAAAGGAAATCTGTTTCACATGTCAGTCATAAGTCTTACGGAAATGGTTCCTCAAACGTGCAGTTTAACCTTTTAGAGCCACCAAGGCCATAATGTTCTTAAAATTGTTATGAGATCTCAACAGCTTACAGAACTCTGAAAATCTATTCGTTATTTTATTCTTTACAATTTGTTTTAATTCGCACAGACATAGACAGGTCTTATTGCGACGGTGGGGGTAGGAAAGATTTAGGAGTGGCAAGGAAGCGACCGTAGCCTCAATTATGGTACAGCCCTTGCGTTTGCCTGGTGTGAGAATCCGCTATTATTATTATTATTATTATTATTATTATTATTATTATTATTATTATTATTATTATTATTATTATTATTATTATTATTATTATTAAGTTTCATATCGCATGCATCGTTGATTTACCTTCTTGGAAACCAAACTGTTGATCTGATCTTTTTCTGGAAATTTTTCTGCCAATCTGTCCATAAGAATTTTTGTAAACATTTTGAAGATAGGGTTCTTAAGCGCTATTCCTCTATAGCAGTCTGGGGAGTATGCACTTCCTTTACCCTTATAATGTAGCTGGATAAAAGGTATTCTCCATTATGATGGTATTGTGTAAGCTTCAAAACACTTATTAAAAAGTAATCAATATTTCGCTCAGATAAGACAATGCCTCTTTCAAGTGTTCATTATGTGTTTCATCTGGTCCTCACTGGTGTTCACAAACCTCCTCATCAATTATTAATTATTCGAGAGGAAACATCTGCTCCCTGCTTAATTGTACTTCAGCATGTGCTTTCATTGCTCAAAATATTCTGAAAATGCTTTTCCCATGTTTCACTCCATCCAGACTGACGTATGAGCTTCCTTATGAACAATTTCTTACTGACCATCTAAGACTACATTTGTTACAATCTACAGGTCCCTGCCAAGATCTGTTAAATGATTTTCAATTTATAAAAGTGTGGATTTACTTTTATGGAACAGAGGCTACTCTGTAATCTGACTGGAAGGGAGTTGCCTACAATCTACGTCACAATGTGACGCGTTTTGCAATCCATTGTTTCCATTTTCGTATGTGCAGAATGAAAGAGTTTAATGTTGCTAATGAAACATTATGTGTTTGTTAATTGTGCGTCAAGAGTTGTAGTAGCTATCATGAAACATATTGTAAGAAAAGACAGGTATTTCTCACGCAGTTCTGTATATGCTTGTATTGAATTGGCCGGCAATTAGCTGCAATACATATTTCTTCTTCTTCCCAACAGCATCACCTTGTTTTCAGGTACCGAGAACTTGTTCAAGGGTTTCTGTTCCGATGTGGCAGTGGTGATAGTGCTGTCGGTCCTGGGATCTACTTTGTAATGTCCAAACTGGAGAGATCCTACGAATGATTTCGAATGAATAACACTGTTCATATATTTGCAAGTGAATAACCGATTAGTCAGTCCCATGGCCTTATGTTCTTTTTTGCACTTATCGAACGACGTTTCAAACATCGCCATGTGTGAACTGTAAACGGTATCTGGAAAGTTTTTGAGAGGATTTCTAGCGAATAGCCGTGTGCTGTTTCAAACACAATCTCTTATTGTAGATGTGTATAGTACTGTTACCTACTCGTCTCCCGGTCATTCATTTTCACATCCAAACTAGTTTCCTCTTTCCCCATTCCACACTTACCCTACGACCCCATGCAATCAGGCCAGGATTCCATTTAGGCCTGAGTTGCTGGAGGAGGATTCAGTTATATATTTCAGGAGCAAAGAGTCAGAATTGACAAACCAGTGAAAAATTTTTCGGACTGTTATAGTTGTAGCCGAAAAGCGTCCTGGACTGTTTCACTGAAAATTTCATGGCTGTCATACCTATAAGTGACATCGCTTGTATGATCACTTGCTTCCTGTGATATTTTGCATCAGAAGATATGTCATCCATGCTGTTGGCCAGTTTACACACTGACAAGCAGTAAGCTGATCTATTAGGATGACACACTTGTCTGTATTGAACGCTTAGTAGGGCGGCTGCTAAGCTTCTTTACGTTAATTGAAAGGTCATGAGGTGATGTAGTAATTTAGTGAACAAGGTCTAAACACTTGTTCGGTAATGAGTTTGTCATGTCACGGAATAAACCCTGATAAGCATAGAAGGATCAAGAGAAAGACTACTTTCCTTATAATAAATATATTCTGTGCGTTTGTTTATTTGTATCTGTCGGAGGAGGAGGATACTAAATCACTTTTTCTTACTTCTCAGTGCAAGGATAAAAACTATATTTCTGCGATAGTACATCTGTTGTGCCTTCCATGCTTGCTCCACGTTAAATATGTTTCGTTGTCAATATAACCAACAATTTTAACCCTGAAATGCCCATAGTATGATGGTTAACGAGATTAAAACTCAGGTTGTAAGTTTTACCATGAAGGGAAATCCTCTTACTTGTAATTACTGTTTTGATGGGGGGTGGTAGAACTTCATGGGGATCACTGTAAGAACTTAGGTGTTAATATAAGGAAATCTCTTCATTGGGCCTCCATGGCTCAGGCGGCAGCACGTCGGCCTCTCACCGCTGGATACCGTGGTTCAAATCCCGGTCACTCCATGTGAGATTTGTGCTGAACAAAGTGGAGGTAGGACAGGTTTTTCTCCGGGTACTCCGGTTTCCTTGTCATCTTTCATTCCAGCAACACTCTCCAGTATCATTTCATTTCATTAATCATTCATTAATAATTCATTAATCATTGCCCCAGAGGAGTGTGATAGACTTCGACAGCCGGCACATTTCCTATCCTCGCCGCTGGATGGGGGCTTCATTCATTCCATTCCTGACCCGGTCGAATGACTGGAAACAGGCTATGGATTTTCATTTTCATCTTCATTGGGATAATCACATTAATGAGGTCATAAATAAAGGTTACGGATGTTTTAATATGGTTATGCATGAGGGTGTTTAGGGATCGTGGTAAGGTTGTAAAGGAGAGGTCATATAAGTCTCTGGCAAGTCCCCAATTAGAGTATGTTTCCGGTGTATGGGACCAAAACCAGGATTATTTGATACGTAAACTGGAAAAGGACAGTAGCACGATTTGTTCTGGGTGATTTCCAAGAAAAGAGTAGCGTTACGAAAATGTTGTAAACTTTAAGCTGAGAAGATTTGGGAGTAAGAGACAAGCTGTTTGACTGAGCAGTATGATCCGAGCTGTCAGTGAAGAGATGGATAGGAATGACATTAGTAGACTAATAAGATTCAGTGGAGCTTTTAAAGCTGGGAAAATTTTAATATGAAGATGAAATTGGAATTCAAGAGGAGAAATTAGGGCAAATATTAATTTGTAAGAAGATGTATTAAGCATTGGAATAATTACTCAACGAAAATTATCGATAAATATCCAGGTTCTTTGAAATATTTTAGGAAAATACTAGCTAAACCAATGACGGGGAATATGCCACCTGGGTGACAGCCCTAAGAGCAGATCATTGATTGATTGATTGATTGATTGATATATAAAACGCCTCACAGAATAATTTCCTTTTTGACAGTTCGATTTCGGTCGTGTAGCTTTGAGCTTGCATTCGGGAGGTGGTCGGTTCGAATCTCACAGTCGTCAGCTCTGAAGATAGTTTACCGTGGTTTCCCATTTTCATACCGGACAAATGCCAGGGCTGTAACTTAATTAAAACCACGGCCGATGCCTTCCCAACCCTAACCCTTTCCCATACTTACGTCGCCGAAAACTTTCCATGTGCTAGTGCGACGTTAAACCAGTAGGAAAAATGCTTTTTATCTGTGTTTCCCGTACATTACTGGATGCTGACTATATTCAAAACTGGATGGGAAATTATGATAGTGATGAGGCTTAGGAAATGCAGATGAATTTCAGTTTATTTTGCTGGCTCCTCAAGATGGGAATGATAGTGATAACTAGAGTCCGGATTATTAGGTGCTGATAGGTTAGAATGCAAACTTACTTAAGCCAGTAACAAGTATACCCTACACTGTACAACGGTTATGCTATGAGGTTTGCATAGATATTAGGCGTACAGCCTATAGAACTCCTTGAATTTATTCTACTTTTCCTACATTACGGTACAACGGATTGCATGAAACTTCCTACAAACCAAATTACTTTGCATTCTAACCTATTACCACCTAAAAATCCGAGGTATAGTGACGCTGTTAGCAACGATGAGTTCAGAGGGGAGAACATGTTGGCCACATCTGCTGAATGATAGATTTATTATGGTAGGCGAGGTAAGAGATGTGCGTGCCTTGTTTGTCAATACTACTGATGAAAATACTAACTATGAAGCGACGAATTCAACAGCATCTCAAATGAGGAGTACAGGGGGATTCTCAAGTCGTTCTTGAGCCGATCGTCACAACGGGCGCGCTAAAAAATTGTTGATAATCTTGGTGAATGCAGCAGCCTCGAGGTGGACGAAGAAGTAGGATGCTTTCCGCAGATGGTTCAACAGGAAGAGTTCACAATGTCTTCGCCGATCGAGTAAAATGTTTTGGTATTCTTCATCATCATCAATCTTCATAATCTACTAAAGGCAATGCATTGTCGCTGCAGACACATCTCACTATCTTCTGCTAGCCTATTCATGTTGCTATATGAACCACATGCCAGTTCACCGACGGAGTTCCTAATGTATGACATCCTTGGTCGTCCGCTGGGTCTCATTTCCAGTACTTTATCTTCAATAATGGTTTGGAGAAGAGAGTCATGTCTCAATACGTGTTCAAGGGGCTTTGTTTTCCTCCTTTTTAACGTATATAATAAACATCGATCCTCCTTTATTTACTTTAAAACAAGGGCATTATATTTTTATCCATCCAACTTGTCTTCGTTATTCTTCTCCAAAATCCACATTTTTGCAGCCTCGTTTTGTTTATTCCCGTTTGTCTAATGTCTAGGTTTCGCATCCACACAGTAGCACACTCCAAAGAAAGGTCTTATTTGCTGGTCTTCAAACTGAGATGGTTGTTTAGCAATAAGTTTTTTGGTATTGTTATCGAACCTAAAATTCCATTTCGAGATCAATTACGATCAGCAGCGCGAAGTTTGAGAAAGGAAAAATTTATCAATCAAGTTGTCAAGATTTGGATGCGAAGTAGGACGTGAATTGATGTTAAATTGTTGGCCTGATGATAGGTGCGGGGAACACTAATACTCGCTAAACGCTGGAGTTCTTGAGGAGACTGAAAATCCCCGAGAGTACGATTGAGTCAACTGCATTTTCACTACGGATATCCTCCCTCAGTATTAGAAATCATCACTTGTATTCTTTGCGACGAAGTAAATAAAAGTTAGTCTCATGCTGATAGCCACGAACCAAGGAGTCTCAGCGATGTTACTTCGAGTAATTTTAATGAACCATTGTTCTGATGAACTAATTAGGGGCCGAAACTTGGGAATACTTTCTTCGGTATAGTCTCCTGGGTTTGGACCTACGAATTTGCCCTTAAAAACCCGTGATCAGGACATCCAGGAGCAAACCAAATCTCACTATACCACTGATAAATAGATATTCAGAAGGTTTGTATTTAACCTTGAAAGACCATTTCCATTACCTTTTCCTAATTTGTGGAACACCCGTTTTCATAAAAAAATATTGGCACTCACGCATCGCTTCAAGCAATGAACTACATAGGGAATTTAAAAAGTACCTGAATCCAGTGAATTGTAACATTAAATATCTATCTACAGTTGCTAAAAGAACCGTGAAACAATTTTGAATGTATTTCCACCAATGCTCATGGAAACAATACTTGTTTTGTTCCGAGTTGCATTCAGGTCACTTGCATAGATTGTGTTTTAGCGCTAAATGACAACTTTTCATCTACCATTTGAATTATTGTTAATTCTGCAGTAGAGATCAACATTTAATGAAACCTTTGATCGTTTCATCACAAATCATATGAACATGCCTCTCATGAAGATGAAACTTTCCAACGATATCACAAATAGTAGCAAATTTTTGTTGGTTTTTCTACACATCTGGTATTCTAATAAGTGCTTTATATATGGGACAGTCCACCATTTTACCGAAAGTACATTATAACAATCCTAGTTCAGAGCTCGCCAGCAAATGAATAATAATAATAATAATAATAATAATAATAATAATAATAATAATAATAATAATAATATAAAATTGATTTGGCACTCGTGTCTGTGGATAAATGGCATGGAATTACATTAGTAGTCGAATAAGATTGAGCGATTTTAAAGGTAGGAGAGACCATATGAAGATAAGGTTGACATTCAACAGGACGCATTTGGGAAAAATATTCGTTTATGGAAAGAGGAATCAGATATTGGAATAATTAATCATGGGAAATATTCTATAACAGTCCAAATTCTTTGAAATCATCAAAGGAAAGACTATGTCAATAATTTATAGGGAATCTGCCACCTAGGCGACTGTCCTGAGGAGATCAATGATTGATTGATTGATTGATTGATTGATTGATTGATTGGTTGATTGATTGATTGATTGATTGATTGATTGATTGATTGATTGATTGATTGATTGATTGATTGATTGATTGATTGATTGATTGATTGATTGATTGATTGATTGATTGATTGATTGATTGATTGAATGTGTCGTAGAGTTGAATTCACTAGTTCGAACCCAGGTACATTTATCTGATACTGCACCCGTCCACCTCCCGAGTCCCAGACTAGCATTTATCTCAGGGGTGTCGGTTCATTATTTAAATCATCAAATATAAATATAACGGCATAATAGAACACGGGGATGAACGGAGCAACTTAAAATTAAAATGGGGAAGGCTCGATTGTAACTTGAATTTAAGGACTCCATGATAGGACTAGGAAGTGACTGTTACTTTAAAAAGGGCATCATCTAACTACAATAAAAAGATTATGAGAGTGGTTTCCTTTGAAATAATTTGCCAGAAGGAGCGGTTTATTACGCCATCTGACGTATGAAACTTTGATACACTTGGCAACAATATTTGAACTTCCACACATGTTACATATATAAATCACTTGCCATACCGCAAGTGGTATCAATATCTTGCTGGGTTGCTTCTGAAATAAAATGACATTTTGGAGGTATAATTTACGGATCGATTCCATTTGAATCGAACCGTTGTTCAAAGATATAGCTTCCTTCTATCGGGAACCCGAGCATAACCCATGTTACGGTCGGCTTCCCGATTTAACTAAGATGATGTACTCCGGCTATATACATTTTTCCGAGACCGGTACTCGGACTGGGTAATGTTTCTCGTGAATTGCGAAAACTGGATTCCACGGACAGTTCCTATCTTACAATATCCAGCTGATGCCATACCACTGAATCAGCATTTATATATTATTTACATGTGATCTGAATTGTTACCAGTTAGCCTCAGTAGACTACTGCCACAGATGAGATAACGAGAAGCGGTGGGAAATACCGTGCCAATGGCCCCCCTCGCATCGCGAGCGAAGTAAACAAACACGCCAAGTTGTAACATCGTCCCATACGGAAACCGTACGATAACGAGGTACCAAATGACTCTAATATATCATTCGTATTATTCAAACTACTAATAGAGGGATATTGTCACCAAACAATTTAATCCACGATCGTCACAATATTCATGAAATTATCATCCTCGAAATTATTATTATTATTATTATTATTATTATTATTATTATTATTATTATTATTATTATTATTATTATACAACGGTTCCTCGCACTGTCACGTTTGATTAATATCGTCATTATTATGCGGGATGCAAACACCAAATGGTTATTACTGTTGTTATTATTATTATATCCCTCTCGTGGTTATTATTATTATTAATGAATAGGTGACTCAATATTTTATTATTATTAATGAATAGGTGACTCAAGATCTTATTATTATTAATGAATAGGTGACTCACGATATTATTATTATTATTCACGTCACTCAAGGGGTTATTATTAATGGACCGGTCCCTTCCGCCAAAATATATATTAAGATATCGGTCGCAATTACAAACATTTCACTGATCAACCAACGACATCATTACAGATATTATTATGACAATTATTATTAATCTGACCGCGATGATTTAACATCGTCCTTACCTTATTATTATTATCGGTTGCATATTATCATTTAGATTCCCGTTTAACATCTTTATCAACGCTCATTTAATTAAGGCGGTCCAATCCTTTATCTGCAATATTTATTATTATTATTATCACGACATCATGATTGTCCTCGCTCGTCATTACAATGAATACAAAATACGACCATTTATGTGGAATCTGAACTCTCATTATCCTTAGATCCGTTGTATCTCAACGAATAGCTGTGCAGTCTATTTGTTTCGTACATGCTGTCACGGGTTCGAATGCTCCCCGCTACGTAACTCAGTATTTCTCTGTGACACTGCCCGTACATTTTACACTCATATCAATATCCTAAGTGTCTCTCGTACGGAATTTATTTTCCTCTCTATCTCAATATTCCTCGATTCATTTATTTCTCACAGAATTATCAACTGACTTATTTATTCATTTCTGACATCATACGACCTTTTATTATCTGACTGCAGATTCTTTCACATATTCTATCTCATTTTGATCTACGCTTTAGTTCATTCTCCACAAATAATCGTAACATCTTGAAATTATATTTACCAAATTTTGACAATCATGGTCTCGTAATATTAGCACTACATGTTCCGGCTAATGAATCGCAACTTCAAAACGCGACATTTATACGTAAAAAAATATTGGACCGTAATTTAAACCACACGTTCATTAACATGTACGGATTATTAGCACCGATTTACATTTCAATATTATTAATTGATCCAATTAAATTATCACGCACTTTAATTCCGAATTAACAACGACATCCCGTCATTACATGATTCCCAATAAACTCAACACTTGATCACATGAATTATTATTATCTCCAAATCATATTAAAAAAATATCTTTTTTTAAAAAAATAGTTATATTATTTATTTATTATTATTATTATTTAAAAAAAATAACAATTTCGCCTGTAACACGGTAGTCCACTCGTAATATGTTTAACGCATAACCCCTTGTACAAACTCAATTTATTCTGGCTCTAAACACTCCAGATATGATTTCCCTTGAAATTATTATATTAATCGCATCTCACAAATTTAACAACTTCACTTTGAAAATCTGACCATATTAATTACAACAAAACACACTTGGTATGGCGAAGCTGGATTTTCCTTCCATGTCATTAAATGGCTCGTTAAAATTGACAAAACATAAAAGCACATATCGGGTCTTATTTAACTAGCATGACCAAAATCAAATGTAAAGAAAATTATTGACTACAAAGAAATATGAATGCATGCATGACTTAACGTACTACACTATATATACAAATTTACATCTCCCACAAACTGAATACATAAAAGACCCGATTATTTACATTATTATGATTTACTACTGTCCGTGCTACAAATTTAGGATGGGGTCGTTAAGCGACCCATCTTGTTACAGAAGGTAACCAAGGATAATCAAATTCTTCCCATTTTTCCCATCACGATAACATTTCCCAAATATTATTTACAGTTTAGTACTCATCTTAGTTATCGGTATTCCATTGCAGCTTTGCAGACGAGAGGCTCCATCCGGCCCCTCTCTGCGTTTTACTCCTCCATCCTTGATGGCGTAGTTTCACAAAAGATTTCCTGGCACATTATCATTTTACACTCATATCTTGACTACCACAAACCTTCACCATTTACAACGTTAACACTGTATACATTAACTTGGATACAACAAATTTCTATCCTACACCCAAGAATTTAATATATTTACACTATTTAATCTTCGTCCACCTACCGCACAATGGACCTGGACACGTACGACGAGGTGTCAACTATTACGTCCGTCGCGATACGCCCGATTTATACGGCATTCTTGACGTGTTCATGACATCGGTTCGGTATAGCTAAGTACAGGCTACTACTTCCTTAAAGTACTGTTCGTCACACAGTCTATTATGCACGTACTTATGGTGATATAATTTATACTACTCTCTTGCAGTGTAATTACTTTACATCACTGATATTCACAAATGACAAACACTGTCCTACGTTAACATTTTCTAATTCCTGATGCTTGAGCGCGATCACATTTTACAAACACCGGCGGATGCTCGCGCCATTAAATGACTGTACGTCCGTAGAATTCTAAGATAGCGGCGACCAACAGTTCAACTCCCGATATTCAATTCACGTGTGCTGGCGACCGTCAATTCAGCTCCAACGATTCAAGACAAGTGTGTTGGCGATGATCCCTTGCCCCGTATATATGGATGAAGCCTTTTTCCCGCGGATTCGTTGACGTCATACCCCTGAGGGAGGGGGTGGATTTTTAATATCGGTACTTGCACTCCGAATTGGAAGTTAAAATTTACATCAAATTAATCCACTCCGCTAGCAGATCTGCTGGATAAAATATGAACTCCTGGTGATCACAGATTTAGGAGATATGGGTGGATTTAGCTCCTCACATTTCGCGCCTTCGTAAGCGTCCCTGACAACGTGGTCTTCTTTCAGCCAATGAGATTCAAGCTGTCCGGTTTCCAAGAAATCCAGCCTTCAATTTATTTAATTTGCCAATAAGTATTGATTATTTTTCCATGCGTGACCTCTAATAAATCCAGTACACCCATCCGTGTACTCATAATAATTTATTACTGATTACTTTTGTAGTTACGGAAATATCTCATCCATCATTCCTTAAGATGGTATCACTGAGTCTCCCATCAAATTTTTACTATTGGCCGGCAGGCGGTCACGTGATTTAAATCTCCACCTGCTCGAACTTAGGCTAGCGAACGTACACTCAGCCGCTGTAATTTTCCATGAGGTCATGGAATTTCCGTCCTACCAAAAATATCCCAAGGTATTACTCATGTTGTGAGTTTCCTTTGTATGACTCTCCCCCTTCCTCTTTCTGACCAAGACTTATTTGTGGACTCTGTATTTCCTTGTACGCCAACTAATGATATTCCCTGCTGTGAAGTAGCTAAAAGTTGTCGTGTTGAGCTAATCCGTCAGGCTCCAGTCTGTCGTCCTTCCTTCGCTCTGATTTTGACATTACATAAACGAAATATTTTCAACGTCCCTTCTGTATTTCAATAAATGTACCATATTATTTTACCGATCAAATCATGACTGACTATGGGCCTAAGTCACTCGGGTTCATCACATACAATGGCTAACATAGTCCAGAACCGTAGGGGTAGATTCTGTAGATTGTTGAGGTTTCCATTTATTTATTTTCACTTATTTTATTATATGTACACAGTCAGATCTTATGACGACGTTCCTCCGAGTTGTAAATAGGACTGTTTTCCCATCCGCTTGTACCAAAAAAAAAAAAAATACTCATATCACATACGGAGAGCTTCAAGCTTAAAATATTATGGATACATATTCAAATGAAATAATAATAATAATAATAATAATAATAATAATAATAATAATAATACGAATAACGACAATAACAATATATTTTACTGTGAATGCCGTGTGAAGGTGTGATGTACAGGGTTATTCACCTAAAATGTTACAGGGAAAATGTCTAAACCTTTCAAGATATCGGTATTCTGTTTTCATATTCGTAAATGATACCCAGGGACTTGTAAAATATTGTGCTATTTATTCTCATGGAGTTATTACAGTAATAACCGAGATATTAATACTAACTTAATATTTTTAAATGGAACGGCACGAATACATACAGCTGGCCTAAAGGTTCAAATGCGTACAAGTTCAAATATGTAAGTATTTTCAAAATCGGACAGTTACTTTTTGAGATATAAATAAAAACCGCATTTGGGCTTTTGCGTGCCCCATCAGACAGAGTACATTCGGCCAAGGACGTATTGGCACGCAAGCTGTTTCCTGGCATTAATTCCAGCCACATAACTGGTACAGGCATATACTGTAAACTATCGTACATAAAATGTAATGTACCGTAACATACCCTGGGTGTGCAACGTTATTGTATGACTGGCGAACACACGACGGGGAAGGAAGATTAAAGTTGTTCTTTGTTTTATGAAATTCATGAGTAACAGGTTGTGCTCAGTTTGGCGCTTTCCCCACGGATGGGAATGGGAAGTATTTGGAAAGGACGGCCGTGGCCTATTTCAAAGGTACCAAAGTATTTACTTTATTCCTTATAAAAACATCAACCCTCCCTGTCCTGTCATGAGTTCGCCTGTCATACACACGTTGCAAACCCATCACATGTGTACGATATGCTTACTTGCCTGGTATCAACTCTGTGGCTGCAATCACTTCCAGGAAACTGCTTGCGCGTCAATATATCCTTGCCCGACTGGACACCGTCTAATGCGGCATGCAAAACCGCGCATGTTGTTCTTATTGATATCTCGGAAAGTAACTGTCCGATTTTAAAAAATACTTGCATATTTGAACTTGTACGCAGTTGAACTTTTACACCAGCTGCACGAATTTGTGCCGTTCCATTTAAAATTATGGAGTTAGTATTAATATCTCGGTTATTAATCACCTCATGGGGATACGTAGCCCATTAGTTTACACGCCTCTGGGTATCATTTACGAATATGAAAACAGAATACCGATATCCTTAATGGTTTAGACGTTAATTCCGTGTAACATCTTAGGTGAAAAACGCTGTATGTATAATATCACAACTGTACAACGAGAACTATATGAAAATTATCACTTTGAAAACTAAGGTGATGTTCACATTGTTCGCAGGCCACCTCAGTCAACGAACCTCTAGCCCCCACTCTGTGTTGAACGGGTAGTATTCACAATACTTCGCTAATTTGTGACGTTTTGTGAACACTGCTGTAACAGGTTAAAATTCATAGTTTTGGAATGCAGAGGGCGATGTTGAGCCACTGATTCAGGGAGGGAGCTACTCAGATAATTATGTCGAATGATCCCACTTGGAATATGTTAATCAGATTTCTCTTACATGGTGGCATGAACGAAACGAGCATTCCATGGATGTTTCTGTTTTCAGAGAATCTCCTCCACTAAGGAAGTGGCCGCGTGGTCACGTAGCTATCAGCTTGCATTCGGAAGATAGTGGGTTCAAACCCCTGAATATTGTTTCCCGTGGTTTCTCATTTTCACACCAGAAAAGTGCTGGGGCTGAACCTAAATTAAGACCATGATCGCTTCCTTCCCATTCCTAGCCCTTTTCTATACCAACGTCGCCATAAGACCCATCTGTGTCGGTGCAATATAAAGTGAACTTAAAGAATATCCCACCATAGCTAGGGCCTATCCCTCGGTCTTGGGAAAAGAGAGCAGGTGACTTAATACTCGACTACCAAGAATGTTGAGGATATATCTGTCAGTCACTTCGTAGTCGATCGTGTCTCGGTAGACATATCCGTCAACCACCTTCAAAGGATGAAAATGTTATAAATTCAGCGTGAAAAAAACGTGTGGTCCACGTGGTAAGAATTCGCACTGATACTGGCTGTGTGGTAGAAGAAGAAATTAAAGAGACATTTTCTCCCTGAGCGCTTTCCAGGCAAGACTGTGAATATTAAGTTGACAGTTCAGCATTGCGTATCGTAGCTGGTGCGACAGTGTTAATGGTGCCTCAATAGAGCTCACTTCACGGGTCCAGACCACACACTTTATGAACATTTAACTGGTCGTCACTCGAGATCGCTGGGGAGTATGGTAGGAAGATCAAAGGTTAATTCTACTGGCTATCCGCAAAATCTCCCTTATGTAGCCACCAGACAACGACAGGTGAATGATAATTGTGTTTAAATATACAATATATAGAAAGTAGTAAGGGCGTTTCAGAATGATGCGGTAATTATTATTTTAAGAGGAAATATAATGACATTAATGCTAATCAGAGATAGAACTTGAAGAGTTCTGACCAATCGACGAATTAGGGTACTGGCTAGAAAAAGAAGACACTCGAAAGGCGTTAAAATGAAAACATCCTACAGCACGAGAAATTATTCTCCGTAGTTAAGGGAAAAAGTGCTAATAATATTAAAAATAATAATAATTTCTTCTTCTCCTATTTCTCCTACATCTTTCTTCGTTATGCACATTCAAAGAGCGCGTTTGAACCTTGTTCGTTGGCCTGATAGTTTTCGACTTCTTATCCTCCCCAAATCTCTTCATGAATACATAGTGTTGCATCCTGCGTTCTGTGGTCAACTTCCTACCTTTTTTTCTTTAGGTTTCTCCACGAATTTGTGTTTGTCAACTATTCTACTAAAGGCTCCACGATCTTCTATGATGTCGCCCGTGATATTCATTTCTTAGAGATCCGCCTTATTTTCTTCTAGTCAGTTCGTTTCGACCTATGAATCGATTTCTTTAAATAACCTTTTGGTGAGTCGGTCTCTCTCCATTCTATAGGTATAGCCATAGAATTTCAGGCGTCTCTTGCGCACGGCATCAGTGAACCTATCAGTTAATGAGTAGAGGTACGCTGTTCTCTTCTTAATCCACATTCAATTTTCTCTCGTGGGACCATAAATTTTCCGTAAAATTTTCCGTTCTTGCTTTTCAATTTCTATAAGTTTAGAGTGACCTTCAAGCGGTATGGATTCTGGGGCGTTGAAAGCTTCCAGAAAAACAACTTCCTTGTAGTCGACATTGCCTTTCAACCTGCAACGTGCATAGTACGTGTTGTAGAGATGTTGAGTACAGAGAAAAAGTGGCCAACTAGACACCAGTGGAATCCGAACCGACAAACTCCCGATTTCGTGTTGGTTGCTCTACCAACTGAGCTATGGCGCCCTAGGTAATCTTTATTCTGTTGGAAAGGATCTAAGCTATAGGTCTGGCACTACCGCCATTACACTGTGAAGTGCGTACAAGTCGCCCGTTGTGGGCCAAGTTAATGAATATTGAATTTTCACGACCGCATTGTAATCGAAAATGAAATCCTACACCTGTTATCCACTCTTTGACCGAGTCAGGGATGTAATGAATGAACCATATATAGGTTATTATTACAATGGGGTCGCCACTCTCAAGGTGATTATTAGTGACTGATAAATGCTACGAAATGAGAATGGAGAGTGTTGCTGGAATGAAAGATGACAGGAAAAACCGGAGTACCCGGAGAAAATCCTCTCCCGCCTCCGCTTTGTCCAGCACAAATCTCACATGGAGGGACCGGGATTTGAACCACGGTATCCAGCGGTGAGAGGCCGACGCGCTGCCGTCTGAGCCACGGATGCTATTATAATATTATAATTTATTATATTTTATAATTACATAATTATACACATTATTACTGTTATTATTGTTACAATGACGCCGTCTCCCCACAGGTCGTTGCCCTTCAGTTTTCCCCTCGATGATGATTTGGAGAAGATCATATCGTTCACCTCTCATGATGATCCTGATGAACCTGAACTTTCTCTCCTTGATGGTTGTTAGGAAATCTTTTTCCTTATTTAACAATTTGAGGTCCTCCTTATTGGTCCTTCTTTCTACTTAGGATATTGGAAGCATTCTCCTGTACAGGTTCATTTCGGAAGCCTAAATCCGTCTCTCTAACAAAGGGCTGAGCATCCAACCTTTGAAGCCATACAGAAAGGCAGGGAAAACATTGCATCGCAACATCCGAACTGCGAGCTGAAGGTTGAGATCTCTACTGGTGATTAGGGCCCTCATACTATTGAACAGATTTTTGGCTTGCCCAACCCTGGATAAGATTTCATTCTTGGGATCGGAGTGCTCAGTCACTATAATTCCAAGATATTCGAAGGATGATACTTGCTGAACAATTATGTTGTTGGAGTTCAGGGAGGCCTGCTTAAGTGCATTTGAAAATACAATCAGCTTGGTCTAACCCATATTCCTGAACAGACCAAATTCTGCACTCATCCTCACGTTGTTATTCATTAATGATGATAATCATTTGAAGATCAGCAATGTTACTGGTTGACACAATGGTATCATCAGCAAAGCGGATGTTATTAATGGCTTTGCCATTTATCCTGATGCCTAGGTTAACGTCCTCGACAGTTTCTCTGAACACAGCCTCAGAGTAATAATATCTAAGAGAGGGGGCATGATAGAGCCCTGTGGCACACCTCTTTGTCCTCAGTTGTGTCTCCCTCTATTTTGTCTCTTCAGTTTGGTTCCGGTAGAGCTGAGTCATGATACGTACACCACCACCACCAAGACCAGTAGCTTTTAAAGTATCAGCTTTTATTTTTCATAATGTATGCAATCGAAAGCTTTTCGGTAGTCGATGAAGTATGCGTACACGTCGACATTCATATCCAAGCATCTGTCAGTCGAAACATCCAGAGAGAAAGAAGCCTCGCGAGTTCGCAGTCCATTTTAAAATCCAAATTGAATAAGACCAATTCGATGTTCACATTTCGTATATGATCAGTAGTAGTTGATGTTTTCCCCATTCATAGATTGCGTCGGAACTCGTTCGTTGGCTTGATCACTTTAACCTCCTTACTCTATCAAAATCTCTTCATGAACTCGTATATTGTTTTCCTTCTTTAGATTTCTTGGTAATTTTGTACATTATTAATGTTGCAAAGTATTCATGATTTTTATGATGACGTTTTCTGTAGGAATCATTCTTTTTTAAGTTTGGGAGATCCCGATAAACGGGATAATACGACACGTAAGAAATTCAACGTCGCTGGTAACCATTCCTGTGAAGATTATCAGTATAAATACGAGCCATCTTAATAGTTGAAGGTGAGTAAACAAGTGACTTGCGATTAACAGAAAGTTTACTATAATATAATGAGTATGTTGTGAAAGTAAATAGGTAGATATACGGTATTCGTAACATAATATTATATATTATGTGCATTAAGCAAGGTTTGGAGAAGCTGCCACATGATTGCAAAATCGCCAAGTATTCATCTTGGCATGTGCTGCCACCTCTTGCCCGCCAATGAAACTCGGGGATATTTCGACACGACAATCTCGAGATCTCCCTTTATCTCTATTTTTGCAGTGGATTTCGGAAAAATGACATCTGCCCCTACTATCTCTATATCGACAAAGTTGACATTTTTTTAATATGATCTTGTGTTGGATGAAAATATTTCAATCAATCAATCAATCAATCAATCAATCAATCAATCAATCAATCAATCAATCAATCAATCAATCAATCAATCAATCAATCAATCAATCAATCAATCAATCAATCAATCAATCAATCAATCAATCAATCAATCAATCAATCAATCAATCAATCAATCAATCAATCAATCAATCAATCAATCAATCAATCAATCAATCAATCAATCAATCAATCCTGATGATCTGCATTTAGGGCAGTCGCCCAGGTGACAGATTCCCTATCTGTTGTTTTCCTAAGCTTTTCTTAAATCATTTCAATGACATTGGAAATTTATTGAACATCTCCTAACTCCCCTTCCTATAAATGAATATTTGCCCCAATTTGTCCTGTTGAATTCCAACATTACCTTCATATTGTGATCTTTCCTACTTTTAAAGACGCCACTCAAACTTATTCGTCTACTAATGTCATCCCACGCCATTTCTCCGTTGACAGCTCGGAACATACCACTTAGTCGGGCAGCTCGTCACCCACGTCTTCCCAGCCCAAACTTTGCAACATTTTTGTAACGCTACTCTTTTGTCGGAAATCACCGAGAAAAAAAAATAGAGCTGCTTTCTTTGAATTTTTTCCAGTTCTTGAATCAAGTAATCCTGGTGAGGGCCCCATACACTGGAACCATACTCTAGTTCGGGTCTTACCAGGGACCTATATGCCCTCTCCTTTACATCTTTACTACAACCCCTAAACACCCTCATAACCATGTGCAGAGATCTGTATCCTTTATTTACAATCCCATTTATGTGATTACCCCAATGAAGATCTTTCCTTATATTATTAATACCGAGATACTTCCAATGATCCCCAAAAGGAACTTTACCGGACGAGTTGGCCGTGCGGTTAGGGTCACGCAGCTGTGAGCTTGCATCCGGGAGATAGTGGGTTCGAACCCCACTGTCGGCAGCCCTGAAGATGATTTTCCGTGGTTTTCCATTTTCACACCAGGCAAATGCTGGGGCTATACCTTAATTAAGGCCCCCGTCGCTTCCTTCCCACTCCTAGCCCTTTCCTGTACCATCGTCTCCATACGACCTATCTGTGTCGATGCGACGTAAAGCAAAAAAAAAAAAAAAGAAAGGAAAAAGGGGAACTTACACCCCATCAACGCAGTAATTAAAAGTGAGAGGACTTTTCCTATTTGTGAAACTCACTGCCTGACTTTTAACCCCGTTTATCGTCATACCATTGCCTACCGTCCATCTCACAACATTATCGAGGTCATTTTGCAGTTGCTCACAATCTTGTAACTTATTTATTACTCTATAAAGAATAACATCCTCCGCAAAAACCCTTACCTCTGATTCCACTCCTTTACTCATATCATTTATAAATATAGGAAAACATAAAGGTCTATTAATACTGCCTTGAGGAATTCCCCTCTTAATTATTACAGGCACAGATAATACTGTAATTCTCTGAGATCTATTTTCTAGAAATATAGCAACCCATTCAGCCACTCTTTTGTCTAGTCCAATTGCACTCATTTACGCCAGTAGTCTCCCAAGATCCACCCTACCGAATGCTTTAGACAGGTCAATCGCGATACAGTCCAGTTGACCTCCCGAATCCAAGATATCTGCTATATCTTGCTGGAATCCTACAAGTTGAGCTTCAGTGAAATAACCTTTCCTAAAACAGAACTGCCTTCTGTAGAACCAGTTATTAATTAATTCCCAAAGCTTACATGCAATGCATGTCAAACTTATTGACCAGTAATTTTCAGCTTTATGTCTATCACCCTTTGCTGTATACACAGGGGCTACTATAGCAACTCCCCAATCATTTGGTATAGCTCCCTCAACCAAACAATAATCAAATAAGTACTTCAGATATGGTACAATATCCCAACCCATTGTCTTTAGTATATCCCCAGAAATCGTATCTATTCCAGCCGCTTTTCTAGTTTTCAACTTTTGTATCTTATTGTAAATATAATTGTTATCATATGTAAATTTTAATACTTCCTCAGCATTATTCACCTCCTCTATCTGGACATTATCCTTGTAACCAACAATCTTTACATACTGCTGACTGAATACTTCTGCCTTTTGAAGATCCTCATATACACACTCTGCTTGTTCATTAATTATCTTAGCTGTCTTATTTGCTAGATTCAATTTCCTAGTAAGTTCCTTCAATTTCTCCTTACTTCCACAGCCGTTTCTAACTCTATTTCTTTCCAGTCTGCACCGCCTTCTTAGTTTCTTTATTTCTCTATTATATTAAGGTGGGTCTTTACCATTCCTTACCACCTTTGAAGGTACAGACCTGTTTTCACATTCCTCAAAGATTTCTTTAAACACATCCCAGAGTCTGTTTACATTCTTATTTACCGTTTTCCGCCGATCATAATTACTTTTTTTAAACTCCCTCATGCCTTCTTTATCAGCCATATGGTACTACCTAATAGTCCTACTTTTAAAACCTTCCTTTCTATCACATTTATTTTTAACTACGACAAAAACAGCTTCGTGATCACTAATACCATCTATTACTTCGGTTTCTCTATAGAGCTCATCTGGTTTTATCAGCACCACGTCCAGGATATTTTCCCCTCTAGTTGGTTCCGTACCGTGCTCGATAGCTGCAGTCGCTTAAGTGCGGCCAGTATCCAGTATTCGGGAGATAGTAGGTTCGAACCCCACTGTCGGCAGCCCTGAAAATGGTTTTCCGTTGTTTCCCATTTTCCCACCAGGCAAATGCTGGGGCTGTACCTTAATTAAGGCCACGGCCGCTTCCTTCCCACTCCTAGCCCTTCCCTGTCCCATCGTCGCCATAAGACCTATCTGTGTCGATGCGACGTTAAGCAACTAGCAAAAAAAAAGTTGGTTCCGTCACTTTCTGAGTGAGCTGTCCCTCCCATATTAGCTTATTTGCCATTTGTTGTTCATGCTTCCTGTCGTTCGCATTTCCTTCCCAATTGACACTTGGTAAATTCAGATCTCCCGCTACAATCACATTCCTTTCCATGTCGTTTCCCACATAGCTGATTATCTTATCAAATAATTCTGAATCCATGTCAGCGCTACCCTGTACATGTGCATGTTGAAGAAGGTATCCCTGTAGAGAATAATGCCAGTAGTCCTGCAATATCTCAGCTTCACCTGCATTGACGTCAATCAGTTGTTCAATCCAGGATATTATGATCACCATCTGGGAAAGGAAGGGGACGAAGAGCACAAGAATCCGCCATGATAATTTCACATGATTACTGAGAAAATCTATGGAAGGGAAAACGCCAAAATGGAAAGAATCTCCAAACCGAAAGACACCAGCCTGAATTCGGTGTGTTGACAGGGACGAAGCTAGTTCCTTAAGCAGCCTTAGGGCCGTAGGACCAAGTTATAGCCGTAATTCATTAACTTTCTTAAATATAACATTTATTTCACCATACGACACTTATATTTACACACAATATTGGCCACTGTGGGTATTTGCACTGGATAATGATTAGTCATATCGTCCCTCAGCTCATGTCTCCCAGAGGCACCCAAGCCAGTGCTGCCAGGACTACAATTAAAAGGTCCATAGGTTGTACGTAAAAATTTCGGGAGTTTTAATGAAAATTTTGGTAGTTTCTAGAGCGCTGACATTTTATAATAGAACTAAATTAAAAATGCAGTAGTCATGTGAAGTTGTTAAGAGAAAAATGTACAATTTCACTCACCCACACACTGTCCGATTCACTGGCTGAATGGTCAGCGTACTGGCCTTCTCTTCAGAGGATCCTGGGTTCGATTGCCGGCCGGGTCGGGGATTTTAATCTTCATTGGTTAATTCCAATGGTCCGGGGGCTGGGTGTGTGTGCTGTCCCCAACATCCCTGCAACTCACAAACCACACATAACACTATCCTCCACCACAATAACACGCAGCTACCTACAAATGGCAGGTGCCGCCCACCCTCATCGGAGGGTCTGCCTTACAAGGGCTGCACTCGGCTAGAAATAGTCACACGAAATTAATTAAACTCACACACACTCTCTGGCCAATCTATGCTTCTTCTTATTTTTCTTCTTCTTATTCTATCTCCCCCCACTCTTCCTGTAGAAGACGTTATTCATGAGGCGTAGAAACTGTGTGTCAGTTTTAAAGTCGTAGCAGGATGCAGATTTTGTATTCCATCTTGAATGTAAAAGTCCGGAGATTGTTTGAGTGCTCAGTAAATTTCTGGTTTTCGTTTCCATTCGATTGATTGAAGAAAAAAATCCTTTCAACAATGGCATCTGAATGGGGCAAACACAAGAGTGAAAACATGACGATTGATAGCTTAGGAATCATTTGTGATCCATCTCCCTACTTTACATACTGCATTCCAGAATTCTTTTTGTATCTGTACTGTCAACATTCACCTCCGTATTTCTTAATATTCGCCACCCGGTGTCAACTTTTAACTAAGAAGAGAAATGTTAATGCCAGACTGGTTACAGATGGAATTCTCTTGCTTCTAACACAGTTCAGATCACGCAAGATCTAAAGCCTTTATTGCAGTATCTGTAAGGGGAAATCTGTGAATATCTGAAAGGCACTTTCAATTTTTTTTAAACTCTAAGTATCTCATTTTAAAGTCCTTGACTTGAAGAAAAAGATCCTTACTTGTTTCAATGAACAAAATAACTTTTGCGCCTAAGTACTTGTCATCAATTGGCTTGAAATGGGAGGCATTTCGAGAATCAACATGTTTCAAGCGCGGTTTATCTAGATAGTCCTCTTTCATATAGCCCTCTAGAAATGTTCTCAAGGTTCCCTCAACCTCACGATTCATGGTATGGATTTGAGGCATTTATGATTGTATTTTGATATTTAAAGTGTTTAATATAGGCAGAACAAAGTCCAGTTTGGTTGCACCATCATTTAATTTCTGAAAAATAGTGTATCTTAATAGAAACCTGTCATTACCCACAGCTTTGTAAAATACAGTTTCAGTGCATCATATTTTTCTAGAAGCCTAGATACAACCAGCGTGTCTGACTAGGGTGAAGTAATCTATGGGGCTTTGCTTTCACAAAATTTCGGTATCCTTTTAGTTCGCCTATGCCTTTAGGACTACAATGAAAGTAGTTGTACACATCTCTTGCAAGTTTTCTATGCCCCTTGGTAATTTTTGGCATGGAGATGACGCACGTAATGCAAAGGAATGGCAAATACACTTCATTTCGAAAAGTCCAGGGATATCCTGCCTGAACATGGAATAGGCTGCTAAACCAATCATATGTTGCTTATAAGGGATATTATTAGCATAAAAATTGGACTATTTTCTGATATAATATGTCGCTGGTACACTCGTGTCCTCATCCTCAGGTGGTGCAGCTCTCTTCCGGCACATCCCCAATGCAGGTGAGCTGCATGTACCATTTCAACCACATACCAGCCCTCCTTCCATTCTTAAGTTACTGCCTGTAACGGGAATAGGACCCAGGCCCCTGAGGACAACAGCTAATAACACTAACTGTTACGCTACTGGTGGCGTCAGTTAATAGAATTAATGCAGCAAATATATGTTACTTCATTACTCTCGTCCAGCACGCGTACTGCTACGTACAAGTGCTTTATACACCCCTTGTCTGTAGATTAATCAACAATGAGACTAAATTTACTCACTTTAAGCACATCAGTTATACGGTTGAGACTTGCCTTCCCTGTAATCTGATCTATGATTCTTGTCAGTTTTGCTCTTCCACACTGAACGAGTTTCGCAAATTGTGAATCGGGACATATAGCTTGGATGAGTTTCGGTAAGTGCAATACTCTATCGGTCGAATGGGTAGATCATGTTCTGCCACAAAACTTGCAAGGCGGATTTCACCGGCCTTAACTAATTCACTTAACTTTGTTTTACCACTAATGGATGGCATGACACCAAGTTTCATTTCTTTCTGAACGCTGACGAACCTACCCATACGTTTCTTTCCCCCTAAAATGTTTCACCACGTTAGTTTAACCAGATGTTATATTCAAGTCACAATCACAGGCATTACAGAACACATAAAACAGACCCTTCTTACTTCTTTTTGATCCATCCACGAAAAGTTGCATCTTTTCCTCATTCTTCATTACACTTACAAATATACTTCACCGAGCTCGATAGCTGCAGTCGTTTAAGTGCGCGGCCAGTATCCAGTATTCGGGAGACAGTAGGTTCGAACCCCACTGTCGGCAGCCCTGAAAATGGTTTTCCGTGGTTTCCCATTTTCACACAAGGCAAATGCTGGGGCTGTACCTTAATTAAGGCCACGGCCGCTTCCTTCCAACTCCTAGCCCTTCCCTGTCCCATCGTCGCCATAAGACCTACCTGTGTCGGTGCGACGTAAAGCAACTGGCAAAAACAAATATACTTCACTTTTTTCTTTATTGAGTTTGAGAGAGATGGCGAATCGAAACTCGAGTTAGAATCCATATTTCTGAAAACGCTTGCCAGCTAACTATGGAAGGGCTAAAGGGCCCGGAAATGTTTCGAATTGTGAGCCTTGGATGGCTCTATCAAACAAACAAAAAAAAAACACATTTCGAAATTCACTTCCGGCCTAAATGCAGTTCCGGAAAAATAACCCAAAATCGCTTGTTTTTTTTTACTCGTATTCTCCCTTGATTCAAATCCTAGCCAAATTAACTGATTTACATCATTACTTCTGTAATTTGTTCCTTGGTTCATTACACACAGGCGATTTTTGAAAAATGTCTACATCCAATGTAGTTATAAGGGCTTACGTAAAACTCTGCATTGACTCACATTAGCGCTCGTAGTGGTAGAAAAAGGCAAACGTCTAATCTAATCGACCGGATACAAGTAGTTAAGAAAAACGTTTGTAATTTTTTGGAATAAATGAAGAATATATTCTCATACATTATTATATTTACCTAAAATTCATGGCTCTAATCCAGGGCCTCTCAAACGCCCAAAATCTCACGCGTGCAGACAGCGGCGCAGAGTTCCTGTGCACAGTGCATCGGTCCAGCTCGGCTCGGCTCAGACCAATGCTTCGTCTCTGGGCTACTCGGCTAAGCTCGGCTCAACTCGGCTCGGATTTGGAGCGCTACGGAGCAAGTGAGGAAGAGGGAGACAGGGGGAGCGAGCGAGACATGCGTGGGGAAAGAGAGAGAGAGAGAGAGAGAGTGAGTGCTATTGCTCCAAATCGAGGAGTGGGTGTCTGCACTCAGGTCAACTAAGCGAAGTCGTCTTTTGGACCTGCACAGTGCATGCACCAGGCGCATGCACCCTGAGAGGCCCTGCTCTAATCTCTAGGATGTTTTTAGTATTGAGTTGCCTACCTGAAGGGCTAGAACTGTGGAACTTTTATGTGGGGGCTGGTGAATTATTTAGACATGAGTCTTAAATCGGACTTAAAATAATAAATGTTATTATTATCGGATATGTTAGATAAATGGTTAGAGTATTTTCCTTTCATTCAGAAGGCCCGGGTACGACTCCCAGCTAGGCCAAAAATGTTAGCCATATCTGTTTGATGCGTTTAATTCCCTTAGTTCGAGAACTAGGATTTAGTGTGTATCCTACCCTTGTTCCGTTTCTCCACGAGGTCGGATATGAAACGAATCTTCGCAGCGAGTTCTTCCGACCAAATGACATTTCTGACAGAGTCTTGAGAGACCTAAATAGGAACAAGGCACGTGAAATTCGTGATATACTCTCAGACTACTGACTGCCTTACGAGAAACGAGCATGGCGAGGTTATTCCATTTATTATGCACGATGAATGACACAGGAGAAGTCCCATCCGATTTTAAACAGAATTTTTTTACACCTATTCCCAAGAAAGCTAGCGCTGACAAGTGCGAAAACTATAGCACCATTAGTTTAGTATCTGATACTTGCGCAATTTTAACACGTATTATATACAGAAGAATGGAAATTGATTTGAAACTGAGTTGAAAAAAGATCGGTTTGGCTTCAGAAGAAATGTAGGAACGCGTGAAACAATCTTTACGTATGATCTTAGAGGATCGAATAAAGTAGGACAAGCTCACGTAAAAGACATTCGCAGATCTAGGAAAGGCTATCAGTAATGATGAATGGATGAAGGTATTTGAGATTCTAAAGGTAATCACGATCAATTAATGAGAAAGGAGGATTATCTATAATATGTTCAAAAGTGAGGGCTATGAAAAAGAAGCAGCAATCCAGAAAGGAGAGAGGCAATGCTTCAGTTTTCCTCCACTACTTTTCAATATTTATGTAGAAGAGGCGTAAAGCAAACCAAAGAATAAGTTGTAAAGGGGTTCACAATCCAAGGAGAAGAAATCAGAACTCGTGAGATTTGCCGATGATATTTTTATTTTATCGGTGTCTGCAAAAGATATGGAGAAATTGCTAAATGGTATGTAAACTGTATTGGAGAAGAAGTAGAATATGAAAATAAATAAGTCCAAAACAAATGTATTGAAGTGCAGTGTAAGGAAGACAGGTGAAGCAAAATATATTAGATTAGGAAATTACATTTTCAAGAAAACCGATGAATGTTGTTATTTGGGTAGAAGAATAACTAAGGAGGTCACAAGTAACAAGGACATAAATCGCAGACAAGCACAAGCAACGAAGATCTTTCTTAGGAAATTAAATTTAATCACTGCATACACTGATAAGGGAATTAGAAAGATGTTTTTTGAAGACTTGAGTCTGGAGTGTGGCAATACATACAAGTGAAAATATCACAGGATGAAAGAGAATAGAAGCTTTTGAGATATGGTGTTACGGAAGAATATTGAAGTTGAGATGGGTAGAGGAATCACAATGGTGAGATACTGAATCGAATAGGTGAGAGGAGAACTATTCAGTGAAATTTGATGAGAAGAAGAGATAGAATGATAGGACATACCTTGAGACACCTAGGACTTGTTCAGTTGGTTTTTGAGGGACGTTCAATCGGTAGGAATGTCAGGGTAGACCAAAGTATGAATACAATATACAGATTAGAGTAGATGTAAAATATCGTAGAAATGAAAATTTTAGCACATGATAGTATGGAACGGAGAGCGGCATCATCCAGCTGCTTCTTAATTAAATTACATATTCCTCACCCAATAAATCATCTCATTAGGTAAGTTGATTTTCAAAATGTACGTCAGGGAAACATTGTTTTATTAAGTTAAGATTTTTATAGCTGAACAATGCGTTTTGATCGTGCTTTACTTCGTTTTTGTTTAAGATTATCTCTCATCATTCGGAAGAGGAAATATATGTTACATTTTTGGATAAACTCCGAGGAAAATACTCAAGCTTTCGACCCGGAAGAGTATAATGGAAAGCACAATGTATGACTTGCTTCCCAGGGACCTATGTTTGAATCGCAAATCCTGGCGCCAGCGACCTGGAACTCCACTTGAAGACAAAGAAACATAGACGCATGTGAAGTGTGTTAGGGGTGCAAGTTCATCAAGTAAAGTGTCTAGTTTGAAAACATAAAACTGAAGTAATAGTGTTCCATTCGGGATTCGGCAGACCTAAGAGTGTGTTGATCAATCCCGTTGAGGGTGTCCTCATTTTGGGGTTTCAAAATATGGTAACCCTATCCACGCAGCCACCTCTGAACGTGGTTTTGCAGCATGGACAGCTTTCCTCTGACGTGCAGATGAGTGATCTATGAATGTCGTTCAGCTATGAATTCATCCGCCTCTTCCCTTGTAACTTCCACTCGATTAAAAGTTGTAATAGCTGGCACCTCTCGTCTCTCATAATGTGCCCTAGATATTGAGTTTTTCTTTCTAGTGAGCAGCAGGCCGTTCTGCTTATCTTTAAAAATTTAGAATAGACGGCGTACAGATACAATTCAAAAGCAAAAATATTTTTTTCTATAAAGGGTGAATCCCAACTCCACCGACAAACTTACGGAGGTTATTCAGGGATACCTGGTACATTGGTATAAGGGACCCGTAGTCTCCGCTGGCTCGTTAGAGAGTAATAGAATTTCTTTTGATTTGTTGCCACAATTAGTTTTGTATCTGTATTGCACTGATAGTAACAATAATGTTGTTAAACACACTGTGATAAAGGTAGACGTGTTTCGTCTGAGGGTCGTAGTATTACTCAGTGTTTTGTGTTGTGCGGGTTTTAATTGGATATAACAGGCTTTTTCGCTGTTGTGAAAGTATTTTCACGGAGATAAGGGTTATAAGAGTATCAAACAGAACCACCGAACCACCGAAGGCTACGAATCCCTTATATCAATATGCTCAGAAGATAGGATAAAGGGAGGTATATTCGTGATGCAGGAAACTTCGTGATAAACCTTTGAATAAGTACCATGAACTTCCCTGTTGCAGACTAAGAACTTCAACTTAACTACTAGTTCCCAAGTTCTCAAAAGATGTTTCTAGCTACTTGCATTGGCCTTAGTCGCTCTGGTGGACATACAGTACTCAGTCAAAGCTTTTTCACAAAATTACCTGTGTCACGAACATACCTCACTTTACCCTGTCCCTGAGCAAGCTCCAAAATTTTGTCGGTGAAGTTCGGGTTTATCCTGTATATTGATCAAGTTTCCAGTTTTTGCATGCGTAGAGTAAAATGGAGGATACATAATAAGGTGTTATTCAGATTCTCTATTTCAAGCTAAGGTCTAACCTCGCAAGGATAAATTGACTCCTGGCCTGTTCATCTCACTCTTGTAATCACACCGTTCATTTACTACAGTTCCTAAGTATTTGATATGAATACTTGCACGGGGATGTTACCGTTTATCGATAAGGTTGACTGGATTTTCTCCTTGCACTCAACTAAATCGTCTATCATGCCTTGAAGTTCGGGTACTTACGAGAGGTCTCGGTAACTAATGATGATGGTCTTTCCGTTTATCACGATCCCATTGTATTTCTGCCAACACTTCCCTAAAAATTTCTCAGAATACATGTTAAACAGAAGAGCTGATAGTATACAGCACTGGTGTTAGAACTTACTTGACAGAAGTCGTTCCCGATGTTCCCTGCTGAATTTTTATATTTGCAGTCTGATTTCAGTACAGCTCGTTAATACACTGACTGACAGAGCAAATGTAACACCAAGAAGGAGTGGTCAGAACTTTATGCCAATTGCAGGGTAGACTGACGTCACTGAGGTATGCTCATGATGTGAAATGCGCCGCTGTGCTGCGCACGTAGCGAACGATAAATGGGACACGGCGTTGGCGAATGGCCCACTTCGTACCGTGATTTCTCAGCCGACAGTCATTGTAGAACGTGTTGTCGTGTGCCACAGGACACGTGTATAGCTAAGAATGCCAGGCCGCCGTCAACGGAGGCATTTCCAGCAGACAGACGACTTTACGAGGGGTGTGGTGATCGGGTTGAGAAGGGCAGGTTGGTCGCTTCGTCAAATCGCAGCCGATACCCATAGGGATGTGTCCACGGTGCAGCGCCTGTGGCGTAGATGGTTGGCGCAGGGACATGTGGCACGTGCGAGGGGTCCAGGCGCAGCCCGAGTGACGTCAGCACGCGAGGATCGGCGCATCCGCCGCCAAGCGGTGGCAGCCCCGCACGCCACGTCAACCGCCATTCTTCAGCATGTGCAAGACACCCTGGCTGTTCCAATATCGACCAGAACAATTTCCCGTCGATTGGTTGAAGGAGGCCTGCACTCCCGGTGTCCGCTCAGAAGACTACCATTGACTCCACAGCATAGACGTGCACGCCTGGCATGGTGCCGGGCTAGAGCGACTTGGATGAGGGAATGGCGGAACGTCGTGTTCTCCGTTGAGTCACGCTTCTGTTCTGTCAGTGATAGTCACCGCAGACGAGTGTGGCGTCGGCGTGGAGAAAGGTCAAATCCGGCAGTAACTGTGGAGCGCCCTACCGCTAGACAACGCGGCATCATGGTTTGGGGCGCTATTGCGTATGATTCCACGTCACCTCTAGTGCGTATTCAAGGCACGTTAAATGCCCACCGCTACGTGCAGCATGTGCTGCGGCCGGTGGCACTCCCGTACCTTCAGGGGCTGCCCAATGCTCTGTTTCAGCAGGATAATGCCCGCCCACACACAGCTCGCATCTCCCAACAGGCTCTACGAGGTGTACAGATGCTTCCGTGGCCAGCGTACTCTCCGGATCTCTCACCAATCGAACACGTGTGGGATCTCATTGGACGCCGTTTTGCAAACTCTGCCCCAGCCTCATACGGACGACCAACTGTGGCAAATGGTTGACAGAGAATGGAGAACCATCCCTCAGGACACCATCCGCACTCTTATTGACTCTGTACCTCGACGTGTTTCTGCGTGCATCGCCGCTCGCGGTGGTCCTACATCCTACTGAGTCGATGCCGTGCGCATTGTGTAACCTGCATATCGGTTTGAAATAAACATCAATTATTCGTCCGTGCCGTCTCTGTTTTTTCCCCAACTTTCATCCCTTTCGAACCACTCCTCCTTGGTGTTGCATTTGCTCTGTCAGTCAGTGTAATATGTACCGGACGAGTTGCCCGAGTGGTTAGGGGCGCGTAGCTGTGAGCTATCCGGGAGATAGTGGGTTCGAACCAAACTGTCGGCAGCCCTGAAGATGGTTCTCCGTGGTTTCCCATTTTCACACCAGGCAAATGTTGGGGCTGTACCTTAATTAAGGCCAAGGCCTCTTCCTTTCCATTCCTCTGCCATCGTCGCCATAGTACCTGTCTGTGCCGGTGCGACGTAAAACAAATAGAAAAAATAATTGACCGGTTGATGGAAATCATGCCAATGGAACAACATGGGTTCATAACAGGGAGATCTACAGTACAAGCAGTGCACAGTGTACTCGAGTAGGTATATTGGAGATGCACTAACGAAACCAAAAGGGCACGCTTTCACTGTATTCATCGACTGTACGAAGGCGTTTGATGGGTGTTAACCGTGACATCTTCATAGAGAAGCTCGAAGCGACTTTCGGGCCTGAAGATCATTTCCTCCAGTTAATAATCAACATGATGAAAGGGAATGTAGTAAACATCAGTAATGGGCTTCTTCAGTGAAGAGACATCAGACAAACGAATGGCGTGGTACAAGTTGACCCCCTGAGCCCCATGGTGTTTAATATGATCACAAGTGACGTAGTACAAAGGGTACTTACTGGAAATCTCAAAACTTTGGACGGAACTAAAGTCAGATACATATTTATTTATTTATTTATTTATTTATTTATTTATTTATTTATTTATTTATTTATTTATTTATTTATTTATTTATTTATTTATTTATTTATTTATTTATTCATTTATTTATTTATTTGCCAAGGCACTTGAGCTAAAGCTCACTGTGGTGCAGTACATTGTAATATCATGGTTACAGAGTATTCATAAAATAAATTAATACACTTTAGTAATGTAAGTCTGTAACATCAAATCGTTTTAACAATAACTTTGATTACATGAATAGATCTAAGTACTACATATAACACATACCTATCTTAATATCATAAAATATTAATATATGATAGAAATATAATAATGTGAATATGTTTGTTTTATGTAATTGTATGCTAATATACTGTAAGAGTAAACAGGCAGGCAAACAGAGAAGTAAATATACCAGAAAGAAAATGTAACTGTCAATTTCAAAATGTATTAACTCTACAATTTTACTCTAATTAAGATAATTCCTTAACTTGATTTTGAACATTTGTGTTGAAGAGTGGTTTTTAAATATCTTCTGGCAGAATAATGCCAATGAACATAACAAAAGCACTCTGCATATCGAAGTTTTAATCATATCGACTTGAGTACCAGCTAGCAGGAACTTCCTTCGTGGAAGACCTGATAACTTGTAATATGACACCAACCCTAGCTATCAAAAGGTTCCTGGACAAACGAATCCAGAAAACTGCAGACATAGACCCAGAATTCTTTAATACTCCCGCCATGAACAATGATGAATGGAAAGCAGCCAATTTTGAGCTACGTCACCTCTACACGAGAGGGGCAATTCACGGTTTTCACCAGGTATCCAGCCACTGTGTTCGTGAAATCTGCGGCTCGCATTGTTCACTATACCACCTGTTTGACTGCACACAAAGAACATTTTCTCTTTCTCGTTACGCAAAAGATGAAAGCTTGTACTGAGAGTGAATTTCTCTATTTTTAAAATCGTTTGTACACATTGTATTTAATGTTAAATACTAACATGTACACGTGGCTCCACATCGCGTTCATTAATTCAACACCTATATGATTTTAAAACCATTCATTGCAAAGCAGATAAAAAATATTTATTAACATAAATCGTTTTTATTTACATTGCATTCATTACATTATTTTACTTTTAAAAAGATTTTAATTTCAATGCTTAAGATGTATCTGGTTGGTGGATGGTACATATAATATTAAAACAATATAATAGAACTTCCGGATAAACTATATTAATTGTTCTTCCACTTGTAGCCAAGGTGTATACTAGCATTCCCTTTCCAACTCTTGCATAACCCATGTACAATTGACAATAAGAGAAACACCGTTTTTGATAATCGAGACCTACAACATTAAGCTATTGCCCTTGTGCCTTGTTCATGTACATATCGATACTCGAACAAATGTGCGAACTTCAGATGTGTAAATTGATGCGGTATATCTGAATAGATCATTTGAATCCGAGGAATGAATACGTGTACACCCGCGGTATAACCAGTAATGATGGTGGCTTCAGTAATATTCGGCTTGACTTAGACTCATATTCCGTTGCAGAGGGAAGGGAGATTCATATTCCTGAGAAGGATAATCGGTGCCACAATTGTTCACTTCTAGATGTTCTAGATGTTCTAGAAGCTCTGTCGTGTAGTTGACAGCCTCATTTTTAACACACGTTGTGTCGATAGACTTGGAAATTTGAAGAAACCGGGTAAATCTTGTAAGAATTGCTAGTTGATGATGTTGACATCTTAATTTCTTGGAGCAAGAATTTCCCTTTGACACAGCCATTTGTAATGGGTGAAATGCTGTAACAACCTATGGAAAAATTTTCAGATCTCTGCGTGTCGTAGATTTGGTTGGGCATCGAACACATACACACAGACAAACACTTCCGGAACACTGAATTTGGCTCCTCGTGTCAGGGAACGAAAATGGCTTACTACTCCAAGGAATTAAAATGGCTCCTTGACTTCTATTACCTATCGTATGTATGTTGCCTAGCGATGGCGAATCTATGCATTTAATCCTGGTGGCAGCACGTTGGATTGCCATAACCCACGTTTCCTGGAATTAAAAAACCGGCTTCGAGGCGCATTTGGACCTCCTTCCATGTACCTATGTACAAACACACACTCACACAGAGACTGACTGCATATCTGACATCAGCAAGTTCATAAACGTGACAGGGAGATTGTACCTGGCGAATGCATTTCATGATAAGGTAATGAGAAAAAAATGATATGCCGCTGCATTATAGTAAGTCATCACGTTGACCAATTATAGTGGTACTCATGGGGATGCAATACGTTTAAAATTATGATCAGAATGAGGTGGTGTTGTTAATGGCGCACTAACACTTCGAAGGTTTCGGCGACGGAGGGATGGAATAGGCGTAGGGTTGGGAAGGTAGCAGTCGTAGCCTTAATTAAGTTACAACCCCAGCATTTGCCTGGTGTGAAAATGGAAAACCATGGAAAAACATCTTCAGAGCTGCCGTCGGCAGAATTCGAACCTACTATCTCCCGAATGCAAACTTACAGTTTCGCGACCCTAACCGCACGGCCAGATCGTTTGGGGGGAGAATGAGGTTTTTAATTAATAATTAATGTTATTTGCTTTACGTCCCACTAACTACTTTTTAAGGTCTTCGGAGACGCCGAGGTGCCGGAATTTAGTCCCGCAGGAGTTCTTTTACGTGCCAGTAAATCTACCGACACGGGGCTGTCGTATTTGAGCACCTTCAAATACCACCGGACTGAGCCAGGATCGAACCTGCCAAGTTGGGGTCAGAAGGCCAGCGCCTTAACCGTCTGAGCCACTCAGCCCGGCGGATGTGAGGTTTTTACCTATCGGAGGTTCCTTTCGTTATAAGTATTTCTGTCAGAAATACGCATTTATGTCGACGGTTTTTTTTTTTTGGTTTGGAATTTACGCTTAACCACAACATCCAACCCGACTCGTTGGCTGGATGGTTAGCGTACTGGCCTTCGGTTCAGAGGGTCTCGGGTTCGATTCACGGCCGAGTCGGAGATTTTAACCTTCATTGGTTAATTCCAATGGCCTGGGGGCTGGGTGTTTGTGCTATCCCCAACATCCCTGCAACCCACACACCACACACACCACACACAACACTATCCTCCACCACAATAACATGCAATTACCTACACATGGCAGATGCCGCCCACCCTCATCGGAGGCTCTGCCTTACAAGGGCTGCATTCGGCTAGAAATAGCCACACGAATTTATAATTATTATACCACAACATCCAAGCAGGTTAAGGCTCTTGATCCGATTTCATGGCCAGTTCTTATGAGACTGTATGGCGATTCTCCTTATATACTTTTCGAAGTACCCTATAATCATCTGATCGTGAAGTTAGCTTCGCGTCGCAACATGGATTAAGTGGCGGTGTTCACAATCTATTATTATTATTAATGTTCTACGCTTTCGGCTTATGTTCTTCAATTTTGCATCAGTACAATTAGGTTCAGCCAGGAAGCGCTTCCGTCTCTGTTATTCAAGCCCGTTGCATGCACTACAGGAAGATACGTTTAATTTCATTCCCACTTCCTGTTTCTTAGAGATGAGTTACCCGCCATTTTGCCTTCTTTAACTGGTTCATTGTTGTGTTTCGATACTAACACGTAGAGCAGTTCAATGAGATTCACACGCACGTGTAGAGAAAGACACCGCAGCCTTTTAAATTGTCCTATAATTTGTGAATTTTCTTCTTGCTGTAGTTTCTTAAATGCTACGCTTTCCGTAACTTATGGGTATAATTTTTGTTGCCTTCTTAGAGTACCTGTGCAATAACCTGTGCCCGTTGGTTGGGGCGTAGGATATCTCTACGGTATCCCCTTCCTGTCGTAAGAGCCACTAAGAAGGGTAACCCTAGACTCTAAACTTGAGTCCACGGGGCCCCTAGCCTTATCTGACATTGCTTCCATCGATTTCTACCAACTTCACCACTTTCTTCTTTCTATCGGACCTCATTTAGTCAACCATTGTAGACTTCCGATCCACACAGTCTTCAGGTTGCAAGACCTGGCCAAACTTTCAATTTTTATAGCTCCATGAACACAGGATATAGATACACATTTCTTACTCTGATTTGACCCCAACTTCGTTCCCTTCATGACACCAACCCTGTTTAGAAGGATGTATTTAATAATTACGTGTTTCTGCAGTGGTTAGCAGCGTGCTGTGCTGTGTGTGTAATTTGAAGATCTGAAACAGAACCCTATGAATTAAATAATACTATTATTTATTTCATGTCACAATAGTTGACTACTTTTACGTGGCGTAATTTTGTCCCGCAGCAGTTGTTTTAATTGCCAATAAATCTACCGCCTTGAGGTTTCGTACATGAGCACATTGAAATATCGCTTCTTCTTTCTCAAGTAATCAGTTCGACTCGCAACTGAAGGCCGTTACGCTGGTTACACAGTCATGAACTGCGCACCTTTACGGTATTAATGAACCGTATATTATTATTATTATTATTATATTATTATTATTATTATTATTATTATTATTATTATTATTATTATTATTATTATTATTATTATTATTATTATTATTTGATCTGCTTTTTTACTACTCATGTCTTGGCATTTTTCTTCTATTGTAATCCTTTAACACGTCCTTGTAATGCGATGCATCACGAATCACTTTGTTTTTTTATCACGCCGTTATTTATGAATCATTTTCACCATTTACGCTTTCTCAAAGACCGCATAAATATTACAGAACACAGCAACTTATGCAGATCCTGTGTACGGTAGATTCGAGAAAAATTCACGTTTGTTTACCTATATTTTTCATGTCCTTATGAAAATACATCTTTAGAATTTCTCGTTCCCTAGATTTGGTCGCGAATGCACAGACAAACACTTCTGGATATCACGGACTGACTGAATATGGCTCCTCGTGTCTGGTACTGAAAATGGCTTCCTACACCATGGACTCAAAATTGCTCCTGGACTTGTACAACCTGTCTTATGTACGTTGCCTAGCGACAGTAAATCTATGCATTTTGTCTTGGTGACAGCACGCTGGATTTTCATATCCCAACACGCGTTTCCCGATGGCTTTTCGGTCATAACTCACCAATAAACGCGAAAATTAAAACTCTGGCTTCGAGGTGCATTTTGACCCCCTCCCATCTACCTATTATAAAAATTACAGACCTCTGCGCGTTGTAGATTTGGCTGGACATCGCGCACACATAAAACCAAGACAGATACTTCCTTTTATTATTATAGATTAATTATTACTTCCATATGTAGCTTCAGCGTTAACTCCGTCTGGGCCATTGGCTTTACCGTTCTTCTGAAGTTTAACAGGACTGACTAAGGGCCGGTATTATAATAGAGGTTTAAAATGTTGGTTCAGTTTAAACTGTGGGTTATTTTTTGGTCGCATATTATGAAAATCTTAAGTTTAACTAGAGATTATTGTTACTGCCTCTCATCTGCCGTTTAAACTGAAGTTTAAGAATATATAATCATACAACATGGCAGAATGAATGACTCTATAAGATATTTTTGAGGTGTTTTAAGAAATACTAAGCGATGATGAAGAAGTGGTTCAAATTATTGAACGAGCAAGAGTACGTCACTTTCATGTATGGAATGAAACAGAGTTTTTAGATAGGTTTACGCTTTCAAAACATACCGTCATAACCTTATTTCAGCAAATTGATACTAGAATAAGACACTCAACGAAAAAGTAAGAATGTAAACATGTCTTTTTGAACTGATTGAATGTCAAAAATGTAAATTTTAGAAAATAAAGTACCTTTTATATTAGAAATCATGCTGTAGAACCCCTCAGTCAGCTACTAAGAGCTTCTTTTTTTTTTTTTTTTTTTTTTTTTTGCTATTTTGCTTAACGTCGCAGTGAAGCGGCCGTGGGCTTAATTAAGGTACAGCCCCGGCATTTGCCTGGTGTGAAAATGGGAAACCACGGAACCTTCTACTAAGAGCATTGCGGTTTTATGCCTCCGGTAGTATGTTTATTACAGTGGGAGATTTTGGAGGAATTCATAAGGCCACTGTTTCACGGACTATATAAATATTTCTGAACTAATTGCAAAAGCAATTCTATTTCCTTACAAGTAAAATTAGGACAACTTTTATTGTTTTTATCTGCTACTTTACCTACAAGAAGTAAACAAAACATTATCCTTGCAAGTCACTGCTACCAAAATCGTATATTTCCTTCTTCACCTCAGTTTAACTTAGGCCGGCCATTATAAGACTCAACATCGGTTTAAACTAAAGTTACAGTTTAACTCAATCTTCAGTTTAAACCTTCATTATAATACTTGCAAATTACGTTGTGTCTATTCTGTTTGACCTTCAGTAAAAGCGCGACAAGATTGCTGCGCTGTCTGGCAGACATATGATACCAGGTACGTGACTATTGTTGATGAGCCATGTTATTCAAAATTCTGTGATTATTATGGTTTAGTATAGTATTATTATTTGTGATAGTGCTATGAAATTAATTCTTACAATATGGATCCACGACCAGGTCTATCTCAACAATCAGAATAGACTGATTATGTGGAATCACAAACTGTTTATTCTCAACGAGTTCAAATCAACCAAACATCGGAATAGGTACAGAAGAAATAATTTCTGAAATGTTGGACTACAGTGATATTGATCCGAATTACTGTATTAGATAGAAATTAATGATGAAATGGATTCAGAACAGGAATCGGTTGATAACGATGGAGAGGAGAACGCAGAAACAGGTGAAGGCGATCTAACAAGCATGAGTTTTGGACATCGAAATGTGAATTTATGTCTTGAGATTTCCGTATTTTTTTACCGAATCTAGGTTCTTTATAAAGGACTTACAAAGCAGAGAATTAACCATTGAAAGGCACACATTTTCCGAGCTTCATTTTCACAATTTGGTATTTTCTTCTGGATTTGTAGCTTTTCTTCCTCCTAAGTATATCTATGACATGTTTGAAAATATGTTTCAACTAAGTAGATTCAATAAACAACAACGCAATAAGATATAGTTGTATAATTTTGTAAATAAAGGGTACATATCTCTGCACGTGGTTATGAGGGTGTTTAGGGGATGTAGTAAGGATGTAAAGGAGAGGGCGTATAAGTCTGTGGTAAGACTCCGACTAGAGTATGGTTCCATTGTTTGTGACCCTCACCAGGATTACTTGATTCAAGAACTAAACAAAAAATTCAAAGAAAAGCAGCTCGACTTGTTCTGGGTGATTTCCGACAAAAGAGTAGCGTTACAAAAATGTTGCAAAGTTTGGGCTGGGAAGAATTGGGAGAAAGAAGGAGAACTGCTCGACTAAGTGGTATATTACGAGCTGTCAGCGGAGAGATGGCGTGGAATGACATTAGTAGACGAATAAGTTTGAGTGGCGTCTTTAAAAGTAGGAAAGGTCACAATATGAAGATAAAGTTGGAATTCAAGAGGACAAATTGCGGAAATATTCATTTGTTAGTTATTGGAATAACTTACCAAGGGAGATGTTCAATACATTTCCACTTTCTTTGAAATCATTTAAGAAAAGGCTAGGAAAACAACAGATAGGAAATCTGCCACCTGGGCGACTGCCCTAAATGCAGATTAGTATTTGATTGATTGATTGATTGATTGATTGATTGATTGATTGATTGATTGATTGATTGATTGATTGACTGATTGATTGATTGATTGATTGATTGATTGATTGATTGATTGATTGATTGATTGATTGATTGATTGATTGATTGATTGATTGATTGATTGATTGATTGATTGATTGATTGATTGATTGATTGATTGATTGTTAACAAATATTTCATTGTACTGTTGTAAATATATTGTTTTGGATATTTTAGCAAGGGTAAGAACTTAGAGGAGCCCTGTGTTCACTCATTTTGTACGAGAGGATACAATTTTCGTGGGTGTGAAAAAAATTAATATATTGTTTCATGTCTCAAATCTTAACTTTGATCTATATTATAACAATTATTCCAGACAGGAGGCTTTTCACATTCTCGCTGATATAGATCAGTATCCGTATCTTCCTTAATGTGGAGAATTTGATCTCATGAGTGGGTTAAGCTTTATGTATGCTGGAATAGTTCTTATTTTAGGGTCCGTTAGGTTTATTCATAACATTTTTCTTTATTTTTTGCAGGGTGTTGATCAGCTCTACTAAGCGGAAAGAACAGCAGAGGTGGTGAGTATTGGAATACTTTCAATATTTTGTCGAAAAAGGTGTGTATGTGAAATAAAGAAAAGGTGATCCTTAATAATCAGTTATGGGCGATCTAGGTATGATTCACCATTGCGACCATCCAGAATAGTTACTTAAGAAAAACACCAAACAGTATGCCCATACAAGTAGTTATATTTGAATAAATTGTTCATGAAATTTACGCTATAATCCTACGAACTAGGTTATACTAATTTCCTGATATTATCATGACAGCCTAACATATCTAAAGGAAAATATACTTTTAATCAATTACACCTCAAAATGTGCCAGTAGTGACTTTCAAGATATTGCAGAATATGAACGTTGAAAAACCTCGAAGAATGCTGCAGCCATGTAAGTTTGAACTCTAGGATGCTGTATCTACAAGCAAGGTGTCATATATCTATGGGTGGCAACATTGTAAGCAACACATTAGTTAAATAATAAGTATAAATCACTTTTTTACGATAGAGTGGGAAACTTTGTCCAACTTACGAGCGGCCTCAGTGAAACCTGACAGGAAGTATAAAATGCCCTCAATGCAGGCGAAGCAACACATCGGTTGAGGTAATCTATCTTCGTGTCAATGACTTTGTCTTATGGGAATTGCTGTCATGCTAGGGCGTTCCCCAGAAGTGATGCGCGTCGCTTACGCCGCAGTGACGTGAGAAATGTGCAAGGGCTATCTACCGAAGGGCGAGGCAAGCCAAAGAAGCTAGTCCAACTCCGAAACCTTAAAGAACAGACGGATTCATATCGCATGCATCCAAGGGACAATGTGAAAAGGCTCCAAAATTACTGAAATAGTGAATGGCTACAAAGTCATGTGTTATGGTAATGTCACATCCAGAGTTGCTGTGGCATTTGGTGTTACTCACAGACTACGTAAGGGTATCCCCAATGACACCAGGGTATCGGACCGGCTGATGTTCATCGAGATTGAAACAGAATCAATCAATACCCTCATTGCCTCTTGTTATGCACCACCGGCCGAGTTGGCCGCAGCTGTGAGCTTGGAATTGGGAGAACTCCACTGTCGAGAGCCTGAAGATAGTTTAACGTGGTTTCCTATTTTCACACCAGGCAAATACCGGGGCTGTACAATAATAACAAGCACGGCCTATGCCTTCCCAATCCTAGCCCTTTCTCATTCGTACGTCTCCGAGAACCTTCGATGTGTTAGCGCGAAGTTAAACAAGTAGCAAAAAGAAACGTAATGCACCCCAGGCTGGGTGCGTAGACAATGCCTCTACTATTCACCACTTCTCTGATGTCTGCTATATGTGGACGAGGTGATGTTCTCGAAGCAGACCCGCCTCCCGCTCGAACACCAGATTCAGAATTGGAAGAACAGACCAGCCTGAAACGACTTCAAGATCCTAAGAACGGAATATCTGGAAACGGATGGCAGCTTCTGCATCGGCAACCTTGACTTGAAAAAGACCACGCAGTTTAAATACCTTGGGTCGCTGATAACATCTGATAGTGACGCCACCAACGATGTCAGGTCAAGAGTAAAAGTACCCTGGTCCACGTGGAAGCAAGTTACACGTGTTCTCTGTGACAAGCACATGCCCAAATATCTCAAGGTGAAAGTAAATAAGACAGCAATGCGCCCTGGAGCGGAGTGTCGCCCTGTGACAAGGAAACAAGTCTAAATAATCCACACCATGGTATCGGACCGGCTGATGTTCATCAAGATTGAAACAGAATCAATCAATACCCTCATTGCCTCTTGTTATGCACCACCGGCCGAGTTGGCCGCGCGTTTAGGGGCGCGCACGGATGCGGACATCCGCGGATTTAGTGTTTTCGCGGTTACAAACTGTATGACAATGCGGATAATTTTGCTGATAATTTATAAATAATGAAGTTTATTGATTTTCACTCAAGCATCCTCTTATTATTGCTTCCGGTTAGGCGACCCTTGATAGTGATATAGTAGGATGGTATGTTCATAAAGCCATAAATCTAAACTAAGCCTAACCGACTCCTGCTCGCAATTAGTGGAAGGAAGGAGCACAAGTTCAGAAAGAGAAACGCTCAATATGTCGGTAGTTGTCGCGAGAGAAAATCTCGCATAAACCTGCGATTGTAGAGGGTCTGGTGCCAGGTATTAGGCCTGTTGTATTTTAACAGATCCGTTTCATTACCTTCGGTGTAATCAGTTCAATATTCACAATCTCCGCGGATGTGGGTGCGGATGAAGGAAGTGCGGATGCGAAGTGGATGCGCATAATATTTTGTATATCCGCGCAGAGCTCTAACCATGGAGATGAAAATACTCCGAAGGGCCTTGGGCATAACATGCTACGGACATGTGACAAATGAAGAGGTGCAACGAAGACTAGGCGTGGTCTCGATTGTAGAAAAAAGTGAGCGAGGCATGATACAGTCATGTCCATTATTTGGGAGATGGTGAGTTCGAAACCCACTGTCGGCAGTCGTGAAGATGGTTTTCCGTGGTTTCCCATTTCCACACAAGGAAAATGCTGGGGCTGTAATTTAATGAAGGCCACGGCCGCTTCCTTCCTACTCCTGGCCCTTTCCTGTCCCATTGTCGCCATAAGACAGTATGGTCATGACATGAATCAAGATAGCAGTTTTGTGGCAAAAGTAGGCCTTGAGTTCGCCCCTGAGGTTGTAGTTCACGTGGAAGGCCAATGACGGTGTATAGACTCTATCATAGAAGGCCTCAGCCTTGAAGACATACAGAATCGAGTAAAATAATACTGAGAAGACATAGTAAGGTAGTTGACCCCGTGCAGCGGAACATACGCTAAAAAAAGAAGGGAAGCATTGTTTACCTGAATAAACAATCAAAGACTGACAGACTTCAGAAAATTGAAAGGAGGATTGGAAGAACCTGTATCAACAAAAAATATCAGAAAGATGGACAGTGGCGGTTAATACCTAACAAAGTCGTGTACAAAGAGCTAGAACCCATTACAGATACTATGCGTAAGAGGAGACTGGGATTCTTTGGACATATCATGAGGATGCAGGACTCGAGACTTCTGAAACAACTAGTACAACACAATCTCGTCTCAAAAAATACCACAACAGGATGTAAATGGATCAGAGAAGTAAGAGAGGATCTGAAGGAAATAGGCCTTACAACAGAAGACACCAAAAATAAGATAAAATTGAATACAAAACTCAAGAATACAAACCTCCGCTTTACCCTTACACAAAACAAACCAACAACACGCACATTTTCAACTGAGGAAAGGGCACGAAGATCGGAGCGTCTGAAGAAGTACTGGGAGGACCGCAAAGCCCGAACAATCCCTTCAAAGAGACCTGAACGACGGACTGACTAAAGTGATCATATGTGGTCATAAAAGAAGAAGAAGAAGAAGAAGAAGACGGTTTTCGGTGGCGTAAGAGTGAGCAAGGACTGAAGTTGGAAGGGAAGTGGCCGTGACCTTAATTAAGGTACAGCATGGTATGAAAATCCGAAACTATCGAAAAACTATCTTAAATTTTATCGACAGTGAGGTTTATATACACCATTTCCCGAATGAAAACTCAGAGTTAAATTTTCCGAACCGTTCAGTCAACTCATTCGGTGGGAGAGGAATTATAAAGTTATTTCCATTGGAACCAACGTTATATAACACGGACTATGCACAATGAGACAGAGAAGTCGGTGATTCTCGTTATCAAACGTACGTAATAACATTCGATCCTTTGAATTTCATATCTAGAAGAACATTGGCCTAGATATCACTCATTTACGTTCAGCTTTCAAGAGTACATTAAGGGCCTGAAATGAATTTTCACACTCCATTGCCGCCTAATAAAGCGGTCCTTAGGTCTTGAAACACGATGCCGCTATGATTTGTATCGCCAGGATCACAGAAGAGCGCTCTTTGTCCTCTCTTGCGTCTGTATTCTACATTGCCGGTCTCTCTGTGAGAGATATACCAAACATGGTTTCAACTACCTTCAATACAAGCTGGGGAACAATCTCTATAATCTCAGCTTACTGTATTAACTTCAGTGGACATACTTTAGTTAGGGCCTACATATAATTAATAACTTATTTCGTATGATGACATTTATCTCTATATCTACTATTTCTACCGAAATTTAAATCCAAATATCAAAGCGTTTGCAGTAAATGATCTTCCTCTCTCAGATGTTCGAATTCTCTGTTAATTAGTGTACCTTTCTCGTACGTGGTATATCGTGATCGATCCCTTTTTGTCTATTTATGTAAATATAAGGCGTGATTATAAAGTTTCCGTTTGAGGGCATTGCTGCAGTGGACATGCAAAGTAGTGCGACTTCGTTGTGAGTATATAAGCACGGACATGTAGGCAAAGGGATTAGTATGGCAGTCGTGTGGTGCGGAGGTGCATGTGTTAAATGCGGCCTCGTGAAGTATGACGACGTTATTACCAAAGGCGTCCAAACAGGACCAACGTGCCGTATTCTGTTCTTGGATGCCGAAGGGAGAACATCCATCGGAGAATGAAGACTGTGTATGGGGCAGCATGTTTGTCGAATGGTGCAGCAAGTTTCGTGTGGGTCGCATTTCAACACAAGACGCTGGTCGATCTGGAAGGCCAGCCTCATCCATTACGGACAACAACAACCGGGCGGTGGATGAGACGATTAGGCTGGACTGATGCATAACCATTCGTGCGCTATCAATGGATCTCGACATCAGCTTCGGTCCCTCATAAAGGCCTTGAAGTGTCGACGCTTACTGTCGGACGAGAATGTGCAGCAGGCGCTTATGGACTTCTTCACGCACCAGGACACGGTGCTTTACCACACGGAGAACTTCAATCTGTGGGATGAGTGCCTCATTGCTCACGGTGACTTTGCCTGAATGGCATCCCGATTCAGGACTGTACGGCCGTCGAACGGAAACTTTTGGGCCGGGCTGAGTGCCTTAGACAATTAAGGCGCTGGCCTTCTAACCCCAACTTGGCAGGTTCGATCCTGGCTCAGTCCGGTGGTATTTGAAGGTGCTCAAATACGACAGCCTCGTGTCGGTAGATTTAATGGCACGTAAAAGAACTCCTGCGGGACTATATTCCGGCACCTCGGCGTCTCCGAAGGCCGCAAAAGTAGTTAGTGGGACGTAAAGCAAATAACATTATTCGAAACTTTTGAATCGCCCATTAGGCCAAATATAACAGTGATGATGTGCTATCCTGTTGTCTCCGCAGAGGTCTGGTATAGATCTTTCTATTATACACCCGTGGGTGACCTGCACATCTAGAAGTGTGTTAATAACGGTGATAATGAGGTTGGGAGTGTGTGAAGCCTGGTGTTGGCAATACAGACCTACTCATACCAAATAATACCAAGGAGTACAATCAAGGAGTACAGGAGGATCTCATATGAGGTCGTAGGAGTTCTCATGCGTTTCTATGCATGATTTATTACTTTTATGCTCAGTAGCACATTTTCCCTATCACCTATTCAAATTTACACATATACCAGTGAAGCCATATGTCTTTTATAAAACAGACCGTTAAACAACGTACTCTTTCCACCCCGTCAACATCCACGCGTACCAACCACCGTTTACTTTCCGTGCCCTCCTCCCCCATTCAGTTACCACAAGCTCTAGGAGTACCTGTGGCTAAACCTCAAAACGATTACAGACCTGCGATCTTGCAAGTACACTTGCTTTGGAATACGTAGTCATAGCCGGGGGCAAGAACGATCACTCTTTGAAATCTTAGAACAGTTTTCACTAAAAATTGTTTATATATTCCATTATTTTTTGTAATATTTGAAGCCATCTCTTTTCATTTTCGACTCAGTATTCCATTATGGTAAACCACATCACATATGAGTGTTTTTCGTCACTAAATGCAAACGAACTGGTTTGTATCCTCATCCGACGAACGAAACGTTGTCACTAGCGTCATATTCCCACAGTCCATTAGAATAAAAAGAATGTATTGCAGCCGAAAGGCCAAACAAAATAGTTACATCTTATTGTCTTCAGTTGATGACATTGTTTTTTTTAGCGCACTGTCCGGCTCCATAGCTAAATGGTTAGCGTGCTGGCCTTTGGTCACAGGGGTCCCGGGTTCGATTCCCGGCAGGGTCGGGAATTTTAACCATCATTGGTTAATTTCACTGGCACTGGGGCTGGGTGTATGTGTCGTCTTCATCATCATTTCATCCTCATCACGACGCGCAGGTCACCTACGGGTGTCAAATCGAAAGACCTGCACCTGGCGAGCCGAACATGTCCTCGGACACTCCCGGCACTAAAAGCCATACGCCATTTCATTTCATTTTTAGCGCACTTTGTTAGGTGGTATTTGCCACATTTTCGGTTGCACAGCTTACATACACAATTTTCGCTGGGATTGTGGTACGATTTTTTTGCGAATATTTTGTGATGAAAACCGCAAATGGCGTATCTAGTCACGACTTTTAGTTCCTGATTTTCATCCGGTTTCTTTCCATCATTGCTCTTGTAGCGTGGACTCTTTACTTGTAGCCTCTCTTCTCTCCAGATGTTTCGTATATTGTTCTGTAGCTGGTGATAATAGTACCGAGCTCGATAGCTGCAGTCGCTTAAGTGCGGCCAGTATCCAGTATTCGGGAGATAGTGGGTTCGAACCCCAAAGTCGGCAGCCCTGAAGATGGTTTTCCGTGGTTTCCCATTTTCACAGCAGGCAAATGCTGGGGCTGTACCTTATTTAAGGCCATGGCTGCTTCCTTCCCACTCCTATCCCTTCCCTATCCCATAGTCGCCGTAAGACCTATCTGTGTCGGTACGACGTAAAACACATTGTTGGTAGTAACAGTTTGTTCCTCAGGTCCTTTGCGTAAAATGACTCGTTGACTAGTATATAAACCATTCATATTGGTGCAGATCACCATTGTTATTCAGCCTTTACTCAGATAAATTGTTCAAATTTTCTTTTGTAATGACGACCTGAATTGAAAATTTAGACAAAGGATGGTCAAGTGCTACATATGGCCAGTCTTGCTATATGGTGTGGAAACATGGATCCTCAAGAACATAACAGTGAAATGCTAGAAAGCCCTTGAAATTTGGATCCGCAGGAGGATGATTAGTACTTCGCGGGTTGCTCGACTATCGAACCAAAAATACTCAGGAGAGCAAGGGCAAATAGGAAATTCATTCATACAATTAAACGCCGTAAGATTTCTTACCTTGGCCACATCCTCAGAAAAGACCGTTACCTCATCTTACAGTAGATGTACACGACAAAATGCAGGGTCGAGGAGGTGTCGGGAGGAGGCAAAGAGCATAGCTTGGAAACAACAAAGTAGGGACTCGAAGTGTTGAAAGACTTTTCATCCAGCAAGAGTTAGCATAACATTCGCCACAGTGATCGCCAACGTCATTGGGAGCTGATACGATAATTCGAAGAAAAAGAAGAAAAAGAAGGTTGGAATGAATATAGGCCTACCTCGACATTTAAACAACACCATTTGAATATCCAACATAATAAGCAACATTCTGCGGTATATTACAGATACAGTTCGGAGCGCTACACCAAAGACTATTATAACTGTAGATTTATCGCTATGATGAGTTGTATCTGAGACAAGACTATATGGTATTCGTCGGCAAATGTTTAACAGATGAACACTGCACTGAACGAAACACACAGAATTATCACCAGGTGCCTAAAACCAACGCCTCACGATAAACTGATATCACTGAAATAGAACCGCTGCCAGGAGACATGAAGCAATTTGACGCCAGAGAGTGTAGAGTAAGACAACACTTCGAATAAACATACCTTATATCAGCACCAACCTCCCAGATTAAAATCCGGAGATAACTTTATAGGTAGGTAGGTAAGGGTTATTCTGCCCGAAGGCAGGTCCGAACCTCCGCAGAGGTGTTCCTGAGCCGGAGTTTACGTGCGGTAAGGTGGCCAGTTCCTTTCCGCTCCTCCATTCCCTTACCCCCCACCAACAGCGCGTGGCAACCCATCCAACATCTGACCATGCCCAATGTTGCTTAACTTCGGAGATCTCACGGGATCCGGTGGCATAACTGTATACGACCAAAATATTTGTTGAACCGGAATTACCGATTGCGTGTATGGAAGGAAAGGGCTGAGAAACCTGACCGTCACTGTATGGAACCCTCTCAGAGCCTATCCGCTGGACTTGGAAAGAAATACGTTGTTTGGAAAGCCTTAGAATGGCTCGAACAATTCTCACGAGGTTTAGACGACCACACTGAATTCCACAAGTTACCGCCGTGGGAATATGCTATTCCTCACTTTGGCCTTTAAAAACTGTTAAAAAGTGTAGTTTTAGTGAAGCATCTAATTTGACACAGATAGGTCTTATGGCGGCGATGGGATAGAAAAGGGCTAGGAGTGGGAAGGAATCAGTCCTGCCCTTAATTGTAGTACAGCCCCAGCATTTGCCTAGTGTGAAAACGGATCTTCAGGACTGCCGACAGTGGGGTTAAACCCACTATCTCCCGAATGCAAGCTCGCAGTTGCTCGCCCCTAACCGCACGGCCAACTCACTCGGTCGTTCAAATGTCGTACAGTGCAATCAAAATTGAGGTATTAATGTATCATTCCTCTGCACCGATTACCACACGCTATCATAGATACTATACCGCATATTTATAACAAGAGTTTAATGTAGTTATCCATGAGTGCAAAATAACTGGATCATTTTAATCACCAGTTTATTGCTAATGAATAATTTTGTGAACGAGGCTGTCATTATGGTGATGTTGTTTATATCTCGTTATCGTCTGTCGTTATATCACACGTTTGATGGTGTGTAACAACTTTACTGTAATTGAATATTTTTCATCAGCTGAGTAACCCACATCTACCAGTTTTGTTTTTGTTTTTTCCATCTCTCCAATAAGCCTACTTGTTGGTGTAAGAGCGTATTTATAAACAAGTGTGAATCTGCCCAAAATTACAAGGATCAAGGCTGCTACAAAAACGTAATAGGGTGTACTGAGTCCCTCGTGTATTGTAAATAATTAGAAAGTATAAACAATCTGTGTTGTCCACTTTGTTTTATTTTTATTATTATTTAAATTTTCATTAACATGAAAGTGGCCGTGCGGTTTTGGGCAGGTGGTTATCAGCTTGCATTCGGGAGGTAGTGGGTTCGAACCCCAGTGTTGCCAGCCCTGAAGATGGTTTTCCCTGCTTTCACATTTTCATACCAGGAAAATGCTGGGGCTATATCTTAATTAAGGCCATGGCCGCTTCCTTCTCACTCCAAGGCCTTTGCTATCCCATTGTTACATTTTTTACTAGTGGCTTTACGTCGCACCGACACAGATATGACTTATGGCGACGATGGGATAGAAAAGGCCTGGGAGTGGGAAGGAAGCGGCCGTGGCCTTAATTAAGGTACAGCCCAGCATTTGACTGGTGTGAAAATGGGAAACCGCGGAAAACCACCTTCAGGGTTGCCGACAGTGGGATTCGAACCTACTATCCCCCGGACGTAAGATCACAACCGCGGGTCCCTAACCGCACTGCCAACTCGCCCGGTGTGTCACCTGTGTCAGTGCGACGTAAAGCAAATTTTACAAAAATATCATTTGCGTTATTAATGATAATGTGAGAAGTAAGAGATGTTTTTATTTAAGATATCGTTAGATTTGCCATTTCTTTTTACAAGAGGTCCTCACAGAGCTGCAGTTCGTGACGCTCCTATAGCCAGTCGTCTTATTCGTTCCGCCACATACTAGAGCCTTGCAAAACAGCGAGTCTGAGCTGATTTCGTCTTCATTTCCACTACCCTGCTCGGTTGACCAGAGAACGGGCCTGCTGCTAGAAGGAAGAGAGACATACGCAGCCGTGCTCAGTCGAAATGAGCGATAAAGTAGTATGAGTCAACGTGAACTCGAAAGTCGATAATAGGCTAGGTATACCAGGCTACTCATTCGCTCAGTACGTGATCAAACGGCGAGTTTTTGCCTTGTTTCTGCTTCATACGTGCACGTGACGAGTGGTTCAACAAGAATGATGTTCGGAGAATCAAAGCAGGTGACAACAGTGTACTAATGAGTGAATCGCTTGAACTGAGTTCTGAGCTGCTCGATCTGTCCAGACTAGTCTCTGCTCGCTGTGATCAGACAGTTCGGGAGACTTATTTGTTCAGTGAAGATGAACGCCTTTTGAAGTTTGGTCCTTCCAAACATTCATTGAACAGAGTGCTCGAGCAGGAATGTCTGAACGAGTCCAGTGTTTCTTGTAAATGACTTTGATCGAGTCTACACAGTTTACCACATGTCTGTTCATAAGTCGGCAGTGCGTTGACTTTCTCATTAGAGGTGTGTCAGTGAATGCTGCCAGACACGTTGACACACTGGACAGTTCTGTGGGTAGGAGGATACAGAAAACTATCTGAACGTTCCTCAAGAGGCATCTTGTTTGTTGTATGACAACGCTAGGCCTCACGCAGCCAACAGCAGGCGTGAATTGTTTCGGTGCTTCCAGTAAGTACTGGACCATGCACCCTACATTTCCGACTTGACATCCAGTGATTTTTATCTTTTCGGACCGTTGAAGAAGCCCCAGTGTGGTAAGCTATTCAAGGACGATACGGCCGTTCACCATGCCGTAATCACGTGGCTTTAGGGACTGGACGCCAATTTCTTCCATCCTAGCATCGGTACCGTGATATTGTGTCGAATGTTGAATAATAAAGCGTATCAGTGCCCTACTAATGTGTATTCCTAAATCCGTTTGTGAGATACAGCTTCTCCGTGCTCTTGTTAACTTAATTTTTGAAGCTATATTGTATTACCTGTAAATATTCAAATGTGCATATTAAACTTTTTATTAATAATACTAGTTGCAAGTGAGTGCAATGGTTGCGGCGCGCGGACGTTCTCTCCCCCGGTTGGTGGCTATCCGTGACTGGGTAGGAGGGGTCCTGTTTGTTGTCTTCTTTCATTCATATGTAGGTAGATGTTTGGTATTTCCTAAAACTAACAACACTAGTGGCATGCGATTTTGATGATTGCAGTGGACGGTTGCTCTCTCCCACGATTGGTGGCCATCCGTGAATGGGTGAGCGGGTTAGTGGGTTTCTGTCCATTGTCTTCGTCGACTTATATGCATTATAAATAAGGTTGTATAATAGGTGTTTCGTATGTAACATATATTTCAAACATTATTGTAACACTTTGGAATTCGAATATCTTTGGTTTTTTGTAGTACATACAGTACGCTCAAAACTAACTCCATTAACTTAGATTACAATAAACGAAAACGCTTTCCCCAGTTGGTGGTCATCTGTGACTGGGAGAGAAGTATATTCATGCATATTAAACTTTTGCACCTAAAAAGGATTGCACTATATACGGTACAATTAACTGCATACTTTCATCGTGGTTTTACTGAAGGCTGGGCTGAGTGGCTCAGACGGTTGAGGCGCTGGCCTCCTGACCCCAACTTCGCAGATTCGATACTGGCTCTGTCGGATAGTATTTAAATGTGCTCAAATACGTCAGCCTCGTGTTGGTCGATTTACTAGCACGTAAAAGAACTTCTGCAGGACAAAATTCTAGCACCTCGGTTTCTCTGAAAACCGGAAAATAAGTAGTTAGTGACACGTAAAAACAATACTATTATTATTTTACTGAAACTATGTGATAATACGTTTCGATTTTCCTTCATAAAACAGTTTTCTCACAATCATGAGCTTAAACACACGTTTTCTCTACTTTTTCCATTAATAATTATTTTTAAGAAAAGTGTGTAAAGGAAAAGAGCATACAGCCTGTTGTGCATATACAAATTTGCTATCCCGCAACATTTCAGGTAAATATTGTAAAAGTACATGTATAACACCCTCGCACTGTTTTCACAACTACGATATACTATTACTATTGTCATTATTCGTATCAATGTTATAATTTCATTTGTATATTTATTCTTAATATTTTAAGCTGAAAGGTCTTCATATGTGATATGAGTACTTTGTTTTGTACAAGCGGATGGGGAAACACAGCTATTTACAACTCGGAAAGTTCCTGTGAGTCGTGTGGAATAGCCCAGAGTCCGATGACGTGGCCTTGTTATTGCCTTGGTACCCGGAAGAGTTTCGGGGCGTGGTCTTGTATCAATATCAATCAATCAATACTGATCTGCATTTAGGGCAGTCGCTCAGGTGGCAGATTCCATATCTGTTGCTTTCCTAGCCTTTTCCTAAATGATTTCAAAGAAATTGGAAATTTATTGAACGTCTCCCTTGGTAAGTTATTCCAATCCCTAACTCCCCTTCCTATAAATGAATATTTGCCCCAGTTTGTCCTCTTGAATTCCAACTTAATCTTCATATTGTGATCTTTCCTACTTTTATAAACGCCATTCAAACTTATTCGTCTACTAATGTCATTCCACGCCATCTCTCCGCTGACAGCTCGGAACATACCACTTAGTCGAGGAGCTCTTCTTCTTTCAAATCTTCCCAACACAAATATTGCAACATGTTTGTAATGCTACTTTTTTGTCGGAAATCACCCAGAACAAATCGAGCTGCTTTTCTTTGGATTTTTTCCAGTTCTTGAATCAGGTAATCCTGGTGAGGGTCCCATACACTGGAACCATACTCTAGTTGGGGTCTTACCAGAGACTTATATGCCCTCGGGGAAGACTAGTTCCACTAGTTATTGGATGAAATAAGGACCAATCTAGAAGTACCATGAGAGAGTAGGGGAGGCTGAGGTCTATATAGACATGTGAGAAAACAGCAGAGGACTTGTTTTAAAACTTTCGTGGAGCGTACTTGATTTTATACTTTTGAGGAACGTGGTTGACTGGAATTTTTTGTGGGATGTGAAGTGTGGTATTGGCCTACAGACTGTGGACTGCTTGGGCACTTGGTATAATATCACTTGTGGTGGCTTGGAGTCTTATATGTTGGTGAAAGCTATGAGGTACCTTATTTCAGACTTTCCATAATTTATGGTCTGGAACAAAAAGCATGTGTTGCTCAAGTGAAAGTATCTTTAAACCAAGTGTTAGAGTCAGTGAACACAGAATTATACAGGTACTGTATGAATGTGATATGACAAGTGCCGGTAGCGAGTATCTGCAAGTTGTGTTGATACACAGAGCCAGTGAACGGTAAATATATATGTGCTCATCGAATGTTAGCTTGGTCCTCGCTTTTGGTTTCCCGCTGTTTTGTTGTTGTTTGATAATTGTGTAAAAGAGGAGTCTTCCAGCTGTATTTTGTAAGTGTATCCTATGAATATTTTGATGTGTTAATGAGGTGCTCACACACGGATATTATTCAGAATGCAGTTAATTATTTTAGAATCAGTGCAGTCATTCATGAACCTAGGTGCAGTTCCTACCTATTTAGTCGTCTTAAGAAGGTTAGGTGAGGCCTGGGTGTACCAGTACGCAGCTTTATGTACACGCCCTGGGAGGGAGAATTATCATGCTCAATTAAAATTAGGGGGATCCATTTAGGTGAACTTTCGCGCCCATATTACAGATATTTCAATTAAATATTTTTATGAATTATAATTATTTTATTAAGTTATTTGAGTTATTTTATTTATTCAAATAATAATAATAATAATTTCGTGTGGCTATTTCTAGCCGAGTGCATCCCTTGTAAGGCAGACCCTCCGATGAGAGTGGGCGGCATCTGCCATGTGTAGGTAACTGCGTGTTATTGTGGTGGAGGATAGTGTTAGGTGTGGTGTGTGAGTTGCAGGGATGTTGGGGACAGCACAAACACCCAGCCCCCGGACCACTGGAATTAACCAATGAAGGTTAAAATCCCCGACCCGGCCGGGAATCGAGCCCGGGACCCTCTGAACCGAAGGCCAGTACGCTGACCATTCAACCAACGAGTCGGACATTTATTCAGATGTCTTACATATAATAAAACTTACGCCCAATTTTGAGCCGATTAAGCATTTTAATCAAATTATATTATTATTAATCCTGTTTCAATGGCACCCAACAGTGAGTAAATGGTTATTAATTATTATTATAATAATAATAATCGTATTAAAATACGTTCAACAGCCTTTAAATTATTATGAGACATACATTGACTGACAGAGCAAATGCAACACCAAGAAGGAGTGGTCAGAACTTTATGCCAATTGCAGGGTAGACTGACGTCACTGAGGTATGCTCATGATGTGAAATGCGCCGCTGTGCTGCGCACGTAGCGAACGATAAATGGGACACGGCGTTGGCGAATGGCCCACTTCGTACCGTGATTTCTCAGCCGACAGTCATTGCAGAACGTGTTGTCGTGTGCCACAGGACACGCGTATAGCTAAGAATGCCAGGCCGCCGTCAACGGAGGCATTTCCAGCAGACAGACGACTTTACGAGGGGTATGGTGATCGGGCTGAGAAGGGCAGGTTGGTCGCATCGTCAAATCGCAGCCGATACCCATAGGGATGTGTCCACGGTGCAGCGCCTGTGGCGAAGATGGTTGGCGCAGGGACATGTGGCACGTGCGAGGGGTCCAGGCGCAGCCCGAGTGACGTCAGCACGCGAGGATCGGCGCATCCGCCGCCAAGCGGTGGCAGCCCCGCACGCCACGTCAACCGCCATTCTTCAGCATGTGCAAGACACCCTGGCTGTTCCAATATCGACCAGAACAATTTCCCGTCGATTGGTTGAAGGAGGCCTGCACTCCCGGCGTCCGCTCAGAAAACTACCATTGACTCCACAGCATAGACGTGCACGCCTGGCATGGTGCCGGGCTAGAGCGACTTGGATGAGGGAATGGCGGAACGTCGTGTTCTCCGATGAGTCACGCTTCTGTTCTGTCAGTGATAGTCACCGCAGACGAGTGTGGCGTCGGCGTGGAGAAAGGTCAAATCCGGCAGTAACTGTGGAGCGCCCTACCGCTAGACAACGCGGCATCATGGTTTGGGGCGCTATTGCGTATGATTCCACGTCACCTCTAGTGCGTATTCAAGGCACGTTAAATGCCCACCGCTACGTGCAGCATGTGCTGCGGCCGGTGGCACTCCCGTACCTTCAGGGGCTGCCCAATGCTCTGTTTCAGCAGGATAATGCCCGCCCACACACTGCTCGCATCTCCCAACAGGCTCTACGAGGTGTACAGATGCTTCCGTGGCCAGCGTACTCTCCGGATCTCTCACCAATCGAACACGTGTGGGATCTCATTGGACGCCGTTTGCAAACTCTGCCCCAGCCTCGTACGGACGACCAACTGTGGCAAATGGTTGACAGAGAATGGAGAACCATCCCTCAGGACACCATCCGCACTCTTATTGACTCTGTACCTCGACGTGTTTCTGCGTGCATCGCCGCTCGCGGTGGTCCTACATCCTACTGAGTCGATGCCGTGCGCATTGTGTAACCTGCATATCGGTTTGAAATAAACATCAATTATTCGTCCGTGCCGTCTCTGTTTTTTCTCCAACTTTCATCCCTTTCGAACCACTCCTTCTTGGTGTTGCATTTGCTCTGTCAGTCAGTGTATGTAAACTGCATTTCAAATAATTTATTTTCATTGAACCAATTTTTTATTTAATTTTAAATTGTATTGTAAGAGAAAGTCTACATCTGTAACTTGGGTTTTTCTTTTAAATTAAAGGGAGACGTATCAATCAATCAATCAATCAATCAATCAATCAATCAATCAATCAATCAATCAATCAATCAATCAATCAATCAATCAATCAATCAATCAATCAATCAATCAATCAATCAATCAATCAATCAATCAATCAATCAATCAATCAATCAATCAATCAATCAATCAATCAATCAATCAATCAATCATCTGTATTTAAGGCAGTCACCCAGGTGGCAGATTCCCTATCTGTTTTTGCCTAGTCTTTTCTTAAATAATTGCAAAGATTTTGGAAATGTATTGAACATCTCCCTTGGTAAATTATTCCAATCCCTAACTCCTTTCCTATAAATGGATATTTTCCCCAATTTGTCCTCGTGAATTCCAACTTTATCTTCATAATTTGATCTTTCAAAATTTTTATTGCTAGTTGTTTTACGTCGCACCAACACAGATGGGTCTTACAGCGACGATGGGACAGGAAAGGGCTATGAGTGGGAAGGAAGCGGCCGTGGCCTTAATTAAGGTACAGCCGCAGCATCTGCCTGGTGTGAAAATGGGAAACCACGGAAAACCATTTTCAGGGCTGCCGACAGTGGGGTTCGAACCTACTATCTCCCGAATACTGGATACTGGCCGCACTTAAGCGACTGCAGCTATCGAGCTCGGTTTTCAAACTTTTAAATCACCACTCAAACGTATTCGTACTGACAGCTCGGAACATACCACTTAGTGGAGCAGCTCGTCTCCTTTCTGCCCAATCTTCCCAGCTCAAACGTTGGAACATTTTCTTAACGCTACTTTTTTTTTTTTTTTGTAGGAAATCACCCAGAACAAATTAAGCTGCTTTTGTTTCGATTTTTCCAGTTCATTAAACAAATAATCCTGGTGATACCATTCACTGGAACCATACTCTAGATGGGTTCATACCAGAGACTTTTATGCCCTCTCCCTTACATCCTTTGTACAATCCCTAAATACCCTCATAACCATGTACAGAGATCTGTGGTCTTTATTTACAATACCGTTTATGTGACTACACCAATGAAACATTTCATTATGATAACACGCAGCTCCTTGCAGTGATACCAGTAAGGAACTTTCACCCCATCAACATAGTAACTAAACCTGAGAGGAGTTTTCCTACTAGTGAATCTTGTAACCTGACTTTTAACCACATTGCCTGCTGTCAATCTTACAACATTGTCGAGGTCTTTCTGCAGTTCTTCACAATCTTGTAATTTACTTATTACTCCATACAGTATAACATAATCCGCGAAAAGCTTTACCTCTGATTCCAATTTTTTACTCATATCATTTATATATAAGAAAACATGAAGGTCCAAAAATAATGCCTTGAGGAATTCCCCTCCTAATGGTTACAGGATCAGATAATGCTTCACCTACTCTCATTATCTGGGTACTCTTATCTAAAAAATAATATTATTCTATAACGATATCGTGTACTCAGCATCAAACCCAACCTCCTAATCCATCCGAGGATCGAGCCCACAAATAGTGGGATCTTAAGATGAATGGTATCGCTAAGTTCACTGTATAATAGGAGTACTTTAGTTATCAATAGTATTAATGTCTTTATTCATGGCGTTCAAGCGAGGTGCACAGCTGTGAGCTCGCATTCGGAAGATAGCGGGTTCGAACCCCAGGGTTTTCCGTGGTTTCCCATTTTCACACCAGGCAAAAGCTTGGGCTGTACCTTAATTTCGGCCACCGCCGCTCCTTACCACTCCTAGCCCTTTCCTATCCCATCGTCGCCATAAAATCGATGTAAAGCCAATTCTAAAATAAATATATTCAAGACGAAATTAGTAATTCTGCTCTATCTTACGCTTAACCATATGCAATAGAAAAATATGTTCATAATAAGATACAAACAAAAATGTAACCTAACTCTGGTAATAACCTTACATTACAAATACAACATGACTTTAAACTATGTATACCTCTATAGCCTTTGTTAACAACTTAATTACAAATATAGCCACTTACGCACACAACCATACATCATTGACTCAGACAGTTTTATATTTCATGAAATAATTTCCACAAGAATGTCTGAAGTTCTTCAAGTTAGTAGAATTCCTAATTCCTCGTATTTACCAGAATATAGTTCCAGAGTCCAGTACCCGACACTTGGATCGATCGGTTGAAAATAGTCGTTTTGTTTGTAATGGCAGTGATATGGAATTACGATGGAATATTACGATCGGCAAAGGAGGAAAGTGAGTTGAAAAAAGAAGAAAGGTAGTCGGGTTGTGATTCGTTCAACAGTCTAAAAACTATAGTAGTTGTTTGTAACTTACCTAGTTCCTCGAATTTCAACCATCCTAGTTTATCAAAGTGGGGTGTGAGCAGAGCGATTTAATGAAAATGCGTATCATGTACATCAATTTAATGCTTCTGTACCTTGTCGGTCTGTTCTATAGTAGCATCAATGAGTACAACATAACAATAATTGAAGAACGGGTAACAATCTATTTTTTAAATTTAGTAGGAGGTAGGATTGTTGATATTTGGGAGAATGGAGAGAAGCATTTCGTCGTTGCGCCTAGAAAAACCACTATGAGATAATATTTCAGCTTAGAACTCTGACCAGACAGGTTCAGTATTGCATGAAGTGTATCAACGAATTTTCGTTGTGAGTGATTCATGTGTTGCGGGTCAGTATTTATCCCCTTAACATTGTCACATAACGGAATTTCGAGGCGCAGCGACAATATACTCTCCTGCATACACTCGGTATGAGTTCATTCTAATTTAGATTTTCGGATATAATAATATTAAGATTTTCTACTGAACTTGAAAACTGATATTAACATCACTTAACTCTAAGTTGGGAGTATTGTAGCTTTTGAGTTTATTTATGAGTCTAGTTTGTCCGAGCATTATTGCTTGCGCCTCATTAGGATTAATAATAAGAAAATATTCGCCTGCATATTGCAGATTATTGAGATCCTCATTAATTTGTTTTATTGTAAAATATTATACAAAAGCGTTTGCGAGCAGGAAATGAGAGTATATTTGGAGACCGTCAGCTCACAGATATTATTCAAAGATTTTAAAGTGTTTTTGATGAAATGTAAATATAAGCTAAAGTAAAAAGAAATGGGACCAGAGCACTGCCTTGTCAGATCCCAGTTTTTGTTACACTATATTGATATTACTGTCATTAATGCCATAAAGTTGCCTGCGGTTTGTGTGATAAGAACTGGAGGATCACCTGGCTAAAAGGCATGGCTTGTAATTTTGACAAATAAGTACTAAATTTATGGTATCGTAGGTACAACTGAAATAAAGGAGGGTAAGGATCGTGACTTGTCTTCAATCCATGATTTGACGCACGTCATCTGTAATCTTCAGTAAGGCTGCTTCAGTACTGTGTCGTTATTTAAAACCTGACTGAAGGGCATCGAGAAGGTTACGTTGCTTAGTTATTCCGTCAGCGGGTTGTGAACCAACTTATAAAGGACTTTAGATAACGCTCCAATAATACTGAAACTGGGTGGTAGTCGGATGGTAGTTAAGACAAGATTTCTTCGGTAGGGCTATTACTGGAGCTTCTTCCCACGGTGTTGTGAGTATGCATTAATTAAATAATTATTATATTATTTAAGGCGGTGGTGACAGTTATGGTGATTGTTATTTTAAGAGGAATTACAGCTAGTAAGACTAGTGTAACGAAAATATTTCAAATTTTGACTGGGAAGACTTGCGAGAAAGGAGACGAACTGCTCGAGTAAGTGGTATGTTTCGAGCTAGCTGTGGAGAGATGGCATGGCAATATGTTAGTAGACGAATAACCTTGCGTTGTGCCTTTGGAGGTAGGAAATATCATAATATGAAGGTAAAGGTGCAATTAAACAGGACAAATTGAGGCAAGTATTCGTTTACGGGAAGAGAAATTAGGCATTTGAATAATTTATCACGGAAAATGTTCAATATATTTCCAAGATCTTTGAAATTACTTCATACAGGACTAGGTAAGCAATTTATAGGGATGATACTGTATAGGCTTTTGGGTTTATGCCGTGTCAAGAAAATAAGGTGAAATCTTTAACGTTTAGCAGAGAACTGTGCTCTGCGTCCTCAGAACAAATCTCGACTGTCCACGAGAAAGGCTTCTTAAACAATGACACTTTGAATTTGGACGTTATAATAGAAGTAAAAATGGTGCTTTCATTCGTCACCAGGTGGCCCCCAGGACGTGGCACAACTCTAGCGTTCGAAGCGGAAGCTGACCGAACCATCACAATCAGACTAAGCGGTTCACGAGACATTGACAGGTGTATGATATAGACACAAGCCTGGAATGAAATTCATAGGGAATCTGTCTCCTGGGTGTCAGCACTAAATGCTGGCAAATAATGATTGATTGACGCCGAAAAGACAAATAACTGAAAATGCAATACTTAAGATTCCCAAAAATGTACCTTCTGGAACCATTAGAATATCTTTCTTATTCATCCTAATCAGTTTAATTATTAATGATCTCTCTCAGGATATGTCTATGTGGTAAGAGTAGAATTTACTCGTATAGAGATCCTGGATGTTAAATTCACTTTCTCTTACCTCCAGTGCATTGCATGTGAATGAATTACGTAAAAACTCTTCTTCCTCAAAGGGAATGCAAAATGAAGCTACCGTGGTTAGAAACCGAATAGACCACGGCAGTTCGTGAGCGGAGACTACTATGGTGTACTGAATAATTACCTAGAGCGGAGTTATTTTCATTGGCCAGAACCTCCCTTTAGGCAGACGTGACCAATATGGACACAGTCAGTAATCAGACGAGGTCCTTCGTATGTGATTTTAACGTTGTCGCATACACTACTTTGGAGCATTATTTTTATATAATAATTACTTCATCTAGAAAGATTAAGGATAACGAACCATCTGTTCTCTTTCCCTAAATAATACCAGATTTCACATACAAAATTTACAAATAAAAATGTAAATGAGTACCATTGAAACATCTTACAACCGTTAAATAATACGGTATAATAATAATAATAATAATAATAATAATAATACCGAGCTGGAAAGCTGCAGTCGCTTAAGTGCGGCCAGTATTCAGTATTCGGGAGATAGTGGGTTCGAACCCCACTGTTGGCAGCCCTGAAGATTGTTTTCCGTGGTTTCCCATTTTCACACCAGGCAAATGCTGTACCTTAATTAAGGCCACGGCCGATTCCTTCCCACTCCTAGCCCCTCCCTGTCCCATCGTCACCATAAGACCTCTCTGTGTCGGTGCGACGTAAAGCAACTAGCATAATAATAATAATAATAATAATAATAATAATAATAATAATAATAATAATAATAATAATAATAATAGAGCCTCCGTGGCTCAGACGGCAGCGCGTCGGCCTCTCACCGCTGGATACCGTGGTTCAAATCCCGGTCACTCCATGTGAGATTTGTGCTGGACAAAGCGGAGGCGGGACAGGTTTTTCTCCAGGTACTCCGGTTTTCCCTGTCATCTTTCATTCCAGCAACACTCTCCATTCCCATTTCATAGCATCTATCAGTCATTACTAAATCACTTTGGGAGTGGCGACCCCATCGTACTAATAGCCTATACTGTATATGATTCATTCATTACATCCCTGACCCGGTCAATGACTGGAACACAGGTTGTAGGTTTTCATTTTCAATAATAATAATAATAATAATAATAATAATAATAATAATAATAATAATAATAATAATAGTAATAATAATAATAATAATAATAGTAATAATAATAATAAGGGCTGTAATGAAAAGGGATGGATGTCGATGACGTAAGGGATATTAAAAATGCACTAAAAATGTTAAAAATTACTTTATTAAATGACCTAAAATAACGAAAATGCCTTATAAAATGTAAAAAATGATGTTTGAAAAATAATATTTATAATTCTTCAGAAAATTATAGGTTAGACACAAAATTAAGAAGTAGATAATATAGGTCTTTATTTGTAGGCTGCTCGAAGACAAATAATACAAAATACAAATAAATATTGGTTGGAAGAGAACTCGAAAAAATTAAAGACGATTTCAGAAATTAAAGTCTAAAATACATTTAATAAATTATAAGAAGCAAGTTGAGAAATTAATTTCTACAAAATATAAATGTGATTCTGAAATAAAAACTCCAAATTACAAGAATAAAACTATTTAATATTATATTGAAAAAATATATTTTTCTTTCTTTCTTAATCTGCTTACCCTCCAGGGTTGGTTTTTCCCTCGGATTCAGCGAGGGATCCCACCTCTACCGCCTCAAGGGCAGTGTCCTGGAGCGTGAGACATTGGGTCAGGGGATACAACTGGGGAGGATGACCAGTTCCTCACCCAGGCGGCCTCACCTGCTATGCTGAACAGTGGCCTTGGTGGGGGATGGGAAGATTGGAAGGGATAGACAAGGAAGAGGGAAGGAAGCGGCCGTGGCCTTAAGTTAGGTGCCATCCCGGCGTTTGCCTGGAGGAGAAGTGGGAAACCACGGGAAACAACTTCGAGGATGGCTGAGTTGGGAATCGAACCCACCTCTACTCAGTTGACCTCTGGAGGCTGAGTGGACCCCGTGGCAGCTAATCACACTAACCACTACACCACAGAGGCGAAAAAAATTTATTTCAATATTTGTATAACTACTCGTTAAGGATTTCAGAGGCAATTTCAGAGAATTGTGTGGTAAAATGACAAAAGGGACCAATTTACCTAAAGAGACAAAATTCTCCAAAATACGACGGAAAATGACGGAACGATTCTATAAAATCAAGGGAATGCCCTTGAAGTAACAAAACTAAAAATGCACAAAAAATTCAAATAATGTAAAATAGATGATGATGATGATGATGATGATGATGATGATGATGATGCTTGTTATTTTAAGGGGCCTAACATCGAAGGTTATTGGCCCTAATGTAAAATAAAAAGGGTATAATTGTAATCGAGGTGATACGAACAGAGTTTGTATATACTTGAACATTGCACCTGACCTCTCAATAAAAAGAGGACATGTCACTAACATCCGCGCCGTACTAATTATGATAAAGGTGAGGAATATGACGCAGACAATTATGATGACATGGCAATAGTGTACAGCAAATTAATTAAGCCAACATTAATTAATTAATATTTCTTTCTTTCTTTCTTTCTTTCTTTCTTTCTTTCTTTCTTTCTTTCTTTCTTTCTTTCTTTCTTTATTTATTTATTTATTTATTGGGAATCAGAAGCAGCATAGCGCCGAATTACAAAGACCCCCCAAAAATCTCTTATGTACAATATTTAAAACAATTTATATACAGTAATTAGTACCATTAATAATTAATTACACAAAAATTTAAACAATATAAATTGTGCAAAGCTAATGCAATCGATAACCAATAATTTCCATATTTACATAAACAGTGACATATGGAAATACTTTTAAAAATATATAACAGAGAAATGAAGGTATCGTATGAAGCTGCGTTACTTAAGGAATATCATGACAGAAGGAAGGATATGATAAGATTTATTTACAATTGGCTTTCACGTCGCACCGACGCAGATAGGTCTTATTGCGACGATGGGATAGAAAATGCCTAGGATTTGGAAGGAAGCGGCCGTGGCCTTAATTAAGGTAACGCTCCAGCATTTGCCTGGTGTGAAAATGGGAAATCGTGGAAAATTCTCTTCATGGCTGCCGACAGAGGGGTTCGAAACCCACTGCAAGCTCACTGATCAGAATATTTCTAAGTTCAAATTTAGTGATAAGGTTATATACACGGCTAGAATACTTATAATGTTGGACCTGTGGGTAAGAAAAAGGCGGAAATAGGGAATAGGGAAGACAGTTTTCATTCTCGTATTACGAGAAGGGATATGGAGGTGAAAGAAGAAGGAAGCTAATTCTGACGACATTTTGGTGACCTAAATACACAATTAGCTACTTTTTAGAGCAGCTTTAGGCCAGCTGTGTTCGTCCGAGTTGAAATATCCCTGAAACGTAATTTCCAAACGCTTGATTATAGTTCAAGTTGCAGCAGACTGAAACCCTGGCTCTGACGTTTTCAAAGAAGAAAGCTTTTACACCGTCAAGGCTGAGCTTTGGGCAATAAAAATGGACCAGATTCGAGAGGCGTATTTTAAAAACGATAAAGTACAGAAAAAGAGGAACACTTTGATGGAATTTATATCTGTGATGGCAGAAAACCTGTACGGTAAAACAAGAAGTGGCATTGCGCGTGAGGTGACCCCGATTATGTGGGGAAAATACCATATTCATGCTAAAAATTTGGGTGTATAAATGGCTTGAAGAAGTTGTTATCTATAGGTTATTATCGAATTAGTTTACCGTGCAGGGTTCGTTCCTATACCAGACTCAGCGAGGGATCCCACCTCCACCGCCTCAAGAGTAGTGTCCTTGAGCGTAATGCATTTGATCGGGAATACAACCGGGAAGGAAGACTATTATCTCTCGCAGGTAGCCTCACCTGATATGCTGAACAGCAGCCTTGTGAAGGAAAGGGAAGTTTGATTGGGATAGGCAAGGAAGAGGGAAGGAAGTGGCCGTGTCTTTAAGTTAGGTACTATTCTGGAATTTCCCTGGAGAAGAAGTGGGAAACCGCGGACTACCACTTCGAGGATGGCTGAGGTTTAAATCGAACACCCTCTACTCACTTGACCTCCCGAGGTTGAGTGTACTCCGTTCCAATTCTCATACCACTTTTTGAATTTCATGGCAGAGCCGGGAATCGAACCCGATCCTTCAGGGATAGCAGCTAAATTGTGATCTACAACTAACATAATATAACATGGCAGTTTTAATAATAAGCCACATCTTCTACTACAGGTTACAGATATTTGCGGCAACACTACCTGAAAGTAGCAGGTAGCTGGGAAACTCTGATAATATATTCAACTGTCGAGCTGTAATAACAGATTAAAGATGAGTTTGTATAGCCTGTGGTGCGATGAGGTGGGATCGATAAAAGTGTATCAGTTTCTGAGCGATTTTATTTATTTATTCACAAAGTACAAGATACAGTTACACAGAGCGCATTTTACTAGTACTGTCAATAGACTAATTAACAAATCTAAACTATCATATTAAAACATAATAAAATAAATAATAAATAAAAAATAATAAAAGGTAACAGGACCAGGTACACAACCTACTAATAACAACTGTCCAAATCGAAAACATGAGAATGTCCAAGTTCAAGCCAAGTCGTTGTGTGTCAAAATCGCGGTATATCAACTTCATACCAACTTATCCTTAAGAAATGATTTACACCCGTCTGGATAATACATTTATCTGATGCTCTATCAAGATCTTATCTCCTATTAATAGTGATAAAGAGAATTGGGAGGTGGATTAGAAATATCGTCGAAATATGGAGTGCTGGGTGTGGACGAAGGAACGCAAGGCTTGATGATGGTGACGCTGGTTAGGTTTAAATCAACCAGTTTCATTGAAGGTAGGTGTAAAATGATCATATGAAAGTACGTCACACATGTACAGTAACGTACACCGGCGTTTAATGTGTGTATAGTTTGTCATTAAGAGTGGAGAGATACAAGGAAGTGATAGGAGATTATGAAGAGTACTTGACGGGTGTAAAAAAAGGAAAGGACAGAATGTGGGGAAGGGCTGTTCATCATAAATGCTATTTCACGCAACAGGCCTATAAATGAGCGAATGATGTTGCCTGTTGGAGGAATTAGGACGAAAATTATCTCAGTGTATTCAACATATAAGGGTGCAGATGAGGGTGAAGATGACATGTTTTATGAAGCATCGAATGGTATCGTAGTCAGGGTAAACAACAAGGATAGAATAGTGCCAATGGGCGATTTCAATGCGAGAGTTAGAAATAGAACTGAAAGATACGCAAGTGCGGTTGCTAAATGTGGAAGCTTATATGAATGGGAAGCGTTTGCTGGACTTCTGTTCTAGTATTGGTTTAGCAGTTAAGAACACATTCTTCCAACATAAGACTATTCAATGCTACACATGGAATGTTAAGAATATGCGGCTTTTACTGGGACTTTCCGATGACACTGACCACTATCTGATATGTAGTGGACTGAGTATCCCTAGGCCTAGGATAGAGAAAGAGGAATCTGTGTGCAAACGAATAAGGGTATAAAATATGGACGAGGAAATTAGACAGATGTACATGGATATAATTAGTGAAAAGTTCCAGTTCCAGTGAGCAGGCTCAGAAAAAAGAAACCGAGTGCGTGGCATTCAGGGATGCTGTTGTAGAAACAGAAAGGGAATGCCTAGGAATAACTGTGTGTAAAGGTGGTAAAAAGCGAATATCATAGTGAAATGATGAAGTGAGAGCAGCTTGTAAACGTAAAAAGTAGGCGTATCAGAAATGGCTCCAAACAAGGATTGATGCAGACAGGGAATTGTACGTAGATGGGAGAAAGAGATAAACTAATAGTTGTTGAATCCAAAAGGAAATTTTGGGAATATTTTGGTAATAACTGAAAAAGACTAGGTCAAGCAGCTGGGAAACTTTTCTGGACAATTATAAAGCATCTTAAGAAGGGAGGGGAAAGGAAATGGAAAGTGTTTTGTGTATTTCATCTGAACTCATAATAGATCCCGGGAAATCATTTGGGAGGTGAAAGGAATATTTTGAAAATATTCTCAACGTAAAAAAGGAAATCTTCCTTGTGACTTCGCGAACAACCGGGCTCATGGGAAGGAGGACAATGATGTTGCTGAAATTACGCTTGATGAAATCGAAGGGATGATAAATAAACTCCATTGTTATAAAGCAGCAGGAATAGATGCAATTAGACCTGAAGTGATGTCATATAGTGCGAAGGCAGAGATGAAATGGCTCTATACGGTGATAAAGTTTGATTGTTGGTAAGGTACCTTATTATACCTATCTATAAGCAAGGGAACAGGAATGATTGCAACAACTGTCGAGGTATCACATTGATCATCATACCAGGCAAACTTTTCGCTGGTATCTTGGAAGCGAGGGTGTGATTAGTGGTTGAGGGGAAGTTGGATGGAAACCAGAGTGGTTTTAGTCCACAAAGTGGCTGTCAGGATCAGATTTTCGGTATGCGCCAGGTAATTGAAAAATGCGACGAGAATAATATACAGTTATGTTTATGTTTCGTAGATCTAGAGAAAGCATATGACAGAGTACCGAGGGAAAAGACGTTCGCCGTACTGGGGGACTATAGGATTAAGGTTATTGAAATTAGTCAAAGGCATTTACGATAGCAATTGGGTTGCCGTGAGAATTGATGGTAGAATGATTTCTTGGTTCTAGGTACTTACAGGGCTAAGGAAGGCTGTAATTCTTTACATTTGTTGTTTATAGTTTACATGGATCATCTGCTGAAATATATAAAGTGGAAGGTAGGAATTCAGTAAGGTAGAAATATAGTAAGCTGTCTGGCCTATGCTGACGACTTGGTAGATTGTGCCGAAAGCCTGCAGTCTAATATCTTGGAACTTAAAAAGTAGGTGCAATGAGTATGGTATGAAAATTAACCTTTCCAACAGTAAATTGATGTCAGTAGGTAAGAAATACAAGAGACTTGAATGTCAGATTTGGGATACAAAGCCGGAACAGGTAAACATTTTCAGCTATTTAATGTGTGTGTTCTACCAGGATGGTAGTATAGTAAGTGAGATTGAATCACGGTGCATTAAAACTAATGCAGTGAGCTCACAGTTGCGATCAGCAGTATTCTATAAGACGGAAGTCAGCTCCCGGACGGAACTACGGCATCTTTACATCGGTCTGTTTTCAAACCAACTTTGCTTTGCGTGAGTGAAAGCTGAGTGGACTCAGGATATCTTATTCATAAGTTAGAAGTAACAGCTATGAAAGTATTGGGAATGATTGCTGGTATAAAGAGGTGGGAACAATGGCAGGAGGGTATTCGAAATGAGGAGATAAAGGCTAAATTAAGAATAAACTCGATGGATTAAGCCGTACGCATAAACCGGTTTCGGTATTGGGGTCATGTGAGGCGAATGGAGGAGGATGGATTACCTAGGAAAATAATGGCCTCTGTTATGGAGGTTAAGTGAAGTGGAAGGAGACCAAGATGGCGATGGTTAGGCCTATAGTCCCCCATTACGGCGAACATCTCTTCCCTCGGTACTCTCTCATATGCTTTCTCTAGATCTACGAAACATAAACATAACTGTCTATTCTTCTCGTAGCATTTTTCAGTAACCTGGTGAATACCAAAACTCTGACCCTGGCATCCCCTTTGTGGTCTGAAACCACTCTGGTTTTCATCCAACTTCCTCTCAACCACTGATCACACCCTCCCTTCCAAGATACCAGCGAAAAATTTGTCTGGTATGATGATCAATGAAATAACGCGATAGTTGTTGCAATCATTCCTGTTCTCTTGCTTATAGAGAGGTGTAATTAGGCCTACTGCTTTTATCCAATCAGAAGGTACCTTACCAACAATCCAACGAGGCCACAGAACTATTTACAAATAAAGGATTGTGGCGGCCTTTCTGTAAAATCATAGAGGCTTGCAGACTGAACGCTGAAAGGCATAACGGTCTATAATGAAGATGTATGTTATTATTATCATACCTACAGTATTATTGCAAATACTTTATAACCATTACATAGTATTATGCTGCAAATATAGAGTACCGCAGTGGATTAAAAACGAATATGGCCTACGGGAACATTTATAATTTGCATTCGACCTGTAATAGGCACCGTTTTAGTGAAATTACAGTAAAATAGGCCTATATATATGCGTTTGTTTCATGACCAATTTAGATGTAAGCACCGTCGTTTCTATGTGTGTATCAATTGAAACTGTTTTTCCTTTTTTTTTTTTTTTTTTGCAGAATTTGTATTGTTTGCGTTACAATATTTAATTAACTGGCCGACATATTTCAGAGCCTCACTGTATGTTGAAACCGGGTCATCTAATATTTAAGTAAGTAGGGTACTGAAGATTGTGGAGCCCACACAGTCAGCTTTCAGCATATGTTGTTACAAAGAGAAGGGATGGATGACCACTTACAATACCACAATAGCAATCAGGTATACGCTGGAGGCGGCGTGAGGGGGTTGGGTGAGTTTTAAAGATTTTTTATATAGAATGATGTTTATGTTTAGAGGGGAAGGGTCGGTAGATCAATATATTTTTTTTTTTACAATTTGCTTTACGTCGCACCGATGCAGACAGGTTTTATGGTGACGATGGGACAGGAAAGGGCTAGGATCAGTAAAGGAGCGACCGTTGCCTTAATTAAGATACACCCCCAGAAATGGTCTGGTGTAAAATTAGGAAACAAGTGAAAACCATCTTCAGGGCTGCCGACAGTAGGGTTCGAACCTACCATCTTCCGAATGTAAGGTGATTGTCACGCAATCCAAACCGCTCACTCACTTGCTCGGTTTGATGAATGTTAGTAGGACAGCACAGTGGTACTTTTAGGTGCTTGAATGCTAGAAAAGTACAGTACAAAGATTGACTTTGATAACCTTGGTGCAATTTTGAACAATTTCTGTACAGTACTACAAAAACATTTCAACGACTTGTGTTACAGTGGTCAAGGTATATATAGATGAAATATGTAAAAGTATTATCAAATTGTGGTCAGACTTCAAATTATACGGACATTCAACTTATTTATTTATTTATGTATGTATGTATTTATTTATTTATTTATTTATTTATTTATTTATTTATTTATTTATTTACATTTCATCGTGTGTCACAGGCAATGAAGCGGTAATTGGTTGTCGTGAGCGAGTTTCGGGCTACTTCAGCCTCAGCCGCGCACGTCTGCTGACCGAGTGGTAGAAAATTATTTGGAACTCATAGATGTGGATAATGATCACCTTGGTAACAATGAAGAGGCTCCGATGAAGCTTTCACAAACGCAGAATTAAGAAAACAGTGTCAAAAATAGCATTTCAAATCCATACTAACTAGTAAGAATTTGGTAAGCATGTGAGGAGGGACCGTATAAGACTCTGGTAAAGAGAACTTGAAAAGATCCAAAGGAAAGCACAATGATTTGTTCTTAGTGATTTCCGATGAAAGGGTAGTGTTACGTAAATATTGCCAATTTTGGGCTGGGAGAACTTGGAAGTAAAGAGACAAGCTGGTCGATTAAGGGCCGGTATTATAATGAAGGTTTAAACTGAAGATTGAGTTAAAATGTAACTAGAGTTTAAACTAATATTGAGTCTTACATTGTCCTGTCTAAGTTAAACCAAGTTAAACCAAACGACCTTGGTAACAGTGACTGCTGAGAAGAGACGAGTATCTGTTATCTTTGTTTACTTCTGTTAACAAAAATAGCCCATAAATACAATAAACGATGTCCTAGTTTTACTTCCAAGGAAATACGTAACTGACTGTACAATTAGTATAGAAATAGTTTTGCCTTGCATTATAACAATAACTATAACGCAACAGTGGAACTAATAATTTCGTGTGGCTATTTCTAGCCGAATTCAGCCCTTGTAAGGCAGACCCTCCGATGAGGGTGGGCGGCATCTGCCATGTGTAGGTCACTGCGTGTTATTGTGGTGGAGGATAGTGTTATGTGTGGTGTTTGAGTTGCAGGGATGTTGGGGACAGCACAAACACCCAGCCCCCGGGCCATTGGAATTAACCAATGAAGGTTAAAATCCCCGACCCGGCCGGGAATCGAACCCGGGACCCTCTGAACCGAAGGCCAGTACGCTGAACATTCAGCCAACGAGTCGGACACAGTGGAACTATGTTTCTGTTATAGGCAACTACTATTCTGAAAATCTTGAAATCTGACGTCGAAATTGAAAGTGTTAATATTTAAGAAGAGTGTATTCCTCTTCTGCTGACTGAAAAATCTACCATGAATTCAATAGAATGGTGTAAATTACCTCACAAAGTAAAATGTGTGGCGCTATTTGAACAATATAAACCCGAAAATAACTGGATTAGAAATCATACTGCTTTATCAGCCAGTGAATGGCGTGAGAATAGAAATGACTGCTAATATGTGCGCTGTTTGATCTCTTCCTGGCCCGTCCCAGAACGAAAACCTCTATCTGCTTTGCCGAGGAGAGATAGAAACCCTTCCTCATATTTTGGGATTTTGTCTTCATGGAGAGATGCTGCGGATCGCCAGGATAATAAGATTCGGATTCACCGGGCGAGTTGGCCGTGCGGTGAGGGTCGCGCAGCTCTGAGCTTGCATCCGGGAAACAGTGGGTTCGATCCCCACTGTCGGCAGCCCTGAAGATGGTTTTCCGTGGTTTCCCATTTTCACACCAGGCAAATGCTGGGGCTGTACCTAAATTAAGGCCTCGGGCGTTTCCATCCCACTTCTAGCCCTTCCCTATCCCATCGTTGCCAAAAGACCTATCTGTGTCGTTGAGACGTAAAGCAAATAGCAAAAAAAAAGAAAAAGATTCGGTTCTTGATAGCAAATTCCCTCAGAAAAAAGTTATAACGTCGCCGAAGAGTTATCCGGACTTGCCAATAACGGTAGCAGCAGGAGAATGGACATTTTAGCCTACAAGGTATCAGAGGGTATGGGATATATAACAGTTCGTTTTGAAATCTCCACAGACGTTGATAGGGAGAATAAGCTGCTCTATGAACCGATCACAACTAATTATAAAGATAAATTTGGATTGAAAGACATTAAAGTGATAGGATTAATGGTAGGAGCTCCATTCAATGTGAATCTTTGGAAGCAGTTTCAGTTAGACGTTCCGGAACTAGAAACTATTTCTTTGTTAGCTTCACGAGGTTCCATTTCACCGTTCAGAAATCATTTCTACATGCTATAACTCTTGTAGTTTAAAGTCATTATGAGAATAATGTAATCAAGAATTATCATTGTAAGCCAGAATTATAATTTCATTTGTTTCGTTAAGCTTTGTCCATTGTGGCAACCTTCAGCTGAAGGAAGTTTTGCAAATAAATTACTTAAAAAGAACCAAACCCCATGGCACTAGAGCCCTTTAAGGGCCTTGGCATACCAAGCGACCATTGCTCAGCCCGAAGGCCTGCAGATTACGAGGTATCGTGTGGTCAGCACGACGAATCCTCTCGGCCGTTATTCTTGGCTTTCTAGACCGGGGCCGCTATCTCACCGTCAGATAGCTTCTCAATTCTAATCACGTAGGCTGAGTGGACCTCGAACCAGCCCTCAAGTCCAGGTAAAAATCCCTGACCTGGCCGGGAATCGAACCCGGGGCCTCTAACGAGCATTTGCATAACAAATTCTCCACCTCTGTTTACTTCAGTCCCTAGCGCCCTCTCCGTTATACCTTTCAGTGTGTCTTCATCCAAATGATCCAAGACTAACTCAGGTTAATCCAAGTCTCTTCATATGTAAATCCGCAGTAACAACCTGAGCCGCTTCCAATATATGTTTTGTGCTTAGAGACAAAACAGTGAATCGACGTTTCCAGACTCCAAACAGTCTTTCAACAACGTTGTCGTGCTCTTAGTTATGACTCGTTCGACAACGATTCCTCAAGAGTAGCAGCCGTCGGAAGTGCTGTCATTAGGACATGGTCTGATGCCATACACAGAATCTGCAATCAGAAGGTGAGTATCATGCACACCTGTTTCAAACTGAGCTCTCTGTAATAATAGTGTGCCAATCCTGGCGTTTGTTGCAATTTTCTTGATTTTTAGATTTAAATCAGCCACAACCTTGAAGAAAATAAACCGGGCGAGTTGGCTGTGCGCGTAGAGGCGCGCGGCTATGAGCTTGCATCCGGGAGATAGTGGATTCGAATCCCACTAACGGCAGCCCTGAAGATGGTTTTCCGTGGTTTCCCATTTTCACACCAGGCAAATGCTGGGGCTGTACCTTAATTAAGGCCACAGCCGCTTCCTTCTAACTCCTAGGCCTTTCCTATCCCATCGTCGCCATAAGACCTATTTGTGTCGGTGCGACGTAAAGGTCCTAGCAAAATAAAAGAAGAAAATAACTCTTTCCTCTTCCTGTATTGCTCGCTGGCACCAATAATTCTGGAAAACTTGAAATGTCTTCATATCTCTTACTTATTGATATACACTCATGTTCATAAAAACAGAACTCCTTGAAAGACTAGAGATTAGCATTTCAGTCGCCTAGGTAGAGCATGTATGGTGTTGCCTAGTAGGCACTGGATCCTTCATGGGCATTGATAACGTGTTCCATGCATGATGGCATCGACAAGTATAAGGCGCGAATGGCGTCCTGGTGTATACCCATCCATGCTACATTCACCTGGTTCCATTGTTCATCTTAGGTGGTTGGCATTGGGTCACAGCTCCGCACCCGTCGTTTCACCATATCCCACACATTTCCGATTGGCGGCAAGTCTGGGATCGGGCGGGCCAGGGCAACAGAGTGGCATCCTGTGAAAATAAAAAGGCACGTGTTTGTGCAGCGACATGTGGTGGCGCTTTGTCCTGCTGAAATATGGCGTCTGGGTTGTCGTGCAGAAAGGACATGGCCACGGGTCGCAGGATGTTATTCACGTAGGTGCCCTGGACACGCACCTACTGTGATTTATTGTTGTACCCAATAGCACCCCACACGCTAAGGCCTTGAGTTGGCGCTGTATGTCTTGTGCGAATGCAGTCCCTGTGATGTCTTTTCCCCTGTCTGCGGGGAACCAAAATGCGGCCATCATTTTCAAATGAACAGAACCTGGATTCGTCCGAAAACACTATATGCTGCCATTCCTGTCCCCAGAGACGTCTTTCCATACACCATTGCCGTCTAGCCGTTTTATGCTTATTAGTCAAATGTAGGCGGAGAATTGGACGACGCGCCGGTAACCCAGACCGTAATAAACGGCGACGGACTGTCAATCGTGATAGTGTGCGAAGTGTTACACTGTTAAACTGTTGCGCCAGAGCCAAGGAGGACACAAATCTGTCCTGCAATGGCATTCGGATGAGGTGTCGATCTTCTCGGGCGATGAACTGGGTGGCGCGACCAGACCCATCTCGTCGTGTTCTACGGCCTTCTGTGAACACACCCGTTGCACTGCCGACACAATTTGTCCCACACGAGCAGCAATTTGCTGGATGGATGCATCACGTTCTCTCATGCCAATAATACGATCTCTTCATACTCACTCATTTGACGGTACGGTTCTCGCATACGTCTGCTGAGCATTCTTCCCGTCTGCTCCAGTCACACTGATCCATTACCTTCGGTTTATAGCGACAACGAGAACCGCAGGCACATTTTACCAGTCAGTGGTGATGCGCAGAGATGTCGTTGTGAACCTTGAACCTGAGAGCCAACACGTTTAAGTGCTAATTATTTCTTCATAACATACTAATACACATGTTCTGTGAATACTCTAGTCTTTCAAGGTATTCTGGTTTTTATGAACATGAGTGCATTTTCTTCTGTTGCTGATTTTATGTGCTGTGGGGCAAGAGAAACTACCAGTTCTGTCACACACAACGTAGTGGCTTTAGGAAATCCTCCAGAATCTCTCATTGCAATAAATATAACACCGGGGTCATAAAACCGGCCACGAAACTGCTACGCAGGCGTAGTAGGGGGAGAGGTAATACTCCCATGTGGCGCGTCCCAGGTGGCGGATAGGGGGGTCCTAACCGGCTTGCCGGCGGGCTTGAGGGAAATAAAATACCTTTCGCGGACCAAACACCCCCCCCCCTGTGGATGGGGGAGGCAGACGAATAATACACTCACGGTATCCCCTGCCTGTCGTGAGAGTCGACTAAAAGGGGCGACCAAGGGCTGATTGTATTAGAACCATGAAACTACTTTTGATTCGTACCATCACGCGCTGAACACCATGGGTCGCTTTTACTTGCGAGTAGTACCATTCTGTTAGGTACTGAATAGTTTTGTGATTCGTAGCACTAAAGCGGGGTTCAGTGTGGGTTTCCAGTACCCATGAGAACAACACCGCGGGTCTGGGCGTTGCCTGTGAGTTGTACCACTATATGAGCGACACCGTGGGTCTGCGTTGCCAGTGATTAGTACCCACTATGTGAGGAACACCACGGGAATGCCTGCGCCCGTGATTAGTACATCTAGGTGAGGAACCTCATCGGTTTGTGTTGGCTGTGAGTGGCGCCATTGTGTGAGAAACACCATAGGTCTGCGTTACCTTTACGACGTACAATACTTGTGAGTAGTACCTTAATGTTTAGAACACCGTGAGTTTATGCTACCTTTGATTAGTACCGCAGCTTGAGAAATATCATGGTTCTCTTTTAATAGCGATAAGTGCCATTATGCGGGATCGTTGACATAGATATTGACCCATTCAGACAAGAATCATCGGTTCAGGATTGGGCTTTGAAAGCAGTCCCTTGGTCAGTAATATTTTTTTCTGGGAATGTGAAGCATTGCGCATCTTATCCATTGCTTGTTTTAAATTGATATTCATCAATTCATTCCTCATCACCACGTTTTGAATTCGAGTCAGGGAATGAATTTTGTACTTTTAAATTGTAAACCCATTTCGTCTCATTTCGTACCATAGGGGCCGATGACCTAGATGTTAGGCCCCTCCAAACAACAATCATCATCATCATAAAACCGGTAACTTATCAGTAGCTGATTCAGAAGTTGTACAGCATAATACCTGAAATAGAAGGAGGTTAATTTGTTTTCTGAAACTCTTTTGATATTAAGAGTACAAAACCCTCATTTTTACATTCTCACCTTTCCATTGCATATGTTATTCTAGCTCCAGTTTGCTGGAATAATGTTATGGCAGTCTCATGTGTTAGCCTAAACTTGTTTAAAAACCTCAGTTTCATTCCGTATATGATTGATTGATAGAAAAATTCCTAGTGTTTGCGGTTGTTCAATAATTTGAACCAGTTCCGCTAAGCATTTCTTAAAACACCTTGAAAATTAACTCGAGATCCAGATGTTCTGTCATGTTGTACTATTATTAAACTTCAGTTTAAGCGATAGATGAGTGGCAGTGAAATTAACCTACAGTTAAACTGATGATTATGTTTTATAATACGCGATTGACAGATAAACCAAAGTTTAGACTGAATCAACAGCTTAAACCTCCATTATACTACCGACCCTAAGAGTTATGGTCCGAGTTTTCAGTGGAGAGATGGCCTGGAATGACATTAGTAGACAAATCGAGCTTTTAAAAGTAGGAGAGGTAACAATAATAGAAGGTAAATTTGGAATTCATGAGGACAAATTCGGGCAAATATTAATTTATAGGAAGAGGAAATAGGGATTGCAATAATTCATCTAAGCGATAGGTTCCGTAATTGTCCAAGTTCTTTGAAATCATTTAAAAAAGGACTATGCAAACAATTGATGGGGAATCAGCCACCTGGGTGACAGCCTTAAGTGCAAATCATTGATTGATTGATTGATTGATTGATTGATTGATTGATTGATTGATTGATTGATTGATTGATTGATTGATTGATTGATTGATTGATTGATTGATTGATTGATTGATCCTTCGACAATAACTATCATGGGGTATCTATGCCACATGAAAATGTGTAGCCTTAAAACATCTTTCGACTTCTTTTATCTATTTACTATTGTATTCCTTGTCATAAACTAATTGTATACACATTAATAAAACTAACAGTTACAGAAATACACAGTTCTAAGTCTATAAAGACGGTCTATAGCGCCTAGTCTCAGCCTTTACTCTCGCGTACACAAACTCATCGTCTTGAAAGAAACCACCCCGTTTTGATTGTCCAAAGAGATTCTGTGCAGCCAAGCGTTTACAAAGGCTTCACAGATCTCCGCCCCTTGTGAGTCTTTCACAAAAGAGGGATTTACGTCCTTTACATACACAGCCCATTTAAGATGATCTAATTTTAAATTGCTTACACCTCCTTACAAAGATACAGTAAAAACAGAAAGATTTGTTCTTTATATACCTTATCAAAAATCCCTGCCCAACTTTCCTCATGTATGCAAATAAACACTCCATTTTAGTGCTTTAGTAGCCTCTATATTTAGTTTTTCTTTGCGCTTTCAAGATTCTTGCGAAGATAGCCGTACTTTGTATTAGCTTACTTTTATAACTCACTAGCAGGCGCCCGCGACTTTGCCCGCGTTTATTAATTCAACTGCGTTCGATGTTTCTAAACCGTATTTGAATGCAATATATATATTTAATAGCATACATTATTTACACGTTAAACATTGGTCGTTTTTTTATTATTTTAATATTTCACCCCCTTTGGACCTTACCCAAATTTTTTTTTCCCGAACAGTAAGTCATATATGAATTATGTTTGGTTGAGAGCTAGAAGCACATGCTAGTCCGGATATTGGCAATAAAATCTCTAGTTACTAAAATATACCAGAGTATATGGACAGGAATACGTACATATAAATCTAGGGAATGAAACGCTGGGTATCGGGTAAAATAGATTTCTTAAAAGAAACATGAATTAAAATCATACTAAATAAATAAAAAAAATAGCAAATGAAGCTAAGAACCGACCATTAGTTGGTCATAGAAAATGATGCGCACATACATATGAATTAACATTATTGACAAACGATTAAGAAAGCGGGTAACGAACCCGAGAAAAAAGAAAGACATGGTTACATGGAATATGTTTGAATTACATTTATTTTCGTTATGTTGACTGCCTCGTCAAGTCCCTAGTTTTTGCCCGAAGGCTCTATATAAAACCGTTCATCAGATGCGGTAGTAATATCCGATACACTAGTAATTGACCTAATTTACATATATATATTCCTATCTCTCGGACACAAATATATAAAACACTTGTTCAGGACTATGTCTAAATTACCCATCCAAAATAAGACAGATTATAATCATATAGGTCCGTGCCCATGAGTGATGGAAAAGGACAGAACCTTACTTCCCCAAAATTAGCCATCGGGCTACGTCTCCCCGTTAATCAACAAAAGACAACATCACAACACAGAAATAAATACACTGGACACAACAATAAAAAGCACAGGATAAATTTACATAAATCGCACCTGCAAAATGAAACACACACATAATATACACTGAAGTTGACATAGGATTCGAGTCTCGATCCCAACATATCCAAGCTCGGAGGATTGCATGTCTCACACATAGACACAGCAGACACAGCATATCAACATAACATGACACGACAGGGAGAATCAGCTGATTAGCAACAAACATGAAATAACTGAGCTTTGTGGTACGGCATCTCACGCAGGTAACGGTATCGTTCGTAAATCTTTCACTCTGCTCTCCGCCCTCAGCCTACAGCTGTCTCTAGGGATCTTTACTACCTGGGAGAGCAATTATCACGTCGGGGCCTGCCGACATTCTTAGTGCTATATTATTGCACGAAATTCTCACTGATAAAATATAGCTCACAGCCTTACACATTCTCTTGCAGAAAAGAGGCTGGCTTACCAATTCATATAATCATAGTTCCAAAATACAACACTAAGACATGTATCGCCTATCTCCTGTCATCTCAGGCTCGTGAGTATCTATCGGCAATTCTCTAGCCTTACATAAGGAAGATTCTCGGTTCGACGACCGCTACATATATGACTTTGCCTGCTACCGTACTCAAAGATCCTATGCTACTCTCGACGTTGACATATCTCCCGTTGCGTTTCTTCTCAGCTAAAATTAATGCGTCATGCACAGAAACAGCCTAACATATGCTGTCTCTACTCTATCCGTTTAATATTGCGACGCTGATGGCGTTCAGCCCAGTAGGTATTATGAATAATCTTACCAACAACTCTAGTCATCCCACACAGGAATAAAATACTAATAACTAATTCACACACCTATATCTAAACTATTCTGACCCTTGTCCCCATCTACTTTATACACAACACTTAGTTCGGGGCCTTAACATGCATGCAGCCCTGAACGTATTTAATTTTACTTAAAATGAGCAAAGCGAATACCACTATTGCTTACATTTAAAGATTAATTTACTCGTTTAGTTACAACCTAACTAGTGCATCAAAATATTACTTCACATGCTTATAGAACTAAGAGACTTAACTTAGCAGCAACTTCTCCACCAGCGATGACACCCATGACCGCTATGTCATGCGTGCCTAGCCCATGATGACGATACACAGCAGAAGGATGAAGGTCCTCTGTTCGACTCCGGGATACTTCGTAGTTGTCTGCTTGATGTCGGTCGTATCTCGGAGAGTTCAGTTACGTCAGAAACATCTACACTGACTGACAGAGCAAATGCAACACCAAGAAGGAGTGGTCAGAACTTTATGCCAATTGCAGGGTAGACTGACGTCACTGAGGTATGCTCATGATGTGAAATGCGCCGCTGTGCTGCGCACGTAGCGAACGATAAATGGGACACGGCGTTGACGAATGGCCCACTTCGTACCGTGATTTCTCAGCCGACAGTCATTGTAGAACGTGTTGTCGTGTGCCACAGGACACGTGTATAGCTAATAATGCCAGGCCGCCGTCAACGGAGGCATTTCCAGCAGACAGACTACTTTACGAGGGGTATGGTGATCGGGCTGAGAAGGGCAGGTTGGTCGCTTCGTCAAATCGCAGCCGATACCCATAGGGATGTGTCCACAGTGCAGCGCCTGTGGCGAAGATGGTTGGCGCAGGGACATGTGGCACGTGCGAGGGGTCCAGGCGCAGCCCGAGTGACGTCAGCACGCGAGGATCGGCGCATCCGCCGCCAAGCGGTGGCAGCCCCGCACGCCACGTCAACCGCCATTCTTCAGCATGTGCAAGACACCCTGGCTGTTCCAATATCGACCAGAACAATTTCCCGTCGATTGGTTGAAGGAGGCCTGCACTCCCGGCGTCCGCTCAGAGGACTACCATTGACTCCACAGCATAGACGTGCACGCCTGGCATGGTGCCGGGCTAGAGCGACTTGGATGAGGGAATGGCGGAACGTCGTGTTCTCCGATGAGTCACGCTTCTGTTCTCTCAGTGATAGTCACCGCAGACGAGTGTGGCGTCGGCGTGGAGAAAGGTCAAATCCGGCAGTAACTGTGGAGCGCCCTACCGCTAGACAACGCGGCATCATGGTTTGGGGCGCTATTGCGTATGATTCCACGTCACCTCTAGTGCGTATTCAAGGCACGTTAAATGCCCACCGCTACGTGCAGCATGTGCTGCGGCCGGTAGCACCCCCGTACCTTCAGGGGCTGCCCAATGCTCTGTTTCAGCAGGATAATGCCCGCCCGCACACTGCTCGCATCTCCCAACAGGCTCTACGAGGTGTACGGATGCTTCCGTGGCCAGCGTACTCTCCGGATCTCTCACCAATCGAACACGTGTGGGATCTCATTGGACGCCGTTTGCAAACTCTGCCCCAGCCTCGTACGGACGACCAACTGTGGCAAATGGTTGACAGAGAATGGAGAACCATCCCTCAGGACACCATCCGCACTCTTATTGACTCTGTACCTCGACGTGTTTCTGCGTGCATCGCCGCTCGCGGTGGTCCTACATCCTACTGAGTCGATGCCTTGCGCATTGTGTAACCTGCATATCGGTTTGAAATAAACATCAATTATTCGTCCGTGCCGTCTCTGTTTTTTCCCCAACTTTCATCCCTTTCGAACCACTCCTTCTTGGTGTTGCATTTGCTCTGTCAGTCAGTGTACTTCACCGCTTAGTGTGTTCGTACACACGATTACAAACTTAGTATTTAACTACTATTGACTATAGCCTCCGCTCAGAAATGAGTTCCATCTGTGCGGGACTAAATTTAGGATAAATTAGCCCGGTTGCAATCATTCCTTGGCATCGATTATATTTCAAGCGACTCGCACACGTTATTAACACACTTCGCGTACGCGTTGTAAACTTACTTATACTATTTTATATCGTCACTAGCACTTGTGAGCTAACTCACGGCGATTGTAAATTAGCCTAACAAAAACGTCACAAGTAAATATTTCTATTTGCCTCGCGAATTACGCCACGCCGCACTTGGCGTTTCAAAACAGCGGGTTAATAAGACAATGAGACAGTAAGTGCGTGACTGACTGAGACTCAGTGAGCGAATGTCAAGTGAGTGTAAAGTGAGAATCAACTGAGAACCAAGTGAGAGTGCTTCCTTTCTTGCCGCAGAATTTATAGCCCCTAGAGTACGCTAGCTTCGAGGGTAATCCCCGTCAATCAAACCGTTTTCCTTTGTAACAGCCAGCCAGATGTCAACGGCCGGTCCTGTAAATACGCACATCTCCCAGTTCAGCACATTTAAGGTAATATTATCGACATTTGACACTCAATAATTCCGATTTTAATTATGTATGGTGTCAGATCTTTGGAATTTACCATAGTGGCGGATTAGTTGATTGAAATTCAGATTATTCCAGCCCTGGGAAAAGGGAAGTTTGTCAACCTGTGACAATTGTTTCGTACATCCCCTTGTTTAAATCTCACCCCCTCCAGGTTGCTGCGTTTGGATAAGCCGACATCGTAGGCGTCTACGTGATTGAAATCACGGTTTGCGGCTCGATTCCAACTAGAGAAATCTTTCCTTCCGGAGCGACACGGGGTTCTCACGGCCTATGGCACGGTCATCCATGTTTCCTTCCTTCACTCCCCGCGACTATATGGCGCCCGAAATAAACTTTTGCCACATTGTTACTATAAATAAATTGAAACATTTTATGATATGGTTCACTATACTGGAACATAGACACGTACGTCCATAATTTTGATCAATTTGGACATTCTTTTTCACCCTTTCTAACCTACTGGGAATGAACTTTGACTTGAATGGCATCGAGAGTGTCACAGTTCATCTCCGCTACCACAAAGACTATGGATTGGCCACTAATACTTGTCATTTAAGATTTTTACATTTCACTCCCTTCCCTTAGGGGTACTAGGGCTTTCTTTCTGCTGCAGTAATATTTCCAGATAGTAAGTTATATGTGTATCAAGTCTGGTAGAGAGAAATTCTGGGATATACACACATCCCTGTCATTTTCGATATTTTCTTTCTTTACCTCTTATGCAGTTATATATATAATAGAAGAAAAAGGAAATTGAAGAGGAAGATTAGATTTAACGGGCGAGTAAAATATCAAGTGTTCAAACTTCCGTAAGGACACACTAAGGAGCGTTCATTTTATATAGAGTGTGATTCAGCAGCCCCTTCCAATGTCGTTTGCTGCAGCCCAACGAACGAACACATGGTCATAGGGGTGTTATTCCCCTGCAGGCGTTCTGTATGGTACTAATGTTCAGTGAGCACATTTTGCATAGGATTCTGAACCCTAGCAATATATTATATCATCCATTCGCATAACATGACACTTTGAAATCATGTAGCAACGTCCTTTTACCATGTGACTACGTTAACGTGCCGTGCCTTGTGACCGGGTGTAACGAAGAGGGGAATCAATGCATAAAACTAGGTAACAGTGCAGTAGTTAATGTCATAATCACCGAATCGGATGGCGTATGTACTCTGCACTCGTTTTACTACCAGCATGTTTCCAGCAGTGTAGCGTAGTGGAGGTGGTTTGGCTTTTGCTTAGCAATCGGCGGAATGTGCCAGCGGCGATTCGAATCCTGCATCGTCCAAATTTTTTGCATCGGTATGATGTTTGAATACTTAAACACAGGCCCACGTTTGCCACATTCAAAAATTAGAATCACGCTGTTATTAATCTTGTGGCTTGCGCATACTCCGCTGGTTAGGGCCTGAATGTACTGTAATCTCTGCTGTCATTCGGCATGTTTTCCAACGAGGAATACGTTGACACGTTCTTCATTTATGAAGAAACAAGACAAAACGCGTGCGTGGCACTACGTCTGTACCAGGAAAGGTATCCCGAATGGCGACAGCCGGCTGCTGAACACCAGGCAGCCGTCCGTCTGGCGAATACTGCATGGACATAAATTTCACCCATACCATCTTGAGCTACACCAAGAGCTCCATGGGTGGGATTTCGGAGCTCGAATGGAGTTCTGTCGGTGGATATTAGGCAGTCTTGACAAAGATGCAGCATTCGTATCGCATATATTGTTCTCGGACGAATCGCGCTTCCACAATAATGGGAACGTCAATCGACACAACATGCACTATTGGAGTCCGGAAAATCCTCACTGGGTGCGACAGACGGCCCGTCAAGTGCGATGGGGAGTGAATGCTTGGTGTGGAATCTTGGGGGATCTCCTGACTGGACCTTATTTCTTTCAGGGCCACTGGGCGGGCCCACGCTACTACACATTCTGCGCCAGGATCTCCCACTGCTGCTGGAGGATGTGCCCTTGCACGATCGTTTCGCGATGTGGTTGCAACAGGATGGAGCTTTACCATACTCGACTTTACACGTTCGTAGCCATCTGAACGAGAAACTGCCAGGGAAATTGATAGGACGAGCAGGCCCTGTTTCTTGGCCCACCAGATCACCGGATTTAACGCCGTTAGACTTATTCTTGTGGGGACATTTGAAGAACGTCGCTTACACTCAAGCGCCAGAAAACCCGGACCAGTTCCGGCAACTCATCATGGACGCCTGCCGAGCTATTATATCTGGAATGCTTTAGCGCGCAAGACAATCTATTGGACACCGGGCCAGAATGTGCATCAACCAAAACGGTCAAAACGAGCATTTGCTGCGATAAAACATTGTCAGGGCAGTTGTGTTCCTATTATTTCCGGTCTGTATGTGTTCTGCCTCCTAACTAATCGGCTCTTCTTAGAACCACAAACGTTCACACATAATTTGCATGAAAGCGGGTATTGAATTTACATTGCGGGCGGTACGTATTAAACAAATATTTCAAGAATTTGTAATCTTCTCCCCGGACTCGAACCTCCCACCTGACATGCAAGCCCGCTGGAACCTCTTCCATACCTCTTTTCTTTCCCTATCTTTTCTTTAATCTCTCGTAATCCTTTCAACATGTTACAACCATCTCAGGTTATACCCCTGAGTTTTACCAACTTCTATTCCTTTACCGTAGATTCACTTTTGCCTGTGATTTCTGAAATATGATTCTCAGAAAACTACGGAACATGGCTGCGCGATTCATGAGATGATGGGTTCGAATCCCACTACCATCCTCTCTTGATGATGTTTTTCTGTGGATTGCTGTGGCTCCTCATTAACAAGTAATTTGTTATTAACGCTACTAATATTGGAAAATTTTTCCTGAATAGCGTACTGAGATATTCAGGAAAGTACACGAAACTCGATTGAGACCTGGGGATCAACCCACAAGCCTTATTTACTACATGTTCTTAAGCACGAAATCCAGGCTAACATTATGGTGATAACCATGATCGTTACCACGTCCGTCCTCTCGATGTGTGCATAGGTATTTTTGTTTGTGCTGCTATCTGGCAAAGAAAGATAGTTTCTACGATCGAGTTGATTTAACTCATTGATGAGTACAATCGTTCAATCAGTTAAAATGAGAAATGTATTATTATTATTATTATTATTATTATAATGAGTTCGTGTGGCTATTTCTAGCCGAGTGCAGCCCTTGTAAGGCAGACCCTCCGATGATGGTGGGCGGCATCTGCCATGTGTGGGTAACTGCGTGTTATTGTGTAAGAGGAAAGTGTTATGTGTGGTGTGTGAATTGCAGGGATGTTGGGGAGAGCACAAACACCCAGCCCGAGCCATTGGAATCAACTAATGAAGGTTAAAATCCCCGAGCCGGCCGGGAATAGAACCCAGGACCCTTTGAACCGAAGGCCAGTACGCTGACCATTTAGCCAACGAGTCGGACAATGTATTATTGGTCCAATCTGGAATTTTGGTTACGGTTTTGCAGATTAATGCAGTAAATTGTCTTCCATTAACAACAGTTTATTTACGGACTCTATACAAATAGGTTTCTACAGTAATTCATAAATGTCTATTTCCACCTTATATTAAAATTTTGGAATGGTGATGATAATTAAGATACACTAATGATAATGGAGGCCTCTGTGGCTCAGGTGGCAGTGCACCGGTCTCTCACCGCTAGGTTCCGTGGTTCCGTGCTGGACAAAGCGGAGGCGGGACAGGCAGGTTTTTCTCCGCGTTCTCCGGTTTTCCCTGTCAACTTTCATTCCAGCAACACTCTCGAATACCATTTCATTTCATCTGTCAGTCATTAATCATTGCCCCAGAGGAGTGCGACAGCCTTTGGTAGCCGGCACAATCCCTATCCTCGCCGCAAGATGGGGGCTTCAATCATTCCATTCGTGACCCGGTCAAAAGACTGAAAACCGGCTGTAGATATTTTTAATGATGTTGATAATTATTATTTCAAAAATTTTCCCAGAAGGAAATCATAATTGAATTTCATCGATTACAGATGTTAAAAAATTTCTCTTTAGGCCTATTCAGTGCCGAGCTGATTGGCTTAGACGGTTTAGGCGCTGGCCTTCTGACCCCAACTTGACAGGTTCGATCCTGGCTCATTCTGGTGGTATTTGAAGGAGCTCAAATACGTCAGCCTCGTGTCGGTAGATTTATTGGCACGTAAAAGAACTCCTGCGGGACAAAATTCCGGCACCTCGGCGTCTCAAAAAACAGTAAAAGTCGTTAGTGGGACGTAAAACCAATGACATTATTAGGCCTTTTCAGTAGTGAAATTAAGAGTGTTTTGCCCCAGTGTGGCAGTGGGCTCATCAGTTGGATTGCTACACCGTTTAGGGGAGTATGGCTTGCCCCTTAACACCACTAAAACCGAGTGTGTGCAATGTGGCTTGCAGACTGCTGGTAACATTCGCATCGACGGGCAAGACCTAGTAAAAGCCAACTAATTTCAATACCTTGGATCACTCATCACCTCAGACGAAAAGATTATACCAGACACTCGATTACGAGTAAATGCTACATGGTTGAAGTGGCGTCAGGTCACTGGTGTGCTTTGTGACAAGAAAATTCACAGCCGCTGACCAGTTGCACTCCATGGCTCGGAATGCTGGCCTACAATTTAAAAGCACGTGCGGGTTCTATATGGTATGGAGATAGAAATGTTACGTTGGTCACTGGGTTTTACAAGACTGGACCATGTCAGAAATAAAGACGTCGGAAGGCGATTGGGAGTGGCACCTTTCCCAGAGAAGATGCGAGAAGCACGACTTGGGTGGTGTGGCAGACTCAATGATACATACAGCCCTGCAATTTGATCCTAGAGCTTCTCATTCCCGAGGTCGGCTGAACTTCATTTTAGTGTTAAAGGAAACACATGTCATGTCAATCATGTGTATCAGTTATTACCTCCCTATCCCCAGTATTCCATGAAGTATTGCCTTGTCAAATATTAAAGGTCTTTTGGGTCACCTGTACTTAGAATGAAAGAAATGGCTGGCTAAATGTTAAATCTGTAGTGTTCTTTTGAAGGTATCGGAACACTGGCCTATTAAGGAAAGTGAAATACAGAGACTGGAAGCCTTGGAGATATGGGTATGGAGAAAAATGCTTAAAAGTTTACGAATAATAAGGTTCTATGCTCAAATAGGGAAAAATGTAAGTTTGGCAAGAACAGTGACCAAAGGCAGGAGATACCTTCAGAAAAGGGAGAGACAAAGAGAGTTTTTTGAAGGAAGCCCTGGAAGGAATTCTTGAGAAAAGGGGAAGAAAGCAGGACGAAATATGACTAAGTATATAGATGACCTGAAATAAGAAAGTACGAGGACATGGAAAGGAACGATCAAGATATGGAACGATGGAAGAAGACAAGCACACTGGACCTGAAATTGTGCAGAACCGTATTGCTGCTGCTGCTCTTGCTGATTACCATAATATACTGGGTCAAGAATCTCCAAAACACCAGTGAATTTTCTTAAGAGTCGGAAATGAATTCAACTAAAAAGTGTTCAAAGCGTTATCAAAACCATTCTAGTAGTGAAATGTGACTCTCAGCGCCCTAATTACGATGATTTCCAACCTGGTGTTTGTAACTATGGAGATACACTGTTTACTGTCGTCTAATTTACGGGCTCGCTAAACGACTACCACCTGCTGGCTCATAAACTACCTGCCTCTTGGAGAATATATGGCATGTTGAGAGTACGCCCGCGTTATCCTCTGTCCACAGTAATAGACCTGGGTGTGATCATACAGCAAGACTCTCTGTATTCATGCCCTCTCCTACTGAGTTGCGGTTTTAATAAGTATTAAGTGAACATCGACGTGAAGCCTCATCGAAAATTCCCATTTGGTTTTGCATTCTTTGATATTTTTGTTTGTTTGATTTGTTCTTTTATTTACCTTTTTAATGTTGTAAACATTTTTAGCAGAAAATGTGGAGGCCCCATACTACGTAAAATTAAGTAAGTTTGTCAATTGTGCCGAACTATGAAGGGATAAAGAGCCCGGAAAGCTTTCCAGTTGTGAGCTGTGGATAGCTCTGTCAAACTAAAAAAAAAAACAACGAAAATCACTTCCGGCCTAAATGCACTTCCGAAAGAAAGACTAAAATCGCTTGTTTCTTGACACATCTTCTTTTTTATTCAAATACTAGCCAAACTAACTGATTTACATAATTATTTCTGTAGTGTGTTCCTCGGTTCAATAACCGCAGGCGTTTCTTGGATTTTTGAAAAATATCCACACCGAATGTAGTTTTCAGAGCTTAAGTGAAACCCTGCATTGACTCACATTAGCTCGTAGTTGGTAGAAAAAGGCGAACTGCTAATTTAATGGAATAAGGAAAGGATTATAATTTTTAGGAATAAAAAAAAAATATTCTCATACTTTAATATATTTAGTTTACCTAAAATTCGTAGCTTAGGATGTGTTGAACAGTTAGGTGCTTGCCTGAATGGTAGAACTGTGGATTTTCTATTAGGAAAGAAGCCAGAATATAAAAACACATGTTCCATTAAACCAATCTCCTTCTTCATTCTCAATCCGAAGAGTGATTGGCGGCAATTCTTCTCCCCCATTCTTCTCTGTAATCTGTTAACCGCTTCCTCACATGAGCCTGCTCCTACATCTTCTCTGTTCTGTCCAGAGTATAACAATCTACGTCTTCCTCTCTTTACTTGAAACATTCCTTCCACGGCGTTAACTATAAAACTATCATGCCTGTAGAGGCAGTCAATTAATTTGTCCCCTCTCTTTCTTATCGTTGATAATAATGTTTTCACCTGTTCTGCTAAAAATGTCTTCATTTATGAATTTTGCTGTCTGTGAGGTTTTTTCCCACCCTCTTCCAGCACCACATCTCAAACGCCTCTAGATGTTTCTTATCGCATGTACCAATAGTCCACGTTTCTGAGTCATACAAGCCCACACTCCAGACATTAGACTCATAGTACATTTCAAGTTCTAATGTAAGAAAATACGCAGCCAAATGCTGAGAGAGAAAACCTTGTTCAAAGAAGACAGGTCGATTTAAACAACCTAGAACTAATACAAGTACGAAATAAACTACAGTAACAGAGAAGAAAAGTATAATATCCTTTGACATCCCAAATATGTATACTAATATACCAATGGAAGAATCTATCAAAATTATAGAAAACCACGTAAAAGACAACAATTCACTACAAGAGTCGAAGGAAACGATTGACCTTCTCAGAACAACCTTAAACTTTTTTTTTTTTTTTTTTTTTGCTATTTGCTTTACGTCGCACCGACACAGATATTCTTACGGCGACGATGGGATAGGAAAGGCCTAGGAATTGGAAGGAAGCGACCGTGACCTTAATTAAGGTACAGCCCCAGCATTTGCCTGGTGTGAAAATGGGAAACCACGGAAAACCATCTTCAGGGCTGCCGAGAGTGGGGCTCGAACCCACTATCTCCCGATTACTGGATACTGGCCGCACTTAAGCGACTGCAGCTATCGAGCTCGGTAACAACCTTAAACTAAGCCAGTTTTACATTCAAAGACAATCTCTATTGTTAATGGGAATCGTAACTGAAATATCGCAATTTTTAACAAAAAATAGAATTTTCTCTTTTTTTAGCTTGAAATTTCTCCCAATGCTTCTTCTTTCAAATCCCGCTATCACTTTTTCACTAGCGCCATTTTAAAGCTATAAATGCCGGATTTAATGGGTAGCAGTTCGATGTGTATAGAGCAGAGCCTCTCAAACGCCCAAAATGTTACGCGTGCAAACTGAGGCGCAGAGGTCCTTTGCACAGTGCATCGGTCCCACTCGGCTCGGCTCGGTGCGACTCGGTTAAGCTCGGCTCAACTTGGCTCGGATTTGGAGCGCTACGGAGAAAGTGAGGAAGAGCGAGCGAGACAGGTGTTGGGAAAGAGAGAGAGCGATATTGCTCCAAATCGAGGAGTGTACTCTGTTGAACCAAGCAAAGTAGCCTTTTGCACCGTGCACCGCGCAATGCACTGGTGCATGCACCCTGAGAGGCCCTGGTGTAGAGCTAGCCCACGCCCCTTTCTGTCACGATATCAGACAAAATTAGTTTCAAAGTTTTCCAACTACAATTTCAATAATACTGCTAGAATATATTTAACTTGTAGTATGCCTGCGCTGTTCGTAAGAGGAGAAAGAAACCTGAGAGAATAATTTACACTCCAGGGAAGTTTTAAGGAAGGTATGTTTCTTAAAACTTTCAATTTCTTTAATCAACCTTACAACTTTTTCAGCTCTTTGACATGCACAAAATACTTCCTTTGACAGAGTTCTTAGTGGATTCACCTGAAAGTTTTAGAGAATGTTGGAAAATGTACTGGGATTGAAATTAGTTCATTTTATTATCAGTTCATACCTTTACTCCTGAAATACCATAACACTAGATTTTTGCCTATTGAATGAATAATGAAAAACTGCAATCATCTTCAGTAGTTTAGGCCTGTGAGGAAAGCAACGGGAAACTACCTCACTCGTCATTTCCCTAGTACGCCTCTTCAGTGATGCCTAGGCCATATATGACAGCTGATGGCAGAGCTGTTGAAGATCCCACCAGCGGCATCGCTGACGGACTGAACATACATACAGTTTAGGCCTGACTACAAAACCCGGAGTTGTTCTTATATACAGTAGATGAGTATTTTTGACGTCTGTCAAATTATAGCTCAAAAACATCAAAATTATGTCTCTAGGGGCATTGTCCATGCAACATATAAAAATAAAATTTATTTATCAATAACTTTACAACTAATCAAGTAAACCCTACCAAATTTTGTGCTTGTGTTTTAAATAAAAATTGTTTTTGTACAGCAAGACAGAACCTCTCACAGCGTCAATCAAGAAGAGACGGCTACTATTTTACGGTCATCTCTTGAGGATGACTGATGATCGACTAACGAAAAGAATATGGAATTTTATTCAATCTAAAGGCAACAAGGCCGAGATGGTTCCAGGAATGCGAAAAAGATCAGAGGCAGATTGGTATTTCAGACCAAGAAATTCATGACAGGAACGCATTCAGAAAATTGGTGAACAAGTATCAAGGTTTCAAAATGCCATCAACTTCCAGAAGACGGAATGGACCTTTGTCTGAAGAGCATAAACAGACACTCGTCGCTGGGCTCAGAAGATACTGGCAGGAAGTCAAAGCCGGAACAAGAACAAGACCTAGACACTAAAATGAATTTGGTTGTTACCACGCAGTCCACAGAGGCCCAACTCGATATATTAAAAAAAATTGTTTTTGATAAGTGGTAAATTGTATACTGTAGGTTCAACTTTCAGTCAAGAGTTCCCTCAAAGAAGAGGATTAACCACGGGCTCATCAATATCAGGTATAATAGCGAACATTTTCCTAAATAACTTCGAAAACAATTTCTTAACCAACCAGCATTCTAATGGAAACGTACACTGTAGTAGGTATGTGGATGACGTAATATGAGCATATGGTAATGACGTTACGAACGCACAGCAGTTATTAAACACACTGAATTGTTTGAACAAGTCAATCAAATTTTCAATGGAACAATAAAATCAAGATGTTAGACATCACAAACAGTAGAAATAATGACAAACTGTTGTATAAAACATACAAAACGTACTTAGAAATCACACACAATTAACAACGAATACAAACATCCATACACGCACATTAGCATTAACTATGGCCAGTATCCAGTATTCGGGAGATAGTGGGTTCGATCTCCAACCTCCGTAGCTCAGGTGGCAGCGCATCGGCCTCTCACTGCTGGGTTCCATGGTTCTAATCCCGGTCACTCCATGTGAGATTCGTGCTGGACAGGTTTTTCTCCGAGTACTCCGGTTTTCCTGTCATCTTTCATTCCAGCAACACTGTCCAATATCATTTCATTTCATCTTTCAGTCATTAATCATTGCCCCAGAGGAGTGCGACAGGCCTCGGCAGCTGGCACAATTCCTATCCTCACCGCAAGATGGGGGCTTCATTAATTCCTTCCCTGATCCGGTTCCGCCTGGAAAACAGGTTGTAGGTATTCAGTTTCAGTGTGTTCGAACTCCACTGTCGGCAGACCTGAAGATGGTTTTCCGTGGTTTCCCATTTTCACACCAGGCGAAGGCCACGGCCGCCACTTCCTCCCCACTCCTAGCCCTTTCCTGTCTCATATCGTCACAACAAGCTCTATATGTGTTGGTGCGACGTAAAACAACTTGTCAAAAAATCATTAGAAGAACTAAATACAATGATTGAACAATTTCCATACCAATGAACACACCTGATTTCAATGAGGAAATAAAAATAATAAAACAAATCGAGAAAGAAAACAACCATCCTCCTGACACAGTAGATAAAATATTCAATAAATAAAGGATTGACACCAGTAAAAACCATTCGTGAAAGAATATACTGTCCTCAACTACGTTAACAAGAACACGTAAGAAATGTACAACATTTTCAGAGAACAATGTATAAAACTAAAAAAAAAAAAAAATGCAACCTATACGGTCCCTTCCATTTTCGCGAACTTTGTGGCTCTACCCTTTCTTTTTCTGATGAAATTATTCTCCCAACGGTTGGGCCTCTCTGTTTTCTCTCCTGATATTTGTTAAGAGAGAGTGTTTAGGTATTTGAGCGAGCTCGATAGCTGCAGTCGCTTAAGTGCGACCAGTATCCAGTAATCGGGAGATAGTGGGTTCGAACCCCACTGTCGGCAGCCCTGAAGATGGTTTTCCGTGGTTAGTTTACACCAGCCAAATGCTGGGGTTTACCTTAATTAAGGCTAAGGCCGCTTCCTTCACATTCCTAGGCATTTTCTATCCCATCGTCGCCATAAGACCTATCTGTGTCGGTACAACGTAAAGCAAATAGCAAAAAAAAAAGTTTAGGTAGTTGTATAGTAATTCCACTTTAAACAATAATCAAAACCACAGACCTTGTCTGTATGTAAGGATTTTCTTCCTGCTGAGCCATGCCGAAGAGTCCTGTCTTCCCTTCATCACCCTGATGCAGTATCTCCTATAATTCCCTTCCTCACAGAGCTGTCTGCTCCCCTTCACTCCTCCCCATTAGCGCTACAGCTCTGACTGGCCCTGGTCTACCAGGCAACTGCTATTAAGTCTGAATGCCTGCAGTTTACGACGTGATGCATGGTCAGCACGACGAATCCTCTCGGCCATTATTCTTGGTGTTCTAGACTGAGGTCAATATCTCACAACCCGGTAGCTCCTATTTTTCTCAGTTAGGCTCAGCATTCATATCCAGCTAATAGCTGACATGGCGAGCAATCGAACTCGGGACATACCTGCTACCACTACTCCGTGGGGCTAGTACTAAGGAGCTCACGTCGTTCTTGAGTGTTATATCTTTACGCGAGCTTAGAGCTAGACAGACGTTTACTCCATATTCCGTAACGTCTCAAGAACTAAGTTTAGTAGATATTCTACTGCTGGCACACCTGTTGCACTCCCTGGAGTCCTCGACCGAAACACAAGCGAGAAAACTGCAAAATGCTTAAATATCCTGACATGTCTCTATTTGGTTACTATATACTGCTTAAAAATTGCTCGTATAGAGAGGCGGTCCGAGGTATTCAAATCTATGGATATGCAGCTTTAAATGTTGAATTACCGGGCGAGTTGGCCGTGCGCGTTGAGGCGCGCGGCTGTGAGCTTGTATCCGGGAGATAGTAGGTTCGAATCCCACTATCGGCAGCCCTGAAGATGGTTTTCCGTGGTTTCCCATTTTCACACCAGGCAAATGCTGGGGCTGTACCTTAATTAAGGCCACGGCCGCTTCCTTCCAACTCCTAGGCCTTTCCTATCCCATCGTCGCCATAAGACCTATCTGTGTCGGAGCGACGTAAAGCCCCTAGCAAAAAAAAAAAAAAATGTTGAATTAATCGACGCAGAAGCCGGAATGATGTATTTCGTGATTCCACTGATGCGTTATCGTGTGTTTCAAACACAAACACAGTGCACGACTGGTAAGAATACGTGTGTATTTTTCAACACATTATTTCCATTAACAACGTTCCGTTACCTTATACAGAAATTTCGAACGCACTCTATGATACAGCAGAAAAACAGTAATCAAAGGAAATGTTGACCTTCGTACCTTCAGAACTCTTCACTTGTGCTTGCTGCCGTACAGTAGACAAGAAAATTCAGCTGCGAATGTCCACAATCCAAATGGGTCGGGAAGGAAAAGAGACGACTCTAGAGGAGTGAAAAATCATTTTGCATATCATGAATAAAGTAAGACATGTAAAGGAATTGGAGAAGCTGTACACAGATATCCGTCCACTGTGTGGTGTGTCATCTAACGATGAATACCGTTGTGAATCAGCCTACGAAACGTGCTCCGCCAAAACTTACTTCTGGAGATAAAAGAAAAGTGGTGAAAATGGTGAAGCAAAATCAAAGAATAACAGCAAGATAAATTAGGGCACACCTGGAAGAACATCTTGAGAATTTGATTCATGAAATAACATTTCGTAGGGTTATGAACAGTACTTGGTACAATTCCAGAACACCAAAAAGAAAACCCTGCGTAAGTAAACAATAACAAGCGTTCAGTATTTGCCAATGAGCATGTAATGAAGAACAATAAGTTCTGGGATCGTATATTATGGTCAGATGAAAGCGAGTTCAATGTATACCGACGTGGAGATAGATGAATGGGATCTTGAAAGTGTGGAAGCTACGGTCGAACATGGGGGATGCAGCGTAATGGTATGGGGATTTATGGCGTCATGTGGTGTGGTTGAGCTAGTTTTTATTGATGGCAACATGAACAAGTATAACTATAAAAACATATTACAAGAATATCTGCAGAGATGCGCTCAAAAATCTAAATTTTCGAAACAAATTTTATTTTATTTCTGTTTCCTCCTAAGCACACCTCAGAAGTTGCTAGGTTATGGATCATCTACAACACACTCCAGGCACTCAAAAAACCACCGCAATCACCCGAATCGAACCCGATCGAGAACGTCTGGCAAGAGTTGGAAGAACCGAGCTCGATAGCTGCAGTCGCTTAAGTGCGGCCAGTATCCAGTAATCGGGAGATAGTGGGTTCGAGCCCCACTGTCGGCAGCACTGAAAATGATTTTCCGTGGTTTCCCATTTTCACGCCAAGGAAATGCCAGGGCTGTACCTTAATTAAGGCCACGGCCGCTTCCTTCCACTTCCTAGGCCTTTCCTATCCCATCGTCGCGATAAGACATATCTGTGTCGGTGCGACGTAAAGCAAAAAAAAAAAAAAAAGAGTTGGAAGATAGGATGAGGAAACACACAAGATTGAAAGACATTATTCTGAAGGAATGGACTCTACTAGCAACCACGTACATTCAATTGGAAGGCGTTTGGCAGCAGTTATTCGCAGGAAAGGCTTGATAACCAAGTACCTGAGTACTATGTTTTGTTAATTTGAATACATCCAACTGTTGGGAGAACATTTTTCATTACGAATATGTATTTGTGTTTTAATTTACGTACATATATGTGACATTAAAAGTGAAATATTGGTGTGTTAAAACATAGAAGATATTTGGTTATTTTATTGTGCATTTTAGTAGTTAAGTATTCTCTTGTAGTGGCATAATGTTTCATTTGAGTAGTTCTGTCTGCCTCTCTCTATGAAATAGGTAGCCGAATAGCATTACAAAATGTTTTATTTCAAACCTAGGTCTTGATAGCCAAGTGTTACTAGGAAGATACGAATTAAAAAAACATACTTAAACCCGTACAATTGGAAATTGTTTTGCCACTGAAATTCATATTGTTAGGGATTTCACTTCATAGACTAGCTTGATGTAGCTGTCCGTATCCCCTACTTTGTCCTAAACTTATCATACATATACTCTCTTAGTCATGTTCATATTTTGGTCTAGCATTACCATTATTTTCCTTTTCTCTTTCGCTTTGCTCCAGAGGACGCTCTCGACTTGGTGTGGTGATAGTGGTTTGTTTTAAGAGGAAATACAACTAGGAAACCATCCTCTATTAACACTAATCAGTGGGAAAAATGGAAGAGGAACGACACTTAGAAAAATGAAGGTATCGATCAAAGAAATACAAGGGCCACGAAGGGCGTGAAAATGAAAGACTCCATAGGCCTCGATACATGATACCGTCGAACTCGGAAAAGAACAAGAGTTGACCAAGAAAGTCGGATAGTATAGAAAGTGAGAAGCCTGACACAAGTAAGTGGAAGCAACGTCAGGACTCAGCTAAGGGCCCCATGGTTGCTAATCTACGCTCCCCTGGGCCCTTCGAAGGGTAAGTACAACTGCACAACCACCATACCCTCAATATTTTCTCTGCCTTCCGTGAACGCGCCCAACACCTGTTACAACCGATTTCTTATTTCTTCTAAAAATTGACTATTAATTTGCTAGCGAAAATTCTGATATACAGTACCTTAAATTCTGTACGATATTCTTGTAGCTGTGAATCCTCCGTGGCTCAGCCGGCAGCGCGTCAGCCTCTCACCGCTGGGTTCCGTGGTTCAAACCTCGGTCACCCCATGTGAGATTTGTGCTGGACCAAGCGGAGGTGGGACAGGTTTTCCTCCGGATACTCCGTTTTTCCCTGTCATCTTTTATTCCAGCAAAACATTCTACTATCATTTCATTTCATTTCATCTGTCAGTCATTAATCATTGCCCCAGAGGAGTGCGACAGGCTTCGGCAGCCGGCACAACTCCTATCCTCGCCATTAGATGGGGGCTTCATTCATTCAATTCCTGAACTGTTCACTGACTGGAAAACAGGTTTTAGGTTCTATTCATTCTTTTAGCTGTGTTCTAATGTAGTTTCAATTCCAACTTCGCTTCTCGCTGAATAATCTAACCTCCCATGTAATATCTGTAGAACAATTATGTGGTTAAGTTTAAGAGAGGGCCACGAGCCCTAACTTCGCCACTGCTAAAGTCAATAAATAAATAAATAAATAAATAAATAAATAAAGATTTTCTTTATTTCGCACCTTTTTCAATTTCTTTATATTGTTGTATAAAGCTTCAAACACCTCAGACACAATAATTGAAATTTCTTTGTTTTGATACACTGGACAACTAGGTATATAAGTCAGTGGAATGTCTGAGTCTGCAGTTGCTAGGAATCAAAGTTTTACCTATAAAAAATAGCATCTCATTAGTGGAGCCGGCTTTCCAATAACCTGTATCATAACTTGCAATTTTAGACCCAGTTCCTGTCAACAGGGTCTGAGAGTCCTGTGGGGGAATTTTCAAGAAAATGTTCAAAGCCTGCTGCATCATGCATAAAAAGTTCTGACATAAGTGTTTTCTCCAAACATACTTCTACTCGCCTTTAAAAATATTTTTCTTTACCATACTTTGCATCTGTGCTTTTCTCTAATTGTACTCAGTAAAATAATGAAAGCTGCATCTGAAAAAAAGTTTCTTATTCTTGACCCTATCCATTGTAATCTCACAAACAGCTATTTTGGTGTGGACACAATGTTGAAGAAGTTTGTTAACAAAAGTTTACTAATATGCTGAGAAATATTTTCATTAACATTGTTTATTAACTTTGATGTGGACTAACCATTAGGTTCTTCAGTCTGCTGATACTCATTCTGAGTGATAAAATTATAAACTTCCTGAAAGAGAAAACATGTGGTAACAGTATTATATTTGAAAAGAAACAAACTTAAAATAATAATAATAATAATAATAATAATAATAATAATAATAATAATAATAATAATAATAATAATAATAATAATAGTAATAATAATAATAAAGTTATTTATTTTACGTCCAACTAAGTACTTTTACGGTTTTCGGAGACGGAGGGGTGCTGGAATTTTGTCCCGCAGGAGTTCTTTTACGTGACAGTAAATCTACCGACACGAGGCTGACGTATTTGAGCACCTTCAAATACCACCGGACTGAGCCAGGATCGAACCTGTCAAGTTGGGGTCAGAAGACCAGCGAGCTACTCAGCCCGGCTATTAGTGATAAAAAGCGCTCACAGTCAGAAGAAAATGTAGATAACACTGGACATGCTTTTGAACGTTCCTTGCAAAATCACTTCAACGTCGTTCTCAGCAATCGGGAATTTCGAACGGCTACGAAGTTACTGGATGGAGGCAGTTCCAACACTCCTTTGCTTGAAAGGGGTGTATAAAATGTACCTTTGGAATTTTTTGGTTAGTGTCGCACTAACACATAGAAATTTTTCGGCTAAACAAGGATTGGAAAGGACTACGATTGGGAAGATAACGGCTGTGGTCTTAATTAAGGTACAGGCCCAGAATTTGCCTGGTGTGAAAATGGGAAATCACAACAAACTATCTTCAGGACTGTCGAAGCGGACGTTGGAATTTGAACCCCCCATCACTCAAATGCAAGCTCACAGCTACGCGACCCTAACCGTACGGCCAACTTGTTCGGTACCTTTTAGGCATTTAAGTGTTTGCTACTACTACTACTACTACTACTACTACTACTACTACTACTTTCTTTTTGCAAGTTGTTTTACGTCGCACCGACACAGATAGGTCTTATGGCGACAGTGATTCAGGAAAGGGCTACGAGAGGGAAGGAAGCGGCCGTGGCCTTATTAAGGTACAGCCGGAGCATTTACCTAGTGTGAAAATGGGAAACAATCTTCAGGGCTGCCGACAGTGGGGTTCGAACCCAATATCTCCCGAATACTGGATACCGGCCGCACCTAAGCGACTGCAGCTATCGAGCTCAACTACGAGTACTACTAAAGTAGTAGAAGACATTGCCCGTTGGCAGGTGTGGGGAAGGGATTAGTCAGGAGAGAACAGCCAATCTCATGTTATAAAATTCCTACATAAACAAATTGGTTTTGAACATGTAAATGTTCTTGTGATGAGGGTCTACATGAACTTAGCGTGAACAAGTTAACGTCGATAGTTTTGCTTCGACAAAAACCCGACACTGTAACCAGGGAACCAGTATACGTCATATAGGCAGTAGGACAACGCAATTTCGGTGAACGGCTAGACATGTTTTAGAAGATATTGCTGTTGGACCTATTAGACCTTTATAGAGAGGCTGTACACAAAGCAATGACCAATAATTTTAATGGGAAGAAATGAATTAAAATTCTGAACGCTGCGGAAGGAGGAGTAAATTATCTCTTTCTTTGATTTATCTGAACATGTTTTTATCTCCCCTGTGGGTGGAGTGATAGTTAATGTTATTTGCTTTACGTCCCACTAACTACTTTTTAGGGTTTTCGGAGACGCCGTGGTGCCGGAATTTAGTCCCGCAGGAGTTTATTACGTGCCAGTAAATCTACCGACACGAGGCTGACGTATTTGAGCACCTTCAAATACCACCGGACTGAGCCAGGATCGAACCTGCCATGTTGGGGTCAGAAGGCCAGCGCCTCAAGCGTCGGAGCCACTCAGCCCGGCTGAAGTGATAGGAAGCGTACATTGAACACCCTACACATCGTAAGAGGCTACTAAGAGGGGAATAACTACGTAATCTGTACTCGTTCTCTCTTCTTTTCCTTTTTAATGAAGATCGAATTATATGAGTAAAAGGTACACACAGGTCTTGAAATTCCCATTCCTCCTCTTCCTCTTTCCTCTTTATTATATTCTTCTTCTGCTTAAGTAACATTGAGGAATAAGAAGAGAAAAGTATGAAGAAAGGTACTGAATTTCTCCTCACCCTTCTTCTTCCTAAGCCCCAAAACAAATCCATAATTCTATCTTTCATGTAGTCGAGAAATTTACATATATCGTTTGTTGTTGTTGTTGTTGTTGTTTCAACCTCACATAAAGGATTGAAATGTTTGGAATGGTAGTACTGCGTAGCCTACCGTCAGTGCTCTGAAGATGTTATTGTGCGGTTTCCCATTTTAACACCAAACAAATTCTGGGTCCATACCTTAATTAAGACCATAGCCGTTATCTTCCCAATCCTAGTCCTTTCCTATCCTTGTTTAGCCGAAAAATTTCGATGCGTTAGTGAGACGTTAAACCACTACCACAGAGCAAGTGGCCGTGCGGTTACGATCGCGCAGCTGTGAGCTTGCATTCGGGAAGTAGTAGGTTCGAACCCCACTGTCGGCAGCCCTGAAGATGTATTTCCGTGATTTCTCATTTTCAATCCAGGCAAATGCTTGAGCTGTTCCTTAATTAAGGTCAAGAACGCTTCTTCGCCACTCCCAGCCCTTCCCAATCCGATTCTCGCCATAAAACCTATCTATGTATGTGCGGCGTAAAAAGTTGTAAAATTAAACCACTAGCAATAAAAGAACTGTCTAGCCTATCTAGCAAAGTGTGGAAGTCATTGAATAATTGATTGTTCTAAGGGACTAAGTAATTTCATTAATCAGCGCCAGTGTGGAAGTCTCTGAAGAACAGTGACAAAAGCCCTATCATTTGGTCGTCTTCGGTTGGGAAAACTTTCCAGATACATTCGTCCCGTTCTTGCTCTATTACGTCTTGACTCACCATAAATTAAAAACCTATCACACATTTCATGATTTGATTAAGCCATTTTGCCTGCAGGTCGCAAAGCACTGACCTCGAGATACATTGACCTACATGTACATCTTTGGAGGTTTCCCATTTTCACACCAGGCAAATGCTGGCTGGGGCTGTACCTTAATTAAGACCACGGCCGCTTCCTTCCCACTCCTAGCTCTTTCCTGTCCCATCGTCGTCATAAGACCTATCTGTGCCGGTGCGACGTAAAGCACCTAACAAAAAAATCTTTGGTGGGGATGGCGACCTGGTGGGGGGTAACACAGTTGCGTTGACATTATGTTTGCCAAAGGTGAGTATCCAGTACCCGCTGACATCTCAAAATCATTCACCGAAGTTTTGTGCATTATTTTCTCCTACACTAATTATGACAGGAGTACAATTTTGAAGATGTTTGCTTACAATTCTTTCTTTCTTTCTTTTTTTTTTTTTTTTTTGCTAGTGGCTTTACGTCGCACCTACTCAGATAGGCAGATAGGTCTTATGGCGATGGTGGAGTAGAAAAGTGCTAGGGGTGGGAACGATTTGGTCGTGGCCTTAATTAAGGTACAGCCCCAGAATTTACCTCGTGTGAAAATGAATAAAACCACGGAATATCATCTTCAGGGCTGCCGACAGTGGGGTTCGAATCCACTGTCACCCGAATGCAAGCTGAGAGTTGCGTGACCAAAACGGCACATCCACTTGCTAGGTACAGACAAAACTGTAATATTATTTATACAGACATGAAACTGTCGGCTATGTTACAAATATTGTCAATTAGTATTTGTGGCCGGTTGAGCTACTTCAGAGGTTTCGCTGTGTATGTTGGTTTTAATGAATGTCGTTCCGATAACATTCGCACTAACACCGGTTGACAGCGACATTGATCGATCACTATCCGTGATTTATAAACAGCTCCTCGCGGCCCGGTGTGTGCTGGAGCTCTTAAAGCGAGTCAAGACGAGGGAGGTGATTTACGTTGTGATCAATTCCGCTATTTCTGCCCCGAGGACGAAGGTATGCTAATAAGCGGGCGCTTTGCAGACAGTAGCCTCTATCTACTTCATTCCAGAAAGTGTCCAAGGCTAAATGGTTAGCGTGCTGATGTTTGGCCCGTCTGATCCTAGGTTCTATTCCCGATCGGGTCAGCAATTTTAACTTTTATTGGCCAATTATTTTGGCTTGGGATTGGACATTTGTGCTGACTTCAACATTAGAATTCATCTTAGGTAAAGCTCCACCCTCACATACGTGCAGGTCACTTATAGCGTGTCAACTCGAAAGACCTGCACCAGGTCCCTCTGCAGGTTACACGCAATTACCGCAGAAGGCACTCAAAACCACGATACCCCCAGCCTGTCTTAAGAGGCGACTAAAAGGGGCCTTTGGGGCTCTTGATTTTGGAGCGTGGGTTAGCGACCACGGGGCCCTTAGCCGAGTCCTGGCATTGTTCCCACTTACTTGTGCCAGGCTCTTCACTTTCATGTACCCTATCCGTCATCCCTTAGTCAACTCTTGTTCTTTTCCCACCCGACGATATTAGAGCATTCGAGGCCTAGGGAGTATTTCATTTCCACGCCCTTCGTAGCCCTATCCCTCTGATTAGTGATATACAGCGAATGATTTCCTGGCTGTACTTCCTCTCAAAACAAAGATCACCACCACCTCCACCACCACCACCACACTTGAAGATGTTTTTCCATGGTTTCCCATTTTGCACACCAGGCAAATGCTGGGTCTGTACCTTAATTAAGCCGACGGTCGCTTCCTTTCCACCGAATGAGTTGGCCATGCTGTTAGGGGCGCGCAGCTGTGAGCTTGAATCCGGGAGTTAGTGACTTCGAACCCCACTGTCGGCAGCCCTGAAGATGGTTTACCGTGATTGACCATTTTCACACCGAGCAAATGCCGGGACTGTAACTCAATTAAGGCCACGGCCGCTTCCTTCCAACTCCCACCCCTTTCTATCCCATCGTCGCCTTAAGACCTATCTTTGTCACTGCGACGTAAAACAGACTCTAATATATATATTCATACTAGCAAATGTACCCGTCCTTCGCTACGTTATTCTACATTGTATAAGGATTTCTCCGTGAATTACTCTAAAGGCAGTGAGTAATATTATATTAAACTGGATGTCTCTTAGCGCTATACGAGAAACAAAACTGGGAGGACGCCATACATTGTTTCCGAAGTAAGGTAGGCATTGGGAAGTTTTGAGGATAATGGCAGGCCATATTTCCTAACGCCAGTCACAATCGATTGGGAGAGTTTTGATTATAATCAAGAAATGCAGCGCTATCTAACTTATCAACAATCGAGACACGATAATAATTCATAGGACCAATATTACAGATCTCTCCAAATTAAACGGCGATTGTACTGTCTGTTTTGTTATATGACTTATTTTATCCACAAATTACTCCGAAACGAAGGCCTGCACCGTCGTTAAATTGCATCCATATTTCGATATTTTCCGGGGCCAAAAGTGTCCAGGTTTCGAGTTAGTACTCTCATACATACGGAGTTATTAAGGAAGAAAGTAATACAGTTACGAAAGTTGAAATTAATGGAAAATAGAATTATTACTGACGACAGCCGGATAGGACAAGTATGTAAAAACCAAGTGGCTATTTTTGAAAATAAAATACCCCTCAATAAATTGTGATGGTATGAATTACTGGTATAAGAAGGCGGTGACAAATGAGAAATTTAGGCGCAGGGATTCTTAGGTAAACAGATAAGAAGATGAGTTATAGTGTTATTACTTAAGCCCAAAGATGGAAGGCAGAGGCAAGAAATTAAAACAAAAAATAGAAGTAGAATGGAAAAACAGTAAAAATAATAACAAATTCCAGAAAACACCTTACGAATTTTACAGAAAATAAATACCAAGAGAAAATGGAAGAAAACTGTTCTGGTTTTCCTATACTGTACATCCCCCGTCCATTCAGATATTTATAAAATTGTATGCATAATGAAACCTACCCCGGGATGAGTAAATTCTAAATATGAAGTTTGGTCGAGATCTATCCAGCCGTTTCGCCCTGATGGCGGAACAAACAGACAAAGACACGAAAAGTAAAAAAACCACCCATACGGTCTTCAGTTGACCTAAATTGGCAAAACAAACGAAATTACAGAGAGTGGACTCCCTCCCTATGTATATAGATAGGCATTGATACGTTTATAAGTGCAGACCTTTATTTCGAAAGTCACAGGTTTGAAATTATACAATATAACGACAAACGGATTGCACCATCTTTTAGTGTTCTACATATTTGGTCCTATGACGTTTTCTGGTGTTTGCTATATTTATGGGTTAGATTGAGTTACAATTATTGAAAAATGAAAACCTAAACCTGTTTTACAGTCAGTGACCGGGTCAGGGATGGAATGAATGAAGCCTCCAACTTGCGGCGAAGATAGGAATTGTGCCGGCTGCCGAAGCCTGTCGCACTCCTTTGGGGCAATGATTAATGACTGACAGATGAAATGAAATGATAGTGGAGAGTGTTGCTGGAATGAAAGATGACAGGAAAACCGGAGTACCCGGAGAGAAACCTGTTCCGTCTCCGCGTTGTCCAGCACAAATCTCACGTGGAGTGACCGGGATTTGAACCACGGAACCCAACGGTGAGAGGCCAACGCGCTGCCGCCTGAGCCACGGAGGCTGGTTTATAATTATTGAATAGTGTAAAATTTGGGTACACTTTTCATACATTACTTTATTTTTGATATTCATGTGACAGATGGAATCATAATCTTTGGCTGACATATGGCCACTGGTCGTGTCAGTGTGCATGCTGAAGGTGATGATTATATCTTTCCTATAAGTGGAAATATTTTTTCTGCTGCCCCTTTCACTTCGCATATTTCTCAGAAAGGTATCTACACAAAAAGTACTCATTTCGAATTGAGAAATAATTTTCCTTCAATAGACAGTTTTAGGTTGTTTATCTGTATCATTATAACATTTGAGGTGAATCACATACAAACATAAAAGTGAAACTATGTGTGTGTGTTTGTTTGTCTAGAATGGACTTTCACAGTTTGTTCCTATTACTCCAGAGACGGTTTAGGAAGTGGTTTGAACGAAATTTGATGAGTATTTTTGATGATAGGCCTATATATATTATAATTATATTTTCAGAAAAATATGTTATAACATATTATAAGAATAGTATCGTGAATTTACATGCATAAGTAATTATAAACTGTGAAATTTGGAAACTTTTCATAACATATTCATAACATACTTTCTGGAAAATGTTCATCGAAATTGGCTTCCGTAATCTGAAATATGTGACACTACATTAGTATTTATTTTATCTAAAACATGCCCCGTTTTCTGCAAGTCAGTAATCTGTAAAACAAAGATTGTAAGCAGACATTGCAATAAGTGTGACAAATTTCGTGAAAATCAAAATGAAAACGCTTAAGAAAATAATGCTTGAGTAAGTTCTTTAAGTTGAAGTCCCATTAAAATCGAAGTCACGTCACCACGAAACTAAAGTATGTAACAGGGAATGTTTTGTAAATATGTCAGACTCCAGCATAGTGTAAGTCGACACGGCCAACGCACTCAGTTACACTGGCGAGGGAGTACAGCGTTGTCCCAACCGAAAACTAATGACGTACAGGTTACTCCACCTCAGGGAATTACATGGTTCTTGTTGTTTTTTTGAATTTCACGGTAGCTCTGCATTCTGCCCCCCGGCATCATGATATTTCTTGTGCGTTACTTTCTGTGTTGCCAAACGTTGCGTTCCTTTGTTCATCACGAGCAATGCTCCCTGTTCAAATAACTGAGGGAGAATCGGATACCGATTAAATACTTCATCTACATACATACTTATTACCAGGGCTGGAATTCTGACCAGCTAATAAATGCCAAAAGTGACCTATAAAATGACATTAAAACTCCTAAAATATGACGTAAAATGTGCCAGAAAATGACGCAAAGAAATGAAGGAAAATATTTAACCAAAATAACAAGAATGTGCATTGTCCACATACATTTAACTCGCAGTGGAGTAAACATAATAAATAAATGTCCTCAAATAATACTGTAATTATGATAATCCACAGCGTGTTTTCGGTCATTCGACCGTGTCAGGAATGGAATGCCGCCTCCCCAGACCTGTCGCACACATCTTGGCCATTGATTAATGAGTGACAGATGAAATGAAATGAAATTATATTGGAAAGTGTCGCTGGAATGAAAAATGATAGGGAAAACTAAAGTACCCGGAGAAAAACCTGTTCTAACTCGGCTTTGTTCAACACAAATCTCATATGGAGTGACCGAGATTTGAAACACAGAATGCAGTAGTAAGAGGGTGGCGTTCTGTCGTCTGAGCTACGGAGACTCTTCAAATAAATAAATAAATAAATAAATAAATAAATAAATAAATAAATAAATAAATAAATAAATAAATAAATAAATAAATAAATAAATAAATAAATAAATAAATAATACGTACAGAAGCATCTGAAAGATTAATTTTTCTGTCATTTTTATATCACCTGTATATTGTCATTATTAGGATATTATGCAATTCACTGATATTCTAAATACCACTTCTTTGTCGTGACTGGATGTTGAGTTTTATTCCTTTTGACTACTTAGTTAATAACTCAAAAACTCAAATATGAAATAATAATAATAATAATAATGATAATAATAATAATAATAATAATAATAATAATAATCATTAACACGGTTAACCAACCGCATTTTCACTTTCCTCCAAGAGAAAAAGGCAAAGGGGGCATGGTTCAGTGAGGTACAGAATGATCTGCAGGATATTGGGATCTCATTTGAAGATATCCAGGAGCGTGTCCCACTTAAGATAAAACTCCAAGAACATCAGAGTTTCCTACCAAAGCCGAAGATGAAAACTGAAAAGGCATGGAGGGAAGAACGAAAGGAGCAACACCGTATACGAATGAAGGAGTACGGGACCAACATTAAAGCTCAAGGGAAACAGTTGAAATGACGTGGTCCTTAGTTGGCCGAAACGAAACAAGAGAGAAATAATCATCATCATCATCATCATCATCATCATCATCATCATCATCATGTACTGAGCAAATACTCAATATGAAGTCAGTGCTCCGTCAGGCAAAAATGGCCGGTAAGAAATATATCATCGTATTTGTCGACATTAAGAAGGCGCATGACTCAATTATTGACAGACCTACTCTCATGTAAAGCCTGCAGGAACTAGGGCTGGACCAGAAGATCTATAACCTTATCCAGCAGACTTTAAATAACACCAGGTCACAAGTGATATTCAGAGGAACGCTCTCAGAAAGTTCTGAATTCAAGACAGGGGTAAGACAAGGAGACGGCCTCTCCCCTCTCCTCTTTCAGTGTGCACTGGAAAACGTAATACGAGAGTGGCGAAAAGAGTTAACTAGACAGGGGATTCAACGTGGTATTTCTCTTGGACATAAGCTCAATGGACTGAATGTTGATTGTCTGGCAATCTCCGACGACCTGGCACTTCTATCTACTGTGATTCAATAGAAACTTCAGTGAAACAACTCAAAGTTCTCTGACAACAAGCAGCAAAGGAAGGGCTACACATGTCACTTGAAAAAACGACGATCAGTGAATCTCCTTGTACACTGCATCTGGAGTAAAATACGATCAAGATAACCAACAGGTTTAAGTACCTGAGAGATTGGCTGGAATCCAACCTCTGCGCAGGAGTAGCATTATCAACTCGAGTTAATGTATAAGCTAGAACTGGCATACCAACTGACCTAGAACACCTACAAATAAACAACCTGTCTCTACTGAAACACTAAAATGAAGCACTACCAGACAGTCATCCGCCCTGAAACCGTATATGCTTCAGAGTGTCTAATATTCAGCAGGAAGGGACTCGCGGAAAATCTCGAAATCCAGGAGAGAAAAATATTGAGGAAGATACAAAAGTAGCTCTAAAATGAGAGAGCTGGCGCAGGGGCTAATGTGCAAATGGCGGCTATATACGGGCTCTTGTGGGTCTAGCTCTAGGGAGCTGTGCTTGGTCTTTTCCCGTATTGGGCTAATTCTTGGTTCCATCCTCCTAACCGGATGCCCCTCCTAAAAGTCTAGCATAGGGGCTCTTGTGTATACATGGGCTCTTATGGCACTAACTTCACGAGGGCTGTGCTAGGGCATTTCGCGTATTGGACTAATTCGAGGTTCCATCCTCCTAACCGAATGCCCTTCCTAACTTAAGCATAGGTGCTCTTGCGTATACACGGGCTCTCACGAGACTAACCCGGGGAGCGCTGCACTAGGGCTCTCGAAGAATGATAGCCGCTCAAAGCTTGGAGGTATGCAGGTGTTAGGGTTACAAGCCAACCGGGGTGTTAGAAGGCAGAAACCGCTATTAACACCACAGCGAGAGTTGTAATTTCGTCTTACCGAGATACAGCCAGTACTCTACTCCTTCTGCGCGGGTTCTAACATCAACTAGTGAAAGCTTGGAGGTATGTAGGGGTTAGGGTTACAAGCCAACCGGGGTTTTAGAAGGAATAAATCTTTATTAATACAGCAGCAAAGGTTGTAAGCCTGTCTTACAGAAATGTAGCCAGTACTCTAGCTGATAGCTAAGTGACCCAAACCACACAGCCACTTGCTCGGTAATCTTTAAATCTTCTTTGTAACTCTTGTTTTATTGCATGAATAGGCCATTTTCCTCCAGAATGTACATATTGTTACTATTTCCTATTCACCTAATCAGCAACACACAACACAAAGAAAAACTTTTTTCAGTTGTATGCAATGCGGTTGCGGCTCATTACTCACAATGAAGTAGTCTTCATACTGTTGGTAAACAAATACAGTGTATGGTAATAGACCTACAGACAGTTTGCATCCAGGTAAAACCATAAAGCAAGAATATCATCCCTCAGTCAACCTGCGCAAAAAGACAGTTTTAAAAATGAAAATGAAACTGCACAACCCGTTTCCAGTCATGTGACCGGGTCAGGAATGGAATGTTCGAAGCCCCCATCTAGCGGCTAGGATAGGAATTGTACCGGCTGCTAAGGCCTGTCCCACTTTTCTGGAGCTATGATTAATGACTGAAAGATGAAATGAATTGATACTGGAGAGTGTTGCTGGAACGAAAGACAAAAGGGAAAACCGGAGTACCCGGAGAAAAACCCGTTCCGCTTCCGCTTTATCCAGCACAAATCTCAGATGGAATGACGGAGATTTGAACCACGGAACCCAGCGGGAAAAGGCCGGCGTGCTGCCGCCTGAGCCACGGAGGCTCTCTAAAAAGACAGTTATTAGCCTAAAATTAAAATATTACAAATAAAAATAATAAGTACTCCACCATGGGAGTGCAGCCTAGACAAATATGTTGAAAATATCCGAGATGTTTTAATCCTATACGGCGCTGAAGGCTAAACCCTGGAGTTGACTCAGTAAGGACAATCACCCTGAGACTCAGCGCCCTCGGACTGGTGTAATGGGCTGGGTTGCATTTGTTTTCGAGTGTTCAGATCCGGAGGCATCCCTCCCAAGGTGCTGTTTATCGATACTTGGAAACTGTTACTAAAGAATGTTTTCATTCATATAAAAAAGTCAAAATTACGACATAACACAGTAGTTAAAACCGAAGCACTTTACGCATTTGAAACTATTATAATTTGGCAAACCTCGAATAAAGAAGATCGAAAACAAGAAAGTAAAATCATCAGAAAAATCTTAGGACCAAAATGCTGAAATGAAATGTGTATGAAAAGGAAATCACATGAAATCTAAGTTAGAGAAAATATCACAGATACAATCAGAAAACGGCGAGTACAGTTTTATGGTTACTTATACAGAATGGATAGTACCAGACTCATAAGGACAATTTTAAACTTAGCCTTCTCAATGAAAAATCACAATAATTGGCTAAAAGAAATCACCGAAGACCTAAACGAACCTGGCATCATTGGAGAAACCATTCCAGATAGAATAAAATTCGGAACCTTAATTCACAGACACAAATTTTCTGTAAAGCCCAGCCGACTAAATACAGGATGGACTAAACAACGTAAACAGGAACACGGCGAGCGTGAGGAGAAGAAAAAATCGAAAAGGTGCTAATAAGTTCAAATGTGCTCCTTAGTTGGACATAATGAATAAGAAAAGGAAGAATGGTTTCATTCCATGCCTGGAAGGGGTAGGGTGGTTCTCCAAGAGGGTTTCACCCTCTCTCAGGTCAAAGATATATGAAGCGGTGATTCGAGGTGCGGAGAAGGTGAGCGAGTGGCAGCCGTGACGTATAAAATGACCTGTCCCAGAATTTGCCTCAGTGCAGGAGAGTGAAAAACCACCCTGGAAATACTTTGACGGTGTATTTATAGAACAGAGTGAGTGATCCTCTTTAGTTTAGTTTAGGAGATCAGCTCCACGGTACTCTTGGTGTTTATATACTGTATACAATTCATATTTAAGATCCAACGCTACTCTTACAATTATGATGTTTTAGAGTTCAAAGAGTTAAACATGGCCTATCATGTATAGAAAAGAGGATGATCCACAGTGCTTTGATGGAGTGGGACATTCTAAAGAGCCGATATTTCGTCTGCCGCTTGCGAGCCGCGGGCTAACCGGCCGTCAATCATACGAGCAATTCAGCTTGGGCTGCAAAATTTCAAAAATCATTGCAGGCGGAAATTAATTCGGAATTCCAAATGCTCACTCCCAGACCGGAGATACCGTAGAGAGTGATGTTCACAACTGTCCGTAACCGGGAGAATTAACTCTGTAACATCCTCATTTACACACCGTGATGGGAAACTAAAACAGTCTGCATGAGTGGGAATGTTAGTGAGAAGTCTAGCGTTTGAGGTTTCTCACGTGGAGACTGACCAGCAGAAGCTGTATTCACTGGTGGATATGTGAAGGATGTATATCGCCATCTGAATATAATTTGGATCAGTGTACGAGCAGTCGCAGGGTAGTAATTATGGCGTTATAGTTAGTCTAACCAGGAATTTAATCGCACTGATAATATTTTAATTGTAGAGTTCAATGCAGATGTGCGTCCTATGCGTGGATGTTATAGACACCAAAATTATACCAGATGAAATTGAGGTGAAAGGCAACTGCTATTATTTCACGTTAGGACGTAGGTAAAAAATATGACCAAAGATAAATGCGGATAACTTCTACAACTTTAGATGTATTTAACAAAATTTTGTATGCACATTTTCAGAATTATTTCTCATATTGTGGTGAATTATTATTACATCATTTTGAAAATTTTAATATTTTTTTGCAATTGGCTTTACGTCGCACCGACACAGGTAGGCCTTACGGCAACTATAAATAAAAAAAATTAAAAGAAGTATCCAGTGGTTCTGAAGAACATGCAACCTCAATTTAAAAATAAATTTAAAATCAAAGTTCTTCACATATTAGAAAAAAAAATAAGGTTGCACTTTCTTCAGAACAAGTGGATACTTTTTCTCGGACCGTAACGCGCTTAGATGGCCTCAACTTAAAATTCTGTGGAGCAGAATTTCCTTATCTTTTGAAAGCCTGTTTCGACTATCAACCGGGTCTGGAATGGAATGAATGAAGCCCACACCTAGCGGCGAGGACAGGAACTGTGCCGGCTAACGAAGCCTGTCGCATTCCTCTCGTGCAGTGATTAATTGCTGACAAATTAAATTATATTGGAGAGGGATGCTGGAGTGAAATATGGCAGGGAAAACCAGAATACCCAGAGAGAAACCTGTCTCACCTCCACATTGTCCAGCATAAATCTTACATGGAGTGACCGGGATTTGAACAACGGAACCCACTGGTGGGAGACCGGCTCGCCGCCGCCTGAATCACGGAGGCACTTTCTTATCTTTTATTTTAATTAAATTTAAAAATTATATATTTTTGAACATTCTGTTTTAATATATCCCTATCTAAATCCTAATATCTAATCACTAACTGAAAATCTGTTGTATAAAATTGTGCACGTTACCATTCTAAACTAATCTACCAAATTTCATTGTTCTACATACAGCAGGTTTTCAGAAACTGCACTTGTGTATGAAAGAAAATGTTGGTTACGGCAAACTTGATTTAAAGTTTTAACTGTAGGCTAGGTAGGCCGAGCGAGCGGATATGTGTTTTGGGTCGCGTAGATGTCAACCTGCATTCGGAAGTTTGGGACAGTGAGCTCGAACCCCAATTTTGGCAGCCTTGAACATTGTTTACAGTGTTTTTCCATTTTCAAGTGGGTTCGAACACCACTGCAGGCATCCGTGAAGATGGTTTACCGTTTCCTCACCAGGCAAGTGCGAGGCTGTTCCTTAATATATTTTTTGCTAAGGGCTTTACGTCGCACCGACGCAGAAAGGTCTTATGGAGACGATGGGACACGAAGGAGCTAGGAGTGGGAAGGAAGCGGGCGTGGCCTTCATTAAGGTACAGCCCCAGCATTTGCCTGGTGTGAAAATGGGAACCACGGAAAACCATCTTCAGGGCTGCCGATAGTGGGGTTCGAACCCACTATCTCCCGAATACTGGACACTGTGCCTTAATTAAGGCCGTGGTAACCTTCTTTCCGATCCAAGCGCTTTCCTATCCCATCGTCTCCGTAAGACCTACCTGTGTCGATGCGACGTAAAGCGAATAGCAATAAAATAAAAATAATTAAAAATGAATATATAATCATCGGATATCATAGACTGTGAACCAGAGTTGGAGATGCACAAGTGTCATGAATTTCTGCACCAAGTATTTCGATGTATTTTGGTCTGAAAGCATAATTATATTTTTTCTTGTTGTTAATTTCTGGTAAAGTACACTCATTACATTTTTCTGTGAATCCTATCAAAATTTAGTGAGAATTATATTCACTGTATTTACACATTGAATCCGTTTTAAAAACTCTTCGAGTAATTATCCAGATATTTACATTAAAATCACTATAGAACTCAATTACAACAACAAAATATATAAATTATGAAAAATAAACAATTCTCATAAGCAGCGCACGTGTTTATTTATAACATGCTAACTTCTCAACGAAAACGAAACTGAAACTTTCATCTGCCATGTTGTCCACTGCCTTCAGACACTCAAGATCAAATAATAACTCCAAATGACCGTCAGAAAGGCAAGATATACATGGATTCCTGTTCAGTAACAGCAAAATATGCCGCATGGTACCATAACCCTTCTAGGTATTTAATTTTAATTACTCATTTAAAATTAGAATCACAGCATTGAAAATTTGGAATTTTAATCTTGAAAATACATAGCATTCTTTAAGCCAAGGACCGGTGACCTACATGTTAGGCCCTATGTACAACAGTATCAGCATCATCACCATCATCATCATCTTTTAGCCAAAGAAAGAAAATCACTTTTTGGTGAAAATTTGAAGCTAATACAAGCTAACTTTTACCGAGCCAGTTGTTTCTAATTAATTTATTTATTTCGTGAAGGGCACCTGAGCCATGGCTCATACAGGTGCAATACCTATCTGATATACATGTAGCAGAATTAGTAGATAACACAGAATCTTGAATGTTTCACATGAGAATAAACGTAAAGTGAGTTAAGTTCATTATGGAGGTATGTTACATTTAATGTATACGCCTACATATTACATAGTCAAGATATCTCAGATGTTCATAGCATGTTATGTAAATATTCTACAAATTTCTGCTTAAATACAGTAAATGAAGCAGCCTGTCGAATATGTTCAGGAAGTGAATTATACGCATGTGCTGAGTGTTACCATAATGTTTTGTTGCCATATTTAGTTGAGTTAATTCATCCAATGTGAATTTTATTGATACCTCTTGTATTATATGAATGCATGTCAGAATTTGTCACACATAACGTATTGGAGTGAGCCAGGTTATTTATCAATTTATAGACCATCACAGCTGAAACTTTCTGACGTAAAGCCTCAAGTGGAAGAACATTACAATGTTTGTACGGATAAGCTGTTGGTGTCAATGTACGTAGCTTAAACAGTATTTTTAAATCTCTCTTGTGTAATATTTCAACAGTCTGAAAGAGCTCCTTACTGCAACATGCCCAAATATGCACCATATAAAGTATATGACTTTGAATAAGAGCGTGATAAATATTTTTAGTAGTGTGTTAGTAAGTTTGTATTTAAGTCTATTAAGAACGCCAATTGCTGGTGTAATTTTATTACAAATCGCCTGTCCGTGAGGTCGGGGGCGTGCAGCTGTGAGCTTGCATTCGGGAGATAGCGGGTTCGAACCCCACTGTCTGCAGCCTTTAATATAGTTTTCCGTGTTTCCCCATTTTCGCACCAGGCAAATGCTGGGGCTCTACCTTAATAGGGAACATGCATGATCCGGGGTTTTAATTAAAAATATGCTAATCTGATTCAAAATTTCATGCAGAATTCAAAAATGTGATCAGAATATACAAATAATAACTCCAAACATGATAAAAATCTACGAAAATGTCACGTCACGCAAGTACGCGATCTCATTGGTCTGACGTCATCGTACAGGTTGACTGAATTAGCAGACGAAATAACACATAGTGTGCTGTGAGAAGCAGGATACACTTCGCGTATTTCCACTTTATGTTAGTGTCTGGTATGGTTAAATTCGAGGTCTATACATTGGATAATAATCTGAGTGGTATATTTTAAACTTAAAATGAATCCTGCACAGACAGTGAGGCTGAAAACTTATAAATGGTGTATAGTTCCGATGTGCAATAGCACATCGCATACCATCCCAAACAAATTGTTTATAAATATTCCAAAGAAGCTAAAACTAGGGAGAAATGGATTTTGGCGAGCCGGAGAAATGCTGGTGATATATCGGAAAAGTCTATAGTTTATTTTTTTGAAGATTTTAACGTAAGATGGATTTGTTTGAATTTTCAAATCACTTTTCCATGTCAGCTGTTCTAGTGGTAAAACTTTAAATTTTAATGTATGATGCTTTATTTAAATGCTTCAATTACATCTTGGATTATATGAAAGTAATAAACAGTGCATTAAATAATGCTGATTATTAAAGTATTCTCCAAACCTAACCTATGTTTTGGGTGATCCATCTCAAGATAATAAATCAAAGGGGTTATGAACCATTTTGACAGCTCTAATTCTACCAATATATCTTGGCATGGGACAGTTATGTATGTCTTTATTGAAGAGCTTAATTGGTAAAGAAATTTAGGCTATATCTAAATACTGTATAATCTAACAAAGAATAGGCGTGTACATCATGAAAGGAAACAACGTGAATTTAACAAATGTATAACTCTACACAAAACCAATGCTTGTCTGTTGGGGTCTTATAAGTTAACAATGCTCAATTATAATAATTATCATAATATTAATGAAATAAATAACATAATTGCACACAGGTGAAAATAGTGATGTAGGTGTTTAAAATATTATCCAACTTAGCCTAAGTTTTAGGTTATACAAGCCAAGTCAATAAACCGAAAGGTAAAAATACCGCGCGAGTTGGCCGTGCGGTTAGGAGCGCGCAGGTGTGAGCTCGCATCCGGGAGATAGTGGGTTTTGAACCCCACTGCCGGCAGCCCTGAAGATGGTTTTCCGTGGTTTCCCATTTTCACACCAGGCAAATGCTGAGGCTGTACCTAAGGCCACGGCCGCTTTGTTCCCATTCCTAGGCCTTTCCTGTCCCATTGTCGCCATAAGACCTATATGTGACGTAAAGCAAAAAAAAAAAAAAAGTAAAAGTCACAGCACCCAAAGACATTCCTGTATTGAGCGACTAAAATGTCACCAGGACACTTTTCTTTCCTGATATGCTCAGCTTGTTAAAAGCCAAATGTAATTAATGTTATTGGCTTCACGCCCCGCTAACTACTTCTACGATTTTTGGGAGACGCCGATGTGCAGGAATTTAGTCCAGCAGGAGTTCTTTTACGTGCCAGTAAATCTACCGACACGAGGCTGACGTATTTGAGCACCTTCAACTACCACCGTACTGAACCAGGATCGAACCTGCCAAGTTGGGGTCAGAAGGCCAGCACCTCAACCGTCTGAACCACTCGGCCCGACTTGTGAAAACTAGATGAAGTCATATTTATCTTTATCATGTTTAATTTTTTCCCTCCACAAAGATATTTAATTCTCATTCATCGGCCCCGGAAGTGCGTAGGCCAGTTGTCCCAACCATAAATTTTTTTTTTTTTGGAATGATAGATTATAGCCCTATAGCACTATGATCTTTCTTTCTTTCCTTCTTTCTTTCTTTCTTAATCAGTTTATCCTTCAGGGTTGGTTTTCTCTCGGACTCAGCGAGGGATTTCACCTCTACCACTTCAAGGGCAGTGTCCTGGAACGTGAGACTTTGAGTATGGTGATGAAACTGATGAGGAGGGCCATTACCTCGCCCAGGCGGCCTCACCTGTTATGCTCAACAGGGGCCTTGTTGGAGGATGGGAGGATCGGAAGGGATAGACAAGGAAGAGGGAAAGAAACGGCCGTGGCCTTAGGTGCCTGGAGGAGAAGTAGGAAAATACGAAAAACCACTTCGAGGATGGCTGAGGTGGGATTCGAAACCGTTCTACTCAGTTGACCTCCCGAGGCTGAGTAGAGCCCGTTCCAGCCCTCGTACTATTTGTTTTCAAATTTCATGGCAGAGCCGGGAATCGGAACCGGGCCTCCGGGAGTGGTACACATTAACCACTACACCACAGAAGCGGACTAGTACTATAATGCTACCTATATATTTATGTTAGTGCTGAAATCCGATTTCTTACTTTACTAATGCTGAAAGCCCGAAAATGTAATGTTATTCTTTAATAGGGGAATCAGTCTAGAAGGGAATGTTGAAAGTGATGTGATATCTATCCAGGTTCGTTGTTATCCTAATACTATGGGTTACAGTACATTGCACGTATATAAAAGACGCCACTTACAAACTTGCTTTTTATCCGCGAATTTCTGCGGCCACAAAAGTCACATTTTTCAAGAATGATGACATCTACACATGGTAGATTGTCTGACTGTGCTGTTTTGAACGTTTCTTCTGTCATTTCGAAGTTATTCGCGATCATGAATAATAAACAATCGGCTTTTAGCAACGGCTGATGCACAACGGCTGGTAGAGCTCCATGCGGTACTGGATCGTGACGTCACAGCGAGCCGCTTACGTCAGAGGCCGTTTCACTCGCCTTGCGGAAAGGCACTATTAAATATTTTTTTAATGGTAGAAAACAAGGCAACATACCACAATGTAATACGTTTACGTACTATTTCATTGGTGTACTTTTCAAAAAAAATATTTTTGAAAATGATGCATGTTCCCAATTAAGGCTATGGCCGCCATTCCTGTCTCTTTCCTATAGCATCGTCGTTATAGACCCATCTGTGTCCGTGCGAGATAAAGCAACTTGTAAAGAAATGGCTAATTTTACGGATGTTAGGCAGCTGAGTGAATCGGTATCGAAGTACAGGTCAGTCTGTAACACTCTCGGTGATTCTAGATCCACATTTTATAAATGCGTCGTAACTCGTGACAACCCACCAGATCCTCCTGCTGATGATTTTCATACAAAGAATGTGCCACATTTTAAAGAATATTGTTTGGACTACAGATCTTTTACTTAAATAGCTGTTGTACTCGTCGTTCTCAGGATAATCATTTAACATGTGCATGATTATATTTTTGTCGATCGTTTATTGAGCATCCTTCCCAGAACACATTTAACTTCGAAAACTATAAAGTACACAATTATTTAAGTATCTTACTGTACTTATCTAGTATTTTTAATGGCTGCAATAGTTTTCTGGTAATATCTTTCAAGTGTTTACTAATATTTACATCCAATGACCACATAATGCTTCTATACATTAAATCCTCTGTAAGTGTTAAACGACTTTCAGAAATGAGTATTTTATCTATGTTTTAGGAAATTTGACTCAAAATACAATGTAGTATACATATAGAAGAAGGCCGATGTCCTATATGTTGGCCCTTTAAACGACAAGCATTATCATCATCTGCAAGTATCATATAGAATAACGACTGTACGGAAAAAGCAAGTAAACCGCCGAATTTGGCTAATTTAACACTGCTTTGTTTGAACATAAAACCTGCGTCGTTCACATTTGAAAAATGAATTTAGTACCGATATTTTAATTACTGACAACCGCATGGAAAATAAAAGTATATTGTTTTATGGTCCCTCAGATAATATTTAACCATTCTGCACTCGCACTGTTGTAAAAATTATAACAGTAGCTTGTTCCATGAAATAAAAACAAAATTAAGGCACTGATATGTTTATCTTACACATCCATTCCTGCGCGGGATCCCACTACAATGCTTGATTCAGAGAGTAATGAAGATGATAATAGTTACTGTCCAGGCAAGGAAAATGTACAACAGACGGTGAAACGCGAATTATCAACGAGATCAACGACGAAAAACTAAATATGAAAACACTTCGTGGATCTAAACCGTGTACCAGAAGCATTCCTTATTATATTTACAAATCATTTGTCCCTATAAGAAGGTAAACTTTATTGCAACGTGCTGTATTTACTGTGCTTAATTACAATATTGCTAATGATTTCTCAAAGTGCAGTTTAACACTTGTAATAGGTTTATTGACTTAAGTTGTAATAAATGATGCCAAATTTGAGAAAGAAAGGATGAAAAATAAACAATTAACACCTAATAAGTTATGTGAAAAATACCAGAATGAAAAATACAGGGTATTTTACCTTTTAACCGCCAACGTCCGATCGGACGTCCCGGAAAACAATATTTTCCAAGTTATTTATTCGTTTTAATAATGTATAATACATGTTTTGGTCTAGTATTGTATTAAATAAGACTATATACATCAAGTTTAGTTGAGGAACTTGCTGCCGAGTGGCTTGGTGGCCAAGCGGCAATTCAGCTCCCGCGGGCGGGCAACGAACCCCTTACTCTTTTACCGAAAAAAAAAAAAGAACGCAACTGTTCTGTTTGCAGAAAGATTAGTACTAGTCAAGGTGGTAAATGGAAAAAGACCAGATACATTTGTAAACAGTGTGTGTCTCCTAAGCACATTTGCTGGAACATGTCGTAAACATGTGTAAATATTAGTAAATAGTTTCTTGTATCATAATTTTAAGACAAAACGTGAATTTTTGAGTGTAAAGTTTGTGTGAAATAGACATTAGTACCGGTAATGAGGAACTGCAGCATTCGCATATAATGCAATATTAGAAAATATCACGTTAATGTAATAATAATAATAATAATAATAATAATAATAATAATAATAATAATAATAATATTGTACATAAAGCTCTATTTTTATATGTGGCATAGGAAACACCACCTCTCTAAAATAATGCAGTTTTTGTAGTAAAAATTATTTTTAAAATGTTTTTGATCATAAAATTACTTTTTAAAAAGAAAGAAAATATTTGTTTGAATTATCACTTCATAAAGTAAAATTTTTAAAATAAAGTTGCATTAGTTTACATCAATAAAATGCCTCAAACCAAAAAATGCCCATCCTATTTACAATTTACTGCAAGGTAAAACGTGCTCATCAGGCCTTTCGCGTGGTATAGGACATGGACACCGCGTATCAGGCTGACGGTCAAAGGGTTAAGAAACCAAATGGTATGAATATGAAAATGGAATGTTGATGTCTTTAACGGATCTGTAGATATTTTATTAGGGCGTTATTATTGGCATTCTGTATAGTATCTGCGTCTTTGAAACAACTCTAATTCTGAAAGGTATTTTTTGACGTAAATATGTTTTATGGATTGGGGTCATCTGAAAATTTGCGTCAAGAAATTAGCGAAACAAAATGTGCGACACGATGTTACCTAGCAACCATGCAGGCTGTGGTGTGAAGTACTGATGGATGGCCATGACTGATAAACGTATCATCAAAGAGGGGCGTAAGCGTACAGATGGTGGATGTGATTTTGCAGGGACGTGAAATATTGAATTCTTACCTTGTCGACTCCAAATTCCATAGAGGAGTTTTCGAAAAGAATCCATTAAATATAATTTAATACTTATAAATTTGAGTTTAATTTACTGAAACACTTATTCTTGATCATTTGATCTTCCAAAAGAAAAATTTGACACCATTTTTATTTCTGCATTGTATTCTTCTTGTTTCGTTTCGGCCAACTAAGGACCACATCATTTCAACTGTTTTCCTTGAGCTTTAATGTTGGTCCAGTACTCCTTCATTCGTATACGGTGTTGCTCCTTTCGTTCTTCCGTCCATGCCTTTCCAGTTTTCATCTTCGGCTTTGGTAGGAAACTCTGATGTTCTTGGAGTTTTTTCTTAAGTGGGACACGCTCCTGGATATCTTCAAATGAGATCCCAATCTCCTGAAGATCTTTCTGTACCTCACTGAACCATGCCCCCTTTACCTTTTTCTCTTGGAGGAAAGTGAAAATGCGATTGGTTAACCGTGTTGAATTCATTCGGGCCATGTCTGCATTGATTAATTTAATTTTATCATTTTCAGGTTCTAGTGCACGATGTCCGCCTTTCTACCTCTAGTAATATGGTAAAACTACTTTTACGATTTTTGGTTGCTTTAAATATGAAGGAATATTTCTTCAGTACGTGTGGTACCTCATAAAAGTGATCTGATGTGGTGTTAAAATCCATTTCGAGCTTTTAGTAATTTATTCTGTTTCATTAGCAGCCAACAGACTGGTATTTACATTCTCATTCAACAAACTATTGGTTACTGGGAGACAGAATATTTGTGGCGTGACCACTGTAATTGCTGACCAGTTACTCCACGGAATTTCATACGAATACTGCGACATAGTCGTAGTGGTTGTGTAGATTTTAGATTACATCTTCCACATACATGACTTCACATACTATTGGTCATGGTGAGCGCGGACAACATCTCTCGTGGGGATGACAGAATGGCATTTCAACTTGAGTAGCTGTTATTAACGGAGAGCTTGGGGGCGCATTGCAGAAATTTTGCCTGACCCACTGAAGAAGTCATCGTGATGAATAAAATTTTTTCAACTCTGGAACTGGCAACTGTGGAATATTCGACACGTTGGCCCCTGCTGTAGTGGCACTGCCAAATATTCAACATGTTCGTATTTCTTCTCGTACTTTCCTAATTTCTTCAACAGATGTCATGACAGTCTGCTTCTTGACGTTCTCAATGTCTACAGCAGCGTGAGTTCATTTCCATTCATATTTACAACTTCTTCGGGTTCTGTTTCACAGAAATAAACTAGTGCAGTTTTCCGACGATCTGTTTGATCGCCATTCTTGGAGTGTTTGTAAACAAATATGGACTCTTGCTTTGCTGTTCAGTTTCGTTTTATTTCGTATTTTCCGTTCGGTGCGAGTAATCTATTTCTGTATATATCTTGTTATTTGATTTGTTATATACAATTTTATTACAGTGTGTGTCTAAATATGGCATCTTAACTTCATTACAGAAAATTAGTAATGAAGTAGTGTGAAATTTGTTAGAAGATGAAAGTGAAGCATCTGATTTTAAGGTTATTGAGAATGAACCGACAGTCAGACTTGGAATGATTATCAGTTATTTCTTCGCATCAAATATCGGAAAGTGATAGTGATACGAACCTCCCGTAAAGTAAAATGAAATGGCGTATGGCTTTTAGTGCCGGGAGTGTCCGAGGACAAGTTCGGCTCGTCAGATGCAGGTCTTTTGATTTGACTCCCGTAGGCGACCTGCGCGTCGTGTTGAGGATGAAAGTGGTGATGAAGACGACACATACACCCAGCCCCCGTGTCAGCGAAATTAACCAATTATGGTTAAAATTCCCGACCCCGCCGGGAATCGAACCCAGGACTCCTGTGGCCAAAGGCCAGGACGCTAACCATTTGGCCATGGAGCCGGACTCCCGTAAAGTGAACTATCATAACAACGTGGTCTAAGGGCGCGCCTCCAAATGATTGCATGCCAATACAGTTTTCCTAATATATTCAAGAATATACCCCTTGGATTGGTGAAACATTAGCTAGTGCATTTCAGATAAATTATTTACAATTTGTATATATTAGTTTATTTGTGACATGTTCCAGTTTTGTGTATATATGATCGAAACATTTATTATTAATTTGAATTTAGGAATTACGATTTTTGAAAAGTCTATACAATGTTCTAGTCGAAACATTTATGCAATTTCGGGTCACCACGACAATTCTCAGTGTATTAGATTTACGTATATATATAAAACTTCATAGATTTATTACATACCTCTCGGACACTTCGTATTTTATTTAGACCAGTAAAAGTTGTCAAATATGGCTTCCTCCACAGGAATTAACGTCGCCAGATCTAGGGTTAAAACAGGAGCAGATTGTTCTTGTGTAAAAATGCACTGAATAAATAATGACCGCATCCTTAATCGCCACGGCTTATTATTATTATTATTATTATTATTATTATTATTATTATTATTATTATTATTATTATTATTATTATTATTATTATTATTATTATTATGTCCTGCTCTATGACTAATTAGCGTGCTGGCCTTTGGTCTAGTGGGGCCCTGCGTTTTATTTCCGGCCAGTCGGGGATTTTAAACTTCTATGGTTAATTTTGATGAGTGTGTGTGTATGGCGTCTTCGTCATTAGAATTCATCATATGTACGGCCCAATCCTCATAGACGCGCAGGTCGCCTATATGTCAATTTGAAATACCTGCACCTGTCCGCTTCGTAGGCCACACGCCATTACATTATTATATTTATTATTATTATTATTATTATTATTATTATTATTATTATTATTATTATTATTATTATTATTATTATTATTATTATTATTATTTTCCAGCCCCATGGTTTAGGGGTAACACGTCTGCCTCTTACCTGAAAACCTCGGATTTGATTTCCGGATCGCGCGCGGATGTAAGTTCTGGACTGATTTCGCCCTGCCTCAAGATACCAACTAAGTGAGCACGCTTCAGAAAGCCAAGCAGGATTTCTGAGGGTGTCGTGACGTAGGTAACACTCCAAGAACTTCAGGTCACTAAGCTGGGCAGCAACCGTTTAGCAGAGCAAGGTTCTTACTGGTGTCTTAAGTCGCACTAACATATCGAATGTTTTCAGAAACACAATAATGGAAAAGTGCTAGGACTGGGAAGGCAGCAGCTGTGGTCTTAATTTAGCTCCAGTCAAGTTTGAAACTGAAAAATAGAGGATTCCAAGACTGTCGATGATGGAATTGGAAACACCACCTTCCGAATTCAAATTCACAGCTAAATAACAATGAGCATAAGAATGTTAATTAATTAATGTTCTGGGCTTTACGTCCCACTAACTACTTTTACGGTTTTCGGAGACGCCGAAATGCCGGAATTTCGTCCCGCAGAAGTTCTTTTACGTGCCAGTAAATCTGCCCACACGAGGCTGACGTATTTGAGCACCCTCAAATACCACCGGATTGAGCCAGGATCGAACCTGCCAGGATGGGATCAGAAGGCTAGCACCTCAACCGTTTGAGCCATTCAACCGACACAAAAGTTCTCAATGAAGAGTATAATAGGGATTTTTCTGTTTGTTGATCGTCGTCGTCATCATCAGCAGCATCAGCATCCTTTCTGTTTTCGATGGTCTTAAAATATGCCGGTATATCGGAATTTTGCCTAAATGTGATGATCTCAACGTGCTAGTAATTCTAATTTCACGGAAATTTCTGATGCCTTTATAGAACATCATCACAAACATTTTCGATCTGCATCGCCATGATATTTGCTGGTATATCAGAATATATCCACAAATAGGAAATAACAACGGGCCAGTAAATCTGATGTATTGGGACATGCACATTAAGAACTCTTTAGTGTCATCATCATCATCATCATCATCATCATCATCATCATCATCATCATCATCATCATCGTCGTCGTCGTTGTCGTCGTCGTGTAAGACCTCAGTTATCGTAGCAAATGCTGGAATATCGGAATGTTTCACTGAACTACAATATCTCAACGTGCTTGTAAATCCAATTTGATGAGAATTCCACATTTTAGGCCAACGGCTCCACTACAATTTGATCCCACGTCGTTTAGATTAGGAAGTGTTCGCAAGATAGCAAAGAGGCAACTTTTTTTACAGAAGCTGATACCTTTGTTGTTTATGTTTGTAAAACATCACCGTGATGAATGGCCTGGTCGGGCTGTTGGATAAAACCGACTAGCTTCAAGTACAGCAAGCCTCTATTAGAACATTTTCCATATATATCGTTTCCAGAATGGAATACTTATTGATGTAACATAAAGTTGCATGATATAACTGATGCTGCCTTTTCAAGTGTACGTATGTACATACATTCAGATAGACCAGCACTCAGTTTATTTTATTCTCCGCGGCGGGGATTTCGTTGCCTGGCAACCAAAGGCTGTAATGAATTCCACTATTAGCATGCGTACGCTACAGAGAAACTTTCTGCTCTATCTCCATATCATTACACTGTTTCTTCTAATTTAAGCCAACTAAATAGTGTGGGACGTCTGTGGAGCGCAGAACTTTTACCCTGCTCTTCAACTCTAATTAGTTAGAAGCCATGTCTTTTAGTCTCAACTTGTGATTAGTAGAAATGTGGTTAAAATTCCTGGTGGTCAAAAAATATTAAAAATATAAATGTAAAATTATGCATTAAATCCCTGATCCTCTCTGTCTTTCACAGCGGTGTTCTGAAAAGGAGAACCTTTGAAAACTGGAAATTTCCGCCCTACATGACTTATTACCTCTATTTTACAAGAAGAATACAATGTACCTCTCACAACTGCATTGTTTAAACTTTTAAAGAAAGATACGTTTCTTACAGCGAAGTGACTGTAGTATCTTCATTATGTTGACGTGCACAACTCTGGACGGGTGCATCTATCGGTATGAGTTGATACTACGAATATCTAAGCACAACAACTATATCTACGGTGAGCTGACCAGAGTAGCGCATTAAGTCGACAGAGCTATGAGTGGTGTCACCTTCCATAGCCACACTAACAAACCGTGAAGGTTTAATAGGTTGAAATTATCACCAGATATGGGTTACAAATGATGACTGTTATATTTGAACAGTTTATTGACGCTACTTTATATCACTAATGAATCTTCATCATTCTGGAGTACCGGGCGAGTTGGCCGTGCGGTTAGTGGTGCGCCGCTGTGAGCTTGCATCTGGGAGATAGTGGGTTCGAACCCCACGGAATTAACCAATGAAGGTTATAATCCCCCACCCGGCCGGGAATCGAACCCGGAACGTTTTGAACCGAAGGCCAGTTCGCTGCTCATTCAGCCGTATGGATGTAAATAAAGTAAATACATAAGTAAAAATTATCATTATTTCAAAGCGTGTGTTCTAATAGCTAATATGACCTGAACAAACATTAGGATCTCAGACTCTTGCCCTACAGAAGCTTACGATAGAGAACTTCCACTGTTGAAGTACTATATTATGAACAGAAAGGCAAGCGCAATGTGTTTGCACCAGAATTTTGTTTACTTGAAGTGAGCTATCTGCAAACGTATTGAAACGGTTTTGAGCTAGTTCTGTTTGATTTCAAAACTAATTTGTGTTGTGCAGAGTGTTGAATTTGGTTGTACATCTATATTTTGTTTGCGTATAGGCACGGGGAGTAGACGAGCCGGAGCTTAGTACACTGATAGAAGTCGTTAAAGGAGGTAGAAATCGGGGAAAAGCCTTATTGATTTGACGGAAGTGTAGATATATTTATATGGGAGCCGTATATGGCGGTGGACGCATGGAAATTTGTAATATCTGAAGCCATCTCTTCTCAGTTTCTCTGTGTTAAATTTCAACTGTTAAATTCTTCAGTCTGTCGAAACTAATTCTGAGTAAATTAATTCATAAAATACCTGAAAAGATACATATGGTAACCAAATTATACCTAAAAAAACTTAATTAAAATAGAATAACATGTGTCTTTCTTAAAAGAACATCATCAGAGTGGAGATAAGTGAGGACATTTCTAACATAAGTTCCAAATGTCACGTTTTGGGAATTCAAATATAAAAATCCGTTGTTCAATCCCTTCAGCCAAGCAACTCAATGTTGAAAACATCCTAGGGATATGAGCTACGAATTTTGGGTAAATAAAATATAATAAAATGTGAGAATATATTCTTTATTTATTCCTAAAAATTACAATACTTTTCCGAATCATCGTTATCCGGCCGTTTAGATTATCAGTTTGCCTTTTATCTACCACTATGAACACTAATGTAGGTCACTGAATTGTTTCACTTAAGCACCACCACGAGCGCTGTTGTGAGTCAATGTAGAGTTTCACATAAGCCCTTATAACTATACTAGTGGACCCGTGCGCTGCTCCACAGCAGGTCGGATAACTCATCTTGATATGCCTGTCGTACTCATATTGTTTTTCCTGCCCATTTCAATAATTTTATGAACATTTAATACCGATAATATAGTTTATGGATTTTCCAAAAATAAAAAATGTGCTTATTTTTAAAGAAGATTCCAAATACCAATTTTAACGTCTGTAACATCTTCAGTTGTACGATCCCGCCCGTATGTGTGTCTTACCCTACAGTTTTCTTTCCCAAACAGTAAGTCATAATATGTTTACCATACCGATTGGGAACGAACTTTGACTTAAACGGCATTCAGAGTGTCACAGTTCATCTCAGCTACCCCAAAGACTATGAATTCGTCACTAATATCCTCATTTTCGGATTTTGAAGTTTCATTCCCTTCCTTTACGGGTGCTAGGGGTTTCTTGCCCCTACAGTAACTTTTCCAGATAAAAGCAGAAGTCAGTTTTAAGGAACACATCATAATCTTCACATACTGTCGGGTAGCCAACCCGCTGATCGGACTTGTCTTGCGGTTTGCTTATCTACCCCTATTTTATTTTTCACGCCTTAGTGCCGAACTACCAATCAGATTTCATTCAAACCACTTCATAATCCCTCGCAGATGTAATAAGAACAAACTGTAAAAATGTCAGCGAAATCGGTCCAGTAATTTTATGAGTTTATTAGCTTCAAACATACCAACATCCAATTTTATATATATAGATTCGGTGTGGATATTTTTCAAAAATCAAGAAAGCCCTGAGGGTAATGAACCAAGAAGTAAATAAGTTAATTTCGATAGGATTTGAATAAAGAAGGAAACGAGTAAAGGCGGTTTGTCTTTCCGCAACTGCATTTAGTTTGTTAGAGCTATAAGACTCACAATTTCAAATATTTTCGGTCCCTTTATCCCTTCAACTTTCGGCACAATTAAGGAAATTGGTTAATTTTACGTTTTTCGTAGTATTGGGGCCCCTATATTGTCTCATAAGTAATGTTTTCAATATTAATAAATAAAAATGTTTATAAATTTCTAAATATCTTGAGTGTGATGTGATTGAATCTGATGTTCCTTCATGAAAGAAACATGTCATTCTAGTTTGAATAAGTCGTACGTTTTTCGGATATAATTCCTTTATCGTATGTTTTTTCTTTTCAGGTAGTTCGTAAATTTATTTATTCATAATTAGTTTCTGCATACTGAAAAACCTAATACTTAAACATTAGATGGCAAGTGTCAGGAGAATATACTGTAACATTAAATAACGCAGTTCTGAAACAGGAAAATACAAGAGTGACCATAACCATGATGATAGTGGTGAATTGATGTTCTTCAGATTGGCTACACCATGCTCTCTTGTCTACCCCCTTTCATGGCATGGGGTGGGAAATGAGGTGAGACGAACTTTCATGCCATATTTTACGGTCGGATGCACTTCTTGACGCCATACTCAGTTGAGGAGCTAATGAAGATGAAATGAATGATGGTGAAATTAAATAGCGTATGGCTTTTAGTGCCGGGAGTGTGCGAAGACATGTTCTGCTCGCCAGGGGCAGGTCTTTCGATTTGACTCCCGTGGGCGACCTGCGCGTCGTGATGAGGATAAAATTTTGATGAAGACGACATATACACCCAGCCCCGAGCCAGAGAAATTAACCAATGTTGGTTAAAATTCCCGACCCTGCTGGGAATCGAACCCGGGACCCCTGTGACCATTAATGATGGAGAATGAAATTAAGTAAGGAGGTGGAAGGAAATGGCTGTCACCTATCAACTGGATCTGTTCTGGCATTTGTCTGGAAGAGAAAATGGGAAACCACGGAAAACTTTTTCTGGACAGCCGATGGTGGGATTCGAACACACTTGTCTTCCGAATGCTGTGCTTGGTTCTATAGCCACAGCGCGATAAAGGGCGAGATCACTCCGTTTGGTCGGTTGGATTTATTGTATTCAACCAAAATTTTACCTACCGCTAACTACTTTCTTAAGGTTTTCGGAGACGCCGAGGTGCCAGAATTTAGTCTGGTAGAAGTTATTTTTCGTGACGGTAAATCTACAGACACGAGGCTGAAATATTTGAATGTTATTGGCAATACTAAGTTTGGATGCTCATCTTGTATTCTTATTTAAGCATGTGTATATAATAAGCAAACTTATTTGATGTGACAGAAATGCAAGCAAACTCTTGCTTGACAGCTCAGAATGACTACAGTAAGATGCAATCGAGCGCTGTAGGACTTTTCAATAATGAAATTGCCAGCTTTTCGCTCCAGTGGGACAGCTGGCTTAGGAGTTTCGTTGGTACGCTGGTGGGTAGTGCTCCGTTTAGACACACCTGCAAGTGTTCTTTATAGTAAAATACAGTGATAGTGCACTAGGGGAGATATATACCTCCGCTTATATAAATGTCTCCCTTATATGAGTCCACTGTCACACTTTGGCGAAATTCTGGTAATTTCTAGATTGGAAAAGCAATATAGGACTTGAATAATTTAATATTCACAATCGATTAAATTAAATTGTGGCCACGTTCCAGGAAATCAATTTTTGACACAATTACATGAATTACCCTATTACACTGCCACTCCGGAGTCTGGAGTTAATAAGTGGGATGGGAAGTTGTGAGACCTAACTTTAACGCCAACGTAACTACCGTATATTATATATCTCTACAAGCGTCTTCTTTACCTGTCTTAAGAGTGGCTTAAGCCAAAACTCAATTGAGGGTGTTTATCTCAAAACATCGTGCTGTCCTGGTACGTAGGCCTACGTCACATCTGTGGCTCGGAGAAGGGCAAAAACTAAACGATTGTCCACTGAAATCAATAAAATTGTAACAATATTATGAAAAATTAAGGATGATCAGTTATCGATTTTTTTACCACTAGGTTTTACCATGTATATCGTCGTCCGACCATGAAGGAAGCCTATTTATTGCGAAACGTGAACGAAATCCTTCAAAACTATGAAGCAATACTTTTTGCTGAAATTGCTAGCTTATCATGTTGGGAATCTAGTTCCAAAGTGACTTAGTTGAATTCAGTACGTAAGGGCACTTAAAAATTCAAATTCCAAACACAAGTTTGTCAGGTGTCACGGCCCCTTTTTAATGCATTGTTATTTTTCATCTCCGCTGAACTCTTTACGTCTCTTTAGTTAGGCAGTTGACGGTGTCACACTTAGGAGTATTGAAGAAGGCTGTGGATTGTCCTTTCCTGTTGTTGCGTGTTGTGAAATTCAATGGTCATTTTCCGGAATTCCTTCTTCCATGACAAATTTACCTTTTTCCCTTGAACTACTAAAGGTATCAATCTGAAACTTGTTAGACCGGTAGGCTAAACACTGACACACAGTTTCCTCCAAGGCAGTTCAAAATATGTAATTTTATGTACTCAGAATTGAATATATATTATTTTTAGTGAATTTTTCAAATTAAAATATTTATATACTATTTTACAAATCAAAATGGCCATAAAAAGCCTGCATGAATTACATTATCAACGTCTTAAACTCATTAAAAATATTTTAGAATTTCCAGAATCTCAGTATTGTTGAGGAAAAGGTACATCAATATGACCAAAATTTGAATTTGAATTTAAAAAAACACTTTATCTAAATTAAATGAATAATGTGTATAGCAAAGGACAAGTGTGCAAAGTCTTATGATTCTAACACAGATAATGTCAACGTTAGAGAGAATGTAGATAGACAGTGAATTTTTTCATGCACGTCTCCCTTCAATTCAAAGGGGACATAACTTGCGTGGTGCTGACATGTGACTGGAATACATGTCAGAGAATATAACATCTCCTTACACAGGATTAAGCTTTGTTCTGTTCGTGCTGCTGTTTTAATCCCACAATGCTCCGCAAAGCTCAGCCTCAGTATTAGTCACAAATAATTAATGCTTAAGGCACAGCTTTTCTGGTTTCATATTAATGAGCAAAATAAGGCAAGCCTTTAAGGTAGTATTAACGGTTGCTCCATATGTCCTTCATTTCATTTTAGGTTACTTTTTAACGGACCGGCTGGTGGCGATGATTGTTAAGGCGTTAAGACTTTATGGTCTGATCTGATAATGTCGTCAGCTAGTTCGAGTCCCGTTGTTGGAAAATATCCGCGCTCAGAATCTTGGCCAGCATGGTGGGAGAGGTTGTGGTATAAATTTCGAATCAATAGATTGCATGTAAAAAGCCTGGGCTTAATTCAAATCCTTTCTGAAATGTTCATATAGAGTGACGGCCTACGACGTTGTGGATGGTGACACGTCCATGAGATGGAGACGTTAAGCACTGAGCAAACACTTTGTGTTACTCACTACGAGAAGGTTATGTGCCGATACCGAGTTTCACCCTCTCCCTACCACAATATAATCATGTGTTCACCACCACACCCCCACAAGCGAATGTCACTCATGGCCGTCAACTAGGAAGACTTTCATCTGTCCTCTCCCGACGATGATCATCATCATCGTCACCATCATCATCAATTATTTTTGTTAGATGTAGCCTGGACGTATTGGCATTACGCAAACCAGAAGCAGACTGTAGTGCTCCCCATAAAAATGTGCTGAAGTATTAACTACACGGAAAATGAAATCCCAGTACCTAGAAGGAGTTGTACTTGATAAAGGAAATTCGGAAGGCATGTTAGCAAATCTGGAAGATGACACCTATTCATATTCGCGCGCTAGTCGACGAAGAGTAGTGCTTGCAGCACCGCTATGACCTTGCAAGTCAATTTTGTTTTAAAAACGCGCTGTACACTTTGTGAGCGTTAGTCATCATCCGATGCTGGCGGTATGAGGTAGATGACAGTGAAACATGCCTTTAAGGAGACGAAGAAGGCAGTATCAGCCCCTTACTCTTTCTGTCTCGGTGCCATTGATGGCCGTAGATGAGCAATGAGGAGGCAAGGTAAGCACTTGGAAAGAAGCTGTCTGCAGCGTCGGCACACTGGACCTACACTAGGTGTTATGGTCTGGGAAGCGATTTCCTTTGACAGCAGGCTACGAGAAGGTGGATGTTCTTTGCGCAATATTGCAGGAAGAATTGGCAGGGATGTATCTAGAGCAGATCGGTGTCGGCAACAATGGCGATGGTAAGGCACTGTCTCATGAAGGCCGGTATTTAACCACACACGGGCCACTACGGAGAGGGAAGAGCGCCGTATTTACCGCATGCTTGTAATGGATCGTACTGCATATGCAGCAGTATTAGAGCTTCAGTTGGCACCAGAGTGACACGGTGAACTGTAAGAAAATTCGACTACTTCAGGGAGAGCTCCGAGTCAGACGTCCTGTAGCGTTCATGTGACTAATTCCGAATCACTGCCATCTGTGAGTTCAGTGGTCACGATATGGCGCTCATTGGAGGGCGGATTGGAGATCTGTTGTGTTCTGAGATAAGAGCCATTTTTGTCTTGGTGCCAATATTGGCCGTAGAGGCCAAGTAAGCACTTGGAAACAAGCCGTCTGCAGCGTCGTCACACTGGACCTGCACCAGGAGTTATGGTTTTGGGGAGCGATTTCCTTTGATAGCAGGAGCACTCTCGTGGACATCCCAAGAATCTTGAGAGCAGATTTGTATGTCAGACTGATGATTGAACCGGTTGTGCTGCCAGTATTCAAGAGGGTATTTTTTCAACAGGATAACGCTCGTACTCATACCGCTGCTGTCACCCAGCATGCTCTATAGATTGTCGACCAGTTGCCATGGCCTACGAGATTACCAGATCTTTCCTCCATTGAGCACGTATGGGACATTATGGGTCGACAAATCTAGCGTCATCCAATACCAGTATTAACTGTCGCTGATTTGACGGACCAAGTGAAACAGGCGTGGAACTTCATAAAACAAAAAACGGCATGTGTACGATACACGTTTGCATGCTTGCTTTCGAAATCGTGGTGACTACAGCGGTTATTTGTGTACAACCATGTCACATGTCTTCTCGAGTATGCTTGAACCTGCGACCTGGAATCATTAATCATATAACGATGTTATCTTGACAATTGCTTAGCCTCAGTTTCATTCATATATACAATATCCTGCTGGTGTTGGAATTCACTTTTCGCCAGTCCAGCAACAAATTAACCTCATTTTCTTGAGAAGGGACAGTTTCTCCCCTTAACCGATTGCACCATCTTAATATAACACAAACTGCATACCTGATTTTTGCTGGTATAATTTGATAGTTTCAATGAGAGGCCCAATTTTGTTTCCTGTCAGCGGGAACGTATCATATTCGTCACGCCTATGCACATGGACTATTCTCCAACAGTCCTGATTACGTATCGAGTGAGTTCTTATTGTTCCCAGATTTGACGAAGGCACTCTCTGGCACCAATACACTAGCAACTGCGACGTGGAACTCGCTGTTTCCGACTTTGTCCAGGTGTAGTGCACGGAGTTTTGTAACAGCAGCTTTTTACTGCTCGTGAAGATGTATGATCAGTGTTCCAATGTTCGTGGAAACTATGTGGACGAGTATAATGTCTTTTCTGCTCGACGATGCCGATATGTAAATATTATATGGCAGAAAACTGAATCTTAATGAGGCTCATTATACAGTAGTTCAAGTTTCATTATGATCCAGATTCTCCACCAATCAGAGTTCAGATTTTCATGTTGATACAGGTTATCCACCAATCAGAGTTCATATTTTCATTTTGATACAGGTTCTCCACCAATTAGAGTTCAGATTTTCATTTTGATCCAGATTCTCCACCAATCAGAGTTCAGATTTTCATTTTGATACCGGTTCTCTACCAATCAGAGTTCAGATTTTGATTATTTTACAACTGTTTGTCCAATTAAGTAAGGATAGCATCGCACCTTCGCTCAACACACTAGCTTCTTACTTGTTTCCGAAATCAAACATGTCTGACACACATATTAACATCAACGCACCTTCTACTTCCAATATTCCACAACCACACGGCACATGCCCACAATTTGACTTCACTAACTACAATAAACTCTTTGTATATGAAATAAAGCTAGGTTATGATAACCTTCTATCAAAGCTTTGAAAACATATTAAATTGTCATGGTCTCTGATTCACTCACATAAAATCAATAACCCAGCGCATGCGCTCTGCGCAACTGTCAAGCGACATCTCGATAGAAATTTATAAATATTTCAAAAGTGGAGTTATAATTATCGTCGAGCGTAAACAGTCTTATGCAACTCGTAAGACACTTCGTTCGTTTGATAAACATAGGTACTCGTGTCTTAATTATTGCCATCATAGGCTTGTTGCGTAATGTACTATTTCTGTTCACCAAAGAGACTCGTGTAACTTATTTTCGGGCTTGACCTAATATATTTCGGCCTATGTTTATCATTTTTGCACCTCTATAGATATGAAAAACATTAAAGTGACCGATGAATCCCTAAATGCTTCATTCAAAAATTTTATATTACGTTACTTGTAATGGTTTCTTTTGTTATTTAAAGTTTTTTCATTTTCTCCTAGATGTTAATAGAGTTATACAGTCCAGGACAAACATGTATCTTACCCTCCATAAGTTGTATTAGTGCTTGATTATCTCATTAGTCTTCATAGAGCTATCCTACGATTACAACATATATTTTGAGTGAACTGGATGACTTAGTGCCTATATGAATTGGTGAGTGAATTGATTTCGTGTTTGAAGTGTGCTCGTGCATGAATGAATAAACACTCTTCTCACCCTATCACGGATAACCACCAGCTGGGAAGAGAGTAACATGAATGAAAGAATAAATGAATGAATCAATGAATGAGTGTTCTCTTTCAGTTCGCATGCAGTTCAATAATTAACTTAAGAAGAAAGAATGCCAGTACAGTACAACAATATATCTATTGCTGCATTTAATATTATGACAGTTGACGGCAGAGTGGTTGAGGATCCAACCAGCCTTAGGGCTGTAGACTGAAAATACATACAAGTTTTTAACATAATACCTCGGTCACTTTCATATTGTCAAAGCCAAGGATAAGACTGAGACAGATCAATGAAAGTAACAAAATTGCTCTAGCTCATACCAGAAGACATAGTGCACCTTAAACACTAGGTCCTGCCAGCAAAGGCATATTCAATACTAGTAATTATGTCTCCTATCCTTCTTTACATTGGTTAGTGCTCGTTTTATTTTCTCATTTCCTTTTGCGACATACTTTTTAAGATACAAAATAAATTTTCAGTTTTAGCCGCTGAAATACACTCCTTATTTAATTAATTAACAATTGTGTAAAATTCTTTCTCTCTTTATAGTTTTCTTTATATTCTCTTCCTAGATATTCTACTTGTAATGGAGTATTTGAAGTTACATTTAGCTTTCATGTGAATTCCAGTGATGATGTCGTTGGAATTGCTCATTTACTTGAAACTGATCATTTAAAATATTTATTAGTGTGTCAGTTCATTCGAGATGACGTTGTTACCATATGACGCTATTCGCAAGTGGTTAATGTAGGTTATACTTTTGTTCGCAAATTTCTGTGCCATTCCTTATAGAATATTCCCATCCCCTAGTTCCGAATAAACTGAAACTTGGGAGGGAGCATTCGCTTATTGCAATCCGTTTATTTGAGACACGCATTATATTTCCCTTGTTACAACTATTTGCTTATTTCTGCATTAAATATTGTACTTAACCCTTGAATGCGCAATTTATTGTTTCTTTTAAATATGGCGGTTTTTCATTCAAATTTAATACATTGTTACCAGAAACTATTTAAAATGTAAATATATTTTTATTTACTTTGATCAGTCGAAATATTTTGAATATTTTACACATCAGTATATACAAAGCTGTGCGATTACTGTAGCTACTGCCAGACTTGACTTCAATCTTAGGGATGTCCTGGCTCACGAATTTTTCTGAGTTAAACATTTTTTTTTACCTTAACTGTTTAAATATTACACCACTCCAGCTGGTTAGCAAGAGAAGTCACAAAATGAAATATCTTTCATTCTTTTAATACCCTAGAGAGTACGTCTGCAAGGCAGAAGTTCATGGACGCTTGCACAATGATAAAGCAGATATAACAAGCAAGTACATTACCTTCTGCACATAAGCAATGCTGTGCATTTAAGAGTTAAACCTAGTAAAGGTTATATCCATTCTAGAAATTATCACACTTTTCTCCCTTTTGTCCTAAATGTTATACAACACTACATAACTAGGACAAAGGTATACCATTTCCTTAATTAGATTCGTTAGCGATATTTTACCTTCACTTATTTCTTTTCGCAACGTATTCCTTTAAATACAGAAGCCGGGGTAGTCTTCTTGTACTATATTATAATGAGGATGTGGAAGAAAAGTTATATTTTACCCCCTTTAAACATCATTCACCATTATATTTATCATCTGATATTTGTAGTATCATTACAGTCATCAGCTCACTTGCACTTAAAAAACTATGCTTCCCATATCTTCTTATAGTTTGTATTTCTAGTAATATCAGTAACTGTGTCGGGAGA